>NC_133335.1:186885677-188088296 GCF_042186555.1 Aquarana catesbeiana
TGCACCAACAACAAATGAGGCTTCTAAATTAGGTTTATTTTCTCTTCTCTCCGGCAGTTATGGCTTTTTATGATGAAGCCACTGAAACTGTTTGAAAGCCCTTCACATTTTGAAACGTCGTAGAGGAGAAATTCGCTAGGAGACTTCTATCACCTTCTCTGTGTGGGGTCATCTCAAACTGAATTGTAACCCTCTGATTTGGTTTCAGACTTGATACACTAGAAGAAAAAAAGATGTTTATTAGTAAGTTGTGGGAAGTATGTAACTGTTTATGTAGATATACAGAAAGGCAGGCAAATGGGTGGAAATATTGTATTGCAGTAATTCTTTAGCATACATGTTTCTCTATTCCTATGATGGAATGAAGCCTATTTTGTTATAATGGATGTCAGATACAACTTTTCATGAAATATGCTAGATAGATAGATAGATAGATAGATAGATAGATAGATAGATAGATAGATAGATAGATAGATACTAAAACTTAGGCTGTATAATTTGTACCATAAGGTGTAATAGCACACTTTGGTAATATGCAAACTCCTTAATGTCTACAGATCAATGAAGCCTAGATGCCCAGGCTAAATTCAGTTGTGTTTCTATCTGCTGGTTAACTTTAAAGGAAGAGTTCACCTTATATTTGGGGTGTAACATGTAACATGTTACTAAATTACCTGCCGCCAATCCGACTGATCCCCCTATTGTGAAAGCCGGCGGGGGATCCTCTCCGTGCACCCGCTGTCACAATTCAAAAATACCGTGGCTGTGGTCCGCCCATACAGCTGCGTCACCCATTCACAGAGTTCTGAGTGAACTACAACTATCGTCAGCCATTGCGGCTGACAGTTTGTAGTTCTCAATAAACTCTAATGCCGCGTACACACGGGCGGACTTTTCGACTGGACTGGTCCGACGGCCTTTCCGACGGACTTTCGAACAAACGGACTTGCCTACACACGATCACACCATAGTCCGAAGGATTCGTACGTGATGACGTACGACCGGACTAAAATAAGGAAGTTGATAGCTAGTAGCCAATAGCTGCCCTAGCGACTAGCATACAGAGGAGCGGATTTTTTGACCGGACTCGAGTCCGTCGGACAAATTTGAAACATGTTCCAAATCTAAAGTCTGTCAGATTTTCGAACGAAAAAAGTCCGCTGCAGGTCCGATGGAGCCCACACATGGTCGGATTGTCCGCCAAATTCGTTTGGGTCGAAAAGTCCACCCGTGTGTACGTGGCATAAGGGTGCTGGTGAGTACCAGTGGCGGCTGGTGCTCAATATTTTGGGGAGGGGCATCAAACCAATGCCAACCCCCCCCAGTGAGGAGACGGAGGGGAATGCGGCGATCCCACCTCTGCAAGAGATGGAAGGGAATGCCGCGCCCCCCTCCGTGGAAGATGGATGGGAATACGGCAGTGATCAGAGGCCTCCTTACCTTAGGAAGGAGGCAGATCAGGCAGAGATGGATCTGGGCTGTAGCTCCTCGCTCCGGGGCCATTGCTTCTCCTCCAGACAGAACAGGAACTGGGTCCTGACTGAGACCCGATTGGCCAGGAGTTTTAAGAATCCCTGGCCAATCAGATCCCAGGAACTGCTTCCTGGTTGGCTGGGAGGAGAATCAGGAAGACAATAGCTAATATTAATTCACTATTGTCACACAAGTGGGTGGTCTTGGGGCGCAGTGCTGTACTTACACCAAAAACAGTGTATTATTTTCTTTTGGCTGCCATGGCCAATATAAATGTTTGTAGCTGACATAGTAATCCCTTTATGGAGATCCATTTTCATTGGTCCTAGCTAAGTATTGAGGACCAGTGCTGTTAATTACAGATGATTCTGAAAGCTAGAAGTTGTGCAAAATGTCAGCTGCTAACTGTCAAAGGGATATGGTAAATTAACATATCCTCAGCAGGGTTATCATGAATTGGAATGTTGATCTACAGATTGTGGGCAAAAAGTGGTTCAGGTACCCAAGTTTTGGGCATGCAGAGAGCAAGCAAATCTTCTCTATGCCACAATGTACCTGTGCTGCAGTAACCTATCACCTTATTTGCAAAAACAGTACACCTCGTCAAGACGGCCAAAGATTGACCAGAAGAACCTGGGAAAAAGATGCTTGTGTTGACAAGGGAGGAGAGGAGCCTGTACCTCTTGAAAAACAGGTTAGCGTTGCTACTCTTATGCTAACTTTTCTGCTACTTCCCTTTTAAAATGTTTGGTCTTTATTTACTTTTATAACCTTTTCTTTTTTTCTATTTACAGGTTTACTTTGTAGCTTAGAAGTAGGATCAGAATTTTACATTCACTAAATATATTTTCATTTTACTGTATAGTCCAGGGGTGTCCAAACCTTTTTCAAAGAGGGCCAGATTTGATGACGTGAACATGTGTGAGGGCCGACCATTTTGCCTGACATTCTTTGAACCATTAAAATTTGGTCTAAGTGTATTCGTTCGAGCACTAACACACTGCCCAACAAGAATTCTCTTGCCTTTGTCGCGCTCGTTCCCGACACACAGACGAATGCTCTGCTCTTTAGGGGTACCGTTAATTCTCAGTGCAATTCAAAAAAAAAAAAAAGGTCGGGGACTTCTTTCCCTGCATTTTTGCGGGTAGGGAAGCCCATTGAAATGAATGGGCTGCCCTACACGTAGCACGCAGCCACACAGATGTGAACCAAGGGCTTGTTCACATGTCAGGTTGGAGGGGCAGTAAAACCACATGATTAAGCTGTTTTTACCACCCCAACTTCTCCCCCTTTAGCTGCAGAGGGAGCAGCTGGGGGTGTACACATGCTGTGGCTGCAGCTGGAGGTATACCCAGGCTGAATGGGGCTGCACTGCAACTATCCCACAACTGTGTGCATTGCACGGTTGCGGTATAATGATGCTGCATTTACGGGCTTAAAACAGGTTGTGAGGAGGCAACATAATGCCTCTTTACCGCCTGTCAAATGCCTCTGAAAAGCAATCTGTGCATGGATTGCTTTTCAGAGGAGCAGCAGTCCTGGCTGCTATCACAAACAAGCCCTACAAAAGCAGTTCTGATGGTACAGGAAATGGGGGGGGGCAGATTAAAAGTAACATACACGCATACATACACACAGACACATGCACACACATGCAGACACATACACACACCCACAGACAAATGCACACACATACAGACACATGCATACACATATATACAGACACATGCACACGCACATACAGACATACATACAGACACATGCACACACATACCGACACATGCATACACACACATACAGACAGACACATGCACACACACACATACAGACACATGCACACACAAACAGACACATGCACACACACATACAGACATACATACAGACACATGCACACACACACACACACACAACACATACAGACACATGCACACACACATACATACAGACATACATACAGACACATGCACACACACATACATACATACAGACACATGCACACACACACATACAGACATACATACAGACACATGCACACACACATACATACATACAGACACATGCACACACACACACATACAGACACATGCACACACATACAGAGACATGCACACACACATACAGACATACATACATTCAGACACATGCACACACACATACATACAGACACATGCACACACACACACACATACATACATACAAACATACATACAGACACATTCATAACACACACACACACACACACACACACACACACACACATACAGACACATGCACACACATACAGACACATGCACACACACATACATACAGACATACATACAGACACATGCGCACACACACACACACATACAGACACATGCACACACATACAGACACATGCACACACATACAGACACATGCACACACACATACAGACACATGCACACACACATACAGACACATATACACACATACAGACACATGCACACACACACATACAGACACATGCACACACACCTATACAGACACATGCACACACACCTACAGACACATGCACACACACATACATACAGACACATGCACACACACACACACACACACACACATACAGACACATGCACATACACACACACACACACATACAGACATACATACAGACACATGCACATACACACACACACATACATACAGACACATGCACACACACACATACAGACATACATACAGACACATGCACATACACACACACACATACATACACATGCACACACATACAGACAGACACACATGCACAGACACATGAATAAAGCCCTTTTAAAACGAATCTAGCGTCTAGCACAGTACTGTACCTTTCCAACTTCCTCATTCAGCCGGGTACTGCACTGTAGGGGGGGAAGCAGAGAGCACAGCACACTCCTGTGCACTTTACTTTCACTTTTGAGGCTGACGGAGTTTCTCACAGTGCCGATGTACAGTTCGGCAGGGGATCGGGCTCATCTGACAGCCCTGATCCTGCGGCACACTGGCTGAGAAAGGCTGGTTTAGATAACCAGACGGGCTGTTCAAAACCGGACCGCGGGCCGCGATTGGCCCGCGGGCCGGACTTTGGACATGCCTGGTATAGTCCTTTAAATATATAATATTTTCTTATGTACAGTAGTTAAATACTTTTTCATCATCAAACTAAAATAAAATCTGATTTACTTTCTAGAACATTATCTATTATTTAGAACATTCAAAGGAAACTTTTTATTATCTGTCACAATTATTTTGCTAGTTCCCTAATAGAGAGAAGGTACAGTATTATGAGCAGATATCCCATGGGAAAGCCAGCACATTCTTCTTAATATGCTCATGCAATATGCTCCTCCTCGGTATGACAACATAATGTTGCCATTTAGAACCAGTTTGTTCTTGTTGGTTCATTTTTTTCTTTTCTTTAGTCAACTATCACAGCACATAATTATACTATATTATCTTGGCATGGATATCTCTGTGGCTCATGTGTATCATTTTGTTTTTTGAACAGTTTATTTTTCTCATCATTGTGAAATAATTACTTTAAAGCTCTTTTGGCCCTACTTCTCCTTTGGGTCAAAGGGGTGCACTTAGTTCTGCACTCCTGTGATTTACAAAGAGACAAACAGTCAGCGCAAAAACCCTCAGATAAAACGAAGCTGCTGAACACTAAAGGCAAATATATAAATCCTTTCACGTGGTATAATACAAAAAATAGTGCAGCGCTGGATTATAAATCAATGTTAAATGTCCGTGAATGAACCATAAATATCAACGGTGGTGCAGAGTGCTTCATGCAAATCCAAAGTGCTCTTAAATCCGTGCTCCCCCTCCTTTCAGTCGAACCGCTCACCTTGTTAAAGAGACCCCTGAACTAACAGGAAGGTCTAATAGGCGTTCACCACTCGAATGGTGGTCAGGGTAATGTCTTGGCTGGAAGGCAGGGACCTCTTCATTAATAGGGATCACCACTTATCTTTTCGGTATGCATGGAATGAACAAAGAAAATGCATAGTGCTCTCTGTATACTTTATAAAACAATTCCTTTATTAAAAAACTGGTACTCACAAAATTAGCACTATGGCCAGTGCTAGGCTAAAAAGCGCATGACAATTTACAGATGACAGTCTAAGATGGCTGCAGGGGCGTCTAAACCAGGATGTAACCAATCCGCACGCGTATCATCCGGAGGACTTCCTCAGCGGTCTATGGATCCTTAGGTGTAGTCAGTATTAAATATACAGGCCTCTGTTTATATCATCTGTTATTAATTACTCGCGAGTGGCGCTCATCCAATCAAAACGCTCAACTCAGGAGTAGGAAGTGTAAGGAGGTGCATTGTTAATAATGGTTCCCATAGCGATCGGCGTCGTGATGTCACGACTCTAGACCGCAAGGCTACCCCTCTGTATTCACTTCCCCTTCCTGGGTAGACAGGAAGGGGATCCAACAACTCTAATTGGCTATTGCACATGATGGGGGCATGATAGGATAACCTATGACACGAACGCACCATCCCCGTGTCCCGCCTTTCGAACACGTGGCTCGCTTCGTCTAATGGAAATGACTTCCTTCCGCGTCAGGGGCGTCCCACACTGTGGAACTACAGCACGGTCGAGTCATCTCCCTGACGCGATCGCGTCATCATAATGACGCGGTTTCCGGTCACGTGATCGCCTGCGTCAATAGGTACCTCCCTCTCAGTTGAAGACAGAGACCGCGTGAGATATAATAGGATGGAATATGTCACATGGTACCAATCCCTCTGCAGCTGAGAAGAAGTGTAAGCAGAGAAGGAATAGTGATACTAGGTGGCGTCTTCTGAAAGGAAAAAGCAATACCCAAAAACCGCTAATGCAATCAGCACCATTGCGTTGGGCTATTCTAATTCAGCAAACATGATCCCATATTGTCACTGTTAAAAAAGTTATATTTGAAGGACAAAGTATAATAGCAAAAATAAAATAAATATGAATAAAATGATGATGAAAAAAATTCTCACCATAAGAATAAAAGTGTATTAATATAAATCTCTTCCCTGCAGCCACCTTTTACAACACAGTCATCATACAAAAAAGCAAATCAGTGGGTCCCAGATATTTAAATATATAAAGATATAAAGACATAAAGGTCTCCCTGTTAAAATAAACTATCTGTCAGAAATAAAACAGTTCAAATCGAACTCAACATTGAGCCCCTTTGGTACTCCCACACGGGTCTCATACACCCAGAAAGACTCCCGGCGGCTCAATTGTCTTATAAAGTTACCCCCTCTCCAATGGGGTGTAACCTTTTCGACTCCCCAAAATTTCAATTTGGCGGGACTGCGCTTATGACATAATTTAAAATGCTTGGAGACATTATGTGAGTCTAATCCTTTTTTAATGTTAGTAATGTGTTCTCCAATACGGACATGCAAGGGGCGAGACGTTCTACCAACATATTGTAAGCCGCATTCACATTCCATAATATAAACCACCCCTGTCGTGGAGCATGTGATAAAATCTTTAATCTGATATGTCTTCTTTGTTGCTGTAGCTGTAAATTCTTTACGTTTTTTAATATTCCCCCTAGCTTGTTTACAGGCTGGGCAACGTCCACATGCATAAAAACCTGTCAAGAGGTTAGATAACCTATTTTCGGAAGCAAGAGGTGGGTCAATAACCCCCGGGGCTAGCTTATCTCTGAGGGAGGGGGCCCTTTTGTAGACAAACTGGGGACGTTCAGGAAGGACAGGGCCAAGCGTTTTATCTTGTTTTAAAATGGGCCAATACCTCCGAATGATCTTTTCGAATTTCTTGTATTGGACGTTATAGTCCAAAACGATCCTTATATTCCCTGTATTGTCTTGTTTAACCTTAGGACCATTAGAAACGAGTGTAGTTCTATCCAACTTGCGGACTGTCTCAATATGTTTCGTAATGTCTGATTTGTTGTATCCCTTTTGGACAAAACGTGTTGATAGAATTTCAGACTGTACAAGGTACTCCTGTTCATGTGAACAATTCCGCCTAATGCGTACAAATTGTCCCTTGGGAATGTTGCACAACCATTGTAAATGGTGGCAACTGCCAAGGGGGATGTACGCATTACGGTCAGTGGGTTTGAAGTGGTTTCTTAATTCTAACCCGTTGTCTTTTAGATGTATATCAAGATCTAGATACGTGACATGATCGATTCCCACATTCCAGGAGAGGACAATATTTCTATTGTTCTCATCTAATTTTTTCATAAAAATGTCAAGGTTCGATCGGTCACCGTTCCAAATCATAATGATATCATCGATATACCGTTGGTAACAGATGAGTTCGGGGGGTGTGTTCTTGTAAATCACTTCTTCCTCCCAGTGTGCCATAAATAAGTTGGCAACAGTGGGAGCAAAACGGGCCCCCATTGCCACTCCCCTTGTTTGGAGGAAAAACCGTCTATTGTACCAAAAATAATTTTTGGCTAAACAGAATCTTAAACAATCCAGAATAAAGTTCTTTTGTCTTTTTGTCAGATCAGCTGATCTGAATGCCCACTGTACTGAAGTTAGCGCATCCTCATGGCTAATGATCGTGTAAAGGGAACTGACGTCCGCTGTAATTAGTACACATGAAGATGTGAGTGGGAGAGACTCTAAAATGTGGATAATATGTTTAGTATCTTTTACAAAAGAGCGGGTTTTTATAACCATAGGCTGTAGGAAATGGTCAATATACTGACCCAGTCTCGAAGAGACTGAGTCTATCCCGTTGACTATGGGGCGACCAGGGGGGTGGGTACTGTTTTTATGTATTTTAGGCAAAAAGTAAATGATAGGGGTACGGCAGAAAAAAGGGTCCAAATATGAAGCTTCTTTTAAGTTGAGGACACCAATGTGTTTTCCTCTTGCTATAAGGTAGTGTAACTCCTCTTTGTATTGGAGCATTGGGTCCTTTGTAAGTAAAACATAAGTATTATGATCAGCCAGCATATTTTCCATTTCATTGTTGTAATAAGTTTTACTTAAGACAACCAAACCTCCTCCCTTATCAGCTGGGCGTATAACCAGATCTTTACGTTTTAACAAGGACTCAATTCCTCTTTTGATATGTAAAGGATCGTTGACTTTCCGGACTTTCAATGCATCCAGATCTTTGTTAACCATATTCCTAAAAACTTCCATATGTTTGTTGTCTCGGTTGGGGGGATTGAAAACAGATTTATTGCGGAGAGTGGAGTGCGTAATTGAAGATTTCTGAATATTAGTTGAATTACGCACTATAGCATTCGAAAGGTGGTATTTCTTGATATTGAGAGTCCTCATAAATTTTTGCAAACTAATGTAGGTTTGGAATTTGTTTAAGTTACGGGTAGGGGCATATTTCAGGCCCTTATCTAAGACTTTAATCTCATCCTCAGTTAGGGAAGAGCCACTGAGGTTATAAATACCAGCTCCTACCGGGGTCTGACTCTTTTGAGTTCGCCTTCCTCCTCTCCTTCCTCTCTGTTTTTTCTTTTCCTTACTCCGCTGTCTGGGTATCCCAGGGACGGGCCCATATTCACCCTCCCTCCCGGATTGGGTGGGACAAACAGGGTCACCCTCCCCCTTCCATGCGGAGACCTGTAAAAATCCCCTCCCCTCCTAGGTCCAACATTCTGTAAGGGGGTAAACCTATTCTGGGTAGGGATGGGATTTCTGACATGTTGAAAACCTCTTCCTCTATTGGGGGGAAAATTCTGAGAATAATCAGAATACTGGTTGCCGTTATAACTCCAATTCTGCCCATTCTCAGGATAAGGAGTTTCTTGATGATAAATATCATTTGTATGTGGAGGGTTCCAGGGATACTGTCTATAGGGAGATTCATAAACATCCCTCCCTGGCCCCCTTACTTTCTTATTCTTACCTCTTTTGTTGTGTACAGGTCTAAATTGATTGGAATTGGCAGGAGTGGCATGATTGTTGTATTGAAACTGCTCACAATTACCTCCATCATTCTCTTGAGTAAGAAAAGGAGTATGGGGGGGCTCTCTATTAGTCGGTATTGTTTGTGAGGGAACTATTAATGAGTCACCTGGTTTGGTTTGCCATTTATAGATATTCCCTTTCCCAAAATCCTCAAAATCTCTTAGATATTTCTTTTTCTTTTTATTTTGGGTCTCATAATCCCATTTAACTAGTTTATTTTTTAACTCAGCTGCAAGTCTAATAAACTCATCAGATTCCTTATGGGACTCAATGGAGCTTTTGAGTTCAGTGATCTGAGTTTCCAGTAGAGTCATCTTACGTCGTTTACGTACTAGGAGAAACTCGATCAGCTCAAGACCCTTACCGGTAAAAAACATTTCCCATTCTTTCATCGAATGCTCATCCATGAGGCCATCGTTGGGAGGTACTTCCCATCTAAGTCTCCTCGGGATTAACTTGGCTGTGAGGTATTGTTCAAATGAGACGATATCCCACCAAGTTTTGATTTTGTTCTCAAATAAATAACCAAGTTTTCTGAAACCCGTGGACAGGGCATTAGATTCTTCAGAATTCTGATTAATGGTAAAGATCTCTCCTAATTTAATTTCTCTTTTTTCAATATATTGAAAAATATCCATAGTTAATGCTGCTAGACCGGAATATATTAACCAAACAATGAATTTACAAAGAGACAAACAGTCAGCGCAAAAACCCTCAGATAAAACGAAGCTGCTGAACACTAAAGGCAAATATATAAATCCTTTCACGTGGTATAATACAAAAAATAGTGCAGCGCTGGATTATAAATCAATGTTAAATGTCCGTGAATGAACCATAAATATCAACGGTGGTGCAGAGTGCTTCATGCAAATCCAAAGTGCTCTTAAATCCGTGCTCCCCCTCCTTTCAGTCGAACCGCTCACCTTGTTAAAGAGACCCCTGAACTAACAGGAAGGTCTAATAGGCGTTCACCACTTGAATGGTGGTCAGGGTAATGTCTTGGCTGGAAGGCAGGGACCTCTTCATTAATAGGGATCACCACTTATCTTTTCGGTATGCATGGAATGAACAAAGAAAATGCATAGTGCTCTCTGTATACTTTATAAAACAATTCCTTTATTAAAAAACTGGTACTCACAAAATTAGCACTATGGCCAGTGCTAGGCTAAAAAGCGCATGACAATTTACAGATGACAGTCTAAGATGGCTGCATGGGATTTAAGAGCACTTTGGATTTGCATGAAGCACTCTGCACCACCGTTGATATTTATGGTTCATTCACGGACATTTAACATTGATTTATAATCCAGCGCTGCACTATTTTTTGTATTATACTCCTGTGATTTAGCCAACAGTGGGCTAAAGACTGCTGTCCTTTAATATCACAGACGTCCTGGAGCTGGTCCAGGCTCTGCAGGGATCCTGGCAATAATATCAGGATTGGCCCAGATTCCTGACCAGCAGCAGCGCACCACCAAGAGCCTGAGCCGGAGGGTTCTGCCCCTTCCATAGCCAGACATTGTAGAGCCTGCAGGGGACAGTGTGTTTGGATTTTGGTTTCTCACACTTCTCTTTTGAAGTTGAACTTTTGAATCAATCAGCTGATATTGTTAAATTGGAATTCCATCTACTGTGGAGTAATTGTACTCTATGATTCATAAAGGGGAGTGACTAGTTTACCTAGGTTAAAAGGGAAAGGGGCCGTGCCACATCCAAAAAACTTTTTAGGAAAAAAGGGGGGTTCCCCTGAGTGGATTTTTCCGGCACTTGCAAAAGTTATTATATAAAATGGGAAAGTACACATACATGTATGTAATAAAACAATGTTTATGTTTATTCAAAACGTTCTAGTATTAAAAGCAATGCAAACATTTGCAAACAACGAAAACATATACAATAGACATAGTACAAAGCGGTTGTGATATCTATTTTGGTTAGCAGGTAACAGATAACGTTTAAATGGTGGAATTCTTTTCAAGTCCAACGCGTTTCGGGTACATTCTATTTCAATCCTTCTTCAGGGGCATAGTTGAAAAGAAAAATTCATCTAGATTAATTAAAAAACATATATTTGATCAATTGCCATATAAATCTATATGTCAATAACCAGTTGTAGGTTAAATGATCCATGGATCACTTACCTGTTATGTTACCGTTGGTTTTTATGCAAAAAAAGGCAGTGGTAATTACAACCAGGGGCGAGGAATGCTTGCGAAAGAGATGGCGTTTAATTTGGTGTTCATAGTTGAGGAATGCTGTTCTCTGGGTACTTCTATCTCATATGTAGCACTTCCCCAATGAGAAGGGGGAGAGAGAAGAGGAAGGGGGGGGTTTTGGGGTTTTTTGTTTGTTTTTGGTGGTGTATATAAAGGTTCACCTACCCCTGCCTCCCCCGGATGCGTACGGGCCACAGCGGTGTACTGGAGCGAAGAGGAACAGTCCTATAAATAAAAATTCACATAGTTTGAATGAGTAACGAGTTCTCGCTTAATGGAGAGAGCAATAATAATCTTTTGTTAATATGTGTTTATTAGTTGCTAATAATTAGTGGACAGAGTCCACTTAAAAGTTTGTGTGTAGTAAAACACTGCTTATATGTCATTCAAGATAAAGGGAATCTGTATTGTTAATTAGAATGGTAGTTAGTGGACATAGTCCACCTATAAAATATATATACATGTACAGTAAAAAGCTCCCAATCAGTCATTGTAGGTAGAAAATATGGATTCATAAAAGTTGTATTTGTTTTGCACTGTAGGCTCCCCTTAAGGACATTCATATGATTCATGTTTAAGCATATTGACAGTTATAACATTGTGTAATCATAATGTTTAGAAGCTATATAACAAGGGGTGTGCAGTAAAAAATAAAAAATAAAATAGACTATATGCATGTATGCACATGCATACATGCATGTACACACATACCCACACACAGTTAGATGTGTGTATGAATGGGAGATCATAGGTACCTGTATAAATAACTTTGGTATTGCATTTCAAGTCCATAACAGTAACAGAAAGATGATGATAGACAAGGAGAAATCTTGTACATACAGGTATACAGAGCAGAAGGAGAAGTCCAGCATATTAAGTGGTTGAAAAACAAAGTTCTTATACCTGTTCTCAGACAGTATTAATGTTTAGCCAGCCATGCATCCCAGCATCCGGCAGGTAAGGCGCCTGAGCTGGTAGTGAGTGGAGTCAGTTTATATGTATGACGAGTTCCAATCAGCCGGCGCGATGATCGCGCTCAGCTGACTGGTGATTCTCGTCAGCTGGAGGGCCTCAATTGCTCCCTGAGACGGGGATGCGCGGCGCCGCCCCTACCGCGCATGCGCGAGCGCAGTTAAGTTGGGGCGGCGTCACGCACACCCGTCCCACCGGCACGGAGAGCCTCACCGGCGGACTGCGCATGTCCGCCGGAGTGGCAATATGGGGGTGAAGGGCATAGTTGTTGTGTTGCCCTGGTAACCTCCTGTAGTGCCGCCCAGCTGAAGATGCTGGGCGGCTTTTCCGTGCCGGGCAACCGCTAGTGGCAGACGCACCCGGGGGGGGCCCGGGAGAAAGGCAAACAAAGAGAAGATGTTAATGTTTGAAGGTTTATGACATAAAAAAGAGAAAGTATCCATTGTGAGCCATCTGTATATGAGAGTGGGTGGAGAACCACAGATATGACGCCTAATTACAAATTTTTTTATACTTACAAATGCTTTTTACTGGGTGGTTACTTATAGATGGAAAAGAGAGGACTGGTTCTTTTATATAACTCCCCAGATAATTAAGTGCAGATAATCTGGATGAAACCAAGATAAATTGACGGATACATCACAGCTGGAGCGGGAGCACCTGGGGACCCAAAACACCATACTGCTGCCTGGTACTACATGCCTATTACCCCTGCAGGGGTGTAGGGAGCTGGTGAGTGGGGATCTTTGAGGGGGAGCACTGCAAGTCACTGGATTTGAACCGCTGTCTTCACGAAAGTCACTAATCACAGACTTTTTTGCTTATGCTGGAATTTGATGCATTATTTTTGCCTTATTTTTTCACCATTTTTTGTGTTTTGTATCTTTGCACTTTTTGCCTAAGCTGGGACTACTTAGGATATATCTTCAGATGTTTTAGACTTTTCACCCTTATACCATTTATTTATATAAATTCTAACTTCTTTAAACTGAAGAAACAGTTCTGCATATGGTAGACCACTTTTATAATAGGCCATGTCTGAAAACTGTCCTGTCCATTCAGTACAGGCTAAATAGCCTACCATGCCTGGCATTGTTCAAGATAGTGAAAAAAAACTGCTTTAAGCTATGATAGTGCATATTACTTACATTTTATATAATATTTCAAATAATATTTATACTCACTTGATAAATACTTGGTCACGCAAAAGGCCACTCCCCTCTACAATCAAAATACTGTTCGGGACAGTCTCTTTGATTGGGTTAGTAAATATGCAATCCACACGTGCAGTTTTTTTAAATTTGACATCTTCGATAGGCTATAAATAAAATACATATACAATCTGTATTATTATTAGTATTATTATTATAGTAGTAATAATAGTGGTGATGGCAGTAGTTTTAATATGCAAAAAAATATGTATAAATTAAAGTGTATGTCAACCCTAATAATGAACTTCTCTTCGCTTCCTTTCAGCATTCAGCATCAAGATTACTAATTTCAGAGCTTTTTGTTATATCAGTGGCAGGTGATCCTGCCAGAATCTTGTGAAATGGTAACTTCCTGTGCTGCACTTTTACATGAAGTTTACACTAGCGTCAAAAGCAGGCATTTCATCTGCGTTTTTGAAGTCTATCGAACGCCTGTCAATGCTCTGTGTTACTTACATATAATGAAGTGAACAGTGTTGTTCACATGGTTGCATTTGCTTCACTTTGTTGTGTGTTGCACCAAAATTTATCTCACAAGAAGCATTTGCCTGGCTTTACTGCTCCCCAAATGCCTCCATTTATGTCACTGTAAATGCTCTGCAAACTCACCACAAATTACTCTATGGTGCTTACAATGCATTTGAGATGCTATTAGAAATCTTTACTAGCCAAGATGATTGTAAAATAATTTATACAAAAAAAACCAACACAAAAGAAGAACCTGGTAAGCATCTAAAATGCATACAGAATGCATCACTAATGAATAGTAACATGATAGGCACATTAATGGGCATTCATGGTATCTAAAATTACAAAGCATGTCTGAACGAGCCCTTATGAGTTATCATTGTTCCCATCTTTCTCTCTGTGGACTACAGTACACTTTCCCTCTCTGTAATTGAGATGGGGAGAGGGAGAAGTTAGCAGAAGTTATTAGTCCTGTGCTAAGGTGACAATGCTGCTACTCCATATATAAAGTACAGTAAAACCTTTGATTGAGAGTAACTTGATCTGAGAGTGTTTTGCAAGACAAACAAATTTTTTTTTTAGAAATTTTGACTTGATAAACAAGCAATGTCTTGTTATACAAGTAACGTCATCCATTCCATGCTGCACTTCAAGCCTCGCTTTCACATCGTTCTACTTCAGGGTAGTCTTCCCGGCCACAATTGCAGACTGACAGCCAGGCCCGGATTGGCGATAGGGCAGACCAGGCATATGCCCGGTGGGCCGGGCCGCCCGCTCCGTAGCATGTTGCTGTTCAGGCCGCACAGCTGGAGGTAAGCGGCGACCGCGGCCTGAACATGGTTAACACAGGCCGTGGCCGCCGCTTGCTGCTACCGCTATGTGGCCGTGCCTGTGTCTTCTCCGGCGGAACTTTCAGCTTCATGGGCTGAGCTGTGTGACTCTCTCACACACAGCTCAGCCTTAGAGCCACGCTGACAGTTCCGCTCTCTGCTCCCAGGGACTGCTCCTCCTCCTCCAGCCAAGGTGTCCGCATGGTGGGGCAAGGGGGAGGGCTGCTGTCAGGACGTTTCCACCCCTCCCCTTTTCTTGTCGGCAGCACATGTGAGGAGAAAGCTACCTGCCTATTGTTCTTCCCTCACCATTGGCCACAACAGAGGGCCAATCGGAGAACTAGAGGGGCATCATGGGAAATGTAGTCCCAGAGATAGGTGTCCCAATTGTTTTCAGCAGGGAGATGACTACACTCCCCAGCATGCACTCTGCTGGGGGGGGGAGAAAACCCGGAAACAAGCTGAGAAGTGCCTATAGCAGCTACTACAGGAGAAAAAAAACGAAAGAGAGGACTGTGCTGGGGGAACTAATAGCCCCAGCACCACCAGAGAGAGAGCCACACTGTACCGCACCACCAGAGAGAGAGAGAGAGAGAGCCACGCTGTACCGTGCCACCAGAGAGCCACGCTGTACCCGCAACACCAGAGAGAGAGCCACACTGTGCCGCACCACCAGAGAGCCACGCTGTACCGCACCAGCAGAGAGAGCCACACTGTACCCGCACCACCAGAGAGAGCCACGCTGTACCCGCACCATCAGAGAGAGCCACGCTGTACCCGCACCATCAGAGAGAACCACGCTGTACCCGCACCACCAGAGAAAGCCATGCTGTACCCACACCACCAGAGGGAGAGCCACACTGTACCCACACCACCAGAGAGAGACGTGCTGTACCCGCACCACCAGAGAGAGCCACTCTGTACCCGCACCACCAGAGAGAGCCACGCTGTACCCGCACCACCAGAGAGAGAGCCACACTGTGCCGCACCACCAGAGAGCCACGCTGTACCGCACCAGCAGAGAGAGCCACACTGTACCCACACCACCAGAGAGAGCCACGCTGTACCCGCACCATCAGAGAGAGCCACGCTGTACCCGCACCATCAGAGAGAGCCACGCTGTACCCGCACCACCAGAGAAAGCCACGCTGTACCCACACCACCAGAGGGAGAGCCACACAGTACCAGCACCACCAGAGAGAGACGTGCTGTACCCGCACCACCAGAGAGAGGAGAGAGAGCCACGCTGTACCGCACCACCAAAGAGAGAGTCACGCTGTACCCACACCACCAAAGAGAGAGAGCCACGCTGTTCCCGCACCACCAAAAAGAGAGCAGGTCAGTGTCACTGGGCAGTGTGGGCACAATAGGAGACAGACAGTTCTAGCATTGTATGGCCACAATAGGACTGGGACACTGTAATATAAAGGGGACTGCACTGTAAAGGGGCACTGTAATCATTGCAGTGCCCCTTTACAGCACAGTTCCCTTTATATCACCGTGTCCCTGCACATTAAAGTGTGGAGGACCGACACCAGCCACCCCCTGCGAATGTCTACCAAACCCCCCCCCTCGGTCCCTGGAAAAGTTGGCTGCTCAGTCTAAAATGCCCGGGCCTATTTTTTATCCCAGTCCAGGCCTGCTGACAGCGGTGGGATTTGGCAGTGTGGAGGATGGTCTATGTGGACAGCTTTACCTCGGATGCCTGCATATGTAGATGTGCCTCTTTTTTTCATCAACCATGTGAGTTGCTAAATGTTGTACCTTCATTAAGGGGAAGGGGTTGGATACTCCCATAGGAGATGGAAAGAGGAAAATAGATAGATGTATTATGACTACCCTCTATTAAACTAAAGTTGGGGTTAAAGGAGAGTAGCTCTCAAAGTAGGAGAGTAGAGATGGAAGGATAAGATTTAAAGATTGTAATAGTTTGGTTAAGGATAGGATGCAAAAAGATAACACTAAGATGGAAGAAAAGAGGTCTGAGATTGGTGAAGAAAAAACTTTGTTAAAGGATGTTTTAGAAATAAGTTGAGTGATATATGATCTTGCTTATGGTATAGATATTGGTTACATCTGATAAATGATATAGAATGATAAGGAGTGCACTGCTGATGATATTATAGCTCAGATTCCACCTTGTTTGACAACACCCTCCAAAATAAATGTCTGGGAGGCGTTTCCCTTGGGGTTTTTTTTTTTTTTTCGGAGGAGGATAGTTGACGGTCCCGAAAAGTCGCACCGCAGTGGCTACCCTCTTAAGGAGGGGGGATTTTTTTTTATTAAACTTTTTTTTCTCCTCCCCCTCTCCACTGCTCCAAATCGACGGCAGAAATAACTAAGATAAAGTTTACATCATATAATGTCAAGGGGTTTAATATTCCAGAGAAACGGATTAAACTCCTGGCTGAATTTAGAAGATCAAAATCACAAATTATTTTTCTACAGGAGACACATTTTAGAAGTGATAAAATACCAAAACTAAAAAACTATAGATTCCCAACAGTGTACCATAGTGCATCTCAGACCTCTAGGTCAAGTGGGGTATCTATTATTTTGTCAAAACAGACACCATGGAAAGAATCTAAGGTAATTACAGATGAGGAGGGACATCTCCTTATTGTAAAAGGAATTATAGGCCAGCAAAAGGTCACACTAGTAAACATGTATTTTCCAAGTGAGGATCAGGTCACTTTTTTAGAGACCTATCTGTACTTGGTTCACCAGCATAGGGAGGGAATTTCGGTGATAGGTGGAGATTTAAATATGGTCATGGACCCCATTTTAGATACATCCAAAGGTTCCTCCCATCTATCATATGCAAGACTACGAAGAGTGAAGAAACTTTTGCCGGATTTCTAGGTGATAGGTACTTGGGGGACTGTTCATGTTCAGGATAGGGATCACATTTTTTTTTGTCGAAATATAAGTCATACACCAGAATTGATTATATTTTTGTATCTCAAACTGTAATTACATCCCTGTTGAGTGTTGATATTGGATCATTTACTTTGTCAGACCATGCGCCGACAAATTGTGTGCTGGAAATAGGGGAATTAGACTCCCGAGAGTGGCATTGGAAGATTAATGAGACCCTGCTAAAAGATAAGGAATATGAGCAAAAACTAAATCAGGAATTAGACTCCTTTTTTTTAACGAATGAGACAGGGGAAGTATCCCCATTTTGTCTGTGGGAAACACATAAATGTGTGATGAGAGGTGTTCTTATTTCCCTGGGGGCACATAGGAAAAGGAAGCTCAATGAACAGATCGAAGTGCTGCCTAAAAGTATTCAGGAACAGGAGTTGTTGGTACATAAAAAATCCCAGACACAACAAATAGAGGAGAAATTAGCTGGCCTACAGGAAGAGCTAAACTTACTACTTATAAGGTAAAAGCCAAGTTAAAGCAGGGAAGGCGGACATTTTTACGAATTTGGGAATAAGCCAAGTAGGATGTTAGCAAAGGCCCTTAGAGAAACTAGTATACAAAACCATATGGTACATATCAAAACACAGAGAGACGAGATGGTTAGTTCCTCACAGAAAATTGCATAGGCTTTCAAAGGGTATTATGAAGGTCTATATCAATTGGAGGAGATACTGTCCCTAGAAAGGATTCAAAGTAAATGGGAAGTGGCGATGGAATACCTTCAAACGTCAGATATGCCTAAGGTGACAGAGGAGACAGCTAGAGATTTAGATGCACCAATTACAGTAGAAGTGTTCATGAGAGCATTAAAACTCTTGAAACTGGGTAAAGCAGTTGGGTATACCCTGTCGTACTATAAGTTTTTTGCCGAGAAACTGGCTCTGAGATTCATAACAGCCTTTAACTCACTACGTGAGGGGCAAAAAATACAGAAAGAAACACTGTTAGCACACATAACAGTAATTCCGAAAGAGGGGAAAGATCCTTCTCTATGTTCAAGCTATCGCTTGGATTTGTGGATTTAAAAGTTTTTACAAAGATTTTGGCTACCAGACTAGCTGATCATATTCCCTTTTTGATACATCCAGATCAAGTGGGGTTTACCTCTGGTAGGGAGGGGAGAGAGAACACGCAGAGGGTAGTGAATGCTAGCCATTTCTCACAAAGTCAGCAGAAACCCTTAGTACTTATAACCGCAGATGCAAAAAAAGCATTTAAAAGGGTTGACTGGGTGTTTCTTAGGGCCACTTTACAACATATTGGTCTGAGAGATGGAATGTTGAGTTGGTTTACAAATTTATACTCAGTACCGAGTGCCAGGGTTAAGATTAATGATAGAACCTCTGAGCCTTTTTCTATTTGAAATGGCACAGGTCTGGGATGCCCACTGTCGCCCATTATTTTTATTCTTACAATGGAACCTTTTTTAAGGAAGATACGGGCTAATGTAAACATTAGGGAGAAGTTTGTTGTAACTCCATAGATGCTGCTGTTGGTGCTGGGCAGAGCACAGTGAAGTTTGGCCCTAATACCAGCTCTTCCACTGGGGCCTCACCAGATTGTTCTTCCTCAGCAGATAAGTCTATCAAATCCCCTGTCTCTGCAACTGGTGTCTGGGGATAGAGGTTCACCATCTCCTGCCCATGGAACCCAGAAGATGCTATCAGTGCTGGGCAGAGGTTAGCAGATAGGGATGAGCCGAACACCCCCCGGTTCGGTTCGCACCAGAACCCGCGAACGGACCGAAAGTTCGCACGAACGTTAGAACCCCATTGACGTCTATGGGACTCGAACGTTCGAAATCAAAAGTGCTCATTTTAAAGGCTAATTTGCATGGTATTGTCCTAAAAAGGGTTTGGGGACCCGGGTCCTACCCCAGGGGACATGTATCAATGCAAAAAAAATTTTTAAAAACGGCCGTTTTTTCGGGAGCAGTGATTTTAATGATGCTTAAAGTAAAAAAAAAAAAAGTGAAATATTCCTTTAAATATCGTACCTGGGGGGTGTCTATAGTATGCCTGTAAAGTGACGCGTGTTTCCCATGTTTAGAACAGTCCCTGCACCAAATGTCATTTTTAAAGGAAAAAATCTCATTTAAAACTGCTTGCGGGTTTAATGTCATGTCGGGTCATGGCAATATGGATGAAAATCAGTGAGACAAACGGCATGGGTACCCCCCAGTCCATTACCAGGCCCTTTGGGTCTTGTATGGATATTAAGGGGAACCCCGCACCCAAATTAAAATAAGGAAAGGTGTGGGGCCACCAGGCCCTATATACTCTGAACAGCAGTATACAGGCGATGCAAACAAGACAGGGACTGTAGGTTTGTTGTTAAGTAGAATCTGTTTGTAATTTTGAACATTTTTAACGTGTTTAGCTCCAGCCAAAAAATCTTTTCTAAGCTTTTTGGAAAACATAGGGAAGGGTTATCACCCCTGTGACATTTGTTTTGCTGTCTTTCCTCCTCTTCAGAAGATTTCACCTCACTTTTTTGTCCCAATGAAAAATGTTTTTTGAAAATTTGGGTTTTTTTGTGGAACAAGGATTGGAAAGCATCAGTGGAAAGGAGAAATTGTTTTCCCATATTAACTCTTACAGGAGAGAATTTCCCTTCCTAGGGGTAGATTTCATCTCACTTCCTGTTGTCTCCTTCCGTTTGCAAGTAGGAGTCGTTTGTAAGTTAGATGTTTGAAAGTAGGGTCCTGCCCTATATACTCAGCAGAAATTTGGGCCTTAGGTGTTGCTGTGGCCACAACACTGTAAGCCCTCACAGTTATTAGATCAAGAATTGTAATTACATGCCCCTGTTGAACAGGAGCTGAAAAATTAGGCCTTAGGCACTGGTGCTGGTGCCACAACACTGCAACCCCTCACAGACACTCTAGTTGGAACGCAGGAACGAGCCCTGCTGCAAAGTATTGCTTCAAAAATTGTAATTACACGCCCCTGTTAGACAGGGGCAGAAAAATTGGGCCTTAGGCACTGGTGCTGGTGCCACAACACTGCAACCCCTCACAGACACTCTAGTTGGAACGCAGGAACGAGCCCTGCTGCAAAGTATTGCATCAAAAATTGTAACTACACGCCCCTGTTAGACAGGGGCAGAAAAATTGGGCTTTAGGCACTGGTGCTGGTGCCACAACACTGCAACCCCTCACAGACACTCTAGTTGGAACGCAGGAACGAGCCCTGCTGCAAAGTATTGCATCAAAAATTGTAATTACACGCCCCTGTTAGACAGGGGCAGAAAAATTGGGCCTTAGGCACTGGTGCCACAACACTGCAACCCCTCACAGACACTCTAGTTGGAATGCAGGAACGAGCCCTGCTGCAAAGTATTACATCAAAAATTGTAATTACACACCCCTGTTAAACAGGGGCTGAAAAATTGTGCCTTAGGCACTGGTGGTGGCGCCCAGAACCAAAAATGTTCTTACAAGCTATCAGCGTGATGATTGAGGAGGAAGAGGATAATTACTCAGGGATAGTCACTCAGCATCAGCATAGGCAGTCTTTGAAGGGATCTGAGATTTCAAAAAAAATTATTCGGTTACATCAGCATCAGGTGCTTGGTAGCTGGTGGTGATCCAAGACTCATTCATTTTTATGAAGGTCAGCCGATCGACCGAGTCGGTGGACAGACGCACCCTGTGATCGGTTACCACGCCTCCAGCAGCACTGAATGTGCGTTCCGAAAGAACGCTGGATGCAGGACAGGCCAGTAGCTCAATTGCATACTGTGCAAGCTCTGGCCAGTGATCCATCCTCAAGACCCAGTAACCCAGAGGATTTTCGGTGGGAAAGGTGTCCAAGTCTGATCTTGCCCCTAGGTATTCCTGCACCATGTAAAACAGACGCTGGCGATGGTTGCTGGAACCGATCATACCTTGGGGCTGCGGACCAAAAAATTGTCTGAACGCATCGGTCAGACGGCCACCTTCTCCACCGCTCCTTCTTTGACTGACCGAAGCCTCAGCAACACGTTGTCCAGAAACAGGAGTTTGTAACCTCCCAGTCTCTGGGAACGCGTTGCACAGACCTTTCTGCAAGGCCTCCCGAAGATGTTTCATCCTCTGCTCCCTCTGCGATGGCAAGATAAGGTCCGCAACCTTACCCTTGTAACGTGGATCAAGGAGGGTTGCCAGCCAGTATTGGTCCTTCTCCTTGATACCACGAATACGAGGATCCTTACGCAGGGTTTGCAGGATCAGGGAGGCCATGCAGCGTAGGTTTGCTGAGGCATTCGGTCCGGAGTCCTCTGGGTCACTAAGAACGACATGGTCCGCAGCCACCTCCTCCCAGCCACGTACAAGTCCATGTGTTTCTTGGGACTGATCCCTTAAAGACTGCTGCTGATGCTGAGTGCCAGGCTCCACCTCCATACTGACACAATCTTCCTCCTCCTCCTCTTCCTCCTCGTCCTCTTCCTGTGTGATCGGCGGGCACGCAGGAACACTGTCTGGATAAAGGGGGCCTTGAGAGCTAAGGAAGTCCTCCTCTTCCTGCCTCTGTTCTGCCTCAAGTGCCCTGTCCATTATTCCACGCAGCGTGTGCTCCAACAGGTGGACAAGGGGGACAGTGTCACTGATGCATGCACTGTCACTGCTCACCATCCTCGTGGCCTCCTCGAATGGTGACAGGACAGTGCATGCATCCCTGATCATGGCCCACTGGCGTGGGGAAAAAAAACCAAGCTCCCCTGACCCTGTCCTGGTGCCATAGTCGCACAGGTACTCATTGATGGCCCTCTGCTGCGTGTGCAGCCGCTGCAGCATGGCCAACGTTGAGTTCCACCTGGTGGGCATGTCACAGATTAGGCGGTTCTTGGGCAGGTTAAACTCCTTTTGGAGGTCCGTCAGCCGAGCACTGGCATTATATGACCGGCGGAAATGCACACAGACTTTCCTGGCCTGCCTCAGGACATCCTGTAAGCCCGGGTACCTGCCCAAGAACCGCTGCACCACCAAGTTAAGGACGTGAGCCAAACAGGGCACATGGGTCATTTGTCCCTGTCGGAGGGCAGAGAGGAGGTTGGTGCCATTGTCGCAAACCACCATTCCTGCCTTAAGTTGGCGTGGCGTCAACCACCTCTGAACCTGCCCCTGCAGAGCTGACAGAACCTCTGCCCCAGTGTGGCTCCTGTCCCCCAAGCACACCAGCTCAAGCACCGCATGGCATCTTTTGGCCTGCGTACTTGCGTAGCCCCTTGAACGCCTACGGAGCACCGCTGGTTCCGAGGAAGAGGCCATGGAGGAAGAAGAAGAGGAGGGGGTGGAGGAGAGAGGTGTGTCACAATCAGCATTTTGGAGGTGTGGTGGTGGAGCAACCTCCAACACTACTGCACCTTGTCCTGCATCCTTCCCAGCTGCCAGCAGAGTCACCCAATGCGCCGTGAAACTTAGGTAACGTCCCTGTCCATGCCTGCTGGACCATGAGTCAGCGGTAATATGCACCTTACCGCTGACCGCCCTGTCCAGCGAGGCATGGACATTGCCTTCCACATGCCGGTAGAGAGCCGGAATCGCCTTCCGTGAGAAAAAGTGGCGTTTGGGTACCTGCCACTGAGGAACCGCACATTCCACAAACTCACGGAAGGGGGCAGAGTCTACCAACTGAAAAGGCAGCAGTTGAAGTGCTAGCAATTTTGCCAAGCTAGCATTCAACCGCTGGGCATGTGGATGGCTGGGAGCAAACTTCTTTCGGCGGTGCAGCAGCTGGGGCAGGGAAATTTGCCTGGTACAATCTGACGTCGGTGTACCAAAAGCAGATTGCCCACAAGTACTTGGCTGTGACACACCTAATTCTAAACCTTCATTCCTCTCACTGCAGGTCTCAGAGAGGACTGAAGGTCTAGTGGGGTTGGAAATCTCAGCTGATGAGGAGCAAGGAGAGATCCTCTTTGTTCTTTGGTGTGGGTCTTTTAGATACGCTTGCCAACGAACTGCATGGCAGGTCAACATATGTCTGGTCAAGCATGTGGTACCCAAGCGGGAGATGTTTTGGCCACGCGAGATACGCTTGAGACATATGTTGCAAATAGCAGCGGTGCGATCTGATGCACTCGTCTCAAAAAAGGCCCACACCAAAGAACTTTTTGAATAACGCGCAGAGACTGCAGCGCCCTGCACATGTGGAGCTTTGGGGTGTGATGCAGTCAATGTGCTGCCCTTAGGCTGGCCCCTGGAGGGCATCCTGCCTCGTTGGTGATGTGCCGCCGCCTCCTCCTCCTCCTCCTCCTCCTCCTCTCTCCTATCAGGCACCCACGTTGAGTCAGTGACCTCATCATCCCCTCCCTCCTCATCACTGGAGCAAACCTGGCAGTATGCTGCAGCAGGGGGAGCATGACTGCCAGATTGCTGTCCTTCTTGGGCACCCCCTCTGTCCGTGCTCATGTTACTGCCTTCATCGAGCTCAGTATCGTCATCAGAGCCTTCCAAACGCTGGGCATCCTCCTGGAGCATGTACCCAACACTGTGGTCAAACAGTTCGAGGGAATCCTCATGAGGACATGGTGGAGCTAGGGAAGGAGTCACTGATGACATTGAGCTGAGGGAAGAGGCCGCTGCTTTGCCAGACAAAGCACCCTGGGCATGGGTGAGAGAGGATGAGGAGGATGAGGACGGCTTGGCCATCCACTCGACCAAGTCTTCCGCATGTTGCGGCTCAACACGGCCAGCTGCCGAAAAAAAGGCCAAGCGTGTCCCATGGCCACGTGCTGATGAGGATGCACCGTCTCCACGACCAGCACTAGACACAGAGCCTGCTTGCCCTCTCTTATTGGCTTGTGACTGTCTGCCTCTCCTTCTTGGCCTTCCAGACATACTAATGGCCTGTAGCTGCACTAAGCTGGGATAGAACACCTGTAATTTTCTTCAGGTAGCTTTATATACTGTAACCAGACAAGCCTGCCTGTCAGTAGGAAGATAACATGAACGGATCTAGCTGAACACTGTGAGCAGGACGCACTGTACTAAATGTAAATAGTCTAGCTGCCTGACCGTGGTACTAATAGGATCAAATAGAACACCTGTAATTTTCTTCAGGTAGCTTTATATACTGTAACCAGACAAGCCTGCCTGTCAGTAGGAAGATAACAGGAACGGATCTAGCTGTACACTGTGAGCAGGACGCACTGTACTAAATGTAAATAGTCTAGCTGCCTGACCGTGGTACTAATAGGATCAAATAGAACACCTGTAATTTTCTTCAGGTAGCTTTATATACTGTAACCAGACAAGCCTGCCTGTCAGTAGGAAGATAACAGGAACGGATCTAGCTGAACACTGTGAGCAGGACGCACTGCACTAAATGTAAATAGTCTAGAAGATAACAGGAACGGATCTAGCTGAACACTGTGAGCAGGACGCACTGCACTAAATGTAAATAGCAGGAACGGCTCTAGCTGAACACTGTGAGCAGGACGCACTGCACTAAATGTAAATAGCAGGAACGGATCTAGCTGAACACTGTGAGCAGGACGCACTGCACTAAATGTAAATAACAGGAACGGATCTAGCTGAACACTGTGAGCAGGACGCACTGCACTAAATGTAAATAGTCTAGAAGATAACAGGAACGGATCTAGCTGAACACTGTGAGCAGGACGCACTGCACTAAATGTAAATAGCAGGAACGGATCTAGCTGAACACTGTGAGCAGGACGCACTGCACTAAATGTAAATAGCAGGAACGGATCTAGCTGAACACTGTGAGCAGGACGCACTGCACTAAATGTAAATAACAGGAACGGATCTAGCTGAACACTGTGAGCAGGACGCACTGCACTAAATGTAAATAGTCTAGAAGATAACAGGAACGGATCTAGCTGAACACTGTGAGCAGGACGCACTGCACTAAATGTAAATAGCAGGAACGGATCTAGCTGAACACTGTGAGCAGGACGCACTGCACTAAATGTAAATAGCAGGAACGGATCTAGCTGAACACTGTGAGCAGGACGCACTGCACTAAATGTAAATAGCAGGAACGGATCTAGCTGAACACTGTGAGCAGGACGCACTGCACTAAATGTAAATAACAGGAACGGATCTAGCTGAACACTGTGAGCAGGACGCACTGCACTAAATGTAAATAGTCTAGAAGATAACAGGAACTGATCTAGCTGAACACTGTGAGCAGGACGCACTGCACTAAATGTAAATAGCAGGAACGGATCTAGCTGAACACTGTGAGCAGGACGCACTGCACTAAATGTAAATAGCAGGAACGGATCTAGCTGAACACTGTGAGCAGGACGCACTGCACTAAATGTAAATAGCAGGAACGGATCTAGCTGAACACTGTGAGCAGGACGCACTGCACTAAATGTAAATAACAGGAACGGATCTAGCTGAACACTGTGAGCAGGACGCACTGCACTAAATGTAAATAGCAGGAACGGATCTAGCTGAACACTGTGAGCAGGACGCACTGCACTAAATGTAAATAGCAGGAACGGATCTAGCTGAACACTGTGAGCAGGACGCACTGCACTAAATGTAAATTGCAGGAACGGATCTAGCTGAACACTGTGAGCAGGACGCACTGCACTAAATGTAAATAGTCTAGAAGATAACAGGAACGGATCTAGCTGAACACTGTGAGCAGGACGCACTGCACTAAATGTAAATAGCAGGAACGGATCTAGCTGAACACTGTGAGCAGGACGCACTGCATTAAATGTAAATAGTCTAGATAGAAGATAACAGGAACGGATCTAGCTAAACTGAATACAGTGTATATATATATATGCAACACCTGGGATGCATATATATACACAATACACTGTAAGTGCAGCTAACTGACTGACTGTTCTGCCTAATCTATCTAACTCAAATCAAATGACACTGTCTCTCTCTCTCTCTATCTCTCAGCACACCGGAACACACACTACACAGGGCCGCCGTGCAGGCGGCCTTATATAGTGTGGGGTGTGTACTAAATCCCCTGAGCCATAATTGGCCAAAGCCACCCTGGCTTTGG
Source organism: Aquarana catesbeiana (assembly GCF_042186555.1). Lineage (NCBI taxonomy): Eukaryota > Metazoa > Chordata > Amphibia > Anura > Ranidae > Aquarana > Aquarana catesbeiana. The sequence goes on from NC_133335.1 coordinate 186,912,696, forward strand.
CCAATTACAGCTCTCTCTACTGACGGCGCTGTGATTGGCCAAGCATGCGGGTCATAGTGCATGCTTGGCCAATCATCAGCCAGCAATGCACTGCGATGCCGCAGTGAATTATGGGCCGTGACGCGCCACACGAATTTGGCGCGAACGGCCCATATCGTTCGCAATTCGACGAACGATCGAACAGCCGATGTTCGAGTCGAACATGGGTTCGACTCGAACACGAAGCTCATCCCTATTAGCAGAGCTCTGCCCTGTTATCAGCACTTCAGGTTTGGGGATGGCAATCTTCAGATTTTCCACTACCGATTCTCTGGCATGCTGCTGGACAGGCACATTTCTCCATCCAAGATCATCCCATGTAGAAACAGGATCATCAAGGTCAGTCAGCACTTGCTGCATCCACCATAAGACCTCCACCTCCCTAGCTGTGGGGGCAGGTTGGCAAAGCACACTGTTACTCTCCCACATTACTGACTCTTTAGCCAGGATTTCAGAGTTGTCACCTGGTATTTCCTGACAGTCCCAGGCAAAGGGAGCCCAGCCCTCGCGCTGAGCAGAGTCTAGCAGCCGTCTGTAGGCTCCAGCTCCCATTCCTGAACGGCCAGAAACTCTATATCTTCCAGTGCCCAGTGCACTTTCGAAACGTTCAGTAGCTGTTCTCTGTAATCCATTATTTCGTCCAACCGCCACTCCAAATCACTACCAAAGTTAGGGTCCCCTGTCAGCTTCACATACAACAGTCCCAGGCAGCCGTAGCCAAAGCCTTCCGTTGGGCTGTCATCCACTATTCAAGGGCATGCTTGGGATACATGCCACTGGAGGGCTCTGTAGCTCTCATCCAGCTGCATCTCTGTCCAGACCAGCCTGCTTAATTCCGCTGTCTGCTCCTTGTTCGGTTTTTCTCCCCAAAACAGAACCCGCAATCCATACTGCAACCAGTACCTTTCCTCGATGGAGGGGAGAACTTTTCCCTGGTATCGCTGCTCACAGGCTAGCGCTTCCTTCCAGAGTTCACAGCGGATAGAAACAAACCATCCCAGCAGGACCTGCTCTGATACCGGTCCTCTGTGCTGTTTCTGCATCTCTCGCAACCTCCTTCTGAATTCCTCTTCCATAGCGGCTGGTATCTGTACCTCTCCTCTTCTGCTATCCGGACCTTGGATCCAGGTGGAAGCTTGGATGTCCCAGACTGCAGGAAGCATCCCGCTGCTTGCCACCAATGTAACGGAACGTCCCACACTCCACTTGAGTGCTTCCGTCAGTATACCACTTCCTCCCAGTCTGGATACAGATATCCGATATTTCAACCGCTCATAAGCACAAAACAAGGCGACACTTGTTTCACTGCTAACATGGACTGACCTTTTATTTGAGATCTCACACAAATATATACGGCAGGATAACTAAAACTTAACCTAATTAACATGAGCTAATTATTTAATCCTTTATCCAGCCTAGGTGACTAAGAGACATGACCTTTTAGAACAGACTTGTGGTCACCGAGCTTCACACAGTAGTATTTCACAATAGCAGGAGCTAATTACAATTAACAATACAAACAGTGTTCTCCCCCCCTCCTCAGCCTAGTCATCAACAAACTATAGTAGGAGTAGACTGTTCGTCTCCTAGCCAGTCCTGGAGGCCAATGTGATCAGCTCACTCAATTAACATGTTGAGTTCAGAATCAAACAAACCAATAATAGTCTTTACATATATATCCTGGGAGATATTGGGGATAAACATTACTGTCCCATTTTAAGCAATCCAAGACATACCCTCCAAGTCACCATTTCCCATATGGCATGCACAGGGTCCCCAGAGTCTGTGTGTCCTGGGGGACCAGGACCCGAATCTACAGTAATACCACCTCAAGGGTCCCCAGGCATAAGGCTCACAAAGAGCACCGTTCCTCCAAATGCCAGGGCCCATAATCGGTCGGCAAGGGGCTTGCATTCAGTCCCCTCCAAAAGCCTCTATCCCGGGTGAGTCTGTCACACTGGCCAACAGAATGCAATAATGCTCAAATGCTAAACGCGTACGCAATATGCGGCTTTTGGCGCGTTTTTTAACCACTTAAGGACCAGGTTGGCTCCCCTGGGCGAATCGCCGTCATGGTACGTCGGCCGCTTTAAGAGCTGTAGGGGGTGCATACACATGCCTGCGGCGCGACGCCGATGCAAGTTGCCAGCGGTAGCAATGCCTGCCGGCCATCCTTGATCACTTCTGACAGAACAGAGATCTGTCAATGTAAACAGACAGATCTCTGTTCTGTCAGGGGAGGAGAGACAGATCTGCTGCTACTAAAGATTAGGAACAGCGATCGGCCTCCTCCTCTAGGCAGTCCCACCCCCCCACAGTTAGAACACACATGAGGAAACACATTTAACCCCTTGATCGCCCCCTAGTGTTAACCCCTTCCCTGCCTATTTTTAGCTCTGATGGCTGTGTAAATGTCAATGGTCCCAAAAAAGTGTCAAAAGTGTCTGATCCGTCCGCCGCAATGTCGCAGTCCCGCTAAAAATCACTGATCGCCACTATTACTAGTAAAAAAAAAAAATAATAATAAAAATGCCATAAATCTATCCCCTATTTTGTAGACACTATAGCTTTTGCGCAGACCAATCAATATACGCTTATTGCGATTTTTTTAACCAAAAACATGTAGAAGAATATATATTGACCTAAACTGATGAAGAAATGTGTTTTTTTTTTTTTTTTAATTTGGATATTTATTTTAGCAAAAAGTTAAAAATATTGTTTTTTTTCTAAATTGTCGCTCTTTTTTTGTTTATAGCGCAAAAAAAACAAACCACAGAGGTGATCAAGTACCACCAAATACCAACAAAAGAAAGCTCTATTTGTAGGAAAAAAAGGACGTAAATTTTGTTTGGGTACAGCGTCGCATGACTGTGCAATTGTCAGTTAAAGTGACACAGTCCCGTATTACGCAAAAAATGGCCCGGTCATTAAGGGGGCAAATCCTTCTGGTCCTTAAGTGGTTAAAGTGGTTGTACAACCGTTTGTACAATTAAAAAGATTTTCAAAAATACGATTATATCAATACACCCAAGTCCCATGGTCCCAGTTCTGGGTATGCCAGCTTTTCAGCCTGGCCTGACAGATTTGGAATTTGATGCCATACGGCGAAGGGGTAAAAATAGGTTTATACATTTTTCAATAGACAATCGCCTAATGACAAGAAGTGAGATTGAAAGTGAGGTAGCACCAGAATTGGATTTCCTTAGGGCGATGCAACTAGGGGCCTTTATCTGATCAAAATCAAATATATATCTGGAAATATGGGTTTCATCGGATTTCGAGCAGATATGTTTAGATGGGGAGATACTGAGGCATTCCCTGTCATACTTTTACACTGTATTGACAGGATTGGAAGCACCACAAGATCTTAACTTTATTCAGGCATGGGAAAAGGACTTTGGGATTAATTCTCCCAAAGGCAAAAGGACAGGATTTTACTGTCGACTCATAAGGCCTCAGTGGCAAGTAGATATCAGGAGGGAGGATATAAAAGTCTTACCAGATGGTATAGAACACCAACGGTATTTCATCGGATATTTCCCCAGGTCAACAATCTGTGCTGGCGGTGCCATGAGGTAGAGGGCACTATGATGCATATATTTTGGGAATGTGGGAAAATTTACCACTTGCCAACCGCCTCACGCATATATACGTGAGCAGAATGGCACGGGCAGGCAAAATCACGTACCCACGACCGCCGCTGGCACCCCCCCCCCCCGGTGCCAGCGGCGGTCGGCATTTGGCTGGGAGCGATGAGAGACGAGGGGGAGACCATCCGATCGTGGCCCCCCCTCGTGATCGCTCCCAGCCAATGAGGAACATCCCCTGCCTGTGTATAGTACACACAGGCAGAGGATGTGATGTCATCTCTCCTCGGCTCGGCAGTTTCCGTTCTAGCGCGGAGGAGAGAAGACATGTAAGTGCACCAACACACACACACACAGTAGAACATGCCAGGCACACAAAACACCCCCGATCCCCCCCCCGATCCCCCCCCCGATCACCCCTCCCCCCTCCCTGTAACACTGACACCAAGCAGTATTTTTTTTTTTTCTGATTACTGCAGGGTGTCAGTTAGTGACAGTTACTGTGGTAGGACAGTGAGTGTTACCCCCCTTTAGGTCTAGGGTACCCCCCTAACCCCCCCTAATAAAGTTTTAACCCCTTGATCACCCCCTGTCACCAGTGTCACTAAGCGATCATTTTTCTGATCGCTGTATTAGTGTCGCTGGTGACGCTAGTTAGGAACGTAAATATTTAGGTTCGCTGTCAGCATTTTATAGCGACAGGGACCCCCATATACTATCTAATAAATGTTTTAACCCCTTGATTGCCCCCTAGTTAACCCTTTCACCACTGATCACCGTAAAACCGTTACGGGTGACGCTGGTTAGTTGGTTTATTTTTCATAGTGTCAGGGCACCCGCCGTTTATTACCGAATAAAGGTTTAGCCCCCTGATCGCCCGGCGTTGATATGCGTCGCCCCAGGCAGCATCAGATTAGCGCCAGTACCACTAACACCCACACATGCAGCATACGCCTCCCTTAGTGGTATAGTATCTGAACGGATAAATATCTGATCCGATCAGATCTATACTAGCGTCCCCAGCAGTTTAGGGTTCCCAAAAACGCAGTGTTAGCGGGATCAGCCCAGATACCTGCTAGCACCTGCGTTTTGCCCCTCCGTCCGGCCCAGCCCAGCCCACCCAAGTGCAGTATCGATCGATCACTGTCACTTACAAAACGCTAAACGCATAACTGCAGCGTTCGCAGAATCAGGCCTGATCCCTGCGATCGCTAACAGTTTTTTTGGTAGCGTTTTGGTGAACTGGCAAGCACCAGCCCCAGGCAGCGTCAGGTTAGCGCCAGTCACGCTAACACCCACGCACGCACCGTACACCTCCCTTAGTGGTATAGTATCTAATCAGATCAATACCTGATCCGATCAGATCTATACTAGCGTCCCCAGCAGTTTAGGGTTCCCAAAAACGCAGTGTTAGTGGGATCAGCCCAGATACCTGCTAGCACCTGCGTTTTGCCCCTCCGCCCAGCCCGGCCCAGCCCACCCAAGTGCAGTATCGATCAATCACTGTCACTTACAAAACACTAAACGCATAACTGCAGCGTTCGCAGAGTCAGGCCTGATCCCTGCGATCGCTAACAGTTTTTTTGGTAGCGTTTTGGTGAACTGGCAAGCACCAGCGGCCTAGTACATCCCGGTCATAGTCAAACCAGCACTGCAGTAACACTTGGTGACGTGGCGAGTCCCATAAATGCAGTTCAAGCTGGTGAGGTGGCAAGCACAAGTAGTGTCCCGCTGCCACCAAAAAGACAAACACAGGCCCGTCGTGCCCATAATGCCCTTCCTGCTGCATTCGCCAATCCTAATTGGGAACCCAACACTTCTGCAGCGCCCGTACTTCCCCCATTCACATCCCCAACCAAATGCAGTCGGCTGCATGAGAGGCATTTTCTTTATGTCCTCCCGAGTACCCCTACCCAACGAACCCCCCCAAAAAAGATGTTGTGTCTGCAGCAAGCGCAGATATAGGTGTGACACCCGCTATTATTGTCCCTCCTGTCCTGACAATCCTGGTCTTTGCATTGGTGAATGTTTTGAATGCTACCATTCACTAGTTGAGTATTAGCGTAGGGTACAGCATTCCACAGACTAGGCGCACTTTCACAGGGTCTCCCAACATGCCATCGCATTTTGAGAGACCCGAACCTGGAACCGGTTACAGTTATAAAAGTTAGTTACAAAAAAAAGTGTAAAAAAAAAAAAACACATACAAAAATATAAAATAAAAAAAATAGTTGTCGTTTTATTGTTCTCTCTCTCTCTCTATTCTCTCTCTATTGTTCTGCTCTTTTTTTACTGTATTCTATTCTGCAATGTTTTATTGTTATTATGTTTTATCATGTTTGTTTTTCAGGTCTGCAATTTTTTATACTTTACCGTTTACTGTGCTTTATTGTTAACCATTTTTTTGTCTTCAGGTACGCCATTCACGACTTTGAGTGGTTATACCAGAATGATGCCTGCAGGTTTAGGTATCATCTTGGTATTATTCTTTTCAGCCAGCGGTCGGCTTTCATGTAAAAGCAATCCTAGCGGCTAATCAGCCTCTAGACTGCTTTTACAAGCAGTGGGAGGGAATGCCCCCCCCCACCGTCTTCCGTGTTTTTCTCTGGCTCTCCTGTCTCAAAAGGGAACCTGAGAATGCAGCCGGTGATTCAGCCAGCTGACCATAGAGCTGATCAGAGACCAGAGTGGCTCCAAACATCTCTATGGCCTAAGAAACTGGAAGCTACGAGCATTTTATGACTTAGATTTTGCCGGATGTAAACAGCGCCATTGGGAAATTGGGAAAGCATTTTATCACACCGATCTTGGTGTGGTCAGATGCTTTGAGGGCAGAGGAGAAATCTAGGGTCTAATAGACCCCAATTTTTTCAAAAAAGAGTACCTGTCACCACCTATTGCTATGATAGGGGATATTTACATTCCCTGAGATAACAATAAAAATGATTTAAAAAAAAAAATATGAAAGGAACAGTTTAAAAATAAGATAATAAAGCAAAAAAATAATAAAGAAAAAAAAAAAAAAAAAAGCACCCCTGTCCCCCCTGCTCTCGCGAACGCAAGCGTCGGTCTGGCGTCAAATGTAAACAGCAATTGCACCATGCATGTGAGGTATCACCGCAAAGGTCAGATCGAGGGCAGTAATTTTAGTAGTAGACCTCCTCTGTAAATCTAAAGTGGTAACCTGTAAAGGCTTTTAAAGGCTTTGAAAAATGTATTTAGTTTGTCGCCACTGCACGTTTGTGCGCAATTTTAAAGCATGTCATGTTTGGTATCCATGTACTCGGCCTAAGATCATCTTTTTTATTTCATCAAACATTTGGGCAATATAGTGTGTTTTAGTGTGTTTTAGTGCATTAAAATTTTAAAAAGTGTGTTTTTTCCCCAAAAAATGCGTTTGAAAAATCGCTGCGCAAATACTGTGTGAAAAAAAAAATGAAACACCCACCATTTTAATCTGTAGGGCATTTGCTTTAAAAAAATATATAATGTGTGGGGGTTCAAAGTAATTTTCTTGCAAAAAAAAATAATTTTTTCATGTAATCAAAAAGTGTCAGAAAGGGCTTTGTATTCAAGTGGTTAGAAGAGTGGGTTATGTGTGACATAAGCTTCTAAATGTTGTGCATAAAATGCCAGGACAGTTCAAAACCCCCCCAAATGACCCCATTTTGGAAAGTAGACACCCCAAGCTATTTGCTGAGAGGCATGTCGAGTCTGTGGAATATTTTATATTGTGACACAAGTTGCGGGAAAGAGACAATTTTTTTTTTTTTTTTTTGCACAAAGTTGTCACTAAATGATATATTGCTCAAACATGCCATGGGAATATGTAAAATTACACCCCAAAATACATTCTGTTGCTTCTCCTGAGTACGGGGATACCACATGTGTGGGACTTTTTGGGAGCCTAGCCGCGCACGGGACCCCGAAAACCAAGCACCGCCTTCAGGCTTTCTAAGGGCGTAAATTTTTGATTTCACTCTTCACTGCCTAGCACAGTTTCGGAGGCCATGGAATGCCCAGGTGGCAAACCCCCCCCCCCCAAATGACCCCATTTTGGAAAGTAGACATCCCAAGCTATTTGATGAGAGGTATAGTGAGTATTTTGCAGACCTCACTTTTTGTCACAAACTTTTGAAAATTGAAAAAAGAAAAAAAAAGATTTTTTTTCTTGTCTTTCTTTATTTTCAAAAACAAATGAGAGCTGCAAAATACTCACCATGCCTCTCAGCAAATAGCTTGGGGTGTCTACTTTCCAAAATGGGGTCATTTGGGGGGGGGTTTGTGCCACCTGGGCATTCCATGGCCTCCGAAACTGTGATAGGCAGTGAAGAGTGAAATCAAAAATTCACGCCCTTAGAAATCCTGAAGGCGGTGATTGGTTTTCGGGGCCCTGTACGCGGCTAGGCTCCTAAAAAGTCCCACACATGTGGTATCCCCATACTCAGGAGAAGCAGCTAAATGTATTTTGGGGTGCAATTCCACATATGCCCATGGCCTGTGTGAGCAATATATCATTAAGTGACAACTTTGTGCAAAAAAAAATAAATAAATTTGTCACTTTCCCGCAACTTGTGTCAAAATATAAAACATTCCATGGACTCAACATGCCTCAAAGCAAATAGCTTGGGGTATCTACTTTCCAAAATGGGGTCATTTGGGGGGGGGGGGGTTGTGCCATCTGGGCATTTTATGGCATTCAAAACTGTGATAGGTAGTGAGGAGTAAAATCAAAAATGTACGCCCTTAGAAATCCTGAAGGCAGTGCTTGGTTTTCGGGGCCCCGTACGCGGCTAGGCTCCCAAAAAGTCCCACACATGTGGTATCCCCATACTCAGGAGAAGCAGCTAAATGTATTTTGGGTGCAATTCCACATATGCCCATGGCCTGTGTGAGCAATATATAATTTAGTGACAACTTTTTGTAATTTTTTTTTTTTTTTGTCATTATTCAATCACTTGGGACAAAAAAAATTAATATTCAATGGGCTCAACATGCCTCTCAGCAATTTCCTTGGGGTGTCTACTTTCCAAAATGGGGTAATTTGTGGGGGTTTTGTACTGCCCTGCCATTTTAGCACCTCAAGAAACGACATAGGCAGTGATAAATTAAAGGCTGTGTAAATTCCAGAAAATGTACCCTAGTTTGTAGGCGCTATAACTTTTGCGCAAACCAATAAATATACACTTATTGACATTTTTTTTACCAAAGACATGTGGCCGAATACATTTTGGCCTAAATGTATGACTAAAATTGAGTTTATTGGATTTTTTTTAGAACAAAAAGTAGAAAATATCAAATTTTTTCAAAATTTTCGGTCTTTTTCCGTGTATAGCGCAAAAAATAAAAACGGCAGAGGTGATCAAATACCATCAAAAGAAAGCTCTATTTGTGGGAAGAAAAGGACGCAAATTTCGTTTGGGTACAGCATTGCATGACCGCGCAATTAGCAGTTAAAGCGACGCAGTGCCAAATTGTAAAAAGTGCTCTGGTCAGGAAGGGGGTAAAATCTTCCGGGGCTGAAGTGGTTAAGGAATTTTGGAAAATGGTTGAAGAAATTTGTTAGGCCCCTTTCACACTGGGGCGGGAAGTGCGTCTATTTTTTAGCGGCGCTTTACTGTCGGATTTGCGGCGCTATTCGGTAAAACCGCCCCGCTAGCGGCTGAAAAAGGGTTAAAAACTACCACAAAGCGCTTCTGCAAAGGCGCTGTGCCGGCGGTAAAGTCGCGGTGCCCTAATTGAGTTCAATGGGCAGGAGCGGTGGAGAAGCGGTGTACACCCCACTCCTTCACTGCTTCAAAGATGCTGCTAGCAGGACTTTTTTCACCGCTCCAAAGTGAAAGCCCTCGGGGCTTTCACACTGGAGACACAGCAGCGGCTGTTTCAGGTCGGTTTGCAGGCGCTATTTTTAGCGCAATAGCGCCTGCAAAACGACCCAGTGTGAAAGGGACTTAGAGAAATTACAGGTGTGTCTCTTGGAGAAAGAACGGTGTCTTGCTGAGAAAGTTCCCTCGGCGGATAAGGACCCCCCTGTACTGCGCAGGCACAGCGCCTGAGCAGTACGAACTACTATGAGCCGCCGAAGATAATCGAAGCTGAGAATCTTCAATCAGCTGTACACGGCTCCTGCGCCCTAGGTCCAGGTTCAAGCCCCACCATCCAAGTGGACCTAGAGGGGGAATAAAAAAGAGCCGAGCGAAGCGAGGCCATGCCCGAAGCGTAGCGAACGAAGCGAGCCCGCGAGGGGCCCTCTTACAGGCGCCGTGTACAGCTGATTTCCAACTATTCAGCTTCGGCTATTTCCGCCGGCTCCTACTGCGCAGGCGCAGCGCCTGCGCAGTAGAGGGGGGTCCTTATCCGCCGAGCGGAACTTTCTCGGCAGAACACTGGCAGCTTTCTTGCTGCATGATGTCCCCATGTCTGTGGAAAAATATGAAAACTCATTGTTGAAACATCTTCTCACGGCAGCAAAGGCGTGTATTCCTGTTTTGTGGAAGAGTGAAATCTCCCCATCCAGAGCACAGTGGTTTGCTAGAATTGCAGAAATCCAACAAATGGAGAATCTTACTATGACGTTGAAAGAGCAGGATGAGAAATATTGGTAAATTTGGGCCCTTTATCTTATGTATAAGAAAGGAGGTGATGGTGATGATGGGTAGAAATGTTTGTGCGGTCGACTGGGAAGGGAGCGGGGGTTGGGGAGTGGGGGGGGGAGGGTGAGAGGAGGGAGAGTGGAGGAACTTTTTTTTGGGGGGTATTAACATGAGGTGTTCATGTTTAGGGGAAAGGAAAGGGGAAAAAAGGAATCTAATGTGGTTATTGAGTGGATGATAATGGTTAATACGGGTCACATAGCATATAATGTTAATGTATTATGGTGATATAGATAGTTGACAGTGTTAAAGAAATGTTACAAAGAGATGATGTATGTGCTATGTGAAATGTAGTATGCTTTTTGTGAAAATAAAGCATTTATAAAAAAAAAAAAAAAAAAAAAAATTATTTTCAGCGGCTCTCACAGATCCCTGCCTGCTCTGCACCCACTCCGGGGACAAGGGAGATGCAGATGTAGGTGGAGTGTGGGATGGGGTATCACATGGTAAGCTGCAATGTGATGCCCATCTGTGCCCAACCGCTGATCTCCGTACAAGAGAGAGAGAGAGAGAGAGAGGTGGAGCCGACTCCATTTCCAGGAGGTACTAGAGCCGGGCTGGATAAATGAGGTACCCCTGAAACTGCACTCTAAACATAGCTCATCCCTGAACTCCACATATAACACCCTCCTGGTATTTATTGTTCCTTTAACCACTTCCCGACCGCCGCACGACTATATACGTCCTAAGTTTGAACGGGGATATCGTTGTTATGGCAGCAGCTAGCTGCCATAACCCTGGTATCCCCGTTTTCGTGCGGCGGCCGGCTTTCAGATAAAAGTGGTCCCTGCGGCGGATTCACCGCGAGATCACTTTTATCGGTGGCGGGAGAGGGGCCCCCCCTCCCGCCGCGATCCGGTGCCCTCCGCCGCTTACCGGAGCCGTCGGTAGCGGCGGAGGCGATCGCGTCCTCTGCCGTTGTGTGTCAGGAGACAAGTGAGGCCAAGATGGCGCTCACTCGTCTCCAAGATACTTCTGACGTCAAAACGTCACTTCCGTCCACACCTCTTAAAGGCATATTTTTTCAAATGTCATTTTTCTAAATGACTTTTTTTTTTTTTTTTTTTTTTTTTTAATTGCATTTTAGTGTAAATATGAGATCTGAGGTCTTTTTGACCCCAGATCTCATATTTAAGAGGTCCTGCCATGCTTTTTTCTATTACAAGGGATGTTTACATTCCTTGTAATAGGAATAAAAGTGACACAATTTTTTTTTTTTTTAAACAGTGTAAAAATAAATAAAATATTTTAAAATAAATAATAAAAATAAAAAAAAATTTTTAAAACCCTCCTGTCCCGACGAGCTCGCGCGCAGAAGCGAACGCATACGCGAGTAGCGCCCGCATATGAAAACGGTGGTTAAACCACACATGTGAGGTATCGCCGCGACCGGTAGAGCGAGAGCAATAATTCTAGCCCTAGACCTCCTCTGTAGCGCAAAATATGCAACCTGTAGAATTTTTTAAACGTCGCCTCTGGAGATTTTTGAGGGTAAAAGTTTGACGCCATTCCACGAGCGGGCGCAATTTTCAAGCATGACATGTTGGGTATCAATTTACTTGGCGTAACATTATATTTCACAATATTAAAACAAATTGGGATAACTTTACTGTTGTTTTATTTTTTTATTCAAAAAAGTGAATTTTTTCCAAAAAAAAGTGCGCTTATAAGACCGCTGCGCAAATACGGTGCAAAAAAAAGTATTGCAATGACCGCCATTGTATTCTCTAGGGTGTTAGAAGAAAAACCATATATAATGTTTGGGGGTTCTAAGTAATTTTCTAGCAGAAAAACCTGTTTTAAACATGTAAACACCTAAAATCCAAAACGAGGCTGGTCCTTAAGTGGTTAAGATCCTCCCACTGCTGGCCACACACATGGTTGAGTTCCTGCACCTATTCTCTGTGGATAAAAACCCTGGATGAATTTAAAAAGTCCTACAGATACAACCAGACCTTTTAAGGGCAACCATAATTCTGATGCGGCCTGCAATGAAATTGAGTTTGACGCCCCTGCAATTAGTACTTATAAACATTAATGGTGAGTTACATTTAAAGCACATCCAGCCTTTTTCTTTTGTAAAGCAGAACTCTGGTCATCTGAAAAAATGCACCTTGAGAATGTCTTCCACCAATGCTGTAAGTGTTAAAAACTAAGTTCACCTTTGGAACATTTTTATTTGACTTTTTTTTTTACTTTTGGAAACAGTGCACAGCTGTGTCATTTATACACAGATTCCTAATGCTGCGTACACACGGTCGGACTTTCTATCCTACTTGGTCCGGCACACTTTCCGACGGACTTTGTCCGCCAGGTGCGCCGGACTTTAAAACGGACGGACTTGCCCACACACGCCCGGACTTTCCGGCGGGCTAAGTCCGCCCGTCTTTCCGACGGACTTTCGCCGGAGTTCCGGCGGACTTTCAGAATGAACGGACTTGCCCACACACGAACAGGTCCGTTCATTTTGAACGTGACTCAGGTGCGACGGGACTAGAAAAGGATGTCAATCTTGCCGCTTTTATCGGCGAGATTGACGCCTTGCGGGCCCCGCCGCGGGGCATACCAGGCCCTTAGGTCTGGTATGGATTATAAAGGGAACCCCCTACGCCGAAAAAACGGCGTGGGGTCCCCCCTAAAATCCATACCAGACCCCGATCCGAGCACGCAGCCTGGCCGGTCAGGAAAGGGGGTGGGGACGAGCGAGCGCCCCCCCCTCCTGAGCCGTACCAGGCCACATGCCCTCAACATGGGGGGTGGGTGCTTTGGGGGAGGGGGGCCGCCCTACGGCCCCCCCACCCCAAAGCACCTTGTCCTCATGTTGATGAGGACAAGGGCCTCTTCCCGACAACCCTGGCCGTTGGTTGTCGGGGTCTGCGGGCGGGGGCTTATCGGAATCTGGGAGCCCCCTTTAATAAGGGGGCCCCCAGATCCCGGCCCCCCACCCTATGTGAATGAGTATGGGGTACATGGTACCCCTACCCATTCACCTAGGGAAAAAGTGTAAGTAATAAAACACACTACACAGGTTTTTAAAATATTTTATTAAACAGCTCCGGGGGGGGGGGATCTTCCTCCGGCTTCGGGGGTCTTCTTCCGGCTTCGGGGGTCCCTCCGCTTCATCTTCTCCCGGCGTCCGGTTGGTTCTTCTCCGCTCTCTTCTCTCCAGTTCTTCGGCCGGCTCCTCTGCTGTCTTCAGGTAGCTCTCTTGCCAGCAGAGGTCCGGACTTCTTGTCTTCTTCTCTTCTCCAGATGTTGACACGACGCTCTCTCCGGCTGGACTGCTCTCCGAGGGCTGCGTTGTGACTTATATAGGCGGAGACCCCGCCCCCTTTTGATGTCACAGTCCCTGGGCATGCTGGGACTGTGACGTTTTAGGGGGCGTGGTCAACATCACCCAGTGACCACGCCCCCTAAAACGTCACAGTCCCAGCATGCCCAGGGACTGTGACATCAAAAGGGGGCGGGGTCTCCGCCTATATAAGTCACAACGCAGCCCTCGGAGAGCAGTCCAGCCGGAGAGAGCGTCGCGTCAACATCTGGAGAAGAGAAGAAGACAAGAAGTCCGGACCTCTGCTGGCAAGAGAGCTACCTGAAGACAGCAGAGGAGCCGGCCGAAGAACTGGAGAGAAGAGAGCGGAGAAGAACCAACCGGACGCCGGGAGAAGATGAAGCGGAGGGACCCCCGAAGCCGGAAGAAGACCCCCGAAGCCGGAGGAAGATCCCCCCCCCCGGAGCTGTTTAATAAAATATTTTAAAAACCTGTGTAGTGTGTTTTATTACTTACACTTTTTCCCTAGGTGAATGGGTAGGGGTACCATGTACCCCATACTCATTCACATAGGGTGGGGGGCCGGGATCTGGGGGCCCCCTTATTAAAGGGGGCTCCCAGATTCCGATAAGCCCCCGCCCGCAGACCCCGACAACCAACGGCCAGGGTTGTCGGGAAGAGGCCCTTGTCCTCATCAACATGGGGACAAGGTGCTTTGGGGGGGGGGCCCGTAGGGCGGCCCCCCTCCCCCAAAGCACCCACCCCCCATGTTGAGGGCATGTGGCCTGGTACGGTTCAGGAGGGGGGGCGCTCGCTCGTCCCCACCCCCTTTCCTGACCGGCCAGGCTGCGTGCTCGGATCGGGGTCTGGTATGGATTTTAGGGGGGACCCCACGCCTTTTTTTCGGTGTAGGGGGTTCCCTTTATAATTCATACCAGACCTAAGGGCCTGGTATGCCCCGCGCTCGCCGCAATAGGAAAATTTGTTTTTCCTATTGCAGCGAGCGCGAGATGCAATACTCTGCCCTCGTGTCGTATCTGGTCCGTCGGACCAGCATACACACGAGCGGGCTTTCCGTCGGACCAGCACACACACAAGCGGACTTTCCGCCCGAAACTGAGTCCGGCGGAAAGATTTAAAACTTTCTTCAAATCTAGGTCCGGCGGGCTTTTGGGAAAAAGTCCGCCGGAAAAGTCCGCCGGCGCCCACACACGGGCGGATTGTCCGGCACACTCTGGTCCGCCGGACCAAGTATGCCGGAAAGTCCGACCGTGTGTACGCGGCATAAGAATAAGTAAACTACCAATACAGTCTTCCACTGTGGCAGACGGATTTGTAGTTTCGGTGGGCTGTAGGGGTGCTAATGAGCGCTCTCATAGTCCACTGACACATCCTCAAACAGAAAGCCTGTATGGAGGTATGGGCTGAAAGCTGGAGGACATGTCCCATATCACACCTGTCATCTACTGTAGACATGTGCGGTTCGTTTCGTTTCAAATTGAAATTCAAATGAATTTTCGTATTACCATAGTAATGAATTTAAACAAATCCGAAATAACAAAAAAAAAATTCGGACAAAATTCTAATTCAAATCACTTTCGAATACTTTTTGCAATACTTTTTTCAAATTCGAATAATTTTCAAATTCGAATAGTTTTTGAATACAAATAGTTTTCTAATTCGACTAGTTTTCCAATTCGACTAGTTTTCCAATTCGACTAGTTTTCCAATTTGACTAGTGTTAGAATTTCCAAAGAGAATAATACAGTTTAAAAAAAATAATAATAGAATAGAAAAAAATAAAACAGAAAATGAAAGAATAAAATAGACTAGAATATAATAGAAACAAATAGAATAGAATAGAATAACATAGAATATAACCACCTTCTGAAATTCGAATTTCAAATAAATTTGGATTTGAATACAAAAGAAAATAATAGAATAGAAAAGAATAGAATAGAAAAAAATAGAATAGAATAGACTATAATAGAATAGAAAAGAAAAGAATAAAAAGAATAGAATAGAAAGAATATAACCACTTCCCAAAATTCAAACAGAATCAATTCGAATTTGAAAAGAATACAAATGAATAGAAAAAGAATAGATTTGAATAGAATAGAAAATAACAGAATAGTATAGAATAGAAAGATTATAACCATCTTCCAAAATTCTAATAGAATACACTTGAATAGAATAGAAAATAAAACTGAATAGAATAGAATAGAAAAGAATAACATAGAATAGAATAAACAAACAGAAAAAATACAATAAAAAAATAGAATAGAATATAAAGAATATAACCATTTCACAAAATTCAAATAGAATTAATTTGAATTTGAATAGAAAGGAATAGATTAGAAAAGGAAGATGGATATATTCATTCTATTGTATTCTGTTGTTTTTTTCTATAGTATTGTGTTATTTTCTATTCTACTCTATTCTTTTCTATTCTATTCAAATTCAAATTGATTCTGTTTGAATTTTGGAAAATGGTTATATTATTTTATTCTAGTCTATTCTATTGTTTTTTTTTTAATTATATTTCTTTCTATTCTATTCAAATTTCAGAAGATGGTAATAATCTTTCTATTCTATTCTTTTTTTTTATTATATTCTATTCCTTTATATTCTATTCTATTCCATTCTATTCTGTTCTTTTATTTTCTATCCTATTTTGTTCTGTTTTATTCTATTATTTTATTTTCTGTTATATTCTTTTCTATTCTATTATAATTTTTTTTAATTTATGTAAATAACAAATCGAAACGAAACAAATGTTTTCATTCTTTGTGAGTGTAAGGTGAATTTTAAAGATGCAAGGAATTTAAGTTTAAAAGAAAATACAGGATTGGCTAGTTCTACCCAACTTCAGGGAAAAAAAAGTTTCTCTTCCCTAAAAAAAAATAGTGCATAGAGTAAAGGTTTCCGATAATAGTGTTAAGGATAGTTAAAGGGGTTGTAAACCTCAGGCATGAGATATGAACAAAGTATATCCCTCTAGAGTGTGTTCTTGTCTCAATCCAGAGCACTAAGTATTATTTCTCTCTGCTATCTGCATGAGTCACTTCTGACAAGTATTCCTGACAACAAGAGAAAAAAAGGTGAGAGGGGAGAAAGCTCCAGTACACAGCCTGTGATTGACAGCCTCAGCTCTCTTCCTGTGTGCTGCTTAAAGGGGGATGTGTCCTCACTGAGTTCTGCAGTGTGTAATTTCAGCTCTCCGCCCTCTGGGGTCCGGGGCGATTACCTGCAAGTGCAGCCTGCATCTAAGGCTGATCACTCACAGGTAAATGCTGCATAGTCAATACATACCAACCGGGCGTAGGGTCGGCGACAAAAAGGCGTAAACCGGGCATAAGGTCAGTGACAAAGCACAGGGAATTACCAATATTGGTATTAGCCAATCACAGTGGTCACGTAATCAGTCGGGTCTTTCTGCCCCCCGGGCGGTAAAGGGATGCCATATTTGTGACATACTTACCAATGTTCACCTTCAAGGGGAATCTTGTTTTTTTTTTTATTTGCCATTTGTAGAAGAGTGGCTTTATGTATTCCATGTGTGCAATATTTACAGTTTATGCATTTATATATACATAGGCATACATACTGTACATTGTACCTACCTTCGTTAGGTCCTAGTGAAACTGAATGGGATTTAGTGAGAAAATCTTTAACTGGTTTATTGTTGTATATTATGGCGGTGGCTGTCATTTTGATCTCTATCTTCTGAGGGTCAGTTACAGTGTTTTTGAGCATCAAGGTGAGTTCCAGGTCTTCACCAACTTGTGTTTCAGCTGCCTTTTTAAAACTGCCAGAAAATAAAGGTTTTACAGGAGCAGAGTCATCAGCGGAAGTAGCAGCAAAAGCAGATTCACGCAAAGACATTCGAGATATTCCAGATGCCGAATGCATTCCCAATGCAAAATCATGATGCATTCCAGACATTACAGAAATTGGTCTGGGTGGCTCAACTATATTTCTTGCTTTTTTAAAAATCTCTCTTCTCTTATCAGAACCTGCAAACAAATTTGATATAACAGTGAGTAAATGTGGACCTTGAAATTTTTTTTTGAGCTGAAGAGCAGAAAAACCTGGAATGTGCCTGAATGAGTCTAAACACGCACAAACATTAGACACATCTAGCGTTTGACTGTTAATGCAAAAAAAAATAATATTCTGGCCAACAGAATGCAATAATGCTCAAATGCTAGACGCGCCTAAACGCGTACGCAATATGCGTCCCCTCCAAAAGCCTCTATCCCGGGTGAGTCTGTCACACTGGCCAACAGAATGCAATAATGCTCAAATGCTAAACGCGTACGCAATATGCGGCTTTTGGCACGTTTTTTAACCACTTAAGGACCAGCCTGCGGCAGGTTGGCTCCCCTGGGCGAATCGCCGTCATGGTACGTCGGCCGCTTTAAGAGCTGTAGGGGGTGCATACACGTGCCCGCAGCGCAACGCCAATGCAAGTTGCCGGTGGTAGCAATGCCTGCCGGCCATCCTTGATCGCTTCTGACAAAACAGAGATCTGTCAATGTAAACAGGCAGATCTCTGTTCTGTCAGGGGAGGAGAGACAGATCTGCTGCTACTAAAGATTAGGAACAGCGATCGGTCTCCTCCTCCAGGCGGTCCTATCCCCCCACAGTTAGAACACACATGAGAAAACACATTTAACCCCTTGATCTCCCCCTAGTGTTAACCTCTTCCCTGCCTATTTTTAGCTCTGATGGCTGTGTAAATGTCAATGGTCCCAAAAAAGTGTCAAAAGTGTCTGATCCGTCCTCCGCAATGTCGCAGTCCCGCTAAAAATCACTGATCGCCACCATTACTAGTAAAAAAAAATAATAATAATAAAAATGCCATAAATCTATCCCCTATTTTGTAGACACTATAGCTTTTGCGCAGACCAATCAATATACGCTTATTGCGATTTTTTTAACCAAAAACATGTAGAAGAATATATATTGACCTAAACTGATGAAGAAATGTGTTTTTTTTTTTTTTTAATTGGGATATTTATTTTAGCAAAAAGTTAAAAATATTGTTTTTTTTTTCTAAATTGTCAACCACTTTTACCTACAGGTAAACATTATATTAAGGCTTACCTGTAGGTGCTTGAAATATCTCCTAAACCTCCACGGTTTAGGAGATATTTACCAAAAAGACGAGAGCCGATGACTATGGCGCATGCGCCGATATCATCGGCGCTGGCGCCCTTTAGAAAGGGCACATCGTGCCCTTTCTATTAGGGGTCATGCCGTGACTGGCGACTCTGGCCAGTCACAGAACTGGAGTTTGCGGCCCCCCGGAAGGAAGAGGAGTGAAGATGCAAGCTCCCTGCTCGTGGGAACAACGGCAATAGTGGGGGCTTCTGTGTCAGGTAAGTGACGCATAATAGGCTACTATGCGATGCATAGTAGCCCATTATGCTCTACCTTTGCAGGGAAATAAAGAGGAAGTAAAACCCACCAGGGTTTACTTCCTCTTTAAGCAGCAATTTCCTGCCAGGAATTCTGGCATTCAGACCCCATGTGCATTAAGCCTTATAGTGAAAGTTCAATTCAGTAGGACCCTGTTCTACACTTGTGTCAGATCTCTGTACAGGATTGTTTGGAATAAGTATTGTGCAGAGCTTTAATATTTCTTTTGATTTCCTTTGAAAAAAAATTTAAAAAGCTTAAGGATAGGTTTACATATCAGAAGTGCAGTCTGTGGTGGATTGTGATGGAGGCGCTTGGCAGGCGGTGACACTACCTGTTTTAACCCGGTGTTCAAAGAAAGCGTAGAAGCTACAGAGGAGATCTTTCTTGTTACTTCACAGAAGGGCCGTTAATCTTAATGCCGTGTACACACGAGGAGACTTTCCCCGGCGGACTTTTCGACGGACTTTATGACGGACTTTCTGAATGAACGGACTTGCCTACACACAATCCACCAAAGTCCGTCGAATTCGTACGTGATGACGTACAACCGGACTAAAACAAGGAAGTTCATAGCCAGTAGCCAATAGCTGCCCTAGCGTGGCTTTTTGTCCGTTGAAATAGCATACAGACGAGCGGACTTTTCGACCGGACTCGAGTTCGATGGAAAGATTTAAAACATGTTTCAAATCTAAGTCCGTCCAACTTTTGAGAAAACAAAGTCCGCTGGAGCCCACACACGATTGAATTGTCCGACGAAATCCCGTCCGCCAGGCAAAGTCTGCCGTAAAGTCCGCTCGTGTGTACGCGGCATAGGCCCCACACACACTATTAGATTTTCTGCTTAGTTTTTCCTTCAGATTTACCAAAACCATGTAGTGCAAGGGCCTGCCTGATTGCATACACATTGAAACTCCTAAGGTTTGACCTCATATTATATGGTTTTGGTAAATCTGAAGGAGAAACTCAGCAGTAAATCTGATAGTGTGTATGGGGCTTTAACTCAACCTGTGGAAAGCTCTATTACATAGACCCATCCCAATTCCTAATAGAAATGAGAAAAAGCTGGTGGGCTTTGTGTTCTTAGCAGCCTGGCAGAGGTTAGCTAAAGCTTGGAGGTGTTAGCTGAAGTTCAAGTGATATAAAATGCAATTTTTTTTCTAAAAAAAAAAATAACAAACATGTCATACTTACCTGCTCTGTGGAGTGGTTTTACACAGAGCAGCCCCCCCGATTCTCCTATTCTCGGGTCCTCCACCGGCCCTCCTGGCCCCTCTTCTGCCAAGTGCCCCCAGAGCAAGGAGCTTGCTATGGAGGCACCCAAGCGGGCTCGCTCCCAAGCCACTGCTCTGCGTGATCATTCACACACAGAGGTGTGGCTCAGCACCACCCCTTCTTTCTCTCCTCTTTGGCTCATTGGCTGTGATTGATTAACCAATGAGGAGGGAAAGTCCAAAGCTCTCGGGGACTGGGTGGGCTGCTGCACACAGAAGGCTTTTTACCTTCATTGATAGAATGCATGAAAGTAAAAAACCTTGAGCCATTAGAACTACTTTAAACAGAGACTTATGGGGACTATGACACATGAGAAGCTCACTTTCAAACAAAATGACACACTACATTTCTCAAGTTTTGGGATCTGAGGATAACCTATAATGATCACTTCAACGTGGAATGCTCTTTACTTTCACAGTGTGATCGGACACATTCATTATCATGGATGCTGCCGCTTGGTTGGGCCTCGAGAAAATCTTTGTACCTTTGTCCCCCCTTTCTTCTTCCTTTCCCATGTCCAATTTTTTCTTCTGTGCGAATTCTTTTTCTCTTCCCTTCTCTTTTTCTACCTCACTATTTCTATTTATTCTTCCTTTTTTCTAGTGTTATTGTCTGACCCATGAGAGAATTCATTCGCCCATTCCATAGGGGCACTTTACAGCTTTGCAATGGAGGAATCTCCATAGGATTTATATCTTTACCATTTCCAACTAATATGCATAACTGCCAATCCTTTAGAGATGTGTTTTAAATTGCCCCGGTGTTTGTATTTTGGTCTTGATGTTGGGTAATTTTTTTTATATCATCCTTCATTTGGTGTACTTGTGTCCTGTGCAACTGTACATCATAATTATTATTTCAAAAATCCAATGACATCTTTTGTGAAACAGATAGGCCTTCCACCACTAGCACACATGCAAGTGTTAAAGTAAACCTATTAAGAAAAATGCAAGGCAAATTTTTGCTTACTACTGAAAATGCCATTTGCCAGGCTGTCATGCCTACCTAGGGACTCACTATTTGCTGTGTCTCTGAGCTGTAACAAGAGTACAGGTCAGCAATATCAGAAAAAACTGAGAACTTCTGATTTTCACACTTGTTCCGAGTCAGCGTCTTCGAAAGAACTGAAGTCAGAGGGTCACCATGAGAGCCAGACAGTTAGCACTTTGAGAAGTGGGTCCAAGGCAGCCTCTGCGTCTCTCTCTCAGAGCAAGTTCTTTCTTACAACTTTACATGCATATATACAGTATAAATAACAGTCAGCTCCAAGCTTGGATTGTTTTTGGAGTTTTATCCCCCTAACCCATTATATTCATCCCTTGTGCTGCTTATTTCTTAATCATATGACTAGTATATAACTCATAAGCTTCAAGCAAGATTTGAACACATTATGCTGTCATTAAATGAGGCATATCAAAGTAAAATATACCGTCAGGGTATTTGTAGTCATCGGTTACATCATTGCGGTCAAAGGTACCAACGGCTTTGGTGCTGATGAGCTTCCCCACGCTTGTAGAATCAGTGTGAACCTTTCTCTTGGTTCCATCTTTACTTTTTACCCAGGTTACTGTGTCTGCATACACTTCAGCAAACACAAATGTTGTATCCTGAGGTTTGTCTACATCTCCTTCCTTCACAGCATACAATGAGGCTGGTCCTAATTGGTATTTACCTGTATGAAAACACAGTCATGTTTTGTTTGTTAGTATAACATGATTAGATCTGTGATTAGATACGTGTTAAAAATTATGGAATGTACTACTTCATAAGAAAGTTATTCTCCTTAATCTTACATTACATACACAGAACACAGAATTAAGGTAACATAGCTTCAGATCAGACATCAGAGATCAGACAAAACAAAGTTGTAAGTACAGCCCAAGATAAACTTTCCCAGTCCTAGCATGCCTTGGTTTTATGCTATTGTCCTAGGAGAATGAACATCTCTCCTCTGCTAGAAGAAAAAGCTTTACTTTACTCAAGATTTATTTTTTTCCACTAGAAAGTTTCTATAGTTGCTGCAGAATCAGAAGGGGGTAATTTTGCAGCTTATCAGATCAGATGATTCTTGACATTGCCACGCTATCATAGCCTCTCCCACTACCCCCTCAGTAGACTTGGACCTCTGATGGTTTGCAAGGGTATTTGGGCTACACTGCTACCTCTCATGATGAATCACAGATGGTAGTAGGCCTTCCTGCTTCTGCAGTTTTGCTGTGAGTACCCCTCATGGCAATACCTATAGCATGGCAGTTGACAAGCGCAATGGCGGCAGTCCCGTGGGCCCTGCCAGCATGCAATTCTCTAACCGTTTTGTTGGGGACGGGTGCAGATGGGTAGAGGTGCTTGCACTGTACCTTCTAAAAGATCTGATGCTGATAGCCCGGATCATTGCCTCCTGCCCGAGTTGCAGTACCCCCGAGTCTTCCTTTTCTTAAAAGAGCCCACAACTTATTAAAATGTTTCCAATGTAATTCCTATTGCATCCAGCCCTGTATAGTTTTTGGCCTAACCCAGAAAAGGTCTTTGCTTCTCCTATGCATTTTGTCTAACAATACCCTATGGAGGAGGGGTTCCTAAAGAAAAGGTCTGTCCCTGTTATGGACCCAGGCATTTTCTTTTGGAGACTCTGAATATCTCCATTGCGGACTTCCCATAGTTTAAGCACAGGGGCGTAGGGAGGGGGTGGCTAGGGGGGGCTGAAGCCCCGAACGTGACCCCAAAAAGCCCTGAGTCTATGGAATGCTGCATTCCATTGTCTACCCCGAGCGCCAGCGCCGGGACCGATCTGATTGTGAGTGCGGGCCAAAAGTGGCCGAAAGTGGCCGAAAGTAGCCGAGTCCCCGAGTGCCATAGCAGCCGAGTGCGGCCGAAAGTAGCCGAGTCCCGGAGTGCCATAGCAGCCGAGTGCGGCCGAAAGTAGCCGAGTCCCCGAGTGCCATAGCGGCCGAAAGTAACCGAGTAAGTCCCTGAGTGCCATAGCGGCTGAAAGTGGCCGAGTGCCGCAGCTCCCGCCTTCTGGAGCAGGACGTGTGACGTGACGTCCATCTTAGCCTGCAGGCTCCAGAAGGCGGGAACGCTACATCCCCGCTCGGGCGGGCGGCTTTCCTCTCCTCCTCGACTCCTCTCTGACGGTGACAAGTCACTGACTGCCTGCTGTGACCGCACACCACGGCTGAGGTAGGTCAGACACGCAATGTGTGTATAGTGGTCAGTGTATATAGGTCAGTGGTCAGTGTATGTAGGTCAGTGTATATAGGTCAGGCAGGTCAGTGGTCAGTGTATATAGGTCAGGCAGGTCAGTGTATATAGGTCAGTGGTCAGTGTATATAGGTCAGTGGTCAGTGTATATAGGTCAGGCAGGTCAGTGTATGTAGGTCAATGTATGTAGGTCAGTGTCTATAGGTCAGTGTCTATAGGTCAGTGTCTATAGGTCTGTGTATATAGATCAGTGTATATAGGTCAGTGTATGTAGGTCAGTGTATGTAGGTCAGTGTATATAGGTCAGTGTATGTAGGTCAGTGTATATAGGTCAGTGTATATAGATTAGTGTATATAGGTCTGTGTATGTAGGTCAGTGTATATAGGTCTGTGTATGTAGGTCTGTGTATGTAGGTCAGTGTATATAGGTCAGTGTATGTAGGTCAGTGTATATAGGTCAGTGTATGTAGGTCAGTGTATATAGGTCAGGCAGGTCAGTGTATATAGGTCAGTGTATATAGGTCAGGCAGGTCAGTGTATATAGGTCAGTGTATACAGGTCAGTGTATACAGGTCAGTGTATATAGGTCAGTGTATGTAGGTCAGTGTCAGGCAGGTGTGTTTACTGGTCAGCATTGATAGGCACTGGTAAGTCACACAACCCCACCATGCAGCCCAAAAAAAAGTGATTTTTGAGGAGGAAGAGGATAATTACTCAGGCTAGTCACTCAGCATCAGCATAGGCAGTCTTTGAAGGGATCTGAGATTTCAAAAAAAATTATTCGGTTACATCAGCATCAGGTGCTTGGTAGCTGGTGGTGATCCAAGACTGATTCATTTTTATGAAGGTCAGTCGATCGACCGAGTCGGTGGACAGCCGCACCCTGTGATCGGTTACAAAGCCTCCAGCAGCACTGAATGTGCGTTCCGAAAGAACGCTGGATGCAGGACAGGCCAGTAGCTCAATTGCATACTGTGCAAGCTATGGCCAGTGATCCATCCTCAAGACCCAGTAACCCAGAGGATTTTCGGTAAGAAAGGTGTCCAAGTCAGATCTTGCCCCTAGGTATTCCTGCACCATGTAAAACAGACGCTGGCGATGGTTGCTGGAACCGATCATACCTTGGGGCTGCGGACCAAAAAATTTGCCCAAAAAGGCCTCCCGAAGATGTTTCATCCTCTGCTCCCTCTGCGATGGCAAGATAAGGTCCGCAACTTTACCCTTGTAACGTGGATCAAGGAGGGTTGCCAGCCAGTATTGGTCCTTCTCCTTGATACCATGAATACGAGGATCCTTACACAGGCTTTGCAGGATCAGGGAGGCCATGCAGTGTAGGTTTGCTGAGGCATTCGGTCCGGAGTCCTCTGGGTCACTAAGGATGACATGGTCCGCAGCCACCTCCTCCCAGCCACGTACACGCCCATGTGTTTCCTGGGACTGATCCCTTGAAGACTGCTGCTGATGCTGAGTGCCAGGCTCCATCTCCATACTGACACAATCCTCCTCCTCGTCCTCTTCCTGTGTGATCGGCGGGCATGCAGGAACACTGTCTGGATAAAGGGGGCCTTGAGAGCTAAGGAAGTCCTCCTCTTCCTGCCTCTGTTCTGCCTCAAGTGCCCTGTCTATTATTCCACGCAGCGTGTGCTCCAACAGGTGGACAAGGAGGACAGTGTCACTGATGCATGCACTGTCACTGCTCACCATCCTCGTGGCCTCCTCAAATGGTGACAGGACAGTGCATGCATCCCTGATCATGGCCCACTGGTGTGGGGAAAAAAAAACAAGCTCCCCTGACCCTGTCCTGGTGCCATAGTCACACAGGTACTCATTGATGGCCCTCTGCTGCGTGTGCAGCCCCTGCAGCAAGGCCAACGTTGAGTTCCTCCTGGTGGGCATGTCACAGATTAGGCGGTTCTTGGGCAGGTTAAACTCCTTTTGGAGGTCTGCCAGCCGAGCACTGGCATTATATGACCAGCGGAAATGCACACAGACCTTCCTGGCCTGCCTCAGGACATCCTGTAAGCCCGGGTACCTGCCCAAGAACCGCTGCACCATCAAGTTAAGGACGTGAGCCAAACAGGGCACATGGGTCATTTGTCCCTGTCGGAGGGCAGAGAGGAGGTTGGTGCCATTGTCGCAAACCACCATTCCTGCCTTAAGTTGGTGTGGCGTCAACCACCTCTGAACCTGCCCCTGCAGAGCTGACAGAACCTCTGCCCCAGTGTGGCTCCTGTCCCCCAAGCACACCAGCTCAAGCACCGCATGGCATCTTTTGGCCTGTATACTTGCATAGCCCCTTGAACGGCTACGGAGCACCGCTGGTTCCGAGGACAAAGCACAGAAAGAGGCCATGGAGGAAGAAGAAGAGGAGGGGGTGGAGGAGAGAGGTGTGTCACAATCATTAGTAGTGGCATTTTGGAGGCGTGGTGGTGGAACAACCTCCAACACTACTGCACCTTGTCCTGCATCCTTCCCAGCTGCCAGCAGAGTCACCCAATCCACGGTGAAACTTAGGTAACGTCCCTGTCCATGCCTGCTGGACCATGAGTCAGCGGTAATATGCACCTTACCACTGACCGCCCTGTCCAGCGAGGCCAAGACATTGCCTTCCACATGCCGGTAGAGAGCCGGAATCGCCTTCCGTGAGAAAAAGTGGCGTTTGGGTACCTGCCACTGAGGAACCGCACATTCCACAAACTCACGGAAGGGGACAGAGTCTACCAACTGAAAAGGCAGCAGTTGAAGTGCTAGCAATTTTGCCAAGCTAGCATTCAACCACTGGGCATGTGGATGGCTGGGAGCGAACTTCTTTCGGGGGTGCAGCAGCTGGGGCAGGGAAATTTGCCATGGTACAATCTGACGTTGGTGTACCGAAAGCAGATTGCCCACAAGTACTTGGCTGTGACACACCTAATTCTACACCTTCATTCCTCTCAGTGCAGGTCTCAGAGAGGACTGAAGGTATAGTGGGGTTGGAGATCTCAGCTGATGAGGAGCAAGAAGAGGTCCTCTTTGTTCTTTGTGGGTCTTTTAAATACGCTTGCCAACGAACTGCATGGCAGGTCAACATATGTCTGGTCAAGCATGTGGTGCCCAAGCGGGAGATGTTTTGGCCACGCGAGATACGATTGAGACATATGTTGCAAATAGCAGCGGTGTGATCTGATGCACTCGTCTCAAAAAAGGCCCAGACCAAAGAACTTTTTGAATAACTTGCAGAGACTGCAGCGCCCTGCACATGCGGAGCTTTGGGGTGTGATGCAGTCAGTGTGCTGCCCTTAGGCTGGCCCCTGGAGGGCACCCTGCCTCGTTGGTGATGTGCCACCTCCTCCTCCTCCTCCTCTCTCCTATCAGGCACCCACGTTGAGTCAGTGACCTCATCATCCCCTCCCTCCTCATTACTGGAGCAAACCTGGCAGTATGCTGCAGCAGGGGGAGCATGACTGCCAGATTGCTGTCCTTCTTGGGCACCCCGTCTGTCCGTGCTCACGTTACTGCCTTCATCTAGCTCAGTATCATCATCAGTGCCTTCCAAACGCTGGGGATCCTCCTGGAGCATGTACCCAACACTGTGGTCAAACAGTTTGAGGGACTCCTCAGGAGGACATGGTGGGGCTAGGGAAGGAGTCACTGATGACATTGAGCCGAGAGAAGAGGCCGCTGCTTTGCCAGACAAAGTACCCTGAGCATGGGTGAGAGAGGATGAGGAGGATGAGGACGGCTTGGTCATCCACTCGACCAAGTCTTCCACATGTTGCGGCTCAACACGGCCAGCTGCCGAAAAAAAGGTCAAGCGTGTCCCACGGCCACGTGCTGATGAGGATGCACCGTCTCCACGACCAGCACTGTTGCCTCTAGACACAGAACCTGCTTGCCCTCTTTTATTGGCTTGTGACTGTCTGCCTCTCCTTGTTGGCCTTCCAGACATACTAATGGCCTGTAGCTACACTAAGCTGTGATATATATATTTATATATATATATATATATATATATATATATATATATATATATATATATATACTGATACTGCAGCTAGCAAAATCAACTGCCTGCCTGTAGTATGAGAATACCACCAACCTTCTACAGGTAGCTTTAGCTGAACACTGTGCAGAGCTCACAAAAAACTAACTTGTAGCTTATTTAGCTGCCTGTGGTAGTGATAGGATCAGGAAAACACCACCAACCTTCTACAGGTAGCTTTAGGTGAACACTGTGAAGAGCTCGCACTACACTAACTTGTAGCTTATTTAGCTGCCTGCGGTAGTGATAGGATCAGGAAAACACCACCAACCTTCTCCAGGTAGCTTTAGCTGAACACTGCGCAGAGCTCACAAAAAAATAACTTGTAGTTTTAGCTGAACACTGTGAGCAGGACGCACTACACTAACTTGTAGCTTTAGCTGAACACTGTGCAGAGGTCGCACTACCCTAACTGGTAGCTTTAGCTGAACACTGTGCAGAGGTCACACTAAACTAACTTGTAGTTTTAGCTGAACACTGTGAGGAGGACGCACTACACTAACTTGTAGCTTTAGCTGAACACTGTGCAGAGGTCGCACTACACTAACTTGTAGTTTTCGCTGAACACTGTGAGGAGGACACACTACACCAACTTGTAGCTTTAGCTGAACACTGTGAGGAGGACGCACTACACTAACTTGTAGTTTTAGCTGAACACTGTGCAGAGATCGCACTACACTAACTTGTAGTTTTAGCTGAACACTGTGAGCAGGACGCACTACACTAACTTGTAGCTTTAGCTGAACACTGTGCAGAGGTCGCACTACCCTAACTGGTAGCTTTAGCTGAACACTGTGCAGAGGTCACACTAAACTAACTTGTAGCTTTAGCTGAACACTGTGAGGAGGAGGCACTACACTAACTTGTAGCTTTAGCTGAACACTGTGCAGAGGTCTTACTACATTAACTTGTAGTTTTAGCTGAACACTGTGAGGAGGACGCACTACACTAACTTGTAGCTTTAGCTGAACACTGTGCAGAGGTTGCACTACACTAACTTGTAGTTTTCGCTGAACACTGTGAGGAGGACACACTACACCAACTTGTAGCTTTAGCTGAACACTGTGAGGAGGACGCACTACACTAACTTGTAGCTTTAGCTGAACACTGTGCAGAGGTCTCACTACACTAACTTGTAGCTTTAGCTGAACACTGTGCAGAGGTCACACTACACTAACTTGTAGTTTTAGCTGAACACTGTGAGCAGGACGCACTACACTAACTTGTAGCTTTAGCTGAACACTGTGCAGAGGTCTCACTACACTAACTTGTAGCTTTAGCTGAACACTGTGCAGAGGTCGCACTACACTAACTTGTAGTTTTAGCTGAACACTGTGAGCAGGACGCACTACACTAACTTGTAGCTTTAGCTGAACACTGTGCAGAGGTCTCACTACACTAACTTGTAGTTTTAGCTGAACACTGTGAGGAGGACGCACTACACTAACTTGTAGCTTTAGCTGAACACTGTGCAGAGGTTGCACTACACTAACTTGTAGCTTTAGCTGAACACTGTGCAGAGGTCACACTACACTAACTTGTAGTTTTAGCTGAACACTGTGAGGAGGACACACTACCCTAACTTGTAGCTTTAGCTGAACACTGTGCAGAGGTCACACTAAACTAACTTGTAGCTTTAGCTGAACACTGTGCAGAGGTCGCACTACACTAACTTGTAGCTTTAGCTGAACACTGTGCAGAGGTTGCACTACACTAACTTGTAGTTTTAGCTGAACACTGTGAGCAGGACGCACTACATTAACTTGTAGCTTTAGCTGAACACTGTGCAGAGGTCTCACTACACTAACTTGTAGTTTTAGCTGAACACTGTGCAGAGGTCGCACTACACTAACTTGTAGTTTTAGCTGAACACTGTGAGGAGGATGCACTACCCTAACTTGTAGCTTTAGCTGAACACTGCAGAGGTCACACTAAACTAACTTGTAGCTTTAGCTGAACACTGTGAGGAGGACGCACTACACTAACTTGTAGCTTTAGCTGAACACTGTGCAGAGGTCTCACTACACTAACTTGTAGTTTTAGCTGAACACTGTGAGGAGGACGCACTACACTAACTTGTAGCTTTAGCTGAACACTGTGCAGAGGTCGCACTACACTAACTTGTAGTTTTAGCTGAACACTGTGAGGAGGACGCACTACACTAACTTGTAGCTTTAGCTGAACACTGTGCAGAGGTCACACTAAACTAACTTGTAGCTTTAGCTGAACACTGTGAGGAGGACGCACTACACTAACTTGTAGCTTTAGCTGAACACTGTGCAGAGGTCTCACTACACTAACTTGTAGTTTTAGCTGAACACTGTGAGGAGTACGCACTACACTAACTTGTAGCTTTAGCTGAACACTGTGCAGAGGTCGCACTACACTAACTTGTAGTTTTAGCTGAACACTGTGAGGAGGACGCACTACACTAACTTGTAGCTTTAGCTGAACACTGTGCAGAGGTCGCACTACACTAACGTATAGTTTTCGCTGAACACTGTGAGGAGGACACACTACACCAACTTGTAGCTTTAGCTGAACACTGTGAGGAGGACGCACTACACTAACTTGTAGTTTTAGCTGAACACTGTGAGCAGGACACACTACACTAACTTGTAGCTTTAGCTGAACACTGTGAGGAGGACGCACTACACTAACTGTAAATAGTCTAGCTGCCTCACTGTGGTACTAATAGGATCAAAAGAACACCAGCAATTTTCTTCAGGTAGCTGTAAATACTGTAACAAGACAAGCCTGCCTGTCAGTAGGAAGATAACAGGAACGGATCTAGCTAAACTGAATACAGTGTATATAGATATATATATATATATGCAACACCTGGGATGCAAATATATACACAATACACTGCTAACTCGCTGACTGTCCTGCCTAATCTAGCTAACTTAAATGAAATGACACTGTCTCTCTCTATCTCTCAGCACGCCGGAACACACTACACAGGGCCGCCGTGCAGGCGGCCTTATATAGTGTGGGGCGTGTTCTAAACCCCCTGAGCCATAATTGGCCAAAGCCACCCTGGCTTTGGCCAATTACAGCTCTCTCTACCGACGGCGCTGTGATTGGCCAAGCATGCGGGTCATAGTGCATGCTTGGCCAATCATCAGCCAGCAATGCACTGCGATGCCGCAGTGAATTATAGGCCGTGACGTACCACACGAATTTGGTGCGAACGGCCCATAACGTTCGCAATTCGGCGAACAAACGAACAGCCGATGTTCGAGTCGAACATGGGTTTGACTCGAACGCGAAGCTCATCCCTATTCCTGGGACAGCTAAGGTTCCCAAATCACCTCACACAGCATAGGAGTATATTTTCAAAAGATTTTGGATACCCACTTTTCCCAGATCTCGCTCTAAGGGCTGTGACATCACTTTAGGCAGTTTGGAATTCACAATGAAAGGTAAGTATATTTTCTCAAATTTTTTTCTGCAGGATTTTTGGCGATAGAAACCAGGATGATAAATAGACAGGGTAGCCCTGATGTAATAAGGGGATTTTGCAAAACAATACAACATATGCTTTAGTTATTGAAGTTGTAAATCTAACATGCCAGGATTCAGATCTGCTGATCCTTTCTTGCCTAGCTTCAAAAAGATCAGAAAGAATACATAAGTAGATGCTATTGTCCACCAAATGTATCTATCTATCTATTGTATCTGTCCATCCAGTATATATAATGAATAGAAATATACTTTATGTGTATTTATACATGGCACATCTTTTTTAAACTCAGTTAGTCACATACCCTGGCTTTGTTCCTGTGGAGTTGCATCAACTACTTGCCATCCACCATACTCGAGCCCAAGATCCTTTCTTACAAAATAGGCTTCATTCCACGCATGGAAGTTCCTAGGAATAGAAAAACGTATACATCATTACTAAAAGAAAAATTAACCCTACTGAATTACTGCAACACAATATTTTGAAAGGGCCCTCAATTAATCACCTCATTAAAGGGTTATTTGAAGGGTCCATCGAAAAATGTGTATTGCAATTTTGGTTGATGCTGGAGAGTAAAACGAATTGACGATTTCCTATATCTCTTATATTTCTCTTATCTTGTCTCTCAGGGACTCCATCGGTGTCACATCTGCAACCGAGTTCCTGAACATCTACTGTAATAATTAGGAGAGGGTCACATTCTCCTTGTTGACATACAGGTGATACTCAAAAAATTAGAGTATCGTGCAAAAGTTCATTTATTTCACTAATGCAACTTAAAAGGTGAAACTAAGATATGAGATAGACTCATTACATGCAAAGCAAGTTAGTTCAAGCCGTGATTTGTCATAATTGTGATGATTATGGCTTACAGCTCATGAAAACCCCAAATCCACAATCTCAGAAAATTAGAATATTGTGAAAAGGTGCAATGTTCTAAGCTCAAAGTGTTCTACTCTAATCAGCTAATTAAGCCATAACACCTGCAAAGGGTTCCTGAGCCTTTAAATGGTCTCTCAGTCTGGTTCAGTATGAATCACAATCATGGGAAAGACTGCTGACCTGAAAGTTGTGCAGAAAACCAGCATTGATACCCTCCCTAACAACAAACAACGTCAGAAGCGTTTTACACAGGCTAAAGAAAAACAGACCTGGTCTGTTGTTCAGTGGTCCAAAGTTCTCTTTTCTGATGAGAGCAAATTTTGCATCACCAAGGACCCAGAGTATGGAGGAAGAATGAAGAGGCACACACTGCAAGATGCTTGAAGTCCAGTGTGAAGTTTCCACAGTCTGTGTTGATTCGTGGAGCCATGTCATCTGCTGGTGTTGGTCCACTGTGCTTCACTAAGTCCAGGGTCAACGCAGCTGTCTACCAGGAGATTTTGGAGCACTTCATGCTTCCTTCCGCAGATGAGCTCTATAGGGATGCTGACTTCATTCTCCAGCAGGACTTGACACCTTCAATGACCGTGGGATTACTGTGCTTGATTGGCCAGCATACTCGCCTGACCTGAACCCCATAGCGAATCTATGGGGCATTGCCAAGAGAATGATGAGAGAAATTAGACCTAACAATGCAGAAGAGCTGAAGGCTGCTATTGAAGCATCCTGGTCTTTCATAACACCTCAGCAGTGCCACAGGCTGATAGCTTCCATGCCATGCCGCATTGAGGCAATAATTGCTGCAAAAGGGGCCCAAACCAAGTACTGAGTACATATGCATGCTTATACTTTTCAGAGGTCCAATATTGTTCTATGTACAATCCTTGTTTTATTGATTGCATGTAATCTAATTTTCTGAGATTGTGGATTTGGGGTTTTCATGAGCTGTAAACCATAATCATCACAATTATGACAAATCACGGCTTGAACTATCTTGCTTTGCATGTAATGAATCTATCTCATATATTAGTTTCACCTTTTAGGTTGCATTAGTGAAATAAATGAACTTTTGCACAATATTCTAATTTTTCGAGTATCACCTATATAATAGAATCAGATTTCCA
This sequence comes from Aquarana catesbeiana, assembly GCF_042186555.1. NCBI lineage: Eukaryota > Metazoa > Chordata > Amphibia > Anura > Ranidae > Aquarana > Aquarana catesbeiana. The sequence continues at coordinate 186,945,639 of NC_133335.1, forward strand.
TACCAGGATTGGACTATTAATGTCCCAAGTATAAAAACAAGGCTTTAGCTAAAAACACCACTGTAGAGAGAGAGTAAATGATGGTCATCATGGGCACTTCTAATTTAAGGGATGCCATATCACAATGTGCAACTATTGTATAGACACATTGCATTACAATAGAGGGTTACAAATACCCATTATTGTAACTATGAATATTCAGTACAGATGGTCTGTAGTTCCTCAGTGCATTTTGTGATAAGCTGTGTCAGGAAGATGTAATTCTTACCAAAAGATCTATTATGCAGACCACAAACATCAAATACTGTACATAGGTATACTGTATATATCTTACAATCATTTCTCATCAAAAATATTTGTGTTGCGCTCATGTGCTACACCCACTTAAGGGTTCCTATTAAGTGCCAATCGTAAACTAAAGACGGCCACCACTAGAGCCCAGAGGGGTCTTTGGTGGACTGCAGGGGGAGAAAGAAAAAGGAAAGTATACCAGCTCAACAATTATAAAAAATAAATAAATTATATATATATACTCACACCGTACCCATCTTTTGTAATGTGATGTGCCTATTCAAGAGTTGTACCTTGCAGTATGGCTTCCCATCCCCGAAATAGGATGTGTTGGAGATGACCATCCTTTACTACCTCTACAGTGATGTATTTTATCCAGGAGATATGTTGAGATAACATGTGTTTTACCTAAACCCTTGTTTTTATTCATGGCACATTAAAAGTCCCATTCTGGTACGCAAAACCTTTTTCTATTTTTTATTCAGGGATGCAGTGCCTGGTGATCACTCATCCTTATGACGAAACGCATAAGACGGGACTTACTTGGCATGCACTACGTCACTTCCTTGTCTGAACTTCCGGTTTCTCTCAGCCTGGCTGCGGAACGCAAGCCCTCACCACGCCGGCGATCGCGGAAGTAACTTTGTGTTTATCAGAACGGAGCACAGCAGCTCCTTTTTAACTTTATATTAGAAATAAATTTTAATAAAGTACAATTTTGGTTCCACAGATTCACACTATAAGGCTCATCCCTTTACCTTATATATGGGAACGCCCGTCGGTGGAGATCCTTGATGCCGCATCCGGAGAGGTGGAATATAGCAGCAAGGATTCGAGGGGACACCTCTTGCTAGAGGGGGCCGACATCATTGGAATACATCCACTACGTCTGCTACCCCTGCAGGGGTGGGGTGCTCCGGTGAGTGCAAGCACAATAGGGTGATACGGCTGAAAGTGGGGACCACTGAAGATTCACCTAATTGCACTACATTCTTCCTTTGCACAGGATCACTTTTCACAGACTTTTTTCTTACACACCATTTTTCGCCATATATATTTTAGGGACTTATTATTGTATACAGATACACATTTGATCGCTATATATCTTTGGGACTTATTATTTGGGATTGGCACCTGTCATTTTATCACTCATTAATAACTTTTTGTGCAGACCAGCACTGTATTTATTTTTTTACATTTATTTTTATTTTTGTTTCTTATTTGCTCATTGGAGTTTACACTTATTTATGTGTGGATATAATTTTGGTGTCCATATATATATTTTTTTTTTTTCAGACAAGTAACACTCATTCTTTTCACATTCTAAACATTTTTCATATATATAATTTTTTAAGATTGGTTGTACACTTATAGTTTTGGGCATTAATAGTCTACACATCACATTTCCATCCTTTAAGATATTGTGTTATGTTGCACCCCACACCTACCAATATATTTTTTGATGTAGTTGATTTTCATCATATGCCATTCTGACTTAGGTTTTGTGAACAGCGCCATTCCCCTGTAGAGTTTTTTTCAGTTTTTAGGACCCCACCCAGGTGGTGTTCATAACTAGGGGGGCTGCAGTTCTCTTTTTCCTAAGCGCGGATTTCTTGTATTTCTTTAAAGTAGGACTATAGGCAAAACTTTTTTTTTTCATTTTGGATAGAGTAAAGGAGAGTTATAACTCCTGTCAGATTTTTTTTCGCCATCCCTGTCCCATTGTGGAGATTTATCTTCACTTCCTGTCCCATAGCCAAACAGGAAGTGCAAAATAAGTAAATCCATTGAGCCTCTCTCCCCCCCCAGGTCACCAGACTTAGTGTCCCCACTGGATTCCCCTCTACTACTTTTCTGGGACAACCCAAAATGTTGGATTTTCTTTTACTTTCCCTTTAAATGATAATGCTACACATCACAAATAGAATCTCCCTAATTGGTCACAGACAGCAAAAAAAAAAAAAAACATGATGGGTGTTGTAATCCCTCTCCACTCTATCCAAAACTAAAAAAAAGATTTGCTTTTAGTTATACTTTAACCCCTTCCCGCCTGGCCTATTGTAAAATGATAGCCAGGCAGGAGCACTGTTGTTCTGGGTGGACGTCATATGACGTTCTCCCAGGATCAACCCTCATGCGCCCCACGGGCCACACTCCAGTGCGATATGTCACCCACTGTGTCTGCCGGACATGGTCAATGACAGATCACTGTACCGGCCCAATGCCAGTACCATGTGACCACTGTGGCCAATCACAGCAGATCACATGACAGTTGTACACAATGAAAGGCTTTGATTCATGCCTTTCATTGTGTACTATTGTGATGAGCTCTGTGATTGGTCACCACATGGTACAGACAAGGCCAATCACAGCCCATCTGTACCATGTGATTAACTGTGGCCAATCACAGCTAATCACAATAGTAAACACCCAGATAGCAAGTAAACTTGCCACAAATCTGTGGCAGCGTTGAATTGTAAGTCTGTTAACTTGCTGCACATTTTCATTGACATTTGCAGAGCACTTGAAGCACAAGTTTTAGTTGACACTTTTCCAATTTATAGCATATTTGCGTGGCAAATCTCTAGCAAGAGCAAAGTTGCAGTGGTGAGTCTACAGCAAGAGCTCTGCAAATCTACAGAATGAAAATTCAGCCACAGTGACCCCTGTGGTGGGATGACTATTGCACAACATAACTGAACCAGAACTTGCAGCAGACTTGCAGAATGTTTGCAAAGAAAGTTGATCTGGAGTCATCCAATGCGGACTTGCTGCAATTGTGCAACAAACTTGTGAAGTCTGGCAAGTCTAGCAATAGCTTAGCAAGTCATTTTCAAAAGTGCAGCTCAATTGCTTGCTATCTGGGCACTGCATGAGTATTTTTCATTCAGAAAAAATGGTTGCTTATAACTGTAAAATTCATATAAGCAACTATAGTCTGTAAACTATAGTCTGTAAAAACTAAAAAAAAAAATCCTGATCCCCTCCTCAGAGTAGTACAGTGTTACTAAGGTAACACTGTATTGGTCTGGTCACTGTATGTAAAAAAACATACTGTCACCAGTCAGTGTCCCTGATCACTGCCATCCCAATTATATGATGACGCTGTACTGCACTGGTTACAGTATGTAGTGACAAAAAATTACAACTTTAAAAAACATGCCATGCCTCTTTCTAAATAAATACCTTAGACTGCCTACTTTCCAAAAGGGGTCTTTTGAGAGATATTTGTACTATCCTGGCATTTGTGGGCCTCAAGAATGTGTCCCTGTTTGTAAGATTGCTTTTCACTTCTTGTCTGGTGTCAGAAGGTAATGACACTTTGCTACAATGTAAAGTAGTGAGTGTACAGCTTGTATAACAGTTTAAATTTGCTGTCACCTCAAAATAACTTAATGTCTAAACCGCTGGCAACAAAAGTGAGTACACCCCTAAGTGAAAATGTCCAAATTGGGCCCAAAGTCAATATTTTGTGTGGCCACCATTATTTTCCAGCACTGCCTTAACCCTCTTGGGCATGGAGTTCACCAGAGCTTCACAGGTTGCCACTGGAGTGCTCTTCCACTCCTCCATGATGACATCACGGAGCTGGTGGATGTTAGAGACCTTGCTCTTTTCCACCTTCCGTTTGAGGATGGCCCACAGATGGTCAATAGGACTGAGGTCTGGAGACATGCTTGGCCAGTCCATCGCATTTACCCTCAGCTTCTTTAGATAGGCAGTGGTTGTCTTGGCAGTATGTTTGGGGTCATTATCATGTTGGAATACTGCCCTGCGGCCCAGTCTCCGAAGGGAGGGGATCATACACTGCTTCAGTATGTCACAGTACAAGTTGGCATTCATGGTTCCCTCAATGAACTGTAGCTCCCAAGTGCCGACAGGACTCATGCAGCCCCAGACCATGACACTCCCACCACCATGCTTGACTGTAGGCAAGACAGACTTGTCTTTGTACTCTTCACCTGGTTGCCGCCCCACACGCTTGATACCATCTGAACCAAATAAGTTTATCTTGGTCTCATCAGACCACAGGACATAGTTCCAGTAATCCATGTCCTTAGTCTGCTTGTCTTCAGCAAACTGTTTGCCGGTTTTCTTGTGCATCATCTTTAGAAGAGGCTTCCTTCTGGGACGACAGCCATGCAGACCAATTTGATGCAGTGTGCAGCATATGGTCTGAGCATTGACAGGCTGACCCCCCCACCATTTAAACCTCTGCAGCAATGCTACCAGCACTCATACGTCTATTTCACAAAGACAACCTCGGGATATGACGCTGAGCACGTGCACTCAACTCCTTTGGTCGACCATGACTAGGCTTGTTCTGAGTGGAACCTGTCCTGTTAAACTGCTGTATGGTCTTGGCTAGACTTGTGCACAACGGGAAATTTCGTTTAGTTTCGGTTCGTTTTCATTTGTAAAATACATAATTATGTTCTGTTATATTCGTTATGTTATGTTAATTAGTTTTCGGATAATTTGTTATTATTCGTAGCGTGCCGATATTCATTGTACTGAATCTCGAATCATGTCGAATTAGTTTGTTATATACACTATAATTTCTTTCATATTAGTTGAAATTTGATTTGATTTATGTATATATATTCATGACAATGATTTATAGTTTGAAAAGTCTTTTGTTTATTGAATCTATTAACACACAATGACAATATCTCTTCTCCTCTGCTCAAATACAATACAACACCCTTCTCACTCAGTTCTCAGGAATGCACTTTGCCAGTAATCCAACCTCCGGCGCAAAATTAATCAGCTGATTGAAGTGTAAGATTTATTTTGAGTTGACCTTTTGTTTCATTAGATCTTTAATGAATTACCGAATCATGTCGAATTCATTCATTATATTCGCTATAATTTCTTTCGTATTAGTTGAAATTCCTTTTTTTTTTATTCTGACATTCGGATTTATCCGAATGTCCGAAAGATGCAAAATTTGGCTGAATTTCGATTCGTTATGAAACAAATTGCACATGTCTAGTCTTGGCTACCGTGCTGCAGCTCAGTTTCAGGGTCTTGGCAACCTTCTTATAGCCTAGGCCATCTTTATGTAGAACAACAAATCTTTTTTTCAGATCCTCAGAGAGTTCTTTGCCATAAGGTGCCATGTTGAACTTCCAGTGACTAGTATGAGAGAGTGAGAGCGATGATAACAAATTTAACACACCTGCTCCCCATTCACACCTGAGATCTTGTAACACTAATGAGTCACATGACACCAGGGAGGGAAAATGGCTAATTGGGCCCAATTTGGACATTTTCACCTAGGGGTGTACTCACTTTTGTTGCCAGCGGTTTAGACATTAATGGCTGTGTGTTGAGTTATTTTGAGGGGACAGCAAATTTACACTGTTATACAAGCTGTACACTCACTACCTTACATGGTAGCAAAGTGTCATTTCTTCAATGTTGTCACATTAAAAGATACAATCAAATATTTACAAAAATGTGAGGGGTGTACTCACTTTTGTGAGATACTGTACACACTATATTGTCAAAAATATTGCAACGCCTGCCTTTACACACACATAAACTTTAATAGTATCCCAGTCTTAGTTCGTAGGGTTCAATATTGAGTCGGTCCAACCTTTGCAGATATAACAGCTTTAACTCTTCTGGGAAGGTTGTTCACAAGGTTTAGGAGTGTGTCTATGAGAATGTTTGGAACTTGACTGGCCTGCACAGAGTCCTGATCTTAACCCGATAGAACACCTTTGGGGTGAATTAGAGTGGAGACTGCGAGCCAGTCCTTCTAGTCCAACATCAGTACCTGTCCTCACAAATGCGCTTCTGGAAGAATGGTTAAACATTCCCGTAGACACGTTCCTAAACCTTGTGGACAGCCTTCCCAGAAGGGTTGAAGCTGGTATAGCTGCAAAGGGTGGGCCAACTCAATATACGGACTAAGAATCTCCATTGCTGTTTTGGTCACCAATATTTACAGTATATTGTTAATAGGACAAAACACGATAGGAAACTAAAGTTTTTGTTTTAGTCACTGGATCAGTAAAGGGAGATCTTACAATGGCGACAGCTGTGAAGGATGGAATTTCCCTCATTTGGGAATATTTTTACTCACTTCCTGTTATATTTCTGGGACAAAAAGAGAGGGTGAGGCTGGCCATATATTATACAATTTTTCTTGTACAATTTTCCTTCAGATATACCAAAACCATACAATATGAGACAAGACCTAAACCTTTTCAATTTGTATGCAATCAGACAGGCCCTTGTACTACATAGTTCAAGGTAAATCTAAAAGAAATTGAATTAGAAAATTGTATATTGTATGGCCAGCCTAAATCTCCCCCATGAGATAGTATACAATGATAAAAACCTGACATAGGATATAAAGTTTTATTTTAAGTCTAAAGCTGGGTTCACACTAGCTACACAGCTCACAGCAGGGGGTCCAGTGATTGTCTGTTCACCGTTTCAGGTTCAAATCAGGTCCAAATTTTGGGCTGAATTTGCACCTGAAACAAACCAGAAGAAACACAGGACCCTTCTGCAATTCGGACCATGGCCGCTCCAGAGGTGTGTGAACCGGCTCCACTGAAAGTCGGACACACTTTCCTGTCATGCGAATTGGATGCTGTGAAATCCGCATCCAATTCACACTTGTGTGAGCCCAGTCTAAGGGGTCTTTCACACAGGCTTGTCCGTTTGACAGACTCCCCTTGCTTAGCGGGGGGATCGATCCATTGATCCCTGCTGAGCAGGCGGATGACAGGTCCATCTTCGTACACTGTGCAGAGACAGACCTGTCAGAGCCCCGCTCTCCTTTATGGGGAGATCGGATGAAGTCAGACCGCCTGTCCGTTTTCATCCAATTCCATCCGATCCGCCAGATGGATGGTAAATAGGGTCACCATTCGTCTGGATTTGGCGGACAGCATCCCATCGGATAGCAGCGGGTGTCAGCAGACATGTCACCGCTGACATCCGCTGCCCCATAGGAGTGAATGGAGTGTCTGATCAGGTCCGCCTGAAAAACTGACAGGCGGACCTGATCAGAAAGCCCGTGTGAAAGGGCCCTAATCGTCCAACAACAATTTTTTTTTCTTTCATTAGGTGCACCTGACACACTTACCAAATGCTGTCCCGAGTCTCATTTTCATCCTTTACACCATTTTCATCATAGACCTCATCAACAAAGAGATTTCCATCAGTGTCATGAGCAGACATGTTTATAATTACACGGGCTGGTATCCCCAAACATCTGAGTGCTGGGCAACAAAAGAAAAAATATATTATTGTACAACTATTTTATATTCATGTCATGTAGATGTCCATTATATAATTTTTCATAAACTACAAACTTTCTGTATGGAAGTATATTTATATAACACTGATATTATATGTTATAAATATATGTTTTATGCTTATATTGATTATGGCTGGTCAGCAAAAATAAATTGTAAATCAAATATTTTTTGCACAGTTTTGGGTTCAAAGCCACCCTGTCAGGTCCTTTAGGAAAAGAGGCAATATACTCATCTCTCCAGTGGCCTATATCTCCTACTTTTTCCAAATTAAACTCTGCAGCCTGAGACACTCTCTCTGTCATTCAAATCATCTGGGAGTTGGCGGATGCCTGTGTCCCCTGCCAGGTGCTGTGATTGCCTTCTCTAAACATTATGTCACTGCAGAGTCCTTAAGGGCATGTTTACACTAGTGGTAAGGTCTGCCACTTTTTCTACGCATCTGTGTGTATTTACGGGGTTAAAACCACCTGTCAAATGCCTCTGAAAAGTGATCTGAGTGTGGATTGCTTTTCAGAAGCACTTGACAGGTGGTTTTAACCCCGTAAATACACACAGATGCGTAAAAAAAGTTGCAGTGCAGCCCCATTTCCTTGAATGGGTCATGTTGAGTGGGCAGTACGGCCCGTCAATCGTGATAGGGGTTATAATTCTTGTGGCAGCTGCAAAGTTTTGCATCTAAAAAGGGAGCGTTGGGGGAAGGAAAAAAACGTGTGGTTTATGGCCTCCTAACCACAAGTGTAAACAAGCCCTTAGTGATGTAGGGATCACTTAGACAAGAAATCAGACTTTTGGAGACCAGGTCAAATCTTACTCAGTCTTTCTGCATATAATAACACTATCTCTCTTTTCCCGATTTGCTGGACCTTTTTATTTAATTGGAGTTGGGCTTCTAATTTTGTAGAAGGGTTAAAACCTCTGTTGACCCTCATTTGTGGGATTTCCCCTTACTCTTTATTTAATGGATGTCAGATGACTCAGGAATAAAGGAAAATCTTAAAGAAGATCTATCATAATATTTTTGTTAGTCATGTATCCTATTGGTCAAAGTACATGTAGTACTTTATCCCATGTTGCTAAGTGCTCTCTAACTAAAGTTTTAAGGTCCAACCTGTTACCACTGCTGTAGCTGATCCATCAATAGCTTTGAAGGAGATGGCTGATTCATAAGTGCAGCTTATCTCAGCTGTAAGCGCTTTCCATAGAAAAGCAGTGGCAGGAATGCAGAGACTGACACATCCCCCTTCCTCTGCATTCCTCTTGCTGTTACTTGTCTTTGCAAAGTGCTCACAGCCAAGACAAGCTGCAGCTATGAATCAGCCCTCTCCTTCAAAGCTGTTGTCAGATGAGACATGGCAGAAGAGAAGGGGGGCAGGTTGGAACTTGGAATATGGTAAGAAAGTACTTTGCAAAACAAAAAATTATAATGATAAATCTTTTTCATGTGTATTTGGTGGTTGTGATAAAGAAGAGGAAACACATATTTTAGAAGTCAGGAGACAGATTTTGAAATTCTGTCAGTGCTGTATTGCTTTCTATGTCCCATATCTGGTGAGGGAGATTTCCAATTTTAGTCTGATTTACTTCTATAAATTTTAGGTTTGGCTATCAAGTGTTGTGCTGTACTTAATTTTTTATCTGACCTTCAAATAATTGCATTTGTTATTTTGAAAAGCCACTATAGAAAAAAGTGGTGAAAAAGCACTGGAGGGTTTAACTAATCATTTGCATATTTGGTTTACATAGGGGCATAGTGCAGTGTGCCCTTTGTGCTAAATACTGTATTTATTGGCGTATAACACTCATATTTTCACCATGAAAATCGGGTGCAAATAGTGTGTGCGTGTTATACGCCAATACTTCAATTTTAGCTGCCTTGTAGGGGACAGGGAGGGGAGCGGGACGAGCACCATCAGATTATATACAGTGAGAATCTCCTGTTTACTTGGCGGCCTCTGTAATAGGAAGTCCCGTCTCCTGGGCCACCATTGGACCACTGTTCTGTCTATCATAGGAGATTCTCACTGTATGTCATTTGTCGGGGCTTCTCCCGCCCCCCTCCCTGTCCCCTCTAGGCTGCAGATGGGCATCGATCAGGCTGCATTGATGGCAATGGTGAGGCTGCTGCATTGATGGCAATGGTGAGGCTGCATTGATGTGGACTGATGAGGCTGCATTGATGGCACTTGTGAGGCTGCAGATGGGCATTGATCAGGTTGCATTGATGGGCAATGGTGAGGCTGCAGATGGGTACTGACCCTTATTTTGCTTCAAAGTTCCTTATTTAAAATTTATTTTTTTTCCCTGAAACTTCCCTCTTAAAATGAATGTGCGTGTTATACGCCTGTGCGTGTTATACGCCGATAAATACGGGTACTTTCTCATCTCAGAAAGTTGGTGCCTCATATCTCAACCTTCCCTATCAATGTTCTATTGAAAAGGATTATACTGTTAGTCGTAGTAATTTTGAAAAGCTGCACCTGTACAAAGTACTCCTGCATACACCCAGCACTGCCCAAATCTGACCGGTCCTTTCTGCATCCATTGGCGGAGAATGGCAGCACTTCCGTTCCATGTTGTTGGGCTCACTCCACCACTATAGTCTCCGCTCCATCTCCCAATAATGACTCCATTGTCATCATTGCTGTTCACCTATAGAACACATTCAGATTACTTTGTCGAGTTTTTTAGAGTTAAATCTTTTTGAATTATGACAAGTTAAATTTATTTCACCCACCATAGCACTTAGTACTCTTCCCACATAAATGGGATCATTTCTGCGAGACACATCTGTAGCTGGGTTATTCCCGTAGTCTAGACTCTTGTCAAGCATGGTGAGGGTGATGTTCAATATGTCTTCTTCAAACTGTGGGATGGTAATTAAAACAAAAAACTAAATAAACAAGAAAAAATAACAACTGCCATTTTTTATTTTACAAAATATTGTCTTTACATTCTTTAAATCCTCTTTTGCATCTCCTTCAGCCTCTTCTTGCCTATATACACTTGCAGCATTGGCTGCACATCATTGCTCGGAAAAAGCTTCCTGACAGTGACAACGGTGGATCAGGCCTGCACTACGTGTGTCAGCACAGCTGCTTGTAGCCACCGCCAGAGAAGCATGGCAGAATCACAAGGTAATAATTTAATGAGAGCTTTAGATTTAAGGAGGCTAAACAACTTTTGAAATTATATTACTTTGTTAAAGCTTATACAGTATGAGATTTTAGAGACTGGGTTTATAGCCACTTTAAATTTCAAATATTTGGAGTTAATTAAACAGTGTGACCAGTAAATGAATATGAGATACAACAGTCTGTCACACTAAACAAACAAATGTGAAAAGACACATAATATCAAAGCGGCGCTCCTGTCAAATTGCTGAGAATTGACACAATTGCATATAGGGTAAATGCACATAAAGTCGCTAAACATTAAATCGCAGATCTGACAAGTGCTGAGAATTAACACAATTGCATATAGGGTAAATGCACATAAAGTCGCTAAACATTAAATCGCAGATCTGACAAGTGGATAAACGTGAAGGTAAAGTTCGTGGCTAGCTTCATAAGTGAATAAAGAAGTGGAGATGGTCGGATAGTGCACCAATCACCGTATTCAAACCCATGCTCCACACGCCCCTCTGGGGTTCAAACTCACCACAAAGTTGCAGATAATAAGCATTCACGATCTCCCACTGATTTACTGCTGGGCCAGCTTGGAAATCCACATCATCAGCATATATAAGGAAAAAAGACAGGCTCCACATAGAGTAGTACTATTTTCCAAAGGATTTATTAATATGTGTGTTGTCCAAGTTGTATATAAGAAAAAGCCTTGCTGTTTCACATAACTGCCGTCAATATCCTCTCATCCAGTGACTTAGTGTCAGGTTTCCAAGCTGACAGTGTTCAGCCAAAGGAACGGAAATGGATCAGAAATGCCAAAAAAGCCGTGCGGGAGACTCTGTAAACCAGTGAGCCGCTCAGTACAAATCCTTCCCAAAGATTATGCTTGACATTAGAGCGCAGTATATGTAGATCTATTCAATACGCCATGAGATCGTTCCCTGATCAATTTTGTCTTTCCGACTTTATCGGAAAGACAAGTTTAGTGACTTTATGTGCATTTGCCCTATATGCAATTGTGTCAATTCTCAGCACTTGTCAGATCTGTGATTTAATGTTTAGTGACTTTATGTGCATTTACCCTATATGCAATTGTATCAATTATGTGTCTTTTCACATTTGTTTGTTTAGTGTGACAGACTGTTGTATCTCATATTCATTTATTTTTTAGTTTAAGTGGCAGCCAGATTATATATTTCTATCTTATTGTGATTAATCACAGTGCCAGCATGTGTTAATCTGTTTGGAAACTCATTGCGCTGGGTTGGAAGGAGATAAGTGAGCCTAGTTTTATTTCTTTCCTCTTTTTTTCATAGTGTGACCAGTAAGACCAGCTCTTATAAAGGATACTACAATGAGAGTGGTCCACTTACAGAGACCTAATCATGGACATTTTAAAATTAATGACCCATAAAGGATGGACACTGATTGTACTGAGGTCATTCTAATTTACTGTCTTAAAAATTGTGGGAAAACCCAAGTTTTTTTTTCAGGCAAAATGTGGCTGAATGGAGTTCTGCCACCTCCAGCAGTGTGCACACCGCTATTTATTATTATTATACGCGATTTATATAGCGCCAACAGTTTACGCAGAGCTTTACAATGTATAGGGAGACAACACAATTACAGTACAGTTCAATACAAAAGGTATAGGAGGGTCCTGCTCGTAGAGCTCACATTCTAAAGGGAGGGGGTGGTGGTACAAAAGGTAAGCTATTTGATGTCACTTGTAAACACAGAAGCCTGGCTTCTGTGACAGCACAACCCTCCCTGCCCTGCACTCATGGAGGGTACAAGGAAGGGATAGCTACCAGGGTGCAATGTGTTTATGGACTGCAGGGGGGCAACCCATGCTCAGCTGCAGCCTGGTGCCTGGATAGCAACGCCCCCTGTTGGATGATCTTGCTGCCACCGCTGGCCAACGGGGGAGAGGCGGAGCCGCAAATAAGTGTGCACTGTGTGGGAAAAGAAGACTATTGAGAGGTGGCTGCTGAGAGGTGAGAAGGTGAGTTTTGTGTGTGCAAAAGTGAGGCCTGTGGAGGTGCAGAGGTCAGACCTGAAGACAATGCCTGCAGAGCTTAGCTTCTGAGGAGGAAGGGTTGGGGGGTTGCAGAGATAAGCTGTGGATGAAGGTTGCAGAGGTGAGCTTTGGATGTAGGTGTAGAGGTGCACTCGCTGCAGTGCACTTTTGAACCCTGCATTCTGTGCATAACGCACTCCTGAATTCTGCATTTTGTGCATAATACACTCCTAAACCCTGCATTCTGTGCATAGCACACTCTCAAACCCTGCGCTCTGTATGTAATGCACTTCTGAATCCTGCATTCTGTGTGTAATGAACTCTCGAACCCTGCACTCAGTGTGTAGTGTACTCCTAAACCCTGCATTCTGTGCATAGCACACTTTCAAACCCTGCACTCTGTATGTAATGCACTTCTAAATCCTGCATTCTGTGTGTAATGCACTCTTGAACCCTGCACTCTGTGTGTAGTGTACTCCTAAACCCTGCATTCTGTGCATAACGCACTCCTAAACCCTGCATTCTGTGTGCACCACACTCCCGAATCCTGCACTCCTTAGTAGCGCACTTCTGAACCCTGCATTGTGTGTGTAACACAATACAGAACACTCTTAAACCCTGCATTTTGTGCATAACGCACTCCTGAACCCTGCATTCTGTTATCAACATCCACCCTATGATGCAGCATGCACAAAGCATCACATCGCTACTCTCCTCCGTGGGATGAGGGGGATGGGCTCCTGCACCTAATCTCTGAGAAAAAAAAGCCCTGGGAAAAGCAAATATACAACGGCCATCCCTCTGAACCCCATGAAATATAAAATCTTTAAAAGGTTATGTTTTAGGGTTTTCTTTATAATGGTGAATAGATGACATTGTCAGACACAGAACACCACGTTGTTTCCACACTGCACCTACATTTACACTGTAGGCAATACTATGGGATAGGAAATCCTAGTCACATTACCTATTAAATGCTTTATTTGAATATTAAAGTGTAGGTGCAACCAAAACATTTTTCTTATTTTTTTGGATAGAGTGAAGGAGGGTTAGATGTCAAACTTTTCCTACAACATGGGGTCTATTGGAGAGATTTGTCTTCTATTATTCTGCAGACAACTTTTTACTAAGTAGGAAGTGATGGACTCAGCTTTGCTCAGCGGATGATCGATCCGCTGATCCCCGCTGAGCAGGCGGATGACAGGTCCGTCTCCGGTCACTGTGGAGAGACGGACCTGTCAGAGCTCCGCTCTCCTCTATGGGGAGATCGGATAATTGGATGATCTCTGATCTCCTCTATGGGGAGACTGCCTGTCCGTTTTCATCCAATCCCATCCGATCCACCAGACAGATGGAAAATAGGGTTTCCATCCATCTGGATTTCACAGACAGGATCGGATAGCAGTGGGTGTCAGTGGGCATGTCACCGCTGACATTCGTACCCCATAGGGATGAATGGAGCGTCCGTTCAGGTCCGCCTGAAAAACTGACAGGCGGACCTGATCGGAAAGACCATGTGAAAGGGGCCTAAAACTCTCCAACAGCTACCCAAACATAAATAAAAATGCTTCAGGCTTGTTGGCGATTATTAGTGTAGTGCATGGAAACAGCTTACTCATACTAATTATAAGCACAATATTTAGGAATGGCAATCACCTGTGCATAATCCCATCTTCTAGAATCATAACTGGTCAATTTCCAAACCAGTAGAGTCCAACATCATTCAGAACGTACTCTGTTTTCTCTGCTTCATTACTCATGTATACCTCATCATCTGAGGAGAAAGAGGAACATTCAATTATGTATTCATTAGGCAGGAAAAGGTAGAGTAGGACATGGTGAGTATAGCATGTAAAAAAAACAATTGTCCCATCCACCCATTTCAAACATGAAACCTCAACTTCTGAAAATGTTAGACTGCCCTTAAAGCTGAACTCTGGCCAGGGATAAAACTCTATTTGTTACCCTCTGCTTGCTACCAGGCATTCTATAACTTTTATTTAAAAAAAATATAGTTTCTAAGACCCGTATACTTTATACTAACCTTAATCAGTGGTCCCATGATCTTTAGCAATGATAGTTCTCGTTATGGCAACTGGTCATGTAGATTTCATCATAGCAGCATTGTTAGGGCTCGTTTAGATGTGTGTTGATTATGAAGAATACATTTATGTTTGTTTGTTGTGTTTTTGAAGCGTTAAAAAAGCTTCAAGAATGCTTAATAAATGCCCATGAAAGTTGTTTTTCTAGTGCAGGGGTCTCCAAACTTTTCAAACAAAGGGCCAGTTCACTGTCCTTCAGACTTTAGGGGGCCAATGAGGGTAGAAAATGTCTTGGGCCCAGCATCAGTGAGAATAAACATGGCCTCAGACTTGGTGGTCAGTAGGAGGAGGAGGAATAGTGCCCCATCATTGGTATCAGCGGATGAAATAGTTACCCATTGTTGGTGTCAGTGGGAGGAATAGTGCACCATCATTGATACTTGTGGGAGGAATAGTGCCCCATCTTTAGTGTCAGTGACAGATATTATGCGCCAATGTTGGTGTCCGTGGGAGGAATAGTCCCCCAAGGACCAGGTAAAGTCTAGCAAAGAGCCACATCCGGCCCTCGGGCCACAGTTTGGAGACCACTTTTCTAGTGGGAAGGGCTTAAAGGGGAAGTGATGTAGAGGAAAAGATCTACTTTGAGGTGTGGTTAGGCTGTGGTGTGATAGCTGACATTTTTGTGAATTCAATGAAAAATGGATTCGTATACTTTGATCTCTTTGACACTTGGCTTGGTCAAACTGAACTTTGGGTACACAAAAAGCTTTGCCACGGCAATACTGCTCAATTCCTCTGCTCCTGCCTGGCTGGCACTGTCAGTTTTGCTTGCTGGCTTGATGCTTTTGCCTGCACACAGAAGTAAATTTTGTTACCTCATGGCTGTTCTGTACAAACAGGAAGTGACTGGAGCTGCTCTGTCCTAGTTCTCTATTATTTCCCAGTGCATTCTGGGATACAGGAATCTCTATTGCCCCTCACCCCCCCTCAGCACCCAGTTAACACTTTATAAATGCTTCATTAACACACCATAAATGCTATGGGTACAGTTAAGGTTCAGTTGCAGAGCATTACCATTGAAATCAATGGAGATGGCTGTCAAACGTCGATGCCTCACGAAAGCAATATGCTGCTTAATTTTGAGCAAAAAACAATTGCACAGCTCCTGTGTGAACAGCACCGTATGGTGCCATTGTAATATCCATGGCAGGCATTGAAGGGTGGTTATGAGGCTTTAAAAATGTGGAATAAATACAGCTTAAAGGTTAGGTTCACTTTTAGGATTAGATGCTCCACCCGTTTTTAGGGTTTAACATGTAACCAGGGCCAGATTTCCCACAAGGCCACTGAGGCCAGGCCTTGGGGAGGCAGTGGTGCAGGGGCGGCGCCGCATGCGTTGCCCGCAAATCAGCACTGAAAATCCCCATTGTCTGTCACAGACAGTCATCAGATAGCCGGCATGAGCAGCACGCACGCGCAGTGCCAGTGCTGCTTTTTATTTGATCAAGGAGCGGGCCGCGGGTGGGCGGGGCCTTGAGCTCCACTGAAGCTCTGGCCCGCCCCTTGCTATGCTGCCTGCAAGCAAGCATGATCGGACTTGGAGGAACAGAAGCCTCGGCAGGAGGAGTAGAGTGGGGTCAAGTGAAATTAGCAGCAGCAGTGTGGAGGAATTGATCAGATTCGAAGCTGAGCTGGCCAGGAGGACAAGGTAGGTCTTCTTTCTCCTCCCCTGGCTCCCATTTGATGGCACAGTGGCAGCGTTTGAGGGCACAGTGGCAGCGTTTGGCTCAGTGGCAGCATTTGATGGCTCAGTGGCAGCGTTTGAGGGCTCAGTGGCAGCGTTTGAGGGCTCAGTGGCAGCGTTTGATGGGCACAGTGGCAGCGTTTGATGGGCACAGTGGCAGCGGAGCATTACCCTCCTCTGCGCCGACTGCGAGGCCGGGAGCGGGGGTTTCTGAGACTGTGACCAGTGACGTGACTCGGGCACAGTGGCAGCGTTTGAGGGCACAGTGGCAGCATTTAATGGGTACAGTGGCAGCATTTGGCACAGTGGCAGTGTTTAATGGCACAGTGGCAGTGTTTGATGGCACAGTGGCAGTGTTTGATGGCACAGTGGCAGCGTTTGAGGGCACAGTGGCAGTGGCACAGTGGCAGGGGGTCTCTGAGACTGTGACCAGTGACGTGACTCGTTACGTGAGGAGAAGAGATAAGGCCTGAGAGTCAATTAAAGCCAGTTATTTTTAGTGTTCTCGTGTTTGGAGATATGTTTTTAATTGATCTATTGTAGCAGTCATCGATAAAGGACGAGAATGGTGGTGTCTGTGTGTGTGTGTGTGGGGGGGGGGGGGGGGCGCACTGAAGGACCCGGCCTTGGGGCAGCAAAGGGAGTAAATCCGGGCCTGCATGTAAAATGTTTCCAATGCTGCAGCCACTACTTGAAGACCCCACCACCCCCCTCCCTGTGACAGGTACTGTTATTTTTTTAAATCAGCTCCGCCCACATGGCCATGTCATCCATACAAAGAGCTCTGTGTGTGAATGAACTACAATCCTTTGCGGCTGTCGGCTTGTAGTTCTCAATGAACTAGTTCATTGATTCTTCCTGTCAGTGTATCTGATTGCCCATATGGGATGTACGAGTGCACAGATACCCTTATAGATCTGCAAGAGACCTGCATGGTATCAGCAATCTGCAGATCGCTGGTGAAATGCTTTACAGGTTTCAAAAAATTAATAATAAATGCACATATTTTTAACAGCAAAAAAATGTGCATTTATTATTTTTTTCTAAGAAGTAAACTTATCCTACACATGGTATTGACACATATGTGAGCAAGCCCTTAGTGCAAGACTATTTGAGTGATTGCTTGCAGGCATTAGCAAAGGACATGGACATTGCCAGAGGAATGCACTGCAGTGCTGAAAGATCAGAGGACATACCCTGTTTCCCCGAAAATAAGACCTAGCGTGATTGTCAGTGATGGCTGCAATATAAGCCCTACCCCCCCAAATAAGCCCTACCTTGTTTCCCCGAAAATAAGCCCTACCCTGAAAATAAGAACTACAAGGACTTTAACTAGGGCTTATTTGGGGGGTAGGGCTTATATTGCAGCCATCACGCCAGGTCTTATTTTCAGGGAAACAGGGTAGGGACTGGCTGTCATGGACCACAGATTAAAATAAGTATATGTAGGTCTTAGAGCCTTTATTTTAAAATAAAACCTATGAAATGCCAATAAAGAAGTGGATCACTAACTAATAGTAATGTTTTTATTTTTTCCCAGCCAGAGTTCATATTTAAAACAAAAGCTTCTCCTTCAGTTTTAGTTAATGTTGATTAATTAGGACTTTTGTAAGATTTTAACTACTCATAAAATAGAAAAAGTCAACACCCTATAGTGAACCTCAGTTGTTTTTTGAGGGCTCATCAAAACAGGTAACAAAGAAGGTGTCAAAAACATGTTCCTTCATTGACATTTTGGGGCCACACAGAACCCCTTTTTTTAAGATGACACACCATATCACAAGTAGTCAGGCACTCCCTATCCGAGACTTTCAGAGTTAGGTGCTGGTTGGATTTGTATATAGGATTTAACTGCCATCTGTGATGATCCTGCAGAGATTTACCCTCTAACTCATGATTTGTGTGTGGGTGTATGTGATGTTGATAACTTGTGATTGTTTCTTCAGTTGGTACTGAACATGCTAATCATACCATTAAGTAAACAAGTAAAACATGCTTTCAAAGCAATTTAGATAACCTACCTTTTGCCCATGGGTTAAACAGCACAATGAAGGTTCCCACTATGGAGACATTTGGTCTTCCTCCACTGGTAATCTGTAGGCTCATGTTATAGCGGCCAATGCCTGCATCGACTGGAATATTTATTGTAATGTTCATATCGTTGTCACTGCTTGATTCACGTACCGCACTCCAGGATGTCCCACTGCTAGAGCTGGACACTGGCATTTCTGCCTTTGTATTTGTCTGTGTTGATGGAGAGGGGCCTGAGAATAAAAGTCATTATTTGTTAAAATGGAAATTCCATACTTTTTACATACCATTTTAGATACATGCAATGAAAACAGTTACACACTAGCCATTGCAATCTAATAAGTCAAACTGTTTTGGTATGACTAGGGTGGCTTTGTAATGCCTTTGGCAACCAATCAACACCTAACTGATGTAAACATCTGATTAGTTATTATGGCATTGCCTTTTTTTCTTTCTTTAGGTTTAAAGCGGAACTAAACCCATCGATTTAACAGTTTCCAAAAAGTTACATTACCAGCACTTGCTGGGAATGTACAGTAACTGCCACACCTGTTGTGCTCTCAACCACACTGTCAAACAAATTAAATGGCTGGTATCATAAACGATCACATGGGCAGCATCATATCAGTTGAAGATCAAACAAAGGCCAAGATGGCACCTTCTTTGGCTAAAAACGATAGGAGAGGGTTTAGTTCCGCTTTACAAAAAATAGCTTCCCATTTCTGTTGTAAATGGAACTTGCAATTTTATGAGCATAAAATGAATACTGGCATGGCATGGGTGATCAAACTGTTAATGTACATGGCTCAAGAGCAGTCGAGAGCCACAAGTGTGAAAGGTCACCAGCTGCTTCCTAGTTGACATAACAATGCCTATATACGCTATCCTCAACTGGTACTTACACTCCTCTTACTGTGGCTCTCATGACCTCTACTGTGTACATTCCACTAGTACCCAACAGATTCCTGCTTGCCATACACACAAATACTGCTGTTTTGTGCTGTGAGCGTCACTATGCCAACAAGAAAGCAGCTTGGCAGCCACAGACTGGAAGTGAGAGGAAGGTGAGTGCTAATGGAGCACAGTGTATGTGGGCATCAATATGGGAATCATGAAGCAGCTGGAGCACCAACGCACACTTTCACATTCATTGCCACTGCACCAAATTGAGCTACTGTACCGGCTACCACTGCATTGATGCATATTTCTGCACTTGATGCTACTTTATCAACATACTTGACCCCATTCAGGCCGATGCACTAATGTGCATTGGCCTGAATGGAGTCAAGTATGTTGATGAAGTAGCACGTTCATGCAGTGGCAGGATTTACTGCCACTGCATGAACGTGCAGGACCCTACTAACTGCCACTGCAGTAATCTGCTGTTCTATTCTCTCTGCCACTGCATTGATGTGTACAGCTCCAGTTGTTGCCATTGCACCAATGCATCTTCATTTACTGCCACAGCATTCATGTACACCGCTCCACTTGCTGCCACCTATGCGCACTAGTCCACTTGCTGCCACTGCACAAAAAACACACTACACCACTCTCCACTACTGCAATCACATGTCAGTGCACCAATGCTCTGTGTCCCACTCGCCATCATTTCACCAATGTGCACTTCTGCTCTTGCCACTACTATGCCAACGATTGCTCACCCCTAACACTGAACACTAATACACTTGGCACCACTGCACCATTGACACATCTGACCTAATTGATAATTGTCTTCTTTAATGTTCATGGATTATAAAATTTGACAAATCTTAGGCTAGACAAGGCAGGAAATGAGACAATTCTGTAAAAAACTATTTTTGAATTATTTTCAGACACCAGTCCTTCAAGTCACATTAGGATAGTGTTAGTAGTAAGTTATTGTAATTTTTAACCATGGATATACTTTTACAGAGAATTGTTAAAAACAGGGCTTAAAAAAACTGAATAGCCATGCTCTGCAGTCATACTTTTGAAGCATTTATTTGTCCTTTGTTAAGTTTACTGACTTTGCCTAAACCTGACTCCTCAGTTTTAGAGTCAGAAGTGGAAAGTGCCCCAGAAGTCTATGCGACTGTTGGTAAACTCCTCCTGAAAATGAATACCAGGGTCAAATAACACAGTCTAGTAGTTAAGGTGCATCTAAAGCCATTTATGGTACTTGTAGTTTTGCATAGAGTGAAAAAGGGACTTTCACAGATGACCAAGTGTATACTGCAGGTGCTAATTACCTCCCCTACAAAATAGAGATCTGCTGATGACTGTCCCATTCACATGTTTGAATGCCCCCCCCCCCCTGAATTCCATCATGTGACATAACAAATCTCTTGACTAGGGATGAGCTTCGAGTTTGAGTCAAACTCATGTTCGACTCGAACATTGGCTGTTCGCCAGTTCGCCGAACAGCGAACAATTTGGGGTGTTCGCGGCAAATTCGAAAGCCTTATATGCATGGTATTGTCATAAAAAGTGTTTGGGGACCTGGGTCCTGCCCCAGGGGACATGGATCAATGCAAAAAAAAAGTTTTAAAAATGGGCGTTTTTTCGGGAGCAGTGATTTTAATAATGCTTAAAGTGAAACAATAAAAGTGTAATATTCCTTTAAATTTTGTACCTGGGGGGGTGTCTATAGTATGCCTGTAAAGGGGCGCATGTTTCCCTTGTTTAGAACAGTCTGTCAGCAGAATGACATTTCAAAGGAAAAAAAGTCATTTAAAACTACTCGGGGCTATTAATGAATTGTCGGTCCGACAATACACATAACAGTTCATTGATAAAAATGGCATGGGATTTACCCACAGGGGAACCCCGAACCAAAATTTAAAAAAAATGGCGTGGGGTCCCCCTAAATTCCATACCAGGCCCTTCAGGTCTGGTATGGATTCTAAGGGGAACCCCGCGCCAAAATAAAAAAAATGGCGTGGGGTCCCCCTAAAAATCCATACCAGACCCTTATCCGAGCACGCAACCTAGCAGGCCGCAGGAAAAGAGGGGGGGCGAGAGAGCACCCACCCTCCTGAACTGCACCAGGCTACATGCCCTCAACATTGGGAGGGTGCTTTGGGGTCCCCCCCAAAGCACCTTGTCCCCATGTTGATGGGGACAAGGGCCTCATCCCCACAAACCTTGCCCGGTGGTTGTGGGGGTCTGTGGGCGGGGGGCTTATCGGAATCTGGAAACCCCCTTTAACAAGGGGACCCCCAGATTCCAGCCGACCCCCTGTGTGAAATGGTAAGGGGGTACTTTACCCCTACCATTTCACAAAAAAAGTGTCAAAAAATGTTAAAAATGACAAGAGACAGTTTTTGACAATTCCTTTATTGAAAGTCTTCTTCTTTTCCATCTTCTTTCTTCTATCTTCTTTTTTCTATCTTCCTTCGGTTCCTTCCTCCATCTTCTTCTTCCTCCGATCCTCTGCTTCTTGCTCTGGTGTTCTCGTCCAGCATCTTCCTCTGATCTGCGGCGTCTTCTTCCCTTCTTCGTTCTCGGGCCGCTCCATATCCATGATGGGAGGCTCCCGCAGTGTGACGCTTCTCGTCTTCTGACGGTTCTTAAATAACAGAGGGCGGGGCCACCCGGTGACCCTGCCCCCCTCTGACGCACGGGGACTTGACAGGGACTTCCCTAAGGCTTTCCCCGTGATGTCAGAGGGGGGCGGGGTCACCCGTTACGTAACAGGTGATCTACCATTTCACACGGGGGGCCAAGATCTGGGGGTCCCTTTGTTAAAGGGGGCTTCCAGATTCCGATAAGCCCCCCGCCCGCAGACCCCCACAACCACCGGGCAAGGGTTGTGGGGATGAGGCCCTTGTCCCCATGTTGATGAGGACAAGGTGCTTTGGGGGGGACCCCAAAGCACCCTCCCAATGTTGAGAGCATGTGGCCTGGTATGGTTCAGGAGGGGGGGCGCTCTCTCGTCCCCCCCTCTTTTCCTGCAACCTGCCAGGTTGCGTGCTCGGATAAGGGTCTGGTATGGATTTTTGGGGGACCCCACACCATTTTTTTTTTAATTTTGGAGCGGGGTTCCCCTTAAAATCCATACCAGACCCTGGTCTGGTATGGATTTTGAGGGGGACCCCACGCCTTTTAAAAAAAAAAATTTTGGCACGGGGTTCCCCTTAATATCCATACCAGACCTGAAGGGCCTGGAATAGAATTTAGAGGGACCCCCACGCCATTGTTTTTCAAATTTTGGTTCGGGGTTCCCCTGTGGGGAAATCCCATGCTGTTTATATCAACGAACTTACATGTATATTGTCGGACCGACAATTCATATAGCCGCGAGTACTTTTAAATTACTTTTTTTGCTTTTGAAATGTCATTTTGTGCAGGGACTGTTCTAAACACGGGAAACATGCGCCCCTTTACAGGCATACTATAGACACCCCCCAGGTATGAAATTTAAAGGAATATTACACTTTTATTGTTTCACTTTAAGCATTATTAAAATACTGCTTCCGAAAAAACTTTTTTTTGCATTGATCCATGTCCCTTGGGGCAGGACCCAGGTCCCCAAACACTTTTTATGACAATAACTTGCATATAAGCCTTTAAAATTAGCACTTTTGATTATTCATGTTCGAGTCCCATAGACTTTAACGGTGTTCGTGTGTTCGAACTAATTTTTTGCCTGTTCGCATGTTCTGGTGCGAACCGAACAGGGGAGTGTTCGGCTCATCCCTACTCTTGACCAAACACAGGGGTGGCTAGGGAAGCATCACTGTGCCAGCTATTGGCAGCCTATTTGCTTTGACCTGCACCTGTCTGCGAGTAAGTCAGTGACATTTGATGTGGTAGCAGTAGTTACTTGAAACTATAAAGCCAGCCATAGATGGTTCGAATCGTAAAACAATGTTTGTCAGTTGCATCTGCAGTAGTCTCTGCAGGCACCATACATCCTACCAAAGGCCTTAAGAAGGGTCAGCCCTAGTCTAATGAAATGCATAGGCTGTATTTTATATCATACATTAATAAAATGTTTATTTTTCTCCTAGCAACTCCACGATTTTCTGTTAATACACGGCACCACTCACCTACCTCCACAACCTCTTTCATAATTATTAGATTGTAAGTTCTTCTGAGCAGGGCCCTCTTGATCCTCTTGTATTTTATTGTATTATAACTGTATTGTCTCCCTGTTGGTGCTATCTAAATCATGTATAATACTACTACTACTAATAATAATGATATTATACCCCCAGTTTATTCTGCTCAAATCATTGCCTATGTGTATTCTGCATCTGCTTCTTGGGAGTTAACAGAATGGTCACTTCAGAAAATCATATTACCTGTTTCCACAATTATTTTAAGCTCATCACTTGATGTTATTTGTCTGTTGAATGTAAAAGCCATTGTAAATGGCTGTCCCCTTCTGAGCACCATATCACTGGTGTCGTAGTCTAGGGTCTTGTGAGCTGTGGCATTTCTGACTTTGCTGAAGTCAGTATTGGTCACCAATAGATCTGAAACAAAGATTATTTTATGTTACAACCAAATAAAAACACATTTTTGGAAATGCATGCACTGCTTTGAAATGCATAGTGTTCGCTGTCATTGCATTATTAATATAGAAAACTGAACAACTCCTAATTTGCTTAGTCAGATTCATTGGAGTAGCTTGGGCAAAATTCTAGGAAACATTTTACTGTATTTGGCACCTTCAAGCAAGCAATGTGTGGTGGCCTTTATATATTCTATGGCCTAGTTTTTACAGTGCAATCAGAGCAGTACTTTATATTTACAGCAGACTCATGAGAATTTTTGTATATATAAATTAACTTCGTATGAAAGTGCCACTTTGGCCAGAGCATAAAATTGTACAGAATGGATAAATGGTAAAACCTTTGTCCCCACGTAGGAGATTTTTTATCACGTCCTGCAACTGACCACAAAGGAGGTGAGGAGAATATCCCTTTTTGGAAAGTATACAGCATGGCAACATATGACAGATTGTAAGGAAACCAGTGGAAACTGTCTGGCACGCATGCGTGACTGCAAATGCCCATAGGTGCTTATGCACATGCGCGTGCGCAACGGACAGTGTGCACACGCAGGAGAGCGTCCCTAGTGCCAGTAGGCACCAGACGGCCTAATTAAAGGATGATCAGTGCTAACTGGTCTTCAGCTTTGCTCCTGATACCCTGAATCCTGTGTTTATCCTGTCTGATACCTGTTGCTGAACTTGGCAACCGTTTGGCTCTGCTCCTGGACTCTGTTATATCTGATCACTGGCTCCTGATCCCGGCTCTCCATTTGACTCTGCTTCTGGACTCTGGTATACTTGATTACTGGCTCCTGATCCTGGCTCTCCATTTGACCTTGCTTCTGCCTGATGACTTGGTACCTCGCTGCCCGTCTGCTACTGAACCCAGCTATCCTTGTGACCTTGCTCCTGTACCCTGCTTGGCTCAACACTGCCATCCGAGTGCCTCAACTTCAGTCTTGCGACCAGCTGCGACTTCCTGTTACAAGCTTCTGGGTCTTCATCTGCAGGCACTCGTGTTCCTCCTGTCCGTTGGCTCCTTCTGTTCCACTCTCAGCGGGACCGGGGCTGGAGATAAGAGAGGCCGACCTTGTCATTTCAGTCTCCCTTCAGGTACGTGACACAGATGCTCTAACCATCGCCCCCGGTAATAAAAAGTGCTTTTTTGCTGTAAGTCTTTTTATTTGGAGATTTCATCTTGCCTATTGTCTGAATGACCACTTATTGAAGGTTAAATGTTCCTCCGAGGATTCATACAGAAAAAAAACAACTAAAAATGTTAATTTGGAGTAGGTTTTAAATAAAAAAAGATAGAAAATGTTCTGGATAGTTATAACAACCACAGCCTACCTGTGAGGGTGGATTACCACTTTGCTCTGCATTCATAGGTGTGTGCAGCCTATTGCATTAGGGTGTGCACCCCAAAGCTCAAACACACACACTATTGATCACGCACAATGTTCACTCAGAAAGAGAAGGGGCCAATAAATTACATGTTTACTGGCCCCTTCCCCCGCTCATCCTGAAACATCCACTCAGCAATAGTCAGCAGGAGAGGAGAGGGGGGAAGCCGAAAGCACTGCGGAGGGAAGGGGAGGGAGCCAGGGCAGTGGTGGGAAATTGTGCTGCACAGGGTAAAAAGGGTGTGCCTGGGCACACCTGGCACACCCTGTGCGCACGCTTATGTCTGCATTGCATCAATGCATGCTTTTTAACATTTGGTACACTGAGGCAGCCCTTTCATTTTGAGTGGGCTGCTAATGCACCATACCACACGATATGTGCTTGCCCACTACTGCACGGGTGCATTCATTGTGAATGCAATAGTGCTGTGTGCCTGTGCACATTGCAAATACTTACATTAACACCATAGTCTGGATGAGTCCTCAAATCTTTTATTCTTCTGTGACTTTTTTTGATCAGTGCATCCCAGTACTCCATCTGTGGGATTGGTATTATGAACCATTCTAAAGCAGAAGATCTACAATTGTACAGTATTGAATAAGCTGAAAAGAACTAGATCTAGCAGTAAAGTATGAGTATATTATTGGAGGGTATAGAGAGGGATTTTTCAGGTGCAAAGGCAAAAAAAGTTATTTTTATATAAAATACATACATTTTATTTGTAACAGAATGCTGTTTAAAATAAATAACATCATTTTCTTGCGGTGTAGCCTCATTAATGTACACACAGCACCCCATATTGACAGAAAAACACAGAATTGTTGACATTTTTGCAGATTTATTAAAAAAGAAAAACTGAAATATCACATGGTCCTAAGTATTCAGACCCTTTGCTCAGTATTTAGTAGAAGCACCCTTTTGATCTAATACAGCCATGAGTCTTTTTGGGAAAGATGCAACAAGTTTTTCACACCTGGATTTGGGGATCCTCTGCCATTCCTCCTTGCAGATCTTCTCCAGTTCTGTCAGGTTGGATGGTAAACGTTGGTGGGCAGCCATTTTTAGGTCTCTCCAGAGATGCTCAATTGGGTTTAAGTCAGGGCTCTGGCTGGGCCATTCAAGAACAGTCACAGAGTTGTTGTGAAGCCACTCCTTTGTTATTTTAGCTGTGTGCTTAGGGTCATTGTCTTGTCTGAAGGTAAACCTTCGGCCCAGTCTGAGGTCCTGAGCACTCTGGAGAAGGTTTTCGTCCAGGATATTCCTGTACTTGGCCACATTCATCTTTCCCTTGATTGCACCAGTCGTCCTGTCCCTGCAGCTGAAAAACACTCCCACAGCATGATGCTGCCACCACAATGCTTCACTGCTAGGACTGTATTGGACAGGTGATGAGCAGTGCCTGGTTTCTCCACACATACCGCTTAAAATTAAGGCCAAAACATTCTATCTTGGTCTCATCAGACCAGAGAATCTTATTTCTCACCATCTTGGAGTCCTTCGGATGTTTTTTAGCAAACTCCATGCGGGCTTTCATGTGTCTTGCACTGAGGAGAGGCTTCCGTCAGGCCACTCTGCCATAACGCCCCGACTGATGGAGGGCTGCAGTGATGGTTGACTTTCACCAAGGCTCTTCTCCTTTGATAGCTCAGTTGGGCAGGACAGCCAGCTCTAGGAAGGGTTCTGGTCGTCCCAAACGTCTTCCATTTAAGGATTATGGAGGCCACTGTGCTCTTAGGAACCTTAAGTGCAGCAGAATTTTTTTGTAACCTTGGCCAGATCTGTGCCTTGCCACAATTCTGTCTCTGAGCTCTTCAGGCAGTTCCTTTGACCTCATGATTCTCATTTGCTCATACATGCACTGTGAGCTGTAAGGTCTTATATAGACAGGTGTGTGACTTTCCTAATCAAGTCCAATCAGTATAATCAAACACAGCTGGACTCGAATGAAGGTGTAGAACCATCTCAAGGATGATCAGAAGAAATGGACAGCACCTAAGTTATATATATATATGAGTGTCACAGCAAAGGGTCTGAATACTTAGGACCATGTGATATTTAAGTTTTTTTCTTTTTTAATAAATCTGCAAAAATGTCAACAATTCTGTTTTTCTGTCAATATGGGGTGCTGTGTGTACATTAATGCGGAACAATAATTAACTTAAATGATTTTAGCAAATGGCTGCAATATAACAAAGAGTGAAAAATTTAAGGGGGTCTGAATACTTTCCGTCCTCACTGTATGTATATGTGTGATATATATATATATATATATATATATACATATATACATACATACACTTACATATATCTCCCAGGTTCCTGAATGGGTGTATCCCTTCTGTGACTAATGATATTTCTTTGGGGCGACTCCACCATCTTATCCATCTTATGTGATTCGGCACATGTGGGCATGGTGAGAGGCTCTATCATATGATTCATAAAACCATGTATATTTATCTTATAATGTAGTATTGTTGTGTTTCCTGAATACTGTTTATATGTGTACTGGAGTATACTGATGAACTTATTCAATTACTTATACTTATTGTACTTATAATGTAATATTCTCTATTGATTCATAGTAACACTCTGTACAGTACTTCAAGAGTCTCCTGAAGAAGCCATATCTCTGGTGAAACATGTTCGAACAGAAACTACTGTACTTATGCTATGACCACAAGAAAATTATATTATTGTTCCCGCCCGGCCTATAGCAGATTGACGGAAGTGGTTCTGTTATCCTGACTGGGCGTCATATGATGTCCAGCAGGATAATATGCCGACGCGCGCCCGCGGGGGCATGCAGCGCTGTGATCGTGAGTATGGCGTGTCATTCTGATACGCTGCATCTCCGATCCTGGTAAGGAGCCTCTCGCAGAGGCTTCTTGCCACGTGATCAGCTGTGACCAATCACAGCTGATCATCGTGACATTCCTCAGTTCGCGCTGACAGGGAGAGAGGATCAGCGGCTCTCCTTGTCAGAGGGAGGGGTCTGTGCTGATAATCACCACATTGATTATCAGCACAGCCCCCATCAGATGTGCCCATCACCTGCCAATCAGTGCACAACAGCTGCCAGTCAGTGCCCCCTCAAAAAAAATCTCAGTGCCCATCACAGTGCCATTCAGTGCCCACCACAGTGTCAATCAGTGCCCATCGCAGTGCCAATCAGTGCCCAGCAGTAACACCTGTCATTACCTCATCATCAGTACTGCCCATCAGTGCTATCTATTAGTGTCAATCAGTGCCCATCTGTGCCGTCGGTCTGTGCCCATCAGTGCCGCCTGTCAGTGCCTATCAGTGCCACCTATCAGTGCTGCCTATCAGTGCCCATGAATGCTGCATATCAGTGCCGCCTATTGGTGCCCATCAGTGCTGCATATCAGTGCCGCCTATCAGTGCCCATCAGTGCTGTATATCAGTGCCGCCTATCGGGCCCATCAGTGCCACCTACCGGTGCCCATGAATTCTACATATCAGTGCCTCCTCATCAGTGCTTATCAGTGCCACCTTATCAGTGCCAACTCATCAGTGCCCATCAGTGCCACATTATCAGTGCCCGTCAGTGAAGGAGAAAACAAAATTTTATGACAAACTAAGAAAAACATATTTTTTTCCAAAATTTTGGTATTTTTAGTTTGTTTAGCAAAAAATAAAAACCCCAGAAGTAATCGAATACCACTAAAAGAAAGTTCTATTTGTGGGAAGAAAATTATAAAAATTTGGTTTGGGTACAGTGTTACAAGACCGCACAATTGTCATTCAAAGTGTGACAAATAACATGTATGTATTTTATATAAAAATAACTTCTTTTTGTCTTTGCACCTGAAAAATTCCTCCCAATACTCTTCCAAAAATATAGATTCATTAATGGGATGTGGCGCATTTGCTCTCAAAACTCCAGCTAATATACATTTCCTCATATGAGTATATTTTATCTGCACTGTCTAAATGGGGACTTTCAGAAAGTTTGATATTCGTCATGCGGTTAAGAATTTGTGGCCAAGGTACCGAGCTGGAGTGCCAATTAAAAGCTATGGCCCAATGGATAGAGCTGAGGAATGTATGAATTAGTCTTGTGGTTGTCATTGGAATATCCTGTATAGGGGAGAATAGAAGGCAGATTTGGGGTCTAAGAGAAATCTTTCTACCGGATATTTTTCTATGATTATGCTAGCCTTATTCCAGGTGTTTTTTATGTGGGGACAGTCCCAAAAGATATGTAGAAGTGTTCCCTGAGAGGGGCAACACCTGAAGCATGACGTGGGGATAGTGAGGGGTAAAATGAGTTAAGTGTTTAGCAGGGGTAAGATACCATCTATATAGTAATTTAATGGCTGATTCTCTGATTGAGGTTGTTTTAGTACATTTATGAAGATTTGTAAAAATAGTATCCCATTAATCTAGAGTAAATTAGGTATTTAAATCTGATTCCCATTGTAGCATCTGATGTGATTTCTCAGGCATGTTTGTCTCATTTAGGTTTTTATATATTCTAGAGATTAAACCCCTGTCATGGGGGGAGGAGATACAAATTTTTTTCAAATTGTGTATGGGGGGGGTGGGGGGTGGAGTGTAAGTGAGTAATATTTCTGATAGAATTGTCTAATATTTATATACATCTCTAATTCTGAAGGTGGAAAATCATATATTGTTTGTAGATTGAAGAATATGATAAATGAGTTGTTGTGGGAAAGCAATTTTAAGTGTGTTAGGTAGTGTGATTTCCAATTCGTTATAATGTTTTGATCTTGAGCCCTATCTGGGGGGGAAAAACGAGGGTCACCTAGAAAGGAAGCCAGGGGGGAGTGTCAGAAGATAAATTAAATTTAGAGACCTGTCTGTTCCATAGTTGAAGGGTGTGAGTGACGAT
Organism: Aquarana catesbeiana; assembly: GCF_042186555.1. NCBI lineage: Eukaryota > Metazoa > Chordata > Amphibia > Anura > Ranidae > Aquarana > Aquarana catesbeiana. The sequence continues at coordinate 186,975,931 of NC_133335.1, forward strand.
AAGGTTTAAGGGTCTAATTTTTTGTGGAGGGATGGTTTTGGACCAGAGAAGTCCTTGTAGGTTGTATGGTAGGATAGATTCCTCCTCGAACCGGAGCCAGGGGATTTGGGGTGAGGGGGCATACCATTGGGCTAATTGGGTGAATCTGGCCGATAAATAATAAAGCCAAAGGTTAGGAATGCTGAGGCCTCCTTTTATTTGGGGTCTAAACATAAGGGAGTAGCTAAATCTGGGTTTCTTGTTTAGCCAAATGAATTTATCTCTCTCTGTAAAGAATGTAATGTTTTTTTAGGTAAAATAAGAGGAAGGGCTCTGAAAAAAAACAAAAGTTTGGGTAATATCATAATTTTTACTGCTACTATTCTGCCTGAGAGTGAAATCTGGTAAGATGACCAAAGTTTAAGTAGATTTTTAATACTATTAAATAAGGGAGGGTAATTTGCTTGGTATAACGTTTCATATGAAGGTGTGATCTGAATACCTAGATATCTGAACGAATCCGCATTCCAGCTGAGTGGGAATTTGTCTTTAAGTAAAGCTATTAAGGCTGGAGGGATAGTGATGGGTAAAGCAGAGCACTTAGATAGATTTACACACAGTCCTGTCAGGTCATGGAAGATGTCCAGGGTTTTAGTTAGATTGGGTAGGGAGATAAGAGGGTCAGTTATAAACAGAAGCAAGTCATCTGCATAGAGGTATAGCTTATATTCTTTGGAACCCTTAAAATATCCTTTAATGTCTGTGTTGTTTCTGATAGCGCAGGCAAGGGGCTCAATCACGAGGGCGAAAAGTAGAGGGGAGAGGGGGCAACCCTGTCTGGTACCTTTGGTCAGACGGTAAAAGTCAGAATTGATGCCTGGGAGTTTGATACGTGTGTGTGGGTTGTGATAGAGAGCCTTAAAGCCATGCAGGAATTCATCTTTGATGCCATATTTGGTGAGTAGATTGTCAAGATACGACAAGGAAACGCTGTCAAAAGCTTTGTGTATATCAAGACTAAGTAGTAATGTGGATTTAGAACGCATGTTGGAATCTTGAATGATATTTGTGGTCAATCGTATGTTGTCTGTTATTTGTCTGTTGGGAATGAAGCCTGTTTGATCAGGATCTACTAATGAGGAGATGACAGCAGACAATCTATCTGCCAACATACGGTCAAAAATTTTTAAGTCGTTGTCAATAATTGAAATTGGGCGGTAGTTTTGAGGGGTGGAGAGGTCTTTATTTGGTTTGGGAAGAAGGGACATGTTCGCTAAAAGCATTTCAGATGGGAAATAGCCGCCTTGTAAGATATTATTATACAATTTAGTAAGGTGTGGGGTAATGGTAGAGGCAAATTTTTTATAGTAAGATGCGGAATAGCCGTCTGGGCCTGGGGCTGTGGATATCTTTAATGTTCCAATGATTTTGTTAATTTCTAATTCTGTACAAGGGGCGTTAAGAGAATCAATTTGTTCCCTAGATAGAGTGGGTAATGTAATGTCGTTAAGCCAGTCCAGGGAGAACTGTTTGGGAGATGATTGAGACGTGGAAAGAAGATTTTTATAGAAGTCTAAGAACAGATTCGGGACTTCTTTGGGATGGGACACTGTATTTCCAGATGGGTTCCTCAATTTGTAGGTGTGGAGTGGTTTCGTAGATTGGTTTTCTAGCGAACATGGTGGAATATGAATTGCTGCTGAGTAAGAATCTAGCTTTGGACCATTTAAGGGCTTTTTCGGTGTCTGATGTTAATATTGTGTCTAAGGTAGTGCGTTTCTCTTGAATCTGTATGAGGAGGTCACTAGATAGATTTTGGTTGTTTCTGTGGTATAAGTGGTCTAGGTCTTTCGTGAGGGACCTAATATCTGCAAGTTTGGTTTTGTTTTTAATTGAGGCAATATTTATCAGATGGCCTCTCATTACCGCTTTATGCGCCATCCATATATTTGTAGGAGACATGTCTGGTGTTACGTTATGTGCAAAATATTGTTCAAGGTGAGATAGAATTTGTTGTTTGCATGATGGATCTGTTAGCAAGGAATCGTTTATTCGCCATGAGTGAGATGTGTAGGATAGACCTATGCGTGAAGTGTTAAAGGAGACTATGTGGTGATCTGACCAAGGACATGCATGGATATCTGCCCTAGAGGAATTGGCAAGTAGGATAGGGGTGCAGAAGATGTAATCAAGTCTGGCGAAGCTGTTATGCGGGTGGGAATAGAATGTGTAGGATTTGATGCCTATGTTGTGGGCTCGCCAAGTATGAACTAATTGATGATTATAAAGCGATCTGTTTAAAGATTTGGGGAAAGCTTTAGAGGATGGGACAACTTTGCTTCTGTCTAGAGCCGAATGAGCGGCTAAATTGAAGTCGCCACCCACAATAAGATGTGTGGAATGATAATTGTCTAGAGTGTCAAAAAATTTGTTAAAGTTTTTGTATGAGCGTCATTTGGAGCATATACTGAGGCAATAGTGATAGAACGTGCTTTCATTGAGTCTTTCAGAATTAAATAACGACTATCTGGGTCTTTAAAGACATTCTGAACCTCGAATACCACCGAGTTTCTAATAAATATAGCAGCTCCCCTAGATTTTGTGTTGTAAGTAGTGCAATAAAATTTACTGAATCTCTTGTCAATAAATTTAGGGTGTTTGTTGCAAAGTGAGTTACTTGCATTTATATTATATCCGCTCCTAATCTTTTGTAGTGTCGAAAAGCTTTCTTTCTCTTGTGAGGTGAATTAATGCCCTGTGCATTGGGAGAAATTACCCTAAGACCCGTTGTATTGTTAAATATAGTTGATGGTTATAAGGTAGTGGCAATGGATCACAAGGCCCGGGGAGGAGCATGTGGCAGAGTCGGTGTGGTATTAGTAATGTGGTTGACACCATTAACATTAAAAATGAAAAATTACCTGATAGAGGAAAATCTGGTGATCATAGTAATGCCATCTATATCTTCAAGAGTATAATATTTCGAAATATACATCAATATCTTACATGAATATTTTCTTGTTGACCTGTCTATATCAAATGACCAACTGTACTTATATATGTAAACACTGGAGATTAGGGTACTTGAACAGTAGAACCTTGAAAATAATAAACTAGATAATAACAGTGCTACGTTGCATAACAACGCACCATCATAATGCCTTAAGTAAAATTGAGAGTATTTGACCTTTTGAAAATTTTGTAAAAAGAGAATGTAGCGCTGGTAGATTTGCAATCTACCGCATGTTAGGTAAATTTAGTGAATTGTGTGTTAGGAAGGTTAAAAGTTCGCCTCTGTTCCAGCTTAGCTGACGTTATGAGTGTTTCCGTGCTGACCGGTGGGTGTCGCTGTTACCACTGGTCAGGGTTGGAAAGGCAACGTGTTGAAGCGTATGGATGCTCCTCTGTCCCGGAGGCAGGCTTGGTGGAGGTGGTCCTCCGAGTTGCATTCTGGGCGAGGGTATTTATGGGATAGACGCCATATTTTGGGGTCATTTTTACAGCCACCTGCTGGCCCTCCTGGCCGACAGGAATGCATTAAGGAGCTACCTCGTGGTCCTTCGTCAGGAAAGCCCACGATACAGCGGCGCAGGGGTGGGTCCAGAGGCTTGTCTGGAGCCTGCCACCGTGGCCGAGGAATGGTCCTGAGCTGTCGGTCCTGTGTGACGAAGCTGGACAACCGAGAAGATCCCAGGGGAGGACCCATCTTGGAGAGATCACGCCGTATGCTGGTTTATAGAGGGGCCTGGTGACTTGGTTGGAGGACGTATCCAAAAGTAACTATACAGCAGAGTGTTGCCGGCTCGGCTTAAAGGTTCAGGCACTGTTACTGACTTTCACTACAGCAAAATCTATACATCCTGTGACAGAGGATCGTACAGATTATATTCCCAAACAAGTCTGTGGCAGAGACTTTGATTTCGTGCTGCGTACTGGCTGCTAGACCAGTGAGAGAGGCCTATCCAGATGAGCAAGGAGTGTGTCCCACAAGGGGAGCACATTTCCTATTAGTATTTGAATCACACCAAGACCTTTCGCCAAGAGAACCCTTTGAGAGAATATTTGAGTTTCTCCTGTGAGTTTCCTTTCTATCTCTTTCCTGCTACTTCCTAAGTCGTTTGTTTAATAAAGCATTGAAAACGTACTACAATGTTGGTGCGTGTGTCGTCCAGAAGTAAACTCAATGGAACCCTAGACCCGGTGCCGGTGAAACAGACGGAAGCAGAGTGAAGGTAACAGACCCGCTTAAACAAGCAGCTCCACCATGAGTTAGTGCTACATGTGGGGGCGTCGTCCGGGATTTGTTGACTGTCAGTTACTGCAACCCAGTGGAGTGTTTTACCAGAAGTTTACAGAGAGAGCTGGACTTTGAAAGAAAATCTTTTCAGGAAGAGGAAAGGTTACACTGCAGGACTTTGCTTCTAAGTGCGTAGGCACTGGGCGCCAGAGAAGGGCCCGGGAGTTACGTGACTGGAAGAACAAGTGGGAGGAGTTACCCTACTTGCTACCGCGTGGGACGCGTGTATGTGTTTGGCGCCTCGTGATCGTGCTGAGAAGATCAGAGTGTGGCCATGTCTTTTTCGGCGTTGCAATCAGTTGTGGGACCCAGAGTGTTCTCTGCAAGCACCGTGATGAATACTGTGCAATCTGGGACTATGCTCATGGATACTGGAGTTCAATTGAAGCCGCAGGGGAGGTTTGTCCTGTATACCTCGGGAGATGTTGAGGGATTGGGCATGACCTGCCATCGATGCGAAGGATTGGCCATGCATCTTCGTCCATTCGGCCGATGTCCACAGTGTGGAGAATACCTGTTTGTGGTGGAGCAACCTACCATGTCGCCCCGTGCCCGTTGGATGGATTGGGTGACAGGTATCGCTACAGTGGAAGCTGCTATTGCTACAGAGAGGGAGCAATGGGCTGCCACTTTGCCTGTTGCTACTGACAATGTTCCAGAAAAGACATTGTTGCTGTTGTCTCGCCCGGAGACATTACTTTAGTTCCTGAGTCCACTATGCCTACTCCTATGGTGCCTACTCAGAAGAAGGTGGGCTATGTAAAGGCTTCCCGCGGCTGTGGTCGAGGCCTACCCCAGAGGATGCCTGACCCGGAGCTACCAGAGTCTACGTCCGGAACGAATAAGCCACTTTTTGGGGACTGTAAATAAATATTTGCCAGCTGAAGAATTGAGAGACTCGGAAATAGAATCCATGCCAGATCTTTCCAGTGATGATGACTTATTTGAAACCATGTCGCAAGAGCTATTGTGGTCACAAGGCGAAGATGTTGCCTCCACAATGACTTTTTCTGAATGGACTGCCATGAATTCTGGGAAGACGTCACCCTGTGTGGAAACACACAGTACTGTTGCTGGGACTTTGCCAGAGGCTACTAGTTCACTACAGACGCTGGCTGGGTCTATGGTGAGAAAGTCACTAAATTCTTGTGTACCGCCTGGTATGGGGAGAGACAGATCTTTGCCAAAACTTGCTTGCTTGCAAGGGATGTTAAACAAGCGTGTTGCTGCAGAGTATGGATTGGAGTTTCCCTATGTGCCCCAGGATGTTATGCGGGAGATTGAAGCTAATCGGGAACTTTAGTACAGTGAAGCTGTTTGGGACTACTTGTCTGTGCCTAAACCCTTCAGAAAGACTGGATGTTCCGTCCGGATGGATGAACGTTTCAGCAGATGCTTTGTACATTGGAACTTTGGTCGGCATATCTATGCCAATAAAGTGGTAATTTGCAGACCAGGAAAGGACAATGTTGTGTACTTTATTACCACTGTGGATAAAGAAGGGAAATCGTTAACCTTGCTAGATCCTCGGTTTTACTGGTAATTATGGACAATAGAACTTTGAAGTTACCTAGTTAGATAGTGACAGTGTAAAGAGGTCTGCGTGGTCAAGATCTATGGATCCTGTTCTGTGTTTAAATACAAGGACTTCTTGTTTGCTAGCCGGATTTCTTTTAGAAAAAAAAAAAGTTCTTATGCAGGGATGGACTCCTAAAGTATATATTTTTTTCTAATGTAGATTGTGGGAAGAGAGTTTCATTTTTAATGAAACTTTGCTCCTACTGTTATATAGGATGTATATGTGTGTGTTTAACTATGTTTCCTTTTCAGGGATCATCGGATCATATATAGAGCTGGGAGGCTTTTCAGCTAGTTAGTTAGTGAGGTTGTGTACCATTATACTGTGGTTTTGTTTACGGCTGTGAACATAATGTTTTATAGATATAAGTCTCATAGTGTCTTTAAACTGTCCTTTCTCTCTGTCTATCCGAAGTTATAAGAAACTCAAATGCTTATTCTCAGGCTTGAGAGTTACTGTTACTGTGTCGGGACAGACGTTGGGGACAACGTCTATTGTAGTGGGGGGAGTATGTAGCGCTGGTAGATTTGCAATCTACCACATGTTAGATAAATTTAGTGAATTGTGTGTTAGGAAGGTTAAAAGTTCACCTCTGTTCCAGTTTGGCTGATGTAGTGAGTGTTTCTGTGCTGACCGGTGGGTGTCGCTGTTACCACTGGTCAGGGTTGGAAAGGCAACGTGTTGAAGCGTATGGATGCTCCTCTGTCCCAGAGGCATGCTTGGTGGAGGTGGTCCTCTGAGTTGCATTCTGGGCGAGGGTATTTATGGGACAGACGCCATATTTTTGGGTCATTTTTTACAGCCACCTGCTGGTCCTTCTGGCTGACAGGTAAGCGTTAAGGAGCTACCCTGTGGTCCTCCGCCTGGGAGGCCCACGATACAGTGGAGCAGGGATGGGTCCAGAGGCTTGTTTGGAGCCTGCCACCGTGGCCGAGGAATGGTCCTGAGCTGTCGGTCCTGTGTGACGAAGCTGGACAACCGAGAAGATCCCAGGGGAGGACCCGTCTTGGAGAGAGATCACGCCGCATGCTGGTCTATAGAGGGGCCTGGTGACTCGGTTGGAGGACGTATCCAAAAGTAACTATACAGCATAGTGTTGCCGGCTCGGCTTAAAGGTTCAGGCACTGTTACTGACTTTCACTACAGCAAAATCTATACATCCTGTGACAGAGGATCGTACAGATTTTATTCCCAAACAAGTCTGTGGCAGAGACTTTGATTCCGTGCCACGTACTGGCTGCTAGACCGGTGAGAGAGGCCTATCCAGACGAGCAAGGAGTGTGTCCCACAAGGGGAGCACATTTCCTATTAGTATTTGAATCATACCAAGACCTTTTGCCAAGAGAACCCTTTTAGAGAATATTTGAGTTTCTCCTGCGAGTTTCCTTTCTACCTCTTTCCTGCTACTTCCTAAGTCGTTTGTTTAATAAAGCATTGAAAACGTACTCCAATGTTGGTGCGTGTGTCGTCCAGAAGTAAACTCAATGGAACCCTAGACCCGGTGCCGGTGAAACAGAGGGAAGCAGAGTGAAGGTAACAGACCCGCTTAAACCAGCAGCTCCACCGTGAGTTAGTGCTACAAGAATATATTAGTATAATTATGAAAAATATTATTCATAGCTTGGGGGTCAGGGTGAGAAGCACTACCTGACCGAAAATAATATAGTTGTAGACAATAGTGTCCATTACTCACAAATGGAGCATCCACCGTTAAAACAATGGATAGCAGGATCAGTCTTGGAAGTGTATCCACTAGTTGAATCATGCTTATGGAGTCCTTTGTGAGTAGGGGAACAAACTAGCAGAGGCGGAGCAGATCAGCCTCAGCGAGGAATCTATAAACAAAAATATAAGAGCATGCTGTGACATATGTTAAAAAAATTAATAGGGGAAAAAAAAAACAGATAAATGCATAAGATCGCATAGAAGGAACTATGATATACCCAACATATTACCTTTTAAAGGTGTATGAATGCTATTTACTAAACACAATAAATCAAACTTCAAAACTTGCAAATTTTTAAAACGGAAAAAATTGTTCTTTGAATTTTGCGAGAAAAAGAAAAAAACAAAAAAGAAATAGAAAAAGGGTGAACTTTCAGTCGCATGTATGCGTCAGCTTTATCTTCAGACATCCAGATTTCTGAGTGATGGACGCCATCTTCCTTGTCCACGACGCGTAGCTGGGGTGGCCCAGATGGGTGAAGTATGAGGGGTGGTAGGAGGTCTTGCAACTGTACCTGGATCTAAGTGTCCCAATTTTACAAGCAGATCTTTACCTTCTGAGATGTTGAAGACTGTATAGGTGGTGCCATTGTGTGGCACAGTTAATTTAAATGGAAAACCCCACCGGTATCTAATATAAGCTGATTGTAATACTGAAGTTATTTCTTTCATTTTGCGTCTCCTTTCCAAGGTAGCTTGTGAGATGTCTGGAAACATTTGAATTTTTGTGCCATCCAATTCAATGTTATGCATATTCCTAGATGCTCTTAGTATGCTTTCTTTTGTGATGAAGTCTTTCATGCATAGAATGATGTCACGTGAAGGTTTGTCTGGGGGTGGTTTAGGACGCAAGGCCCTATGAATTCTGTCACATACAAATGAGGATGGAGGTAGATCAGGAAGGAGATTGTGGAACAGTTTGGATACTGCTGGTATCAGATCAGTGACAGACTCTGGAATACCACGAATCCTCAGGTTGTTCCTACGGTTTCGATTGTCCATATCTTTCACTTGTGATTGTAAGTATGGGTATCAGCTAAAAGTTCAAAGTCCCTTCTAAGATCGTTGTGTGCAAGTGATAGCTCATCATGTTTGGTTTCTAGAACGTCTGTGCGTCCTCCCAGGGTTGCTATTTCTTGTGTGAGTGTGTTTGTTCTTTGGAGTTCGCATTGTATTTTGTCTACCAGTTTTTCGTAGATCTTGGTTAAGCTGGAGTCTAAGACTGCTTTTGTGATCTGAGAGGGGAGATCACGGTTGTTATGTGTCAAAGAAGACTTATGCGGAGGACCACTGGTAGCTGTGGGGGATTGTACAGATGAAGAATTAGTGCCTTTATGGGCCATGATCTTCTGCTCTTTATTGTGCAGTGGATATGAGATTAAGGGGTGCTGTTGCACACGGCGATTGACCACCGTGGGGGACCTGGAGGCCTCGTAGGCCTCAAGATGGCGGCCGCACCTCGGTGGACGGAGCAGGAAATGGGCCGGATAGTCGAGCGGGCGGACGGCCGTAATGTGCCACACAAGCGGGGGTCAGCTCAGGGGATGTCCAGGAGTCTGGATGGAGGGCCCGGTGGTGAAATTCCGCAGCTGGAGGGCTCTGGGAGCAGCAAGATGGCTGCCACCCACCTCTGTCTCTGGAATGCAGACCTCCGTGGGATATCTTCTATTGGGCCCTAGGTCTCCCAGGCACTCTACTCCTGGTCCGCGGGAGCCGCCGCAAACACCCCCGGGAGGGGCAGTCTTCAGTGCCGCCAATCGCGGCTCTCGAGCGTGGGGGACCCCGAGGCCCTGTAGGCCTCAAGATGGCAACCGGACCTCTGTGGATGGTGCCGGCCCCGGGCCGGACAGCAGAGCGAGCGGATGGCCGGCACGCTCCAAACAAGCGGGGGTCGGCTCAGGGGATGTCCAGGAATCCGTATAAAGGGTTTGGTGGAGTAATCCTAAATCGCAGTGCAGGATGGTTGTGGATACTGCCAGAGGCGACGGAGCCCAGCCACCGCACATCCTTCTCCGTTCACGCTCCGCTGCAAGCAATTTTAAATTACATTTTTTCCTTTAGAAATTTCAATTTGCTGCAATACTGTTATAAACATGGGAAAGAGGCGCTACTTTGCAGGCAGACTAAGGGGACCCCCCCTAGGCATGATATTCAAAGGAATATTTCATTTTTTATTGTTTCACTTTAAGCATTATTAAAATCACTGCTCCTGAAAAAACGGCCATTTTAAAAACTTATTTTTGCATTGATACATGTCCCCTGGGGCAGTACCTGGGTCCCCATATACTTTTTATGGCAATAACTTGCATATAAGCCTTTAAAATTAACACTTTTGATTTTTCATGTTTGTGTCCCATAGACTTTAATGGTGTTCGCAGAAATTTTTTGTCTGTTCGCATGTTCTGTTACGAACCAAACCGGGGGGTGTTCAGCTCATCCCTACTCAGAAAGAAAGGTCAGCAGTGGCACCTACTGTACATCTTCCTTCAGTACAGGTTTCCTCTGTGCTAAGATGAGTGGAATGTGTAGGTGATCCAAGGTACACTCCACTCTGAATTTTTAACAATATACTGTATGAGTATCCAATGCTCAAAAGACCTTATCTATGTGATGATCACAAAATAATTTTTCTTTCATCCATAAATAAGAGCACATAAACAGATAAGCCTGTAATCTTTAAGTGGCTTAGATGTGATGACTGTATTTGTTTTACTTTTTAGGCTTTCTTTCTTCTGTTTTCATCTGGTGATCCAGCCAGTAAGTCTGTTGTTTTTCAAAAGTATAAGCTCTCTTGCAGATGTATCAGTTACAAGGATGAGACAAACCATTTTCCAGTGGCAGGGGTGCTTACGAATGTAGGCTTCTATTTATTTATGTAAAACCTTTATCCCAAAAATAAAAATAAGTGTTAGCTGGAGTTTGGCTTCAATTTGTTACATTTAAATCTTCTAGTCCATCTAACACTAACCCACTGTCTGCCTTAAGATAAACTTATTATGGGATGTATATGTGTATGTGGATTGGCTGCTAAGGGTGAGGGGGGATTGTCCCACAGTGTATATCTTTGTGTACACTGTATGTAAAAATCCATTAGCGGGGGGAGGACCGTAGGGAAACGCCTTATATACAGTATATCAGCTCCCTTTCCCACGTCCTTCATACCAAGCTGAAGTGTATTACTGAAGTAATCGCTCGTGTTTTGCATTTTCGTGTTTTCCTAATTCAATATGCCTAAAGTTGCTAGTTCGAACGTAACCCTTTTCAAGAAGTGGATTAATGGTGACAGCAATTTCGCCGTGGAAGGTGGGAAGATATTCTGCAAGTTGTGCACGAAATCAGTAAGTTTTTATTCAGTTTTCTTTGAGAACTCTTCTTATACCTATATCATTCTCATTTCTCTCACTTTTTCCATTTTTCGAGAGAATGTCATCTTTTTCTATTACTTCCACAAGCACTGTATATTTTGAAGTTATGGCCACTAACGTTCGTTTTATGGTACCCAACAGCCTTGTACCCCAAGTAGCCTTGAAATGCTCCTCAAGTGTCAAAATTTTCTATAGTTGAAAACTGTTTTCTGTCCTCACCTTAGTCCCCGTTCCAAAACTGATCTATTCTGGCCTGTGTAGGAAACGTACTTTTACTGGAGAATTTTTACCGGTACTAAATACAAAACTTTTTCTTGTATTTAATTTACAGTATGAGTTTAAGAAGAAGTGGCAATTCGACGTGCACAAGAAAAGCGAGCAGCACTTGGCAAGGGACAGAGCTCTGAGTACTGATCGGAAGCAGCAGCAACTCCTTAGAGATGTGGTGTCATGGGAAATTTGGCCCGAGGTCCAGGAATTTTCCAGAGACGTTACCATGGCTTTACTTAAAGAAGGCATTCCGTTACACAAACTGGAGAAGGGCATAGTCGCTCACGTACAATTCTACTATAATTAAAACTAAAATTGTTGTAAATCTCTGTAAATAGTAATAAAGTAGTTAATATGATTCAAGTTGCACAACTTAATATCCCTTTTACGATGGGAAGGGGGATGGAAAGTTGAAAAATAAATGCCACATTTGACCAAAATAAAATGCCACATTTGGTGGTCTCTGCTTATAAGTGATGTCTGCCAGGATTTGCGGTACCCATAAATACATTAAGGATATATATGCGCATTATGGGGTCATGGACCCATTGGACCTTCTAAAGACATGAACGTTGATACTCTCCTGTACCCCATAGACAGGGTGCCATTAACTTATTCTCATCCTGCAAACTTTTATGGTAACAATTACATCTTGCCATCAAGACATACCCCTGGCCTAAAACTCAGCGTAAATGTCTTTTTGATGGTTCAATCGATGATGTTTTGCAAAATTTAACAGAGGATTGTAATATTGTTAGCATTTTCAGTATTTACAGCTTTGTAATATTTAGCTATATAATTTGTTAGATTTTTTTTTATTTTAGATTGTTTTATGCTATGAAACTTCTATTGTAAAAGTATTTAAAATGCCTAAATAGTATAATAAATTATATTGCTCAGCCAATCACTTATTCATTCCTACAACATTCAGTAGGCTACCTGGTACACACACACATATATATACACACTTGCCAGACATCTTGCACGTTGTATCTCTGTGTATCAGTCAGTCTTTGGTATACTTGTATCCAACATTGCTGTTGTGTGTTCTTATATTGTCTTCAGTATGCAAAACATCTGGGTGAGGTTTTTTCCTCCTTTTTTTTACTGCTGTATACACATATTGGGGTTGCTCAATGCTGGATATGTAATTACTGAAGTCTCATAGTCACAACAGCCTGAACGTGTATGGGGACATGCCAGTCGGAGTTACTCATACAAATGTACCTATAGCTTCTGTAGGGAGATTATACATGCTGTACATACAGCTTGATCAAATTTTATATTTAATTACAAATTGGAGGATTTTATATTACTTGGCTGGATACCATTTACTAAAAGAAACTTGTGCTAAGAGAAATAATAACATGGCCATCATTACATTACTGCCCCACATCTCTATCTCTTCCAATCACAGAACGTTTTGCATTCATTGAGAAAAATGAGACGCATACTCTGAATGAGGCCCTTGCTGAGAGAGCACCCACTCGTGGATACTATGGCAGGGCAGCCACTTGGCACAGGACTTGGAAAACTGTGGTAATCATCACTATAGTAGCAGCAAAGTCTACAGTGATTTCCAGCTTCCGCAGTGATCCCATAGGTATGAAATATGCATACATACATTGGTCAAAGCCAGACAATACAAACCATACCTTGATATCAGTTATAAATAATCTTTGGTTGAAAATACAATTATTGTTTATAAGGGATTGTGTCAATAGCCTTTGGCCTTCAGTTGACAGCATCAATTTTTCATCAGTTCCAGATCCTGCTGAGATTATTGAGAATATACTGACAGGTACTGTATATTTGACCTACAGTTGTCCTTCTTCTGACCAGGAGAGAAGGATTGATTGCTGTGCCCTGGGGTGGCAATCAAAACACCCCGAGTAATAAAGTGCCACATCCTAATATAGAATTGAAGGATAAGGAAAAATGGACTTTAAGGGAACGTGTGGAAAAATGTAACAAATTTTAATAGTTCACATACATTGACTACATATACAGTGCACATTCAATAAAACACATTTAAATATTGAGTACAGGTAAGGGAACCCATTGATCAACCCAAAAAATAAAAGCCGCTTGTATACTTCCTGTGGGGCTATACTTGATATATGTCGGAAAAGCCCACACTAAGATATGGCATTCCCTGTTGGGGTGTTCAAAGATCCTTGAAGAGTTTAAAAAATGCTCAACATGTTTCGCCACCAAGATTGTCGTTTCTTCAGGAGCTTCTGTATCTCTAATTAGAGAGATAGATTGTAATTAGAATAGGATATAAACATTTTAATACATAGTTTTTGTAATATAAATACATATGCATAACCATATATGTAAGTTGTGTGAACTCACCACACTCGGTGTTGAAGAAAATCTTAGCGCTCACCCCAACTGATGGGACACTGCTACTGACCAAAGAATCTCTCCTGATGTAAGGGAGAGAAGAAAACCACAGAACTTGACCCCAAGCACAACCGAACAGCAACCCAGGATATAAATTGAGATATGGTGGTACATCAGGTAGCTAAAATTATAAGGTATACATGTTTGACTGGACTAGCTTATACATTGTTTAACATATGCGACAATTGCGATAGTAAGCAATTCTGTACTCACATATATGCTGCAACCTGATATTCCACAAATGCCCGTAGGCACTATAAAAGGCCTTTTATAGGGACTGTACTGTACTGCTATTATTTGGCAACCCTAGGCAGGTAGTATGCTTTTTGCTTATCTGGCTATCTTTGTATATTAATTATTCCATCTAATCATACTAACCCCAAACAAAATCATTCATACTAAATCTTAACAGTTAAATGTACCGGCATGCACTTACATACCAAATATATATGCCTATAGATATACTCATAGCTTGTAAATACAAATCTAACTAAATATAATGAGCTCCAATAGCTGTTAATATAAATGTTTCTAATTTCTGGGAACATGATTTATAAAGTACAAACATACCTTATGTCTTCTTTTAGAGATTACAGTTCCTATATAAGTCCACAGTCACCTGGGATCTCGACACACATCCCAGGAGGCTTCAGGACTAGTCTTACAGCCAACCGCCATTGTGTTTAGAATGTTTTGTAAGACAGTAATGGTAATGATAAAACAGCCTTTACCAACCTACATCTTTATGCTCTGAATTTGGTTTAGTCAATCACAGCACGCAAGAGAAGTTTTAGAGAGGTAAGACTCAGGCAATATTCTCCCTATACAAACTTCAGTGTAATGTTCTACAAAACTTGTTCCTTTTCCTCTAATATGTTCTATAGCTTGTATTGTTTAGTTAAAAGCATGTCTAGTGGTTTTAGGAACTAAACTGCATGTGAGTGAACTATATATTGAAGACTAACTGAGCAGCATATGTAGACTCTGAAATGGCTGCTTTGTATGAATAAGGGCCCTTTTATATGGACGTTCAGTCTAAATCCACCTGTCTGTTTATTAGACGGATCCTGAAGGTCTAGGAGTTAACAAATGTAAATGCACATCCAAGTCAGTTTATGTCCTGACTTGGACAAAAACCTCAATAAAGATTGGAAAATACAATGTCTCCCTCTCATGCCTTCAAAGGGTAACTCCACTTTCCTTGTCAAAAGAAGTTTATTGAGTATACAATGTTATAAAGATACATAAAGTAAGTTTACAGGGATCTATAAAGTAAGCTTATTGTTTTACAGTAGGGTTTATATAGGTAAATATCATGAAATTTCAAATATTAAACATTGGGTTCACGTAAACCTAAATTAAAGATATATATCATTTCCTTAGTTACTTTTGTAGGTATTTAAATGATTTATACCTACTATACATATTGTTTACAAGTAGAGTGTATATAGGTCAAATAAATTCTGATAATGAGCTTTAATCGTAAGGTGGAGAAAAGGAAAGAGAAAGAAGAAAAAGGGTTGAAAGGTAGAGGTATGGTCCACAAGGTTGTCCCGCTCGTCAGTTTATTATTCTTTTTAGATCTCTTTGAAGCCTTAGAATGGGTGTCTCTGTAAGTCATTTAATCTGTTACCATGGCAACAGGACAGAGTCATTGAAGTTTGACAGGAACTGTTGTTTTATCCAAGGATGCCAAAGTTTTTCAAATTTTGGAATTTGATTTTGATCGATGGCTACCATCTTAGCATGGGACATTGTATTATTCATTCTGTGAATTGTTTCTGCTAGTACCAATGTAGGAGATTTCCATGCCTTGGCCACTGTTTGTTTTGCAGCCGTTATTAGTTGGATCATAAGTTTGAATTGAGAGAGTGTTAACCATTCCGGTTTTAGATTAAGTAAAGTTAAATATGGATTTGGTTGTATTATTTTTTTAAATATTTTAGATGCAATCACGAAGACTTCCTTCCAGAAGGTTTGGATTACTGGGCACGTCCACCATATGTGTAAATATGTGCCTATTTCTGGGCATCCTCGAAAACAAAGAGCTGAGGTATTAGGTGAATATTTTGCCACTCTAGCGGGTACAAGGTACCAGCGAGTTAGGACTTTATAATTTGTCTCCAGTGCTAAGATGTTGGGTGAAGATGACTTAGATGTGAGCCATATGTTAGACCAGTCCATGTCTTCTAAAGTTCGTCCCAGGTCCTCCTCCCACCTCTGAACGTAAGAGGGTCTATTAAGATTTGCTACTCCATATAATTGATCATAAAGTGATGAAATTGTACCTTTAGCAAATGGATCTTTTGTACAGATTGATTCAAAAATGGATAATTGGGATAATGGTGTATCCCCCTTTAGGAATGGTGTATAGAAATGTTTGATTTGGAGATATCTAAATATCTCAGAGTTTGGTAGATCATATTTTTCTCTAAGCGATGGGAATGAAAGGAATGATTTAGATGCTATGAAATCATTTAGTGTCTGAATGCCTGATGTTGTCCAAGCTTTAAAAGAATTTGGGTAGATCCATGCCGGATAAAAGGCCGGATTTCTGATAAAAGAAAGGAGAGGATTGTGTGGAGATTGTAACTGATATTTGGTTTTTAGTTTATCCCAGAGAGATAAGAAGTGTTTAGTTATGGGATTATGAATTTTAAAGCGGTCTTTAGGATCAAGCCATAATAAATTTGATATTAATAGAGGGTCATTTTCTGAAGCTTCTATAAATACCCATAATGGGATTTCCTGTTTTGCATGGTATTTGGACAGACTGGCCAAATGTGCTGCTCTGTAGTAGTTAGTAAAATTAGGGTATCCCAGGCCTCCTTTATTTTTGGGAAGATGTAGTGTGTGTATAGGTATACGTGGTTTAGAAGAGCCCCATATAAACGAAGTTGCTCTTTTTTGTACTATTCTCAAAAAATAGGAAGGAATTGGAATAGGGAGGACTCTGAATAGATAAAGCAATTTGGGTAGAATAGTCATTTTGATTGCATTAATCTTCCCTATCCAGGATAAAGGAAGTTGCGACCATTGTTTTATTAGATTTGTGATCTGTCTTAATACAGGAGGATAATTGGTTGAGAATAAGTCAGAATGAGATGCTGTTAAATGAATTCCAAGATATGGGATTGATTTTTCTGCCCATGTGAATGGGAGTGCAGCCCTAGCCGGGATCAATTCCATGTTTGTGAGTGAAATATTAAGCACTAGGCATTTCTTAGGATTAATCATAAGGCCAGATAGGGCTGCAAATCCATCAAGAGCTGGTATTAAGTTAGGACCAGGGACCTGTGGTGATGATAGAAAAAGTTATATATCGTCTGCAAATATACATAATTTGTGTGTAATACCTCCTACTTCAATGCCAGTTATAGTTTGGTTTGTTCTGATGTATTGGGCCATGGGTTCGAGTATAAGGGCAAATAATAAGGGAGATAATGGGCAACCCTGTCGGGTACCTCTTTCGATATTAAAGGCTTCAGATTTGTATCCAGCATATTTTATATAGGCTTTGGGTTTATTATATAATGCTTTGATCCATGTTAAAAAGTGGGGTCCAAAACCCCATTTTTGTAATGAATATTGCATATATTGCCAGGATACTGTGTCAAATGCCCTCTTAATATCGAGAGATAGAAAACATAAAGGGATTTTCCGTTTTTTAGCAATATGTGCCAATAACACTGCCCTGCGTATATTATCGCCTGCCTGTCTATTTGGCATGAAGCCTACTTGATCTCTATGTATTAATTTTCCTATAATGCTATTGAGGCGTTTTGCTATTATTTTTGCTAATAATTTAATATCGAGGTTTAACAGAGAGATAGGCCGATAATTCACACAGGAAGTATCATCAGAAAGGGGTTTTGGGATCATACAAACAATTGCCATTAGTGTTTCTTGCCGAAAAGAATGTCCATCTAGAAGTTTGTTAAAAGTTTCAGTGAGAATGGGAGAGAGTATTTCTGAGAATGTTTTATAGTATAAAGGCGAGTAGCCGTCTGGGCCTGGTCTTTTAAGTTTTAGGTCTTTTATGGCGTTAGCAACTTCATCTATAGTTATAGGCTCATCCAAACTGCTTTTTTGATTCTGAGATAACTCAGGTAAGGTTATTTGTGAGAAGAAGGATTCAGCCTCTGTAGGATTAAATTCATTGTTTGTCTTGTATAAAGTTGCGAGATGTGAGTGAAATTTATGGACTATTTTAACTGGATTACAAGTGTAAACATTTTTTGATAATTTCAAACGTATTGGTTTGAAAGATTTGTTAGTTGAATTTAATGCCCGAGCCAAATATGTACCTGGTTTGTTTGTATTCATGTAGAAATTGTGTTTGGAGCGTTTGAGGGATTTATCAACTGACTCAGTGAGAAATAGATCGTATTCCAATCTAGATTTTTCCAGATGAGATTTTGTACTCTGAGATGGATTATCTTGAAATGATATGTAGGCTGCATTAAAATTGAGTTCTAGTTTTTTTGCTAGATTTTTGCGTTCCCGTTTAAATAGTGCCATTTGTCTTTGTATTGTACCACGCAAGACAGGCTTATGAGCTTCCCACAGTGTTATTGGGGAGATGTCTGTTGTATTATTAATTGATATGTATTCCTTTAAAGCTTGTTCAATGGCCATCTGATGTAGTGGGTGTTTGAGCATTATGTCCGGTAAGTACCACGTTGGGTCATGCGCTTTTGGTATGGCTGAGGCTATAGTAGTGTATACTGCATTATGGTCAGACCACGGAATCGGAATTATATCTGATGCAATAATTTCTGGTATCATTCCTATTGTTAGAAAAATATGATCTATTCTGGTGAAGGTTTGATGAGGGTGCGAGAAATAAGTGAATTTCTTTTTCATTGGGTTACTTTCTCTCCATGAATCTACCAGATTGTATTTGGAAAGAAGTTGAGAAAAAGGTAATCTAGAGGTTATTTTGGATGGTGTAAAAGGTGATTTATCTAGAAATGGGAGGAGGACCTGGTTCGAATCCCCACACATTATCACTGTTCCTATTTTGTGTGTATTAATCACTTGTAATATATGTGAGAGGAATGGTGTAGGTTGTTTGTTAGGAGCGTAGTAGGAAATCACCGTGATTGCTGTATCCATTATATAACCCATGAGTATCAGGTATCTACCTTCTGGGTCTTTAATTTCTGATGATAAGGTGAATGGTGTGGATCGGTGAAATGCAATTAGAGTTCCCCTTTGCTTGGTACAGGCAGAAGCCGTGTAAATTTGTTGATAAAAAGGAGAAATATATTTTGGAGTAGAATCTTTGGTGAAGTGTGTTTCTTGGAGGCATACTATGTGAGCCTTCTTGTTATGGAAAGTACGGAAGGCTTTGGTCCTTTTTTGAGGGACATTTATTCCCTGAACATTCAGGGAAAGTATATTCAGTGGTGCCATGGCAACAGATCAAATAGTTTTGACTTACTTTTTGTTATGCAGAGCTGACTGCGCAGATCAACCTGTGTGGACTGAAGAGATGAATAGATAGAAAAGAAACCAGTGAATTCTGGAGTAAAGAGTAAACAAAAAACATATGAGATTAGATGATACATTGTATAAATTATTTTTTGCAAGTAATCACAATTTACCCGTGAAAGAGAATAAATATCTCTCTCAGGGGAATAAGTGCCTTCGTCACACTCCCACATAATATGGTTGGGAGAATGAGGAGGGCTAATGGGGGTACACGGATCTTCCGCTTACAGGAGAGAAGTGCTATGTCAAAAGACATCAAAATGATGTTTCATTAATTGGAGTGCAGAATATAGTTTTTGTTGAAATTATTTATTCCAGGGTGGTTGTATATGGTTAGTCTTGCCCTAGGCTAAATAATTCAGTTAGAAAGGTACTGTTAATAACATTGGTATTGATGAAGATAGTTTGAATTATTTTGGGATTTTAACCCTTTTAGAGTAAACAATTACATATTTTATTCATATGCAACTGTTTAGAAATGTTAACTCATAAAATTGAGGTTGTATTGCTTCAGATTAGAATAAACAAAAACATAATTCTAGGAACTAGTATATAGTATATATATATAGTACTAGTATATATTTGTTTTAAGAAAAGAAAGAAAAAGCTTCCATTACTTCTGGGTTATTGAACATATTTGTCCTAAAAAGTAATAAATCTATTGTTATTACCTGATAATATATAACTGAACAAGAATTTCCTTATTTCACTTATATATTCTAAGGCTATATGAATCAGAAGTAATAAGAAATATAACTGGAATGTAACATGATCCCACACAGTGTGTGACTATCAGAATGCAGTTACATTCAGTTATAAATATAGGTTTTTTATAGAGAACCATCTCTTAGTATAATAAATGAAGAGATATCAGGAATTAGGATGTCAGTCCATTGAATCTTCTTGGTCCATGGATGATGTGGCATAATGGCCTCTTTTGTGAGAATGATGATTCCCATTTTGTTCTGAAATTTTCTGGGTGCTGCCTGAAGGTGGAGATGATGCCATTCTTCTGCGTGTGGGAGTGTTGCTGCTTGTGGGTTCTGTCAGATTTAATTTTAAAAGGGTTTGTTGTAGTTCATCTGCTGATCTGCTTCTGTAAATTGTACCTTGGTAGTTAAATCTGACTGAAAAGGGGAAGCCCCATTGATACATAATGTTGTGGCGTTGCAGTTCCATTAGTTGGGGTTTCATGGATCGTCTTTTAGTAATAGTAAGTTGGGATAGGTCAGCAAAAATTTGATAATTGTGTCCTTGAAAATTAAGTTCCTTTTTTTCTCTTGCAGCAATTAGTATTTGTTCTTTCGTTCTGTAATAATGAAATTTTGTGATTATATCACGTGGGG
Organism: Aquarana catesbeiana; assembly: GCF_042186555.1. NCBI lineage: Eukaryota > Metazoa > Chordata > Amphibia > Anura > Ranidae > Aquarana > Aquarana catesbeiana. The sequence continues at coordinate 186,996,397 of NC_133335.1, forward strand.
GTCCATCTTTCTTTTTGGCTGTGAGGGCTCTGTGTACTCTGTCCAGTTCTAAACGTTCAATAGGGATATCTGGCTTTAGGTCTTGTAATAGAGCAGTAATAGTAGATTGCAGGTCTGTCACAGTTTCAGGTATTCCCCTTATGCGCAAGTTTGAACGTCTGGCTCTATTTTCGTAATCTTCGAGCTTAGTTTGAAGTATTAAATTCTCTTTTTTTAATTGTTCCAATTCTGTTATATTTTCTTGGGTTGTAATTTCAATTTCATCCATTTTTATTTCTAAGGCTGCGGTGCGGTTTCCCAGCTCTCTTATTTCTTTGGTTAGGCTTTTTGTTATTTGGTCTGAGGTTTGTTTTAAAGCCTTATGAAGCATCTTTTCAAATTGTAATAATATTACTGGGGATACTGAGGAGGCTTGTGGAGAAGTTTGTGAGAGGATTTGTTCTGTATCTGACTCAAATGGAGAGTCTTGCTGTGACATTTTCTGTCTGTGAGAGCGCCCTGATGCTGTATTTTGTGAGGTGACTGGAGCTGCTTCAGCTGCAGTGAGTGCCTGTGAGCTCTTTGTGAGGTGATTTTTATTTCTGCCACGGTTTCCTCCCAGTACCATATTTCCTGCCCAAACTTTCACAGTTTGTTCCCTGGGGCAAAAAGGTTCAAATGGATACCTTTTGAGCCTGCAGGCTCCGCTTTGTCCTTCTCTTCTCTCCTCAGCGGTGTGGAGCTCTAACAATGCATGTCTGCTCCGCTAAGCTCCGCCTCCTGCCCCCTGGGTAACTCCACTTTCATGGAGAAAAAAATAGCAAATAAAAAAAAATATAATATAGCATATACAATTGTGACACAATTGTAATTGACAGTGATATTGCAAGGAAATGTTATTAAAAATTACCTTTCCTTTTCAATCTGCAGCCCTGTAATTTTCTGTAAAATGCAAAGCAATATGTGTACAGAACGCCCCCTAGAAACATAATTTCCTGCTTGTGTGATTGGCTCACAGATTTTCCCAGACGTCTACACTAAGATACAAGTCAGATTTCCGGCATCCCCTGCAACAAAAATGTTATATTTGGTGAGATACTCCCAATAGGAAATCACGTCTAAAGGGATGCAGTTTTTCTCATTAGAGCCCTAAAGCAGCAGCAGGTGGTTGCTAATTATGAAACCACCCCCATTAGACTCACTTAGCACAGGGGCACAGAGGAACAAACAGTGATTTCTGCAGAATAACAAAAGGTAGGAATCAGCAACAAAGTTTGTTATAATCCTTACAATGTACATAGATCACCCGGAGGTGAATGTTTTTTTCTCAACAAAAGTGGAGTTACGCTTTAAGTCCATTTATATTCAGCTGAGGATGACAGATTGAGAACTGGACACATGTGTAAAGACTGACTATATCTGCTGCAGATTGATAGTGGGTTACACCTGCAAGGAGTTTGTTAAATTTCCTTTTTCAGCATGGCATTCCTCCATTCCTCCAGCTACATAGATGCCAGCAGCTTGAATTATTAATTCACTTCTGCAAAATGTATAAAGTCCAAATTTAATTTTATCCAGACGCTTGTATTTGAAAAGCCTCTGTGTTTCAGGGGTTCAAAGGGTCCCCTTTATCAGTGTAAAAAATGCACTGTTTGTTTGGGGGTGTCCCTATTGTAATGAAAGACGACTAGGTCTTAAAATAAGTTTTGGGTTTATTTACAAATAGGGAGTTCGGGAAAAGGGAATGAGGTGATAGGGGACGAAAGGGGTCTCATCTTGTCTAACACTCATCCATCCTCACTGAATCTCTCACACAACCCAAGGCCTCTTGTCTAGCCTGAGACCCACCCTGTGATGGGTACCAGCAAATCAAGTCCTTGATCCTTTTGTGGAAGACATCTTGACCCAAAAGGTCATAAAGTTCATTCTTATCCTAGGCTCAGAGCTGAGTTTCTTTTGAGCACATGACCACACAAGATGTCCTCATCCCTCCCCCTCCAGGAGGCATGCTGTCATTCTGACCAGGTTTGGGCGGTAGTCTCAGCAGGGAGCATCGATAGTCTCAAAAAACTATTAGATAAGCACCTGAACGATCGCAAAATACAGGGATATACAATGTAATACTGACATATAATCACACACATAGGTTGGAATTGATGGGCTTGTGTCTTTTTTCCACCTCACCTACTATGTAACACCTGCAGGGGTCCTGGTTTTCAGGATGAGCATCCACTCCTTCCACCTTCAGGAACCATACTCTCCCAGTGTGAGGGCAGTAAATAGTCTTAGGAGTCCTACTGGTCAAAAAAGAATGTCCTTGTGTATTCATCTATTCCTCTTTAATGTTGTTCAATATACAGTCCTAATTGGTCGCTGGAGAAGCCACATTTAGTTCATGTCCACGCTGGATTTATATCAATTTTTAGCAAATATTACAATCAGACTTGGTACTTTTAAATGAAGTGTGTAATGAACTGATGCAATTGGAAGGATCCTGATAGAGTATTAGTATGATAAGTAATGGGCATGTGAAGGGAGCATACTAATTATCCCTCAGGATGACTACAGGCACCCAGCACATACTTCATGCAACAATACAAATCCCTGATGATGGGGGGCCCTTTGAATGCCCCAAGAACACTGGATTTTCATGCTGCAAGAGTCAGAATAATATTTAAAAATCTGGACCTTGTACGATCTGCTCTTGTGCGTTCCTCCTTGCACAGCAAGATCCTATTCAAGCGAAGAGTCCTTCCTTCAAGCCACCACTCCTAGGAAAGGTGCTTAAGGATAATTATTTCCTCTATACTGCTTAAGACTTGACTAAAAAACCATAATGATGTAAGAGATAATCATTTCCTCTATACTACATTAGACCTGCTGAAAACACTTAAGAGAGCCAGCGCCCCACAAATTCCCTTTACTTCCCAGAAACAGTACCATGAGTCAAGCCATTAATTCATCAAGCCTGCCCATTAACATACTGACAAGGGGAGTTCCACTCTGCATTGTTTTCCTTTATGTTACATTATAGAGTCTAGGAGAGAAATTAAAAGACAGTGAGTGATTTAGTCTACCAACAGTCCACTTTTCATAACTGAATACCAGTTTTGGGTGTATTGTCATTTTTTTAGGGCAAAATAAAGCATGCTAAGCACAGTAACTTGGCAGTAACCAGTTGGCAGTCATCTTACACTAGTGTAAGTCGGTACACTATAATAAAGCCTAGCTTACACGTGTGGCCAGGGGAGGATGGTAAAAATAGTTGGTTAAGCTGCGGTTTTATGGTACCCCCCTCGACCACTCAGTTAACCTTTCACAGCCCCTGACTGGTACACATGCAAAAATGAAACTCTCTGTAGTACTGCCACCGAACATGACCCATTCAAAAGAATATGGTCACAGCACAACCATGAGTAACGCAAGTGGTTGCACCATGGCAGTGTGGGGTTTTCAGGATTAAAACAGGCAGTGAATAGGCAACATATCACCTCCCACCCTGCACAGCAAATCGCTTTTCAGAGGGGTTTCCTGGGCTGCAATGTGTAAACTAGCCCTTAAGAATGTTCTCCATTTTCTTCATGTCAATAATTTGCTTTTGTAAGCTTTTTGTTAAAGAAGTTATGTTCACAGGGGTGCATGCGCGGACCGCTCCAAGATGGCCGCTTAAGCCAGGAGCTCCACGCTACCTTAACCACCCAGCGCACCTAGCGGGGGATCCAGGGCCCCGGGTGGCTGTGATGCCTACCCCATCCGCCGGCAGAACGACTGGGGCACACACTCATGTTCGCGGGATCTGTTCTGTCTCTGGGACAGATAGCTAAACCCTCTTATCCCAATAACTTCAGATACCATATTTCTTTGATCTCAGTTTTATTAGAACAAGCCAGGTGAAACTACAAAATAACAGAAATAGACTTCAATAAGTACAATATCACATACAATACAGCATACATTGCAGAAACAACGATATACAGTACAAGATGAGATAATAAAAACTTACTTTTTAAGTTCTCTAAGGGGTGATGACAATAGATTGAGAAAGACATGTCTTGCTTCCTGCAATGTGTTGAAAAGAATGGTGGCTGGTTCACTTCCTGTTAGGATTCTACCCAGAATTCCCTGCTTGCTGACAACTTCCTTAATTACACATACATTAAAACAAATAAACAGAACTGCAACAATACCAAAAAGGAACGCTAGATGGAGCCTGCACACCACATATGATTGTCTTAAGTAAATTACACATTTTGCATGTAAATTTAACAACACAGGTACACATAAGGTACAAATAATCAGCAAGACATGTGGTGGACAGAACAGGATTATTTAGAAGAGACCTGGAGCCGCATAATTCAGGGCCGTTACGGGGCGGGCCGAATCCAAGATGGCGGGCGCCATGCAGCCACATGCGCCGAACACTGTGGAGATCCCTGGAAACAGGCAATCCTATGCCTCCGTGACCCGCACCCCCCCTCCTGGGACCCCCGTGAGTACCTTGATGTCCATGGCTCACTCCCCAGCCTCCACAGAATCCCTTATTGAACAATCGATGGAGGAACTCCTGCACTCTCCCCTTGGGCCTACATCACCTCACAATGCAATCAGGCCTGTCCTGACAGACATTACCCCCCACACAATGCTTTCAGCCCCCGATCTTTTATCCCAACTGTCAGCACTACTGGAAAAAGGCTTAGCTCCGACTGCAGCCAAAATTACAGGAGATATAAGGGAGGACTTCCAGATCCCAGGTACCAGGATGGAAGCTATTGAAAATAAACTTGACCAAACGATTTTGAAAACCAGACAGAACTCTGACCACATCCAGGTGCTACAAGATCAATTGGATATTATCCCGGATCGATGACCTGGAGAACAGATCCAGGAGGGAAAACTTTAGAATCAGGGGGCTCCCAGAATCGATCACTGACACCATATCTGTGGAGCAAGACTTTCTCAGACAGCTGATCCCTGACATTTCATCGCACAAATTGGAGATGGATGGTGCTCACAGAACTCTAGGACCCCCTAGGAAAGATGGCACACCCAGGGATATCATGGTAAAACTCCACTACTTCTCGGTGAAGGAAGAGATAATGAAGAAGTGCAGATATCAACACCCCCTCATGTGCCAAGGGCACGCCATTCAAGTGTTTGCAGATATTTCACCGACCACGATACAAAAAAGGAGAGCCCTGAAATCCCTACTTGTCATTTTGTCTCAGCGTGATATTAAATATAGGTGGGCCTTCCCCTTTGCACTGACGTTTGCCTATAAAGGCAAGACGCACTCCTTTCAGAGCTTCCAAGAAGGTGAACGACTCCTACTAGATCTTCCCCTCATCTCACAAGAAGCAGCGATGGACCTCATTATCTCCCCTGCAGGATCAAATAAGCGCCCCTCTCCAGCGAGCCCTCTGACGAATGTTTGGGACAAACCTAAATTCAAACGATCCAAGGAAACCAGACCTCCATGACACTCCGAGCCAAGCTTATTCGTAACACTCTAAATGGACTTCCTCCTTAGTCTCCCTCCCGAGTTCCAGGAGACACTGGGGCGGGCAACCCCTTACTCTTACCTGAACAGTTCATTCATTTTTATTTGACTTTTTCTTTCTCATTTTTCTGGCCATATTCTCATTAAATCCTATGTATGCTTCTCCGCTATGCTCTATTGTCACAGTCCAAGCAGCAACTTGAAGCCTACTTTGGACTTTTCATTTTTCATTTTTCTTTTTTCCAGGCTCCAGTTTGAGTTTACAGAAGCTAATGTTGTTGTTCTGTTGTTATCTCATACTCAATGTTTATTTGCTCTGTACACAGTTATGGCCCTGTCTCACTGGGGCGGGGGCCTGAGCCTCTCTCCTGTTTTCCTCTCGGGAGGCGGGAGAAGGCCGCCAGGGAATGGGCTCCCGGGGCCTCCTGACCCCCCAAATTAAGTTGCTGTTTTTTTTTTTCATTTAGCAGTTAATTCAAAGGTGCGCCGAGGTTGGGGCAGTGATGCTGCGCCTCCCCCTACCCCACGGATTTGGTTACACCTTCTCCCTGGGTTAGGTGTCCACCCTGTCAGCAAGGAATGGACATAATTACTATGTTGTTGAGCAGTGGGTTTCAATCCACTCACTGCTCACTCAGGCCCCTAAAGGGCATGGGCCCCCCTCCTTCCCTTCCCCCTCCTTCCCCCCTTATTCATTCTATTCTAACTATTCTTTCTCTTGCAGTCAGCTGTCGGACCTTTGGCGAACATCCTTCCCACAGAAAGCTACCGATCTCCATTCTTGCGAAGCCTCCAGATCAACATAGATACCTCCACCAGGTAAGTGACGATGGATTGGAATTGCTCCCGACCCCCCTGCTCCATGGCCAGTTCTGAACCACCACCTACTCCATTAAGAGTAGTAACCCATAATGCCCAGGGATTAAACTCACCCTCTAAACGTAGGAAGGTACTGGACTATATGAAATCACGCAAATTAGATGTCCTATTCCTACAGGAAACCCACTTCCCGATCCAGTACAAGCACACTTTCATGCACGCCCAGTTCCCCCTGTTTTTTCTGGCTAACGCAGAAGATAAAACCAGAGGGAGTAGCTGTTCTCATTTCAAAGAACTGCAGATTCTCTCTGCAGTCAGAGCGGCGGGACCCAGAGGGGAGATATATTCTAATCAAAGGCACAATTGATGGTCATCTCTACTCCTTTGTGTCCTATTACGCCCCCAACTCAGGACAACTGAGATTTTTCAGTTATCTATTCAAGACCCTGGTTCCCCTGTTAGAGGGCTCCATAACTCTCGGCGGGGACTTAAATGTAGCCTTCGATCAGGACCTAGACAAATCCAAACCTCCCCATGCACAAACCATCCGCCCAACCAGGAATATCTCCAAGATTGCTAAACTGATATATCAGCAGGGCCTCACAGACATCTGGAGAGAACTAAACCCCTCCAAAAAGGATTACACGCACTTCTCCCATGCGCATCAGTCTTATGCCAGAATAGACCACCTATTGGTCTCGAATAGCCTAATTCCCTCGTTTCAAAAAACACTAATCATAGACACGGTCTGGTCTGATCATTCCATGATGAGCATAGCGATAAACAACCAAACCCCTCAAGCCAAATCTCCTTAATGGCGATTAAATGAAACCATTCTCTCTGACCCTATTAGAAAAATAGAAATTGAAAAGGCCATCTCTGAATATTTTTTACTGAACGACACTGCCGACATCTTGGTGGAGACCCTATGGGTGGCGCATAAGGCGGTCATAAGAGACAAAATAATCCAAATAGCATCCCAAATTAAAAGAGCTAAAAAGGTCGACATTGAGAACCTGAAAAAAGACTTTCAAGACACTCTGCCTGGAGCACAGGAGAGATCCACGCCGAGTCCCCATGTCCCGCCTTGATACAGCTCGCATCGAACTTAACCTAGCACTAACAGCTAATGCAGAAAAAAGTATCAGATGGCAAGGGGCAAAATACTACCATCAGAAGCATAGGCCTGGGTCTCTCTTGGCCTCCAAACTTACACCGCGCGCCCGCACATACACCTTCCCCAGAATAAAAATAGCTGGCCACGGCAAACCCCCTCAAAATAATGGAAGCCTTTCACAAATTCTACGCTAACCTACACAGCGAAAAAAGGGCTAAAAGATCCCCTGATCTACCTAAATTCCTAGAAAATCTACCTATACCCACCCTATCGGAGGAACATAGAGATAGGCTTGAAGCCCCAGTCACTACAGAGGAAGTCTTAGAGGTGATTAAAAACTTAAAGAAAAACTCGGCCCCCCGTGTCCAGACGGGTTCTCTATACCCTACTATAAAGCGTTTGCACATACCATAGCACCATATTTGGCTGAATTTATTAATTCCAAATCCAAAGGGGAACCCTTGAACACGCAGCTGAATGCTGCATTCATGACCGTCATCCCAAAACCAGACAAGGACCCAGGTGAGGTTAGTAACTATAGACCCATATCCTTGAAAAATAACGATCTAAAAATAATGACTAAAATCATGGCCGATCGCCTAGTGTCCTTCATTGGAACTTATATTCACAAAGACCAAGTAGGGTTCATCCCCAGAAGGCAAGGCCCCAACCAAATCAGAAGAGCAGTGGATGTAGTTTCTATCTTACAATCTGGGTGGGATGGTGGTCATGTTCAAGCCGGTACGCTGCTGTTGTTAGACCTGCAAAAGGCATTGCATGACAGGACCTCTTTAATGTGAGATCTGGGGTCAAAAACACCTCAGATCTCACATTTACACTTAAATGCAATAAAAAAAGACGCATCAGGCACTACAGCTAAGCCTGTAACTACAGGGTTCCCAAACCCCCAGGCTGCGAACCGGTACCGGTCCATGGCCTGTCAGATGCCGGGCCGCACTGCCCCTGGGAGGAGAGAGGCTGCTTGTTTCTGCTGTGTCAGATCCTGTGAGCCGGGTCACCTCCTGTGAGATCAGCACATCAGCGGTGCATTCAATTCTCACAAGAAGGGGAGCCCTATTGTCAACTGCGCATGTGCGGATTGTAGAGTCAACTCCTTGAGAATCTAATGCCTGCTGATCTGGCTGAGTCTGTAGCACTGGGGAGCAGCTGTATAGCTATACATTGAGAGGTTTTACTGCAAAGAGAAAACTGCATCTAGTGGCAGGCTACGGGTGGCAAGTGACACGCAGCATCTGGTGGCAGGCTACAGGTGGCAAGTGACACGCAGGATCTGAAGGCAGGCTACAAGTGGCAAGTGACACGCAGCATCTGAAGGCAGGCTACAGGTGGCAAGTGACATGCAGCAACTGGTGGCAGGCGACAGTGGCAAGTGACACGCTACATCTGGTGGCAGGCGACAGTAGCAAGTGACACACCCGGTGGTAGGCTATGGGTGGCAAGTGACACGCAGCATCTGGTGGCAGGTGACAGTGGCAAGTGACACGCCTGGTGGTAGGCTATGGGTGGCAAGTGACACTTTGCCTCTGGTGGCAGGTGAAGATGGCAAGTGACACGCATCTAGTAGCAGGCGACGGTGGCAAGTGACAATCCGCATCTGGTAGCAAGCGAAGGTGGCAAGAGACACACTGAAGCTGGTAGCAGGCCCCGATGGCAAGTGACACTCTGCATCTGGTGGCAGATGATGGTGGCAAGTGAAACGCTGCATCTGGTGGCAGGCAACGATGCCAGGTGACACGCTGCATCTGGTGGCAGGCGACAGTGGCAAGTGACATTCTGCATCTGGTGCCAGGCAGCGATGGCAAGTGACATGCTGCACCTGGTGACAGGTAACAGTGACAAGTGACACGTTGCTTCTGGTGGCAAGCGACGGTGGCAATTGACACGCTGCTTCTGGTGGCAGGCAACAGTGGCAAGTGACACGCTGCTTCTAGTGACAGGCGACGGTGGCAAGTGACACACTCAGGGCTCCCACTGATTCTGCATTATGGTGAGTTGAACTATTTCATTATATATTACAATGTGGTAAAAGAAATAATATGATTCAATCATCCGGACACCACATCGAGCATGGTGAAATTTAGTGCCAAAAATGTTGGGGTCCGCTGACTAAGTACATACAGAGCCGCTAAGTTTAAACACCACCAGCCTGGATTCTCTTCCCTCCACTTCTCCCAGCACTCTCAATCAGTGTGCTCCAATGCTGCCCTTAAAAGGATGTCTACAGGGTGGAGGCAGGGCTGCCATCTGCCGCTGACAAGTGCTGGCTGAATGGGAGCTCATTGCCTTAGTTCCTGCTGGGAGGGATGCTAGCTGCAGGAGTTCATTCTAAGAGAGGTGGAGGGAGAATTGAGGCCAGTGGTGTATTAACTTAGCAGCGCTGTATGTATTTAGAGAATTGGATGTGTGGGGGGAGGTAAGTTGGCAGGGTTTCGTAAAATGTCAGGACGGACTTGTGTGCAGGGACTCGAGGAGGGGGATTGAGATGGCAGGGAGGGGTGAGAGCAATGTCGGCAGGATTGTGGGAGGCCAGTACTGCTGCTGTGTGCCTGTAGCCAGCATTCGTTGCTCCATGCATGCCACTGCCCAGTGGCCTGTGTAGTGCTGGAACAATGACTTAGGACCATATACTTTGCTACCATCTGCACTCCTCTCCCTGCGCTAACCATCCACCACCATACAGTCCGCACTCCTCTCCCTCCACATACTACCCACCGCCATATACTCTGCACTGCTCTCCTGTATATACTACTCATTACCATACACTCCACACTCCTCTCCTGTACATACTACCCACCACTATACACTCTGTACCCCTCTATCTGCACATACTACCCACCACCATACACTCCATACCCCTCTCCTGTACCTCCTACCCACCGCCATACACTCCTGCACTCCTCTCCTGCACATACTACCCACCGCCATACACTCCGCACTCCTCTCCTGCACATACTACCCACCACTATACACTCCGCACCCCTCTCCTGTATATACTACCCACCGCCTTACACTCCGCATTCCTCTCCTGTACATGCTACCCAACACCATACACTCCACACCCCTCTGCTGTATATACTACCCACCACCATACACTCTGCACTTCTTTCCTGCACATGCTACCCACCACCACACACTCCACACTCCTCTCCTGTATATACTACCCACCACCATACACTCTTCTCTACTCTCCCGGCACATACTACCCACTATCGTACACTCGGCACTGTACATTACCTATTTAACATTACTGCATTCTGCTCAATATAAACATCTCAGACACTATTAACCACACCCCTTTAAGCCACACCCAATATTTAGCGCAACCACACCCGCTGTTCATTGCGGTACGCACAGCGCCACATTTTTAATTTTCTCCGCGGCTAGGGCCCACTTTTGATCTTGCACACGGGCCCACTGATTTCATGATATGCCCCTGCTCCAATACTAACTAGCCTGTAGAGGAAAGATGTCTATACTTAATCTCAGGTTGTTCTGGTCCTGTCACGTGATCTCCCTCAGCTGGGTACAGGGGAGAGGAGAGAGCAAAGACAATGGCTGCAAAGCCTGGGCAGTGATGTCACCCATAGATTTACTATGAGGCATCCATTGCCCGCTGTCCGTACTTTTACCTGGTGCTGGGAGTTGATCACATGAGTGGACTGAAGTGCCCTGAGAAAAAGTAGATAGACATCTTTCTTCTACAGGCTAGTTAGCAGTGGCGGCTGGTGCTTTATTTTTTGGCGGGGGGGCGGCAAACAAACCACCCTCCACCCCCCTTCCATTTGGTCGGTCGATCAATCAAACCCCCCACCCCCCGTCGCTCCACCCACCAGCCCTGCATTTACCCCATCTAGGTCGTGGGCATCTTCGACTCCTTCTTGCGTGTCCTTTTCCTCACGGATTCCTCCTCAGCTGTTTCACCCTGCATATGCTCCTCCTCAGCTTCTTCACATCAGCTTCATCCTGCGTCTCCTCCTGCTCGGTGGCTTCCTCCTCGGCAGCCAATACGATCGCTTTTCCTCCTGGCCAATTTGGTCTTAAGTCATGCTTTTTGATTGGCCAGGAGGAGAATCAGGAAGACAATAGCAAATATGAATTTGGTGCTATGATATAATCATAGCTTGTAAATACAAATCTAACTAAATATAATGAGCTCCAATACCTGTTAATATAAATGTTTCTAATTTCTGGGAACATGATTTATAAAGTACAAACATACCTTATGTCTTCTTTTAGAGATTACAGTCCCTATATAAGTCCACAGTCACCTGGGATCTCGACACACATCCCAGGAGGCTTCAGGACTAGTCTTACAGCCAACCGCCATTGTGTTTTGGAATGTTTTGTAAGACAGTACCGGTAATGATAAAACAGCCTTTACCAACCTACATCTTTATGCTCTGAATTTGGTTTAGTCAATCGCAGCACGCAAGAGAAGTTTTAGAGAGGTAAGACTCAGGCAATATTCTCCCTATACAAACTTCAGTGTAATGTTCTACAAAACTTGTTCCTTTTCCTCTAATATGTTCTATAGCTTGTATTGTTTAGTTAAAAGCATGTCTAGTGGTTTTAGGAACTAAACTGCATGTGAGTGAACTATATATTGAAGACTAACTGAGCAGCATATGTAGACTCTGAAATGGCTGCTTTGTATGAATAAGGGCCCTTTCATATAGGCGTTCAGTCTAAATCCACCTGTCTGTTTATTAGACGGATCCTGAAGGTCTAGGAGTTAACAAATGTAAATGCACATCCAAGTCAGTTTATGTCCTGACTTGGACAAAAACCTCAATAAAGATTGGAAAATACAATGTCTCCCTCTCATGCCTTCAAAGGGTAACTCCACTTTCATGGAGAAAAAAATAGCAAATAAAAAAAAAATATAATATAGCATATACAATTGTGACACAATTGTAATTGACAGTGATATTGCAAGGAAATGTTATTAAAAATTACCTTTCCTTTTCAATCTGCAGCCCTGTAATTGTCTGTAAAATGCAAAGCAATATGTCTACCTGGAGGTGTTCTGTACACAGAATGTGTACAGAACGCCCCCTAGAAACATAATTTCCTGCTTGTGTGATTGGCTCACCGATTTTCCCAGAAGTCTACACTAAGATACAAGTCAGATTTCCAGCATCCCCTGCAACAAAAATTTAATTTTTGGTGAGATTCTCCCAAATGGAAATCACGTCTAAAGGGATGCAGTTTTCCTCATTAGAGCCCTAAAGTAGCAGCAGGTGGTTGCTAATTATGAAATCAATCCCATTAGACTCACTTAGCACAGGGGCACAGAGAAACAAACGGTGATTTCTGCAGAATAACAAAAGGTAGGAATCTGCAACAAAGTTTGTTATAATACTTATAATGTACATAGATCACCCATAGGTGAATGTTTTTTTCTCAACAAAAGTGGAGTTACGCTTTAAGTCCATTTATATTCAGCTGACGATGACAGACTGAGGACTGGACACATGTGTGAAGATTGACTACATCTGCTGCAGATTGATAGTGGGTTAAACCTGCAAGGAGTTTGTTAAATTTCCTTTTTCAGCATGGCATTCCTCCATTCCTCCAGCTACATAGATGCCAGCAGCTTGAATGATTAATTCACTTCTGCAGAATGTATAAAGTCCAAATTTAATTTTATCCAGACGCTTGTATTATAAAAGCCTCTGTGTTTCAGGGGTTCAACGGGTCCCCTTTATCAGTGTAAAAAATGCACTGTTTGTTTGGGGGTGTCTCTATTCTAATGAAGGACGACTAGGTCTTAAAATAAGTTTTGGGTTTATTTACAAAAAGGGGTGTAAATACATTACAGTTACAAATAAGGAGTTCGGGAAAAGGGAATGAGGTGATAGGGGACGAAAGGGGTCTCGTCTTGTCTAACACTCATCCATCCTCACTGAATCTCTCACACACCCCAAGGCCTCTTGTCTAGCCTGAGACCCACCCTGTGAAGGGTCCCAGCAAATCAAGTCCTTGATCCTTTGTGGAAGACATCTTGACCCAAAGGGTCATAAAGTTCATTCTTATCCTAGGCTCAGAGCTGAGTTTCTTTTGAGCAGATGATCACACAAGATGTCCTCATCCCTCCCCCTCCAAGAGCCATGCTGTCATTCTGGCCAGGTTTGGGCGGTGGTCTCAGTGGGGAGCCTCGATAGTTTCAAAAAACTATTAGATAAGCACCTGAATGACCGCAAAATACAGGGATACACAATGTAATACTGACATATAATCACACACATAGGTTAGACTTGATGGACTTGTGTCTTTTTTCAACCTCACCTACTATGTAACTATGTAACCCCTGCAGGGGTCCTGGTTTTCAGAATGAGCATCCACACTTTCCACCTTCAGGAACCATACTTTCCTAGTGTGTGGGCAGGACCTGCTGAAAACACTTAAGAGAGCCAGCGCCCCGCAAATTCCCTTTACTTCCCAGAAACAGTACCATGAGTCAGGCCATTAATTCATCAAGCCTGCCCATTAACATACTGACAAGGGGAGTTCCACTCTGCATTGTTTTCCTTTATGTTACATTATAGAGTCTAGGAGAGAAATTAAAAGACAGTGAGTGATTTAGTCCACCAACAGTCCACTATTCAAAACTGAATACCAGTTTTGGGTGTATTGTCACTTTTTTAGGGCAAAAATAAAGCATGCTAAGCACAGTAACTTGGCAGTAACCAGTTGGCAGTCATCTTACACTAGTGTAAGTCGGTGCACTATAATAAGGCCTAGCTTACACGTGTAGTCAGGGGAGGACGGTAAAAATAGGTGGTTAACCTGCGGTTTTATGGTACCCCCCTCAACCACCCAGTTAACCTTTCACAGCCTCTGACTGGTACACACACAAAAATGAAACTCTCTGTAGTACTGCCACCGAACATGACCCATTCAAAAGAATATGGTCATAGCACAACCATGAGCAATGCATGTGGTTGCACCATGGTAGTGTGGTGTTTTCAGGATTAAAACAGGCAGTGAAGAGGCAACATATAACCTCCCACCCTGCACAGCAAATCGCTTCTCAGAGGGGTTTCCTGGGCTGCAATGTGTAAACTAGCCCTTAAGAATTTGTTAAAGAAGTTATGTTCACAGGGGCGCATGCGCGGACCGCTCCAAGATGGCCGCTTAAGCCAGGAGCTCTGCGCTGCTTTAACCACCCGGCGCACCTAGCGGGGGATCCGGGCCCCGGGGGCCGTGATACCTACCCCATCCACCGGCGGAATGACTGGGGCACACACTCATGTCCACGGGATCATTAAGAAGAGACCTGGAGCGACAATTCAGGGCCGTTACGGAGCGGGACGAATCCAAGATGGCGGGCACCATGCAGCCACATGCGCCGAACACTGAGGAAATCTCTGGTGGCAGGCAATCCTATGCCTCCGTGACTCGCACCCACCCTCCTGGGACCCCCGTGAGTACCTTGATGTCCATGGCTCACTCCTCAGCCTCCACAGAATCCCTTATTGAACAATCGATGGAGGAACTCCTGCACTCTCCCCTTGGGCCTACATCACCTCACAATGCAATCAGGCCTGTGCTGACAGACATTACCCCCCACACAATGCTTTCAGCCCCCGATCTTTTATCCCAACTGTCAGCACTACTGGAAAAAGGCTTAGCTCCGACTGCAGCCAAAATTACAGGAGATATAAGGGAGGACTTCCAGATCCCAGGCACCAGGATGGAAGCTATTGAAAACAATTTAGAAAACCAGACAGAACTCTGACCACATCCAGGTGCTACAAGATCAATTGGATACTGCATTATCCCGGATCGATGACCTGGAGAACAGATCCAGAAGGGAAAATTTTAGAATCAGGGGGCTCCCAGAATCGATCACTGACACCATATCTGTGGTGCGAGACTTTCTCAGACAGCTGATCCCTGACATTTCATCGCACAAATTGGAGATCGATCGTGCTCACAGAACTCTAGGACCCCCCAGGAAAGATGGCACACCCAGGGATATCATGGTAAAACTCCACTACTTCTCGGTGAAGGAAGAGATAATGAAGAAGTGCCGATATCAACACCCCCTCATATGCCGAGGGCACGCCATTCAAGTGTTTGCAGATATTTCACCGACCACAATACAAAAAAGGAGAGCCCTGAAACCCCTACTTACCATTTTGTCTCAGCGTGATATTAAATATATAAAAAAAGGTCCAGATAGCCAAATGCTGCGCTAGAAGTATACTTAAAATAAATTGAATCAAAAAATATAATCAAAAAGTAAAAAGCAGCTAGCACCAAGAGTCTACAATACAAAACCCAAAATCATATAATATAAATGAGTGCAGCACTAAGATCATTAAATGAGAATTTTTTTTTTACCAAAATTTGACATAATGAAATGGTGAGAACAAGCTAAAAACAGAAAACTAAGGTGGAGGTATTAACTCCAAAAATATTATTCGGTGTTCTATTAAATAATATTGTGAATATTTAATCACCTGATATTAAACCAATCAAATTATAATATAAAGTAAATACATCAAATATAGAATATGTGTATACACATATACAAAGTGAAAATATTAATCCTCAGCCGTGGGTTAATATACTCCAAATATACATAACTTAAGATAAATAAGTGATGTGAATCTGATAATTATAAGTGAAAATATAAAAAACATATGTGATAAAAATTAAATGAGTCCCATAGATCTTGCAAGAAGGAAAATTAGCCAGTGAAGGTTGCAACCAACAGATGGTGAAAAGAAGGATCCTTCATCCAGTGAAACGGAAAACACCCGAAGTGAGTAAGTATTCTCCTTACCAGCTAAAAAGACCAATAAGTTGGTCTCACCGAGCCCAGCGAATTCGGTCTCCCAAAAACCTATAGGACATCCAAGGCTGCTGAATCTGTATCCTAAAAACCTTTAGGACATCCAGGGCTGCTGAATCGGTGTCACTCAAGCATCAGGGCAGGCCAGAGAGCTTTCTTTGTTTCCCAGGAGAGCTCTACCTATGACTATAAAGGCAAGACAGACTACTTTCACAGCTTCCAAGAAGGTGAACGACTCCTACTAGATCTTCGCCTCATCTCACAAGAAGCAGCAATGGACCTCACTAACTCCCCTGCAGGGACAAACCTAAATTCAAACAATCCAAGGAAACCAGACCTCCATGACACTCCGAGCCAAGCTTTTTGCTAACACTCTAAATGGACTTCCTCCTTAGTCTCCCTCCCGAGTTCCAGGAGACACTGGGGCGGGCAACCCCCTACTCTTACCTGAACAGTTCATTCATTTTTAAAGATTTTTATTTGACTTTTTTCTTTCTCGATTTTCTGGCCATACCCTCGTTAAATCCTATGTATGCCTCTCCGCTATGCTGTATTGTCACAGTCCAAGCAGCAACTTGAAGCCTATTTGGGACTTTTCATTTTTCTTTTTTCCAGGCTCCAGTTTGAGTTTACAGAAGCTAATGTTGTTTTTCTGTTGTTATCTCATACTCAATACTCCCTGGGGCGGGTTCCTGGGGGGCCTGAGCCTCCCTCCTGTTTTTCTCTCGGGAGCAGGCCGCCAGGGGATGGGCTCCTGGGGCCTCCTGACCCCCCAAATTGAGATGCTGTTTTTTTTTTTCGTTTAGCAGTTAATTCAAAGGTGTGCCGAGGTCGGGGCAGTGATGCCGTGCCTCCCTCTACCCCACGGATTTGGTTACACCTCCTCCCTGGGTTAGGTGTCCACCCTGTCAGCAGGGAATGGACATAATTACTATGTTGTTGAGCAGTGGGTTTCAATCCACTCACTGCTCACTCAGGCCCCTAAAGGGCATGGGCCCCCCTCCTTCCCTTCCCCCTTCTTCCTCCTTATCCATTCTATTCTAACTATTCTTTCTCTTGCAGTCAGCTGTCGGACCTTTGGCTAACATCCTTCCCACAGAAAGCTACCGATCTCCATTCTTGTGAAGCCTCCAGATCAACATAGATACCTCCACCAGGTAAGTGACGATGGATTGGAATTGCTCCCGACCCTCCTGCTCCATGGCCAGTTCTGAACCACCACGTACTCCGTTAAGAGTAGCAACCCATAATGCCCAGGGTTTAAACTCACCCTCTAAACGTAGGAAGGTACTGGACTATATGAAATCACGCAAATTAGATGTCCTATTCCTACAGGAAACCCACTTCCTGATCCGATACAAGCCCACTTTCATGCAAGCCCAGTTCCCCCTGTTTTTTCTGGCAAATGCAGAAGATAAAACCAGAGGGGTAGCTGTTCTCATTTCAAAGAACTGCAGATTCTTTCTGCAGTCGGAGCGGCGGGACCCAGAGGGGAGATATATTCTAATCACAAAGATGGTCGTCTCTACTCCTTCATGTCCTATTACGCCACCAACTCAGGACAACTGAGATTTTTCAGTAATCTGTTCAAGACACTGGGTCCCCTGTTAGAGGGCTCCATAATTCTCGGTGGGGACTCAAATGTAGCCTTCGATCAGGGCTTAGACAAATCCAAACCTCCCCATGCACAAACCATCCGCCCAAACAGGAGTAGCTCCAAGATCACTAAACTGATACATCAGCAGGGCCTCACAGACATCTGGAGAGAACTAAACCCGACCAAAAAGGATTACACACACTTCTCCCATGCGCATCAGTCTTATGCCAGAATAGACCACCTATTGGTCTTGAATAGCCTAATTCCCTCGGCTCAAAAAGCACTAATCATAGACACGGTCTGGTCTGATCATTCCATGATGAGCATAGCGATAAACAACCAAACCCCTCAAGCCAAATCTCCTTAATGCCGATTAAATGAAATGATTCTCTCGGACCCTATTAGAAAAATAGAAATTGAAAAGGCCATCTCTGAATATTTTTTATTGAATGACACTGCCAACATGTCGGCGGAGAACCTATGGGTGGCGCATAAGGCGGACATAAGAAGCAAAATAATCCAAGTAGCATCCCAAATTAAAAGAGCTAAAAAGGTCGACATTGAGAATCTGGAAAAGACTTTCAAGACACTCTGCCTGGAGCACAGGAGAGATCCACGCCGAGTCCCCATGTCCCGCCTTGATACAGCTCGCCTCGAACTTAACCTAGCACTAACAGCTAATGCAGAAAGAAGTATTAGATGGCAAGGGGCGAAATACTACCATCAGAAGGACAGGCCTGGGTCTCTCTTGGCCTCCAAACTTACACTGCACGGCTGCACATACACCTTCCCCAGAATAAAAATAGCTGGCCAACCACCCACGGCAAACCCCCCAAAATAATGGAAGCCTTTCACAAATTCTACGCTAACCTATACAGCGAACAAAGGGCAAAAATATCCCCTGATCTACCTAAATTCCTAGAAAATCTACCTACACCCACCCTATCGGAGGAACATAGAGACAGGCTCAAAGCCCCAGTCACTACGGAGGAAGTTATAGAGGTGATTAAAAACTTAAAGAAAAACTCGTCCCCAGGTCCAGACAGGTCCACTTTTGATCTTGCACATGGGCCCACTGATTTCATGATATGCCCCTGCTCCTATACTAACTAGCCTGTAAATTGAGGTTGTCAAGCATATCAACACATGCAATAAAAAACTAAAAATAAAAACATGAATCATGTGATGGTTTGTATCTATAAAAACATGAAATTCATATAGCATAAAGGAAGTGTTCATAAATGAATCAAAATACAAAGCTCCTAAATTCGTATACACATCCATTAACAGTTATAAAAATCAATAATGTACAATTTTTTTTTATAGAGTATTCCATATGTCTATAAGTTTCTCGGGTCTAGCCTGCTTCTTCAGGATGAGGATAACCCACATAACAGAGTGTATCTTTTCACTATTCATGGAGCAGGCACGTATACAAATAAAAATCTCTCAAAATCACTTAAAGTTTACATAAATCACATGAACCACATGCCACTTGGTATAGACTTGAGCCATGTACTTCTCAGTCCACCAAGAGAAGGGATACCTCTTCTCCTGGGTGAAAGAACTCTGTGGATCTTAGCCAGCCCAGACCCAGCTTGGTGGAAATAGTTGGGGACATATATATAGTGCTGCCCTCTTGAGGGTCGAAATTTATATCAGTACCCCCCTGGTTTGCCCTCACCCTGTGAGTCCTCTGCCACCCCTGACATACATGTTCTTTTTTCCAAATGACAAAAAGAAGGGAGTAAACACATCAGAATGGGTTAAACCAGTAGCTCGCTAACTTAATGAAATGAAAGAGAAATTTACACTTTAAACTGCTATTTCCTGTAGGAATGTTATCAGTAATTAAATGACAACCACCTCTCAGGTTTAAACATTTAACAATGAATACTACAATTTGTCACTTTGTACACAACGCGCATTCAATGCCTATGTGATCAGACTACAGGAGAGCAGAGGAATGGCCCTTATGAGTGGCTGACCTCTCTCTACTGCTCCTATACACATAAATTCAGAACACTGGATAACAAGTTATAGCTTTAGCAAAGAAAAAACTGTATTAGAATTCAACCTGCTCTTTCAGAGATTTCTTATTTTATAGCTCTAGGAGCTCAGTAAAGCAAATACCCAAAGTGAGGAGGGAGGTGAAAAGTAGTCCTGTATCGCTGTGTGGCAGTCCAGTTGATCTTCAGCTAGCCCTTGATGCTTAATTGCATGCAAGGAGTTTTTGAATGACAAACCAAAACAAATTGAATCTTCCCCTGTAAAGCATATTATAACTGGATTCACAGTGATCACTGACTTAAAGCTATTGCTCTCAGTGGAACTATAAGTAGCAGCAGGACAATAGGAAGTAAAGATGTCTGTATATAGTGTCTGATGTTTGGTTTAGATCCTTGGCACTAAAGATGATAAATTGTGCAAGAGACAATGATGTCTATAAAGCTCACCACACTGGAACAAGAGATGATAAAGATGATGATGAGGATGATGATGGCTCTCCCTCAGAAATGTGGCTCAAGGTATGGTGTCCGGCCTCTGCCGCATCACGCTACGGCTCACCCGAATCTGGTATTACTGCAGGATGAATGGAACAAGAGCGGCCTCCAGGTCCATGTCCCTCCAGATATCTGCTGGATAGTCCTGCTGGTGCAGGCCGCGACTCAGCTGCAGCTCACACTATCACAGAATCCCTGCACACAGATCCACCCAGGGTCCCAAAAGAGCATGCCAGACCTCAATCCATCCCTCTTATAGTCTCTCCCAGCAGTCTGTTCTTCTCCATCAGCCAGCTGGTAGTTGTAGTTCCTGATGATTCAGCCAGAGGGCAAATCCCATCCATACGGACTACATATCCCAAGATGCTTTATCTGCCTTGTCTCTGAATAAGAAGGTAACCGGTCAGCAATACACTCAACACTAGTGGGAAATGGCTCCTCCTGTAGCAACGTCACACAGTGTCTCCTGATTGCTGGAATATGTACAGTGCCTTGCAAAAGTATTCACCCACCTTGGCTTTTTACCTATTTTGTTACATTACAGCCTTTGGTTCAATGTTTTTTTAATCTGAATTATATGTGATGGATCAGAACAAGATAGTCTATATTGGTGAAGTAAAATTAGAAAAATATATACATAAAACTATTTTTAAGAAATAAAAAACTGATAATTGGCATGTGCGTATGTATTCACCCTCTTTGTTATGACGCCCATAAAAAGCTCTGGTGCAACCAATTACCTTCAGAAGTTACATAATTAGTGAAATGATGTCCACCTGTGTGCAGTCTAAGTGTCCCATGTTCCGTCATTACATATACACACCTTTTTGAAAGGCCCCAGAGGCTGCAACACCTAAGCAAGAGGCACCACTAGCCAAATACTGCCATGAAGACCAAGGAACTCCTCCAAACATGTAAGGGACAATGTTGTTGAGAAGTACAAGTCAGGGTTAGGTTATAAAAAAATATCCAAATCTTTGATGATCCCTAGGAGCACCATCAAATCTATCATAACCAAATGGAAAGAACATGGCACAACAGCAAACCTGCCAACAGACGGCCACACACCAAAACCCACGGACTGGGCAAGGAGGGATTTAATCAGAGAGGCAGCACAGAGACTAAGGTAACCCTGGAGGAGCTGCAGAGTTCTACAGCAGAGACTGGAGTATCTGTACATAGGATGACAATAAGCCGTACGTTCCATAGAGTTGGGCTTTATGGCAGGGTGGCCAGAAGAAAGCCATTACTTTCAGCAAAAAACAAAATGGCACATTTTGAATTTGAGAAAAGGCATGTGGAAGACTCCCAAATTGTATGGAGGAAGGTACTCTGGTCTGATGAGATTAAAATTCAACTTTTTGGCCTTCAAAGAAAACACTATGTCCGGCACATCACATCACCCAAAGAATACTATCCCCACAGTGAAACATGGTGGTGGTAGCATCATGCTGTGGGGATGTTTTTCAGCGGTCGGGACTAGGAAACTGGTCAGGGTTGAGGGCAAGATGGATGGTGCTAAATACAGGGATATTCTTGAGCAAAATCTGTACCACTCTGTGTGTGATTTGAAGTTAGGGCGGAGGTTCACCTTCCAGCAGGACCATAATCCCAAACACACTGCTAAAGCAAAACTTGAGTGGTTTAAGGGGAAACATGTAAAATGTGTTGGAATGGCCTAGTCAAAGCCCAGACCTCGATCCAATAGAAAATCTGTGGTCAGACTTAAAGATTGCTGTTCACAAGCGCAAACCATCCAACTTGAAGGAGCTGGAGCAGTTTTGTGAGGAGGAATGGGCAAAAATCCCAGTGGTAAGATGTGGCAAGTTCATAGAGACTTATCCAAAGCGACTTGGAGCTGTGATAGCAGCAAAATGTGGCTCTACAAAGTATTGACTTTAGGGGGGAGAATAGTTATGCACATTGACTTTTTCTGTTATTTTGTCCTATTTGTCGTTTGCTTCACAATAATAAAAAAAAACATCTTCAAAGTTGTGGGCATGTTCTGTAATGTTCTGTAAATTAAATGATGCAAATCCTCAAACAATCCATGTTAATTCCAGGTTGTAAGGCAACAAAACACGAAAAATGCCAAGGGGGTGAATACTTTATATATATATATATATATATATATATATATATATATATATATATATATATATATATATATAGTATAACAATATACAAGATAAAGTGACTTTTAACCCCTTCCCGACCACCACACACCGATATACGTCGGCAGAATGGCACTGGTGGGCAAAAGAGCATACAGGTACGTCCCCTTTAAAATGCAGCATTGTGGGCGCCCGCCGCGTTCTCCGGACTCAATGTCTGCCGGGTGCCTGCGATCGTGTCACGGAGCTGAGGAACGAGGAGATGCCTTTGTAAACAAGTGACATGACAGAGATCACTGCTCCCTATCATCGGGAGCAGTGATCGCTGTCATGTGAGTAGTAGCCCACCCCCCCACAGTTAGAATCACCCCCTAGGACACACTTAACCCCTTGATCGCCACATAGTGTTTAACCCCTTCCCTGCCAGTGTCATTTACACAGTAATCAGTGCATTTTTATAGCACTGATCACTGTATAAATGACAATGGTCCCAAAATAGTGTCAAAAGTGTTCGATGTGTCTGCCATAATATCACAGTCATGATAAAAATCTCAGATCGCCGCCATTACTAATAAAAAAAAAATAATAATAAAAATGCAATAAAACTATCTCCTATTTTGTAGACGCTATAACTTTTATGCAAACCAATCAATATACGCGTATTGCAATTTTTTTTTTACCAAAAATATGTAGAAGAATACATATCAGCCTAAACTGAGTAAAAAAATAGTTTTTTTAATATTTTTTGGGGGGATATTTATTATAGCAAAAAGTAAAAAATATTGTTTTTTTTTTTCAAAATTGTCTTTTTTTTTGTTTATAGCGCAAAAAATAATAACCGCAGAGGTGATCAAATACCACCAATAGAAAGCTCTATTTGTGGGAAAAAAAGGACGTCAATTTTGTTTGGGTGCAACGTTGCATGACCGCGCAATTGTCAGTTAAAGCGACACAGTGCCGAATCGCAAAAAGTGCTCTGGTAAATCCTCCCGGGGCTGAAGTGGTTAGAGATCAAGAAGCTTATCATCATAAACTTATAAAAACTTATAAACTTATAAAAGTTTCTAAGTATCTAAGCAACATAAAATTCTATAATTAATTTCACATCATACATATAGAAGTGTAAATTATTCAAAAGACGGGTTTATAATTAAAATCCTAATTTAAACCAGGTGCCTGCGTGACTTTTAGAGATTGTATTCATCGAGTTTTACGCCTATGGATTAACTTGTCAGAATCATCACCCCTTGTTCTACATGTATATGAACAAAGGCCCCAAATCTGATCCATAATTTATCATAATTATGATTCAACCCGACATGTATACTGAGTGGGTTCAATAATTTACAATTTTCAATAAAATAAATGTGATTTCATAATATGACGAAACTGACGTGTTTCTTCACCTTTAAAGCACCACAACGCATTGTTTGAAATAAATAATCCTTTTCGCTTGTCAGGAAACGTAATACTTAGGTTTGAATTTACAACCATTTGGTAATATAACTGTTTCATCATCGATAATCCAAGGACCTTGGCTTCACCGCCATTCTGATAAGTCTTATTTTAGTACTTTTTTTTTACTATACCCTCTCTTTAGTAACATTATTGTTCGGGAATTTGACTTTTTCCTAAAAGCCAGTCTTGTCTAAAAAGGTACTAAAGACAATATTGGACATGAAACAAAAATAACTTATATGAGGCAGTCTGTTACTAGCATTAACAATTCTTTTTTGGTGCCAATCCAGATGATACCCATGTTGTCTATGTACCCATGCCATGCCAGGTTGTGGCACAAGTACATAGAGAACAAGTTTTATCAGAAAATACTTGATGTTCCCACTCTCCCAGTACAGGTTTGTATATGACGGGACACAACAAGTCCACTTTGTAGTGCCCTACACCTGGAGATAATTGGGATCAAAAAATGAACACATTGTCAAAATGACAAATGCATTGCATGGACAGTTGTGCCCTTTCTTTAGGAAAACTCAACCATTTTAATCCCTATAGTATGAAGGAAACTGCAATATGGGGCTTCAATATATATGGCCACTAATAAAGCACCTGGGGAACTATTATTCGATTAAAAGACTTTTCCATCTTTCACATAAAATAGTATACTTGTCACATATGGTCTCAAATAATCATCAACAAGTTGACTTGCATGTTACGGTTTACATTCCACCTCTGAAATGATTGCCTAGGTGTAGCACAGACCCCAGACCGGGCTGGCTGTTTGTTTCCAGGTTTGATTTCATGATGAGCACATGGCAGCCAGGCACACCATAGTTCAGTCACAGAAGTAGGAAAACAAGCCTTGCATGTCTTTTTTGCAGTTTATTTGGCATGGGTGAGCCTTGAGATATTCCAAAACTAGTAGAAATGCAACAGAGGACATTTACTGTATAACTATTCTGTTTCTTTAGGGTGCTACCACTCATAAATTCAGAAGTTAAAGAACTTTAGTGCAGGGGACCCCTCGGTAGAGGTATGACCAGAGCAGTGGCGGCTGGTGGTATATTTCTATATTTCTTTGGGGGGGCAGCAAACAATGCACCCACAGCAGCCCCCCTGTCAGTCGCCAGGTCACCTCCCCCCGGTCGGTCGGTTGGTTCACTGGCCCTGCCTCTGGCTCTAATCACCTGCTTCAAAAAAAAACCCCACTTGATATCCATGTGTCACTTCCATGTCCAGCGCCCGTATGTAGATTAGGGGGCCAGGTGCATGGATGGGGGGGTGGCGCGCTATATGGACGGGCCACCATTGGAATACTGTCAAGAAAACTGTAGTGGGCTCTCCCAAAGGTGGTATGGACAGTCTCTAGGATCCTCAAGGCTAGTACACACTGTGGCCCGGGTACTGTAATACTTCCTGAAGTACCAGCCCACCTCTGTACTGGATGCCTACGGCCTTGATCCTCTGCAACACTTCCTGCACTGCTTCAGGGTGCTCTGGATGAGGGTCCCCGGACTCCATCTGGGACTGGGACCAAAAAAAAGTATTTCTTCTGCCCTGTAGCTGACAGCCCAGGGGCCTCAGCTCTAAGGTTGACTATCATTCCCCAGTGTTGTTCTAGGCCCCAAACTATTTATACCCCTCTCAGCTCCCTTCTGGTCACTGTCCTGACCAGGGACTGGCTGAATCAGGTCAGGATCTGCCTCTCCTACCCATTATATTGCAGAACTCAGTGGAAAGCAAGAGGAAGTAGCTGAACCTGCACCAACAGAACCCAGAACAGCCAAAAGCAATTGAGTACTGCTCCCCTGCTACAGGGAAGCCAAAAACTAAATTTACCTCAACTATAGCAACCTAACTAGGAGGGTATTACATAGGCAATACGCAGAATGTGGGTATTCAAGGGTACTTACTAAGCATATATTGCGTTGTATCTTGATCAATAAGGGCAGCTAAATATGCTCCATGAACAATCTCAATGAATTTGTTCTTTCACCATTTCCCTTAGAATTGGTCTCTTGGGAAATTGTGTTCATATTATGTATTGTGCATAACTACCACCTTGTTCCCTTTATTTGGTTTAATTACTATATAATGATTTTTTGGTAAATTAGAGACTGTTTTATTGTGTGACTATGTCAGATTAAAAGGCCCTTTATTGTCTAAGGATAGTTGCTAAACAACATGTTACTAGAGAAATTGAGCAACTATTTCTAGACGATAAAATATCAGTATAATATCTTGATCAATAACTGTGGGCAAATTTGTTTGACCAGTGTAGATAAAATGTCCAACCCTCATACGACTGCCACCATTATCATACTCCAAACCTGCCCCACTTATCATTACCTACGATTAACGAGACCACATTTGAGCTGGAGTATAACTGGCCATAGCAGCCTTTTTATTCACAAATATTCAATATATAAAACAGTTTTAACCATAACAAAACCCCCAAATATCAGTTGCTCCCCCCGGTAGTCATTGACTGTGTCAGGGCTGGACTCAGCCCTTCCTTCTCTGAGCTGGCCGCTCAGCTGTCGGCTAATTGCCAGCTCCTTTCTCTCCACAGTGACTCAGCTGTTGATGATCTGCTTGTCAGTCCTGGCTACTTAAAGCTATCCAGCTCACTTCATCTCTGACTTCACCTTTGGTCACATCTTAGAGACTTTCTCCTGCATTCCTGTTGAAGTCTTGCTTGGCTGACGTCCCTTCTGGCTCCTGATCCTGCTTGCTGTACTACTACGTTGATCTCTGGCTCTCTGACATTGGCATTGGCTGACTACTATGTATTGACTATGCTTTCTCTGTTTGCCTTTTTATTATTATTAAACAAGTGTGATTAACTGTACTTCTGTCTCAGTCTGATTCATGGTTTCTGACAGACTGCACTTCCCAACATAACTCTGTTCCACTTCCAAACTGCAGGCCTTTTTCCATATTAGGCCTCCAGCCATGTCACACCAGCTCGGAGACAAACCCATTACCCGCAGTGCCACCATTACCATCTTCCAGTTAACCCGTGTTAACTGAATACACCATGGGCCCATACCACCGATGGGTCCCCCACACTTCCATCTTGTAGGTTATCTTGTCACCATCAAAGACCACCACCGCCATTTCACTGTTGCCATGACATGTCCTGTTGCACCACCTGAAATAAAGAAGAATTAACACACAAAAACACAGGGATGGTGGGTGGGAAACTGCTCCTCTGAAACAGCCCCCTGCAGTGTTGCCAAACTAAACCCCACCATTTCCTACTTCACTTCCAATCACTACTCCCCCCACTTCTGCACTATTTTTTTTAAAGTGCTTGTAAACCCTTTTAAAAAAAAAAACAACCTGCAAGACAAAGGCATAATGAGCTAGTCTGCATAGCAGACTAGCTCATTATGAATAACTTACCTGAGATCGATGCCCCCGCCGGCGGCCGACATCTCCCTGGGGGGTTACTTCTGGGTATCAAGGCTCCGGCTCTGTGACTGGCCAAAGCCGCTATTACGTCACTTCCGCGCATGCGCGTGGGAGCCGCCGGTAATGGCACAGTGCAACTGAAGCAACGTCACGTACATGCCATTGCTTCAGTTTGCTTAAGTGCGCATGTGCCGATGACGTCGGCACATGCAAATACAGGGATATCTCCTAAACCTTGCAGGTTTAGGAGATATCCAGTGTAGCTACAGGTAAGTCTAATTATAGGCTTGCCTGTAGTATAAAGTGGTTGTAAAGGGTTTACAACCAATTTAACCCTTGCTGTTCCCTTATCACTCTCGTCATGCTGGGCCTCTGCTAGTTCTTTTCAATCCTCTTGCTCCAGGCCTCTCTTTATGAACAATCATAATGAATTTTTTGTTGAAATCTTTCACCTGTTTTATCAGAATTAGTCTATACAATTTTTTTAATAATGCAAATCTCTTAGCAACATGTTCATATTGTGCATTGTATATACTGTAACTACCACATTGCCCCTTAATTTGGTGGTTTCATTACTACATGATGTTTTCTGTAAGAGAGCTTGATATTGTGTCATAATGAAAAGCCTGCTAATTTTTATATAGCCACTTGCCCTCCTGAAGATTTACCCCCCTTCATGACCGGGCCATTTTTTGCTACACTGTGTTATTTTAACTGACAGTTGCGTGTTCATGCAACGCTGCACCAAAATGACATGTCAGATATAATAAAATATTTACAAAAATGTGAGGGGTGTACTCACTTTTGTGAGATACTGTGTGTGTGTGTGTATATATATATATATATATATATATATATATATATATATATATATATATACTAGGCTGTATATTTGTATAAAATACACTGCCTGCATGCCACTTACTAACCTGCCTAATCGCTCTTCATTCATAATTACACTATATACAGCCGCAGAGTAAGCAGCCTTATATAGTGTGGTGCATTGACTTAGCCCCCTTGAGCCATGATTGGCCACAGGCACTCTGCCTTTGGGCAATTATGGCTCTCTCAGCAGAGAGCACTGTGATTGGCCAAAGCATGCAGGTCAGGTGCATGCTTTGGCCAATCATAAGACACCAATGCACTGCAATCTCACAGTGCATTATGGGGCGTTCCGCAGCGCTCGAATTTGCCGCGAATGCCCCATAATGTTCGGTATTCGCCAAACGGGCGAACACCCGATGTTCGAGTCAAATTTACGTTCCACGCGAACATCAGGCTTATCCCTAACTTACTAAGCATCTAAAAAATGTCAACCCCAAAACTCGTTAACTATGGGACAGGACCACCAAATATGGTGGTGAATACCTATGCCTTTGCAGTCTCTAAAACAATTGGTGGAGTAGGAGGGGAAATCTTGTGATCCTTGATAGGACCAGGTGCCACCTAGTAAGGACTTTTTAATTGGCTTCCAGGGCCAGTAAATTTAGAGTTGAAGGTTAAGTTGATTGCCATATATCTGTCCAATCTTCAGGGTCTAATGAAATAATTGGATCTGTGGTCCAACGATTAGCATATGCAGGGAGGGAGGAATTGGGTGGGGAATTCAGATGACCCAATTTTATTTACTTTTGAAGTCTGGGTATTTTTTGTTTTAGTTTATTGTTTTTTTTTTTATTATTTGATTTTTTTTCATTTGGCTGTTACTCCTTCTGTTTTGCAAGATTTTTATTTATGCTATTCTTTAAGGAATTTCTCCAAATTCCTGTCTAGTGAAAGCGTTGCCAAAACTGGATTAGTTATAGAAATCACACATGCAGTCCTTATTATAGAGATCACATTTGCAGTGCTTAGTTCGGAGAGGAGGAACAAGCCATAATAGAAGCTCTAATCCTTTCCTACTAATGGAAAAAGTAGTCAAATGTTTTTGACTTGACAAACATTTCAATATGGACTCTCACTCTCTCATACTGGTCACTAGAAGTTCAACATGGCACCTCATGGCAAAGAACTTTCTGAGGATCTGAAAAAAAGAATTGTTGCTGTACATAAAGATGGCCTAGGCTATAAGAAGATTGCCAAGACCCTGAAACTGAGCTGCAGCACATTGACCAAGACCATACAGTGGTTTAACGGGACAGGTTCCTCTCAGAACAGGCCTCGCCATAGTCGACCAAAGAGGTTGAGTGCACATGCTCAGCGTCATATCCAGCGGTTGTCTTTGGGAAATAGACATATGAGTGCTGCCAGCATTCCTGCAGAGGTTGAAGGGGTGAGGGGTCAGCCTGTCAGTGCTCAGACCATACGCTGCACACTGCATCAAATTTGTCTGCATGTCTGTCATCCCAGAAGGAAGCCTCTTCTAAAGATGATGCACAAGAAAGCCCCCAAACAGTTTGCTGAAGACAAGCAGGCTAAGCAGGGCCGGATTTGTCACAAGGCCACTGAGGCCAGGCCTCGGGGCGGCAGTGGTGCAGGGGCGGCATCACTTCTGCCCTTTCGGGCAGCCCATTAAAGCCTATTAGGGGCACTGGCACCGATGCCCATAGAAAAGATGGCCGCGAGCCGACCACGCAACTGCGCATGCGCCGTTCCGAAGCCGGCCGGGCTCGGGAAAGCTCGTATGCGCTCGGCCAGGCGGCACATGCGCAGTAGGGTGATTGCGCCACCCGGCGCCATTTTTGAAAAAATCGTAGGTAGTAATGTCAGCGGTGCGGCAGTGGGGGAGAGAGATGACATCTCTCATTGCCTGCACCGCTGTTCCTCCATCTGATGGCAGGCAGCATGGCAAATGACATCCCCAGCTGGTGGCAGGCAGCGTGGAAAGTGACATCCCCATCTGGTGGCAGGCATAGTGGCAAGTGACATCCCCATCTGGTGGCAGGCAGCGTGGCAAGTGACATCCCCATCTGGTGGCAGGCAGCGTGGCAAGTGACATCCACAGCTGGTGGCAGGCAGCGTGGCAAGTGACATCCACAGCTGGTGGCAGGCAGCGTGGCAAGTGACATCCCCATCTGGTGGTAGGCATAGTGGCAAGTGACCTACCCTATCTGGTGGCAGGCAGCGTGGCAAGTGACATCCCCATCTGGTGGCAGGCAGCGTGGCAAGTGACATCCACAGCTGGTGACAGGCAGCGTGGCAAGTGACATGCCAATCTGGTGGCAGGCATAGTGGCAAGTGACCTCCCCTATCTGGTGGCAGGCAGCGTGGCAAGTGACATCCCCATCTGGTGGCAGGCAGAGTAGCAAGTGACATCCCCATCTGGTGGCAGGCAGCGTGGCAAGTAACATCCCCAGCTGGTGGCAGGCAGCATGGCAAGTGACATCTCCATCTGGTGGCAGGCATAGTGGCAAGTGACATCCCCATCTGGTGGCAGGCATAGTGGCAAGTGACATCTCCATCTGGTGGCAAGCATAGTGGCAAGTGACATCCCCACCTGGTGGCAGGCAGTGTGGCAAGTGACATCTCCATCTGGTGGCAGGCAGCATGTCAAATGACAAGAGATGGTGGCAAGTGACACACTCAGGGCCCCCAATGATTCTGCATTATGGTGAGTTGAACTATTTTATTTTATATTACAATGTAATGATATAAATAATGTTTTTCAATCATCCTGACACCATACCAACCATGGTGCTGGGGATGATTGAAGCACTAACACCAGCCATTGCCCTGAAAAATTGCCCACAAAAATCCTTACCCCTTGCACGCTTACCCTGAAGTATTTTCAGTCTGTACAATTAAAGCCAGTTATTTTCAGTGTTCTCATGTGTGGAGATATGTTTTTAATTGATCTATTGTAGCAGTCATTGATAAAGGACGTGAATGGTGGTGTGTGTGTGTGTGTGGGGGCATTGAAGGACTCGGCCTTGGGGTGGCAAAGGGAGTAAATCCAGGCCTGAGGCTAAGGGCATGGATTACTGGAACCATGTCCTGCGGTCTGATGAGACCAAGATAAACTTATTTGGTTTAGATGGTGTCAAGCGCGTGTGGCAGCAACCAGGTGAGGAGTGGGTCTTGCCTACAGTCAAGCATGGTGGTGGAAGTGTCATGGTCTGGGGCTGCATGAGTGCTGCCAGCACTGGCAAGCTACAGTTCATTGAGGGAACCATCAATGCAACATGTACTGTGACATACTGAAGCAAAGCACGATTCCCTCCCAGCATGAGACTGGGCCAGCATGAGACTGGGCCGCAGGGCAGTATTCCAACATGATAATGACCCCAAACACAACTCCAAGACGAGCACTGCCTTGATAAAGAAGCTGAGGGTAAAGGTGATGGACTGGCCAAGCATGTCTCCAGACCTAAACCCTATTGAGCATCTGTGGGGCATTCTCAAACGGAAGGTGGAAAAGCGCAAGGTCTCTAACATCCACCAGCTCCATGATGTTATCATGAAGGAGTGGAAGAGGACTCCAGTGGCAACCTGTGAAGCTCTGGTGAACTTCATGCCCAAGAGGGTTAAGGCAGTGCTGGAAAATAATGGTGACCACACAAAATATTGACACTTTGGGCCCAATTTGGACATTTTCACTAAAGGGTGTACTCACTTTTGTTGCCAGCGGTTTAGACATTAATGGCTGTGTGTTGAGTTATTTTGAGGGGACTGCAAATTTACACTGTTATACAAGCTGTACACTCACTACTTTATATTATAGCAAAGTGTCATTTCTTCAGTGTTGTCACATGAAAAGACATAATGAAATATTTACAAAAATGTGAGGGGCGTACTCCCTTTTGTGAGATACTGTATAGCACAATCATCAGGTTTTAGCAATTCCTTGTTAGTTTCACATTGGGAGGTGACTAGTTATAGCACTCATACTTTCAAGATCGTAAAAGTTAGCTGACTAACACCCAGTAATTACAGTACTTTCTTCTCAGAAAAAAGGCAGTCAAAACTGTCTGGGAGTTCCCCATTCTATAATGTAAGATGTGTATATGTGTGTATGTATATATATATATATATATATATATATATATATATATATATAATATATATACTGGTCTTAGGGACTGATTTACTAGTGTGTGTTCGCTTCAATCACCCAATCAACTGAAAAATAAAAATAATTAAATGTTTTTGACAAGGTCCACTTCACACTTTAGTAATTTGCGTCACTTCACACACTTAGTAAATAAAGCCCAGAAGCAATAATAGTTTTGACCATCAGGATCATTTTGCAATTCCCCAATCAAGGATGCATGCAGTTGGTCCAACATAATGAACATTCTTGCAGGTTGCTTTAGAAGCTGTCTCCTTTGCAACCCCAGTTGTAGTATACATTGCTGTAATGAACATGCAGCGGTGAATGCATATAGAATTAGATACCTGTATGTCGTACGATACTTAATAATCCACAACAAGCTCCCTGGGTGATGAATGATTCATTTTTATCTTTCAAACCGATCCTCAGTGAAATTAAAGAAGCTACTATGGAATACTTGAGACTTAATGCAGGTTCGGTCTCATCCCCAATAACATTATGGGAGGCTTATAAAGCGGTCATCCGGGGTCGCGTAATTCGAATAGCGTCCCAGCGCAAGAGGGAAAGAGTTCAGGCCCGACGTAACTTAGAACAGACATTAGAGGATTGCTCGACGGCCTTTAAATTATCCCCCACCCCTGCCAACCGCAGAGCTTTAGACAAAGCCTGTACCGACTTGGATTTATGCCTGACAGATGAGGCGGACCGTACCTTACGTTGGGCCCGCCAGAAATGGTATTCTAAGGCAAACAAACCAAATGCGCAGTTGGCTAACAGACTGCGAACCTTTATCCCGAAATTTACTCCCATATACCTACACACCCGTCATAATATCCTTACGGGAAACCCTCAGCGGATTTTGGAAGAATTCCATTACCGCCTTACTAAACTCTACTTCCCCATAAATCATTCTTCAACACAGGGCCTGAATGATTTTTTAAGTAAACTATCTTTACCTTCCCTATCGGATCCCCATATCTCCCTAATGGACCGAGATATACAGGTCTCTGAGATTCTTCAGTGCATTAAGGAACTGAAAGTGGGCAAAAGGCCAGGTCCGGACGGCTTCACTGCTTTGTATTATCAAAAATTTGCAGAGGTCCTGGTCCCACACCTAGCGACTATGTATAACTCGGTCAAAGGAGGTCATTCATTTTCGCCGGACTTGCTAACTGCCAACATAGTGATGATCCCTAAGCCAGACAAAGATCACTCTTCCTGGGCAAATTTTCGGCCAATCTCTTTAATCAACATTGACATGAAGATATTGACGAAAATTCTGGCCAACCGTTTGAATCCCTTCCTACTGCGCCTAATAAAAAAAGACCAGGTGGGATTTGTTCCCCGCAGACAGGCAAGTGACGCCATTCGACGACTCCTCCAGATCCAACATATAGTGCATGAAAGGTCCCTGGGTACAATGTTTCTTTCATTAGATGTTAACAAAGCTTTCGACACCTTATCCTGGCCCTATTTGACACAGGTCCTTACACATTACGGTTTTGGCACCTCCTTTTTGGGTTGGGTCTCAGCAATATATCAATCCCCTCAGGCTAAAGTGCGGTATTATGCTTATAAATCACCTACTTTCCCGATTAAAAGGGGAACACGGCAGGGGTGCCCGCTCTCCCCCCTCCTATTTATACTAGCACTTGAACCCCTGGCGGAGGCCATACGCTCTCACCCAGATATCTCAGGAGTAGAAATAGCAGGCACCGCACACAAGTTGTCCCTGTTTGCGGACGACATTTTATTAACCATTACTCAACCCAGAATCTCCCTCCCCAACTTATTCTCTCTCTTAGACACTTTTGCCTCGTTTTCGGGCCTTTCAGTTAATCCGGTTAAATCTAAAGTGATGTCTATTAACCTTCGGCCTCCGGTAGTAGAAGCCTTGCAGTCGGCATTTTCGTTTCAGTGGTTATCCTCTTTACCCTATTTGGGTATTAAACTTACCCAGAAATATTCGGGATTATATCAGGCGAATTTTCCTCCGCTTTTTTGAAAGCTGGAGGCTATGCTGGCCTCTTGGTCCACACTCCCTATTCGTGGTTTGGCAGAATAGCGTCAGTACGCATGACATACCTCCCTAAATTGCTCTATTATTTTAGAGTTTTGCCAGTTCAAGTGCCTCCCCATATTATTCGAATACACCAACGTAAAATTATGCAATTTATATGGGGCAACAAGAGGCCCAGGATCAAGAGACAAGTGTTTACGCGCGCAGAGTCAATGGTGGCCTTTCAGTTCCTAACTTGCAAGCATACTATATAGCAGCGGGCATTGCCCCATTATCTCACCTTCATGCAAAGCAACAAATGCCACTATGGGCCACCATTGATTTGATCAATGCACACCCGAAACCTCTAGCTTCTCTTCCTTGGCTTCCCAAAGCTTATCGCCCCCCTACCATAGGTCCCTGTTTGGCTCATTCCCTCAAATTATGGGATGGGGTTAAATACTCAGCAGGCCTAATTTCTCCTCATCTCCCGTTACTCCGTCTCCTCCACTGTTCTTTATTTCAACCAGGTTGTGATAATCCGCTGCAATTTAAGTGGTGGTCCGTTAATGGCTTCATAGATATCCATTCCTTTTTCACCCCAA
Source organism: Aquarana catesbeiana (assembly GCF_042186555.1). Classification (NCBI taxonomy): domain Eukaryota; kingdom Metazoa; phylum Chordata; class Amphibia; order Anura; family Ranidae; genus Aquarana; species Aquarana catesbeiana. The sequence continues at coordinate 187,031,317 of NC_133335.1, forward strand.
CCAAGATCATCTCTTTCGCGGCCTTACGTTCTTTACATGAAATCCCCCTTAGGGAGCATTACAGTTACTTGCAATTTAGACATTTTCTCAGACAACTTATAACATCCCATTCTGCTCCCTTTGTCATGACACCATTTGAAAGCCTTTGTAGATCACGCCCCCAATCCTCGGGTTTGATTTCTCTAATATATACCGCAATAATTAACTCTAAGACAACACCATTGAGACCCTACCAACTCCAATGGGAGGCTGAGTTCGGGAAACAATTAGACCCGGAGGACTGGCATAGAATGACTACTGCGCTATCTAATTGTTCCAAGAATGTTCTCTTTTTAGAGAATGCGTATAAAGTCTTCTATAGATGGTATTATACTCCGGCTAAATTAGCAAGTTTCATCCCATCTTACTCCCCCCTATGTTTTCGCGGGTGCTCACAGGAGGGCACGATGGCGCATATTTGGTGGACCTGTCCCAGGGTCTGCAGACTATGGGTTAGACTATATGCACTATTACGTAATCTTTTTAATACTAACATAAAGCGGGATCCTTTTGAAGCCCTTTTATGGAAACCAATTGCGGAACTTCTTCGTCCTGAACGTCAGTTAGCAGCACAGATTTTCACTGCAACTAAACTTACCATAGCAAGAGCCTGGAAAACCCCGAACCTTAGTTTTGAAGCAGTTAAAAATACCGTGAATGATATCATGGTAAATGAGAAACTTACGGCCATATTGCTGGACAAACACGATAAGTTCCTCAGGATATGGCAACCCTGGGTGAATTACAATCGCCCATCAAGATTTGACCTAACGCTCCTTTCCTTATAATAAGCCTTCGTTCCCCCCACCCCAGGGTCCTTCCTTCCTTTCTCTTCTTTCTACCCCCCTCCTTTTTCTACTTTCAATTTCTCTCTCCTTCTCTTTATTCAGGCCCTCGGGCTTAATTCTACAACGACCAGAAAAATAATATAACAAACAAATTATTGCATTCAGAGGTATTTTATCCTCTCTGAGGTTATTCAATTTAATCTGAATTTATTACTGGTTCTTTATATTTTTTTTATTTTATATTTTTATTTTTATTCTGCTTTTTTTTTTATATATTTCTTCATGTAAAGTTATGTATTGCAACAACATTTTGCATTGTATTTTTTAGTTATTTATGTTTGTTTGCAATCATATTACTACGTACTGATATCAAACCGCTACGCCAGAATACGCGGCCTGTAGCTATCCCTTGGTATGCCGTCTGGTCTCAGCATTGAATCGCCTGTGTCCAGGCTTAAATCTTTGATCAATAGCTCCACCCGCTGGATGTCGGCAGCCTTATACCAGTTAATTCATGATGTATCCATCACTGTTTTGCACTTTTCTGTTGATATATATTTTCAATAAAATCTTTTGTACAAGAATTAGATACCTTTATGGAAAATAATTTCTATCACTAAGGTGACCCTTGAGGAACATAAAACCAGCTTAGCTAAATTCAAGCTTTGCACCGTGTTATCTATTTCACAGTGCAACAACCCATGAAGAGCATTGCTGTCCTTATGAAAACCCCACTCCGGACATGAGAAAAAAATGACCTTTGCAGTGGACCCCTCCAAATTTCAAGGGTTAAATGCTCTTTAAGTCTAGTGGTAGAGGAAAAAATCTGTAATATTTACCTTATTCCTCCCTCTCTTGATCTCTAGCACTCTCCTCTTTCCGATGCTCTCGGTTGTGGGCAGGCTCTCCCTGTCATCATGTACAGATAAGGACCATAGGTGTCTAAGTGGGACCACCAGAAGTAGTGCCACAGAGAAGCTGCTTTTATGGGAGTGATTGCGCAGCTTGGTGGAACCCGGAACGAGGAATAAGGAAAATATTATAGCTTGTTTCTCTACCCCTAGAAATAATCCTTGCAATGCAAAGGGGGCAATTGCAAGGGTAAGATTTTTATGCCCAGAGCAGGTCTTTAAGTCTCTGGAGCTATCACTTTTTTTCTCACTGGTTGGATTTTTTTAGTCCTTTGCTAATCACTATTTTCGCAGACCAGGGTACCCTTTTTGAATGGTCCTAAAAAAAAGACGCTATCAACAATAATGGTCCCAGGATCAATTTGCCATGCAAGCCCCACAAGTGGGGGATAACCTCAGGGAATATCTTATCCTTCCTTTGCAACATTATTTCTTAGTTTACACTTGTGATTGTACTTCAGTTTTTTTTTTTGTTTTTAAGTTATTATGAATTGCTAAGCAGTAGGTATTTAAGATTAGTGTTTCCACAGCATATACAGTATATAGGTAACACTGGGCAATGTTACTCAGTTGCAGAACTTTATTTGTTCTGCCTGACTGTGACTGAAATACAATTGCCAGGAGCAGGCTGGGAAATGTAGTCTTGAAGAAGAATCCTAACTACACTCGTTCTAGGGCCGCAACTACAAGACCCATAAGCACCTGGAAGCAGGAGTGACCATAGACAAGAAAAAGATTGGGAAGGAGCTGGGCAGCTGGGGGAAACACGCCAACCAGGAAGGAGCAAGACAGCTGTGTTGTTCTGAGCAGAGATGTGCCAGCCTGGACTGTGCTGAATCGTGCTGTGCAAATCTGTGCAGTGTCAGAGAGAGGGAGGGCGGACTGCTGTGCTGGATGCTAGAACCAGAAGGCAGTTCTGAGCACAGGTACATGCAATCCTGAATCGCTGTCCAGGTCGCCATCACATCCGCTGCAGTCTGCTGTGTCGCTACTTAAGGGCCCCCCCCCCATACAGACCACTCGCTGCCTTCAGAGGACTGTTGCAAAGGAATTCAGTGAGATGGTCTCTGACCCGCATCATAGCTAATAACTAACTGTTAACCTTTTCTTCAGTCTCAACTTGTAAGAGAGCAATTTCACTCCCTTAACACACTGCCACCAGAGACCTATTTAGAATGCTGCCACATCCATCAGTAGGCCGCAGCTATCAACGCCAAAGACAAAGCCTAAAACTATTAGTATCCCAGAGCGCTGACCTTGATTTTCATCTGTTTCCTTTTTTTGTTACCTAATGTCTTAGTCTTTATACCCCTTAACTGTCTTTTTGAACTGGCCTTGCTTTCTGTTTAGCTGCACCAAGGTTTCCACCCACCCACTGAGCCTAACATTACACTAAGCTGCTGTTGAGCATAACCATCTTGAGACATCTTCACCCTCTTTGCGCACCAACATTTAAAGGGCCCCAACTTTGCCAGCAGAAGCTCACATTAAAGACTTCTCACATCACTACATTCCTGAGAGCAGAACTACAGTAGGTTGCGGTTCCAAGGTTTAAGCCTAGCCCCTTTTTCTGTGAACCCTCAAGTGACTTACCTTGTTACATCTTCTTATAATCCTCTTTGGTCACTTGAGGTGTAATCGCTGATTCCGAGAGCTACTTTATATGTAGGGATGAGCCGAACACCCCCGGTTCAGTTCGCAGCAGAACATGCAAACAGGCAACAAATTAGTTGGAACATGCGAACACCGTTAAAGTCTATAGGACGCGAACGTGAAAAATCAAAAGTGCTCATTTTAAAGGCTTATATGCAAGTTATTGCCATAAAAAGTGTTTGGGGGACCCGGGTCCTGCCCCAAGGGACATGTATCAATGCAAAAAAAAGTTTTAAAAGGGCAGTTTTTTTCGGGAGCAGTGTTTTTAATAATGCTTAAAATGAAACAATAAAAATAAAATATTTCTTTAAATATCGTGCCTGGAGGGTGTCCTTAGTATGCCTGTAAAGTAGCGCATCGTTCCCATGTTTATAACAGTGCCACAGCAAAATGACATTTCTAAAGGAAAAAATGTAATTTAAAACTGCTCGCGGCTGTAATGTATATAAAAATACCAAAAACACAAAAAAAATGGCGTGGATGCCCCCCCAAAATCCATACTAGGCCCTTCAGGTCTGGTATGGATATTAAGGGGAACCCCTCACCAAATCTTTGTTTTAAATGGCGTGGGGGTCCCCCAGGCCCCCCAGGCACTATATACTCTGAACAGCAGTATATATAATATACAGCCTGCCCTACATACTCTGCAGAAAATTGGGCCTTAGGTGTTGGTGGTACCAGAACACTGTAAGCCCTCACAGTTACTCTTGTTGGGTGCAAGAATGGGCCCTGCTGTGAAATATTATATAAGAATTGTAATTACATGTCCCTGCTAAACAGGGGCAGAAATATTGGGCCTTGGGTGGTGGTGGTGCCACAACACTGTAACCCCTTTAGATACTCGTGTTGGGCACAGGAACGGGCCCTGCTGTGAAATATTATATTAAAAGTTGTAATTACATGCCCCTGTTAAACAGGGGCAGAAAAATTGGGCCTTGGGTGGTGGTGGTGCTACAACACTGTAACCCCTCACAGATACTCTTGTTGGGCACAGGAACGGTCCCTGGTGTGAAACATGACTGCCAGTTTCTTGCCCTTCTGTGGCACCCCCTCTCTCTAGGCTCACGCTACTCCCTTCCTCAATCTTGCAACCAACATTGGAGCCTTCAAATCGCTGCGCATCCTCCAGCAGCATATAACTGACACTGTAGTCGAATAATTCTGGGAACTCCTCCATGCACGATTGTGGGGCTACAGAAAGAGTGACTGTGGACAAGGAGCCAGTGGAATAGGCCGCTTTGGCAGCTGCGTTGGAAGGCAAACTACTCTGAGCTTGGGTGACAGAGGAGGAGGAGGATGAGGACGGCTCTCGTTATCCACTCCACCAACTCTTCTGCATGTTGTGGTTCAATAACATGGCCAGCAGCAGTAAAAAAGGACAAGCATGACCCACGTCCACCTGCAGAGAATGCACCATGTCCACGACCACCACTGTTGGCTGTAGACACAGAGGCTGCTTGCCCTCTTTTAGTGGCCTGTGAGTGTCTAGTTCTCTTTGGTGGCCTTCCGAACATGATGTATTTTTTTGTTTTGCAACACCACACTACACTGTATTAGATACTGTGTACACCGCCTGAAGTGTATTAGAAAGTGTACAATGGCTGCACTGTATTGAATACTGTGTACACCACCAGAAGTGTAGTAGGAACTGTACAAACTATATTAGATATTGTGTACACCGCCTGAAGTGTATTAGAAACTGTACACAATGTATTAGATACTGTGTACATCGCCTGCACTGTATTAGCAACTGTACAACGGCTGCACTGTATTATATACTGTGTAGACCACTAGAAGTGTATTAGAAACTGTACACACTGTATTAGATACTGTGTACATCGCCTGCACTGTATTAGCAACTGTACAACGGCTGCACTGTATTATATACTGTGTACACCACTTGAAGTGTATTAGAAACTGTACACACTGTATTAGATACTGTGTACGCTGCCAGCACTGTATTAGCAACTGTACAATGGCTGTACTGTATTATATACTGTGTACACCACCAGAAGTGTATTAGAAACTGTACACACTGTATTAGATACTGTGTACACTGCCTGCACTGTATTAGGAACTGTACAACGGCTGCACTGTATTGTATACTGTGTACACCACAAGAAGTGTAGTAGAAACTGTACACACTGTATTAGATACTGTGTACACCGCCTGCACAGTATTAGCAACTGTACATCACGGAATGCACTGTAGATATAGGCTACACTGAATGCAGAGTATATGTGTGTGTATATATATATATATATATATATATATATATATATATATATATATATATATATATATACATACATACATACATACATACATACACACATATATATATATATATATATATATATATATATATATATATATATATTTATAAATATAAATATATATATATATATATATATATATATATATATATATATACACACACATATACTCTGCATTCAGTGTAGCCTATATCTACAGTGCATATACATACATACATACATACATACATATATATATATATATATATATATATATATATATATATATTAATACACCGCCTGAAGTGTATTAGAAACAGTACACCACTGAGTGCACTGTAGATATAGGCTACACTCGATGCAGAGTATATATTTATGGTCGTGGCCCTATGACCGAGAGAGATGTGGATCACATAAACACTTGACAAGACTTACAACATAAATAGACCTGAAGTGTGCCTTGGTGGTCTGGTCGGTATGCCAAGAAAAGTTGTCTGCAAGATTTATTTTTATGTATAACTGGCTGCCCTTCTTAGTTACAAGTTTTCACGCAAGTTGTCATTTTAGTTTTTTTTACAAATATTCCAATTAGAAATCTAAATCAGATTTTTGTGCAGTACTAATTTTTGTCCATTAACCGTTGAAAGAATTTTTTTTTCATTATGAACTGTTATTTTATCTTATGAGTTGATATTATGGGGTTGATTTACTAAAGGGAAAAAGACTGTGCACTTTGCAAAGTGCAGTTGCCCTCTGCAAGAGCAGTTGCTCCAGAGCTTAGTAAATGAGCAGAAGCTCTGCTGACTTCCATCATTCAATCATGTGCAAGCAAAAATGCTGTTTTTTTTATTTTCCTTGCACAGGATTGGGTACTCTTTGCAAAGTCAAGCCTTACCTCATTTACTAAGTTCTGGAGCAATTGCACCTGCAGAGGGCAACTGCACCCTGCAAAGTGCACAGTCTATTTGCTTTTAGTAAATCAACCCCTATATCCTCTGATGGCCCTTTTTCCCACTTTTCTCAATAGATTAAAACTCACAGCACAATGTCCAAGGACAGCCATAGCCCACCAGCTTCCAAGCAACACTCTTCAGCAATAAAAGGACCCTTCTTGCCTCTACAAACATTTATCTCCTCTCCAACCACCATCTGGGCAACCTCCTCCCAGGGATTCGCTGAGGTGAGATAAATATTCATAACTTCAGTGGCTGACCCTCCTCTATAAGCTCTATAAGTCATTCCCTCCAGCAAATGTCTTTTAGCTCAGATTCCTCCAGGCCCTCCACCAGGCACATGCTCGGGCCTAGCAACAGCTCGCAGTCAGTACACAAGCTGCCTTCCAGGGACAGCAACCCCAGGAGAAAAGACCCCCTGAACAGGCCTCCTTAAACATTTATCTACTCCACAGCCACCTTCCAGGCTCCCCCTCCCAGGGATTGGCTGAGGCCAGATAAATATTCATAACTTCAGTGGCTGACCCTACTACTCTATCTCTGAAAGCTTCTTCCAATAGCAGACAGAAGCAATCTACCACCAAGCTTAAGGAAACCTGCCCAGACTTAGTAAATCAATTGCCACCCCACTGAGAACAGCAGAACCAAAAAAGCTAAATTTAGCTTGACTAGAGCAGGGCGCTACAGTGTGACTGGCAAGTCATTTCAATTCCTGCAAGGGTATGAAACTGTTTACACATGTCATGTATTTGCAAATACCAACGAATATCTAACTTTATCAGGAAAACCTGTTCGTATCATTGTTGTTTTTTTTTTCTATTTATTACCAACACCATACAACTGTTTGAGGTTACTGTATTTCATAAATATTTGTGCAACTTCCTTCATGTGACATCAGAATGACACAGTAGGTCTCATATTGCCTTGATTTACCTTTTAATAGCCTGTGTTGAGTCAGGTCAATGAACAGAATTAAACTTTACAATTTGGTTTCTCATATCTCTATGGGACTCTACTGGTAATTCATATTATGAATAATATAATAGGAGGGACTGGAATACGCAAAATGGGCATGGGAATGCAAAACTCATAGGTGGGAAGCAATAAAATTGGGAATTATAGTGGGAATATCTTGCTGTTGCAGTATCCAAGATATATAAGAAGACTTATGTCGCGTACACATGATCGGACATTCTGACAACAAAACCGTGTATTTTTTTCTGACGGATGTTGGCTTAAACTTGTCTTGCATACACACTGTTGCACAAATGTTGTCAGAAATTCCGATCGCCAAGAATGTGCTGACGTACAACAAGTACGACAGCACTATAAAAGGGAAGTTCAATAGCCAATGCGCCACCCTTTGGGCTCCTTCTGCTAATCTTGTGTTAGTAGAAGTTTGGTGAGAGACGAATCGCGCTTTTCAGCCTTGTGCTTTTCAGTTTATTACTGCTCTTCAGTTTGTGCTTGTGGGTTCGTATCAGTTTTTCAGTGCATGTAGTCAGTTTGTTTCTGTTTTTCAGTGCTTTCTTGTCCGCTCGTTTCTGATTTTCAGCTCGCTCTTCTCAGGCCTTTTTGATTTTCAGTGCGTTCTGTTAGTTCGTTCTGACCAGCCGACCATTTTGAAGCCATGTTGCGGTTACGTACACGTCATAGAGTTCGTGCTATGCAGGGCCTTGGTGTTGGGGTTCTTACTTTGACCCAAGCCCAGTCCATGAACAGGGGGAGGAGGAGTTCATGGACGAAGAATTGGTTGCTCCAGCGTGACCAATTCTCGCATATGCAATTGTTGCGGAATATCCAGGAGAATAATTCTGATGATTTCAGGAATTATCTCCGGATGACAGACCCTGTTTTTCACCGTCTGTTGGCTTTGCTGTCCCCTTATATTATGAACCAGGACACCTGCATGCGGCAAGCCATCACTCCGAAACAAAGGCTAGTCGCCACCTTGTGGTACTTGGCGATGGGAAGAAGTCTGCAGGACATCAAGTTCTCGACAGGCATCTCCCCCCCAGGCTCTGGGGATCATTATTCCAGAGATTTTTTCTGCCATCATTCAGGTCCTGCAGAAGGACTATATCAAGGTAAGTTTTATCCTTTAACATCACATTCTATGTATTTAATGTTTGCTAATCTATTGGATTTTTTTCATCATTCCCTAATTACCATGATTGTAACATGCTGTGAATGTCCTCTTTGTCCTCATGCATGCTGGAAGCTTTTAAACTTCCTTTTTTGTCCTTCATGCATATTTTCCTTTACTAACCTCCCCAGCATGCTATCCTGGGCCCATACACACCTAGCTTAGCCACTTAACAATGTATTTTGTCAGCTCAATAGTAGTGTTTTACACTAAACACCCCCTAAAATGTGTACAAATGTTATTGTTGTCCTTAAATTCAGGCAGAGTGCAAGAGGCTCATTTGGAACCCCCCCAACCGCTAAGTCAACCGATACCAATCCTCTATCTGCTGATTTAGCCAAACCCATACACACTAAACCTACCTCTTTTGTGGTCAGATTTATGGATAAATTCACCAAAGCATGTAGTGCAAGGGCCTGCCTGAATACTTTCAAATGCTACTGTTTAAAGTTTTGTTCTCCTACAATCTTTATAGGTAAGAATGTAAAAATGTGCTTCAATTTGGACAGTGTGTATTCATATTTTTGGATTATGACACTTCTTACCTGTTCAGTGGGCTGCCAATAGTGTAATAAGGATGGGCTGGCCAAAGTAACACACATTATTTATGCATTCAGCTCCCAATGAAGTGGAGAGGGTTACCTGTCCAAAACACCCCCCCTAAAATTTTTACAATGGGCCATCAGAGGGGGTGAGGAATCTGATAAGTGGACCACATACTTTTGTCTTTAAACACTCATTTCAATAAATGTTATAATTATGTTGGCCAAGAATGTTTGTGTCTAATCTGCTTGCAATGTTATGTGCAAAAGTACTAATTATTTTTTTTCTTGTTTGACTCCACAGTTTCCTTCAAACCCACAGGAATGGCAGACTGTGGCCTCCCAGTTTGCCCAGCAGTGGGACTTTCCTAACCGCGGAGGGGCAATCGATGGGAAACATATCTATATCATCCCATCCTCCCAACTCGGGGTCATACTATTATAATTATAAGGGGTTTAACAGTATTGTGATTAGGGATGAGCTTCGAGTTCGAGTCGAACTCATGTTTGACTCGAACATCGGCTGTTCGCCAGTTCGCCGAACAGCGAACAATTTGGGGTGTTTGCGGCAAATTTGAAAGCCGCATAGATAAAAGTCTATGGGAGAAATCAAAAGTGCTAATTTTAAAAGCTTATATGCATGGTATTGTCATAAAAAGTGTTTGGGGACCAGAGTCCTGCCCCAGGGGACATGTATCAATGCAATAAGAAGTTTTAAAAACAGCCTTTTTTTGGGAGCAGTGATTTTAATAATGCTTAAAGTGAAACAATAAAAGTGTAATGTGACAGACCTAGCCGGGAAAGAGACTTTTGGAGGGGACTGTATGCTAGCCTCTTGCCGATCGATCGGGGGCCCTTGCATTTGGGGGAACGGTGCTCTTTGTGAGCTGTATGCCTGGGGACCCTTGAGGTGGTATTACTGTGGATTTGGGTCCTGGTCCCCCAGGACACACAGACTCTGGGGACCCTGGATTTGCCATATTGGAATAGTGGCTGATTCATAATGCTGGGACAGATACTGTTGGGAGATGCTGATGTAAATTCCAACACCTGTCTGTCTATTGTCTGCTAAAATGTGTATTGTAAATAAGTCTACTAGGGATCTAAGAGTCATTAGATCCCCATTGTTATTTGTGTTAATTAACTCTGCTATTGTGTGAAGAAGAGTCTATGTTGATTGTGATAATGTTGATTGGATTTTCTGAACTACAAGACGGCCAGTCTGGCCTAACTGTCATGTCTGAGTCATCTAGGCTGTCTAAAGGGATTAGTTAATTAGCTCATGTTAATTAGGTTAATTAGGTTACAGCTGTATTGTTAGAGTAATATGAACAGGAGGTCTGCACCTCCACTTTGAGTGTATAAAAGCCTGTATTTTGCAATAAAGGATTCCTGTTTGAACTTACATACAGCCTGCCTGGTGTTTGTTCTGAGCTATCACAACTGGACTAGAACGGCACAGAGCTGTAGTTCTAGTCCCGGAGCATCGGATGACCGAACCATCAGACGTTGCAATCGGATTCAATAGCTGCAGAGGAGTGTCGGGAGAGTGGAACCGAGCGAGCAAGGGGCTCGTTACATTGGTTGGCAGCCGTGGGATTTGCTTTCCAGTTACCTGGACACTCCAAACCAGCCTGCAGGAGAGCCACGCTGAAAGACTTACTTGAGAGCCATGGAGGGAATGGTGGGATTGTGCTTCCTTGCCGTGAACACATCCAAACCATCACCTGGATCCAAGGTAGCAGGATAGCAGGAGAGGAGAAATACCAGCCACCATGGATGAGGAATTCAGAAGGAGGTTGCGAGAGAAGGAGATACAGCACAGAGGACCAGTATCAGAGCAGGTCCTGCTAGGATGGTTTGATTCTATCCGCTGTGAACTCTGGAAGGAAGTGCTAGCCTGTGAGCAGCGACACCAGGGAAAAGTTCTCCCCTCCATTCATGCGAGGTACTGGTCGCTGTATGAAGTGCGAATGCTGTTTTTGGGGGAACAGCCGAACCAGGAGTGGACAGCCGAGTTAAGCAGGCTGATCTGGGCAGAAATGCGGTTGGACAAGAGCTACAGAGCCCTCCAGTGGTATGTAGCCCAAGTGTGCCCATGGACAGCGGATGACAGCCCCACGGAAGGCTTTGACTACGATGGCCTGGGATTGTTATACTGGAGGCTGTCCAGGGACCCTGACTTTGGAAGTGATCGGGACTGGCGTTTGGAGGAAATAATGGAGCACAGAGAGCGGAGACTGAATGTCTCAGAAGTGCACTGGGCACTGGAAGATTTGGAGTTTCTGGCCATTCGGGAATGGGAGTTGGAGATCGCCAACAAACAGCTGTTAGACTCTGCTCAGCAGCAGGGTGGTGCTCCCTTTGCCTGGGACTATCATGAAATACCAGTTGACAACTATGAAATCCTGGCTGAAGAGTTGACAATGTGGCAGAGTAACGGTGAGCTTTGCCAACCTGCAACCGCAGCTATGGAGGGGGAGGTCTTATGGTGGATGCAGCAAGTGCTGACTGACCTTGATGAACCTGTTTCTGCATTGGATGATCTTGGATGGAGGAATGTGCTTGTCCAGCAGAATGCCAGAGAATCGGCAGTGGAAAATCTGAAGATTGCCGTCCCCAAACCTGAAGTGCTGACAACAGGGCAGAGCTCTGCTAACCTCTGCCCAGCACTGATAGCATCTTCTGGGTTCCACGGAGAGGAGATGATGAACCTTTATCCCCAGACACCAGTTGCAGAGACAGGGGATTTGATAGACTTTTCTGCTGAGGAAGAACAACCTGGTGAGCCTCCAGCAGAAGAAGAGCTGTTATTAGGACCAAACTTCACTATGCTCTGCCCAGCACCAACAGAAGTATCTGTGAAGTTACAAGGAACTTCCCCATCTGAAGCGCTGGCAACCGGACAGAGGGTCCAAGATCTCTGCCCTACACCTGCGGCGGTTCCGGAGGCTCAGGGTGAGAAGGAGGTGGTCACTTCCCAGCAGCAGATCAGGATACAGGGGGAGAAGGGAGAGGAGGTGTTCATCGTCCCTCCCCAACAGTTAGCCGGAGCAGGTGGTGTGGGGTTTCTCCAGGGAGAAGGGCCAGTCCAGGCCTCTCCCCAGCGGCAGATATGTTCTTTGAGAGAGGCAGAGGTTGGCTGGGTGAGTAATGCTTTGTTTGGAACAATTTGATTGGGGTACTGTGTGGGTACAGGCATTAGAGGACTGGAACTACTGACTAACTTTGGAGTCAACCCGTCTGGGGTCTCCTCCTGTGTTAGTCTCCTGTCGAAAGGGGGGAAATGTGACAGACCTAGCCGGGAAAGAGACTTTTGGAGGGGACTGTATGCTAGCCTCTTGCCGATCGATCGGGGGCCCTTGCATTTGGGGGAACGGTGCTCTTTGTGAGCTGTATGCCTGGGGACCCTTGAGGTGGTATTACTGTGGATTCGGGTCCTGGTCCCCCAGGACACACAGACTCTGGGGACCCTGGATTTGCCATATTGGAATAGTGGCTGATTCATAATGCTGGGACAGATACTGTTAGGAGATGCTGATGTAAATTCCAACACCTGTCTGTCTATTGTCTGCTAAAATGTGTATTGTAAATAAGTCTACTATGGGATCTAAGAGTCATTAGATCCAAAATTTTTAAAAAATGGTGTGGGGTCCCCCCCAAAAAATTGGGAGGGTCTGCGGGTGGGGGGCTTATCGGAACTCCAACCCCCTCTGACAACACGGGGAAAGCCACAGGGAACTCCCATGAATTCCCCGTGTGTCAGAGGAGGGTGGGGTCACCGAGTGGCCCCGCCCTCCATTATATAAGAAATGTCAGAAGAAGCGAAGCATCACACGGCAGAAGACTCCCACTGAGGCGGATCTTGCGGACGGAGCGGAGAAGAAGCCTGGAGAAAGATGCGGGACGAGAAGAGCGGAGGAAAAAGAAGATGGAGAAGAAGAAGATGAAGAAGAAGATGGAGGAAGGAGAAGAACACTGAAAGAACACCAAAAGAAAGAAGATGGAAGAAGAAGCTGAAAGAAGAAGAAATTAATAAAGGACTTGTCAAAAACCGTCTCTTGTGTTTTTTAACCTTTTTGACACTTTTTTTGTGAAATGGTAGGGGTACATTTGTACCCAATTACCAATTCACACAGGGGTGGGCCCGCAGACCCCCACAACCACCGGGCAAGGGTTGTGGGGATGAGGCCCTTCTCCCCATCAACATAGGGACAAGCTGCTTTGGGGGGCTACCTCAAAGCACGCTCCCAATGTTGAGGGCATGTGGCCAGGTACGGTTCAGGGGGGGCACTCTCTAATCCTCTCCTTTTTTCCTACAGCCTGCCAGGTTGCATGCTCGGATAAGGGTCTGGTATGGATTTTTGGGGGGACCTCATGCCATTTTTTAAAAAATTTTGGGGCGGGGTTCCCCTTAATATCCATACCAGACCTGAAGGGCCTGGTATGGAATTTAGGGGGACACCCATGCCATTTTTTTTTTTATATTTTGGTTCGGGGTTCCCCTGTGGGGAAATCCCTTGCCGTTTTTATTAATGAACTTTTATGTGTATTGTTAGACCGACAATTCATTATAGCCGCGAGTAGTTTTAAATGACTTTTTTTCCTTTGAAATGTCATTTTGCTGTCAGACTGTTCTAAACATGAGAAACATGCACCCCTTTACAGGCATACTATAGACACCCCCAGGTACGAAATTTCAAGGAATATTACACTTTTTTATTGTTTCACTTTAAGCATTATTAAAATCACTGCTCCCGAAAAAACGGCCATTTTTAAAACTTCTTTTTGTATTGATACATGTCTCCTGGGGCAGGACCCAGGTCCCCAAACACTTTTTATGACAATCATTTGCATATAAGCCTTTAAAATGAGCACCTTTGATTATTCATATTTGTGTCCCATAGACTTCAACGGTGTTCACACGTTCTAACAAATTTTTTGCCTGTTCGCATGTTCTGATGCGAACCGGTGTTCGGCTCATCCCTAATTGTGATGTTGGCGGTGGTGTCAGCGACATACAAGTTTTTGTATGTGGACGTGTGGAAGAATGGCTGGATGTTGGATGGTGGAGTCATCACTCAGACGGAGTTCTGCAGACGGCTCCAGAATGGCAGCTTGGGCTTGCCACCTGCAGAAGACAACGTGGCTGGTCTTTTGTTTGTTTTTGTTGCTGATGAAGCATTTGGGCTAGGAGAACATCTGATGAGGCCATTTACCATGAGTACCCTCACCCCAGACCAAAGAGTTTTTAACTACCAGCTGGCTAGAACCAGAAGAGTGGTGGAGAATGCTTTCAGCATAATGGCCAGCCGGTTCTGCCTATTTCTAACACCAATCCACATGGCGAAATATAAACTCAACCATATTGTGCTTGCCTGCTGCATTCTGCACAATTTTCTACGTAAAAATGCTATGAACTATGTGACCTCAGTTGGACCTGAGGCCGGATTTCCTGATCAATCAACCCTGATGGCACTTGAAGCTTACGTCCTGGCTTGCCCCCCTAAAGCGCCCGTGAAGTCAGACAAAAATATCTGGAGTACTTTGCGGGTGGGGGGGCATTGATATGCCAGCAAATGTGTGAAACATTTTTAAAATACATTTTTTTTTTAATTAACTATTTCATTTGATTTACTGCTTGTGTTTCTTGTATCTGTCTTCTAGGCTCTATAATGGGCTTTTCTTTTTGGCCATTTTCTTCAATATGCAAACGTAATTTATTTGATACATGAGGTGACAATCTCTTCTTCAGATAACTTTTATGTCTGCAACACACACATTGTTTTTGTTGTTAATGTATGTAATGCATTAATGATAAAAATATTCATCCTTTTCAGCACCATGAATTAATTGTTTTGAGTCCCTAAAATGGCCTGATTAGGGCCAATTTTAGAGCACTGTGGGGGTTATTTACTAAAGGCAAATCCACTTTGCACTACAAGTGCAGTGAAACTGCACTTGTAGTGCAGAGTGGATTTGCCTTTAGTAAATAACCCCCATTGTCCCTAAACTACAGCAACTTACTCCAAAAACTGGTATTGAGCATTGAAATAAGAAGCCACACATTGTTGAGTATAAAACATTTTACTCCGTGCACATTCACATGTGCATTAAAAAAGGGTTTTTGAACAAACATCTTTGGTGTATAACATTTTATGGTTGACACTAGAAATAGCCTTTTTTTGTTAAGCAGGCGTGTTTAAAACCATAATAACATACACAATTCAGGAACTTACAAAGTTCAACTTTGAAAAATTGAAGGCAATATCAGATATTAGTATGTTCAAACTGTGTTGATCTTGCCTTCATCAGATGGGGTGATGTCACCCCTGTAAAAGACAAATTTTGAAGATGCACACAAATTGGGAGGCAAAATGTGGATTTTCCTTCTGATCCCATGCGTAATGTCAACATGTACTAGCTCCCATCATTTGGGATCAATGGACATGTTTCAGGGGTGCAACCCCTTCCTCTCACCTACTTGAGTTGCGAGGAAGGGGTTTCACCCACAAAACGCATACATTGATATCCCATGATGGCAGATAGCACATGTTGACACACAGTGTGCATCTTCAAAATTTGGCTTTTATAATACTTTAAAACTTGTTTCAAAAGAAAAAAATCCAAAATGGTACAATTTTTGTGTGGTTTAGATTCTGCCTAAAACATCAATGATGTTCTTAATTTTTTGTTGAACATCATTGATGTTTTCCTTTATCTTTTCTAAATCACGATTGCACACCATGATCTCCCCAATGAGGACGTGTACACTTGCACTGGTGAAATTAGTTTCTTCTTCCAAAATATACACATCACCTAAAATGAAAAAAAACACACCATGTTTTATAAATATGCAGGCATACATCTATTACCTGAAGCTGTGGTCCCTGACACTCACCTGTTGTGGTCACTGATTCCCCCAAATCATGTACCTCGGAATCCACATCCTCAGTTTGTGGTGTGGGGATTTCCCCTTCTTTAGGAGGTTGGGGGTTCCTGGTGTTCTCAGATGTCCCGACTATTTTCTCCCCTATGTGAATAAAAAAGAGGTATACTTAGCACACAGATGTTTGAGGCAAGAAATAGGAATATGAAACATTGCTTGGAAGTGTCGTACAATTGTCTGTTTTGGGCAGAGTTCCAAGCTGAAGACATGATTTTTTTCCCTTTCTTCAAGCTGGAATACTTACCTTTTTTGGTAAAGTTTCCCACATGGAGACACCCTTAGTATCCACTGGAGCACCCGTGTGGGACAACCTAAGAAGGGTGTTCTGGTTTCCCTCACTAGTGCTCCTGCGTCCAGATGTGTAAACAGCTGCTGAATGTCCTCTCCTTACACTGAATAAAATTTGCATTTCGTTCTAGTTACAAACACATCTAGACAACAAACATCTTTTAATACAAATAGGCCTGAACAAATGTAGTTAACCTGCATCTGCCAAAAACATAGTATTAGTGGTGAATGAAGGATGTTTACTACGAACGATTACTGTGCCCGCGAACCTGAAACTTGCCATTTTAAATGCCATTTTAAACTACAACAGTAAAGAAAAGTACATAGAGCAGCCAGAAGTAAAAATAACTAGAAAAGCTACAATTTCTGGAGAAATTGTGTGAAATCTTCTTGCCTCCACCTGCACTAGTCTACAACTGGAGAGGGAGGAGTAACTGGGTGGATTGGCTTGAGTAACTGTTGTGTGGTTGGAGTGGCTGGAGTAACTGTGAAAAGTGTTAAAAAGCTTAGTATTTTAAAAAGTATAAATAGTAGTAAAAAAGTTGAAGAAGTCCCATCATTAGCTGAAAGAGCTGAACATTTTTTTCCAAAATGATTTTTTTTTTCAAAAATGATTTTTTTTTAAATAAATAATTTTTTTTCAAACAGTATTTATTTATTTTTTTTTTAAATTACTTTTTTTCAAAAATGTATTTTTTTTCAAAAATTTTTTTCTTTTTTCAAAAAAATTTTTTTCAAAACATTTTTATTTATTTTTTTTTTTCAAAAATTATTGGTTTTTTTTATCATGGGGTGGTCATAATGTTTTGGCTGATAATGAGTGTTCATAAATTTGGCTAATCATGGGGTGGTCATAAATTATTTGGCTGATCATGGGGTGGTCATAATGTTTTGGCTGATCATGTTGTGGTCATAATGATTTGGCTGGTGGTCATAATGTTTTGGCTGATCATGGGGGGTCATAATGTTTTGGCTGATCATGGGGTGGTCATAATGTTTTGGCTGATCATAGCGTGGTCATAATTTTTTGGCTGATCACGGGGTGGTCATAATGTTTTGGCTGATCATGGGGGGTCATAATGTTTTGGCTGGTGGTCATAATGTTTTGGCTGATCATGGGGGGTCATAATGTTTTGGCTGATCATGGGGTAGTCATAATGTTTTGGCTGATCATGGCGTGGTCATAATTTTTTGGCTGATCATGGGGTGGTCATAATGTTTTGGCTGATCATTGGGGGGCCATAATGTTTTGGATGATCATGGGGGGTCATAATGTTTTGGCTGTTTATGGTGTGGACATAATGTTTTGGCTGATTATGGCGTGGACATAATGTTTTGGCTGATTATGGGGGTCATAATGTTTTGGCTGATTATGGGGGTCATAATGTTTTGGCTGATCATGGGGTTGACAGCTTTTGTCACCGCAAAAACGATGATATTTCGTGAACCATTTAGCAAAACGTTCCACAAAGTAATAGCACACCAATCGTGAACAATCCGCATGTTTCGGTATATTACTGTCTATGTAGTGCAGGCATGTCCAAAGTCTGGGCTCATGGACCAATTGCAGCCCACGTTCTGGTTTTGAGAGGCCCGCCTGGTTATTTGGACATATATCTTTTGTGGTCCTCGACGATCTCCCAGCGCCAGGACCACAAAAGATGTATATGCCTTGGAGGGGACAGGGAGGAGGCGTGACGAGCACTGTACACACAGGAGAATTTCCTGTTTATGGGACTTTCTATTAAAGAGGCCGCCGTGTAAACAGGAGATTTTCCTGATGGT
Source organism: Aquarana catesbeiana (assembly GCF_042186555.1). Classification (NCBI taxonomy): domain Eukaryota; kingdom Metazoa; phylum Chordata; class Amphibia; order Anura; family Ranidae; genus Aquarana; species Aquarana catesbeiana. The sequence goes on from NC_133335.1 coordinate 187,049,626, forward strand.
GATCTTTGGCACTCGTGAGTGCATTCCTGGCAATGTTGCTGAATTCCTGGCAATGGTGAGTGCATTCCTGGCAATGGTGGTGTATTCCTGGCAATGGTGGGTGGTGCATTCCTAGAAATGGTGAGGCTACATTCATGGCAATGGTGGGTCTGCAGATGTGCACTGATCCTTATTTTGATTCACAGTTCTTTATTTAAAATTAATTTTTTTTCCCTGAAACTTCGCTCTTAAAGTGAAGATGCGTTTTATATGCCAATAAATATGGTATATCCAAATAATACGCCTGAGATCATCTCTTTACTCACACACAGCCACAAAGGCAAGAGAATTCTTGTTGGGCAGTGTATTCGTGCTTTGGTCGAACAAACTTACATAGAATTTTAATGGTTTAAAGAATGTAAGGCAAAATAGTTGGCTCTCATGTATGTTCACTTCATCAAATCTGTTCCTCTTTGAAAAAAGTTTGGACACCCCTGATGTAGTGTAAAAGCTGTGGGAGGAGTTAGGGTGGTAAATTTGGCTATAATAATAACTAGAAAAGCTACAATTACAGTAGTCTACAACTGGAGTGGGTGGAGTAACTGGGAGGAGTGGCTTAAGTAACTGTTGTGTGGTTGGAGTGGCTGGAGTAACTGTGAAAAGTGTTAAAAAGCTTAATATTTTAAAAAGTATAAATAGTAGTAAAACAGTTGAAGAAGTTCCATCATTAGCTGAAAGAGCTGAACATTTTTTTCAAAAAATATTTTTTTTTAATGATTTTTTTAAAATGTTTTTTCTTTCAAAAATGATTTTTTGTTCAAAAATTATTTTTCATTTTTTTCAAAAATGTTTTTTTTTTCAAAAATGATTATTTTTTTCAGAAATGATTTTTTTTTCAAAAATGATTTTTAAAAAAAAAAATATATAATTTTTTTTCATTGGGTGGTCATAATGTTTTGGCTGATCATGGAGTGGTCATAATATTTTGGCCGATCATGTTGTGGTCATAATGTTTTGGCTGATAATGGGGTGGTCATAAATTATTTGGCTGAACATGGGGTGGTCATAATGTTTTGGCTGGTCATAATGTTTTGGCTGATCATGGAGTGATCATAATGTTTTGGCTGATCATGGGGGTGGACATAATGTTTTGGCTGATTATGGCGTGGACATAATGTTTTGGCTGATTATGGCATGGACATAATAATTTGGCTGATTATGGCGTGGACATAATGTTTTAGCTGACCATGGGGTAGTCAGCTTTTGTCACCTCCCACTCTAGTTTTGAACATTTCGCCATTCATTACTATGGGACCAATTTCGCCGCAAAAATGACGATATTTCGTGAACCATTCGGCGAAACGTTCCACAAAGTAATAGCACACCAATTAAATGACATTGAGGCCGGATTCACACTGGTATTTTTCAGCTTTTCCCAAAGTTCCACAAGGTAATAGCACACCAATGAAATGACATTGAACATTTCGCCATTCATTCCTATGGAACCAATTTCGCCACAAAAATGACAATATTTTGCGAACCATTCAGCGAAACGTTCCACAAAGTAATAGCACACCAATCGGGAACAATCCGCACATTTCGGTATATTACTGTATATGTGGTGTAAAAGCTGTGGGAGCAGTTAGGGTGGTAAATTTGGTAATAATAATATTAATAACTAGAAAAGCTACAATTTCTGGGGAAATTGTAAAAAGTGTTCTTGCCTCTACAACTGGAGTGGGCGGAGTAACTGGGTGGAGTGGCTTGAGTAACTGTTGTGTGGTTGGAGTGGCTGGAGCTCCTGTGAAAATGTGAAAAAGCCTAATATTTTAAAAAGTATAAATAGTAGTAAAAAAGTTGACAAAGTCCCATCATTAGCTAAAAGAGCTGAACATTTTTTTCAAAAATTACTTTTTTTTTCATAAATTATGAATTTAAAAAAAAAAATTTTTTTTTCAAAAATAAATTTTTTTTTCAAAAATGATTTTTTTTTTCAAAAATGATTTTTTTTTTTCAAAATTGATTTTTTTTTCATGGGGCGGTCATAATGTTTTGGCTGATCATGGGGTGGTCATAATATTTTGTCTGATCATGGGGTTGTCAGATTTTGTCACCTCCCACTCTAGTTTTGAACATTTCCCCATTCATTCCTATGGGACCAATTTCGCCGCAAAAACTACATTTTGTGAACCATTCGGCGAAACGTTCCACAAAGTAATAGCACACCAATTAAATGTCATTGAGGCCGGATTCATACTGGTATTTTTCAGCTTTTCACAAAGTTCCACAAGGTAATAGCACACCAATGAAATGACATTGAACATTTCGCCATTGATTCCTATGGGACCAATTTTCCGCAAAAACTACGATATTTCGTGAAAAATTCAGTGAAACGTTCCACAAAGTAATAGCACACCAATCGGGAACAATCCGCACCTTCGGTATATTACTGTCTATGTAGTTTAGGGTGGTATGATCATGGGGTTGTCAGCTTTTGTCACCTCCCACTCTAGTTTTGAACATTTCGCCATTCCTATGGGACCAATTTCGCTGCAAAAACAATGATATTTCGTGAACCATTCGATGAAACGTTCCACAAAGTAATAGCTCACCAATTAAATGACATTGATTCCGGATTCACACTGGTATTTTTCAGCTTTTCACAAAGTTCCACAAGGTAATAGCACACCAATTAATTGAACATTTCACCATTCATTCCTATGGGACTAATTTTGCCGCAAAAACAACGATATTTCGTGAACCATTTGATGAAACGTTCCACAAAGTAATAGCACACCATTCGGGAACAATCCGCACGTTTCGGTATATTACTTGTCTATGTAGTGTAAAAACTGTAGGAGGAGTTAGGGTGGTAAATTTGGCTATAATAATAATAAGAAGAAGAACTAGAAAAGCTACAATTTCTGGGGAAATTGTGAAAAGTGTTCTTGCCTCTACAACTGGAGTGGGCCGAGTAACTGGGTGGAGTGGCTTGAGTAACTGTTGTGTGGTTGGAGTGGCTGGAGTAACTGTGAAAAGTGTTAAAAAGCTTAATATTTTAAAAAGTATAAATAGTAGTAAAAAAGTTGAAGTCTCATCATTAGCTGAAAGAGTTGAACATTTTTTTCAAAAATTATGATTTTTTTTTTCAAAAATTATGAATTTTTTTTCAAAAATGATTTTTTTTTTTCAAAAATGATTTTTTTTTTCAAAAAAAGGTTTTTTTTGTCAAAAATATTTTTTTTTTCAAAAATATATATTTTTTTTCAAAAATGATTTTATTTATTTTTTCAAAAAAGATTTTTTTTTAAATCATATTTTTTTTTAAATGATTTTTTTTTTTCAAAAATGATTTTTTTTTTAAATCATATTTTTTTTTTAAATGATTTTTTTTTTCAAAAATGATTTTTTTTTCAAAAATTATTATTTTTTTTTCAAATTATTATTTTTTTTTTTCAAAAATCATTTTTGTGAAAAAATAAGAAGAATACGAAGAATAATATATATGTGAGATAACAGTAAGTGGTCTTGCTATGCAAGACCACTTAATAATAATAATAAGAAGAAGAAGAATAATATATATGTGAGATAACAGTAAGTGGTCTTGCTATGCAAGAACACTTAATAAGAAGAATAATATATATGTGAGATAACAGTAAGTGGTCTTGCTATGCAAGAACACTTAATAATAATAAGAATAATATATATGTGAGATAACAGTAAGTGGTCTTGCTATGCAAGAACACTTAAATAACTAGAAAATGCATTTCCTGGGGAAAATGCGTGGGAATGCTGAATAGCTAAATTGCTAAAACGGCCGCCATCAAAACTGCCCCATCATACTGCCATCAAAACTGCCCCATCAGAATTGCCCCATCAAAATTGTCCCCATTAAAACTGCCCCATCAGAATTGCTCCATCAAAACTGCCCCATCAGAATTGCCCCATCATATTACCACCATCAAAACTGCCCCATCATATTGCCACCATCAAAACTGCCCCCATCATATTGCCATCAAAACTGCCCCATTAGAATTGCCCCATCAAAATTGACCCCATCAAAACTGCCCCATCATATTGCCACCATCAAAACTGCCCCATCAGAATTGCCCTATCAAAACTGCCCCATCAAAACTGCCCCATCATATTGCCACCATCAAAACTGCCCCATCAGAATTGCCCCATCAAAACTGCCCCATCAGAATTGCCCCATCAAAACTGCCCCATCAGAATTGCCCTATCAAAACTGCCCCATCATATTGCTACCATCAAAACTGCCCCATCAGAATTGCCCTATCAAAACAGCCCCATCATATTGCCACCATCAAGACTGCCCCATCAGAATTGCCCCATCATATTGCCACCATCAAAACTGCCCCATCAGAATTGCCCTATCAAAACTGCCCCATAATATTGCCACCATCAAAACTGCCGCATCATATTGCCACCATCAAAACTGCCCCATCATAATTGCCCCATTAAAACTGCCCCATCAGAATTGCCCTATCAAAACTGCCCCATCATATTCCTCTATTATAAATCAGTACATGGTGTGTCTGTCCCCTCCCCCGGGCTCTGTAATCAGCTGAGATGCTCCAGCCACCTTCCCCCCTGTGTATAACAGAAGCTTTGGTAACCATGGCAACAAAACAAACACTAACAGTACACTCTGATTAATGGCTAAAATTTCCTGAAATGACCTCTAAACAAATGGCCGTATTTTAAAAACTATACATCCTACAGCGAAGATCTTTATATTGTGAGAATCACAAGACCCAGACCTAGATTTTGATGTATAGTATGTCTCTGAAATATTAAAAATGAAGGCACAGTCGCAGTTTAGAAATTGCCCTTCAAATTTGGAGGGGGCTAGAGTGTAGTTTCAATGAATGTCAATGGACGGCGTGAGTTGCAAACAAATGGTCATATTGTGAAAACTATCAGGACTATGGCTTAGCCGTGGACATGTTTAGTGGCAGCAGGGATAGCTGAACGTTTTGATATAAGATTTGTGTAGGTGGGCTTGAAAATGAGGGAGTGGCGGCAGTTTAGAAATCATGTTCTGATTTTCCAGCTTTTGTCATCTCCCACTCTAGTTTCCCAATTCATTCCTATGGGACCAATTTCGCCGCAAAAACGACGATATTTCGTGAACCATTCGGCGAAACGTTCCACAAAGTAATAGCACACCATTTGGGAACAATCCGCACGTTTCGGTATATTACTTGTCTATGTAGTGTAAAAACTGTGGGAGGAGTTAGGGTGGTAAATTTGGCTATAATAATAAGAATAATATATATGTGAGATAACAGTAAGTGGTCTTGCTATGCAAGAACACTTAACTAGAAAAGCTACAATTTCTGGGGAAATTGTGAAAGTGTTCTTGCCTCTACAACTGGAGTGGGCGGAGTAACTGGGTGGGGTGGAGTGGCTTGAGTAACTGTGAAAAGTGTTAAAAAGCTTAATATTTTAAAAAGTATAAATAGTAGTAAAAAAGTTCCATCATTCGCTGAAAGAGCTGAACATTTTTTTCAAAGGTAATTTTTTTTTTCAAAAATGAATTTTTTTATTTCAAAAATAATTTTTTTTTCGAAATTATTATTTTTTTTAAAGTAATTTTTTTTTCAAAAATAATTTTTTTTTTCAAAAATATTTTTTTTTTCAAATATATTTTTTTTTCAAAAATAATTTTTTTTTTAAAAGTAATTTTTTTTTCAAAAATATTTTTTTTTCAAAAATAATTTTTTTTTTTCAAAAATATTTTTTTTTTCAAAAATATTTTTTTTTTTTTTCAAAAATGATTTTTTTTTTTTCAAAAATTATTTTTTTACTTTTTTCAAAAATAATTTTTTTTTTCAAAAATATTTTTTTTTTTACATGGGGCGGTCATAATGTTTTGGCTGATCATGGGGTGGTCATAATGTTTTGGCTGATCATGGGGTTGTCAGCTTTTGTCACTTCCCACTCTAGTTTTGAACATTTAGCCATTCATTCCTATGGGACCAATTTCGCCGCAAAAACGTCATTTCGTGGACCATTCGACTAAACATTCCACAAAGTAATAACACACCAATCGGGAACAATCCGCTCGTTTCGGTATATTATTTGTCTCTGTAGTGTGAAAACTGTGGGAGGAGTCTACAAGCATTATCAAGTCTAGCAGATGAAGTCACATGCATTTGGAGTGTCTCAGCATCTTGTGTTTACAACCACTGTTTCCTAGCAACGCTCATGCCCTGTTTATGCTTCCCAAATACTGCTTCATCAAAACTGCCCCATCAGAATTACCCCATCAAAACTGCCCCATCATATTCCTCTATTATAAATCTGTACATGGTGTGTCTGTCCCCTCCCCCGGGCTCTGTAATCAGCTGAGATGCTCCAGCCACCTTCCCCCCCTGTGTATAACAGAAGCTTTGGTAACCATGGCAACAAAACAAACACTAACAGTACACTCTGATTAATGGCTAAAATTTCCTGAAATGACCTCTAAACAAATGGCCGTATTTTAAAAACTATACATCCTACAGCGAAGATCTTTATATTGTGAGAATCACAAGACCCAGACCTAGATTTTGATGTATAGTATGTCTCTGAAATATTAAAAATGAAGGCACAGTCGCAGTTTAGAAATTGCCCTTCAAATTTGGAGGGGGCTAGAGTGTAGTTTCAATAAATGTCAATGGAAGGCATGAGTTGCAAACAAATGGTCATATTGTGAAAACTATCAGGACTATGGCTTAGCCGTGGACATGTTTAGTGGCAGCAGGGATAGCTGAACGTTTTGATATAAGATTTATGTAGGTGGGCTTGAAAATGAGGGAGTGGCGGCAGTTTAGAAATCATGTTCTGATTTTCCAGCTTTTGTCATCTCCCACTCTAGTTTCCCCATTCATTCCTATGGGACCAATTTCGCCGCAAAAACGACGATATTTCGTGAACCATTCGGCGAAACATTCCACAAAGTAATAGCACACCATTCGGGAACAATCCGCACGTTTCGGTATATTACTTGTCTATGTAGTGTAAAAACTGTGGGAGGAGTTAGGGTGGTAAATTTGGCTATAATAATAAGAATAATATATATGTGAGATAACAGTAAGTGGTCTTGCTATGCAAGAACACTTAACTAGAAAAGGTACAATTTCTGGGGAAATTGTGAAAGTGTTCTTGCCTCTACAACTGGAGTGGGCGGAGTAACTGGGTGGAGTGGCTTGAGTAACTGTGAAAAGTGTTAAAAAGCTTAATATTTTAAAAAGTATAAATAGTAGTAAAAAAGTTCCATCATTCGCTGAAAGAGCTGAACATTTTTTTCAAAAGTAATTTTTTTTTTCAAAAATGAATTTTTTTTAATCAAAAATTATTTTTTTTTCTTCAAAAATGATTTTTTTTTTCAAAAGTAATTTTTTTTTCAAAGGTAATTTTTTTTTCAAAAATGAATTTTTTTATTTGAAAAATAATTTTTTTTTCGAAATTATTATTTTTTTTAAAGTAATTTTTTTTTCAAAAATAATTTTTTTTTTTCAAAAATATTTTTTTTTTTCAAATATATTTTTTTTTCAAAAATAATTTTTTTTTTAAAAGTAATTTTTTTTTCAAAAATATTTATTTTTTTCAAAAATAATTTTTTTTTTCAAAAATATTTTTTTTTTTTTCAAAAATTATTTTTTTTTTTTCAAAAATTATTTTTTTACTTTTTTCAAAAATTATTTTTTTTTTTTCAAAAATATTTTTTTTTTTACATGGGGCGGTCATAATGTTTTGGCTGATCATGGGGTGGTCATAATGTTTTGGCTGATCATGGGGTTGTCAGCTTTTGTCACTTCCCACTCTAGTTTTGAACATTTCGCTATTCATTCCTATGGGACCAATTTCGCCGCAAAAACGTCATTTCGTGGACCATTCGGCAAAACATTCCACAAAGTAATAACACACCAATCGGGAACAATCTGCTCGTTTCGGTATATTATTTGTCTCTGTAGTGTGAAAACTGTGGGAGGAGTCTACAAGCATTATCAAGTCTAGCAGATGAAGTCACATGCATTTGGAGTGTCTCAGCATCTTGTGTTTACAACCACTGTTTCCTAGCAACGCTCATGCCCTGTTTATGCTTCCCAGATACTGCTTCATCAAAACTGCCCCATCAGAATTACCCCATCAAAACTGCCCCATCATATTCCTCTATTATAAATCAGTACATGGTGTGTCTGTCCCCTCCCCCGGGCTCTGTAATCAGCTGAGATGCTCCAGCCACCTTCCCCCCTGTGTATAACAGAAGCTTTGGTAACCATGGCAACAAAACAAACACTAACAGTACACTCTGATTAATGGCTAAAATTTCCTGAAATGACCTCTAAACAAATGGCCGTATTTTAAAAACTATACATCCTACAGCGAAGATCTTTATATTGTGAGAATCACAAGACCCAGACCTAGATTTTGATGTATAGTATGTCTCTGAAATATTAAAAATGAAGGCACAGTCGCAGTTTAGAAATTGCCCTTCAAATTTGGAGGGGGCTAGAGTGTAGTTTCAATGAATGTCAATGGACGGCGTGAGTTGCAAACAAATGGTCATATTGTGAAAACTATCAGGACTATGGCTTAGCTGTGGACATGTTTAGTGGCAGCAGGGATAGCTGAACGTTTTGATATAAGATTTGTGTAGGTGGGCTTGAAAATGAGGGAGTGGCGGCAGTTTAGAAATCATGTTCTGATTTTCCAGCTTTTGTCATCTCCCACTCTAGTTTCCCCATTCATTCCTATGGGACCAATTTCGCCGCAAAAACGACGATATTTCGTGAACCATTCGGCGAAACGTTCCACAAAGTAATAGCACACCATTCGGGAACAATCCGCACGTTTCGGTATATTACTTGTCTATGTAGTGTAAAAACTGTGGGAGGAGTTAGGGTGGTAAATTTGGCTATAATAATAAGAATAATATATATGTGAGATAACAGTAAGTGGTCTTGCTATGCAAGAACACTTAACTAGAAAAGGTACAATTTCTGGGGAAATTGTGAAAGTGTTCTTGCCTCTACAACTGGAGTGGGCGGAGTAACTGGGTGGGGTGGAGTGGCTTGAGTAACTGTGAAAAGTGTTAAAAAGCTTAATATTTTAAAAAGTATAAATGGTAGTATAAAAGTTCCATCATTCGCTGAAAGAGCTGAACATTTTTTTCAAAAGTAATTTTTTTTTTCAAAAATGAATTTTTTTTAATCAAAAATGATTTTTTTTTCTTCAAAAATGATTTTTTTTTTTCAAAGGTAATTTTTTTTTTCAAAAATGAATTTTTTTATTTCAAAAATAATTTTTTTTTCGAAATTATTATTTTTTTTAAAGTAATTTTTTTTTCAAAAATAATTTTTTTTTTTCAAAAATATTTTTTTTTTCAAATATATTTTTTTTCAAAAATAATTTTTTTTTAAAAGTAATTTTTTTTTCAAAAATATTTTTTTTTTCAAAAATATATATTTTTTTTTTTCAAAAATGATTTTTTTTTTCAAAAATTATTTTTTTACTTTTTTCAAAAATTACTTTTTTTTTTCAAAAATATATTTTTTTTTACATGGGGCGGTCATAATGTTTTGGCTGATCATGGGGTGGTCATAATGTTTTGGCTGATCATGGGGTTGTCAGCTTTTGTCACTTCCCACTCTAGTTTTGAACATTTCGCCATTCATTCCTATGGGACCAATTTCGCCGCAAAAACGTCATTTCGTGGACCATTCGGCAAAACATTCCACAAAGTAATAACACGCCAATCGGGAACAATCCGCTCGTTTCGGTATATTATTTGTCTCTGTAGTGTGAAAACTGTGGGAGGAGTCTACAAGCATTATCAAGTATAGCAGATGAAGTCACATGCATTTGGAGTGTCTCAGCATCTTGTGTTTACAACCACTGTTTCCTAGCAACGCTCATGCCCTGTTTATGCTTCCCAAATACTGCTTCATCAAAACTGCCCCATCATATTCCTCTATTATAAATCAGTACATGGTGTGTCTGTCCCCTCCCCCGGGCTCTGTAATCAGCTGAGATGCTCCAGCCACCTCCCCCCTGTGTATAACAGAAGCTTTGGTAACCATGGCAACAAAACAAACACTAACAGTACACTCTGATTAATGGCTAAAATTTCCTGAAATGACCTCTAAACAAATGGCCGTATTTTAAAAACTATACATCCTACAGCGAAGATCTTTATATTGTGAGAATCACAAGACCCAGACCTAGATTTTGATGTATAGTATGTCTCTGAAATATTAAAAATGAAGGCACAGTCGCAGTTTAGAAATTGCCCTTCAAATTTGGAGGGGGCTAGAGTGTAGTTTCAATGAATGTCAATGGACGGCGTGAGTTGCAAACAAATGGTCATATTGTGAAAACTATCAGGACTATGGCTTAGCCGTGGACATGTTTAGTGGCAGCAGGGATAGCTGAACGTTTTGATATAAGATTTGTGTAGGTGGGCTTGAAAATGAGGGAGTGGCGGCAGTTTAGAAATCATGTTCTGATTTTCCAGCTATTGTCATCTCCCACTCTAGTTTCCCCATTCATTCCTATGGGACCAATTTCGCCGCAAAAACGACGATATTTCGTGAACCATTCGGCGAAACGTTCCACAAAGTAATAGCACACCATTCGGGAACAATCCGCACGTTTCGGTATATTACTTGTCTATGTAGTGTAAAAACTGTGGGAGGAGTTAGGGTGGTAAATTTGGCTATAATAATAAGAATAATATATATGTGAGATAACAGTAAGTGGTCTTGCTATGCAAGAACACTTAATAACTAGAAAAGCTACAATTTCTGGGGAAATTGTGAAAGTGTTCTTGCCTCTACAACTGGAGTGGGCGGAGTAACTGGGTGGGGTGGAGTGGCTTGAGTAACTGTGAAAAGTGTTAAAAAGCTTAATATTTTAAAAAGTATAAATAGTAGTAAAAAAGTTCCATCATTAGCTGAAAGAGCTGAACATTTTTTTCAAAAGTAATTTTTTTTTTTCAAAAATGAATTTTTTTTCTTCAAAAATGATTTTTTTTCTTCAAAAATGATTTTTTTTTCTTCAAAAATGATTTTTTTTTTCAAAAATGATTTTTTTTTAAAAGTAATTTTTTTTCTCAAAAATAATTTTTTTTTCGAAATTATTTTTTTTTTTAAGTAATTTTTTTTTCAAAAATATTTTTTTTTTTCAAAAATAATTTTTTTTTCGAAATTATTTTTTTTTTCAAAAATATATATTTTTTTTTTCAAAAATAATTTTTTTTTTTCAAAAATAATTTTTTTTTTTCAAAAATAATTTTTTTTTTTCAAAAATAATTTTTTTTTTCAAAAATATTTTTTTTTTTCAAAAATATATATATTTTTTTTTCAAAAATATATATTTTTTTTTTTCAAAAATATATATTTTTTTTTTTCAAAAATATATTTTTTTTTTTCAAAAATATATTTTTTTTTTTCATGGGGCGGTCATAATGTTTCAGCTGATCATGGGGTTGTCAGCTTTTGTCACCTCCCGCTCTAGTTTTGAACATTTCACCATTCATTCCTATGGGACCAATTTCACCGCAAAAACGACGATATTTCGTGAACCATTCGGCGAAACGTTCCACAAAGTAATAGCACACCAATTAAATGACATTGAGGCCGGATTCACACTGGTATTTTTCAGCTTTTCACAAAGTTCCACAAGGTAATAGGACACCAATTAAATGACATTGAACATTTCGCAATTCATTCCTATGGGACCAATATTGCCGCAAAAAACTACGATATTTCGTGGACCATTCGGCGAAATATTCCACAAAGTAATAACACACCAATCGGGAACAATCCGCTCGTTTCGGTATATTACTTGTCTCTGTAGTGTAAAAACTGTGGGAGGAGTCTACAAGCATTATCAAGTCTAGCAGATGAAGTCACATGCATTTGGGGTGTCTCAGCATCTTGTGTTTACAACCACTGTTTCCTAGCAACGCTCATGCCCTGTTTATGCTTCCCAAATACTACTTCATCAAAACTGCCCCATCAGAATTACCCCATCAAAACTGCCCCATCATATTCCTCTATTATAAATCAGTACATGGTGTGTCTGTCCCCTCCCCCGGGCTCTGTAATCAGAGCTGAGATGCTCCAGCCACCTCCCCCCTGTGTATAACAGAAGCTTTGGTAACCATGGCAACAAAACAAACACTAACAGTACACTCTGATTAATGGCTAAAATTTCCTGAAATGACCTCTAAACAAATGGCCGTATTTTAAAAACTATACATCCTACAGCGAAGATCTTTATATTGTGAGAATCACAAGACCCAGACCTAGATTTTGATGTATAGTATGTCTCTGAAATATTAAAAATGGAGGCACAGTCGCAGTTTAGAAATTGCCCTTCAAATTTGAAGGGGCTAGAGTGTAGTTTCAATGAATGTCAATGGACGGCGTGAGCTGCAAACAAATGGTCATATTGTGAAAACTATCAGGACTATGGCTTAGCCGTGGACATGTTTAGTGGCAGCAGGGATAGCTGAACGTTTTGATATAAGATTTGTGTAGGTGGGCTTGAAAATGAGGGAGTGGCGGCAGTTTAGAAATCATGTCCTGATTTTCCAGCTTTTGTCATCTCCCACTCTAGTTTCCCCATTCATTCCTATGTGACCAATTTCGCCGCAAAAACGACGATATTTCGTGAACCATTCGGCGAAATGTTCCACAAAGTAATAGCACACTATTCGGGAACAATCCGCACGTTTCGGTATATTACTTGTCTATGTAGTGTAAAAACTGTGGGAGGAGTTAGGGTGGTAAATTTGGCTATAATAATAAGAATAAGAACTAGAAAAGGTACAATTTCTGGGGAAATTGTGAAAAGTGTTCTTGCCTCTACATCTGGAGTGAGCGGAGTAACTGGGGGGAGTGCCTGGAGTAACTGTTGTGTGGTTGGAGTAACTGTGGAAAGGTTGAACTGGACAGATGGGCAGAGTAACTGTGTGGAGTGTTTGTAGTGAGTAAAGATAGTAAACATTACACTAACCAATTGATTGATCAAATTTAAAAAGTGCACAAGTGCTAATGATGTAGAAGGTAGAAATATCGGTAAATGACTTTGTCGGACACAGACTTAAGGGTTACCAGGATTTATTCCGCCCCAGCCAAAGCATAGCACCTGACGGACTCGCGTCCCAAAATCAAGTGTGTCAAAAACAGTTTACACAGTGTACATATAATTTCAATATATTGCATCACAAGCGAACTGGCGGTATATTTCCGTTATACATTAACATTAACATTTTGAACAGTCAACTTTTTGAACTTTTTGGATACAAGGCAATTCATTAAAGCATATACTTTAAACCCTTACAAATTTTCAGTTTCTCTGCAGTTTTGCTCCTTGCTGTTTCTTTGTCTTACTAATCAGCAAGCAGGCTATAGCACAGGAAGGAGAGGGTGAGTGTGATGAGGACAGTGTGATAGGGCGAGCTGACGTGCTGCATCTACCGTCTGTAGGACGGGTGATCGTTTTAGCCAGCCGGCTTCTTATGCTTATTTGAATCTGCTACACTGTAAGTGTTATTTTAATTCTTTTAATAAACCTCAAAACCAGGATTACGCTATGTTGTTTCCCTCTCTTTTCCCGGGGTACCCCTAAATGAGAACAACCCCCCAGCTAGGAGTCTTTTATTAATCTCCATGATAAGAGTGATTTCCTGTGACTTGGTGGACTAGTGGTATCATCACCCTTTGGCTGTATGAAGTGGCATGTCGTTTCCTAGAAGCCCATCCAATGAAAGGCCCTGACCGGGTTAAGGTCGCAAGCCCCCTTGTGCTTGCCGTTTGGTAAGCGCGCATTTTATTTTCAGCTACCACCGTGGTGCGGTGGAGGAATTTTTTCTATTTTACATTTCCTGCTTTAAAAAAATGGGGTCTGAGCCTATGTATTTTCACAACATTTATTTGGACTTTATTCACTGTGTTAGGACTGTCCAGTGAACACTTATTGATTTAGGTTTCAAGAACTGTGTTAGTTATTTAATTTGGGTTCTAACCAATTAGTCCTATTCAACACTGGTACTAGTATTTACTCCTATTTACAGCGCTGCTATATTTGTTATATTGTTGTATTAGTGTGTGTATCTCACATAGAGTGGCTGCTTTTGTTATTATGTAGTTTTTTTTAATTTTTTTTCACTAAGTTATTTTCATCACTATTTTGGTTATCCCCTATTTGGTCATTCACAATATTTCACGAACAGGTACCCTTTTTGGGTGCACTACAGCGCGGTATTCCTCTTACTATATGATGAGGACAGATGTCTGTGATGGATGGGGGGGAGTAAGTGAGTTCAGTGTCTAACAAGTACACCGAACATGAAATATAGAGAATGATGTTTAGCTAATTGTAAATGGTCCCACATAACTATGGCCACGTAAACTGACCCTCATTGCCACTTTATCTGTTTGATGACCACTGTCTCACAACCACTGTTTCCTGGCAACACTCATGCCCTGTTTATGCAGGCTCTAAGCGTGTTCACAACCACTGCTCAAAACACAATACACAGGATAATGGTAGCTGTAATAACTGTGCAGTACTCCTGACTGGAGACACTGCTGCACCCTGGAGATGTAAATGTGATCCAACAGTGTGTTTTTTTCTGTGGTGGCTGCCCAGACCAGTTGAGTATATCCTCTTGAGTGAAGAAGGTCAGATATTGGCTTCTTTTCTCTGCACAGAAAATCTTCATTGAAATCTCCACAGAGTATTATAGGTTGGCAATCCATTATTTCCAAAGATTCCAAGAGGCCCAGCAGGTTAGTAAGGAATTGGCCAATACTGTAATCCGGTGGCCTGTAAACGACAGCGATCAAAGCTTGTACAGGGGACTCCAGTTTGACAACCAAGAACTCCAAGTCAGTCACATTGTGATGATACTGCTTTTCATAGGCCTTGAAATGGTTTCTGACATACAAGGCGACACCTCCGCCACTTTTACTTGCAATGTCAGGAAGGTTTGTGTACGAGAGGTGTCTGTTGCGTTTGAACAGGTTGTAGCCCTCCAGCTGGAGACTTTCAGCAACAGAAGAGCCTGAGAGATGAGTTTCAGTGAAACATAAAACATCTCCAAGTGTCAACTCATGGTGAGATTTGATATCTTCAATGTGAGCTGGTAATCCTTCCGTGTTGTGAAGGATAATTGTTAATGTTTGCTGTTTGTCTGTTGTCTGTAGAAACTTTAAGAGGGGCATAACACTTTCCAGTGATGCATTCTTCATTGAATCCAGGGAAGCTGTGATTTCAGGATCAGCAAAGATCTTCTTCTCATCAAAGTCGGTTATGTACAGTCCTTGTAGTGTAGTCGTTCTACTCAGAGCAACATAGGCCATTCCCGGTTGGAAGACCCGTTTCAATGAGACCACTGCCGACTGTATCGACATCCCCTGACACTTATGAATCGTACATCCAAAAGCCAACTTCAGGGGGAACTGCCTGCGAACAACTCCTTTCTGTCTCAGGTTTTCCTCTACCCTTTCTATGTACACCAAGTTGTCAGCATCACAAGACGACTTGTTACGGTATCTCTGTCCTGCATTTGGATTGTCCAGCACAAGCCCAAGCTTGTTTACCGTAGTAGCACCATTCTCAGTCTGGATGATTATTCTTGCAATCTTGCCAAATGTCCCGTTAACAAGCCCGTCTTCTACATCAATGTTTCTTGTGATCATGATACGGGCACCTTCAGCTGCTTGCAGTGTGTCAATCAGATTGTCTTTGTGTCCTTTGAAAGGTTGGTGTTGCCTCAGCATCACTCCTGTCTTAGGGTCTTTTCTGTAATCGTCGGCATCTATGTTGGTGACGTTTGAATGGAGAACAGACACAGTTGCAGCATTATGTTTGTGAACCTCTTTGTTGGTGGCAAATATGTGTAGCACGTCATTAGGGCAGTGGGTGGGATCTGTAAAAGCCTGAGCAAGCAGAGCTTTGTCATCATTGCTTAAGGTGCCAGTCTTCTGCTTGACTCTGATTCTATTCAAAAGCTCAGCAAATGAAATGTCTTCCTTCTGTCGCATGATCTCTGTCAGCGTGATCATCTGAAAGTTGTCTTTCCAGACGTCATTGGTATTTTCCTCAAACACGCAGAGTGGCTTACTTTTTCCCAGCGGAGGGACCTGGTAAACGTCTCCTACTGCTAGTACTGACATACCACCAAAAGGTTTCTTACTGCCTTTGATTTGCTGTAATCTCCAGTTGATGTAGGCAAACAGGGGCTTTGAAATCATTGACACCTCGTCAATAACAATGATCTCCGCATTTGACAGCTGTGCCCTCACTTCATCTATTAGATTTCCAAGTCCTTGGTAGGGTGGCTTCAAGCTTCTTGGCAACTTCAGCGGAGAATGCAATGTGTTGCCTGAAATGTTGAAAGCTGCTGCTCCTGTAAATGCAGTTAGTAAAACGCTGGGCATGGATATGTCTGCTTCCTCACGTAGTCTGGTAAGTTTACAGAGTATCTTTGTCGCCTCAGCATAGATGCACTTTATCAGGTGTGATTTGCCTGTCCCTGCACCACCAGTGACAAAGTAATAGAATGGGTCAGGGTTTAGGCCACGCACACGGTTAGTGCACCAGTCACAAACTGAGTAGAATGTCTGAGCTTGTGTCCGGTTAAGGTTTCTGTACATTTTCCGAAGGAAATCAGGGCACATTTGTGGGGCTTTCACAGTAAGCGCAATTCCACCTGTTTGTTTGTGACGTGTATACTCCGGAACATCATCTTGTTCATTCTCATGAAGTGGCTCCCCTTCTTTGCGTTCCTCTACACATTCCAACCTATCCAACTCAGCTTCTGGGGCAAAGGTGTTCCAAGCATCTTCAACAGGTCCGTTTTTTACAAAGTCATCCAAGACTTGTTCCACAATTTTGTTGTGTTGTTCGAACTTCTTTTGGTTGCTGGTAACAATTGCAGACACTGCTTGGATTGCTTCTTCTCCTGGTAAGCTCACACAGGCGCCTTTGTAAAAATCCTGGTGTGTTGGGAACCTTACAGTTTTCAGTGATGACTCTGAACGGTGGGGGAGGTACAGTTTAAGCAGTCTGCCGTAGTAGTTCTCAGGGTCCTTCTTCTCTGAGAAGCGTGCGTACCTGATGATTGCAGGCTTCCCTCTCGTGCGTTTTTGAATCATTCCCATTTCATTCAATAGGCTGACACGCTTGCTGTCTTCCTTTTGCTTGCCATCTTCCTTCTGCTTGCCATAGACAACCCTGTAATGGGATGCAAAGTCTGCCAGACACATGGACTCAAACTCTGGTGTTTCAGGTCTGGCTCTGTATTTGTCGACAAAACTCGTCATCCACACATTAAGAGAATCGGCTGGTTTGTTCTGCAATGCACTGAGCGGGAGACTCATTTTCAGTGCGTTGTCACCAGTTGGCAGAAAAACAACCTCACGTGAGCAAGACTTCATTTTCAATCTGCACGTACGGGCCACAGACTCCTGGGCGCTGACCTCTCTGTGTTTTGAATAAGCCTGAAGAACCTCTTTCATTTCTTCTCGTTCTGTCGCTGTTTCTGGGCTCATTTCTTTGACTATTGTTTTGAGATAGTCACTCAGCTCCCGTTCTGGCTTGGATATGTAGGACAACATGTACATGATGCAACCATACTCATCAAGAATGTACTGGATGTCCATGTTGGCGTTCCAGGCCGTCAGCAAATGTGGATTATAGTTGTTCACCCAGCAGTCCTTGACATCACGCTTCATTAGAATCACGCTTGAGGAGGTCAATGCCTGAATGTAGGAGTTGTACTGATTCAAAGTCATATCACACTGTGCCAGTAGCTGTGACATGTCTTCAAGCTGCACTTTTGGGTTATTAAGCAAATCCCAGACTGGTTTCAGTTTGTTTTTGGCTGCTTGTGGTTTCATTGCACAATCTCCTTGTTCTTCTGGCATCGGGTAAGTTATCCTCGTTTTTCTAATAGGTGGCTTTGGAAATCCAAATCTGCATACTCTGTTACCTTTCTTGCATGATTTTGAATGAGATCTGCTGTGCATTTGAAGTTCTGTTACAAATCTGTGAAGTAAGGCCTGTTTGGCTTCATCAGGCAGCTGGCATGAGATGTTATGATCTATAAAGGCACACACCTTGTCATCACTGTCTTGTCCAAATATAGGAGCTCCTGCTACCCAACAGAGACAATGTATATGAGGGCTCCCTCTCGCCTGAAATTCAACCCGGTAAAAGTAATCGATAACTTCACCAATTGGCTGTGCAGGACCCAACAGCAGCTCTCGCATCAGAGCATCAACCCGTTTGTCAAACATGCGCATGGTGGTCACTGGGTTGCCTCGAAGAATGTCACAATTTTCAGCCCAGTCTAGCCCCGCAAAATCCACCTTTTGACCTTGTTGTGCCTTTATTGCCGTTATTACCTCTGGCCATCTGAATTCTGCAGCAGAGAAGGTAAGAAAAAATGTTGGCTTACCCAATTGTCTGACCATGGCTAGCAAATTCTTCAGATTTTTATCCCAGTAAGCTGGACTCCCTCTCAGTGGTTGCATGAACCTTGTGGCATCTCGGTTTCGCACCAACCTCTCAACCTCACACTTGTCCTGTAGCAGCTTGTTGGATATTTTCCGTCCATCCCTGGTATTGGGTTTTCCTTTCCTTAACTGGATGGACATGCTGCTTTTGGCCATGTGTGTTTCTGTGACAAACTGCGCAAAGAAGAGGTAGCTTGTGTCTCTTGCAAAACGAGTATCAACACAAAAAAGCCTTGCATTGAAATACATGCTCGGGGACAGTTTGACTTGTCTTGCCTGGTCCAATGTATTCTGTCCAGTAGGGAACTGAACAGGGAAAGCCATTGCCTCAAGCCTAGGAACTTTAAAGAAGCTGACAGGTGTGTTTCCTTGTGCAGGTGCAATGCTGAATATTCCATCACCGTGTGTCAGTGCTTCCTCTCCAAGGTCAGATGGCTGCAAACAACTGTCTAGGCCAATTCCAGGTCTTAGTGTATCCTTCTCATCCTCTGCATTGGGAGGTTGTTGGTCACGGCCTTCCTGTTGCTCAGAAGCAGCCGGTAAACATGCAGACTGTACCTCTGATGGATCACAATTTTCGATGCGTTCAAGTATCTCCATCATTTCAGTTTCGTCACAACTGTCGAGTTCCATCCCATCATCATTATCATCATCATCAGCGATTGTCTCATCCACTCTAATTGAAATGTCACTGTAGTCGGGGTGTGTGTCAATGAGTTTTGACAGACCTGCTACTACATTTCCCATGTTGACATAATGAAACAGCTGGTGGCCTTTGTAAGTCAGACGTCTTTTCAGCTTGACTCTGTGTAACTGGGATTTGCTGTGCGATCTTGGTAGAGTATTGACCGTGGTTTCCACCTCGGATGGCACACACACTACAGCGCCATGTATAGCTGCCTGTCGACCTTTGGGAAGTGTGATGATCTTGGCAAATGGCAGTATTTTGGCCAAAAGTTGTCTTTCCAGCACATTCAAATCGCAGAGCTCTGGGGGAATGGGCGCCAGCTCCATGTTGTTAGCTACAGCGATGGATGATTTGTGTCCTGCTTTTAAATGTAAATCACAGTTGTGACAAATCCATTCTTTGGTCCTTTCATCTGGTACGGTGCATTGTTCAGGTCCTTGACAGTGATTGTTGCACACATGGACATATTTCCCTGTCAAACAGGCAGCAACAATGTGTAGATTCTTCTTGTAATTGCTGTGAATGCAATGTTTCACTTGGTTAGGGAAAAGGGTGCGATGACACATCGTGCACACAAATGTTGGCCCAGCTTTAATGCATTCATGGAAAGTGGATATAGCTGTCTGCATTAGGCTGTTGTCCACTGGTTGACTGCATTCCCGCATGACACGAGTCCATCGTCTGTATTTCATTCTTATTTTGAAGGCACATTGCATCTTATGGGTTATGCGAAAATCTGCTTGAGTTTGACGCTTCATTTTCATGTAACTCATGCAATGTTGCAAGTGACGTTTTCTGAAAGCAGGATCATTATGATATTTTCTGGTGATGTATTGCTTCTGCTTCAACTTGAAATCGACATTTGTGGCATATTTTCTGGTGATGTATTGCTTCTTCTTCAAGTTGTAATCTGCATTTGTCGCATATTTTCTGGTGGTGTACTGCTTCTGTTTCAAGTTGAAATCTGCATTTGTCGCATATTTTCTGGTGATGTATTGCTTCTGCTTCAAGTTGAAATTGGCATCTGTTGCATATTTGCGAATGATATATTGCTTCTGCTTCAACTTAAAATCAGCATCTGCTCTGTATCGGCTGGTGATGTATGTCCTTTTCTTATTGGTGACAGACATCTTTGTAGCCTTGAAATCACGCCTTCTTTCATTTCTGTGTCTTGTCTTCAGTTTTTGTCGTCTCTGTGCATTTAATTTGGACAATGCCTTACTGTCCTTCCATATGCCCTGTGAGGATTTCACATCAACTGACCGTGGAGAATGCTTGCTGGCTGGGAATCCAGTGTGTGTTACATCTTTGGTCATCTGTGTCACTTTGTTCTCCACATGCTTTGCATTATGTGGTTTGTCAGATTGCACCAGTGGGGACAGCAAACCATCTGACAGACGTCTTGCACGATGAAATGAGACTGGCATGAAGTCATACTGCAGTCCATCAATAGGGCCTCTGGTGTCTGTAAGGAGCAATTCATACAACTTATAAATCTTTGCCCCCATATCACTCAAATGTGTAAAAGTGATCATAACAGCTTTTCCTTTTCCAGTGGCAGGAAGTCCATCCTTATTTCGACTATGAGAATCAAACAGTCCATATCTCCCAGACTTGTCTCTGAACAATGCAATGCAATATGGCACTACTATAAAAAGTGCATGTGTAACATCTGCATTGAGGCACTGAAGTCTTGTGGAGAGGTCAACAAACCAACCTTGGTTGTCACCGTCTACCGTGTCTCTCATACATCCCGATAACACTGGAGATTTAACAACGTTATACTCATATTTGTCAGTGTTGACTCTGAGGGGCACTTCTTCCATTGTCAAGTGTTGATGCTGATAGACATTTCTTTGTTTTAGCTGTTTTATTGTTGAGCCATACAAGCTGTTGCCCTTCTTCAGTATTTGATCAAGATCACCCTTTCTCACATCATCAAGCTCACTGTGGTATGCCAAAAATGTCAGAGCCATGCATGTACACTGTTTGTTCCTTAACCATAGCCATGATGACCCTGATGAAATGATGCCTGCACAGAAATCTCACTTGGTACACATGGTTCTTGCATGCCATGGTTTTCAGAAGTGCCCATCACACTGTCACTGTGCTCTTGAACTTGACACTGAGTTGAACATGAAAATGACACCACAGGTTCACTATGTACCTCCTGGGCACATTCACTGTCACAAACCTCCATATCCACTATGCTGCTGTGGGGCTCCGGATCCAGTTTAGTCCAGCGTATCTTTGCAGCTTTAGATCTCTTTCCTTTAGATGGCATGATGATATTTGTGGAAGGAGCTATAATTCTCCTCAGAGCTTTGTTCGAAGAGCTATAATTCCCCTCAGAGTTGTGTTGGAGGAGGAGCTATAATTCGCCTCAGAGCTGTGTGGGAGGAGCTATAACTCCCCTCTGAGCTGTGTGGGAGGAGCAATAATGCTATAATTCCCCTCAGAGCTGTGTGGGAGGAGATACAATTCCCCTTAGTGTTGTGTGGGAGGAGCTATAATTCCCCTTAGAGCTGTGTGGGAGAAGCTATATTTCCCCTCAGAGCTGTGTGGGAGAAGCTACATTTCCCATCAGAGTTGTGTGGGAGAAGCTATAATTCCCCTCAGAGCTGTTTAAAAGGAGCTATAATTCCCCTCACAGCGGTGTGGAAGAAACTATAATTCCTCTCAGAGTTGTGTGGGAGGAGCTCTAATTCTCCTCAGCTGTGTGGGAGGAGCTATAATGCTAAGCTGTAATTCCCCTCAGAGCTGTGTAGGAGGAGCTATAATTCCCCTCACAGCGGTGTGGGAGAAACTATAATTCCCCTCAGAGTTGTGTGGGAGGAGCTATAATGCTAAGCTATAATGCTATAATTCCCCTTTGAGCTGTGTGGGAGGAGCTATAATTCCCCTCAAAGCTGTATTGGAGGAGCTATAACTTCCCTCCAAGCTGTGTGGGAGGAGCTATAATGCTATAATTGTCCTTAGAGCTGTGTGAGAGGAGCTATAATTCCCCTCAGAGCTTTGTGATTTTTTTTTTTCAAAAATGATTTTGTTTTTTTGTTTTTTCAAAAATGATTTTGTTTTTTTGTTTTTTCAAAAATGATTTTTTTAAATGATTTTTTTTTTCAAAAATGAAATTTTTTTTTTCAAAAATGAATTTTGTTTTTTTCAAAAATGATTTTTTTTTTCATTTTTTTTTTTTCAAAAGTAATTTTTTTTTCAAAAATATTTTTTTTTCAAAAATATTTTTTTTTTCAAAAATTAATTTTTATTTTTTTCAAAAATATTTTTTTTTTTACATGGGGCGGTCATAATGTTTTGGCTGATCATGGGGTGGTCATAATGTTTTGTCTGATCATGGGGTTGTCAGCTTTTGTCACCTCCCACTCTAGTTTTGAACATTTCGCCATTCATTCCTATGGGACCAATTTTGCCGCAAAAACGACGATATTTCGTGGACCATTCGGCGAAACGTTCCACAAAGTAATAGCACACCAATCCGGAAAAATCCGCACGTTTCGGTATATTACTTGTCTCTGTAGTGTGGAAAATGTGGGAGGAGTCTACAAGCATTATCAAGTCTAGCAGATGAAGTCACATGCATTTGGGGTGTCTCAGCATCTTGTGTTTACAACCACTGTTTCCTAGCAACATTTCCTTTTGAACATTTTGCCATTCATTCCTATGGGACCAATTTCGCCGCAAAAACAACAATATTTCGTGGACCATTCGGCGAAACGTTCCACAAAGTGATAGCACACCAATCGGGAACAATCCGCACGTTTCGGTATATTACTTGTCTCTGTAGTGTAAAAACTGTGGGAGGAGTCTACAAGCATTATCAAGTCTAGCAGATGAAGTCACATGCATTTGGGGTGTCTCAGCATCTTGTGTTTACAACCACTGTTTCCTAGCAACGCTCATGCCCTGTTTATGCTTCCCAAATACTACTTCATCAAAACTGCCCCATCAGAATTACCCCATCAAAACTGCCCCATCATATTCCTCTATTATAAATCAGTACATGGTGTGTCTGTCCCCTCCCCCGGGCTCTGTAATCAGCTGAGATGCTCCAGCCACCTTCCCCCCCTGTGTATAACAGAAGCTTTGGTAACCATGGCAACAAAACAAACACTAACAGTACACTCTGATTAATGGCTAAAATTTCCTGAAATGACCTCTAAACAAATGGCCGTATTTTAAAAACTATACATCCTACAGCGAAGATCTTTATATTGTGAGAATCACAAGACCCAGACCTAGATTTTGATGTATAGTATGTCTCTGAAATATTAAAAATGAAGGCACAGTCGCAGTTTAGAAATTGCCCTTCAAATTTGGAGGGGGCTAGAGTGTAGTTTCAATGAATGTCAATGGACGGCGTGAGTTACAAACAAATGGTCATATTGTGAAAACTATCAGGACTATGGCTTAGCCGTGGACATGTTTAGTGGCAGCAGGGATAGCTGAACGTTTTGATATAAGATTTGTGTAGGTGGGCTTGAAAATGAGGGAGTGGCGGCAGTTTAGAAATCATGTTCTGATTTTTCAGCTTTTGTCATCTCCCACTCTAGTTTCCCCATTCATTCCTATGGGACCAATTTCGCCGCAAAAATGACGATATTTTGTGAACCATTCGGCGAAACGTTCCACAAAGTAATAGCACACCATTCGGGAATAAACCGCACGTTTCGGTATATTACTTGTCTATGTAGTGTAAAAACTGTGGGAGGAGTTAGGGTGGTAAATTTGGCTATAATAATAAGAATAATATATATGTGAGATAACAGTAAGTGGTCTTGCTATGCAAGAACACTTAATAACTAGAAAAGGTACAATTTCTGGGGAAATTGTGAAAGTGTTCTTGCCTCTACAACTGGAGTGGGCGGAGTAACTGGGTGGGGTGGAGTGGCTTGAGTAACTGTGAAAAGTGTTAAAAAGCTTAATATTTTAAAAAGTATAAATAGTAGTAAAAAAGTTCCATCATTCGCTGAAAGAGCTGAACATTTTTTTCAAAAGTAATTTTTTTTTTCAAAAATGAATTTTTTTTAATCAAAAATGATTTTTTTTTCTTCAAAAATGATTTTTTTTTTCAAAAGTAATTTTTTTTTTCAAAGGTAATTTTTTTTTTCAAAAATGAATTTTTTTATTTCAAAAAT
This sequence comes from Aquarana catesbeiana, assembly GCF_042186555.1. Taxonomy (NCBI): domain Eukaryota; kingdom Metazoa; phylum Chordata; class Amphibia; order Anura; family Ranidae; genus Aquarana; species Aquarana catesbeiana. Next base: position 187,073,988 of record NC_133335.1, read on the forward strand.
ATTTTTTTTTCGAAATTATTATTTTTTTTAAAGTAATTTTTTTTTCAAAAATAATTTTTTTTTTCAAAAATATTTTTTTTTTCAAATATATTTTTTTTTAAAAAATAATTTTTTTTTAAAAGAAATTTTTTTTTTCAAAAATATTTTTTTTTTTCAAAAATAATTTTTCTTTTTCAAAAATATTTTTTTTTTCAAAAATATTTTTTTTTTTTTTCAAAAATGATTTTTTTTTTTTCAAAAATTATTTTTTTACTTTTTTCAAAATTTTTTTTTTTTTTTTCAAAAATATTTTTTTTTTTACATGGGGCAGTCATAATGTTTTGGCTGATCATGGGGTGGTCATAATGTTTTGGCTGATCATGGGGTTGTCAGCTTTTGTCACCTCCCACTCTAGTTTTGAACATTTCGCCATTCATTCCTATGGGACCAATTTCGCCGCAAAAACGTCATTTCGTGGACCATTCGGCAAAACATTCCACAAAGTAATAACACACCAATCGGGAACAATCCGCTCGTTTCGGTATATTATTTGTCTCTGTATTGTGAAAACTGTGGGAGGAGTCTACAAGCATTATCAAGTCTAGCAGATGAAGACACATGCATTTGGAGTGTCTCAGCATCTTGTGTTTACAACCACTGTTTCCTAGCAACGCTCATGCCCTGTTTATGCTTCCCAAATACTGCTTCATCAAAACTGCCCCATCAGAATTACCCCATCAAAACTGCCCCATCATATTCCTCTATTATAAATCAGTGCATGGTGTGTCTGTCCCCTCCCCCGGGCTCTGTAATCAGAGCTGAGATGCTCCAGCCACCTCCCCCCTGTGTATAACAGAAGCTTTGGTAACCATGGCAACAAAACAAACACTAACAGTACACTCTGATTAATGGCTAAAATTTCCTGAAATGACCTCTAAACAAATGGCCGTATTTTAAAAACTATACATCCTACAGCGAAGATCTTTATATTGTGAAAATCACAAGACCCAGACCTAGATTTTGATGTATAGTATGTCTCTGAAATATTAAAAATGAAGGCACAGTCGCAGTTTAGAAATTGCCCTTCAAATTTGGAGGGGGCTAGAGTGTAGTTTCAATGAATGTCAATGGACGGCGTGAGTTGCAAACAAATGGTCATATTGTGAAAACTATCAGGACTATGGCTTAGCCGTGGACATGTTTAGTGGCAGCAGGGATAGCTGAACGTTTTGATATAAGATTTGTGTAGGTGGGCTTGAAAATGAGGGAGTGGCGGCAGTTTAGAAATCATGTTCTGATTTTCCAGCTTTTGTCATCTCCCACTCTAGTTTCCCCATTCATTCCTATGGGACCAATTTCGCCGCAAAAACGACGATATTTCGTGAACCATTCGGCGAAACGTTCCACAAAGTAATAGCACACCATTCGAGAACAATCCGCACGTTTCGGTATATTACTTGTCTATTTAGTGTAAAAACTGTGGGAGGAGTTAGGGTGGTAAATTTGGCTATAATAATAAGAATAATATATATGTGAGATAACAGTAAGTGGTCTTGCTATGCAAGAACACTTAATAATAATATATATGTGAGATAACAGTAAGTGGTCTTGCTATGCAAGAACACTTAATAACTAGAAAAGGTACAATTTCTGGGGAAATTGTGAAAGTGTTCTTGCCTCTACAACTGGAGTGGGCGGAGTAACTGGGTGGGGTGGAGTGGCTTGAGTAACTGTGAAAAGTGTTAAAAAGCTTAATATTTTAAAAAGTATAAATAGTAGTAAAAAAGTTCCATCATTAGCTGAAAGAGCTGAACATTTTTTTCAAAAGTAATTTTTTTTTTTCAAAAATGAATTTTTTTTTTTCAAAAATGATTTTTTTTCTTCAAAAATGATTTTTTTTTCTTCAAAAATGATTTTTTTTTTCAAAAATGGTTTTTTTTTTCAAAGGTAATTTTTTTTTTCAAAAATGAATTTTTTTATTTCAAAAATTTTTTTTTCGAAATTATTTTTTTTTAAAGTAATTTTTTTTTCAAAAATATTTTTTTTTTTCAAATATATTTTTTTTTTCAAAAATAATTTTTTTTTAAAAGTAATTTTTTTTTCAAAAATATTTTTTTTTTTTTCAAAAATAATTTTTTTTTTTTTCAAAAATATTTTTTTTTTTTCAAAAATATTTTTTTTTTTCAAAAATGATTTTTTTTTTTCAAATATTATTTTTTAATTATTTTCAAAAATTTTTTTTTTTTTTCAAAAATATTTTTTTTTTTACATGGGGCGGTCATAATGTTTTGGCTGATCATGGGGTGGTCATAATGTTTTGGCTGATCATGGGGTAGTCAGCTTTTGTCACCTCCCACTCTAGTTTTGAACATTTCGCCATTCATTTCTATGGGACCAATTTCGCCGCAAAAACGTCATTTCGTGGACCATTCGGCGAAACGTTCCACAAAGTAATAACACACCAATCGGGAACAATCCGCTCGTTTCGGTATATTACTTGTCTCTGTAGTGTAAAAACTGTGGGAGGAGTCTACAAGCATTATCAAGTCTAGCAGATGAAGTCACATGCATTTGGGGTGTCTCAGCATCTTGTGTTTACAACCACTGTTTCCTAGCAACGCTCATGCCCTGTTTATGCTTCCCAAATACTACTTCATCAAAACTGCCCCATCAGAATTACCCCATCAAAACTGCCCCATCATATTCCTCTATTATAAATCAGTACATGGTGTGTCTGTCCCCTCCCCCGGGCTCTGTAATCAGAGCTGAGATGCTCCAGCCACCTCCCCCCCTGTGTATAACAGAAGCTTTGGTAACCATGGCAACAAAACAAACACAGTACACGCTGATTAATGGCTAAAATTTCCTGAAATGACCTCTAAACAAATGGCCGTATTTTAAAAACTATACATCCTACAGCGAAGATCTTTATATTGTGAGAATCACAAGACCCAGACCTAGATTTTGATGTATAGTATGTCTCTGAAATATTAAAAATGAAGGCACATTCGCAGTTTAGAAATTGCCCTTCAAATTTGGAGGGGGCTAGAGTGTAGTTTCAATGAATGTCAATGGACGGCGTGAGTTACAAACAAATGGTCATATTGTGAAAACTATCAGGACTATGGCTTAGCCGTGGACATGTTTAGTGGCAGCAGGGATAGCTGAACGTTTTGATATAAGATTTGTGTAGGTGGGCTTGAAAATGAGGGAGTGGCGGCAGTTTAGAAATCATGTTCTGATTTTTCAGCTTTTGTCATCTCCCACTCTAGTTTCCCCATTCATTCCTATGGGACCAATTTCGCCGCAAAAATGACGATATTTTGTGAACCATTCGGCGAAACGTTCCACAAAGTAATAGCACACCATTCGGGAACAATCCGCACCTTTCGGTATATTACTTGTCTATGTAGTGTAAAAACTGTGGGAGGAGTTAGGGTGGTAAATTTGGCTATAATAATAAGAATAATATATATGTGAGATAACAGTAAGTGGTCTTGCTATGCAAGAACACTTAATAACTAGAAAAGGTACAATTTCTGGGGAAATTGTGAAAGTGTTCTTGCCTCTACAACTGGAGTGGGCGGAGTAACTGGGTGGGGTGGAGTGGCTTGAGTAACTGTGAAAAGTGTTAAAAAGCTTAATATTTTAAAAAGTATAAATAGTAGTAAAAAAGTTCCATCATTCGCTGAAAGAGCTGAACATTTTTTTCAAAAGTAATTTTTTTTTTCAAAAATGAATTTTTTTTAATCAAAAATGATTTTTTTTTCTTCAAAAATGATTTTTTTTTTCAAAAGTAATTTTTTTTTTCAAAGGTAATTTTTTTTTTCAAAAATGAATTTTTTTATTTCAAAAATATTTTTTTTTTCGAAATTATTATTTTTTTTAAAGTAATTTTTTTTTCAAAAATAATTTTTTTTTTCAAAAATATTTTTTTTTTCAAATATATTTTTTTTTAAAAAATAATTTTTTTTTAAAAGAAATTTTTTTTTTCAAAAATATTTTTTTTTTTCAAAAATAATTTTTCTTTTTCAAAAATATTTTTTTTTTCAAAAATATTTTTTTTTTTTTTCAAAAATGATTTTTTTTTTTTCAAAAATTATTTTTTTACTTTTTTCAAAATTTTTTTTTTTTTTTTCAAAAATATTTTTTTTTTTACATGGGGCAGTCATAATGTTTTGGCTGATCATGGGGTGGTCATAATGTTTTGGCTGATCATGGGGTTGTCAGCTTTTGTCACCTCCCACTCTAGTTTTGAACATTTCGCCATTCATTCCTATGGGACCAATTTCGCCGCAAAAACGTCATTTCGTGGACCATTCGGCAAAACATTCCACAAAGTAATAACACACCAATCGGGAACAATCCGCTCGTTTCGGTATATTATTTGTCTCTGTATTGTGAAAACTGTGGGAGGAGTCTACAAGCATTATCAAGTCTAGCAGATGAAGACACATGCATTTGGAGTGTCTCAGCATCTTGTGTTTACAACCACTGTTTCCTAGCAACGCTCATGCCCTGTTTATGCTTCCCAAATACTGCTTCATCAAAACTGCCCCATCAGAATTACCCCATCAAAACTGCCCCATCATATTCCTCTATTATAAATCAGTGCATGGTGTGTCTGTCCCCTCCCCCGGGCTCTGTAATCAGAGCTGAGATGCTCCAGCCACCTCCCCCCTGTGTATAACAGAAGCTTTGGTAACCATGGCAACAAAACAAACACTAACAGTACACTCTGATTAATGGCTAAAATTTCCTGAAATGACCTCTAAACAAATGGCCGTATTTTAAAAACTATACATCCTACAGCGAAGATCTTTATATTGTGAGAATCACAAGACCCAGACCTAGATTTTGATGTATAGTATGTCTCTGAAATATTAAAAATGAAGGCACGGTCGCAGTTTAGAAATTGCCCTTCAAATTTGGAGGGGGCTAGAGTGTAGTTTCAATGAATGTCAATGGACGGCGTGAGTTGCAAACAAATGGTCATATTGTGAAAACTATCAGGACTATGGCTTAGCCGTGGACATGTTTAGTGGCAGCAGGGATAGCTGAACGTTTTGATATAAGATTTGTGTAGGTGGGCTTGAAAATGAGGGAGTGGCGGCAGTTTAGAAATCATGTTCTGATTTTCCAGCTTTTGTCATCTCCCACTCTAGTTTCCCCATTCATTCCTATGGGACCAATTTCGCCGCAAAAACGACGATATTTCGTGAACCATTCGGCGAAATGTTCCACAAAGTAATAGCACACCATTCGAGAACAATCCGCACGTTTCGGTATATTACTTGTCTATTTAGTGTAAAAACTGTGGGAGGAGTTAGGGTGGTAAATTTGGCTATAATAATAAGAATAATATATATGTGAGATAACAGTAAGTGGTCTTGCTATGCAAGAACACTTAATAATAATATATATGTGAGATAACAGTAAGTGGTCTTGCTATGCAAGAACACTTAATAACTAGAAAAGGTACAATTTCTGGGGAAATTGTGAAAGTGTTCTTGCCTCTACAACTGGAGTGGGCGGAGTAACTGGGTGGGGTGGAGTGGCTTGAGTAACTGTGAAAAGTGTTAAAAAGCTTAATATTTTAAAAAGTATAAATAGTAGTAAAAAAGTTCCATCATTAGCTGAAAGAGCTGAACATTTTTTTCAAAAGTAATTTTTTTTTTTCAAAAATGAATTTTTTTTTTTCAAAAATGATTTTTTTTCTTCAAAAATGATTTTTTTTTCTTCAAAAATGATTTTTTTTTTTCAAAAATGTTTTTTTTTTTCAAAGGTAATTTTTTTTTTCAAAAATGAATTTTTTTATTTCAAAAATTTTTTTTTCGAAATTATTTTTTTTTAAAGTAATTTTTTTTTCAAAAATATTTTTTTTTTTCAAATATATTTTTTTTTTCAAAAATAATTTTTTTTTAAAAGTAATTTTTTTTTCAAAAATATTTTTTTTTTTTTCAAAAATAATTTTTTTTTTTTTCAAAAATATTTTTTTTTTTTCAAAAATATTTTTTTTTTTCAAAAATGATTTTTTTTTTTTCAAATATTATTTTTTAATTATTTTCAAAAATTTTTTTTTTTTTTCAAAAATATTTTTTTTTTTACATGGGGCGGTCATAATGTTTTGGCTGATCATGGGGTGGTCATAATGTTTTGGCTGATCATGGGGTAGTCAGCTTTTGTCACCTCCCACTCTAGTTTTGAACATTTCGCCATTCATTTCTATGGGACCAATTTCGCCGCAAAAACGTCATTTCGTGGACCATTCGGCGAAACGTTCCACAAAGTAATAACACACCAATCGGGAACAATCCGCTCGTTTCGGTATATTACTTGTCTCTGTAGTGTAAAAACTGTGGGAGGAGTCTACAAGCATTATCAAGTCTAGCAGATGAAGTCACATGCATTTGGGGTGTCTCAGCATCTTGTGTTTACAACCACTGTTTCCTAGCAACGCTCATGCCCTGTTTATGCTTCCCAAATACTACTTCATCAAAACTGCCCCATCAGAATTACCCCATCAAAACTGCCCAATCATATTCCTCTATTATAAATCAGTACATGGTGTGTCTGTCCCCTCCCCCGGGCTCTGTAATCAGAGCTGAGATGCTCCAGCCACCTCCCCCCCTGTGTATAACAGAAGCTTTGGTAACCATGGCAACAAAACAAACACAGTACACGCTGATTAATGGCTAAAATTTCCTGAAATGACCTCTAAACAAATGGCCGTATTTTAAAAACTATACATCCTACAGCGAAGATCTTTATATTGTGAGAATCACAAGACCCAGACCTAGATTTTGATACATAGTATGTCTCTGAAATATTAAAAATGAAGGCACGGTCGCAGTTTAGAAATTGCCCTTCAAATTTGAAGGGGCTAGAGTGTAGTTTCAATGAATGTCAATGGACGGCGTGAGTTGCAAACAAATGGTCATATTGTGAAAACTATCAGGACTATGGCTTAGCCGTGGACATGTTTAGTGGCAGCAGGGATAGCTGAACGTTTTGATATAAGATTTGTGTAGGTGGGCTTGAAAATGAGGGAGTGGCGGCAGTTTAGAAATCATGTTCTGATTTTCCAGCTTTTGCCATCTCCCACTCTAGTTTCCCCATTCATTCCTATGGGACCAATTTCGCCGCAAAAACTACGATATTTCGTGAACCATTCGGCGAAACGTTCCACAAAGTAATAGCACACCATTCGGGAACAATCCGCACGTTTCGGTATATTACTTGTCTATGTAGTGTAAAAACTGTGGGAGGAGTTAGGGTGGTAAATTTGGCTATAATAATAATAAGAATAATATATATGTGAGATAACAATAAGTGGTCTTGCTATGCAAGAACACTTAATAATAATAATATATATGTGAGATAACAGTAAGTGGTCTTGCTATGCAAGAACACTTAATAATATATATGTGAGATAACAGTAAGTGGTCTTGCTATGCAAGAACACTTAATAACTAGAAAAGCTACAATTTCAGGGGAAATTGTGAAAAGTGTTCTTGCCTCTACAACTGGAGTGGGCGGAGTAACTGTGAAAAGTGTTAAAAAGCTTAATATTTTAAAAAGTATAAATAGTAGTAAAAAAGTTGAAGTCTCATCATTAGCTGAAAGAGCTGAACATTTTTTTCAAAAATTATGATTTTTTTTTTTTCAAAAATTATGAATTTTTTTTCAAAATTTTTTTTTTTTTCAAAAATGATTTTTTTTTTTCAAAAATGATTTTTTGTCAAAAATATTTTTTTTTTCAAAAATATATATATTTTTTCAAAAATATATATTTTTTTCAAAAATGATTTTATTTTTTTTTTCAAAAATGATTTTTTTTTAAATCATATTTTTTTTAAATGATTTTTTTTTTCAAAAATGATTTTTTTTTTAAATCATATTTTTTTTTTAAATGATTTTTTTTTTTCAAAAATTATTATTTTTTTTTTCAAATTATTATTTTTTTTTCAAAAATCATTTTTGTGAAAAAATAAGAAGAATACGAAGAATAATATATATGTGAGATAACAGTAAGTGGTCTTGCTATGCAAGAACACTTAATAAGAAGAATAATATATATGCGAGATAACAGTAAGTGGTCTTGCTATGCAAGAACACTTAATAATAATAAGAATAATATATATGTGAGATAACAGTAAGTGGTCTTGCTATGCAAGAACACTTAAATAACTAGAAAATGCATTTCCTGGGGAAAATGCGTGGGAATGCTGAATAGCTAAATTGCTAAAATGGCCGCCATCAAAACTGCCCCATCATACTGCCATCAAAACTGCCCCATCAGAATTGCCCCATCAAAATTGTCCCCATTAAAACTGCCTCATCATATTGCCACCATCAAAACTGCCCCATCAGAATTGCTCCATCAAAACTGCCCCATCAGAATTGCCCCATCATATTACCACCATCAAAACTGCCCCATCATATTGCCACCATCAAAACTGCCCCCATCATATTGCCATCAAAACTGCCTCATTAGAATTGCCCCATCAAAACTGCCCCATCATATTGCCACCATCAAAACTGCCCCATCAGAATTGCCCTATCAAAACTGCCCCATCAAAACTGCCCCATCATATTGCCACCATCAAAACTGCCCCATCAAAACTGCCCCATCAGAATTGCCCCATTAAAACTGCCCCATCAGAATTGCCCTATCAAAACTGCCCCATCATATTGCTACCATCAAAACTGCCCCATCAGAATTGCCCTATCAAAACAGCCCCATCATATTGCCACCATCAAAACTGCCCCATCAGAATTGCCCCATCATATTGCCACCATCAAAACTGCCCCATCAGAATTGCCCTATCAAAACTGCCCCATCATATTGCCACCATCAAAACTGCCCCATCATAATTGCCCCACCAAAACTGCCCCATCATATTGCCACCATCAAATCTGCCCCATCATAATTGCCCCATTAAAACTGCCCCATCAGAATTGCCCTATCAAAACTGCCCCATCATATTCCTCTATTATAAATCAGTACATGGTGTGTCTGTCCCCTCCCCTGGGCTCTGTAATCAGAGCTGAGATGCTCCAGCCACCTCCCCCCCTGTGTATAACAGAAGCTTTGGTAACCATGGCAACAAAACAAACACAGTACACTCTGATTAATGGCTAAAATTTCCTGAAATGACCTCTAAACAAAAACCTTTTTCTCAAAATCCTACAGCGAAGATCTTTATATTGTGAGAATCACAAGACCCAGACCTAGATTTTGATGTATAGTAAGTCTCTGAAATATTAAAAATGGAGGCACAGTCGCAGTTTAGAAATTGCCCTTCAAATTTGAAGGGGCTAGAGTGTAGTTTCAATGAATGTCAATGGACGGCGTGAGTTGCAAACAAATGGTCATATTGTGAAAACTATCAGGACTATGGCTTAGCCGTGGACATGTTTAGTGGCAGCAGGGATAGCTGAACGTTTTGATATAAGATTTGTGTAGGTGGGCTTGAAAATGAGGGAGTGGCGGCAGTTTAGAAATCATGTTCTGATTTTTCAGCTTTTGTCACCTCCCACTCTAGTTTCCCCATTCATTCCTATGGGACCAATTTCGCCGCAAAAATTACGATATTTCGTGAACCATTCGGCGAAACGTTCCACAAAATAATAGCACACCATTCGGGAACAATCCGCACGTTTCGGTATATTACTTGTCTATGTAGTGTAAAAACTGTGGGAGGAGTTAGGGTGGTAAATTTGGCTATAATAATAATAATAATAACTAGAAAAGCTACAATTTCTGGGGAAATTGTGAAAAGTGTTCTTGCCTCTACAGCTGGAGTGGATGGAGTAACTGGGTGGAGTGGCTTGAGTAATTGTGTGGTTGGAGTGGCAGGAGTATTTGTAAAAAGTGTTAAAAAGCTTAATAATTTAAAAAGTATAAATAGTAGTAAAAAAGTTGAAGTCCCATCATTAGCTGAAAGAGCTGAACATTTTTTTTCAAAAATGATTTTTTTTTCAAAAGATTTTTTTCTTCAAAAATGATTTTTTTTTTTAAATGATTTTTTTTCAAAAATGATTGTTAAAATTTTTTTTTTTCATGGGGTGATCATAATGTTTTGGCTGATCATGGGGGGTCATAATGTTTTGGCTGATTATGGCGTGGTTATAATGATTTGGCTGATTATGGCGTGGTCATAATGTTTTGGCTGATTATGGCGTGGTCATAATGTTTTGGCTGATCATGGGGGGGTCATAATGGTTTGGCTGACCGTGGGGTGGACATAATGTTTTGGCTGATCATGGGGCGGTCATAATGATTTGGCTGATTATGGCGTGGTCATAATGTTTTGGCTGATCATGGGGGGGTCATAATATTTTGGCTGATCATGGGGCGGTCATAATGTTTTGGCTGATCATGTTGTGGTCATAATATTTTGGCTGATCATGTTGTGGTCATAATGTTTTGGCTGATCATGGGGGGGTCATAATGTTTTGGCTGATCATGGGGCGGTCATAATGTTTTGACTGATCATGGGGCGGTCATAATGTTTTGGCTGATCATGGGGGGGTCATAATGGTTTGGCTGATCATGGGGGGGTCATAATGGTTTGGCTGATCGTGGGGTGGACATAATATTTTGGCTGATCATGGGGGGGGTCATAATATTTTGGCTGCTCATGGGGGGGGTCATAATGTTTTGGCTGATCATGTTGTGGTCATAATGTTTTGGCTGATCATAGGGGGGTCATAATGTTTTGGCTGATCATGGGGGGACAGCTTTTGTCATACCTTCATCTAGCAGATGAAGGTATGACCACATGCATTTGGGGGGTCTCAGCATCTTGTGTTTACAACCACTGTTTCCTAGCAACGCTCATGCCCTGTTTAAGCTTCACAAATACTGCTCCATACACAGTACACAGGACCATGATAGATGTAGTAACTATGCAGTAATTCAAATGGCCGTATTTTAAAAACTATAAATCCTACAGCAAAGATCTTTATATTGTGAGAATCACAAGACCTAGACCTAGATTTTGATACATAGTATGTCTCTGAAATATTAAAATTGAAGGCACAGTCGCAGTTTAGAAATTGCCCTTCAAATTTGAAGGGGCTAGAGTGTAGTTTCAATGAATGTCAATGGACGGCGTGAGTTGCAAACAAATGGTCATATTGTGAAAACTATTAGGACTATGGCTTAGCCGTGGACATGTTTAGTGGCAGCAGGGATAGCTGAACGTTTTGATATAAGATTTGTGTAGGTGGGCTTGAAAATGAGGGAGTGGCGGCAGTTTAGAAATCATGTTCTGATTTTTCAGCTTTTGTCACCTCCCACTCTAGTTTCCCCATTAATTCCTATGGGACCAATTTCACCGCAAAAACAACGATATTTCGTGAACCATTTGGCGAAACGTTCCACAAAATAATAGCACACCATTCGGGAACAATCCGCACGTTTCGGTATATTACTTGTCTATGTAGTGTAAAAACTGTGGGAGGAGTTAGGGTGGTAAATTTGGCTATAATAATAATAACTAGAAAAGGTACAATTTCTGGGGAAATTGTGAAAGTGTTCTTGCCTCTACAACTGGAGTGGGCGGAGTAACTGGGTGGGGTGGAGTGGCTTGAGTAACTGTGAAAAGTGTTAAAAAGCTTAATATTTTAAAAAGTATAAATAGTAGTAAAAAAGTTCCATCATTCGCTGAAAGAGCTGAACATTTTTTTCAAAAGTAATTTTTTTTTTTCAAAAATGAATTTTTTTTAATCAAAAATGATTTTTTTTTCTTCAAAAATGATTTTTTTTTTCAAAAGTAATTTTTTTTTCAAAGGTAATTTTTTTTTTCAAAAATGAATTTTTTTATTTCAAAAATAATTTTTTTTTCGAAATTATTATTTTTTTTAAAGTAATTTTTTTTTCAAAAATAATTTTTTTTTTTCAAAAATATTTTTTTTTTCAAATATATTTTTTTTTCAAAAATAATTGTTTTTTTTAAAAGAAATTTTTTTTTCAAAAATATTTTTTTTTTTTCAAAAATAATTTTTTTTTTTTCAAAAATATTTTTTTTTTCAAAAATATTTTTTTTTTTCAAAAATGATTTTTTTTTTCAAAAATTATTTTTTTACTTTTTTCAAAAATTATTTTTTTTTTTCAAAAATATTTTTTTTTTTACATGGGGCGGTCATAATGTTTTGGCTGATCATGGGGTGGTCATAATGTTTTGGCTGATCATGGGGTTGTCAGCTTTTGTCACCTCCCACTCTAGTTTTGAACATTTCGCCATTCATTCCTATGGGACCAATTTCGCCGCAAAAACGTCATTTCGTGGACCATTCGGCAAAACATTCCACAAAGTAATAACACACCAATCGGGAACAATCCGCTCGTTTCGGTATATTATTTGTCTCTGTAGTGTGAAAACTGTGGGAGGAGTCTACAAGCATTATCAAGTCTAGCAGATGAAGTCACATGCATTTGGAGTGTCTCAGCATCTTGTGTTTACAACCACTGTTTCCTAGCAACGCTCATGCCCTGTTTATGCTTCCCAAATACTGCTTCATCAAAACTGCCCCATCAGAATTACCCCATCAAAACTGCCCCATCATATTCCTCTATTATAAATCAGTACATGGTGTGTCTGTCCCCTCCCCCGGGCTCTGTAATCAGCTGAGATGCTCCAGCCACCTTCCCCCCTGTGTATAACAGAAGCTTTGGTAACCATGGCAACAAAACAAACACTAACAGTACACTCTGATTAATGGCTAAAATTTCCTGAAATGACCTCTAAACAAATGGCCGTATTTTAAAAACTATACATCCTACAGCGAAGATCTTTATATTGTGAGAATCACAAGACCCAGACCTAGATTTTGATGTATAGTATGTCTCTGAAATATTAAAAATGAAGGCACAGTCGCAGTTTAGAAATTGCCCTTCAAATTTGGAGGGGGCTAGAGTGTAGTTTCAATGAATGTCAATAGACGGCGTGAGTTGCAAACAAATGGTCATATTGTGAAAACTATCAGGACTATGGCTTAGCCGTGGACATGTTTAGTGGCAGCAGGGATAGCTGAACGTTTTGATATAAGATTTGTGTAGGTGGGCTTGAAAATGAGGGAGTGGCGGCAGTTTAGAAATCATGTTCTGATTTTCCAGCTTTTGTCATCTCCCACTCTAGTTTCCCCATTCATTCCAATGGGACCAATTTCGCCGCAAAAATGACGACATTTCCTGAACCATTCGGCAAAACGTTCCACAAAGTAATAGCACACCATTCGGGAACAATCCGCACGTTTCGGTATATTACTTGTCTATGTAGTGTAAAAACTGTGGGAGGAGTTAGGGTGGTAAATTTGGCTATAATAATAATAATATACATGTGAGATAACAGTAAGTGGTCTTGCTATGCAAGAACACTTAATAATATATATGTGAGATAAGAGTAAGTGGTCTTGCTATGCAAGAACACTTAACTAGAAAAGCTACAATTTCTGGGGAAATTGTGAAAAGTGTTCTTGCCCCACAACTGGAGTGGTCGGAGTAACTGTGAAAAGTGTTACAAAGCTTAATATTTTAAAAAGTATAAATAGTAGTAAAACAGTTGAAGTCCCATCATTAGCTGAAAGAGCTGAACATTTTTTCAAAAGTTTTTTTTTTTCAAAAGATTTTTTTTCAAAAATGATTTTTTTTTTCAAAAATGATTTTTTTTTTCAAAAATGTTTTATTTTTTTCAAAAATGGTTTTTTTTTTGTTTTTTCAAAAATGATTATTTTTTTAATGATTTTTTTTCAAAAATGATTTTGTTTTTTGTTTTTTCAAAAATGATTATTTTTTTTAATGATTTTTTTTCAAAAATGATTTTTTTCTCTTAGTCATCTTCCAGGACGGCACACCTGAGAGATGAGAGGCTCCTCCCTACAGGAAACACCATCAATCGACAGCTGTTTTAAGTCCCCACCCTTCCCCTTGATCCTCAGTTCTTGATTGTGTTTCTCCCTACACAGCGAAACCGTATGTTTTTTTCCAAATGACCCGAAGCCTGGGGCTGGTGGTCCCCCCCTGGGAGCCGGACCAAATGCCTGGGAAGGCCTAAGACCACATCGCCCTGAAAGTGAAAGAGGGCGCCGCCTGCCCGATCTCGTATGATCTCGGAGGCTAAGCAGGGTCGGGCTTGGTTAGTACCTGATGGGCCTCTGGGTCTGGCCAGATATATTTATCCTTCCTGGGGGGTTCCCCTATCCTTTCCTCAGGGGGGGCAGCAGAAACTGGAAGAGCCCCCCTGAGAGCTGAAGGCCCCTGGGTACAGTGGTGTCCCCAGAACTTCAGGGGCCTTTTTCCTGTCTCCCCCCTTACCTGTCCGGGCATCCGTTCAGACAGGGGTGCTGGCTGTAAGTTCTTTCCAGGGCCCCCGACTCCTGGGCCCCTGGTAGCTCGCGTGGGCTGCTGGGGAGGGCGCCACCTGAACGACCCGTGTTCTTACCCAGGAGGGAAGGCTGAGAGTCAGTAGGAGCAGGCGCCCACATCCTCCTTTCGAGGAGGCACCAGTTCACTACGGTGGATGTCTGCCTAAACCACCTCAGAATGGAATGAGGAACCTACGGCATTGCCCCCCCAGGTGTATATACTGACTGGCAGGACACAGCCTAACCGTGCAGCACCCTACGGGGACAGCAGTTGGGGGGGCACTTTGGTGGCTATCCTCCTTGCGTGTGGACCAAAAGGATGGAAAAGCAAGCCCGGTGGCTGTGGCAAAAGGGGAAGACGACAACAGTGAGTACTTTCCTTTACCTTGGGAATTTAGCTGCAAAATCCCCAATCCCAGCCAGATGGTTTCTGGGCATTTGAGATAATCTCCCCTGGGGTCTGGATTCAAATAGCCCAGAAGCCTCTGCTAAAAACACCAGCTACAACTCCCTCTTACATCAGAGATGCTGTATGGTGGACAAATGGTGCAGAGGAGCGTGTGTGCCTAAACCACCTCAGATGGGAAAGAGGTAGGTAAGGCATTTCTTCCCCTTCCCCCTGTATTTACTGAGTGGTACTGTGCAGGACCTGGGGTCTGCATAACAAAATAGCCCAGAAGCTACTGCTAAAACCACCAGCCACAGCCCCCTCTTACAGCAGAGACACTGTGGTTATCACAACAGTAGGTTGCCAGCCTCTCCCTACATGTCCGGTTGTGGGACATTAGTAGGGATGAATAGAGCGAAGGAGGGGGGCCTGGTAGATACAAAGAGTTCCTTACAGGCCAGATATACCACTGAACAATTTATGGATTGTGCAATGGTTGAGGAATTCAGGAGTAAGCTCTCCTGGTCAGCAGGTGCACTAGGTAATATGGCCCTATTAGCCCAGCTGCTAGGAATCTGAAGTCATAAGCTCCAACCTCCCACTCCACCTTTACAATTTGGTTATATTATAGTGCAGGAGGTAAGAAAAACCTTTTTGTTGGTTTGGGCTACAGTCAACTCAGTGACAGATCTAAAGGCAATTTACCATAAATCGTTTCCTATATCCTTTAATTAAGGATTTTCTGTGCAAACATATGCAAGAGCTAGATAGATACATGATTGCTTGTTTAAGGCCTGCAGGTGGCTATTTTCCTCCAGGCTAAATTGGTGACCACCTTTTCTAGAGGCTGTCCTAAATTGGTCTCTAGGGCTGGGCTCATTGAGACTTTAGTTTCTGATCAGCCCCACCAGCGTTTGCTCAGTCTACGGAGGTAAGGTAGGACAACAGCTACTATAGTAAGGTGTCCAACCATTTTAGGATTTTTTTCCTTCACTGGGGGTGAAGTGTTAGTATCTACAGCCCAGGCTATGCCTAGGGATCAAATTGCTTGTTTGGTTATTTCATAAAGGGATACACCATGAATCCTCCTTGGTTGCACACCAGTAGACCTCAGTGGTGAAGGTTTGTCCTTGCTGGGATGTTTTGTGGCACAGCAGAAATACACATTGAGATATGTGACATTTCTGCTAATAAGGGGTATATTGCTGTACATCAGAAATGCACTGCACTGAAGCTTGGTTGTTGTCTGTTATATCCTAAAGGTACTGCCTTATTTGGTTACAGATCAGAAAAATACAACAGGGAAGGTGGTCTGTACTTTCTGGTCTTGTGACGCATGGCGGAAATGCACATCATTGAGTCTTGTGACACCCCTGCTCATATTTGTTATATTGCTGCACATCAGACATACTCAAAATTGAGTTCTGTCTGGGGTTTTTTGTGTCCTGTATTACTGCCTTATTGGTTGCTTATTAGAAAGGCAGTAGTGAAGATTGATGGTCCTGAATTGTTGGGAAATACAAATTGAACCTGTGCCAGGGGTAGTTTGGTACTGCCTTTGGTAATCGGTGTAGCCCCGCAAAGTGGTGTCGGGCTGACCGTGCTATTAACGGCAAAGGCTGCCGATTTTAAGCATGCGATTTGACATGTTGAGTCGCATGCCAAATCCCTTCAATATGGATGTGCTATCTCTATTCAGATTGTTATATTGTTGCACATCAGATATATACAAGATTGAAGGTTGTCTGTCCTTTTATGTCTTACATTTACTGCCTTATTGGCTGCATATCAGAAGGGACACAGCAGTGAGGTTGCTTGTCCTTTTCTGATCTGTTTTTGCTGCCTCAGCAGGGAGACACATTGAGGGTGGTGGCGTCTCTGCTCAGTATTGGTATAGTACTACACATCAGACATACACAAAGATTGAAGATTGTTTGTGTCCTGTATGTTCTATATTTACTGCCTTTATCGGCTGCATATCAGAAAGGCACAGCAGTGAGGGGTGTCTTTTCTGTTTCTCATTGTTCTACCTTGCTGCTTCTTAAGGATACACAGCAGGGGGTTGTTGGCTGCACGCTTCCAGGGAGATACAGCATTGGGGACCCCTCGCTTGTTCAACCTGAAAATTGCAAGTTACCTGCGATCTGTGTAATCTTGAGGTCTGTGGATCCAGAAAGCAGGGTCTGCTTGGTGGCGCTGCGACCTGGAGTTGCACAGACACGAATGGTTCCCATTGGAAGCCATAGTGTATGACTTTTCTCTTGCATTTTTGCGGTTGCAGGTTGGGTCGCACAGGTGTGGGAGCCCTAAGTTTTATCTGTCCCTTCTGGTTGAGGTTTTGCTACACAACAAGAATAGACATCATGGAGTTATTGCCTTACTTTGCAATACACCAGAAAGATCGCAGCTAGGAAGGCTGTCTGTTTTTATGTGGCTGCACAGCAGAAATACTCAACATTGAAGCTTGTTGGTGCTTTCTGTTTCAGATTCCCTTACCTTACTGCACTTTAGAAAAACACAATGCTGCAGGTTGCTTGGGTCCTTTCTGTGTTGGTTCTATGTGACTGCACTACAGAACTGCATAACAGAAAAGATATTGTCTTGTGTGCCATATTGATCTTATAACTGTATTTGGTGGTTCATCAGAAATACGCAACATAGAAGTTTGGGTCTTTCTGTCTTATATTTATGGCCCTGTTTTGCTGTACATCAGTAAAACTCCACCGTAAACGGGACTCCCGTCCTTTATGTATATATATCAGTTATGACCTAGCTAGCTGCACTTCAGAAACATGCAGCATTTAGGGTCGGTTCACACTGAGGCAGCACGACCTACAGCGCGACTGCCTCAGGCGACCCAGGACACGACTCAGCGGCGACTTGTGAAACGACTTCTGTATAGAAGTCAATGCAAGTCGCCCCCAAAGTCCTACAGGAACCTTTTTCTAAGTCGGAGCGATTTGCATCGCGCCAATTGGAATGGTTCCATTGCACAGAACAGGACGCTACTTGTCAGGTGACTAGGTTGCCTGACAAGTCGTCCCAGTGTGAACCAAGGCTGAGGGTTTGCGTGTGTCTTAATGTTTTTTCATATTGGCTGCACATCAGAAAACCAGACTGTGAGGACTGTTTGTCTACATTGAAGTTCAGATTTGGGTCTCTCCCATATTTGATATGTTGGTTTAGCTAGCCACACTCGGATACACATTATTGTCTATGCTTGTGTCCTTTCTGTCTAAATCTATTGTGCTGGGTCCACAATCTATGATCTTTTTTAATTTGTGATATTAATAATGCATGTATCACCTTTTGTATTTCAGCCCTCTTTTCCGTGGAGGGGCCTGGAGTTCTGGCTGCAGACGTCACATGTCAGAAAGCCTCAGCCCCTTACATTCAGGAATGCTGGAACCATTTCCTAGGGTTGAAGCCCAGTAGGGTTATAGGACACTGGAGAAAGGCGATAAAGAATCACCCTGCTTAGTAAGAACTTGGGAAGTTCTGTTCAGAGGAGTATTATGACCTGAAGATGAAGTATAAAGATGTATACCCGACCGAATAGGTTACGGCTCGGTGCATGGCCTTCATCTCACCCTTCTAGCAGAACTAGATGTAGCAGTATAAGTGTTATACTCCTGTTATGAACTTTATTCTCCTGAAGTAGGCACTCAGGCGTAAGTAAAGCCACAGAGTGGGCATGTCTTAAACATAGGGATCAAGCCTCGGTTAATCTATTTTATCTGATGTAAAGATAAAAATGAACAAAAAAGGTTGTTTGTTAGGGGCCCACCTTTTTTTTGCAGTTTTAATTCCCTGAACAGGGTAGTGTTAAGACAGGCCCTCTTAGTGATCAATGAGTGTCCTTGTCTTACAACACAGGTCTCTGATTAATCTTTAGGGGTTCTAAGTAGCACCTACAGGCACAATAGGCCATGGTTGTTAGATATGTGAGACAGGCAACATTGCTAACCTATAAGTTTAACATGTTTTCTGATTCCATCTTTAAGAGCCCACTCCACCTAGGTCCTGCATCTGAAGCGGAGAAGGCAGGAACATCAGTGGAGTAGACCTGGAGACCAGCCACATGATCCAGTTATAATACCTTCATCAAGCATATGGAGTGGAGGTAAAACTCACTGCAGAACCAAGGTCCGCCAAGAGGGTCTTGCAGTGGTCCCACCCTAAGGTAGGCCTGAGGTGCTTGATTATCCTCTCAGGTGTGCCGTCCTGGAAGATGACTAAGAGAAAATTGACAGTTACTTACCGGTAACTGTTTCTCTAGGATATCTTCCAGGACGGCAGGCCTACTTCCCACCCATTGGAGGAGGGAAAATGGTAGAACACTAGAAGGTGAGTACCTATAAGGAATGATTTCCCTTGTGAACCAGGTTCAGGAGTTACTTCTCTACAAACTGAGTATCAAGGGGAAGGGTGGGGACTTAAAACAGCTGTCGATTGATTGTGTTTCCTGTAGGGAGGAGCCTCTCATCTCTCAGGTGTGCCGTCCTGGAAGATATCCTAGAAAAACAGTTACCGGTAAGTAACTGTCAATTTTTTTTCAAAAATAATTTATTTTTTTAATAATTTTTTTTTAAAAATGATTTTTTTCAAAAATAATTTTTTAAAAAAAAAAGATTTTTTTTCAAAAATTATTTTTTGTTTCAACAATTTTTTTTTTCAAAAATGTTTTTTTTTTAATGATTTTTTTTTCAAAAATGATTTTTTTTTTCAAAAATTATTTTTTTTTCAAAAATTATTTTTTTTTTCAAAAATGATTTTTTTTTCAAACAATTTTTTTTTTCATGGGGCGGTCATAATGTCATCATGGGGTTGTCAGCTTTTGTCACCTCCCACTCTAGTTTTGAATATTTCACCATTCATTCCTATGGGACCAATTTCGCCGCAAAAACGATGATATTTCGCGAACCATTCGGCGAAACGTTCCACAAAGTAATAGCACACCATTTGGGAACAATCCGCATGTTTCGGTATATTACTTGTCTATGTAGTGTAAAAACTGTGGGAGGAGTTAGGGTGGTAAATTTGGCTATAATAATAATAAGAAGAAGAATAATATATATGTGAGATAACAGTAAGTGGTCTTGCTATGCAAGAACACTTAATAACTAGAAAAGCTACAATTTCTGGGGAAATTGTGTAAAGTGTTCTTGCCTCTACAACTGGAGTAGGTGGAGTAACTGGGTGGAGTGGCTTGAGTACCTGTCAGGGATCTACCAGCACCAGACCGGGGCGCTTGCATGCACCTATGCGCCAGCGCGCCCCTGTCCAGACACGGCATCAAGCTGCTACTGTTGCTGTGCATCAGCGCGGCGCTCAGGTGCGCACGGGTGCGCGGCACTGGCGCGCGCGCGTTCGCGTTAGCGCCGGTTTGGCGCCATTTAGCACATAAAAGTTCCCCTGTTCCATGGGAACATCGCTGCTTCATCTCAGCTCTGTGATTCTGATTGTCTGCTACCTGATTTGACCCGGCTTGTTTGACCATCCGACCTGCTCCAATCCCGACCCGGCCTGCCTGACCACTCTGCTGTTTGTATCTGCTACCGTTGCCTACCTCTGCCTGTTCACCGACTCTGCCTTTGCCTGCTGTGATTACGTGTGCCAGTTACCTGCCGACCCGGACTGTCTGACTCTGCTTGTGCCTGCCGCTCTACTTGCTGTTGCACCTTCAGCTTCAGCTCCTGTGATCCCTCACCTCCAGTGTGTCAAGTCTGCTGCTGTTCCAGTCTCCACTCACCTGCAGTCCTGCCATCCCAGGAGGGATCTCTACCTCTACATCAGAGCCTATACTCCAACAGGCACTCCTACCCCACTGCGCTCAGGAGACCACTGTCCCCACTCCAGTCAGGGCCGTCTTTACCGCGGGGCAAAAGGGGCATCTGCCCAGGGCCCTGTCATTGTTGGGGGCCCTGCGCTGCCCGTCCCTTAAACCCTGCACTGCCCGCCGGAGTTCGGCCACCTCCGGTGCTGGTCGCATGCTGGCTGCTCGCTACTGTCACTTGGAAATACACAAGCACGGCTTGTGTATTTCCAAGTGACAGCGCTCCTCTTCCGGCGGCTGTTCTCATCCCGCGGGTACACGCACGATCTATGAGAGCAGAGGAGGAAGGGGGCGGGGACTCTGCACAGGGGAAGCTGCTTCTGGGACTGGCAGGCTCCACGGACATCGGAGGACAACATGCTGTGAGTACACAGAGTTTTCCTCTGTACTGGAATGGGGGGGGGCTTTGTGGGAGGACAGCCTTGTACTTAGGGGGAGTGAAGCTCTGTATTGAAATCTGGGTGGGAGGAGAGCTGTGCAACTCTGCACCCACCTCACTCTGCACCCACCTCACTCTGCACCCACCTCACTCTGCACCCACCTCACTCTGCACCCACCTCACTCTGCACTCTGCACCCACCTCACTCTGCACTCTGCACCCACCTCACTCTGCACTCACCTCACTCTGCACCCACCTCACTCTGCACTCTGCACCCACCTCACTCTGCACCCACCTCACTCTGCACTCACCTCACTCTGCACCCACCTCACTCTGCACCCACCTCACTCTGCACCCACCTCACTCTGCACTCACCTCACTCTGCACCCACCTCACTCGGCACCCACCTCACTCTGCACTCTGCACCCACCTCACTCTGCACCCACCTCACTCTGCACCCACCTCACTCTGCACCCACCTCACTCTGCACCCACCTCACTCTGCACTCACCTCACTCTGCACCCACCTCACTCTGCACCCACCTCACTCTGCACTCTGCACCCACCTCACTCTGCACTCTGCACCCACCTCACTCTGCACTCACCTCACTCTGCACCCACCTCACTCTGCACCCACCTCACTCTGCACTCACCTCACTCTGCACCCACCTCACTCTGCACCCACCTCACTCTGCACCCACCTCACTCTGCACCCACCTCACTCTGCACTCTGCACCCACCTCACTCTGCACCCACCTCACTCTGCACCCACCTCACTCTGCACCCACCTCACTCTGCACTCACCTCACTCTGCACCCACCTCACTCTGCACTCTGCACCCACCTCACTCTGCACCCACCTCACTCTGCACCCACCTCACTCTGCACCCACCTCACTCTGCACTCTGCACCCACCTCACTCTGCACTCTGCACCCACCTCACTCTGCACCCACCTCACTCTGCACCCACCTCACTCTGCACCCACCTCACTCTGCACTCACCTCACTCTGCACCCACCTCACTCTGCACCCACCTCACTCTGCACTCTGCACCCACCTCACTCTGCACCCACCTCACTCTGCACCCACCTCACTCTGCACCCACCTCACTCTGCACTCACCTCACTCTGCACTCACCTCACTCTGCACTCACCTCACTCTGCACCCACCTCACTCTGCACCCACCTCACTCTGCACTCTGCACTCACCTCACTCTGCACTCACCTCACTCTGCACCCACCTCACTCTGCACCCACCTCACTCTGCACTCTGCACCCACCTCACTCTGCACCCACCTCACTCTGCACCCATCTCACTCTGCACCCACCTCACACTGCACCCACCTTACTCTGCACCCACCTCACTCTGCACCCACCTCACTCTGCACTCTGCACCCACCTCACTCTGCACCAATCTCACTCTGCACCCACCTCACTCTGCACCCATCTCACTCTGCACCCACCTCACTCTGCACTCTGCACCCACCTCACTCTGCACCCACCTCACTCTGCACCCACCTCACTCTGCACCCACCTTACTCTGCACCCTGCACCCACCTCACTCTGCACCCACCTCACTCTGCACCCACCTTACACTGCACCCACCTCACTCTGAACCCACCTCACTCTGCACTCTGCACCCACCTCACTCTGCACTCTGCACCCACCTCACTCTGCACCCACCTCACTCTGCACTCTGCACCCACCTCACTCTGCACCCACCTTACTCTGCACCCTGCACCCACCTCACTCTGCACCCACCTCACTCTGCACCCACCTTACACTGCACCCACCTCACTCTGAACCCACCTTACTCTGCACCCACCTCACTCTGCACTCTGCACCCACCTCACTCTGCACCAATCTCACTCTGCACCCACCTCACTCTGCACCCATCTCACTCTGCACCCACCTCACTCTGCACCCACCTCACTCTGCACCCACCTCACTCTGCACTCTGCACCCACCTCACTCTGCACCCACCTTACTCTGCACCCTGCACCCACCTCACTCTGCACCCACCTCACTCTGCACCCACCTTACACTGCACCCACCTCACTCTGAACCCACCTTACTCTGCACCCACCTCACTCTGCACTCTGCACCCACCTCACTCTGCACTCTGCACCCACCTCACTCTGCACCCACCTCACTCTGCACCCACTTCACTCTGCACTCTACACCCACCTCACTCTGCACCCACCTCACTCTGCACTCTACACCCACCTCACTCTGCACCCACCTCACTCTGCACTCTACACCCACCTCACTCTGCACCCACCTCACTCTGCACCCACCTCACTCTGCACTCTACACCCACCTCACGCTGCACCCACCTCACTCTGCACCCACCTCACTCTGCACTCTGCACCCACCTCACTCTGCACCCACCTCACTCTGCACTCTGCACCCACCTCACTCTGCACCCACCTTACTCTGCACCCACCTCACTCTGCACTCTGCACCCATCTCACTCTGCACCCACCTCACTCTGCACCCACCTCACTCTGCACCCACCTTACTCTGCACCCACCTCACTCTGCACTCTGCACCCATCTCACTCTGCACCCACCTCACTCTGCACCCACCTTACACTGCACCCACCTCTCTCTGCACCCACCTCACTCTGCACCCACCTTACACTGCACCCACCTCACTCTGAACCCACCTCACTCTGCACCCACCTCACTCTGCACCCACCTCACTCTGCACCCACCTTACACTGCACTCTTCACCCACCTCACTCTGCACCCACCTTACACTGCACCTTACACTGCACCCACCTCACTCTGCACCCACCTTACACTGCACCCACCTCACTCTGAACCCACCTTACTCTGCACTCTGCACCCACCTCACTCTGCACCCACCTCACTCTGCACCCACCTCACTCTGCACTCTGCACCCACCTCACTCTGCACCCACTTCACTCTGCACTCTGCACCCACCTCACTCTGCACCCACTTCACTCTGCACTCTGCACCCACCTCACTCTGCACCCACCTCACTCTGCACCCACCCCACTCTGCACCCACCCCACTCTGCACCCTGCACCCACCTCACTCTGCACTCTGCACCCACCTCACTCTGCACTCTGCACCCACCTCACTCTGCACCCACCTTACACTGCACCTTACACCCACCTCACTCTGCATTCTGCACCCACCTCACTCTGCACCCACCTCACTCTGCACCTACCTCAGTCCTGCACCCACCTTACTCCTGCACTCTGCATCCACCTCACCCCTGCACTCTGTAGACACCTCACTCTGCACCCACCTCACCCCTGCACTCTGCACCCACCTCAGTCCTGCACTTTGCACCCACCTCACCCCTGCACTCTGCACCCACCTCACCCCTGCACTCTGCACCCACCTCAGTCCTGCATTCTGCACCCACCTCACTCCTGCACTCTGCACCCACCTCAGTCCTGCATTCTGCACCCACCTCAGTCCTGCACTCTGCACCCACCTCAGTCCTGCACTCTGCACCCACCTCAATCCTGCATCCTGCACCCACCTCACCCCTGCACTCTGCACCCACCTCACCCCTGCACTCTGCACCCACCTCACCCCTGTACTCTGCACCCACCACACCCCTGCACTCTGCACCCACCACACCCCTACACTCTGCACCCACTTCACCCCTGCACTCACCTCACTCTGCACCCACCTCAGCCCTGCACTCTGCACCCACCTCAGTCCTGCACTCACCTCACCCCTGCACTCTTCACCCACCTCACCCCTGCAATCTGCACCCACCTCACCCCTGCACTCTGCACTCACCTCACTCTGCACCCACCTCAGCCCTGCACTCTGCACCCACCTCAGCCCTGCACTCTGCAGCCACCTCAGCCCTGCACCCACCTCAGTCCTGCACTCACCTCACCCCTGCACTCTGCACTCACCTCACCCCTGCACTCTGCACTCACCTCACCCCTGCACTCTGCACCCACCTCACCCCTGCACTCTGCACCCACCTCACCCCTGCACTCTGCACTCACCTCACCCCTGCACTCTGCACCCACCTCACCCCTGCACTCTGCACCCACCTCACCCCTGCACTCTGCACAAAGCGCACCCCCAACCCTGCACTCTGTACATAGTGCACCCCTCAATGCTAGTGCAGTTTGGCCACACCCGCAATTTGCCCTGAGAGGTTATGATGTGTAGTAACCTCTAGCAACTAATCAGTGAGCAATAATGATTTTCAGTAACCTCTAGAATCAAATTAGTGAGCAGTAATGATGTTCTGTAACCTCTAGCAACTAATCTGTGAGCTGTAATGATGTGTTGTAATCTCTGGCAGCCAATCACAGTCGTTGCCTGATCTGCTGCAGTAAACTCATTTTGAGTCTAGCTGGGGGGGCCCCAATAAAATCTTTGCCCAGGGCCCAATCAATATTAAAGACGGCCCTGACTCCAGTGGCTCCTGAACCAGCGTTGTATGAGAGGTCTTCTCCTACAGTCAGGCTCTCCTACCAGGTACCTAACAGTAACTGTTGTGTGGTTGGAGTGGCTGAAGTTACTGTGAAAAGTGTTAAAAAGCTTAATATTTTAAAAAGTATAAATAGTAGTAAAAAAGTTGAAGTCCCATCATTAGCTGAAAGAGCTGAACATTTTTTCAAAAATTTTTTTTTTCAAAAATTATGAATTTTCTTTTCAAAATTTTTTTTTTCAAAAAATATTTTTTTCAAAAATGATTTTTTTTTCAAAAATGAATTTACTTTTTTTCAAAAATGATTTTTTTTTTTCAAAAATTGATTTTTTTTCTTAAAAATGAATTTTTTTTTTCAAAAATATATTTTTTTTTTCATGGGGCGGTCATAATGTTTTGGCTGATCATGGTGTTGTCAGCTTTTGTCACCTCCCACTCTAGTTTTGACCAATTTCACCGCAAAAACAACGATATTTCGTGAACCATTCAGCGAAACGTTCCACAAAGTAATAGCACACCAATTAAATGACATTGAGGCCGGATTCACACTGGTATTTTTCAGCTTTTCACAAAGTTCCACAAAGTAATAGCACACCAATTAAATGACATTGAACGTTTCGCCATTCATTCCTATGGGACCAATTTCGCCGCAATAACGACGATATTTCGTGGACCATTCGGCGAAACGTTCCACAAAGTAATAGCACACCAATCGGGAACTATCTGCAAGTTTCGGTATATTACTTGTCTCTGTAGTGTAAAAACTGTGGGAGGAGTCTACCAGCATTATCAAGCCTCGCAGAGGAAGGTATGACCACATGCATTCGGGGGGGTCTCAGCATCTTGTGTTTACAACCACTGTTTCCTAGCAACGCTCATGCCCTGTTTATGCTTCACAAATACTGCTCAATACACAATACATAGGACCATGATAGCTGTAGTAACTATGCAGTAATTCAAATGGCCGTATTTTAAAAACTATAAATCCTACAGCGAAGATCTTTATATTGTGAGAATCACAAGACCCAGACCTAGATTTTGATGTATAGTATGTCTCTGAAATATTAAAAATGGAGGCACGGTCACAGTTTAGAAATTGCCCTTCAAATTTGAAGGGGCTAGAGTGTAGTTTCAATGAATGTCAATGGACGGCGTGATTTGCAAACAAATGGTCATATTGTGAAAACTATCAGGACTATGGCTTAGCCGTGGACATGTTTAGTGGCAGCAGGGATAGCTGAACGTTTTGATATAAGATTTGTTTGGGTGGGCTTGAAAATGAGGGAGTGGTGGCAGTTTAGAAATCATGTTCTGATTTTTCAGCTTTTGTCACCTCCCACTCTAGTTTCCCCATTCATTCCTATGGGACCAATTTCACCGCAAAAACTACGATATTTCGTGAACCATTTGGCGAAACGTTCCACAAAATTATAGCACACCATTCGGGAACAATCCGCACGTTTCGGTATATTACTTGTCTATGTAGTGTAAAAATTGTGGGAGGAGTTAGGGTGGTAAATTTGGCTATGATAATAATAATAATAATATATATGTGAGATAACAGTAAGTGGTCTTGCTATGCAAGAACACTTAACTAGAAAAGCTACAATTTCTGGGGAAATTGTGAAAAGTGTTCTTGCCCCACAACTGGAGTGGTCGGAGTAACTGTGAAAAGTGTTAAAAAGCTTAATATTTTAAAAAGTATAAATAGTAGTAAAAAAGTTGAAGTCCCATGATTAGCTGAAAGAGCTGAACATTTTTTCAAAAATTATTTTTTTTTTCAAAAAAATGTTTTTTATTTTTTTTTAAAAATGAATTTTTTTTTTTAATGATTTAAAAAAAAAAAAATCATTTAAAAAAAAAAAAAATATTATTTTTTTTTTGATGGGGTGGTCATAATCTTTTGGCTGATCATGGGGTTGTCAGCTTTTGTCACCTCCCACTCTAGTTTTGAATATTTCGCCATTCATTCCTATGGGACCAATTTCGCTGCAAAAACAACGATATTTCGTGAACCATTCAGCGAAACGTTCCACAAAGTAATAGCACACCAATTAAATGACATTGAGGCTGGATTCACATTGGTATTTTTCAGCTTTTCACAAAGTTTCACAAGGTAATAACACACCAATTAAATGACATTGAACATTTCGCCATTCATTCCTATGGGACCAATTTTCCGCAAAAACTACGATATTTCGTGAAAAATTTGGCGAAACGTTTCACAAAGTAATAGCACACCAATCGGGAACAATTCGCACCTTCGGTATATTACTGTCTATGTAGTTTAAAAGCTGTGGGAGGAGTTAGGGTGGTATGATCATGGGGTTGTCAGCTTTTGTCACCTCCCACTCTAGTTTTGAACATTTCGCCATTCATTCCTATGGGCAGTAGTGTATTTAGGTTTTGTGCTGCCCTAGGCCTGACTAAACTCGCGCACCCCCTAATTTAAATATGACCCACCCCCTTCCTGTCAACACCACACCCCTTGTTGTATAAGACCCACCCTGAAATTTTTGAGTGGGTACACTAGTTCTGAGGGCCTGGGGGGGGCAATGCATTCCCTTATCTTGCATAGATTTCCTCTCACTTCCTGTTTGATTATGGGGCAGGAAGTGAAGGGAAATCTCTGCAATGGGACAGGGATGGTAAAAAATAAACTGACAGGGGCTATAACCCTCCCTTATGCTTTCAAAAATGAAAAAGAAAGTGTTGCCTATAGCACTACTTTAAGCACAAATGTCTGATAATTTTATGGAGAGGACCAAGAAGATATAACCATGCTAATGGTGCAGCAGATAACATAAAGTACAGTGAGGAAGGTTTGTGGTCTAGGATGAGAGGACAGTCAGAATTACAAGCGGCGCCCCCCCAGTTGCGGAATGACAGCCGCTCGCATACCGGAAGCAGTGAAGCCACTTTGTGGGGGAGCTAGACTAACTTGCCTCTCAGCCCAGTCCGCCCTATAAGACTGGTTCTACACGAACAGTGTAGCACAAGCTGGCAGGGACTCTTTCTGTGCTGCCCCCGTGCAAAGTGCTGCCCTAGGCCTGGGCCTTGTTGGCCTAGGCTTGGATACAGCATTGCCTATGGGACCAATTTCGCCGCAAAAACAACAATATTTCGTGAACCATTCGGCGAAAAAAGTTCCACAAAGTAATGGCACACCAATCGGGAACAATTCGCACGTTTCGGTATATTACTTGTCTATGTAGTGTAAAAACTGTGGGAGGTGTTTGGGTGGTAAATTATCAGCATTATCAAGTCTAGCAGAGGAAGGTATGACCACATGCATTTGGGGGGTCTCAGCAGCTTGTGTTTACAACCACTGTTTCCTAGCAACGCTCATGTCCTGTTTATGCTTCACACCCACTGCTCAATACACAATACAAAGGATCATAGATGTAATAACTGTGCAGTAATTCAAACGGTCGTATTTTAAAAACTATAAATCCTACAGCGAAGATCTTTATATTGTGAGAATCACAAGACCCAGACCTAGATTTTGATACATAGTATGTCTCTGAAATATTAAAAATGAAGGCACAGTCGCAGTTTAGAAATTGCCCTTCAAATTTGGAGGGGGCTAGAGTGTAGTTTCAATGAATGTCAATGGACGGCGTGAGTTGCAAACAAATGGTCATATTGTGAAAACTATCAGGACTATGGCTTAGCCGTGGACATGTTTAGTGGCAGCAGGGATAGCTGAACGTTTTGATATAATATTTGTGTAGGTGGGCTTGAAAATGAGGGAGTGGCGGCAGTTTAGAAATCATGTTCTGATTTTCCAGCTTTTGTCATCTCCCACTCTAGTTTCCCCATTCATTCCTATGGGACCAATTTCGCCGCAAAAACGACGATATTTCGTGAACCATTCGGCGAAACGTTCCACAAAGTAATAGCACACCATTCGGGAACAATCCGCACGTTTCGGTATATTACTTGTCTATGTAGTGTAAAAACTGTGGGAGGAGTTAGGGTGGTAAATTTGGCTATAATAATAAGAATAATATATATGTGAGATAACAGTAAGTGGTCTTGCTATGCAAGAACACTTAACTAGAAAAGCTACAATTTCTGGGGAAATTGTGAAAGTGTTCTTGCCTCTACAACTGGAGTGGGCGAAGTAACTGGGTGGGGTGGAGTGGCTTGAGTAACTGTGAAAAGTGTTAAAAAGCTTAATATTTTAAAAAGTATAAATAGTAGTAAAAAAGTTCCATCATTAGCTGAAAGAGCTGAACATTTTTTTCAAAAGTAATTTTTTTTTTCAAAAGTAATTTTTTTTTCAAAAATGAATTTTTTTTATTCAAAAATGATTTTTTTTTCTTCAAAAATGAATTTTTTTTTTCAAAAATGATTTTTTTTTTTCAAAAATGATTTTTTTTTTTTAAAAATAATTTTTTCTTTTAAAAAATGTATTTTTTTTTCAAAAATGAATTTTTTTTTTTTTTGGGGCGGTCATAATGTTTTGGCTGATCATGGGGTTGTCAGCTTTTGTCACCTCCCACTCTAGTTTTGAACATTTCGCCATTCATTCCTATGGGACCAATTTCGTAGCAAAAACGACGATATTTCGTGAACCATTCGGCGAAACGTTCCAGAAAGTAATAGCACACCAATTAAATGACATTGAGGCCGGATTCACACTGGTATATTTCAGCTTTTCACAAAGTTCCACAAGGCAATAGCACACCAATTAAATGACATTGAACATTTCACCATTCATTCCTATGGGACCAATATTGCCGCAAAAACGACGATATTTCGTGAACCATTCGGCGAAAAAAGTTCCACAAAGTAATAGCACACCAATTAAATGACATTGAACATTTCGCCATTCATTCCTATGGGACCAATTTTGCCGCAAAAACCACGATATTTCGTGAACCATTCGGTGAAACGTTCCACAAAGTAATAGCACACCAATCGGGAACAATCCGCACGTTTCGGTATATTACTTGTCTCTGTAGTGTAAAAACTGTGGGAGGAGTCTACAAGCATTATCAAGTCTAGCAGATGAAGTCACATGCATTTGGGGTGTCTCAGCATCTTGTGTTTACCACTGTTTCCTAGCAACGCTCATGCCCTGTTTATGCTTCACAAATACTGTTCCATACACAATAGACAGGACCATGATAGATGTAGTAACTATGCAGTAATTCAAATGGCCGTATTTTAAAAACTATAAATCCTACAGCGAAGATTTTTATATTGTGAGAATCAAAAGACCCAGACCTAGATTTTGATGTATAGTATGTCTCTGAAATATTAAAAATGGAGGCACGGTCGCAGTTTAGAACTTGCCCTTCAAATTTGAAGGGGCTAGAGTGTAGTTTCAATGAATGTCAATGGACGGCGTGAGTTGCAAACAAATGGTCATATTGTGAAAACTATCAGGACTATGGCTTAGCCGTGGACATGTTTAGTGGCAGCAGGGATAGCTGAACGTTTTGATATAAGATTTGTGTAGGTGGGCTTGAAAATGAGGGAGTGGTGGCAGTTTAGAAATCATGTTCTGATTTTTCAGCTTTTGTCACCTCCCACTCTAGTTTCCCCATTCATTCCTATGGGACCAATTTCGCTGCAAAAATGACGATATTTCGTGAACCATTTGGCGAAACGTTCCACAAAATAATAGCACACCATTCGGGAACAATCCGCACGTTTTGGTATATTACTTGTCTATATAGTGTAAAAACTATGGGAGGAGTTAGGGTGGTAAATTTGGCTATAATAATAATAATAAGAAGAAGAACTAGAAAAGGTACAATTTCTGGGGAAATTGTGAAAAGTGTTCTTGCCTCTACAACTGGAGTGGACGGAGTAACTGGGTGGAGTGGCTTGAGTAACTATTTTAAAAAATATCAATAGTAGTAAAAAAGTTGAAGAAGTCCCATAATTAGCTGAAAGAGCTGAACATTTTTTTCAAAAATGAATTTTATTTTTTTTTCAAAAATGATTTTTTTTTCAAAAATTGTTTTGTTTTTTAAATGATATTTTTTTTTCAAAAAAAAATTTTTTTTTAAATGAATTTTATTTTTTTTTTCAAAAATGAATTTTATTTTTTTTTTTTTCAAAAATGATTTTTTTTTTTCAAAAATGATTTTTTTTTTCAAAAATGATTTTTTTTTTTCAAAAATTTTTTTTTTTTTTCAAAAATGAATTTTTTTTATCAAAAATGATTTTTTTTTTCAAAAATTAATTTTGTTTATTTTTTTTTCAAAAATGTTTTTGTTTTTTTCAAAAATGATTTTTTTTTTTTCAAAAATATATATTTTTTTTTTATTAGGTGGTCATAATGTTTTTTTCTGATCATGGGGTGGTCATAATGTTTTGGCTGATCATGGGGTTGTCAGCTTTTGTCACCTCCCACTCTAGTTTTGAACATTTCGCCATTCATTCCTATGGGACCAATTTCGTCGCAAAAACGACGATATTTCGTGAACCATTGGGTGAAACGTTCCACAAAGTAATAGCACACCAATCGGGAACAATCCGCACCTTCGGTATATTACTGTCTATGTAGTTTAAAAGTTGTGGGAGGAGTTAGGGTGGTATGATCATGGGGTTGTCAGCTTTTGTCACCTCCCACTCTAGTTTTGAACATTTCGCCATTCATTCCTATGGGACCAATTTTGCCGCAAAAACGACGATATTTCGTGAACCATTCGGCGAAAAAAGTTCCACAAAGTAATAGCACACCAATCGGGAACAATCCGCACGTTTCGGTATATTGCTGTCTATGTAGTGTAAAAACTGTGGGAGGAGTTAGGGTGGTAAATTATCAGCATTATCAAGCCTATCAGAGGAAGGTATGACCAAATGCATTTGGGGGGTTTCAGCATCTTGTGTTTACAACCACTGTTTCCTAGCAACACTCATGTACTGTTTATGCTTCACACCCACTGCTCATACACAATACAAAGGATCATAGCTGTAACAACTGTGCAGTAATTCAAACGGTCATATTTTAAAAACTATGAATCCAACAGTGAAAAGCTTTATATTGTGAGAATCACAAGACCCAGACCTAGATTTTGATACATAGTATGGCTCTGAAATATTAAAAATGGAGGCACAGTCGCAGTTTAGAAATTGCCCTTCAAATTTGAAGGGGCTAGAGTGTAGTTTCAATGAATGTCAATGGACGGCGTGAGCTGCAAACAAATGGTCATATTGTGAAAACTATCAGGACTATGGCTTAGCCGTGGACATGTTTAGTGGCAGCAGGGATAGCTGAACGTTTTGATATAAGATTTGTGTAGGTGGGCTTGAAAATGAGGGAGTGGCGGCAGTTTAGAAATCATGGTCTGATTTTTAATGCTTTTGTCATCTCCCACTCTAGTTTCCCCATTCATTCCTATGGGACCAATTTCGCCGCAAAAACAATGATATTTCGTGAACCATTTGGCAAAACGTTCCACAAAATATTAGCACACCATTCGGAAACAATCCGCACGTTTCGGTATATTACTTGTCTATGTAGTGTAAAAACTGTGGGAGGAGTTAGGGTGGTAAATTTGGCTATAATAAGAATAATAAGAACTAGAAAAGGTACAATTTCTGGGGAAATTGTGAAAGTGTTCTTGCCTCTACAACTGGAGTGGGCGGAGTAACTGGGTGGGGTGGAGTGGCTTGAGTAACTGTGAAAAGTGTTAAAAAGCTTAATATTTTAAAAAGTATAAATATTAGTAAAAAAGTTCCATCATTCGCTGAAAGAGCTGAACATTTTTTTCAAAAGTAATTTTTTTTTTCAAAAATGAATTTTTTTTAATCAAAAATGATTTTTTTTCTTCAAAAATGATTTTTTTTTCAAAAGTAATTTTTTTTTTCAAAGGTAATTTTTTTTTTCAAAAATGAATTTTTTTATTTTAAAAATAATTTTTTTTTCGAAATTATTATTTTTTTTAAAGTAATTTTTTTTTCAAAAATAATTTTTTTTTTCAAAAATATTTTTTTTTTCAAATATATTTTTTTTTCAAAAATAATTTTTTTTTTAAAAGAAATTTTTTTTTCAAAAATATTTTTTTTTTTCAAAAATAATTTTTTTTTTTTCAAAAATATTTTTTTTTTCAAAAATTTTTTTTTTTTTTTTTCAAAAATGATTTTTTTTTTTCAAAAATATTTTTTTTTTTACATGGGGCGGTCATAATGTTTTGGCTGATCATGGGGTGGTCATAATGTTTTGGCTGATCATGGGGTTGTCAGCTTTTGTCACTTCCCACTCTAGTTTTGAACATTTCGCCATTCATTCCTATGGGACCAATTTGGCCGCAAAAACGTCATTTCGTGGACCATTCGGCAAAACATTCCACAAAGTAATAACACACCAATCGGGAACAATCCGCTCGTTTCGGTATATTATTTATCTCTGTAGTGTGAAAACTGTGGGAGGAGTCTACAAGCATTATCAAGTCTAGCAGATGAAGTCACATGCATTTGGAGTGTCTCAGCATCTTGTGTTTACAACCACTGTTTCCTAGCAACGCTCATGCCCTGTTTATGCTTCCCAAATACTGCTTCATCAAAACTGCCCCATCAGAATTACCCCATCAAAACTGCCCCATCATATTCCTCTATTATAAATCAGTACATGGTGTGTCTGTCCCCTCCCCCGGGCTCTGTAATCAGCTGAGATGCTCCAGCCACCTTCCCCCCTGTGTATAACAGAAGCTTTGGTAACCATGGCAACAAAACAAACACTAACAGTACACTCTGATTAATGGCTAAAATTTCCTGAAATGACCTCTAAACAAATGGCCGTATTTTAAAAACTATACATCCTACAGCGAAGATCTTTATATTGTGAGAATCACAAGACCCAGACCTAGATTTTGATGTATAGTATGTCTCTGAAATATTAAAAATGAAGGCACAGTCGCAGTTTAGAAATTGCCCTTCAAATTTGGAGGGGGCTAGAGTGTAGTTTCAATGAATGTCAATGGACGGCGTGAGTTGCAAACAAATGGTCATATTGTGAAAACTATCAGGACTATGGCTTAGCCGTGGACATGTTTAGTGGCAGCAGGGATAGCTGAACATTTTGATATAAGATTTGTGTAGGTGGGCTTGAAAATGAGGGAGTGGCGGCAGTTTAGAAATCATGTTCTGATTTTCCAGCTTTTGTCATGTCCCACTCTAGTTTCCCCATTCATTCCTATGGGACCAATTTCGCCGCAAAAACGACGATATTTCGTGAACCATTCGGCGAAACGTTCCACAAAGTAATAGCACACCATTCGGGAACAATCCGCACGTTTCGGTATATTACTTGTCTATGTAGTGTAAAAACTGTGGGAGGAGTTAGGGAGTGGCTGGAGTAACTGTGAAAAGTGTTAAAAAGCTTAATATTTTAAAAAGTATAAATAGTAGTAAAACAGTTGAAGTCCCATCATTAGCTGAAAGAGCTGAACATTTTTTTCAAAAATTATTTTTTTTTTCAAAAATGATTTTTTTTTTAAATGATTTTTTTTTTCAAAAATGATTTTTTTTATTTTTTCAAAAATATTTTTTTTTTCAAAAATAAATTTTTTCTCAATAATTTTTTTTTTTCAAAAATAATTTTTTTTTTCAAAAACATATTTTTTTTTTTCAAAAATAATTTTTTTTTCAAAAATCTTTTTTGTTCAAAATATTTTTTTTTTCAAAATAATTTTTTTTTTTCAAAAATTATTTTTTTTTTCAAAAATTATGAATTTTTTTTTTTAAATTTTTTTTTCATAAATGATTTTTTTTTTCAAAAATGATTTTTTTGATTTTTTCAAAAAAATATATTTTTTTTTCAAAAAATATTTTTTTTATTGTTTCAAAAATATTTTTTTTTTAAATGATTTTTTTTTCAAAAAATATTTTTTTTATTTTTTTAAAAATATTTTTTTTTTTCAAAAATGAATTTTTTTTTTTTTCAAAAATGAATTTTTTTTTTTTTTCAAAAATAATTTTTTTTTTCATGGGGCGGTCATAATGTTTCAGCTGATCATGGGGTTGTCAGCTTTTGTCACCTCCCTCTCTAGTTTTGAACATTTCGCCATTCATTCCTATGGGACCAATTTCAACGCAAAAACAACGATATTTCGTGAACCATTCGGCGAAACGTTCCACAAAGTGATATCACACCAATTAAATGACATTGAGGCCAGATTCACACTGGTATTTTTCAGCTTTTCACAATGTTCCACAAGGTAATAGGACACCAATTAAATGACATTGAACATTTCACCATTCATTCCTATGGGACCAATATTGCCGCAAAAACGACGATATTTCGTGAACCACAAAGTAATAACACACCAATCGGGAACAATCCGCTCGTTTCGGTATATTACTTGTCTCTGTAGTGTAAAAACTGTGGGAGGAGTCTACAAGCATTATCAAGTCTAGCAGATGAAGTCACATGCATTTGGGGTGTCTCAGCATCTTGTGTTTACAACCACTGTTTCCTAGCAACGCTCATGCCCTGTTTATGCTTCCCAAATACTACTTCATCAAAACTGCCCCATCAGAATTACCCCATCAAAACTGCCCCATCATATTCCTCTATTATAAATCAGTACATGGTGTGTCTGTCCCCTCCCCCGGGCTCTGTAATCAGAGCTGAGATGCTCCAGCCACCTCCCCCCCCCTGTGTATAACAGAAGCTTTGGTAACCATGGCAACAAAACAAACACAGTACACGCTGATTAATGGCTAAAATTTCCTGAAATGACCTCTAAACAAATGGCTGTATTTTAAAAACTATACATCCTACAGCAAAGATCTTTATATTGTGAGAATCACAAGACCCAGACCTAGATTTTGATACATAGTATGTCTCTGAAATATTAAAATTGAAGGCACGGTCGCAGTTTAGAAATTGCCCTTCAAATTTGAAGGGGCTAGAGTGTAGTTTCAATGAATGTCAATGGACGGCGTGAGTTGCAAACAAATGGTCATATTGTGAAAACTATCAGGACTATGGCTTAGCCGTGGACATGTTTAGTGGCAGCAGGGATAGCTGAACGTTTTGATATAAGATTTGTGTAGGTGGGCTTGAAAATGAGGGAGTGGCGGCAGTTTAGAAATCATGTTCTGATTTTCCAGCTTTTGTCTCCCACTCTAGTTTCCCCATTCATTCCTATGGGACCAATTTCGCCGCAAAAATGACGATATTTCGTGAACCATTCGGCGAAACGTTCCACAAAGTAATAGCACACCATTCGGGAACAATCCGCACGTTTCGGTATATTACTTGTCTATGTAGTGTAAAAACTGTGGGAGGTGTTAGGGTGGTAAATTTGGCTATAATAATAATAAGAACTAGAAAAGGTACAATTTCTGGGGAAATTGTGAAAGTGTTCTTGCCTCTACAACTGGAGTGGGCGGAGTAACTGGGTGGGGTGGAGTGGCTTGAGTAACTGTGAAAAGTGTTAAAAAGCTTAATATTTTAAAAAGTATAAATAGTAGTAAAAAAGTTCCATCATTCGCTGAAAGAGCTGAACATTTTTTTCAAAAGTAATTTTTTTTTTCAAAAATGAATTTTTTTTAATCAAAAATGATTTTTTTTTCTTCAAAAATGATTTTTTTTTTCAAAAGTAATTTTTTTTTTCAAAGGTAATTTTTTTTTTCAAAAATGAATTTTTTTTATTTCAAAAATAATTTTTTTTTCGAAATTATTATTTTTTTTAAAGTAATTTTTTTTTCAAAAATAATTTTTTTTTTCAAAAATATTTTTTTTTCAAATATATTTTTTTTTCAAAAATAATTTTTTTTTTAAAAGAAATTTTTTTTTCAAAAATATTTTTTTTTTTCAAAAATAATTTTTTTTTTTTCAAAAAATTTTTTTTTTCAAAAATTATTTTTTTACTTTTTTCAAAAATTTTTTTTTTTTTCAAAAATATATTTTTTTTTTACATGGGGCGGTCATAATGTTTTGGCTGATCATGGGGTGGTCATAATGTTTTGGCTGATCATGGGGTTGTCAGCTTTTGTCACTTCCCAGTCTAGTTTTGAACATTTCGCCATTCATTCCTATGGGACCAATTTCGCCGCAAAAACGTCATTTCGTGGACCAAAACATTCCACAAAGTAATAACACACCAATCGGGAACAATCCGCTCGTTTCGGTATATTATTTGTCTCTGTAGTGTGAAAACTGTGGGAGGAGTCTACAAGCATTATCAAGTCTAGCAGATGAAGTCACGTGCATTTGGTGTGTCTCAGCATCTTGTGTTTACAACCACTGTTTCCTAGCAACGCTCATGCCCTGTTTATGCTTCCCAAATACTGCTTCATCAAAACTGCCCCATCAGAATTACCCCATCAAAACTGCCCCATCATATTCCTCTATTATAAATCAGTACATGGTGTGTCTGTCCCCTCCCCCGGGCTCTGTAATCAGCTGAGATGCTCCAGCCACCTTCCCCCCCTGTGTATAACAGAAGCTTTGGTAACCATGGCAACAAAACAAACACTAACAGTACACTCTGATTAATGGCTAAAATTTCCTGAAATGACCTCTAAACAAATGGCCGTATTTTAAAAACTATACATCCTACAGCGAAGATCTTTATATTGTGAGAATCACAAGACCCAGACCTAGATTTTGATGTATAGTATGTCTCTGAAATATTAAAAATGAAGGCACAGTCGCAGTTTAGAAATTGCCCTTCAAATTTGGAGGGGGCTAGAGTGTAGTTTCAATGAATGTCAATGGACGGCGTGAGTTGCAAACAAATGGTCATATTGTGAAAACTATCAGGACTATGGCTTAGCCGTGGACATGTTTAGTGGCAGCAGGGATAGCTGAACGTTTTGATATAAGATTTGTGTAGGTGGGCTTGAAAATGAGGGAGTGGTGGCAGTTTAGAAATCATGTTCTGATTTTCCAGCTTTTGTCATCTCCCACTCTAGTTTCCCCATTCATTCCTATGGGACCAATTTCGCCGCAAAAACGACGATATTTCGTGAACCATTCGGCGAAACGTTCCCCAAAGTAATAGCACACCATTCGGGAACAATCCGCACGTTTCGGTATATTACTTGTCTATGTAGTGTAAAAACTGTGGGAGGAGTTAGGGTGGTAAATTTGGCTATAATAATAAGAATAATATATATGTGAGATAACAGTAAGTGGTCTTGCTATGCAAGAACACTTAACTAGAAAAGGTACAATTTCTGGGGAAATTGTGAAAGTGTTCTTGCCTCTACAACTGGAGTGGGCGGAGTAACTGGGTGGGGTGGAGTGGCTTGAGTAACTGTGAAAAGTGTTAAAAAGCTTAATATTTTAAAAAGTATAAATAGTAGTAAAAAAGTTCCATCATTCGCTGAAAGAGCTGAACATTTTTTTCAAAAGTAATTTTTTTTTTCAAAAATGAATTTTTTTTAATCAAAAATGATTTTTTTTTCTTCAAAAATGATTTTTTTTTTCAAAAGTAATTTTTTTTTTCAAAGGTAATTTTTTTTTTCAAAAATGAATTTTTTTATTTCAAAAATAATTTTTTTTTCGAAATTATTATTTTTTTTAAAGTAATTTTTTTTTCAAAAATATTTTTTTTTTCAAAAATATTTTTTTTTTCAAATATATTTTTTTTTCAAAAATAATTTTTTTTTTAAAAGTAATTTTTTTTTCAAAAATATTTTTTTTTTTCAAAAATATTTTTTTTTTTCAAAAATGATTTTTTTTTTTCAAAAATTATTTTTTTACTTTTTTCAAAAATTATTTTTTTTTTCAAAAATATTTTTTTTTTTACATGGGGCGGTCATAATGTTTTGGCTGATCATGGGGTGGTCATAATGTTTTGGCTGATCATGGGGTTGTCAGCTTTTCTCACTTCCCACTCTAGTTTTGAACATTTCGCCATTCATTCCTATGGGACCAATTTCGCCGCAAAAACGTCATTTCGTGGACCATTCGGCAAAACATTCCACAAAGTAATAACACACCAATCGGGAACAATCCGCTCGTTTCGGTATATTATTTGTCTCTGTAGTGTGAAAACTGTGGGAGGAGTCTACAAGCATTATCAAGTCTAGCAGAGGAAGTCACATGCATTTGGGGTGTTACAGCATCTTGTGTTTACAACCACTGTTTCCTAGCAACGCTCATGCCCTGTTTATGCTTCCCAAATAATGCTTCATCAAAACTGCCCCATCAGAATTACCCCATCAAAACTGCCCCATCATATTCCTCTATTATAAATCAGTACATGGTGTGTCTGTCCCCTCCCCCGGGCTCTGTAATCAGCTGAGATGCTCCAGCCACCTTCCCCCCTGTGTATAACAGAAGCTTTGGTAACCATGGCAACAAAACAAACACTAACAGTACACTCTGATTAATGGCTAAAATTTCCTGAAATGACCTCTAAACAAATGGCCGTATTTTAAAAACTATACATCCTACAGTGAAGATCTTTATATTGTGAGAATCACAAGACCCAGACCTAGATTTTGATGTATAGTATGTCTCTGAAATATTAAAAATGAAGGCACAGTCGCAGTTTAGAAATTGCCCTTCAAATTTGGAGGGGGCTAGAGTGTAGTTTCAATGAATGTCAATGGACGGCGTGAGTTGCAAACAAATGGTCATATTGTGAAAACTATCAGGACTATGGCTTAGCCGTGGACATGTTTAGTGGCAGCAGGGATAGCTGAACGTTTTGATATAAGATTTGTGTAGGTGGGCTTGAAAATGAGGGAGTGGCGGCAGTTTAGAAATCATGTTCTGATTTTCCAGCTTTTGTCATCTTCCACTCTAGTTTCCCCATTCATTCCTATGGGACCAATTTCGCCGCAAAAACGACGATATTTCGTGAACCATTCGGCGAAACGTTCCACAAAGTAATAGCACACCATTCGGGAACAATCCGCACGTTTCGGTATATTACTTGTCTATGTAGTGTAAAAACTGTGGGAGGAGTTAGGGTGGTAAATTTGGCTATAATAATAAGAATAATATATATGTGAGATAACAGTAAGTGGTCTTGCTATGCAAGAACACTTAATAAGAACTAGAAAAGCTACAATTTCTGGGGAAATTGTGAAAAGTGTTCTTGCCTCTACAACTGGAGTGGGCAGAGTAACTGGGTGGAGTGGCTTGAGTAACTGTGAAAAGTGTTAAAAAGCTTAATATTTTAAAAAGTATAAATAGTAGTAAAACAGTTGAAGTCCCATCATTAGCTGAAAGAGCTGAACATTTTTTTCAAAAGTTTTTTTTTTTTTTAAACGAAATTTTTTTTTTCAAAAATAATTTTTTTTTTCAAAAACTGCCATCAAAACTGCCCCATCAGAATTGTCCCATCAAAACTGCCCCATCATATTGCCACCATCAAAACTGCCCCATCAGAATTGCCCCATCAAAACTGCCCTATCAGAATTGTCCCATCAAAACTGCCCCATCAGAATTGCCCCATCAAAACTGCCCCATCAAAACTGCCCCATCATATTGCCACCATCAAAACTGCCCCATCAGAATTGCCCTATCAAAACAGCCCCATCGTATTGCCACCATCAAAACTGCCCCATCAGAATTGCCCCATCATATTGCCACCATCAAAACTGCCCCATCATAATTGCCCCACCAAAACTGCCCCATCATATTGCCACCATCAAAACTGCCCCGTCATAATTGCCCCATTAAAACTGCCCCATCAGAATTGCCCCATCAAAACTGCCCCATCATATTCCTCTATTATAAATCTGTACATGGTGTGTCTGTCCCCTCCCCCAGGCTCTGTAATCAGCTGAGATGCTCCAGCCACCTCCCCCCCGTGTATAACAGAAGCTTTGGTAACCATGGCAACAAAACAAACACAGTACACTCTGATTAATGGCTAAAATTTCCTGAAATGACCTCTAAACAAAAAGCTTTTTCTCAAAAACTATAAATCCTACAGCGAAGATCTTTATATTGTGAGAATCACGAGACCCAGACCTACATTTTGATGTATAGTATGTCTCTGAAATATTAAAAATGGAGGCACAGTCGCAGTTTAGAAATTGCCCTTCAAATTTGAAGGGGCTAGAGTGTAGTTTCAATGAATGTCAATGGACGGCGTGAGTTGCAAACAAATGGTCATATTGTGAAAACTATCAGGACTATGGCTTAGCTGTGGACATGTTTAGTGGCAGCAGGGATAGCTGAACATTTTGATATAAGATTTGTGTAGGTGGGCTTGAAAATGAGGGAGTGGTGGCAGTTTAGAAATCATGTTCTGATTTTTCAGCTTTTGTCACCTCCCACTCTAGTTTCCCCATTCATTCCTATGGGACCAATTTCGCCGCAAAAACGATGATATTTCGTGAACCATTCGGCAAAACGTTCCACAAAATAATAGCACACCATTCGGGAACAATCCGCACGTTTTGGTATATTACTTGTCTATGTAGTGTAAAAACTGTGGGAGGAGTTAGGGTGGTAAATTTGGCTATAATAATAATAAGAACTAGAAAAGGTACAATTTCTGGGGAAATTGTGAAAGTGTTCTTGCCTCTACAACTGGAGTGGGCGAAGTAACTGGATGGAGTGGCTTGAGTAACTGTGAAAAGTGTTAAAAAGCTT
The DNA here is from genome assembly GCF_042186555.1 of Aquarana catesbeiana. NCBI lineage: Eukaryota > Metazoa > Chordata > Amphibia > Anura > Ranidae > Aquarana > Aquarana catesbeiana. The sequence continues at coordinate 187,115,911 of NC_133335.1, forward strand.
AATATTTTAAAAAGTATAAATAGTAGTAAAAAAGAAGTTCCATCATTAGCTGAAAGAGCTGAACATTTTTTTCAAAAGTTTTTTTTTTTTTCAAAAACTGCCATCAAAACTGCCCCATCAGAATTGTCCCATCAAAACTGCCCCATCATATTGCCACCATCAAAACTGCCCCATCAGAATTGCCCCATCAAAACTGCCCCATCATATTGCCACCATCAAAACTGCCCCATCAGAATTGCCCCATCAGAATTGCCCCATCATATTGCCACCATCAAAACTGCCCCATCAGAATTGCCCCATCATATTGCCACCATCAAAACTGCCCCATCAGAATTGCCCTATCAAAACTGCCCCATCATATTGCCACCATCAAAACTGCCCCATCAGAATTGCCCTATCAAAACTGCCCCATCTTATTGCCACCATCAAAACTGCCCCATCATAATTGCCCCATTAAAACTGCCCCATCAGAATTGCCCCATTAAAACTGCCCCATCATATTCCTCTATTATAAATCAGTACATGGTGTGTCTGTCCCCTCCCCTGGGCTCTGTAATCAGAGCTGAGATGCTCCAGCCACCTCCCCCCTGTGTATAACAGAAGCTTTGGTAACCATGGCAACAAAACAAACACAGTACACTCTGATTAATGGCTAAAATTTCCTGAAATGACCTCTAAACAAAAAGCTTTTTCCCAAAAACTATAAATACTACAGCGAAGATCTTTATATTGTGAGAATCACAAGACCCAGACCTAGATTTTGATGTATAGTATGTCTCTGAAATATTAAAAATGAAGGCACGGTCGCAGTTTAGAAATTGCCCTTCAAATTTGGAGGGGGCTAGAGTGTAGTTTCAATGAATGTCAATGGACGGCGTGAGTTGCAAACAAATGGTCATATTGTGAAAACTATCAGGACTATGGCTTAGCCGTGGACATGTTTAGTGGCAGCAGGGATAGCTGAACGTTTTGATATAAGATTTGTGTAGGTGGGCTTGAAAATGAGGGAGTGGCGGCAGTTTAGAAATCATGTTCTGATTTTCCAGCTTTTGTCATCTCCCACTCTAGTTTCCCCATTCATTCCTATGGGACCAATTTCGCCGCAAAAACGACGATATTTCGTGAACCATTCGGCGAAACGTTCCACAAAGTAATAGCACACCATTCGAGAACAATCCGCACGTTTCGGTATATTACTTGTCTATGTAGTTTAAAAACTGTGGGAGGAGTTAGGGTGGTAAATTTGGCTATAATAATAAGAATAATATATATGTGAGATAACAGTAAGTGGTCTTGCTATGCAAGACCACTTAATAAGAACTAGAAAAGGTACAATTTCTGGGGAAATTGTGAAAGTGTTCTTGCCTCTACAACTGGAGTGGGCGGAGTAACTGGGTGGGGTGGAGTGGCTTGAGTAACTGTGAAAAGTGTTAAAAAGTAGGGATGAGCTTCGTGTTCGAGTCGAACCCATGTTCGACTCGAACATCGGCTGTTCGATCGTTCGCCGAATTGCGAACGTTATGGGCCGTTCGCGCTAAATTCGTGTGGCGCGTCACGGCCCATAATTCACTGCGGCATCGCAGTGCATTGCTGGCTGATGATTGGCCAAGCATGCACTATGACCCGCATGCTTGGCCAATCACAGCGCTGTCAGTAGAGAGAGCTGTAATTGGCCAAAGCCAGGGTGGCTTTGGCCAATTACGGCTCAGGGCATTTAGTACACACCCCACACTATATAAGGCCGCCTGCACGGCGGCCCTGTGTAGTGTGTGTTCCGGTGTGCTGAGAGATAGAGAGAGAGAGAGACAGTGTCATTTGATTTGAGTTAGATAGATTAGGCAGAACAGTCAGTCAGTTAGCTGCACTTACAGTGTATTGTGTATATATATGCATCCCAGGTGTTGCATATATATATATACACTGTATTCAGTTTAGCTAGATCCGTTCCTGTTATCTTCTATCTAGACTATTTACATTTAATGCAGTGCGTCCTGCTCACAGTGTTCAGCTAGATCCGTTCCTGTTATCTTCTAGACTATTTACATTTAGTGCAGTGCGTCCTGCTCACAGTGTTCAGCTAGATCCGTTCCTGCTATTTACATTTAGTGCAGTGCGTCCTGCTCACAGTGTTCAGCTAGATCCGTTCCTGTTAAATTCCTACTGACCGGCAGGCTTGTCTGGTTACAGTATATAAAGCTACCTGAAGAAAATTACAGGTGTTCTATTTGATCCTATTAGTACCACGGTCAGGCAGCTAGACTATTTACATTTAGTACAGTGTGTCCTGCTCACAGTGTTCAGCTAGATCCGTTCCTGTTATCTTCCTACTGACAGGCAGGCTTGTCTGGTTACAGTATATAAAGCTACCTGAAGAAAATTACAGGTGTTCTATTTGATCCTATTAGTACCACGGTCAGGCAGCTAGACTATTTACATTTAGTACAGTGCGTCCTGCTCACAGTGTACAGCTAGATCCGTTCCTGTTATCTTCCTACTGACAGGCAGGCTTGTCTGGTTACAGTATATAAAGCTACCTGAAGAAAATTACAGGTGTTCTATTTGATCCTATTAGTACCACGGTCAGGCAGCTAGACTATTTACATTTAGTACAGTGCGTCCTGCTCACAGTGTTCAGCTAGATCCGTTCCTGTTATCTTCCTACTGACAGGCAGGCTTGTCTGGTTACAGTATATAAAGCTACTTGAAGAAAATTACAGGTGTTCTATCCCAGCTTAGTGCAGCTACAGGCCATTAGTATGTCTGGAAGGCCAAGAAGGAGAGGCAGACAGTCACAAGCCAATAAGAGAGGGCAAGCAGGCTCTGTGTCTAGTGCTGGTCGTGGAGACGGTGCATCCTCATCAGCACGTGGCCATGGGACACGCTTGGCCTTTTTTTCGGCAGCTGGCCATGTTGAGCCGCAACATGCGGAAGACTTGGTCGAGTGGATGACCAAGCCGTCCTCATCCTCCTCATCCTCTCTCACCCATGCCCAGGGTGCTTTGTCTGGCAAAGCAGCGGCCTCTTCCCTCAGCTCAATGTCATCAGTGACTCCTTCCCTAGCTCCACCATGTCCTCATGAGGATTCCCTCGAACTGTTTGACCACAGTGTTGGGTACATGCTCCAGGAGGATGCCCAGCGTTTGGAAGGCTCTGATGACGATACTGAGCTCGATGAAGGCAGTAACATGAGCGCGGACAGAGGGGGTGCCCAAGAAGGACAGCAATCTGGCAGTCATGCTCCCCCTGCTGCAGCATACTGCCAGGTTTGCTCCAGTGATGAGGAGGGAGGGGATGATGAGGTCACTGACTCAACGTGGGTGCCTGATAGGAGAGAGGAGGAGGAGGAGGAGGAGGAGGAGGAGGAGGAGGAGGCGGCAGCACATCACCAACGAGGCAGGATGCCCTCCAGGGGCCAGCCTAAGGGCAGCACATTGACTGCATCACACCCCAAAGCTCCACATGTGCAGGGCGCTGCAGTCTCTGCGCGTTATTCAAAAAGTTCTTTGGTGTGGGCCTTTTTTGAGACGAGTGCATCAGATCGCACCGCTGCTATTTGCAACATATGTCTCAAGCGTATCTCGCGTGGCCAAAATATCTCCCGCTTGGGTACCACATGCTTGACCAGACATATGTTGACCTGCCATGCAGTTCGTTGGCAAGCGTATCTAAAAGACCCACACCAAAGAACAAAGAGGATCTCTCCTTGCTCCTCATCAGCTGAGATTTCCAACCCCACTAGACCTTCAGTCCTCTCTGAGACCTGCAGTGAGAGGAATGAAGGTGTAGAATTAGGTGTGTCACAGCCAAGTACTTGTGGGCAATCTGCTTTTGGTACACCGACGTCAGATTGTACCAGGCAAATTTCCCTGCCCCAGCTGCTGCACCGCCGAAAGAAGTTTGCTCCCAGCCATCCACATGCCCAGCGGTTGAATGCTAGCTTGGCAAAATTGCTAGCACTTCAACTGCTGCCTTTTCAGTTGGTAGACTCTGCCCCCTTCCGTGAGTTTGTGGAATGTGCGGTTCCTCAGTGGCAGGTACCCAAACGCCACTTTTTCTCACGGAAGGCGATTCCGGCTCTCTACCGGCATGTGGAAGGCAATGTCCATGCCTCGCTGGACAGGGCGGTCAGCGGTAAGGTGCATATTACCGCTGACTCATGGTCCAGCAGGCATGGACAGGGACGTTACCTAAGTTTCACGGCGCATTGGGTGACTCTGCTGGCAGCTGGGAAGGATGCAGGACAAGGTGCAGTAGTGTTGGAGGTTGTTCCGCCACCACGCCTCCAAAATGCTGATTGTGACACACCTCTCTCCTCCACCCCCTCCTCTTCTTCTTCCTCCATGGCCTCTTCCTCGGAACCAGCGGTGCTCCGTAGGCGTTCAAGGGGCTACGCAAGTACGCAGGCCAAAAGATGCCATGCGGTGCTTGAGCTGGTGTGCTTGGGGGACAGGAGCCACACTGGGGCAGAGGTTCTGTCAGCTCTGCAGGGGCAGGTTCAGAGGTGGTTGACGCCACGCCAACTTAAGGCAGGAATGGTGGTTTGCGACAATGGCACCAACCTCCTCTCTGCCCTCCGACAGGGACAAATGACCCATGTGCCCTGTTTGGCTCACGTCCTTAACTTGGTGGTGCAGCGGTTCTTGGGCAGGTACCCGGGCTTACAGGATGTCCTGAGGCAGGCCAGGAAAGTCTGTGTGCATTTCCGCCGGTCATATAATGCCAGTGCTCGGCTGACGGACCTCCAAAAGGAGTTTAACCTGCCCAAGAACCGCCTAATCTGTGACATGCCCACCAGGTGGAACTCAACGTTGGCCATGCTGCAGCGGCTGCACACGCAGCAGAGGGCCATCAATGAGTACCTGTGCGACTATGGCACCAGGACAGGGTCAGGGGAGCTTGGTTTTTTTTCCCCACGCCAGTGGGCCATGATCAGGGATGCATGCACTGTCCTGTCACCATTCGAGGAGGCCACGAGGATGGTGAGCAGTGACAGTGCATGCATCAGTGACACTGTCCCCCTTGTCCACCTGTTGGAGCACACGCTGCGTGGAATAATGGACAGGGCACTTGAGGCAGAACAGAGGCAGGAAGAGGAGGACTTCCTTAGCTCTCAAGGCCCCCTTTATCCAGACAGTGTTCCTGCGTGCCCGCCGATCACACAGGAAGAGGACGAGGAGGAAGAGGAGGAGGAGGAAGATTGTGTCAGTATGGAGGTGGAGCCTGGCACTCAGCATCAGCAGCAGTCTTTAAGGGATCAGTCCCAAGAAACACATGGACTTGTACGTGGCTGGGAGGAGGTGGCTGCGGACCATGTCGTTCTTAGTGACCCAGAGGACTCCGGACCGAATGCCTCAGCAAACCTACGCTGCATGGCCTCCCTGATCCTGCAAAGCCTGCGTAAGGATCCTCGTATTCGTGGTATCAAGGAGAAGGACCAATACTGGCTGGCAACCCTCCTTGATCCACGTTACAAGGGTAAGGTTGCGGACCTTATCTTGCCATCGCAGAGGGAGCAGAGGATGAAACATCTTCGGGAGGCCTTGCAGAAAGGTCTGTGCAACGCGTTCCCAGAGACTGGGAGGTTACAAACTCCTGTTTCTGGACAACGTGTTGCTGAGGCTTCGGTCAGTCAAAGAAGGAGCGGTGGAGAAGGTGGCCGTCTGACCGATGCGTTCAGACAATTTTTTGGTCCGCAGCCCCAAGGTATGATCGGTTCCAGCAACCATCGCCAGCGTCTGTTTTACATGGTGCAGGAATACCTAGGGGCAAGATCAGACTTGGACACCTTTCCCACCGAAAATCCTCTGGGTTACTGGGTCTTGAGGATGGATCACTGGCCAGAGCTTGCACAGTATGCAATTGAGCTACTGGCCTGTCCTGCATCCAGCGTTCTTTCGGAACGCACATTCAGTGCTGCTGGAGGCGTGGTAACCGATCACAGGGTGCGTCTGTCCACCGACTCGGTCGATCGGCTGACCTTCATAAAAATGAATGAGTCTTGGATCACCACCAGCTACCAAGCACCTGATGCTGATGTAACCGAATAATTTTTTTTGAAATCTCAGATCCCTTCAAAGACTGCCTATGCTGATGCTGAGTGACTATCCCTGAGTAATTATCCTCTTCCTCCTCAATCATCACGCTGATAGCTTGTAAGAACATTTTTGGTTCTGGGCGCCACCACCAGTGCCTAAGGCACAATTTTTCAGCCCCTGTTTAACAGGGGCGTGTAATTACAATTTTTGATGTAATACTTTGCAGCAGGGCTCGTTCCTGCATTCCAACTAGAGTGTCTGTGAGGGGTTGCAGTGTTGTGGCACCAGCACCAGTGCCTAGGGCCCAATTTTTCTGCCCCTGTCTAACAGGGGCGTGTAATTACAATTTTTGATGCAATACTTTGCAGCAGGGCTCGTTCCTGCGTTCCAACTAGAGTGTCTGTGAGGGGTTGCAGTGTTGTGGCACCAGCACCAGTGCCTAAGGCCCAATTTTTCTGCCCCTGTCTAACAGGGGCGTGTAATTACAATTTTTGATGCAATACTTTGCAGCAGGGCTCGTTCCTGCGTTCCAACTAGAGTGTCTGTGAGGGGTTGCAGTGTTGTGGCACCAGCACCAGTGCCTAAGGCCCAATTTTTCTGCCCCTGTCTAACAGGGGCGTGTAATTACAATTTTTGAAGCAATACTTTGCAGCAGGGCTCGTTCCTGCGTTCCAACTAGAGTGTCTGTGAGGGGTTGCAGTGTTGTGGCACCAGCACCAGTGCCTAAGGCCTAATTTTTCAGCTCCTGTTCAACAGGGGCATGTAATTACAATTCTTGATCTAATATTTCACAGCAGGGCCCTGTGAGGGCTTACAGTGTTGTGGCCACAGCAACACCTAAGGCCCAAATTTCTGCTGAGTATATAGGGCAGGACCCTACTTTCAAACATCTAACTTACAAACGACTCCTACTTGCAAACGGAAGGAGACAACAGGAAGTGAGATGAAATCTACCCCTAGGAAGGGAAATTCTCTCCTGTAAGAGTTAATATGGGAAAACAATTTCTCCTTTCCACTGATGCTTTCCAATCCTTGTTCCACAAAAAAACCCAAATTTTCAAAAAACATTTTTCATTGGGACAAAAAAGTGAGGTGAAATCTTCTGAAGAGGAGGAAAGACAGCAAAACAAATGTCACAGGGGTGATAACCCTTCCCTATGTTTTCCAAAAAGCTTAGAAAAGATTTTTTGGCTGGAGCTAAACACGTTAAAAATGTTCAAAATTACAAACAGATTCTACTTAACAACAAACCTACAGTCCCTGTCTTGTTTGCACTGCTGTTCAGAGTATATAGGGCCTGGTGGCCCCACACCTTTCCTTATTTTAATTTGGGTGCGGGGTTCCCCTTAATATCCATACAAGACCCAAAGGGACTGGTAATGGACTGGGGGGTACCCATGCCGTTTGTCTCACTGATTTTCATCCATATTGCCATGACCCGACATGACATTAAACCCGCAAGCAGTTTTAAATGAGATTTTTTCCTTTAAAAATGACATTTGGTGCAGGGACTGTTCTAAACATGGGAAACACGCGTCACTTTACAGGCATACTATAGACACCCCCCAGGTACGATATTTAAAGGAATATTTCACTTTTTTTTTTTTACTTTAAGCATCATTAAAATCACTGCTCCCGAAAAAACGGCCGTTTTTAAAAGTTTTTTTTGCATTGATACATGTCCCCTGGGGTAGGACCCGGGTCCCCAAACCCTTTTTAGGACAATACCATGCAAATTAGCCTTTAAAATGAGCACTTTTGATTTCGAACGTTCGAGTCCCATAGACGTCAATGGGGTTCTAACGTTCGTGCGAACTTTCGGTCCGTTCGCGGGTTCTGGTGCGAACCGAACCGGGGGGTGTTCGGCTCATCCCTATTAAAAAGCTTAATATTGTAAAAAGTATAAATAGTAGTAAAAAAGTTCCATCATTCGCTGAAAGAGCTGAACATTTTTTTCAAAAGTAATTTTTTTTTTCAAAAATGAATTTTTTTTAATCAAAAATGATTTTTTTTTCTTCAAAAATGATTTTTTTTTTCAAAAGTAATTTTTTTTTTCAAAGGTAATTTTTTTTTTCAAAAATGAATTTTTTTATTTCAAAAATATTTTTTTTTTCGAAATTATTATTTTTTTTTAAAGTAATTTTTTTTTCAAAAATAATTTTTTTTTTCAAAAATATTTTTTTTTTCAAATATATTTTTTTTTCAAAAATAATTTTTTTTTTAAAAGTAATTTTTTTTTTCAAAAATATTTTTTTTTTCAAAAATAATTTTTTTTTTTTCAAAAATATTTTTTTTTTTTCAAAAATGATTTTTTTTTTTCAAAAATATTTTTTTTTTTTACATGGGGCGGTCATAATGTTTTGGCTGATCATGGGGTGGTCATAATGTGTTGGCTGATCATGGGGTTGTCAGCTTTTGTCACTTCCCACTCTAGTTTTGAACATTTAGCCATTCATTCCTATGGGACCAATTTCGCCGCAAAAACTTCATTTCGTGGACCATTCGGCAAAACATTCCACAAAGTAATAACACACCAATCGGGAACAATCCGCTCGTTTCGGTATATTATTTGTCTCTGTAGTGTGAAAACTGTGGGAGGAGTCTACAAGCATTATCAAGTCTAGCAGATGAAGTCACATGCATTTGGAGTGTCTCAGCATCTTGTGTTTACAACCACTGTTTCCTAGCAACGCTCATGCCCTGTTTATGCTTCCCAAATACTGCTTCATCAAAACTGCCCCATCAGAATTACCCCATCAAAACTGCCCCATCATATTCCTCTATTATAAATCTGTACATGGTGTGTCTGTCCCCTCCCCCAGGCTCTGTAATCAGCTGAGATGCTCCAGCCACCTTCCCCCCTGTGTATAACAGAAGCTTTGGTAACCATGGCAACAAAACAAACACTAACAGTACACTCTGATTAATGGCTAAAATTTCCTGAAATGACCTCTAAACAAATGGCCGTATTTTAAAAATTATACATCCTACAGCGAAGATCTTTATATTGTGAGAATCACAAGACCCAGACCTAGATTTTGATGTATAGTATGTCTCTGAAATATTAAAAATGAAGGCACAGTCGCAGTTTAGAAATTGCCCTTCAAATTTGGAGGGGGCTAGAGTGTAGTTTCAATGAATGTCAATGGACGGCGTGAGTTGCAAACAAATGGTCATATTGTGAAAACTATCAGGACTATGGCTTAGCCGTGGACATGTTTAGTGGCAGCAGGGATAGCTGAACGTTTTGATATAAGTTTTGTGTAGGTGGGCGTGAAAATGAGGGAGTGGCGGCAGTTTAGAAATCATGTTCTAATTTTCCAGCTTTTGTCATCTCCCACTCTAGTTTCCCCATTCATTCCTATGGGACCAATTTCGCCGCAAAAACGACGATATTTCGTGAACCATTCGGCGAAACGTTCCACAAAGTAATAGCACACCATTCGGGAACAATCCGCACGTTTCGGTATATTACTTGTCTATGTAGTGTAAAAACTGTGGGAGGAGTTAGGGTGGTAAATTTGGCTATAATAATAAGAATAATATATATGTGAGATAACAGTAAGTGGTCTTGCTATGCAAGAACACTTAACTAGAAAAGCTACAATTTCTGGGGAAATTGTGTGACGTGTTCTTGCCTCTACAACTGGAGTGGGCGGAATAACTAGGTGGAGTGGCTTGAGTAACTGTGAAAAGTGTTAAAAAGCTTAATATTTTAAAAAGTATAAATAGTAGTAAAAAAGTTGAAGTCCCATCATTAGCTGAAAGAGCTGAACATTTTTTTCAAAAATTATTTTTTTTAAATGTTTTTTTTTTTAAATGATTTTTTTTTCAAAAATTATTTTTTTTTCAAAAATGATTTTTTTTATTTTTTCAAAAATATTTTTTTTTTTCAAAAATAAATTTTTTTTTCTCAATAATATTTTTTTTTTCAAATATTTTTTTTTTCAAAAATAATTTTTTTTTTTCAAAAATATATATTTTTTTTTCAAAAATGATTTTTTTTTTTCAAAAATGATTTTTTTTTTTCGAAAATATTTTTTTTTTATGGGGCGGTCATAATGTTTTGGCTGATCATGGGGTTGTCAGCTTTTGTCACCTCCCACTCTAGTTTTGAACATTTCGCCATTCATTCCTATGGGACCAATTTCGTCGCAAAAACGACGATATTTCGTGAACCATTCGGGGAAACGTTCCAGAAAGTAATAGCACACCAGTTAAATGACATTGAGGCCGGATTCACACTGGTATATTTCAGCTTTTCACAAAGTTCCACAAGGTAATAGCACACCAATTAAATGACATTGAACATTTCACCATTCATTCCTATGGGACCAATATTGCCGCAAAAACGACGATATTTCGTGAACCATTCGGCGAAAAAAGTTCCACAAAGTAATAGCACACCAATTAAATGACATTGAACATTTCGCCATTCATTCCTATGGGACCAATTTCGCCGCAAAAACGACGATATTTCGTGAACCATTCGGCGAAACGTTTCACAAAATAATAGCACACCATTCGGGAACAATCCGCACGTTTCGGTATATTACTTGTCTATGTAGTGTAAAAACTGTGGGAGGAGTTAGGGTGGTAAATTTGGCTATAATAATAATAAGAAGAAGAAGAATAATATATATGTGAGATAACAGTAAGTGGTCTTGCTAGGCAAGAACACTTAATAATATATATGTGAGATAACAGTAAGTGGTCTTGCTATGCAAGAACACTTAACTAGAAAAGCTACAATTTCTGGGGAAATTGTGAAAAGTGTTCTTGCCTCGACAACTGGAGTGGGCGGAGTAACTGGGTGGAGTTGCTTGAGTAACTGTGAAAAGTGTTAAAAAGCTTAGTATTTTAAAAAGTATAAATAGTAGTAAAAAAGTTGAAGTCTCATCATTAGCTGAAAGAGCTGAACATTTTTTTCAAAAATTATGAATTTTTTTTCAAAAATTATGAATTTTTTTTTCAAAAATATATATTTTTTTCAAAAATATATATATTTTTTTCAAAAATAAATTTTTTTTTCAAAAATATATTTTTTTTTCCAAAAATGATTTTATTTTATTTTTTTCAAAAATGATTTTATTTTTTTTTTTCAAAAATAATGTTTTTTTTTTTCAAAAATGATTTTTTATTTTTAAAAAAATTTTTTTTTTTTTTTACATGGGGCGGTCATAATGTTTTGGCTGATCATGGGGTGGTCATAATGTTTTGGCTGATCATGGGGTTGTCAGCTTTTGTCACCTCCCACTCTAGTTTTGAACATTTCGCCATTCATTCCTATGGGACCAATTTCGCCGCAAAAACGACGATATTTCGTGGACCATTCGGCGAAACGTTCCACAAAGTAATAGCACACCAATCGGGAACAATCCGCACATTTCAGTATATTACTTGTCTCTGTAGTGTAAAAACTGTGGGAGGAGTCTACAAGCATTATCAAGTCTAGCAGATGAAGTCACATGCATTTGGGGTGTCTCAGCATCTTGTGTTTACAACCACTGTTTCCTAGCAACGCTCATGCCCTGTTTATGCTTCACAAATACTGCTCAATACACAATAGACAGGATAATGATAGATTTAACAACTGTGCAGTAATTCAAATGGCCGTATTTTAAAAACTATAAATCCTACAGTGAAGATCTTTATATTGTGAGAATCACAAGACTCAGACCTAGATTTTGATGTATAGTATGTCTCTGAAATATTAAAAATGAAGGCACAGTCGCAGTTTAGAAATTGCCCTTCAAATTTGGAGGGGGCTAGAGTGTAGTTTCAATGAATGTCAATGGACGGCGTGAGTTGCAAACAAATGGTCATATTGTGAAAACTATCAGGACTATGGCTTAGCCGTGGACATGTTTAGTGGCAGCAGGGATAGCTGAACGTTTTGATATAAGATTTGTGTAGGTGGGCTTGAAAATGAGGGAGTGGCGGCAGTTTAGAAATCATGTTCTGATTTTCCAGCTTTTGTCATCTCCCACTCTAGTTTCCCCATTCATTCCTATGGGACCAATTTCGCCGCAAAAACGACGATATTTTGTGAACCATTCGGCGAAACGTTCCACAAAGTAATAGCACACCATTCGGGAACAATCCGCACGTTTCGGTATATTACTTGTCTATGTAGTGTAAAAACTGTGGGAGGAGTTAGGGTGGTAAATTTGGCTATAATAATAAGAATAATATATATGTGAGATAACAGTAAGTGGTCTTGCTATGCAAGAACACTTAACTAGAAAAGCTACAATTTCTGGGGAAATTGTGTGACGTGTTCTTGCCTCTACAACTGGAGTGGGCGGAATAACTAGGTGGAGTGGCTTGAGTAACTGTGAAAAGTGTTAAAAAGCTTAATATTTTAAAAAGTATAAATAGTAGTAAAAAAGTTGAAGTCCCATCATTAGCTGAAAGAGCTGAACATTTTTTTCAAAAATTATTTTTTTTAAATGATTTTTTTTTTTTTAATGATTTTTTTTTCAAAAATTATTTTTTTTTCAAAAATTATTTTTTTTTATTTTTTCAAAAATATTTTTTTTTTTCAAAAATAAATTTTTTTTTCTCAATAATATTTTTTTTTTTCAAATATTTTTTTTTTCAAAAATAATTTTTTTTTTTCAAAAATATATATTTTTTTTTCAAAAATGATTTTTTTTTCGAAAATATTTTTTTTTTATGGGGCGGTCATAATGTTTTGGCTGATCATGGGGTTGTCAGCTTTTGTCACCTCCCACTCTAGTTTTGAACATTTCGCCATTCATTCCTATGGGACCAATTTCGTCGCAAAAACGACGATATTTCGTGAACCATTCGGCGAAACGTTCCAGAAAGTAATAGCACACCAGTTAAATGACATTGAGGCCGGATTCACACTGGTATATTTCAGCTTTTCACAAAGTTCCACAAGGTAATAGCACACCAATTAAATGACATTGAACATTTCACCATTCATTCCTATGGGACCAATATTGCCGCAAAAACGACGATATTTCGTGAACCATTCGGCGAAAAAAGTTCCACAAAGAAATAGCACACCAATTAAATGACATTGAACATTTCGCCATTCATTCCTATGGGACCAATTTCGCCGCAAAAATGATGATATTTCGTGAACCATTTGGCAAAATGTTCCACAAAATAATAGCACACCATTCGGGAACAATCCGCACGTTTCGGTATATTACTTGTCTATGTAGTGTAAAAACTGTGGGAGGAGTTAGGGTGGTAAATTTGGCTATAATAATAATAAGAATAACTAGAAAAGGTACAATTTCTGGGGAAATTGTGAAAGTGTTCTTGCCTCTACAACTTGAGTGGGCGGAGTAACTGGGTGGGGTGGAGTGGCTTGAGTAACTGTGAAAAGTGTTAAAAAGCTTAATATTTTAAAAAGTATAAATAGTAGTAAAAAAGTTCCATCATTCGCTGAAAGAGCTGAACATTTTTTTCAAAAGTAATTTTTTTTTTCAAAAATGAATTTTTTTTCTTCAAAAATGATTTTTTTTTTCAAAAGTAATTTTTTTTTTCAAAGGTAATTTTTTTTTTTCAAAAATAATTTTTTTTTCGAAATTATTATTTTTTTAAAAGTAATTTTTTTTTCAAAAATATTTTTTTTTTTCAAAAATATTTTTTTTTTCAAAAATATTTTTTTTTTTTCAAAAATGATTTTTTTTTTCAAAAATTATTTTTTTACTTTTTTCAAAAATATTTTTTTTTTTTACATGGGGCGGTCATAATGTTTTGGCTGATCATGGGGTGGTCATAATGTTTTGGCTGATCATGGGGTTGTCAGCTTTTGTCACTTCCCACTCTAGTTTTGAACATTTCGCCATTCATTCCTATGGGACCAATTTCGCCGCAAAAACGTCATTTCGTGGACCATTCGGCAAAACATTCCACAAAGTAATAACACACCAATCGGGAACAATCCGCTCGTTTCGGTATATTATTTGTCTCTGTAGTGTGAAAACTGTGGGAGGAGTCTACAAGCATTATCAAGTCTAGCAGATGAAGTCACATGCATTTGGGGTGTCTCAGCATCTTGTGTTTACAACCACTGTTTCCTAGCAACGCTCATGCCCTGTTTATGCTTCCCAAATACTGCTTCATCAAAACTGCCCCATCAGAATTACCCCATCAAAACTGCCCCATCATATTCCTCTATTATAAATCAGTACATGGTGTGTCTGTCCCCTCCCCCGGGCTCTGTAATCAGAGCTGAGATGCTCCAGCCACCTTCCCCCCTGTGTATAACAGAAGCTTTGGTAACCATGGCAACAAAACAAACACTAACAGTACACTCTGATTAATGGCTAAAATTTCCTGAAATGACCTCTAAACAAATGGCCGTATTTTAAAAACTATACATCCTACAGCAAAGATCTTTATATTGTGAGAATCACAAGACCCAGACCTAGATTTTGATGTATAGTATGTCTCTGAAATATTAAAAATGAAGGCACAGTCCCAGTTTAGAAATTGCCCTTCAAATTTGGAGGGGGCTAGAGTGTAGTTTCAATGAATGTCAATGGACGGCGTGAGTTGCAAACAAATGGTCATATTGTGAAAACTATCAGGACTATGGCTTAGCCGTGGACATGTTTAGTGGCAGCAGGGATAGCTGAACGTTTTGATATAAGATTTGTGTAGGTGGGCTTGAAAATGAGGGAGTGGCGGAAGTTTAGAAATCATGTTCTGATTTTCCAGCTTTTGTCATCTCCCACTCTAGTTTCCCCATTCATTCCTATGGGACTAATTTCGCCGCAAAAACGACGATATTTCGTGAACCATTCGGCGAAACGTTCCACAAAGTAATAGCACACCATTCGGGAACAATCCGCACGTTTCGGTATATTACTTGTCTATGTAGTGTAAAAACTGTGGGAGGAGTTAGGGTGGTAAATTTGGCTATAATAATAAGAATAATATATATGTGAGATAACAGTAAGTGGTCTTGCTATGCAAGAACACTTAATAAGAATAACTAGAAAAGCTACAATTTCTGGGGAAATTGTGAAAAGTGTTCTTGCCTCTACAACTGGAGTGGGCGGAGTAACTGGGTGGAGTGGCTTGAGTAACTGTGAAAAGTGTTAAAAAGCTTAATATTTTAAAAAGTATAAATAGTAGTAAAAAAGTTGAAGTCCCATCATTAGCTGAAAGAGCTGAACATTTTTTTCAAAAGTTTTTTTTTTCAAAAATGATTTTTTTTTTCAAAAACTGCCATCAAAACTGCCCCATCAGAATTGTCCCATCAAAACTGCCCCATCATATTGCCACCATCAAAACTGCCCCATCTGAATTGCCCCATCAAAACTGCCCCATCAGAATTGCCCCATCAAAACTGCCCCATCATATTGCCACCATCAAAACTGCCCCATCATATTGCCACCATCAAAACTGCCCCATCAGAATTGCCCTATCAAAACTGCCCCATCATATTGCCACCATCAAAACTGCCCCATCATAATTGCCCCGCCAAAACTGCCCCATCATATTGCCACCATCAAAACTGCCCCATCATAATTGCCCCATTAAAACTGCCCCATCAGAATTGCCCTATCAAAACTGCCCCATCATATTCCTCTATTATAAATCAGTACATGGTGTGTCTGTCCCCTCCCCCGGGCTCTGTATTCAGAGCTGAGATGCTCCAGCCACCTCCCCCCGTGTATAACAGAAGCTTTGGTAACCATGGCAACAAAACAAACACAGTACACTCTGATTAATGGCTAAAATTTCCTGAAATGACCTCTAAACAAAAAGCTTTTTCCCAAAAACTATAAATCCTACAGCGAAGATATTTATATTGTGAGAATCACAAGACCCAGGCCTAGATTTTGATATATAGTATGTCTCTGAAATATTGAAAATGGAGGCACAGTCGCAGTTTAGAAATTGCCCTTCAAATTTGAAGGGGCTAGAGTGTAGTTTCAATGAATGTCAATGGACGGTGTGAGTTGCAAACAAATGGTCATATTGTGAAAACTATCAGGACTATGGCTTAGCCGTGGACATGTTTAGTGGCAGCAGGGATAGCTGAACGTTTTGATATAAGATTTGTGTAGGTGGGCTTGAAAAAGAGGGAGTGGCGGCAGTTTAGAAATCATGTTCTGATTTTTCAGCTTTTGTCACCTCCCACTCTAGTTTCCCCATTTATTTTTATGGGACCAATTTCGCCGCAAAAACGATGATATTTCGTGAACTATTCGGCGAAACGTTCCACAAAATAATAGCACACCATTCGGGAACAATCCGCACGTTTCGGTACATTACTTGTCTTTGTAGTGTAAAAACTGTGGGAGGAGTTAGGGTGGTAAATTTGGCTATAATAATAAGAATAATAAGAACTAGAAAAGGTACAATTTCTGGGGAAATTGTGAAAAGTGTTCTTGCCTCTACAACTGGAGTGGGCGGAGTAACTGGATGGAGTGGCTTGAGTAACTGTGAAAAGTGTTAAAAAGCTTAATATTTTAAAAAGTATAAATAGTAGTAAAAAAGTTGAAGTCCCATCATTAGCTGAAAGAGCCGAACATTTTTTTCAAAAGTTTTTTTTTTTTCAAAAATAATTTTTTTTTCAAAAACTGCCATCAAAACTACCCCATCAGAATTGTCCCATCAAAACTGCCCCATCATATTGCCACCATCAAAACTGCCCCATCAGAATTGCCCCATCAAAACTGCCCCACCAGAATTACCCCATCAAAACTGCCCCATCATATTCCTCTATTATAAATCAGTACATGGTGTGTCTGTCCCCTCCCCCGGGCTCTGTAATCAGAGCTGAGATGCTCCAGCCACCTCCCCCCCGTGTATAACAGGAGCTTTGGTAACCATGGCAACAAAACAAACACAGTAGACTCTGATTCATGGCTAAAATTTCCTGAAATGACCTCTAAACAAAAAGCTTTTTCCCAAAAACTATAAATCCTACAGCGAAGATCTTTATATTGTGAGAATCAGAAGACCCAGACCTAGATTTTGATACATAGTATGTCTCTGAAATATTTAAAATGTAGGCACAGTCGCAGTTTAGAAATTGCCCTTCAAATTTGAAGGGGCTAGAGTGTAGTTTCAATGAATGTCAATGGACGGCGTGAGCTGCAAACAAATGGTCATATTGTGAAAACTATCAGGACTATGGCTTAGCCGTGGACATGTTTAGTGGCAGCAGGGATAGCTGAACGTTTTGATATAAGATTTGTGTAGGTGGGCTTGAAAATGACGGAGTGGCGGCAGTTTAGAAATCATGGTCTGATTTTTAATGCTTTTGTCATCTCCCACTCTAGTTTCCCCATTCATTCCTATGGGACCAATTTCGCCGCAAAAACAACGATATTTCGTGAACCATTCGGCGAAACGTTCCACAAAATAATAGCACACCATTCGGGAACAATCCGCACGTTTCGGTATATTACTTGTCTATGTAGTGTAAAAACTGTGGGAGGAGTTAGGGTGGTAAATTTGGCTATAATAAGAATAATATATATGTGAGATAACAGTAAGTGGTCTTGCTATGCAAGAACACTTAATAATATATATGTGAGATAACAGTAAGTTGTCTTGCTATGCAAGAACACTTAATAATAATATATATGTGAGATAACAGTAAGTGGTCTTGCTATGCAAGAACACTTAATAAGAATAATATATATGTGAGATAACAGTAAGTGGTCTTGCTATGCAAGAACAATTAATAATAAGAATAATAAGAATATATATGTGAGATAACAGTAAGTGGTCTTGCTATGCAAGAACACTTAACTAGAAAAGCTACAATTTCTGGGGAAATTGTGAAAAGTGTTCTTGCCTCTACAACTGGAGTGTGCCGAGTAACTGGGTTGAGTGGCTTGAGTAATTGTGTGGTTGGAGTGGCAGGAATAACTGTAAAAAGTGTTAAAAAGCTTAATATTTTAAAAAGTATAAATAGTAGTAAAAAAGTTGAAGTCCCATCATTAGCTGAAAGAGCTGAACATTTTTTTCTTCAAAAATTATTATTTTTTTTTTTTAAATGTTTTTTTTTCAAAAATGATTGTTAAATTTTTTTTTTTTTTTTCATGGGGTGATCATAATGTTTTGGCTGATCATGTTGTGGTCATAATGTTTTGGCTGATCGTGGGATGGACATAATGTTTAGGCTGATCATGAGGGGGTCATAATGTTTTGGCTGATTATGGCGTGGTCATAATGATTTGGCTGATTATGGCGTGGTCATAATGATTTGGCTGATTATGGCGTGGTCATAATGGTTTGGCTGATCGTGGGGTGGACATAATGTTTTGGCTGACCATGGGGCGGTCATAATGATTTGGCTGATTATGGCGTGGTCATAATGTTTTGGCTGATCATGGGGGGTCATAATGTTTTGGCTGATAATGGGGTGGTCATAATGTTTTGGCTGATCATGTTGTGGTCATAATGGTTTGGCTGATCGTGGGGTGGACATAATGTTTTGGCTGATAATGGGGTGGTCATAATGTTTTGGCTGATCATGTTGTGGTCATAATGGTTTAGCTGATCGTGGGGTGGACATAATGTTTTGGCTGATCATGGGGGGGTCATAATGTTTTGGCTGATTATGGCGTGGTCATAATGATTTGGCTGATTATGGCGTGGTCATAATGTTTTGGCTGATCATGGGGGGGTCATAATGATTTGGCTGATTATGGCGTGGTCATAATATTTTGGCTGATCATGGGGGGTCATAATGATTTGGCTGATCATGGGGGGGTCATAATGATTTGGCTGATTATGGCGTGGTCATAATGTTTTGGCTGATCATGGGGGGGTCATAATGGTTTGGTTGATCATGGGGGGGTCATAATGTTTTGGCTGATCATGTTGTGGTCATAATGTTTTGGCTGATCATGGGGCGGTCATAATGATTTGGCTGATTATGGCGTGGTCATAATATTTTGGCTGATCATGGGGGGGTCATAATGTTTTGGTTGATCATGGGGGGGTCATAATGTTTTGGTTGATCATGGGGGGTCATAATGTTTTGGTTGATCATGGGGGGTCATAATGTTTTGGCTGATCATGTTGTGGTCATAATGTTTTGGCTGATCATGGGGCGGTCATAATGATTTGGCTGCTTATGGCGTGGTCATAATATTTTGGCTGATCATGGGGAGGTCATAATGTTTTGGTTGATCATGGGGGGGTCATAATGTTTTGGCTGATCATGGGGCGGTCATAATGATTTGGCTGATTATGGCGCGGTCATAATGTTTTGGCTGATCATGTTGTGGTCATAATGGTTTGGTTGATCATGGGGGGGTCATAATGTTTTGGCTGATCATGGGGGGGTCATAATTTTTTGGCTGATAATGGGGTGGTCATAATGTTTTGGCTGATCATGTTGTGGTCATAATGGTTTGGCTGATCGTGGGGAGAACATAATGTTTTGGGTGATCATGGGGGGGTCATAATGTTTTGGCTGATCGTGGGATGGACATAATGTTTAGGCTGATCATGAGGGGGTCATAATGTTTTGGCTGATTATGGCGTGGTCATAATGATTTGGCTGATTATGGCGTGGTCATAATGATTTGGCTGATTATGGCGTGGTCATAATGGTTTGGCTGATTATGGCGTGGTCATAATGGTTTGGCTGATCGTGGGGTGGACATAATGTTTTGGCTGACCATGGGGCGGTCATAATGATTTGGCTGATTATGGCGTGGTCATAATGTTTTGGCTGATCATGGGGGGTCATAATGTTTTGGCTGATAATGGGGTGGTCATAATGTTTTGGCTGATCATGTTGTGGTCATAATGGTTTGGCTGATAATTGCCCCATTAAAACTGCCCCATCAGAATTGCCCTATCAAAACTGCCCCATCATATTCCTCTATTATAAATCAGTACATGGTGTGTCTGTCCCCTCCCCTGGGCTCTGTAATCAGAGCTGAGATGCTCCAGCCACCTCCCCCCCTGTGTATAACAGAAGCTTTGGTAACCATGGCAACAAAACAAACACAGTACACTCTGATTAATGGCTAAAATTTCCTGAAATGACCTCTAAACAAAAACCTTTTTCTCAAAATCCTACAGCGAAGATCTTTATATTGTGAGAATCACAAGACCCAGACCTAGATTTTGATGTATAGTAAGTCTCTGAAATATTAAAAATGGAGGCACAGTCGCAGTTTAGAAATTGCCCTTCAAATTTGAAGGGGCTAGAGTGTAGTTTCAATGAATGTCAATGGACGGCGTGAGTTGCAAACAAATGGTCATATTGTGAAAACTATCAGGACTATGGCTTAGCCGTGGACATGTTTAGTGGCAGCAGGGATAGCTGAACGTTTTGATATAAGATTTGTGTAGGTGGGCTTGAAAAAGAGGGAGTGGCGGCAGTTTAGAAATCATGTTCTGATTTTTCAGCTTTTGTCACCTCCCACTCTAGTTTCCCCATTCATTCCTATGGGACCAATTTCGCCGCAAAGACGACGATATTTCATGAACCATTTGGCGAAATGTTCCACAAAATAATAGCACACCATTCGGGAACAATCCGCACGTTTCGGTATATTACTTGTCTATGTAGTGTAAAAACTGTGGGAGGAGTTAGGGTGGTAAATTTGGCTATAATAATAATAATAACTAGAAAAGGTACAATTTCTGGGGAAATTGTGAAAGTGTTCTTGCCTCTACAACTGGAGTGGGCGGAGTAACTGGGTGGGGTGGAGTGGGCGGAGTAACTGTGAAAAGTGTTAAAAAGCTTAATATTTTAAAAAGTATAAATAGTAGTAAAAAAGTTCCATCATTCGCTGAAAGAGCTGAACATTTTTTTCAAAAATGAATTTTTTTTAATCAAAAATGATTTTTTTTTCTTCAAAAATGATTTTTTTTTTCAAAAGTAATTTTTTTTTTCAAAGGTAATTTTTTTTTTCAAAAATGAATTTTTTTATTTCAAAAATATTTTTTTTTTCGAAATTATTATTTTTTTTAAAGTAATTTTTTTTTCAAAAATAATTTTTTTTTTTCAAAAATAATTTTTTTTTTCAAAAATATTTTTTTTTTTCAAATATATTTTTTTTTCAAAAATAATTTTTTTTTAAAAGTAATTTTTTTTCAAAAATATTTTTTTTTTTCAAAAATGTTTTTTTTTTTTCAAAAATGATTTTTTTTTTTCAAAAATTATTTTTTTACTTTTTTCAAAAATTATTTTTTTTTTTCAAAAATATTTTTTTTTTTACATGGGGTGGTCATAATGTTTTGGCTGATCATGGGGTGGTCATAATGTTTTGGCTGATCATGGGGTTGTCAGCTTTTGTCACTTCCCACTCTAGTTTTGAACATTTCGCCATTCATTCCTATGGGACCAATTTCGCCGCAAAAACGTCATTTCGTGGACCATTCGGCAAAACATTCCACAAAGTAATAACACACCAATCGGGAACAATCCGCTCGTTTCGGTATATTATTTGTCTCTGTAGTGTAAAAACTGTGGGAGGAGTCTACAAGCATTATCAAGTCTAGCAGATGAAGTCACATGCATTTGGAGTGTCTCAGCATCTTGTGTTTACAACCACTGTTTACTAGCAACGCTCATGCCCTGTTTATGCTTCCCAAATACTGCTTCATCAAAACTGCCCCATCAGAATTACCCCATCAAAACTGCCCCATCATATTCCTCTATTATAAATCAGTACATGGTGTGTCTGTCCCCTCCCCCGGGCTCTGTAATCAGCTGAGATGCTCCAGCCACCTTCCCCCCCTGTGTATAACAGAAGCTTTGGTAACCATGGCAACAAAACAAACACTAACAGTACACTCTGATTAATGGCTAAAATTTCCTGAAATGACCTCTAAACAAATGGCTGTATTTTAAAAACTATACATCCTACAGCGAAGATCTTTATATTGTGAGAATCACAAGACCCAGACCTAGATTTTGATGTATAGTATGTCTGTGAAATATTAAAAATGAAGGCACAGTCGCAGTTTAGAAATTGCCCTTCAAATTTGGAGGGGGCTAGAGTGTAGTTTCAATGAATGTCAATGGACGGCGTGAGTTGCAAACAAATGGTCATATTGTGAAAACTATCAGGACTATGGCTTAGCCGTGGACATGTTTAGTGGCAGCAGGGATAGCTGAACGTTTTGATATAATATTTGTGTAGGTGGGCTTGAAAATGAGGGAGTGGCGGCAGTTTAGAAATCATGTTCTGATTTTCCAGCTTTTGTCATCTCCCACTCTAGTTTCCCCATTCATTCCTATGGGACCAATTTCGCCGCAAAAACGACGATATTTCGTGAACCATTCGGCGAAACGTTCCACAAAGTAATAGCACACCATTCGGGAACAATCCGCACGTTTCGGTATATTACTTGTCTATGTAGTGTAAAAACTGTGGGAGGAGTTAGGGTGGTAAATTTGGCTATAATAATAAGAATAATATATATGTGAGATAACAGTAAGTGGTCTTGCTATGCAAGAACACTTAACTAGAAAAGCTACAATTTCTGGGGAAATTGTGAAAGTGTTCTTGCCTCTACAACTGGAGTGGGCGAAGTAACTGGGTGGGGTGGAGTGGCTTGAGTAACTGTGAAAAGTGTTAAAAAGCTTAATATTTTAAAAAGTATAAATAGTAGTAAAAAAGTTCCATCATTAGCTGAAAGAGCTGAACATTTTTTTCAAAAGTAATTTTTTTTTTCAAAAGTAATTTTTTTTTTCAAAAATGAATTTTTTTTATTCAAAAATGATTTTTTTTTCTTCAAAAATGAATTTTTTTTTTCAAAAATGATTTTTTTTTTTCAAAAATGATTTTTTTTTTTTAAAAATAATTTTTTCTTTTAAAAAATGTATTTTTTTTTCAAAAATGAATTTTTTTTTTTTTTGGGGCGGTCATAATGTTTTGGCTGATCATGGGGTTGTCAGCTTTTGTCACCTCCCACTCTAGTTTTGAACATTTCGCCATTCATTCCTATGGGACCAATTTCGTAGCAAAAACGACGATATTTCGTGAACCATTCGGCGAAACGTTCCAGAAAGTAATAGCACACCAATTAAATGACATTGAGGCCGGATTCACACTGGTATATTTCAGCTTTTCACAAAGTTCCACAAGGCAATAGCACACCAATTAAATGACATTGAACATTTCACCATTCATTCCTATGGGACCAATATTGCCGCAAAAACGACGATATTTCGTGAACCATTCGGCGAAAAAAGTTCCACAAAGTAATAGCACACCAATTAAATGACATTGAACATTTCGCCATTCATTCCTATGGGACCAATTTTGCCGCAAAAACCACGATATTTCGTGAACCATTCGGTGAAACGTTCCACAAAGTAATAGCACACCAATCGGGAACAATCCGCACGTTTCGGTATATTACTTGTCTCTGTAGTGTAAAAACTGTGGGAGGAGTCTACAAGCATTATCAAGTCTAGCAGATGAAGTCACATGCATTTGGGGTGTCTCAGCATCTTGTGTTTACCACTGTTTCCTAGCAACGCTCATGCCCTGTTTATGCTTCACAAATACTGTTCCATACACAATAGACAGGACCATGATAGATGTAGTAACTATGCAGTAATTCAAATGGCCGTATTTTAAAAACTATAAATCCTACAGCGAAGATTTTTATATTGTGAGAATCAAAAGACCCAGACCTAGATTTTGATGTATAGTATGTCTCTGAAATATTAAAAATGGAGGCACGGTCGCAGTTTAGAACTTGCCCTTCAAATTTGAAGGGGCTAGAGTGTAGTTTCAATGAATGTCAATGGACGGCGTGAGTTGCAAACAAATGGTCATATTGTGAAAACTATCAGGACTATGGCTTAGCCGTGGACATGTTTAGTGGCAGCAGGGATAGCTGAACGTTTTGATATAAGATTTGTGTAGGTGGGCTTGAAAATGAGGGAGTGGTGGCAGTTTAGAAATCATGTTCTGATTTTTCAGCTTTTGTCACCTCCCACTCTAGTTTCCCCATTCATTCCTATGGGACCAATTTCGCTGCAAAAATGACGATATTTCGTGAACCATTTGGCGAAACGTTCCACAAAATAATAGCACACCATTCGGGAACAATCCGCACGTTTTGGTATATTACTTGTCTATATAGTGTAAAAACTATGGGAGGAGTTAGGGTGGTAAATTTGGCTATAATAATAATAATAAGAAGAAGAACTAGAAAAGGTACAATTTCTGGGGAAATTGTGAAAAGTGTTCTTGCCTCTACAACTGGAGTGGACGGAGTAACTGGGTGGAGTGGCTTGAGTAACTATTTTAAAAAATATCAATAGTAGTAAAAAAGTTGAAGAAGTCCCATAATTAGCTGAAAGAGCTGAACATTTTTTTCAAAAATGAATTTTATTTTTTTTTCAAAAATGATTTTTTTTTCAAAAATTGTTTTGTTTTTTAAATGATATTTTTTTTTCAAAAAAAAATTTTTTTTTAAATGAATTTTATTTTTTTTTTCAAAAATGAATTTTATTTTTTTTTTTTTCAAAAATGATTTTTTTTTTTCAAAAATGATTTTTTTTTTCAAAAATGATTTTTTTTTTTCAAAAATTTTTTTTTTTTTTCAAAAATGAATTTTTTTTATCAAAAATGATTTTTTTTTTCAAAAATTAATTTTGTTTATTTTTTTTTCAAAAATGTTTTTGTTTTTTTCAAAAATGATTTTTTTTTTTTCAAAAATATATATTTTTTTTTTATTAGGTGGTCATAATGTTTTTTTCTGATCATGGGGTGGTCATAATGTTTTGGCTGATCATGGGGTTGTCAGCTTTTGTCACCTCCCACTCTAGTTTTGAACATTTCGCCATTCATTCCTATGGGACCAATTTCGTCGCAAAAACGACGATATTTCGTGAACCATTGGGTGAAACGTTCCACAAAGTAATAGCACACCAATCGGGAACAATCCGCACCTTCGGTATATTACTGTCTATGTAGTTTAAAAGTTGTGGGAGGAGTTAGGGTGGTATGATCATGGGGTTGTCAGCTTTTGTCACCTCCCACTCTAGTTTTGAACATTTCGCCATTCATTCCTATGGGACCAATTTTGCCGCAAAAACGACGATATTTCGTGAACCATTCGGCGAAAAAAGTTCCACAAAGTAATAGCACACCAATCGGGAACAATCCGCACGTTTCGGTATATTGCTGTCTATGTAGTGTAAAAACTGTGGGAGGAGTTAGGGTGGTAAATTATCAGCATTATCAAGCCTATCAGAGGAAGGTATGACCAAATGCATTTGGGGGGTTTCAGCATCTTGTGTTTACAACCACTGTTTCCTAGCAACACTCATGTACTGTTTATGCTTCACACCCACTGCTCATACACAATACAAAGGATCATAGCTGTAACAACTGTGCAGTAATTCAAACGGTCATATTTTAAAAACTATGAATCCAACAGTGAAAAGCTTTATATTGTGAGAATCACAAGACCCAGACCTAGATTTTGATACATAGTATGGCTCTGAAATATTAAAAATGGAGGCACAGTCGCAGTTTAGAAATTGCCCTTCAAATTTGAAGGGGCTAGAGTGTAGTTTCAATGAATGTCAATGGACGGCGTGAGCTGCAAACAAATGGTCATATTGTGAAAACTATCAGGACTATGGCTTAGCCGTGGACATGTTTAGTGGCAGCAGGGATAGCTGAACGTTTTGATATAAGATTTGTGTAGGTGGGCTTGAAAATGAGGGAGTGGCGGCAGTTTAGAAATCATGGTCTGATTTTTAATGCTTTTGTCATCTCCCACTCTAGTTTCCCCATTCATTCCTATGGGACCAATTTCGCCGCAAAAACAACGATATTTCATGAACCATTTGGCAAAACGTTCCACAAAATATTAGCACACCATTCGGAAACAATCCGCACGTTTCGGTATATTACTTGTCTATGTAGTGTAAAAACTGTGGGAGGAGTTAGGGTGGTAAATTTGGCTATAATAAGAATAATAAGAACTAGAAAAGGTACAATTTCTGGGGAAATTGTGAAAGTGTTCTTGCCTCTACAACTGGAGTGGGCGGAGTAACTGGGTGGGGTGGAGTGGCTTGAGTAACTGTGAAAAGTGTTAAAAAGCTTAATATTTTAAAAAGTATAAATATTAGTAAAAAAGTTCCATCATTCGCTGAAAGAGCTGAACATTTTTTTCAAAAGTAATTTTTTTTTTCAAAAATGAATTTTTTTTAATCAAAAATGATTTTTTTTCTTCAAAAATGATTTTTTTTTCAAAAGTAATTTTTTTTTTCAAAGGTAATTTTTTTTTTCAAAAATGAATTTTTTTATTTTAAAAATAATTTTTTTTTCGAAATTATTATTTTTTTTAAAGTAATTTTTTTTTCAAAAATAATTTTTTTTTTCAAAAATATTTTTTTTTTCAAATATATTTTTTTTTCAAAAATAATTTTTTTTTTAAAAGAAATTTTTTTTTCAAAAATATTTTTTTTTTCAAAAATAATTTTTTTTTTTTCAAAAATAATTTTTTTTTTTTCAAAAATATTTTTTTTTTCAAAAATTTTTTTTTTTTTTTTTCAAAAATGATTTTTTTTTTTCAAAAATATTTTTTTTTTTACATGGGGCGGTCATAATGTTTTGGCTGATCATGGGGTGGTCATAATGTTTTGGCTGATCATGGGGTTGTCAGCTTTTGTCACTTCCCACTCTAGTTTTGAACATTTCGCCATTCATTCCTATGGGACCAATTTCGCCGCAAAAACGTCATTTCGTGGACCATTCGGCAAAACATTCCACAAAGTAATAACACACCAATCGGGAACAATCCGCTCGTTTCGGTATATTATTTATCTCTGTAGTGTGAAAACTGTGGGAGGAGTCTACAAGCATTATCAAGTCTAGCAGATGAAGTCACATGCATTTGGAGTGTCTCAGCATCTTGTGTTTACAACCACTGTTTCCTAGCAACGCTCATGCCCTGTTTATGCTTCCCAAATACTGCTTCATCAAAACTGCCCCATCAGAATTACCCCATCAAAACTGCCCCATCATATTCCTCTATTATAAATCAGTACATGGTGTGTCTGTCCCCTCCCCCGGGCTCTGTAATCAGCTGAGATGCTCCAGCCACCTTCCCCCCTGTGTATAACAGAAGCTTTGGTAACCATGGCAACAAAACAAACACTAACAGTACACTCTGATTAATGGCTAAAATTTCCTGAAATGACCTCTAAACAAATGGCCGTATTTTAAAAACTATACATCCTACAGCGAAGATCTTTATATTGTGAGAATCACAAGACCCAGACCTAGATTTTGATGTATAGTATGTCTCTGAAATATTAAAAATGAAGGCACAGTCGCAGTTTAGAAATTGCCCTTCAAATTTGGAGGGGGCTAGAGTGTAGTTTCAATGAATGTCAATGGACGGCGTGAGTTGCAAACAAATGGTCATATTGTGAAAACTATCAGGACTATGGCTTAGCCGTGGACATGTTTAGTGGCAGCAGGGATAGCTGAACATTTTGATATAAGATTTGTGTAGGTGGGCTTGAAAATGAGGGAGTGGCGGCAGTTTAGAAATCATGTTCTGATTTTCCAGCTTTTGTCATCTCCCACTCTAGTTTCCCCATTCATTCCTATGGGACCAATTTCGCCGCAAAAACGACGATATTTCGTGAACCATTCGGCGAAACGTTCCACAAAGTAATAGCACACCATTCGGGAACAATCCGCACGTTTCGGTATATTACTTGTCTATGTAGTGTAAAAACTGTGGGAGGAGTTAGGGAGTGGCTGGAGTAACTGTGAAAAGTGTTAAAAAGCTTAATATTTTAAAAAGTATAAATAGTAGTAAAACAGTTGAAGTCCCATCATTAGCTGAAAGAGCTGAACATTTTTTTCAAAAATTATTTTTTTTTTCAAAAATGATTTTTTTTTTTAAATGATTTTTTTTTTCAAAAATGATTTTTTTTATTTTTTCAAAAATATTTTTTTTTTCAAAAATAAATTTTTTCTCAATAATTTTTTTTTTTCAAAAATAATTTTTTTTTTCAAAAACATATTTTTTTTTTTCAAAAATAATTTTTTTTTCAAAAATCTTTTTTGTTCAAAATATTTTTTTTTTCAAAATAATTTTTTTTTTTCAAAAATTATTTTTTTTTTCAAAAATTATGAATTTTTTTTTTTAAATTTTTTTTTCATAAATGATTTTTTTTTTCAAAAATGATTTTTTTGATTTTTTCAAAAAAATATATTTTTTTTTCAAAAAATATTTTTTTTATTGTTTCAAAAATATTTTTTTTTTAAATGATTTTTTTTTCAAAAAATATTTTTTTTATTTTTTTAAAAATATTTTTTTTTTCAAAAATGAATTTTTTTTTTTTTCAAAAATGAATTTTTTTTTTTTTTCAAAAATAATTTTTTTTTTCATGGGGCGGTCATAATGTTTCAGCTGATCATGGGGTTGTCAGCTTTTGTCACCTCCCTCTCTAGTTTTGAACATTTCGCCATTCATTCCTATGGGACCAATTTCAACGCAAAAACAACGATATTTCGTGAACCATTCGGCGAAACGTTCCACAAAGTGATATCACACCAATTAAATGACATTGAGGCCAGATTCACACTGGTATTTTTCAGCTTTTCACAATGTTCCACAAGGTAATAGGACACCAATTAAATGACATTGAACATTTCACCATTCATTCCTATGGGACCAATATTGCCGCAAAAACGACGATATTTCGTGAACCACAAAGTAATAACACACCAATCGGGAACAATCCGCTCGTTTCGGTATATTACTTGTCTCTGTAGTGTAAAAACTGTGGGAGGAGTCTACAAGCATTATCAAGTCTAGCAGATGAAGTCACATGCATTTGGGGTGTCTCAGCATCTTGTGTTTACAACCACTGTTTCCTAGCAACGCTCATGCCCTGTTTATGCTTCCCAAATACTACTTCATCAAAACTGCCCCATCAGAATTACCCCATCAAAACTGCCCCATCATATTCCTCTATTATAAATCAGTACATGGTGTGTCTGTCCCCTCCCCCGGGCTCTGTAATCAGAGCTGAGATGCTCCAGCCACCTCCCCCCCCCTGTGTATAACAGAAGCTTTGGTAACCATGGCAACAAAACAAACACAGTACACGCTGATTAATGGCTAAAATTTCCTGAAATGACCTCTAAACAAATGGCTGTATTTTAAAAACTATACATCCTACAGCAAAGATCTTTATATTGTGAGAATCACAAGACCCAGACCTAGATTTTGATACATAGTATGTCTCTGAAATATTAAAATTGAAGGCACGGTCGCAGTTTAGAAATTGCCCTTCAAATTTGAAGGGGCTAGAGTGTAGTTTCAATGAATGTCAATGGACGGCGTGAGTTGCAAACAAATGGTCATATTGTGAAAACTATCAGGACTATGGCTTAGCCGTGGACATGTTTAGTGGCAGCAGGGATAGCTGAACGTTTTGATATAAGATTTGTGTAGGTGGGCTTGAAAATGAGGGAGTGGCGGCAGTTTAGAAATCATGTTCTGATTTTCCAGCTTTTGTCTCCCACTCTAGTTTCCCCATTCATTCCTATGGGACCAATTTCGCCGCAAAAATGACGATATTTCGTGAACCATTCGGCGAAACGTTCCACAAAGTAATAGCACACCATTCGGGAACAATCCGCACGTTTCAGTATATTACTTGTCTATGTAGTGTAAAAACTGTGGGAGGTGTTAGGGTGGTAAATTTGGCTATAATAATAATAAGAACTAGAAAAGGTACAATTTCTGGGGAAATTGTGAAAGTGTTCTTGCCTCTACAACTGGAGTGGGCGGAGTAACTGGGTGGGGTGGAGTGGCTTGAGTAACTGTGAAAAGTGTTAAAAAGCTTAATATTTTAAAAAGTATAAATAGTAGTAAAAAAGTTCCATCATTCGCTGAAAGAGCTGAACATTTTTTTCAAAAGTAATTTTTTTTTTCAAAAATGAATTTTTTTTAATCAAAAATGATTTTTTTTTCTTCAAAAATGATTTTTTTTTTCAAAAGTAATTTTTTTTTTCAAAGGTAATTTTTTTTTTCAAAAATGAATTTTTTTTATTTCAAAAATAATTTTTTTTTCGAAATTATTATTTTTTTTAAAGTAATTTTTTTTTCAAAAATAATTTTTTTTTTCAAAAATATTTTTTTTTCAAATATATTTTTTTTTCAAAAATAATTTTTTTTTTAAAAGAAATTTTTTTTTCAAAAATATTTTTTTTTTTCAAAAATAATTTTTTTTTTTTCAAAAAATTTTTTTTTTCAAAAATTATTTTTTTACTTTTTTCAAAAATTTTTTTTTTTTTCAAAAATATATTTTTTTTTTACATGGGGCGGTCATAATGTTTTGGCTGATCATGGGGTGGTCATAATGTTTTGGCTGATCATGGGGTTGTCAGCTTTTGTCACTTCCCAGTCTAGTTTTGAACATTTCGCCATTCATTCCTATGGGACCAATTTCGCCGCAAAAACGTCATTTCGTGGACCAAAACATTCCACAAAGTAATAACACACCAATCGGGAACAATCCGCTCGTTTCGGTATATTATTTGTCTCTGTAGTGTGAAAACTGTGGGAGGAGTCTACAAGCATTATCAAGTCTAGCAGATGAAGTCACGTGCATTTGGTGTGTCTCAGCATCTTGTGTTTACAACCACTGTTTCCTAGCAACGCTCATGCCCTGTTTATGCTTCCCAAATACTGCTTCATCAAAACTGCCCCATCAGAATTACCCCATCAAAACTGCCCCATCATATTCCTCTATTATAAATCAGTACATGGTGTGTCTGTCCCCTCCCCCGGGCTCTGTAATCAGCTGAGATGCTCCAGCCACCTTCCCCCCCTGTGTATAACAGAAGCTTTGGTAACCATGGCAACAAAACAAACACTAACAGTACACTCTGATTAATGGCTAAAATTTCCTGAAATGACCTCTAAACAAATGGCCGTATTTTAAAAACTATACATCCTACAGCGAAGATCTTTATATTGTGAGAATCACAAGACCCAGACCTAGATTTTGATGTATAGTATGTCTCTGAAATATTAAAAATGAAGGCACAGTCGCAGTTTAGAAATTGCCCTTCAAATTTGGAGGGGGCTAGAGTGTAGTTTCAATGAATGTCAATGGACGGCGTGAGTTGCAAACAAATGGTCATATTGTGAAAACTATCAGGACTATGGCTTAGCCGTGGACATGTTTAGTGGCAGCAGGGATAGCTGAACGTTTTGATATAAGATTTGTGTAGGTGGGCTTGAAAATGAGGGAGTGGTGGCAGTTTAGAAATCATGTTCTGATTTTCCAGCTTTTGTCATCTCCCACTCTAGTTTCCCCATTCATTCCTATGGGACCAATTTCGCCGCAAAAACGACGATATTTCGTGAACCATTCGGCGAAACGTTCCCCAAAGTAATAGCACACCATTCGGGAACAATCCGCACGTTTCGGTATATTACTTGTCTATGTAGTGTAAAAACTGTGGGAGGAGTTAGGGTGGTAAATTTGGCTATAATAATAAGAATAATATATATGTGAGATAACAGTAAGTGGTCTTGCTATGCAAGAACACTTAACTAGAAAAGGTACAATTTCTGGGGAAATTGTGAAAGTGTTCTTGCCTCTACAACTGGAGTGGGCGGAGTAACTGGGTGGGGTGGAGTGGCTTGAGTAACTGTGAAAAGTGTTAAAAAGCTTAATATTTTAAAAAGTATAAATAGTAGTAAAAAAGTTCCATCATTCGCTGAAAGAGCTGAACATTTTTTTCAAAAGTAATTTTTTTTTTCAAAAATGAATTTTTTTTAATCAAAAATGATTTTTTTTTCTTCAAAAATGATTTTTTTTTTCAAAAGTAATTTTTTTTTTCAAAGGTAATTTTTTTTTTCAAAAATGAATTTTTTTATTTCAAAAATAATTTTTTTTTCGAAATTATTATTTTTTTTAAAGTAATTTTTTTTTCAAAAATATTTTTTTTTTCAAAAATATTTTTTTTTTCAAATATATTTTTTTTTCAAAAATAATTTTTTTTTTAAAAGTAATTTTTTTTTCAAAAATATTTTTTTTTTTCAAAAATATTTTTTTTTTTCAAAAATGATTTTTTTTTTTCAAAAATTATTTTTTTACTTTTTTCAAAAATTATTTTTTTTTTCAAAAATATTTTTTTTTTTACATGGGGCGGTCATAATGTTTTGGCTGATCATGGGGTGGTCATAATGTTTTGGCTGATCATGGGGTTGTCAGCTTTTCTCACTTCCCACTCTAGTTTTGAACATTTCGCCATTCATTCCTATGGGACCAATTTCGCCGCAAAAACGTCATTTCGTGGACCATTCGGCAAAACATTCCACAAAGTAATAACACACCAATCGGGAACAATCCGCTCGTTTCGGTATATTATTTGTCTCTGTAGTGTGAAAACTGTGGGAGGAGTCTACAAGCATTATCAAGTCTAGCAGAGGAAGTCACATGCATTTGGGGTGTTACAGCATCTTGTGTTTACAACCACTGTTTCCTAGCAACGCTCATGCCCTGTTTATGCTTCCCAAATAATGCTTCATCAAAACTGCCCCATCAGAATTACCCCATCAAAACTGCCCCATCATATTCCTCTATTATAAATCAGTACATGGTGTGTCTGTCCCCTCCCCCGGGCTCTGTAATCAGCTGAGATGCTCCAGCCACCTTCCCCCCTGTGTATAACAGAAGCTTTGGTAACCATGGCAACAAAACAAACACTAACAGTACACTCTGATTAATGGCTAAAATTTCCTGAAATGACCTCTAAACAAATGGCCGTATTTTAAAAACTATACATCCTACAGTGAAGATCTTTATATTGTGAGAATCACAAGACCCAGACCTAGATTTTGATGTATAGTATGTCTCTGAAATATTAAAAATGAAGGCACAGTCGCAGTTTAGAAATTGCCCTTCAAATTTGGAGGGGGCTAGAGTGTAGTTTCAATGAATGTCAATGGACGGCGTGAGTTGCAAACAAATGGTCATATTGTGAAAACTATCAGGACTATGGCTTAGCCGTGGACATGTTTAGTGGCAGCAGGGATAGCTGAACGTTTTGATATAAGATTTGTGTAGGTGGGCTTGAAAATGAGGGAGTGGCGGCAGTTTAGAAATCATGTTCTGATTTTCCAGCTTTTGTCATCTCCCACTCTAGTTTCCCCATTCATTCCTATGGGACCAATTTCGCCGCAAAAACGACGATATTTCGTGAACCATTCGGCGAAACGTTCCACAAAGTAATAGCACACCATTCGGGAACAATCCGCACGTTTCGGTATATTACTTGTCTATGTAGTGTAAAAACTGTGGGAGGAGTTAGGGTGGTAAATTTGGCTATAATAATAAGAATAATATATATGTGAGATAACAGTAAGTGGTCTTGCTATGCAAGAACACTTAATAAGAACTAGAAAAGCTACAATTTCTGGGGAAATTGTGAAAAGTGTTCTTGCCTCTACAACTGGAGTGGGCAGAGTAACTGGGTGGAGTGGCTTGAGTAACTGTGAAAAGTGTTAAAAAGCTTAATATTTTAAAAAGTATAAATAGTAGTAAAACAGTTGAAGTCCCATCATTAGCTGAAAGAGCTGAACATTTTTTTCAAAAGTTTTTTTTTTTTTTAAACGAAATTTTTTTTTTCAAAAATAATTTTTTTTTTCAAAAACTGCCATCAAAACTGCCCCATCAGAATTGTCCCATCAAAACTGCCCCATCATATTGCCACCATCAAAACTGCCCCATCAGAATTGCCCCATCAAAACTGCCCTATCAGAATTGTCCCATCAAAACTGCCCCATCAGAATTGCCCCATCAAAACTGCCCCATCAAAACTGCCCCATCATATTGCCACCATCAAAACTGCCCCATCAGAATTGCCCTATCAAAACAGCCCCATCGTATTGCCACCATCAAAACTGCCCCATCAGAATTGCCCCATCATATTGCCACCATCAAAACTGCCCCATCATAATTGCCCCACCAAAACTGCCCCATCATATTGCCACCATCAAAACTGCCCCGTCATAATTGCCCCATTAAAACTGCCCCATCAGAATTGCCCCATCAAAACTGCCCCATCATATTCCTCTATTATAAATCTGTACATGGTGTGTCTGTCCCCTCCCCCAGGCTCTGTAATCAGCTGAGATGCTCCAGCCACCTCCCCCCCGTGTATAACAGAAGCTTTGGTAACCATGGCAACAAAACAAACACAGTACACTCTGATTAATGGCTAAAATTTCCTGAAATGACCTCTAAACAAAAAGCTTTTTCTCAAAAACTATAAATCCTACAGCGAAGATCTTTATATTGTGAGAATCACGAGACCCAGACCTACATTTTGATGTATAGTATGTCTCTGAAATATTAAAAATGGAGGCACAGTCGCAGTTTAGAAATTGCCCTTCAAATTTGAAGGGGCTAGAGTGTAGTTTCAATGAATGTCAATGGACGGCGTGAGTTGCAAACAAATGGTCATATTGTGAAAACTATCAGGACTATGGCTTAGCTGTGGACATGTTTAGTGGCAGCAGGGATAGCTGAACATTTTGATATAAGATTTGTGTAGGTGGGCTTGAAAATGAGGGAGTGGTGGCAGTTTAGAAATCATGTTCTGATTTTTCAGCTTTTGTCACCTCCCACTCTAGTTTCCCCATTCATTTCTATGGGACCAATTTCGCCGCAAAAACGATGATATTTCGTGAACCATTCGGCAAAACGTTCCACAAAATAATAGCACACCATTCGGGAACAATCCGCACGTTTTGGTATATTACTTGTCTATGTAGTGTAAAAACTGTGGGAGGAGTTAGGGTGGTAAATTTGGCTATAATAATAATAAGAACTAGAAAAGGTACAATTTCTGGGGAAATTGTGAAAGTGTTCTTGCCTCTACAACTGGAGTGGGCGAAGTAACTGGATGGAGTGGCTTGAGTAACTGTGAAAAGTGTTAAAAAGCTTAATATTTTAAAAAGTATAAATAGTAGTAAAAAAGAAGTTCCATCATTAGCTGAAAGAGCTGAACATTTTTTTCAAAAGTTTTTTTTTTTTTCAAAAACTGCCATCAAAACTGCCCCATCAGAATTGTCCCATCAAAACTGCCCCATCATATTGCCACCATCAAAACTGCCCCATCAGAATTGCCCCATCAAAACTGCCCCATCATATTGCCACCATCAAAACTGCCCCATCAGAATTGCCCCATCAGAATTGCCCCATCATATTGCCACCATCAAAACTGCCCCATCAGAATTGCCCCATCATATTGCCACCATCAAAACTGCCCCATCAGAATTGCCCTATCAAAACTGCCCCATCATATTGCCACCATCAAAACTGCCCCATCAGAATTGCCCTATCAAAACTGCCCCATCTTATTGCCACCATCAAAACTGCCCCATCATAATTGCCCCATTAAAACTGCCCCATCAGAATTGCCCCATTAAAACTGCCCCATCATATTCCTCTATTATAAATCAGTACATGGTGTGTCTGTCCCCTCCCCTGGGCTCTGTAATCAGAGCTGAGATGCTCCAGCCACCTCCCCCCTGTGTATAACAGAAGCTTTGGTAACCATGGCAACAAAACAAACACAGTACACTCTGATTAATGGCTAAAATTTCCTGAAATGACCTCTAAACAAAAAGCTTTTTCCCAAAAACTATAAATACTACAGCGAAGATCTTTATATTGTGAGAATCACAAGACCCAGACCTAGATTTTGATGTATAGTATGTCTCTGAAATATTAAAAATGAAGGCACGGTCGCAGTTTAGAAATTGCCCTTCAAATTTGGAGGGGGCTAGAGTGTAGTTTCAATGAATGTCAATGGACGGCGTGAGTTGCAAACAAATGGTCATATTGTGAAAACTATCAAGACTATGGCTTAGCCGTGGACATGTTTAGTGGCAGCAGGGATAGCTGAACGTTTTGATATAAGATTTGTGTAGGTGGGCTTGAAAATGAGGGAGTGGCGGCAGTTTAGAAATCATGTTCTGATTTTCCAGCTTTTGTCATCTCCCACTCTAGTTTCCCCATTCATTCCTATGGGACCAATTTCGCCGCAAAAACGACGATATTTCGTGAACCATTCGGCGAAACGTTCCACAAAGTAATAGCACACCATTCGAGAACAATCCGCACGTTTCGGTATATTACTTGTCTATGTAGTTTAAAAACTGTGGGAGGAGTTAGGGTGGTAAATTTGGCTATAATAATAAGAATAATATATATGTGAGATAACAGTAAGTGGTCTTGCTATGCAAGACCACTTAATAAGAACTAGAAAAGGTACAATTTCTGGGGAAATTGTGAAAGTGTTCTTGCCTCTACAACTGGAGTGGGCGGAGTAACTGGGTGGGGTGGAGTGGCTTGAGTAACTGTGAAAAGTGTTAAAAAGTAGGGATGAGCTTCGTGTTCGAGTCGAACCCATGTTCGACTCGAACATCGGCTGTTCGATCGTTCGCCGAATTGCGAACGTTATGGGCCGTTCGCGCTAAATTCGTGTGGCGCGTCACGGCCCATAATTCACTGCGGCATCGCAGTGCATTGCTGGCTGATGATTGGCCAAGCATGCACTATGACCCGCATGCTTGGCCAATCACAGCGCTGTCAGTAGAGAGAGCTGTAATTGGCCAAAGCCAGGGTGGCTTTGGCCAATTACGGCTCAGGGCATTTAGTACACACCCCACACTATATAAGGCCGCCTGCACGGCGGCCCTGTGTAGTGTGTGTTCCGGTGTGCTGAGAGATAGAGAGAGAGAGAGACAGTGTCATTTGATTTGAGTTAGATAGATTAGGCAGAACAGTCAGTCAGTTAGCTGCACTTACAGTGTATTGTGTATATATATGCATCCCAGGTGTTGCATATATATATATACACTGTATTCAGTTTAGCTAGATCCGTTCCTGTTATCTTCTATCTAGACTATTTACATTTAATGCAGTGCGTCCTGCTCACAGTGTTCAGCTAGATCCGTTCCTGTTATCTTCTAGACTATTTACATTTAGTGCAGTGCGTCCTGCTCACAGTGTTCAGCTAGATCCGTTCCTGCTATTTACATTTAGTGCAGTGCGTCCTGCTCACAGTGTTCAGCTAGATCCGTTCCTGTTAAATTCCTACTGACCGGCAGGCTTGTCTGGTTACAGTATATAAAGCTACCTGAAGAAAATTACAGGTGTTCTATTTGATCCTATTAGTACCACGGTCAGGCAGCTAGACTATTTACATTTAGTACAGTGTGTCCTGCTCACAGTGTTCAGCTAGATCCGTTCCTGTTATCTTCCTACTGACAGGCAGGCTTGTCTGGTTACAGTATATAAAGCTACCTGAAGAAAATTACAGGTGTTCTATTTGATCCTATTAGTACCACGGTCAGGCAGCTAGACTATTTACATTTAGTACAGTGCGTCCTGCTCACAGTGTACAGCTAGATCCGTTCCTGTTATCTTCCTACTGACAGGCAGGCTTGTCTGGTTACAGTATATAAAGCTACCTGAAGAAAATTACAGGTGTTCTATTTGATCCTATTAGTACCACGGTCAGGCAGCTAGACTATTTACATTTAGTACAGTGCGTCCTGCTCACAGTGTTCAGCTAGATCCGTTCCTGTTATCTTCCTACTGACAGGCAGGCTTGTCTGGTTACAGTATATAAAGCTACTTGAAGAAAATTACAGGTGTTCTATCCCAGCTTAGTGCAGCTACAGGCCATTAGTATGTCTGGAAGGCCAAGAAGGAGAGGCAGACAGTCACAAGCCAATAAGAGAGGGCAAGCAGGCTCTGTGTCTAGTGCTGGTCGTGGAGACGGTGCATCCTCATCAGCACGTGGCCATGGGACACGCTTGGCCTTTTTTTCGGCAGCTGGCCATGTTGAGCCGCAACATGCGGAAGACTTGGTCGAGTGGATGACCAAGCCGTCCTCATCCTCCTCATCCTCTCTCACCCATGCCCAGGGTGCTTTGTCTGGCAAAGCAGCGGCCTCTTCCCTCAGCTCAATGTCATCAGTGACTCCTTCCCTAGCTCCACCATGTCCTCATGAGGATTCCCTCGAACTGTTTGACCACAGTGTTGGGTACATGCTCCAGGAGGATGCCCAGCGTTTGGAAGGCTCTGATGACGATACTGAGCTCGATGAAGGCAGTAACATGAGCGCGGACAGAGGGGGTGCCCAAGAAGGACAGCAATCTGGCAGTCATGCTCCCCCTGCTGCAGCATACTGCCAGGTTTGCTCCAGTGATGAGGAGGGAGGGGATGATGAGGTCACTGACTCAACGTGGGTGCCTGATAGGAGAGAGGAGGAGGAGGAGGAGGAGGAGGAGGAGGAGGAGGAGGCGGCAGCACATCACCAACGAGGCAGGATGCCCTCCAGGGGCCAGCCTAAGGGCAGCACATTGACTGCATCACACCCCAAAGCTCCACATGTGCAGGGCGCTGCAGTCTCTGCGCGTTATTCAAAAAGTTCTTTGGTGTGGGCCTTTTTTGAGACGAGTGCATCAGATCGCACCGCTGCTATTTGCAACATATGTCTCAAGCGTATCTCGCGTGGCCAAAATATCTCCCGCTTGGGTACCACATGCTTGACCAGACATATGTTGACCTGCCATGCAGTTCGTTGGCAAGCGTATCTAAAAGACCCACACCAAAGAACAAAGAGGATCTCTCCTTGCTCCTCATCAGCTGAGATTTCCAACCCCACTAGACCTTCAGTCCTCTCTGAGACCTGCAGTGAGAGGAATGAAGGTGTAGAATTAGGTGTGTCACAGCCAAGTACTTGTGGGCAATCTGCTTTTGGTACACCGACGTCAGATTGTACCAGGCAAATTTCCCTGCCCCAGCTGCTGCACCGCCGAAAGAAGTTTGCTCCCAGCCATCCACATGCCCAGCGGTTGAATGCTAGCTTGGCAAAATTGCTAGCACTTCAACTGCTGCCTTTTCAGTTGGTAGACTCTGCCCCCTTCCGTGAGTTTGTGGAATGTGCGGTTCCTCAGTGGCAGGTACCCAAACGCCACTTTTTCTCACGGAAGGCGATTCCGGCTCTCTACCGGCATGTGGAAGGCAATGTCCATGCCTCGCTGGACAGGGCGGTCAGCGGTAAGGTGCATATTACCGCTGACTCATGGTCCAGCAGGCATGGACAGGGACGTTACCTAAGTTTCACGGCGCATTGGGTGACTCTGCTGGCAGCTGGGAAGGATGCAGGACAAGGTGCAGTAGTGTTGGAGGTTGTTCCGCCACCACGCCTCCAAAATGCTGATTGTGACACACCTCTCTCCTCCACCCCCTCCTCTTCTTCTTCCTCCATGGCCTCTTCCTCGGAACCAGCGGTGCTCCGTAGGCGTTCAAGGGGCTACGCAAGTACGCAGGCCAAAAGATGCCATGCGGTGCTTGAGCTGGTGTGCTTGGGGGACAGGAGCCACACTGGGGCAGAGGTTCTGTCAGCTCTGCAGGGGCAGGTTCAGAGGTGGTTGACGCCACGCCAACTTAAGGCAGGAATGGTGGTTTGCGACAATGGCACCAACCTCCTCTCTGCCCTCCGACAGGGACAAATGACCCATGTGCCCTGTTTGGCTCACGTCCTTAACTTGGTGGTGCAGCGGTTCTTGGGCAGGTACCCGGGCTTACAGGATGTCCTGAGGCAGGCCAGGAAAGTCTGTGTGCATTTCCGCCGGTCATATAATGCCAGTGCTCGGCTGACGGACCTCCAAAAGGAGTTTAACCTGCCCAAGAACCGCCTAATCTGTGACATGCCCACCAGGTGGAACTCAACGTTGGCCATGCTGCAGCGGCTGCACACGCAGCAGAGGGCCATCAATGAGTACCTGTGCGACTATGGCACCAGGACAGGGTCAGGGGAGCTTGGTTTTTTTTCCCCACGCCAGTGGGCCATGATCAGGGATGCATGCACTGTCCTGTCACCATTCGAGGAGGCCACGAGGATGGTGAGCAGTGACAGTGCATGCATCAGTGACACTGTCCCCCTTGTCCACCTGTTGGAGCACACGCTGCGTGGAATAATGGACAGGGCACTTGAGGCAGAACAGAGGCAGGAAGAGGAGGACTTCCTTAGCTCTCAAGGCCCCCTTTATCCAGACAGTGTTCCTGCG
The DNA here is from genome assembly GCF_042186555.1 of Aquarana catesbeiana. Taxonomy (NCBI): domain Eukaryota; kingdom Metazoa; phylum Chordata; class Amphibia; order Anura; family Ranidae; genus Aquarana; species Aquarana catesbeiana. The sequence continues at coordinate 187,156,035 of NC_133335.1, forward strand.
TGCCCGCCGATCACACAGGAAGAGGACGAGGAGGAAGAGGAGGAGGAGGAAGATTGTGTCAGTATGGAGGTGGAGCCTGGCACTCAGCATCAGCAGCAGTCTTTAAGGGATCAGTCCCAAGAAACACATGGACTTGTACGTGGCTGGGAGGAGGTGGCTGCGGACCATGTCGTTCTTAGTGACCCAGAGGACTCCGGACCGAATGCCTCAGCAAACCTACGCTGCATGGCCTCCCTGATCCTGCAAAGCCTGCGTAAGGATCCTCGTATTCGTGGTATCAAGGAGAAGGACCAATACTGGCTGGCAACCCTCCTTGATCCACGTTACAAGGGTAAGGTTGCGGACCTTATCTTGCCATCGCAGAGGGAGCAGAGGATGAAACATCTTCGGGAGGCCTTGCAGAAAGGTCTGTGCAACGCGTTCCCAGAGACTGGGAGGTTACAAACTCCTGTTTCTGGACAACGTGTTGCTGAGGCTTCGGTCAGTCAAAGAAGGAGCGGTGGAGAAGGTGGCCGTCTGACCGATGCGTTCAGACAATTTTTTGGTCCGCAGCCCCAAGGTATGATCGGTTCCAGCAACCATCGCCAGCGTCTGTTTTACATGGTGCAGGAATACCTAGGGGCAAGATCAGACTTGGACACCTTTCCCACCGAAAATCCTCTGGGTTACTGGGTCTTGAGGATGGATCACTGGCCAGAGCTTGCACAGTATGCAATTGAGCTACTGGCCTGTCCTGCATCCAGCGTTCTTTCGGAACGCACATTCAGTGCTGCTGGAGGCGTGGTAACCGATCACAGGGTGCGTCTGTCCACCGACTCGGTCGATCGGCTGACCTTCATAAAAATGAATGAGTCTTGGATCACCACCAGCTACCAAGCACCTGATGCTGATGTAACCGAATAATTTTTTTTGAAATCTCAGATCCCTTCAAAGACTGCCTATGCTGATGCTGAGTGACTATCCCTGAGTAATTATCCTCTTCCTCCTCAATCATCACGCTGATAGCTTGTAAGAACATTTTTGGTTCTGGGCGCCACCACCAGTGCCTAAGGCACAATTTTTCAGCCCCTGTTTAACAGGGGCGTGTAATTACAATTTTTGATGTAATACTTTGCAGCAGGGCTCGTTCCTGCATTCCAACTAGAGTGTCTGTGAGGGGTTGCAGTGTTGTGGCACCAGCACCAGTGCCTAGGGCCCAATTTTTCTGCCCCTGTCTAACAGGGGCGTGTAATTACAATTTTTGATGCAATACTTTGCAGCAGGGCTCGTTCCTGCGTTCCAACTAGAGTGTCTGTGAGGGGTTGCAGTGTTGTGGCACCAGCACCAGTGCCTAAGGCCCAATTTTTCTGCCCCTGTCTAACAGGGGCGTGTAATTACAATTTTTGATGCAATACTTTGCAGCAGGGCTCGTTCCTGCGTTCCAACTAGAGTGTCTGTGAGGGGTTGCAGTGTTGTGGCACCAGCACCAGTGCCTAAGGCCCAATTTTTCTGCCCCTGTCTAACAGGGGCGTGTAATTACAATTTTTGAAGCAATAATTTGCAGCAGGGCTCGTTCCTGCGTTCCAACTAGAGTGTCTGTGAGGGGTTGCAGTGTTGTGGCACCAGCACCAGTGCCTAAGGCCTAATTTTTCAGCTCCTGTTCAACAGGGGCATGTAATTACAATTCTTGATCTAATATTTCACAGCAGGGCCCTGTGAGGGCTTACAGTGTTGTGGCCACAGCAACACCTAAGGCCCAAATTTCTGCTGAGTATATAGGGCAGGACCCTACTTTCAAACATCTAACTTACAAACGACTCCTACTTGCAAACGGAAGGAGACAACAGGAAGTGAGATGAAATCTACCCCTAGGAAGGGAAATTCTCTCCTGTAAGAGTTAATATGGGAAAACAATTTCTCCTTTCCACTGATGCTTTCCAATCCTTGTTCCACAAAAAAACCCAAATTTTCAAAAAACATTTTTCATTGGGACAAAAAAGTGAGGTGAAATCTTCTGAAGAGGAGGAAAGACAGCAAAACAAATGTCACAGGGGTGATAACCCTTCCCTATGTTTTCCAAAAAGCTTAGAAAAGATTTTTTGGCTGGAGCTAAACACGTTAAAAATGTTCAAAATTACAAACAGATTCTACTTAACAACAAACCTACAGTCCCTGTCTTGTTTGCACTGCTGTTCAGAGTATATAGGGCCTGGTGGCCCCACACCTTTCCTTATTTTAATTTGGGTGCGGGGTTCCCCTTAATATCCATACAAGACCCAAAGGGACTGGTAATGGACTGGGGGGTACCCATGCCGTTTGTCTCACTGATTTTCATCCATATTGCCATGACCCGACATGACATTAAACCCGCAAGCAGTTTTAAATGAGATTTTTTCCTTTAAAAATGACATTTGGTGCAGGGACTGTTCTAAACATGGGAAACACGCGTCACTTTACAGGCATACTATAGACACCCCCCAGGTACGATATTTAAAGGAATATTTCACTTTTTTTTTTTTACTTTAAGCATCATTAAAATCACTGCTCCCGAAAAAACGGCCGTTTTTAAAAGTTTTTTTTGCATTGATACATGTCCCCTGGGGTAGGACCCGGGTCCCCAAACCCTTTTTAGGACAATACCATGCAAATTAGCCTTTAAAATGAGCACTTTTGATTTCGAACGTTCGAGTCCCATAGACGTCAATGGGGTTCTAACGTTCGTGCGAACTTTTGGTCCGTTCGCGGGTTCTGGTGCGAACCGAACCGGGGGGTGTTCGGCTCATCCCTATTAAAAAGCTTAATATTGTAAAAAGTATAAATAGTAGTAAAAAAGTTCCATCATTCGCTGAAAGAGCTGAACATTTTTTTCAAAAGTAATTTTTTTTTTCAAAAATGAATTTTTTTTAATCAAAAATGATTTTTTTTTCTTCAAAAATGATTTTTTTTTTCAAAAGTAATTTTTTTTTTCAAAGGTAATTTTTTTTTTCAAAAATGAATTTTTTTATTTCAAAAATATTTTTTTTTTCGAAATTATTATTTTTTTTTAAAGTAATTTTTTTTTCAAAAATAATTTTTTTTTTCAAAAATATTTTTTTTTTCAAATATATTTTTTTTTCAAAAATAATTTTTTTTTTAAAAGTAATTTTTTTTTTCAAAAATATTTTTTTTTTCAAAAATAATTTTTTTTTTTTCAAAAATATTTTTTTTTTTTCAAAAATGATTTTTTTTTTTCAAAAATTATTTTTTTACTTTTTTCAAAAATATTTTTTTTTTTCAAAAATATTTTTTTTTTTTACATGGGGCGGTCATAATGTTTTGGCTGATCATGGGGTGGTCATAATGTGTTGGCTGATCATGGGGTTGTCAGCTTTTGTCACTTCCCACTCTAGTTTTGAACATTTAGCCATTCATTCCTATGGGACCAATTTCGCCGCAAAAACTTCATTTCGTGGACCATTCGGCAAAACATTCCACAAAGTAATAACACACCAATCGGGAACAATCCGCTCGTTTCGGTATATTATTTGTCTCTGTAGTGTGAAAACTGTGGGAGGAGTCTACAAGCATTATCAAGTCTAGCAGATGAAGTCACATGCATTTGGAGTGTCTCAGCATCTTGTGTTTACAACCACTGTTTCCTAGCAACGCTCATGCCCTGTTTATGCTTCCCAAATACTGCTTCATCAAAACTGCCCCATCAGAATTACCCCATCAAAACTGCCCCATCATATTCCTCTATTATAAATCTGTACATGGTGTGTCTGTCCCCTCCCCCAGGCTCTGTAATCAGCTGAGATGCTCCAGCCACCTTCCCCCCTGTGTATAACAGAAGCTTTGGTAACCATGGCAACAAAACAAACACTAACAGTACACTCTGATTAATGGCTAAAATTTCCTGAAATGACCTCTAAACAAATGGCCGTATTTTAAAAATTATACATCCTACAGCGAAGATCTTTATATTGTGAGAATCACAAGACCCAGACCTAGATTTTGATGTATAGTATGTCTCTGAAATATTAAAAATGAAGGCACAGTCGCAGTTTAGAAATTGCCCTTCAAATTTGGAGGGGGCTAGAGTGTAGTTTCAATGAATGTCAATGGACGGCGTGAGTTGCAAACAAATGGTCATATTGTGAAAACTATCAGGACTATGGCTTAGCCGTGGACATGTTTAGTGGCAGCAGGGATAGCTGAACGTTTTGATATAAGTTTTGTGTAGGTGGGCGTGAAAATGAGGGAGTGGCGGCAGTTTAGAAATCATGTTCTAATTTTCCAGCTTTTGTCATCTCCCACTCTAGTTTCCCCATTCATTCCTATGGGACCAATTTCGCCGCAAAAACGACGATATTTCGTGAACCATTCGGCGAAACGTTCCACAAAGTAATAGCACACCATTCGGAAACAATCCGCACGTTTCGGTATATTACTTGTCTATGTAGTGTAAAAACTGTGGGAGGAGTTAGGGTGGTAAATTTGGCTATAATAATAAGAATAATATATATGTGAGATAACAGTAAGTGGTCTTGCTATGCAAGAACACTTAACTAGAAAAGCTACAATTTCTGGGGAAATTGTGTGACGTGTTCTTGCCTCTACAACTGGAGTGGGCGGAATAACTAGGTGGAGTGGCTTGAGTAACTGTGAAAAGTGTTAAAAAGCTTAATATTTTAAAAAGTATAAATAGTAGTAAAAAAGTTGAAGTCCCATCATTAGCTGAAAGAGCTGAACATTTTTTTCAAAAATTATTTTTTTTAAATGATTTTTTTTTTAAATGATTTTTTTTTCAAAAATTATTTTTTTTTCAAAAATGATTTTTTTTATTTTTTCAAAAATATTTTTTTTTTTCAAAAATAAATTTTTTTTTCTCAATAATATTTTTTTTTTTCAAATATTTTTTTTTTCAAAAATAATTTTTTTTTTTCAAAAATATATATTTTTTTTTCAAAAATGATTTTTTTTTTTCAAAAATGATTTTTTTTTTTCAAAAATGATTTTTTTTTTTCGAAAATATTTTTTTTTTATGGGGCGGTCATAATGTTTTGGCTGATCATGGGGTTGTCAGCTTTTGTCACCTCCCACTCTAGTTTTGAACATTTCGCCATTCATTCCTATGGGACCAATTTCGTCGCAAAAACGACGATATTTCGTGAACCATTCGGGGAAACGTTCCAGAAAGTAATAGCACACCAGTTAAATGACATTGAGGCCGGATTCACACTGGTATATTTCAGCTTTTCACAAAGTTCCACAAGGTAATAGCACACCAATTAAATGACATTGAACATTTCACCATTCATTCCTATGGGACCAATATTGCCGCAAAAACGACGATATTTCGTGAACCATTCGGCGAAAAAAGTTCCACAAAGTAATAGCACACCAATTAAATGACATTGAACATTTCGCCATTCATTCCTATGGGACCAATTTCGCCGCAAAAACGACGATATTTCGTGAACCATTCGGCGAAACGTTTCACAAAATAATAGCACACCATTCGGGAACAATCCGCACGTTTCGGTATATTACTTGTCTATGTAGTGTAAAAACTGTGGGAGGAGTTAGGGTGGTAAATTTGGCTATAATAATAATAAGAAGAAGAAGAATAATATATATGTGAGATAACAGTAAGTGGTCTTGCTAGGCAAGAACACTTAATAATATATATGTGAGATAACAGTAAGTGGTCTTGCTATGCAAGAACACTTAACTAGAAAAGCTACAATTTCTGGGGAAATTGTGAAAAGTGTTCTTGCCTCGACAACTGGAGTGGGCGGAGTAACTGGGTGGAGTTGCTTGAGTAACTGTGAAAAGTGTTAAAAAGCTTAGTATTTTAAAAAGTATAAATAGTAGTAAAAAAGTTGAAGTCTCATCATTAGCTGAAAGAGCTGAACATTTTTTTCAAAAATTATGAATTTTTTTTCAAAAATTATGAATTTTTTTTTCAAAAATATATATTTTTTTCAAAAATATATATATTTTTTTCAAAAATAAATTTTTTTTTCAAAAATATATTTTTTTTTCCAAAAATGATTTTATTTTATTTTTTTCAAAAATGATTTTATTTTTTTTTTTCAAAAATAATGTTTTTTTTTTTCAAAAATGATTTTTTATTTTTAAAAAAATTTTTTTTTTTTTTTACATGGGGCGGTCATAATGTTTTGGCTGATCATGGGGTGGTCATAATGTTTTGGCTGATCATGGGGTTGTCAGCTTTTGTCACCTCCCACTCTAGTTTTGAACATTTCGCCATTCATTCCTATGGGACCAATTTCGCCGCAAAAACGACGATATTTCGTGGACCATTCGGCGAAACGTTCCACAAAGTAATAGCACACCAATCGGGAACAATCCGCACATTTCAGTATATTACTTGTCTCTGTAGTGTAAAAACTGTGGGAGGAGTCTACAAGCATTATCAAGTCTAGCAGATGAAGTCACATGCATTTGGGGTGTCTCAGCATCTTGTGTTTACAACCACTGTTTCCTAGCAACGCTCATGCCCTGTTTATGCTTCACAAATACTGCTCAATACACAATAGACAGGATAATGATAGATTTAACAACTGTGCAGTAATTCAAATGGCCGTATTTTAAAAACTATAAATCCTACAGTGAAGATCTTTATATTGTGAGAATCAGAAGACCCAGACCTAGATTTTGATACATAGTATGTCTCTGAAATATTTAAAATGTAGGCACAGTCGCAGTTTAGAAATTGCCCTTCAAATTTGAAGGGGCTAGAGTGTAGTTTCAATGAATGTCAATGGACGGCGTGAGCTGCAAACAAATGGTCATATTGTGAAAACTATCAGGACTATGGCTTAGCCGTGGACATGTTTAGTGGCAGCAGGGATAGCTGAACGTTTTGATATAAGATTTGTGTAGGTGGGCTTGAAAATGACGGAGTGGCGGCAGTTTAGAAATCATGGTCTGATTTTTAATGCTTTTGTCATCTCCCACTCTAGTTTCCCCATTCATTCCTATGGGACCAATTTCGCCGCAAAAACAACGATATTTCGTGAACCATTCGGCGAAACGTTCCACAAAATAATAGCACACCATTCGGGAACAATCCGCACGTTTCGGTATATTACTTGTCTATGTAGTGTAAAAACTGTGGGAGGAGTTAGGGTGGTAAATTTGGCTATAATAAGAATAATATATATGTGAGATAACAGTAAGTGGTCTTGCTATGCAAGAACACTTAATAATATATATGTGAGATAACAGTAAGTTGTCTTGCTATGCAAGAACACTTAATAATAATATATATGTGAGATAACAGTAAGTGGTCTTGCTATGCAAGAACACTTAATAAGAATAATATATATGTGAGATAACAGTAAGTGGTCTTGCTATGCAAGAACAATTAATAATAAGAATAATAAGAATATATATGTGAGATAACAGTAAGTGGTCTTGCTATGCAAGAACACTTAACTAGAAAAGCTACAATTTCTGGGGAAATTGTGAAAAGTGTTCTTGCCTCTACAACTGGAGTGTGCCGAGTAACTGGGTTGAGTGGCTTGAGTAATTGTGTGGTTGGAGTGGCAGGAATAACTGTAAAAAGTGTTAAAAAGCTTAATATTTTAAAAAGTATAAATAGTAGTAAAAAAGTTGAAGTCCCATCATTAGCTGAAAGAGCTGAACATTTTTTTCTTCAAAAATTATTTTTTTTTTTTTAAATGTTTTTTTTTCAAAAATGATTGTTAAATTTTTATTTTTTTTTTCATGGGGTGATCATAATGTTTTGGCTGATCATGTTGTGGTCATAATGTTTTGGCTGATCGTGGGATGGACATAATGTTTAGGCTGATCATGAGGGGGTCATAATGTTTTGGCTGATTATGGCGTGGTCATAATGATTTGGCTGATTATGGCGTGGTCATAATGATTTGGCTGATTATGGCGTGGTCATAATGGTTTGGCTGATCGTGGGGTGGACATAATGTTTTGGCTGACCATGGGGCGGTCATAATGATTTGGCTGATTATGGCGTGGTCATAATGTTTTGGCTGATCATGGGGGGTCATAATGTTTTGGCTGATAATGGGGTGGTCATAATGTTTTGGCTGATCATGTTGTGGTCATAATGGTTTGGCTGATCGTGGGGTGGACATAATGTTTTGGCTGATAATGGGGTGGTCATAATGTTTTGGCTGATCATGTTGTGGTCATAATGGTTTAGCTGATCGTGGGGTGGACATAATGTTTTGGCTGATCATGGGGGGGTCATAATGTTTTGGCTGATTATGGCGTGGTCATAATGATTTGGCTGATTATGGCGTGGTCATAATGTTTTGGCTGATCATGGGGGGGTCATAATGATTTGGCTGATTATGGCGTGGTCATAATATTTTGGCTGATCATGGGGGGTCATAATGATTTGGCTGATCATGGGGGGGTCATAATGATTTGGCTGATTATGGCGTGGTCATAATGTTTTGGCTGATCATGGGGGGGTCATAATGGTTTGGTTGATCATGGGGGGGTCATAATGTTTTGGCTGATCATGTTGTGGTCATAATGTTTTGGCTGATCATGGGGCGGTCATAATGATTTGGCTGATTATGGCGTGGTCATAATATTTTGGCTGATCATGGGGGGGTCATAATGTTTTGGTTGATCATGGGGGGGTCATAATGTTTTGGTTGATCATGGGGGGTCATAATGTTTTGGTTGATCATGGGGGGTCATAATGTTTTGGCTGATCATGTTGTGGTCATAATGTTTTGGCTGATCATGGGGCGGTCATAATGATTTGGCTGCTTATGGCGTGGTCATAATATTTTGGCTGATCATGGGGAGGTCATAATGTTTTGGTTGATCATGGGGGGGTCATAATGTTTTGGCTGATCATGGGGCGGTCATAATGATTTGGCTGATTATGGCGCGGTCATAATGTTTTGGCTGATCATGTTGTGGTCATAATGGTTTGGTTGATCATGGGGGGGTCATAATGTTTTGGCTGATCATGGGGGGGTCATAATTTTTTGGCTGATAATGGGGTGGTCATAATGTTTTGGCTGATCATGTTGTGGTCATAATGGTTTGGCTGATCGTGGGGAGAACATAATGTTTTGGGTGATCATGGGGGGGTCATAATGTTTTGGCTGATCGTGGGATGGACATAATGTTTAGGCTGATCATGAGGGGGTCATAATGTTTTGGCTGATTATGGCGTGGTCATAATGATTTGGCTGATTATGGCGTGGTCATAATGATTTGGCTGATTATGGCGTGGTCATAATGGTTTGGCTGATTATGGCGTGGTCATAATGGTTTGGCTGATCGTGGGGTGGACATAATGTTTTGGCTGACCATGGGGCGGTCATAATGATTTGGCTGATTATGGCGTGGTCATAATGTTTTGGCTGATCATGGGGGGTCATAATGTTTTGGCTGATAATGGGGTGGTCATAATGTTTTGGCTGATCATGTTGTGGTCATAATGGTTTGGCTGATAATTGCCCCATTAAAACTGCCCCATCAGAATTGCCCTATCAAAACTGCCCCATCATATTCCTCTATTATAAATCAGTACATGGTGTGTCTGTCCCCTCCCCTGGGCTCTGTAATCAGAGCTGAGATGCTCCAGCCACCTCCCCCCCTGTGTATAACAGAAGCTTTGGTAACCATGGCAACAAAACAAACACAGTACACTCTGATTAATGGCTAAAATTTCCTGAAATGACCTCTAAACAAAAACCTTTTTCTCAAAATCCTACAGCGAAGATCTTTATATTGTGAGAATCACAAGACCCAGACCTAGATTTTGATGTATAGTAAGTCTCTGAAATATTAAAAATGGAGGCACAGTCGCAGTTTAGAAATTGCCCTTCAAATTTGAAGGGGCTAGAGTGTAGTTTCAATGAATGTCAATGGACGGCGTGAGTTGCAAACAAATGGTCATATTGTGAAAACTATCAGGACTATGGCTTAGCCGTGGACATGTTTAGTGGCAGCAGGGATAGCTGAACGTTTTGATATAAGATTTGTGTAGGTGGGCTTGAAAAAGAGGGAGTGGCGGCAGTTTAGAAATCATGTTCTGATTTTTCAGCTTTTGTCACCTCCCACTCTAGCTTCCCCATTCATTCCTATGGGACCAATTTCGCCGCAAAAACAACGATATTTTGTGAACCATTTGGCGAAACGTTCCACAAAATAATAGCACACCATTCGGGAACAATCCGCACGTTTCGGTATATTACTTGTCTATGTAGTGTAAAAATTGTGGGAGGAGTTAGGGTGGTAAATTTGGCTATAATAATAATAAGAACTAGAAAAGGTACAATTTCTGGGGAAATTGTGAAAGTGTTCTTGCCTCTACAACTGGAGTGGGCGGAGTAACTGGGTGGGGTGGAGTGGCTTGAGTAACTGTGAAAAGTGTTAAAAAGCTTAATATTTTAAAAGTATAAATAGTAGTAAAAAAGTTCCATCATTCGCTGAAAGAGCTGAACATTTTTTTCAAAAGTAATTTTTTTTTTCAAAAATGAATTTTTTTATTTCAAAAATAATTTTTTTTTCGAAATTATTATTTTTTTTAAAGTAATTTTTTTTTCAAAAATAATTTTTTTTTTAAAAGAAATTTTTTTTTCAAAAATATTTTTTTTTTTCAAAAATATTTTTTTTTTCAAAAATATATATATTTTTTTTTTTTCAAAAATGATTTTTTTTTTTTCAAAAATTATTTTTTTACTTTTTTCAAAAAAAATTTTTTTTTTCAAAAATATTTTTTTTTTTACATGGGGCGGTCATAATGTTTTGGCTGATCATGGGGTGGTCATAATGTTTTGGCTGATCATGGGGTTGTCAGCTTTTGTCACTTCCTACTCTAGTTTTGAACATTTCGCCATTCATTCCTATGGGACCAATTTCGCCGCAAAAACGTCATTTCGTGGACCATTCGGCAAAACATTCCACAAAGTAATAACACACCAATCGGGAACAATCCGCTCGTTTCGGTATATTATTTGTCTCTGTAGTGTGAAAACTGTGGGAGGAGTCTACAAGCATTATCAAGTCTAGCAGATGAAGTCACATGCATTTGGAGTGTCTCAGCATCTTGTGTTTACAACCACTGTTTCCTAGCAACGCTCATGCCCTGTTTATGCTTCCCAAATACTGCTTCATCAAAACTGCCCCATCAGAATTACCCCATCAAAACTGCCCCATCATATTACTCTATTATAAATCAGTACATGGTGTGTCTGTCCCCTCCCCCGGGCTCTGTAATCAGCTGAGATGCTCCAGCCACCTTCCCCCCTGTGTATAACAGAAGCTTTGGTAACCATGGCAACAAAACAAACACTAACAGTACACTCTGATTAATGGCTAAAATTTCCTGAAATGACCTCTAAACAAATGGCCGTATTTTAAAAACTATACATCCTACAGTGAAGATCTTTATATTGTGAGAATCACAAGACCCGGACCTAGATTTTGATGTATAGTATGTCTCTGAAATATTAAAAATGAAGGCACAGTCGCAGTTTAGAAATTGCCCTTCAAATTTGGAGGGGGCTAGAGTGTAGTTTCAATGAATGTCAATGGACGGCGTGAGTTGCAAACAAATGGTCATATTGTGAAAACTATCAGGACTATGGCTTAGCTGTGGACATGTTTAGTGGCAGCAGGGATAGCTGAACGTTTTGATATAAGATTTGTGTAGGTGGGCTTGAAAATGAGGGAGTGGCGGCAGTTTAGAAATCATGTTCTGATTTTCCAGCTTTTGTCATCTCCCACTCTAGTTTCCCCATTCATTCCTATGGGACCAATTTCGCCGCAAAAACGACGATATTTCGTGAACCATTCGGCGAAACGTTCCACAAAGTAATAGCACACCATTCGGGAACAATCCGCACGTTTCGGTATATTACTTGTCTATGTAGTGTAAAAACTGTGGGAGGAGTTAGGGTGGTAAATTTGGCTATAATAATAAGAATAATATATATGTGAGATAACAGTAAGTGGTCTTGCTATGCAAGAACACTTAATAACTAGAAAAGGTACAATTTCTGGGGAAATTGTGAAAGTGTTCTTGCCTCTACAACTGGAGTGGGCGGAGTAACTGGGTGGGGTGGAGTGGCTTGAGTAACTGTGAAAAGTGTTAAAAAGCTTAATATTTTAAAAAGTATAAATAGTAGTAAAAAAGTTCCATCATTTGCTGAAAGAGCTGTACATTTTTTTCAAAAGTAATTTTTTTTTTTAAAAATGAATTTTTTTTAATCAAAAATGATTTTTTTTTCTTCAAAAATGATTTTTTTTTTCATAAGTAATTTTTTTTTTCAAAGGTAATTTTTTTTTTCAAAAATGAATTTTTTTATTTCAAAAATAATTTTTTTTTCGAAATTATTATTTTTTTTAAAGTAATTTTTTTTTCAAAAATAATTTTTTTTTTTCAAAAATATTTTTTTTTTTCAAATATATTTTTTTTTCAAAAATAATTTTTTTTTTTTAAAAGTAATTTTTTTTTCAAAAATATTTTTTTTTTTCAAAAATAATTTTTTTTTTTCAAAAATATTTTTTTTTTCAAAGGTGGTAAATTTGGCTATAATAATAAGAATAATATATATGTGAGATAACAATAAGTGGTCTGGCTATGAAAGAACACTTAATAATATATATGTGAGATAACAATAAGTGGTCTTGCTATGCAAGAACACTTAATAACTAGAAAAGCTACAATTTCTGGGGAAATTGTGAAAAGTGTTCTTGCCTCTACAACTGGAGTGGGCGGAGTAACTGGATGGAGTGACTTGAGTAACTGTGAAAAGTGTTAAAAAGCTTAATATTTTAAAAAGTATAAATAGTAGTAAAAAAGTTGAAGTCCCATCATTAGCTGAAAGAGCTGAACATTTTTTTCAAAAGTTTTTTTTTTTCAAAAATGAATTATTTTTTTTCAAAAATGATTTTTTTTTTTTTAAACAAATTTTTTTTTTTCAAAAATATTTTTTTTTTCAAAAACTGCCATCAAAACTGCCCCATCAGAATTGTCCCATCAAAACTGCCCCATCATATTGCCACCATCAAAACTGCCCCATCAGAATTGCCCCATCAAAACTGCCCCATCAGAATTGCCCCATCAAAACAGCCCCATCATATTGCCACCATCAAAACTGCCCCATCAGAATTGCCCCATCATATTGCCACCATCAAAACTGCCCCATCAGAATTGCCCTATCAAAACTGCCCCATCATATTGCCACCATCAAAACTGCCCCATCATAATTGCCCCACCAAAACTGCCCCATCATATTGCCACCATCAAAACTGCCTCATCATAATTGCCCCATTAAAACGGCCCCATCAGAATTGCCCTATCAAAACTGCCCCATCATATTCCTCTATTATAAATCAGTACATGGTGTGTCTGTCCCCTCCCCCGGGCTCTGTAATCAGAGCTGAGATGCTCCAGCCACCTCCCCCCCCTGTGTATAACAGAAGCTTTGGTAACCATGGCAACAAAACAAACACAGTACACTCTGATTAATGGCTAAAATTTCCTGAAATGACCTCTAAACAAAAAGCTTTTTCCCAAAAACTATAAATCCTACAGCGAAGATCTTTATATTGTGAGAATCACAAGACCCAGACCTAGATTTTGATGTATAGTATATCTCTGAAATATTAAAAATGGAGGCACAGTTGCAGTTTAGAAATTGCCCTTCAAATTTGAAGGGGCTAGAGTGTAGTTTCAATGAATGTCAATGGACGGCATGAGTTGCAAACAAATGGTCATATTGTGAAAACTATCAGGACTATGGCTTAGCCGTGGACATGTTTAGTGGCAGCAGGGATAGCTGAACGTTTTGATATAAGATTTGTGTAGGTGGGCTTGAAAATGAGGGAGTGGTAGCAGTTTAGAAATCATGTTCTGATTTTTCAGCTTTTGTCACCTCCCACTCTAGTTTCCCCATTCATTCCTATGGGACCAATTTCGCCGCAAAAACGACGATATTTCGTGAACCATTCGGCGAAACATTCCACAAAATAATAGCACACCATTCGGGAACAATCCGCACGTTTCTGTATATTACTTGTCTATGTAGTGTAAAAACTGTGGGAGGAGTTAGGGTGGTAAATTTGGCTATAATAATAATAAGAACTAGAAAAGCTACAATTTCTGGGGAAATTGGGAAAAGTGTTCTTGCCTCTACATCTGGAGTGGGCGGAGTAACTGGGGGGAGTGGCTGGAGTAACTGTTATGTGGTTGGAGTAACTGTGGAAAGGTTGAACTGGGCAGATGGGCAGAGTAACTGTGTGGAGTGTTTGTAGTGAGTAAAGATAGTAAACATTACACTAACCAATTGATTGATCAAATTTAAAAAGTGCACAAGTGCTAATGATGTAGAAGGTAGAAATATCGGTAAATGACTTTGTCGGACACAGACTTAAGGGTTACCAGGATTTATTCCGCCCCAGCCAAAGCATAGCACCTGATGGACTCGCGTCCCAAAATCAAGTGGGTCAAAAACAGTTTACACAGTGTACATATAATTTCAATATATTGCATCACAAGCGAACTGGCGGTATATTTCCGTTATACTTTGTATTAACATTTTGAACAGTCAACTTTTTGAACTTTTTGGATACAAGGCAATTCATTAAAGCATATACTTTAAACCCTTACAAATTTTCAGTTTCTCTGCAGTTTTGCTCCTTGCTGTTTCTTTATCTGTCTTACTAATCAGCAAGCAGGCTATAGCACAGGAAGGAGAGGGTGAGTGTGATGAGGACAGATGTCTGTGATGGATGGGGGGGAGTAAGTGAGTTCAGTGTCTAACAAGTACACCGAACATGAAATATAGAGAATGATTTTTAGCTAATTGTAAATGGTCCCACATAACTAAAACTGACATAAAACTCACATAACATAAACTGACCCTCATTGCCACTTTATTATCTGTTTGATGACCACTGTCTCACAACCACTGTTTCCTGGCATCACTCATGCCCTGTTTATGAAGGCTCTAAGCGTGTTCACAACCACTGTTCAAAACACAATACACAGGATCATGATAGCTGTAATAACTGTGCAGTACTCCTGACTGGAGACACTGCTGCACCCTGGAGATGTAAATGTGATCCAACAGTGTGTTTTTTTCTGTGGTGGCTGCCCAGACCAGTTGGGTATATCCTCTTGAGTGAAGAAGGTCAGATATTGGCTTCTTTTCTCTGCACAGAAAATCTTCATTGAAATCTCCACAGAGTATTATAGGTTGGCAATCCATTATTTCCAAAGATTCCAAGAGGCCCAGCAGGTTAGTAAGGAATTGGCCAATACTGTAATCCGGTGGCCTGTAAACAACAGCGATCAAAGCTTGTACAGGGGACTCCAGTTTGACAACCAAGAACTCCAAGTCAGTCACATTGTGATGATACTGCTTTTCAAAGGTCTTGAAATGGTTTCTGACATACAAGGCGACACCTCCACCACTTTTACTTGCAATGTCAGGAAGGTTCGTGTACGAGAGGTGTCTGTTGCATTTGAACAGGTTGTAGCCCTCCAGCTGGAGACTTTCAGCAACAGAAGAGCCTGAGAGATGAGTTTCAGTGAAACATAAAACATCTCCAAGTGTCAACTCATGGTGAGATTTGATATCTTCAATGTGAGCTCGTAATCCTTCCGTGTTGTGATGGATAATTGTTAATGTTTGCTGTTTGTCTGTTGTCTGTAGAAACTTTAAGAGGGGCATAACACTTTCCAGTGATGCATTCTTCATTGAATCCAGGGAGGCTGTGATTTCAGGATCAGCAAAGATCTTCTTCTCATCAAAGTCGGTTATGTACAGTCCTTGCAGTGTAGTCGTTCTACTCAGAGCAACATAGGCCATTCCCGGTTGGAAGACCCGTTTCAATGAGACCACTGCTGACTGTATCGACATCCCCTGACACTTATGAATCGTACATGCAAAAGCCAACTTCAGGGGGAACTGCCTGCGAACAACTCCTTTCTGTCTCAGGTTTTCCTCTACCCTTTCTATGTACACCAAGTTGTCAGCATCACAAGATGACGTGTTACGGTATCTCTATCCTGCATTTGGATTGTCCAGCATAAGCCCAAGCTTGTTTACCGTAGTAGTACCATTCTCAGTCTGGATGATCATTCTTGCAATCTTGCCAAATGTCCCGTTAACAAGCCCGTCTTCTACATCAATGTTTCTTGTGATCATGATACGGGCACCTTCAGCTGCTTGCAGTGTGTCAATCAGATTGTCTTTGTGTCCTTTGAAAGGTTGGTGTTGCCTCAGCATCACTCCTGTCTTAGGGTCTTTTCTGTAATCGTCGGCATCTATGTTGGTGACGTTTGAATGGAGAACAGACACAGTTGCAGCATTGTGTTTGTGAACCTCTTTGTTGGTGGCAAATATGTGTACCACGTCATTAGGGCAGTGGGTGGGATCTGTAAAAGCCTGAGCAAGCAGAGCTTTGTCATCATTGCTTAAGGTGACAGTCTGCTTGACTCTGATTCTATTCAAAAGCTCAGCAAATGAAATGTCATCCTTCTGTCGCATGATCTCTGTCAGCGTGATCATCTGAAAGTTGTCTTTCCAGAGGTCATTGGTATTTTTCTCAAACACGCAGAGTGGCTTACTTTTTCCCAGCGGGGGGACCTGGTAAAAGTCTCCTACTGCTAGTACTGACATACCACCAAAAGGTTTCTTACTGCCTTTGATTTGCTGTAATCTCCAGTTGATGTAGGCAAACAGGGGCTTTGAAATCATTGACACCTCGTCAATAACAATGATCTCCGCATTTGACAGCTGTGCCCTCACTTCATCTATTAGATTTCCAAGTCCTTGGTAGGGTGGCTTCAAGCTTCTTGGCAACTTCAGCAGAGAATGCAAAGTGTTGCCTGAAATGTTGAAAGCTGCTGTTCCTGTAAATGCAGTTAGTAAAACGCTGGGCATGGATATGTCTGCTTCCTCACGTAGTCTGGTAAGTTTACAGAGTATCTTTGTCGCCTCAGCATAGATGCACTTTATCAGGTGTGATTTGCCTGTCCCTGCACCACCAGTGACAAAGTAATAGAATGGGTCAGGATTTAGGCCACGCACACGGTTAGTGCACCAGTCACAAACTGAGTAGAATGTCTGAGCTTGTGTCCGGTTAAGGTTTCTGTACATTTTCCAAAGGAAATCAGGGCACATTTGTGGGGCCTTCACAGTAAGCGCAATTCCACCTGTTTGTTTGTGACGTGTATACTCCGGAACATCATCTTGTTCATTCTCATGAAGTGGCTCCCCTTCTTTGCGTTCCTCTTTACATTCCAACTCAGCTTCTGGGGCAAAGGTGTTCCAAGCATCTTCAACAGGGCCGTTTTTTACAAAGTCATCCAAGACTTGTTCCACAATTTTGTTGTGTTGTTTGAACTTCTTTTGGTTGCTGGTAACAATTGCAGACACTGCTCGGATTGCTTCTTCCCCTGGTAAGCTCACACAGGCGCCTTTGTAAAAATCCTGGTGTGTTGGGAACCTTACAGTTTTCAGTGATGACTCTGAACGGTGGGGGAGGTAGAGTTTAAGCAGTCTACCGTAGTAGTTCTCGGGGTCCTTCTTCTCTGAGAAGCGTGCGTACCTGATGATTGCAGGCTTCCCTCTCGTGCGTTTTTGAATCATTCCCATTTCATTCAATAGGCTGACACGCTTGCTGTCTTCCTTTTGCTTGCCATATTCCTTCTGCTTGCCATAGACAACCCTGTAATGGGATGCAAAGTCTGCCAGACACATGGACTCAAACTCTGGTGTTTCGGGTCTGGCTCTGTATTTGTCGACAAAACTCGTCATTCACACATTAAGAGAATCGGCTGGTTTGTTCTGCAATGCACTGAGCGGGAGACTCATTTTCAGTGCGTTGTCACCAGTTGGCAGAAAAACAACCTCACGTGAGCAAGACTTCATTTTCAGGCTGCACGTACGGGCCACAGACTCCTGGGCGCTGACCTCTCTGTGTTTTGAATAAGCCTGAAGAACCTCTTTCATTTCTTCTCGTTCTGTCGCTGTTTCTGGGCTCATTTCTTTGACTATTGCTTTGAGATAGTCACTCAGCTCCCGTTCTCACTTGGATATGTAGGACAACATGTACATGATGCAACCATACTCATCAAGAATGTACTGGATGTCCATGTTGGCGTTCCAGGCCGTCAGCAAATGTGGATTGTAGTTGTTCACCCAGCAGTCCTTGACATCACGCTTCATTAGAATCACGCTTGAGGAGGTCAATGCCTGAATGTACGAGTTGTACTGATTCAAAGTCATATCACACTGTGCCAGTAGCTGTGACATGTCTTTAAGCTGCACTTTTGGGTTATTAAGCAAATCCCAGACTGGTTTCAGTTTGTTTTTGGCTGCTTGTGGTTTCATTGCACAATCTCCTTGTTCTTCTGGCATCGGGTAAGTTATCCTCGTTTTTCTAATAGGTGGCTTTGGAAATCCAAATCTGCATACTCTGTTACCTTTCTTGCATGATTTTACTTGATTTGTTGTAGCCGTATTAGTGCACTTGTGACAGAGAAAATTGAGTACTGTCCGTGATACTTTTTTTATTTGCACTAACATACAATTTTTCAGGACAAGCTTTCGGGGTATGTCCCCTTCTTCAAGGTCCAAGCAGTACTGATTCACAAATTTTTAAGCAGAATGTTAAAGAAAAAGAAGAAAAAAAAAAAAAAAGAAGAGAAAACCAAACACATACAAATCAATGGTAATAAAGATAGCAGCAGAGTTAGTGAGATAAGACAGAGGGAGAGCTAGGGGGGAATGCAAGGGGGGGGGATACTAATCACAGAGCGGTCGTAAAACTTTAGCATAATGTGTAAGGAAACCAATATCTAAATTCAGGCCATTATTCTTCGTGTCAAAAAGAAGTATTCTTAGCTCAAACGTTTTCCTTTCCTGGATAGTTCTGAAATTCCCTTTAAGAACTAAGACATTGAGGTCTTCTATGGTGTGGTCCGATTGTGAGAAATGATGTCCCACAGGTGTGCATAAACTGTCTTCTTTATGTTCTTTGATGGTATGTCTGTGCAAATTCATCCTCGCTTGCAACTTCTGTCCTGTTTCACCAACATAAGATCCTTTGCTGCACCTTTTGCATTGGATGAGGTACACAACATTACTTGAGGTACAGCTGTAAGATCCCATGATATTGAAGGTCCCATTTGCGTGTGTAACACTTTTGGATAGATTTATCTGGTTGCATAGTTTGCAGCGTTTTTTATTGCAGGGTTTGCTACCATTATTTGTGATTTCATAATCAGAGTGAAGTTTCCTGCTGATTAGTTTGTGTCTGAGGTTGGGTGGTTGTCTGAAAGCCAATAATGGGGGTTGTTGGAATATTCCTTTCAGAGTTTCATCCTCTGTTATAATGGGTTGTAAATCTTTAATTATCTTTTTGATCCCTTCAAGTGCTGGGTTGTATGTGGTGACTAGAGGTACTCGGTTATTTGTTTTTTTCTCTGTGTATTGGAGGAGATTTTCTCTTCGGGTTTTCAAGGCTGTGTTTATGCTGTTGTTTATGGTTTTGTCTTTGTAACCTTTCTTATGGAAGGAGTCTGCCAGTGTTCTGAGATGTTATTGATGTTATTTTGAATGAGATCTGCTGTGCATTTGAAGTTCTGTTACAAATCTGTGAAGTAAGGCCTGTTTGGCTTCATCAGGCAGCTGGCATGAGATGTTATGATGTATAAAGGCACACACCTTGTCATCACTGTCTTGTCCAAATATAGGAGCTCCTGCTACCCAACAGAGACAATGTATATGAGGGCTCCCTCTCGCCTGAAATTCAACCCGGTAAAAGTAATCGATAACTTCACCAATTGGCTGTGCAGGACCCAACAGCAGCTCTCGCATCAGAGCATCAACCCGTTTGTCAAACATGCGCATGGTGGTCACTGGGTTGCCTCGAAGAATGTCACACTTTTCAGCCCAGTCTAGCCCCGCAAAATCCACCTTTTGACCTTGTTGTGCCTTTATTGCCATTATTACCTCTGGCCATCTGAATTCTGCAGCAGAGAAGGTAAGAAAAAATGTTGGCTTACCCAATTGTCTGACCATGGCTAGCAAATTCTTCAGATTTTTATCCCAGTAAGCTGGACTCCCTCTCAGTGGTTGCATGAACCTTGTGGCATCTCGGTTTCGCACCAACCTCTCAACCTCACACTTGTCCTGTAGCAGCTTGTTGGATATTTTCCGTCCATCCCTGGTATTGGGTTTTCCTTTACTTAACTGGATGGACATGCTGCTTTTGGCCATGTGTATTTCTGTGACAAACTGCGCAAAGAAGAGGTAGCTTGTGTCTCTTGCAAAACGAGTATCAACACAAAAAAGCCTTGCATTGAAATACATGCTCGGGGACAGTTTGACTTGTCTTGCCTGGTCCAATGTATTCTGTCCAGTAGGGAACTGAACAGGGAAAGCCATTGCCTCAAGCCTAGGAACTTTAAAGAAGCTGACAGGTGTGTTTCCTTGTGCAGGTGCAATGCTGAATATTCCATCACCGTGTGTCAGTGCTTCCTCTCCAAGGTCAGATGGCTGCAAACAACTGTCTAGGCCAATTCCAGGTCTTAGTGCATCCTTCTCATCCTCTGCATTGGGAGGTTGTTGGTCATGGCCTTCCTGTTGCTCAGAAGCAGCCAGTAAACATGCAGACTGTACCTCTGATGGATCACAATTTTCGATGCGTTCAAGTATCTCCATCATTTCAGTTTCGTCACAACTGTCGAGTTCCATCCCATCATCATTATCATTATCATCATCAGCGATTGTCTCATCCACTCTAATTATAATGTCACTGTAGTCGGGGTGTGTGTCAATGAGTTTTGACAGACCTGCTACTACATTTCCCATGTTGACATAATGAAACAGCTGGTGGCCTTTGTAAGTCAGACGTCTTTTCAGCTTCACTCTGTGTAACTGGGATGTGCTGTGCGATCTTGGTAGAGTATTGACCGTGGTTTCCACCTCGGATGGCACACACACTACAGCGCCATGTATAGCTGCCTGTTGACCTTTGGGAAGTGTGATGATCTTGGCAAATGGCAGTATTTTGGCCAAAAGTTGTCTTTCCAGCACATTCAAATCGCAGAGCTCTGGGGGAATGGGCGCCAGCTCCATGTTGTTAGCTACAGCGATGGATGATTTGTGTCCTGCTTTTAAATGTGAATCACAGTTGTGACAAATCCATTCTTTGGTCCTTTCATCTGGTAATACGGTGCATTGTTCAGGTCCTTGACAGTGATTGTTGCACAAATGGACATATTTCCCTGTCAAACAGGCAGCAACAATGTGTAGATTCTTCTTGTAATTGCTGTGAATGCAATGTTTCACTTGGTTAGGGAAAAGGGTGCGATGACACATCGTGCACACAAATGTTGGCCCAGCTTTAATGCATTCATGGAAAGTGGATATAGCTGTCTGCATTAGGCTGTTGTCCACTGGTTGACTGCATTCCCGCATGACACGAGTCCATCGTCTGTATTTCATTCTTATTTTGAAGGCACATTGCATCTTATGGGTTATGCGAAAATCTGCTTGAGTTTGACGCTTCATTTTCATGTAACTCATGCAATGTTGCAAGTGACGTTTTCTGAAAGCAGGATCATTATGATATTTTCTGGTGATGTATTGCTTCTGCTTCAAGTTGAAATCGACATTTGTGGCATATTTTCTGGTGATGTATTGCTTCTTCTTCAAGTTGTAATCTGCATTTGTCGCATATTTTCTGGTGGTGTACTGCTTCTGCTTCAAGTTGAAATCTGCATTTGTCGCATATTTTCTGGTGATGTACTGCTTCTGCTTCAAGTTGAAATCTGCATTTGTCGCATATTTTCTGGTGATGTATTGCTTCTGCTTCAAGTTGAAATCTGCATTTGTCGCATATTTTCTGGTGATGTATTGCTTCTGCTTCAAGTTGAAATCTGCATTTGTCGCATATTTTCTGGTGATGTATTGCTTCTGCTTCAAGTTGAAATTGGCATCTGTTGCATATTTGCGAATGATATATTGCTTCTGCTTCAACTTAAAATCAGCATCTGCTCTGTATCGGCTGGTGATGTATGTCCTTTTCTTATTGGTGACAGACATCTTTGTAGCCTTGGAATCAAGCCTTCTTTCATTTCTGTGTCTTGTCTGTGTCACTTTGTTCTCCACATGCTTTGCATTATGTGGTTTGTCAGATTGCACCGGTGGGGACAGCAAACCATCTGACAGACGTCTTGCACAATGAAATGAGACTGGCATGAAGTCATACTGCAGTCCATCAATAGGGCCTCTGGTGTCTGTAAGGAGCAATTCATACAACTTATAAATCCTTGCCCCCATATCACTCAAATGTGTAAAAGTGATCATAACAGCTTTTCCTTTTCCAGTGGCAGGAAGTCCATCCTTATTTCGACTATGAGAATCAAACAGTCCATATCTCCCAGACTTGTCTCTGAACAATGCAATGCAATATGGCACTACTATAAAAAGTGCATGTGTAACATCTGCATTGAGGCACTGAAGTCTTGTGGAGAGGTCAACAAACCAACCTTGGTTGTCACCGTCTACCGTGGCTCTCATACATCCCGATAACACTGGAGATTTAACAACGTTATACTCATATTTGTCAGTGTTGAGTCTGAGGGGCACTTCTTCCATTGTCAAGTGCTGATGCTGATAGACATTTCTTTGTTTTAGCTGTTTTATTGTTGAGCCATACAAGCTGTTGCCCTTCTTCAGTATTTGATCAAGATCACCTTTTCTCACATCATCAAGCTCACTGTGGTATGCCAAAAATGTCAGAGCCATGCATGTACACTGTTTGTTCCTTAACCTTCCATAGCCATGATGACCCTGATGAAATGATGCCTGCACAGAAATCTCACTTGGTACACATGGTTCTTGCATGCCATGGTTTTCAGAAGTGCCCATCACACTGTCACTGTGCTCTTGAACTTGACACTGAGTTGAACATGAAAATGACACCACAGGTTCACTATGTACCTCCTGGGCACATTCACTGTCACAAACCTCCATATCCACTATGCTGCTGTGGGGCTCCGGATCCAGTTTAGTCCAGCGTATCTTTGCAGCTTTAGATCTCTTTCCTTTAGATGGCATGATGATATTTGTGGAAGGAGCTATAATTCCGCTCAGCGCTTTGTTCGAAGAGCTATAATTCTCCTCAGAGTTGTGTGGGAGGAGCTATAATTCACCTCACAGCGGTGTGGGAGAAACTATAATTCCCCTCAGAGTTGTGTGGGAGGAGCTATAACTTCCCTCCAAGCTGTGTGGGAGGAGCTATAATGCTATAATTGTCCTTAGAGCTGTGTGAGAGGAGCTATAATTCCCCTCAGAGCTGTGTGGGAGGAGCTATAATTCCCCTCACAGCGGTGTGGGAGAAACTATAATTCCCCTCAGAGTTGTGTGGGAGGAGCTATAATTCTCCTCAGAGTTGTGTGGGAGGAGCTATAATGCTAAGCTATAATGCTATAATTCCCCTCTGAGCTGTGTGGGAGGAGCTATAATTCCCCTCAAAGCTGTATTGGAGGAGCTATAACTTCCCTCCAAGCTGTGTGAGAGGAGCTATAATTCCCCTCAGAGCTTTGTGATTTTTTTTTTCAAAAATGTTTTATTTTTTCAAAAATGTTTTTTTTTCAAAAATGATTTTTTTTTTTTGTTTTTTCAAAAATGATTTTTTTTTAAGATTTTTTAAATGATTTTATTTTTTCAAAAATGATTTTTTTTTTAAATGATTTTTTTTTTCAAAAATATATATTTATTTTTTCAAAAAAGTTTTTTTTTTCAAAAATGATTTTTTTTTTTTTAATTTTTTTTTTTTTAATTATTTTTTTTTTCAAATTTATTTTTTTTTTTGATGGGGTGGTCATAATGTTTTGGCTGATCATTGGGGGGGTCATAATGTTAGCTTTTGTCACCTCCCACTCTAGTTTTGAACATTTCACCATTCATTCCTATGGGACCAATTTCGCCGCAAAAACAATATTTTGTGAACCATTCGGTGAAACGTTCCACAAAATAATTTTTTTTTTCATGGGGCGGTCATAATGTTTTGGCTGATCATGGGGTGGTCATAATGTTTTGGCTGATCATGGGGTTGTCAGCTTTTGTCACCTCCCACTCTAGTTTTGAACATTTCGCCATTCATTACTATGGGACCAATTTCACCGCAAAAACGACGATATTTCGTGAACCATTCGGCGAAACGTTCCACAAAGTAATAGCACACCAATTAAATGACATTGAGGCCAGATTCACACTTGTATTTTTCAGCTTTTCACAAAGTTCCACAAGGTAATAGCACACCAATTAAATGACATTGAACATTTCACCATTCATTCCTATGGGACCAATTTCGCCGCAAAAATGACGATATTTCGTGGACCATTCGGCAAAACATTCCACAAAGTAATAGCACACCAATCGGGAACAATCCGCACGTTTCGGTATATTACTTGTCTCTGTAGTGTAAAAACTGTGGGAGGAGTCTACAAGCATTATCAAGTCTAGCAGATGAAGTCACATGCATTTGGGGTGTCTCAGCATCTTGTGTTTACAACCACTGTTTCCTAGCAACGCTCATGCCCTGTTTATGCTTCACAAATACTGCTCAATACACAATAGACAGGACCATGATAGATGTAGAAACTGCAGTAATTCAAATGGCCGTATTTTAAAAACTATAAATCCTAAAATGAAATATTAAAATTAAAGGCACGGTCGCAGTTTAGATATTGCCCTTCAAATTTGAAGGGCTTAGAGTGTAGTTTCAATGAATGTCAATGGACGGTGTGAGTTGCAAACAAATGGTCATATTGTGAAAACTATCAGGACTATGGCTTAGCTGTGGACATGTTTAGTGGCAGCAGGGATAGCTGAACGTTTTGATATAAGATTTGTGTAGGTGGGCTTGAAAATAAGGGAGTGGCGGCAGTTTAGAAATCATGTTCTGATTTTTCAGCTTTTGTCACCTCCCACTCTAGTTTCCCCATTCATTCCTATGGGACCAATTTCGCCGCTAAAACAACGATATTTCGTGAACCATTTGGCGAAACGTTCCACAAAATAATAGCACACCATTCGGGAACAATCCGCACGTTTTGGTATATTACTTGTCTATGTAGTGTAAAAACTGTGGGAGGAGTTAGGGTGGTAAATTTGGCTATAATAATAATAATAAGAAGAAGAATATATATGTGAGATAACAGTAAGTGGTCTTGCTATGCAAGAACACTTAATAATATACATGTGAGATAACAGTAAGTGGTCTTGCTATGCAAGAACACTTAATAATAATATATATGTGAGATAACAGTAAGTGGTCTTGCTATGCAAGAACACTTAATAATATATATGTGAGATAACAGTAAGTGGTCTTGCTATGCAAGAACATTTAATAACTAGAAAAGCTACAATTTCTGGGGAAATTGTGAAAAGTGTTCTTGCCTCTACAACTGGAGTGGGCGGAGTAACTGGGTGGGGTGGAGTGGCTTGAGTAACTGTGAAAAGTGTTAAAAAGCTTAATATTTTAAAAAGTATAAATAGTAGTAAAACAGTTGAAGTCCCATCATTAGCTGAAAGAGCTGAACATTTTTTTCAAAAATGTTTTTTTTTTTTTTTTTTCAAAAATGATTTTTTTTTTTTTTTTCAAAAATATTTTTTTTTTTCATGGGGCGGTCATAATGTTTTGGCTGATCATGGGGTGGTCATAATGTTTTGGTTGATCATGGGGTTGTCAGTTTTTGTCACCTCCCACTCTAGTTTTGAACATTTCGCCATTCATTCCTATGGGACCAAATTCGCCTCAAAAACGACGATATTTTGTGAACCATTCGGTGAAATGTTCCACAAAATATATTTTTTTTTCATGGGGTGGTCATAATGTTTTGGCTGATCATGGGGTGGTCATAATGTTTTGGCTGATCATGGGGTTGTCAGTTTTTGTCACCTCCCACTCTAGTTTTGAACATTTCGCCATTCATTCCTATAGGACTAATTTTCGTGAACGTGATCGTGAACGACGATATTTCGTGAACCATTCGGTGAAACGTTCCACAAATTAATAGCACACCAATTAAATGACATTGATTCCGGATTCACACTGGTATTTTTCAGCTTTTCACAAAGTTCCACAAGGTAATAGCACACCAATTAAATGACATTGAACATTTCACCATTCATTCCTATGGGACCAATTTCGCCGCAAAAACGACGATATTTCGTGGACCATTCGGCGAAACGTTCCACAAAGTAATAGCACACCAATCGGGAACAATCCGCACGTTTCGGTATATTACTTGTCTCTGTAGTGTAAAAACTGTGGGAGGAGTCTACAAGCATTATCAAGTCTAGCAGATGAAGGTATGATCACATGCATTTGGGGGTCTCAGCATCTTGTGTTTACAACCACTGTTTCCTAGCAACGCTCATGCCCTGTTTATGCTTCACAAATACTGCTCAATACACAATACACAGGACCATGATAGATGTAGTAACTGTGCAGTAATTCAAATGACCGTATTTTAAAAAACTATAAATCCTACAGTGGAGATCTTTATATTGTGAGAATCACAAGACTAGGGGCTTTTTTCATGGGGCGGTCATAATGTTTTGGCTGATCATGGGGTTGTCAGCTTTTGTCACCTCCCACTCTAGTTTTGAACATTTCGCCATTCATTCCTACGGGACCAATTTCACAGCAAAAACGACGATATTTCGTGAACCATTTGGCGAAACGTTCCACAAAGTAATAGCACACCATTCGGGAACAATCCACACGTTTCGGTATATTACTTGTCTATGTAGTGTAAAAACTGTGGGAGGAGTTAGGGTGGTAAATTTGGCTATAATAATAATATATATGTGAGATAACAGTAAGTGGTCTTGCTATGCAAGAACACTTAATAAGAATAAGAATAATAATATATATGTGAGATAACAGTAAGTGGTCTTGCTATGCAAGAACACTTAATAATATATATGTGAGATAACAGTAAGTGGTCTTGCTATGCAAGAACACTTAATAACTAGAAAAGGCTACAATTTCTGGGGAAATTGTGTGAAGTGTTCTTGCCTCCACCAGTAGTCTACAAGAATTACAAAAACTGTAAAAGATATCAAACTTAAAAGATATAGCCAGATAGCTGAATATTTTGTTAAAGTTAAAGTTTGTTTGGTGTCTGTAGGTGAAAGTATGAAGGAGCTGAAACTTTTGGGAGCGGAAGAAGATTTTAAGGATCTAAAGCATGCTCCCATTGACTTCAATGTTAAAAAAAGTGTTAAAACGCTTAATATTTTAAAAAGTATAAATAGTAGAAAAAAAGTTGAAAAAGTCCCATCATCAGCTGAAAGAGACGAACATTTTAATAGTTGAATGGTTTTAATAGCTGAAAGTATGCAGAAGTTACGCAGAGCCAAAGAACATACGGAATAAAATTAAAAATAAATAAAATCGAATAACAATAGTGGGACTGCTAAAGCATTCCCACTAAACTAGAAAATGCATTTCCTGGGAAAAATGCGTGGGAATGCTTAATAGTTGAATTACTAAAACGGCTCCCATCAAAACTGCCCCATTATATTGCCACCATCAAAACTGCCCCATCATATTGCCACCATCAAAACTGCCCCCGTCATATTGCCATCAAAACTGCCCCATCAGAATTGCCACCATCAAATCTGCCCCATCAGAATTGCCCCATCAAAACTGCCCCATCATATTGCCACCATCAAAACTGCCCCATCATAATTGCCCCATCAAAACTGCCCCATCATATTCCTCTATTATAAATCAGTACATGGTGTGTCTGTCCCCTCCCCCGGGCTCTGTAATCAGAGATTATATGCTCCAGCCACCTTCCCCCTGTGTATAACAGAAGCTTTGGTAACCATGGCAACAAAAGCAACACAGTACACTCTATTTAATGGCTAAAATTTCTTGAAATGACCACTAAACAAACAGGTTTTTCACAAAAACTGTAAAAGATATCAAACTGAAAAGATATAGCCAGATAGCTGAATATTTTGTGAACATTTTAAGGTTAGTTTGGCATCTGTAGGTGAAGATATGAAGGAGCTGACACTTTTGGGAGGGGAAGAAGATTTTGAGGATCTGAAGCATGCTCCCATTGAGTTCAATGTTAAAAAAAGTGTTAAAAAGCTTAATATTTTAAAAAGTATAAATAGTAGAAAAAAAGTTGGAAAAGTCCCATCATCAACTGGAAGACGAACATTTTAATAGTTGAATGGTTTTAATAGCTGAAAGTATGCAGAAGTTACGCAGAGCCAAAAAAAAGTACGGAATAATAAATAAATACCGTATTTATCGGCGTATAACACGCACCGGCGTATAACACGCACCCCAATTTAGGAGGGAATTTTAAGGAAAAAAAACTTTTAGGAGGGAAGTTGAAGGGAAAAAAACTTACATTTAAATGCCCATCATTGCAGCCTTCTCAGTGCAGCCTTGTCAGTGCAGCCATGTCAGTGCAGCCATGTCAGTGCAGCCATGTCAGTGCAGCCTTCCCCAGTGCAGCCTTCCCCAGTGCAGCCTTCCCCAGTGCAGCCTCCCCCAGTGCAGCCTCCCCCAGTGCAGCCTTGCCCAGTGCAGCCTTCGATCCCCTGTCTTCAAAATCGCCGACCGCGATTTGAAAATGGCGCCGCCGGCGCCGAAATACACAGAGCCGGTCCTCGGCTCTTTCCGGCGGGTCTCGTTCACTTTCGGTTTCACTCGTAGTCCCGAGCGGAGCTATCCGAACCTAGCCGAGTAGGTTCAGATAGCTCCGCTCGGGACTACGAGTGGAGCCGAAAATGAACGAGAGCCGCCGGAAAGAGCCGAGGACCGGCTCTGTGTATTTCGGCGCTGGCGGCGCCATTTTCAAATCGCAGTTGGCAATTTTTGAGTTGTGCAGCTCAGGGGATCGGCGTATAACACGCACCTGCGACTTTCCCCTGATTTTAAGGGGAAAAAAGTGCGTGTTATACGCCGATAAATACGGTAAATAAAATTAAAAACTAGAAAATGCCTTTACTGGGGAAAATGCGTGGGAATGCTGAATTGCTAAAACGGCCCCCAGCAAAACTGCCCCATCATATTGCCATCAGAATTGCCCCATCAAAATTGTCCCCATCAAAACTGCCCCATCATATTGCCACCATCAAAACTGCCCCATCATATTGCCACCTTTAAAACTGCTCCATTAAAATTGTCCCCATCAAAACTGCCCCATCAAATTGCCACCATCAAAACTGCCCCATCAAAACTGCCCCATCATATTGCCACCATCAAAACTGTCCCCATCAAAACTGCCCCATCATATTGCCACCATCAAAACTGCCCCCATCATATTGCCATCAAAACTGCCCATCAAAACTGCCCCATCAAAACTGCCCTATCATATTGCCACCATCAGAATTGCCCCATCATATTGCCACCATCAGAATTGCCCCATCATATTACCACCATCAGAATTGCCCCATCAGAATTGCCCCATCAAAACTGCCCCATCATATTGCCACTATCAAAACTGCCCCCATCAAAACTGCCCCCATGATATTGCCACCATCAAAACTGCCCCCATCATATTGCCATCAAAACTGCCCCATCAAAACTGCTCTATCATATTGCCCCCATCAAACCTGCCACCATCAAAACTGCTCCATCAAAACTGGCCCATCATTTTGCCACCATCAAAACTGCCCTATCAGAATTGCCCCATCATATTCCTATATTATAAATCAGTAGATGGTGTGTCTATCCCCTCCCCCAGGCTCTGTAATCAGAGCTGAGATGCTCCAGCTGCCTCCCCCACCGCCCATCACTGTGTGTAACAGAAGCTTTGGTAACCATGGCAACAAAAGCAGCACAGTACACTCTTTAATAGCTAAAATTTCCTGAAATGACCACTAAACAAACAGCTACTTCAAAAAAACTGTAAAAGATATCAAACTGAAAAGATATAGCCAGATAGCTGAATATTTTGTGAACATTTTAAAGTTTGTTTGGTGTCTGTAGGTGAAAGTATGAAGGAGCTGAAACTTTTGGGAGCAGAAGATTTTAAGGATTTGAAGCATGCTCTCATTGACAACAAATCACATTGTCTGGGGAACTGGTTGACGAAACGTACGTCGGGAGGAGTTGACATGCTGATGTCACCACATACCAGAGTCTCTATTGGACGGGTGTTTTCTGTTTAGCCGGCCGGCTTTCCTTGCTGATTGTTTTAAAATCCTCTGTAAGTGCAATATTTATTTTATCATTAATAAATAATCTTGATGGTATAATGCTATGGCGAGCCTTTCTTTCTGGGTTTTATGTGACGGTATGTCGGAGGTCTCTGGCCCGAGAGAGTTAGCTGATCATTTATATCATCTGATGAACGCTGATTTTCCCTGAGACAACTGCTCTGTCCCTAAGACCAGCTTGGCACTCAGAGTTACCTGCCTGCCTTGGGATAAAGGCCCTGACCGGGTTTAAGGTCACAAGCTTACTTTGCTTGCTGTTTGGTAAGCCTTAATTTCTTATGGTGGTCACTTCTTGGATGCGGTGGTGGATTTGTCACGGAATTACTTTCATCATATTAGAACTTTATACTTTTTGCACCTTTTTGAATAATTCTTTGATTATTCTGTATTTAATACTTATTTATCAATCAATTTTTTGATCTTTCAATTAATCTATACCCCCTTGGGTAAGGTTCACGTTTTAGATATTGTTAACTATTAATTGAGTGATTCATTTATTAATATTGATGCTCACCAATTATCATTATTATTATTATTTTTTCACAATTTTATCAATCTTAGCACTGCTATTGTCTTTTTTCTTTATATAAAATACTGTGTGTCCCAGTTTTGCTCCATAGTGGTGTGTGGCCAACCTATTCAAATGAACATGCTGCATTATTGCAGAGCAGGTTAGTGTACAAGATAATGGGAGTCCACACAGCTGAGCATATAGATCTGAACGGATCTTCAATGTTCAGTTTTCACTGGATTGTCTGAAAAAAAATACATAATTGTGACCTTATGTGCCAGTGGTCATGAAGGCAGGGCTTTACTTCTTTGTGTCAGAGCCTCAAGAAAGGGGAAGAGTGAGCACTCATAAGGGACATCATCAAATCCCACCCCAGAGCCAGAGCCAGAGGTACCAGTGCCTTAAAGAGTAACTCCACTTTTGTTGAGAAAAAAATAATCTGGGTGATCAATGTACAGTGTAGGGATTTTAACAAACTTTGTTGCAGATTCCTACGGTTTGTTATTCTGAAGAAATAGCTGTTTGTCTATGTCCATGTGGGTGAGTTTGTATGGGAGGAGTTTCATAATCAACTGCTGCACCTGCAGGGTTCTAATGAGGAAGATGCTGTGTCTGCACCCCTTTAGACTTATTTCCCTTTGGGAGTATCTCACCACAAATTCAATTTTTGTTGCAGGGGATGCGCAAAATCTGCTCTATAAAAATCTGATTTGTGCATAATTCTGGGAAAATCAGCGAGCCAATCACACAAGAAAAAAAATGGCATATCTGGGGGGCATTCTGTATATCATCTGTGTACAGAACGCCTCCAGGTAGCCATATTGCATCGCATTTTACAGAAAATTACAGTGCTGCAGATTGAAAAGGAAAGGTCATGTTTAATAACATTTAATTACAATACGACTTGTGTCACAATTTTTCCCACAAAAGCAGAGTTACCCTTTAAATCTCACACTGCAAATATGACGCTGTAGGCACACTCACATACCAGTAAGTGCATCACTATTTTTCATAAAAAAGATACATTTTTCTGGGTACTGTATAAGCACAGCCAATTGTTGCAGACATAGTAAATCTTTATTTTTTTGAGTTCCAAGCCAATTAACAATAAAATATGTCAAGATGATACAGAGAAGAATTTTAAACATTATACTGCATATATATTGTTTATTAGACTTTTATGTTGAAGTGTTCTTCATAATTAAATTTCTTTTTAAAAATCAATATGTATTTGTTGAAAACATAGCAGTATGTCAATGAGAAGATATGACTCCAATAAACATCTGGTTACATAAGAAGTGATATGTCTCATAAACATATTGCCCTAACAAAATACCAATCTCAGCATGTTAGTACATAGGACAATCCGAAAATATAAGGGCCCAAACAAGGGCTTAATACCAGAGCTTTCATAGGGGTTAGCAAGCCGAGAAAAATGTATGGAAGGATCTGGGAAGGGGTCAGGGAGGAAGGTAAGGGGAATGAGGGAGTAGGAAAGAGGAGGATGGAGGAGAAAAAGAAAGAGAAAAAAAACAGAGCTAGAGAAGACCTTCATTCCTCATGGGGGAGGAGGGAGAAAGACAGTTAAAATCTTTCAAAACATCCCTAGTGAAGCATTGATAAAATCTGCTTTGAAAAATATGATTTACTCAAAGTGTTCTTCATAATTTTAAACAGTACTTTCCTCCTATGAAATCACAGCTAACAAAAAAATGTTCTATTGATTTGTTTTACTAGGGTGTGAAGAACAATAAATGCCAATGAATTCTCATTTTGGATACAGTGAGGAAGGATTATAACCCCTGTCAGATTTTTTCCCACCTGTTTCCCATTGGGGAGACTTTCCATTGCTTCGTGTCTCATAGCCACAAAGTGAGAGGATAGCCCTCCCAAGCGATGGAAATCTCTGGAAGTCACCAGGGTCACCAGAAGTAGTGTCCCCATTAAAAGATTTCCCCCTATTTCTGTTCTGGTGATCAATCAAAATGTGGGATTTTATTTTGCTTTCATTCTTGGTGATTATGGTCACCAGGACAAGATGAGAGGGTGAATCTCCCTAATTGGGAAACAGACACCTGACAGGTGTTCTAATCCCTTTGAAAGTGTTTGCCTTTTCTTTATACTTTATGCACTAAAATAGTAATATTAAAATAGAAGTCCACCCTAAAACTAAAATCCCTGTATCTATAGACATCCACGATCTAACACTAACCTATCTAACCCTGTAAAGAAAAAAATTAGTATATATACATTTTTTGAAGCCGATCCGACCCGAACTCCAGCAGCGGAAGCTCTGCAGAGGACACAGCAGACAACGGCTGCGAAATGAATGGGGAGTGACGTCACCCATATGCCCTGTACACACGACCGGTTTTCCCGTTTTACGAATTTCCAATGGAATTCCACTCAAGCTGTCTTGCATACACACGGTCACACCAAATTCCAGAACGTGGTGACATACAACACATACGACGGGACTAAAAAAATGGAAGTTCAATAGCCAGTAGCCAATAGCTTCCGTCTAATACTTGCTTCAGAGCATGCGTCCTTTTTGGTACGTCGGAACAGCATACAGATGAGCTGTTTTCCCAATAGGAATTGATACCTTTGTAAAAATGTAGAACATGTTCTCTTTCTAGGTCCGTCAGAATTTTCGACGTAAAAAGTCAGATGGGGCATACACATGATCGGAATATACGATGAAAAGCTCCCGTCTGACTTTTTCTGTCGGACATTCCGCTCGTGTGTACACGACAATAGAGTTAATATGGGGCTTCCTTTGTTGGATGTGTTGGATGTGTCCTCTGCACCCGCCTCCATAGCGAAGCCGCAGCTGACAGCTCAGCATGAGATCAGGTCGGAGCAGCTTCAAAAAAGGTATGTATACTGATTTCTTCTTTACTGGGTTAGTGAGTTTAGTGTTAGATCATGGATGTCTATAAATGCAGGGATTTTAGTTTTAGAGTAGACTTCTACTTTAATTGGCAGTTTCCTGACTTGGTACATGAGAGGAATAGGATTAAACTTTTAAACTGAGTAGAATGATAAAATACCAGAAGTAATGACAGGAAAACTCTTCACCCGAGATCAGTCACAACTCCGAGTATTATGAAAGCAAGATGATTTATTTTAGATGTACCGGTACAAATGGGTGATCCTTACATGCCGAGGAGAAAAGCAGAAGTCACACACGCAGCAGGATGCGTGACCTTTTTATAAGATCAACAGACAGAATCTTATTGGCTAAAAGTTCACTGGTGGCTCATGATGCATAACAGCTTTATTTGCCAATCGCAGTGTACTTTTACAGTTTATTCCCTTATATAGCAAAGCTTGAGGTTTTCTGGCCTTAGGCAGTTAGCAATCACTTTATTACTATTATAGGCGTTAGTTGAGACAAAAGACAAAAAAAAACATGTCCTTAGAAGCCATTATAAAATCAGTTTCCATTTTAGATGCAATAGTCACACAATAAACATTAAAACTTTTCTAACAAGTAACATTCTTGAGGTTGTCATATGGTATATTTTGTAATTTAAGCCAGGAATTTAAGATTCTTTTACCACAATGATCAGGAAACCCTCGAAAGTGACAGTTTTTTTGCCATCAACCACAATGTTTAATTGTTTGGAGCCTGTCATGTAAGGCTTAAATTCAATGGTCACAGTTGTCTTCTCTTTGGGCTTCAGTGAAATTCTGCATCATAAGACAAAAATGCATTTAATTTGGCTTTGTGTGACACATAATATGTTTTTAAAAATACCCTACATTTCAAGGAGTTTCACTTCCACTATCTTTGAGATCAAGCCAGCAGTGGTGAAATGCGTCAAGGTTGGTTTTTGGGCGTAGACATGATTATATGCAGTATTTTGTGGCAATCATGAAATACACGTATCAAGAGTTCAGTTTTGGAGTGGGGCTTATATTTTTTATATTTGTGACAGTCAAACTAGTTCAGATTTGCTTCTAATGGAGAGATGTGTGTGCTTTTGTTTAGCTGCATCCTCTTCTTTTCAGAGCAGAATTATCATCCCAGTCTCAGGCTAATGTTCCAATGGTGATTCTGCTGCTGGCCACACGTCACCAAGGTGCAACGACCATTTCCCACAATGGCATTGCACTAAAAAATTTCACTTGCTATGAACTTGCTTATTCTTCCTTGGTGAGGTGACAACACATCACCCATGTCACAGAAGAACCCTCATTATTGATATAGGTATGGTGGGCCAAGCCTGATCATACTATTGTAGTTCAATGTAGTAGAGATACGGAACACCAATTCAAGATAATGAAGAGGCAAGCATCCAGATTTGAATCCATCTATCAGTAATACTAGCACAAATAAGTAAAATTAGGGAGCACTTTAATCCTAAAACATTTTGACTACTTTTGTTGTATATCCTTATACCTAAAAAGGGGTACATTTTAACCTCTAAAACATGTAGTATGTCTTTAACCCTGAAGAAGGGGTGCATTTGTACCTCTGAAACATGTAGTATGTCTTTAGCCCTGAAAAAGGGGGTGCATTTTTTTAATGCCAAAACATGTAGTATGTCTTTAGCCCTGAAAAAGGGGATGCATTTTTACCCCTGAAGCATGTAGCATGTTTTCAGTCCTGTAGAAGAGGGTGCATTTCTACCCCTTATTTATGTTGTATGTCTTTATCCCTGAAAATGGGGGTGCACTTTTACCCCTGAAACATGTAGTATGACTTTAGCCCTGAGGGAGGGGGTGTATCTTTTTCCTTCAAAACATGATATCTTCTTATCTGATGTCATTATCAATAAATGGATTCAACCCTGGAAGCTTGCCTCCTCATTTGCTCTGTTTGGTGCTCTGCACCTCCAGTATATTGAAGGATTCCCCCAGGTAGGTCTTTTGTGAGTCTATTGTGAGTGGCCTTTATCTGACCTCTTATTTGGAATCCATAGACATGAAAAGCACTTTGCGATCGTATCCAGAGCCATCATAAATACCCACAGAAAATTCTGCTATAAGAACACTCCTGAAAATGCCATTACTTTTATGAACAAAAGACCAAAACACCAAGGGGTTGATTTACTAAAGGCAAATAGATTGTGCACTTTGCAAGTGCACAGTCTATTTGCCTTTAGTAAATCTACCCCAAGTGTTATTACAACTTGCACAATGCACATGAGTGTTTCAACTGCAAATGTACTTCACATGCCTCTCCTATGTCAAAGAACCAAATTGTGTAACCTAATATGCACATTTTTCCTGCCTTAATACTAGTGGAGTTGGAAAAAACACAATTTTTCCTAATTTTATTAGGAGGGAGGAGCATTCATGGGCCCAAAGGTAAGGTGAGTGCATGGGCACACCTGGGCATTGCCCAGGGGCCCCAGGTGCAAGGAGTCTTAATGATAATCTTGCATTATATCATACTTTCCAACTGTCCCGGATCTGCCGGGACAGTCAGGCTTTTACCTGTACTGTGCCCACCTGATCCCAGTATTGTGCCCTTTGTATTATGCCCCTCTGCCTCCCTCCATACTGTGCCCTCTGTGTTGATTAGTCTTTGATTTATGGCATGTTTTCTTATTGTTTAAAATTCATTTTATTGAAAGGACTAATATGTTTCATTCTATCAACTATTTATACTTAAATTCTTGAGAGTAGGTGTGTAAAATTGGAGCAGATTAGTTGGGGCCCCAGGTCATTAATTTGCCCAGGGGCCCATTAAGACAGCCCTGGGTGAGAGTCTTATTTCGAGGCCCCTCTAGAGGGTACTACCTGACCCAAAATTCTCACTTTGCCTTGCCGTATGAAAACTCATGTACAGTAGATGTCATCCATAATGGATCACTGTAGGTACATCATTCTACTTACTTCTTTTCAATCTGATCTTTAATGAGCCCACTGCCTTCTGCAAAAATTGCACAGTCTGTTAGATTCTCATTAAGGGGGTTGGTGAATGTGACTTCAGCAGTTAATGGATTATTTACAACAGCATCTCCGAGAACCTGAGAAAAAAATAAACAAAAAAAATATGGTTACTGGCCATTGTTTGGCCGATTTTCTCCCAATAAACCAATAAAAACATGAAAGACCTTCATAATAATTTTTTACACAGGTGAAACTAAATGTGAACAATTAAAGTTGACGTTTTTTTTTCCCTAATCCCTATCCCTATTCATATTGTGCTAGTATGCATCCCATACTAACACATTATGTGACACTTGCCTTAAAATGAAGCTGTTCCAGCGCCACAATGTCAGCGCTGCAGGGGCTCCCATCTTCACCCATCTTGCTTCTGGGTTTGTGGGCTCCAACTCTGTGACTGGCATGCATGCCGGAGCCACCGGTCACAGCACAGGGTTCTGAAGGAACGGCACGGGTAGCCATTCCTTCAGAGCACATGTGCCTCTGATTTCACTGGCTGCAGGTAATGTAAATATCTCCTAAACGGTGCATGTTTAAGAGATATTTACACTACCTATAGGTAAAATTCTTCCTCTTTAACCACTAGATGACCAGCCGCCTCAGTTATACTGTGGCAGGTTGACTCGCCTGGGCAAATCGCCGTAGGTATACATCGGCCGCTTTAAGATGTAGCCGATGCGCGTGCCCGGCGGCCGTGATGTTCGCCGGGCACCCACGATTGCTTCTGAGAGACACAGAACGGAGATCTGTCAATGTAAACAGACAGGTCTCCGTTCTGTCAGGGGTGAGGAGACACATCTGCTGTTCATACTAAGTATGAACAGTGATATGTCTCCTCCTTCAGGCAGTTCCATCCCCTCACAGTTAGAATCACTCCCTAGGACACACATTTAACCCCTTGATCGCCCCCTAGTGTTAACCCCTTCCCTGCCAGTGACATTTATACAGTAATCAGTGGCGATTTTTAGCTCTGATCGCTGTATAAATGTCAATGGTCCCAAAAATGTGTCAAAAGTGTCTGATCTGTCCGCCGCAATGTCACAGTCCCAATAAAAATCGCAGATCGCCGCTATTACTAGTAAAAAAAATAATAATAATAAAAATGTCATAAATATAGCTTCTATTTTGTAGATGCTATAACTTTTGCGCAAACCAATCAATATACGCTTATTCGCAATTTTTTTTTTACCAAAAATATGTAGAAGAATACATATCAACCTAAACTGAGGAAGAAATTTGTTATTTTATTTTTTTGGGGGGGATATTTATTATAGCAAATAGTAAAACAATATTGCTCTTTTTTCAAAATTGCTCTTTTTTTGTTTATAGCACAAAAATTAAAACCGCAGAGGTGATCAAATACCACCAAAAGAAAGCTCCATTTATGGGAAAAAAAGGACGTCAATTTTGTTTGGCTACAACGTCGCACGACCGCGCAATTGTCAGTTCAGTGCCGTATCCCAAAAGATGGTCTGGTCATTAAGGGGCAAATCCTTTCCGGGGCTGAAGTGGTTAAAGCTTGGCTCACAGTTGCAGTGTGATCCTGCAATGTAAAATTGCTGTTTGGCCAGGAAAAAAAAAAGTAAATAAAAACCAGGCATCAGAAGACAGTAGTAGCGCCTCCTGAAGGCCTATTAGCCATTGCTCTCGTTTCAGAGGGCAGTTTGGATCAACGCAAATAAAACAGAAGCCTAGGGGAGAAGAGGAGAGCGCTGGCGGCCAGGGGAGCAGAGGGTCAGGTAAATAAAACAGATTTTAATTACCCAATAGAGCCAAGCAAGCATTTAACCCCTGCAGTGTGGGGACAGCCCCACTGCAAACAAGCATTTTACTTTCCACAGTGATGAGCTTTAGGCTGGGTTCACACCGCAGCACAGAGCGGTTCACAGCGGGGGTCTGGTGCATCCCCGTTCAGTTTCAGGTCCGATTTTAGAATTTTTTAATTTGAATTCGGACCTGAAATGGACCAGAAGACGGACAGGACTCCTGTGCAATTTGCACCGGAGCCGTCCCCGAGATGTGTGAACGGGCTCGATAGAGAGCCGGTCACAATCTCCTGACATGCGAATTGGATGCAGGTTTCCGCGCATCCAATTCTCATCAGTGTGAACCCAGCCTTAAAGTCTAATGCTGGCTATACATATAACAATACATGATCAATCATAAATATGTTCATTTCAAATGGTTTAGCCCTTCAAAAATATTCAGTCACTTCAATAATTAAAAGGTTTAATTCAGATGAATTTGTTTGAAGTGGCATCAGGCAGTGAGTGCAATAGAGAGGTGCAAGGATGGAAAGGGAGCTGAGTTTGCCAGAGCACAGAACTAACTGGTCTCCTCTGAACTCTATACACATGAAGACGCCATTGATTTCAGTTCACTTCTTGTGTGTGTAGCCCAGTGGAGGCCCGTCTATTAGGAGCGCAGTGGCGCTGCCCCCCTAATTCATGCACCTGGTCCCTAATCTACATGCAGGGCACCGGACGCATGGATTCTAATGGGTTTATTTTTTATTTTTTTGGAGCACATGATTAGAGTCAGAGGCTCTAATTGCCTTAAAAAAAGGGTGGCCCACCCAGTTGTGTGACAATAGCAAATTAATATTCACTATTGTCTTCCTGATTCTCCTCTCGGCCAATCAGGAAGTGGGTGAGACCGAGAGAAGCGATCGTATTGGCTGCCATGCCGAGGAAAGAGGATGGAAGCCTGAGACACAGGAAGGAGCCGAAGCTGCCCGCGACCTTGCTTGCTGCCCCCCCCCCAAAAAATATACAGCACCAGCCGCCACTGTAGCCTCTCCTGCCTTTCACTCCCATTACAAACAACCTGTCCAGTGTAAGAGGTCAGCCATGACATGGAAGGAGGAAGGAGACTGAACTTCCAGCTGAGTTTGCTGCCCCCCCCCCCCCCAAAAGGTGCCAAATGTGGCAGCAAAGGGGAGGAGGAGGCAGACAAGCAGAGCTTCCCCTTTTGGGTGGCGCTCCACTTTAAATGCATTTGCTCTGCTGTGTTGGAGAAAAGGTGCAGATGCACTTTTCTATCAACTCTGAATGAATGGCTGCCTTAACGTGTTACATTTCAGCAAACAACATTATGCATGTTAATGCAACACACCAGAGCAGCAGAGCAGGCACAGCAGAGCACTTAAGGATTTTCACCTTATATATCAATAAGGGGTTATATGTTTGAGTGCTTAAGCAATGTTTTTATTTACCTTAATGTTGAGTGATGGGTTCTTTAATGTAATAACTTGGGATACAAGCAGTTCTTCTTTCTCATCCCACTTACACAGAGCTGTCACCTCTACCACCTTATCATCCAGGAGACTTTGTATATATTTGCTGTAAGGGATTTTGAATGGAATTTCTTTTTCTGAAATAGCAAATGTATCAGTACAATCATATAGTTTATGCACTTTTCTACATTATGTTTTGTGGATGCTGAGGCTTCATATAAAAGGGGACTGTGTATATTTTGTTTTTTTTGTATTCTAGATTGACTTTTCTAGAAGTGGGCAGGGTAAAAAGTAACTATATTTATTATTATATAATTATTAGTTAATAGATCCGTATTTAAAGTGGTCTGTAGGTAGGTAATGAAGAATATTTCTGACATACTACTCTCCTTTGGATGACACAGGATCTCTGAATCAGGGACGGGTGGATATTTGATAGGTCCACTCCATTCATACATCCTGTGTCATTCATAACAAACAAAAAAATACTAAAAATTTTGAAAAAATGTAAAAAAAAAATTGTTTTTTTATTTTTTTTTTTGCAAACAGGTCATTTTTTTCCTTTGCTGATGTGCGCTAATGAGGCTGCACTGATGGGCACTGATAGGCTGCACTAATTGGCACTGATGAGGCGGCACTGATGAGGCAGCACTGATAGGTGGCACTGATAGGCACTGATAGGCACTGATAGGTGGCACTGATAGGCAGCACTGATGGGTGCTGATAGGCAGCACTGATAGGTGACACTGATGAGGAGGCACTGATTGGCAACACTTATGGGCACTGATAGGTGGCACTGATGAGCACTGATTGGCAGCACTGGTGGGCACTGATTGGCAGCACTGAGGGAACTAATTGGCAGCACTGGTGGGCATTGGTGGAACTGCACTGATAATCAGGACACTGATAATCAGTGCCCTGATTATCAGTGCTGATGTCCCTTTAACATAAGCTGGTTATCGGCTTTCTTCTTCTCTCCTCTCGCTGTCATGCCCCATACACACGGTCGGGCTTTGTTCGGACATTCCGACAACAAAATCCTAGGATTTTTTCCGATGGATGTTGGCTCAAACTTGTTTTGCGTAAACACGGTCGCACAAAGTTGTCGGAATTTCCGATCGCCAAGAACGTGGTGACGTACACCACGTACGACGAGACTAGAAAAGGCCGGTTCAGAACCAAGCGTGGCACCCTTTGGGCTCCTTTTGCTAATCTCGTGTTAGTAAAAGTTTGGTGAGAGACGATTCACGCTTTTTCAGACTCGTGGCTTTCAGATCGTTTTCTGCCGTTCAGTTTGTGCTTGTGGGTTTGTATCTGCTCTTCAGTGCGTGCAGTCAGTTCGTATCAGAGTTTTCTGTGCGATCTTGCCCGCTCGTTGCTGTTTTTCAGGTCGCTCTTCACAGGCCTTGCTGTTCTTCAGTGCGTTCTGTTACT
Source organism: Aquarana catesbeiana (assembly GCF_042186555.1). Taxonomy (NCBI): domain Eukaryota; kingdom Metazoa; phylum Chordata; class Amphibia; order Anura; family Ranidae; genus Aquarana; species Aquarana catesbeiana. The sequence goes on from NC_133335.1 coordinate 187,197,349, forward strand.
TCGTTCTGAGCAGCCGACCGTTTTCTAGCCATGTTTCGTATGCGTACTCCTCGTAGAGTTCGTGCTGTGCGGGAGCTTGGTGTTGGGGTCCTGACCTTGACACAAGTCCAGTCCATGAACAGGGTGGGGAGGAGTTCATAGACCAAGAATTGGTTGCTTCAGCGTGACCAGTTCTCTCATATGCCTTTGCTCCGTGAGATCCGTGAGAATAATCCTGATGATTTCAGGAACTTTCTCAGGATGACGGACCCCGTGTTTCACCGTCTGTTGGCTTCGCTGACCCCCTATATTAGCAGGCAGGATACCTGCATGAGGCAAGCCATCACTCCGGAGCAGAGGTTGGTCGCTACCTTGCGGTATTTGGCCACAGGGAGAAGTCTGCAGGACTTGAAGTTCTCGACAGGCATCTCCCCCCAGGCTCTGGGGATCATTATCCCAGAGACCTGTTCTGCCATCATCCAGGTCCTGCAGAAGGAGTATATGAAGGTAAGATTTTTATCCTTTTATATCACATTTTATTGTATTGAATGTTTGATAATATATTGTATTTCTTCCCTCATTCCCTAATTACCATGATTGTAATATGCTGTGAATGTCCCCTTTGTTCTCATGCATGCTGGATTTTTAGGTAATTATTATTTTATGTCCTTCATACATATTTGCCCTTCACTAACCTCCCCAGCATGGTCTTTCCTGGCCTATATTCACCTCATGTAGTCACTTAATGTATTTTATCAGCTCCATAGTAGTGCTTTACCCCAAACACCCCCTAAAATGTTTGGAATGTTATTTTTGATTTAAATTCAGGCAGAGTGCCAGAGGCTTTTTTTGTGGTGTCCCCAATTTTTTTTTAACCTTCCCCCCCAACTGCTAAGTCAGCTGATCCCAATTCTCTATCCTCAATCATCTATCTGCTGACTTTGCCAAACCCATACACACTATACCCATCTCTTTACTGGTCAGATTTATGGATGAATTCCCCAAAGCATGTAGTGCAAGGGCCTGCCTGTATACTTTTCAATGGTACTGTTTAAAGTTTTTGTATCGTATTATTATCTTGAGAGGTAATAGCAGAATGTTCAAATGTCCTCAAATGTGTACAGTGTGTATTTATATCTTTGTATTATGACACTTCTTACCTGTCCAGTGGTCTGCCAATAGTGTAACTAAGGAGGGGCTGTTCCAAGTAATACCCTGTATTTAGGCATTCATCTCTCAATGAAGTGAAGAGGGTTACCTGTCCAAGAGTTCCCCCCCCCCCCTATAATGTTAGAAATGGCCCATGAGAGGGGGGGAGGGGGAATATGATAGGTGTACCTTATACTTTGTTGTTGTTAAATTCCCCTTAGTAAATGCTATCTGGAGGTTGCCCCATAATGTTTGTGTCTAATCTGCTTGCCATGTTTCTGTGAAAAAATAGTAATGTTTATTTTTTTTTCCTCAACAGTTTCCTTCAACGCCACAGGAATGGCAGACTGTGGCCTCCCACTTTGCCCAGCGGTGGGACTTTCCTAACTGCGGAGGGGCAATTGATGGGAAACACGTCCACATCGTCCCACCACCCAACTCGGGGTCGTACTATTATAATTACAAGGGGTTTAATAGTATAGTGATGTTGGCGGTGGTGTTGGCTAATTACGAGTTCTTGTATGTGGACGTGGGGAAGAATGGCCGGATGTCCGATGGTGGAGTGATCGCCCAGACGGAGTTCTACAGGCGTCTCCAGAATGGCAGCTTGGACTTGCCACCTCCAGAGGACAATGTTGAAGGTCTCCCATTTGTGTTTGTTGCTGATGAAGCATTTGCGCTGGGGGACCACCTGATGCGGCCATTCCCGATGAGGACCCTCACCCCGGAACAGAGGGTTTTTAATTACCGGCTGGCCAGAGCCCGAAGAGTGGTGGAGAACACATTTGGAATCCTGGCCAGCCGGTTCCGATTATTTCTGACACCCATCCATATGGCGGAGTATAAACTGAACCATATAATACTTGCCTGCTGTGTTCTCCATAATTTTTTAAGAAAACATTCAGCCAACTATGCTGGCTCAGTTGGGCCTGAGGCCGGAATCCCTAATCCATCAACACTGACGGCGCTTGAAAGTGGCCGTCCTGGCTTGCCCTCCCTGAATGCCCGTGATGTCCGGTTACGCTACCTGGAGTTCTTTATGGGTAGGGGGGCTATCAATATGCCAGACAATCTGTGACACCTTTTTCAAATAAAAAACAACCAAAAGAAATTCTTTGTGGACATTTACTGCTTGTGTTTGTTTTAGCTGACCCTGACAGAAATGTGTTGAGTGCAGAAAATGTCGTGATTGGGTAACCTTATAAAAAACAGTGTTGGCTGGTACTTCCTAAATGCAAAAACACATTTCACTACAAGTGCACTTGCAACTGCACTGAACCTGCACTTGTAGTGCAAAGAGGATTTGCCCTTAGGAAATAACCCCCATTTTTGCATAAAACAGCAATTACATCACCCCAAAAGTGTTGTAGTGTTGAGACAATAATCCACACATTCTTGAGTAAGGCACTTTTTTATACCTGCACAATCACATGTGCATTTCCCCAAGGTTTTTAAAACAAACCAACATGTTTGTTGTATAACAATGTTTGCAGTAGCATTATCAAAAATCGAAATATCCATTTCAAATAAAACAGGCCTGTGTAAAACCAACAAGAAAGCCAAAAAACTTGAACTTACAAAGTTCACATATGGTAAAACCTGAAGGCTATATCAGACATGAGTATTTATGAACTGTGTTTGATATAGCGTTCAGATGGGGGGAAATCACCCCTGGAAAAGCCAAATTTGGAAGATGCACACCAATTTACGAATGTCAACATGTGCTATCTGCCATCAGGGGGGAACAAGGGACGTGTTTTGGGGGAGCAAGCCCTTCCTCAACGCTACTTTATAATTGAGGAAGGGGTTGCACCCCCAAAACGCGTCCATTGATCTCCCGTGATGGCAGATAGCACATGTTGGCACACTGTGTGCATCCTCCAAATTTGGCTTTTCTAAACATTGAAAAAATTTTGGTACGATAAAACAGGTGATTTTGTGGGGTTTAAATTCGCCCCAAAACATCAATGATGTTATTATTTTTTTTAATAACATCACTGATTTGTTGCTGGATGTTTTGCAATTGGAGATTACACCCCATGATCTCCCCGATCAGTATCTGGGCACTTTCAGATGTAAAGCGTTCTGGATCACGATCACCTAAAAAGAGATAAAGAACAAAAAAAAAGGTCTCAAAAATCTGCCACCATCCATCTCTTTTACCTGAGCCTGTGGTGCCAATCTCCACCACGTCTTCTTCTTCCTCCTGCTCTTCTTGTGTTGGTATTTCCCCTTCTTCCAGAGGGGGGGGGGTCTTTTCTCCCCTATGTAAAACAAAAATGGTATAATTAGCACACAGATATTTGATGGCAGAACTAGAAATAGGAAACATTGCTCGGAAGTGGGGTACAATTGTCTATTTTAGCAGAGTTCCAAGATGTATATTTTTTATTGCCCTTTGTCAAGCTGCAACACTTTACCTGTTTGGTACAAGCTTCACAGATGTAGCCCCCCCTATAGTATACACTGGAGCACCTGTGTGCCCCCCCTAATAAAAATGGTGTTCTTGTGTCCCACACTAGTGCTCCAGTGTCCAGATGTGAAAACAGCTGCTCAGTGTCCTCTCCTTACACAGAATCTAGTTTGCATTTCATTCTAGTAACAAACCCATCTACACAAACAAATATTTGGCATCCAAGTAGGCCCCCAAAAATGTGTGAAAATGCATATGGCCTAAACAATGGTGTTCTAGAGGCCGAAAGAAAAATGTTTGATACGAACGAATAATGTGCCCATGAACATTAAAGTTGACCTTTTTAAACGTTACAACTAATAAAAGCATATGGAGCAGAACGAACGTAATAAAGACAGAAAGAATAGGAACACAGCACAACTACTTACTTTTTTGCAGCACTCTCCGGATCTTTCGGTACTGCTCTGGCTCTCTCAACTTCAGGTCCGACCACCGCTTCCTGAGCTGATCTTTAGACCTTCGTACCCCGAAATTCCGCTCTAGACTCCTGACCACTTTCGCCATGATCTTGGCCTTTCGGATGTTCGGGTTGGGGTAAGGCCCATATTTTCCGTCATAGTCGGACTTCCTCATGATGTCGACCATCTCCAACATCTCCCCAAACGACATATTTGTGGCCTTAAAACGTCTCCTTCTGGATCGGGACGAGCCTGGATCCGCCCTTTCCTCCTCCTCCTCCTCGTTGCTACAATTAGCCCGCACCTGCTGTATGTCCGCCATCATGCTCTTCCCCCACTGCGCCGAACGAAAAGGGGCGGGGAATACACTAGAAAGAACGTCAGGGGCGGGCGGAGTTACACGCATGCGCAGTGTGTATAAAGCGTAACACGCGTGCGTATTACATTTGATCTGTGAGCGGAGGAAGGAGCATTGGACGCGCCGATCGTAAGAACGAAGGTAAGAGACAAACTTGTGCCTATACTGCTTCTAGATTGAGGCCTATATTGTAACAAGATTAGGAGAGTTTTGTGTGACATTAGGCTTTGTCTTGTGTTGTGTCTTGCAGTGAACATGGATATCTTAATGAAAGATAATGACTTCATTTCAGTATTCATAGAGATGCTAAGGGAGCTGCCCTGTCTGTGGGAGATTAAACACCCCCATTACAAGAACCAAGCAAAGAGGAAGGCAGCACTGGAGCAATTGTGTGAAATTGTGAAGCAAGTGATCCCCACGGCAGACATCACTTATTTAAAGATTTTCATTGGTGGCCTGAGGAGCACATATCTGAGGGAGCGCAATAAAGTCCTTGATTCGCAGAGATCCGGAGCAGCAGGTGACATCTATGTCCCCAGGATGTTGTACTACGACAGGCTGCACTTTCTGGCAGGCCAGACTGAACCCAGGCCATCCCTCTCCAGTCTTCCTTCCACGCTTCCTTCCCCCCCAGCTAAGGCTTCTGACGCCCAACCTGGGCCTTCCAGGCCACATGTGGAGGAGCCCAGATTGAGCCAGGTATAGCATTCCTCTAAATATTTCTGCTTGTCCAATCAATGATGTGAACTATATGTTAGTTGGGAGTACTAATTAAGGATTGTGATTGATGATGCAAAACATTACAACTATGTCCCTTTTTCATACACAGGGAAGTCTCAGCCAGGAGGTGGCCGGGCCGAGCCGGCTGGCTGATATCAAGGTCCCTCCACCCCCCCTGAAAACAGAAAGTGGCAGTAGGACGAGTGCCCTAGAGGAGGCGGCTATCAGAATCTTTTGGAGGGCTACAGAGGTCCTGGGAGCACCACACACCAGGCAGGAGAACATTGCTGCATTCATAGCCTATAAAATGCAGAGGATGGAGGAGGGCCAAAAAGCCATGTGTGAGGCCCTCATATCGGAGGCTCTGGAGAAAGGTATGAGGGGCCAAATTACACCTCACACACAGCTTTGGGATGGTCCTCCTCCTCCTCCTGCAGGTCCTACTCCTCCTCCAGGTCCTACTCCTCCTCCTGCCACATCTCCAACTGCACAGCCGGATATGAAGCATGAAAGAAAGACCAGACAGTGAGGATCCTGGATCCAGTCTGTTGGGCAAAAAAATGCAGCCTCTTGTGGTACCACAGCCTGCGGACACACATGTCATCTGCTGCTATCCAAGTCTCTGTGAATCCCGGACCAGACTGCCCTCCCTTACATATGGACTCCTCAGGCCACCAATTTTGATGTTGAAGAATTGATGTCTGCCGTGGGGGTCCCAGGCTTCGCTAATTTCTCTTGTTGATCCAGTGTTGCCTTCCTCTTTGTTTGGTTCTGATCCCTTAATAAAGGATTTTTGTTTTGAATTATACTCTCCTATGTGTTTTACTTCAAAAAGGACAGTTTGTTTGTGAGGATTCAGGTACATTTCAAATATACAATGTGAAATGAACAAGGGACACCAACAACAAACAATCTCCTTGAGATTAAATAATAAAAGATATCAATGGTGTTGGGGTAACTTGACACACAAAACACACCCAAAAATATTCTGGAGTAAAAATAAAAATAACATTGAACAAAGATCAGCCTTGGAAAAAATCCAAACATTAAAGAAAAAAAAAGGCTTAAAATCCAAAATAAAAAAAAATTAAAAAATATCAAACTGTCAGATGTGACAACTAATAACAATATATTCAGGGAATCCCACTAAAAAAACACAAATAAAAGTTTGTGAGAAGTGTGTGTGAATACGAGCAGCAAAACTACTTAATTCTTGTCACATTATAAAGAAGAAGAGAGTGCGCTGTATTAAACCATTTTTAACATTGCAGCGTGACGAAAGTGCTGTATCCATTGCGAACGCTAAGTTTACCAGAACGAGCTGTCCCGTGTTGGAATTTCTTCTGAGCATGCGTGGCACTTTGTGCGTCGGAACAGGCCACACACGGTCGGAATTGACGCGATCGGATTTTGTTGTCGGAAAATTTTATCTCCTGCTGTCCAACTTTGTGTGTCGGAAAATCCGATGGAAAATGTCCGATGGCGCCCACACACAGTCGGAATTTCCGAAAACACGCTCCGATCGGACATTGTCCATCGGAAAATCCGACCGTGTGTACGGGGCATCAGAGTGAGAAAAGAAAAGCCAATAACTAGCTTGTGCTTACATCCTGTGATCAGCTGTGATTGGCTGACAGCAGATCACATTGTAAAGGGCAGCTATGATTGACCCTTTACCTTGATCTGCGATCAGCTAAATCCGAAGGACTCGTGCAGGCAGCGTGATCACAGGAGGACATCCATGGATGCCCTACCGGCATTGGCTGACAGCAGATCACATTGTAAAGGGCAGCAATGATTGGCCCTTTACCTTGATCTGCGATCAGCTAAATCCGAAGCACTTGTGCAGGCAGCGTGATCACAGGAGGACATCCATGGATGCCCTACCGGCAAACTAAGCCTGTACTGTAGCTGTCTTTTGGCTATAGAACAGGCAGGAAGTAGTTAAAGGAGTTGTAAAGGCAGAAGGTTTTTTTATCCTAATGCATTATATGCATTAAGATAAAAAACCTTCTGTGTGCAGCAGCCTCCCCAGCAACCCCCTAATTACTTACCTAACCCCATCCCTCTCCAGCGAGGTCCAGTAATGTCTAAGCCATAGGGGACACTCCTCCTGATTGACTGAGACACAGAAGTGGCGCCATTGGCTCCCGCGGCTGTCAATCAAAGTCAGTCAGCCAATCAGGGGAGAGAGGGGGCAGGGCTGGGTCGGGGCTCTGTGTCTGAATGGACACGGAGCTGTGACTCGGCTCCAGTACACCCATAGGAAGCTGCTGACGGTGGGGGCACTCGATAGAAGGGAGGGGCCAGGAGCACAGAAGAGGGACCCAAAAAGAGAAGGATCTGGCTTGTCCTGTGAAAAACCAACTGCACAAAGGAGGTAAGTGTAACATGTTTGTTATTTTTATTTTTTTTAAATGAGCCTTTACAATCACTTTAAAGAGGAAGTAAACCCGGTGGGTTTTACTTCCTCTTTATTTCCCTTCAAAGGTAAAGCATAATGGGCTACTATGCATCACATAGTAGCCCATTATGTGTCACTTACCTGAAACCGAAGCCTGTGATGTCTCCGCTGTCCCCGCTAGCAGGGAGCGTCCATCTTTGCCCCTCTTCCTTCTAGGACCGCAAACTCCTGCTCTGTGACTGTCCGGAGTCGCGTGACGTCACACCCACGCATGCGTGCGGGAACCGCCAGTCACGACATGACCCCTATTAGAAAGGGCACGATGTGCCCTTTATAAAGTGCGCATGCATGTCATCGGCGCATGTGCCGTAGTCATCGGCGCTCGGCTTTTTCGTAAATGTCTCCTAAACCATGGAGGTTTAAGAGATATTTCCAGCACCTACAGGTAAGCCTTAATATAGGCTTACCTGTAGGTAAAAGTGGTTGTACAGGGTGTACAACCACTTTAAGTATAACTGGAATCAAAGATATTTGTTAAGGAAAATAATTTTCCAATACATAATTATATTACCTTCTTTGGAAGACATTGAAATGGACACAGATTCCATCAACAACTTTGTCATTACTCTTCGAGTGTATCCAGTGATATTGGCATTAAGATTAACTGTTATTTTTTTGTCAGCTGACGCTCCATTTGACAGTACCAATGTGAGATCAATATCTTGGCCAAGCTCTGGAGTTTGAAATTCTTTGAACTTTCCAGTTATGTCCTGTGCGTAGACTGGTCTCACTCTGCTCATCCAGGCCACCTCATTTGATTCTTCAGTTAATTCTCTTATCTCTTCTTCACTGCTTTGCGTGTTTTGCCTTCCATATAAATTTATTAGGGCATTGTGGTACGCTTCTCTTTCAGCTGCGGTGCCTATTAGAAACATAAAACAAAATAATACATTTACACAAATATCTGAAACCAGCCACAGATGGCACAGCAGATGTAGTTATCAGAGTGTTTGTATTGCCTCTTAAAGAAATATGAAATAATTACTGCATTCTAAATAATGGAGAGGCCTTGATATGAGACAACAGAGATTATAAGTGAGATGTTTCTATCAATGGGACAACCTATGTTGCCTAGAAAATCGCCATTACAGAATGGACAATTCATTTTGTGTGTTTATTTTATGAGCGCTAAGGCTAATAAAGCCAAATGTAGTGTAGCACTGCCTCCGAAGGAGCTACTTGTATTTTCCCGGGTCTCCCCTCGTTTCAGCCCTGCAGCCAGGCACACAGTATTTCCCACAGCCAGGTGCACAACTTCTGCTCGTTACTCCAACGACCAGTCTAAGGGTTGTAGTGTTTTTTTGTTGTTTTATTTTAGTTTTGGAACTTGGATAGGAGAAGGGGTATAGTAAGATACTCCATTTGAAATATTCACACTTGAGGACAGCTTTCACAGTAGAACGGTGTACAGAAGGGAGCAAAGTACACTTGTTAATTGTTTTACTTCAAAGCAGAGATATAATATTTTTTTTTTTTTTTGTCCTATGCTGTAAGGAGGTGTTTTTCTTAGGAAAATGGCCGGAGACTCCAGACGTCCAAACTTTGAAGGGGGATATCGTTGTTATGGCAGCAGCTAGCTGCCATAACCCCGGTATCCCCGTTTTCGTGCGGCGGTCCGCTTTCTGATAAAAGTGGTCCCTGCGGTGGATTCGCCTAGAGATCACTTTTATTGGTGGCAGGAGAGGGGCCCCCCCCTCCCACCGTGATCTGGTGCCCTCTGCCGCTTAAAGGAGCTGTCGGTAGAGGCGGAGGCAATCGCGTCCATCTCCCTCCTGTGCCTAGAGACGAGTGAGGCTAAGATGGCGCCCATTCGTCTCCATGACACTGCTGGGCGGAATCGATGTCAAAACGTCACTTCCGCCCACGCCTCTTAAAGGCATATTTTTCTCAATGTCATTTTTTTAAATGACTTTTTTCTTTTTTTTTTTTTATTGCATTTTAGTGTAAATATGAGATCTGAGGTCTTTTTGACCCCAGATCTCATATTTAAGAAGTCCTGTCATGCTTTTTTCTGTTACAAGGGATGTTTACATTTTTTTTTTAAAACAGTGTAAAAATAAATAAAATAATGTAAAATAAATAATAATGAAATTTTTTTTTAAAAACCCCCCCGTCCCGACAAGCTCGTGCGCAGAAGCGAACGCATACGCGAGTAGCGCCCGCATATGAAAACGGTGGTCAAACCACACATGTGAGGTATCGCCGCAATCGTTAGAGCAAGAGCAATTTTGAAGCGTGACATGTTGGGTATCAATTTACTTGGTGTAACATTATATTTCACAATGTAAAAAAAATTGGGCTAACTTTACTGTTGTCTTATTTTTTTATTCAAAAAAGTTAATTTTTTCCAAAAAAGTGCGCTTATAAGACCGCTGCGCAAATACAGTTCAAAAAAAAGTATTGCAACGACCGCCATTTTATTCTCTAGGGTGTTAGAACCCCCAAACATTATATATGTTTTTTTTCTAAGTAATTTTCTAGCAAAAAAAACTGTTTTAAACATGTAAACACCTAAAATCCAAAACAAGGCTGGTCCTTAAGTGGTTAAAGGAGAATTGTACTAAAAAAAACGATTGGTTAAACCCACAAGTGCTTTTTATTACCACTACTATTCCTTAATATTGCCTTTTCGAATTTACATATGCAGAAATTTAGATATTGGATGAAAGGTTTAGCACTGGGAAACAGTTGTTGATAGATAAGTAGTGCATTATATATACAACTATATGGATCTGACCAAAATGAGGGACAAATGAAGGGGAATGAGGGACAGAGGGACATTGCTCCAAATGAGGGACCGTCCCTCGAAATCAGGGACAGTTTGGAGGTATGGCAGATGTCTAATATAAATACCAGCACCCAGCATGCTTAGGGGCACCACTCCCTGTAATTGGCTGAGAGGACATTCATTTTCATGCTACTGATCTGCATGGGTCGCTCCTGTTCACCCAGAACCTTCCAAAGCTGCCTGGATACAGAGAAGCCAATCACAGCAGCAGCACTGTGAGTCACATGGGATACCCTCATTGAACAATTGTGGATTTCCTGTTAAGCAGAAAAGCTGCTATGTTTTACCTAGCAATCTCCTGTTAAAGCGGTGGTCCACCCACCCCTGCAAAAATTAAAAGCCAGCAGCTACACATACTGTAGCTGATGACTATTAATAATAGGATACTTACCTGTCCTGGAGTCCAGCAATGTCGGCACCGCAGCTGATGTTTCCATCAGCTGTCGGGTGCTGCCGCCATTGCCGGTAAGGGAACCCGGCAGTGAAGCATTACAGCTTCACGGTGGATCCCTACTGTGCATGCACGAGGCACTGCTACACTCTCCTACTGGCCCAGCGGCAGGGGAAGGAGGAGGGAGCCAAGCTGCTGACGTAATTGGCCGTTGCCTGGTCTCCTGGAAGTGGGCAGGGTACCTGTCAAAGATAGTTCTGCTCATTTGTCTCCTGCCCCCCGATGCCACATTTGGCACCTTTCAGAGGGGGGGAGGAGACAAATGAGCAGAACTTCCACTTTTGGGTGGAACTCCGCTTTAAGCAGGAGACCACGCTATATTGAACTATCTACATCCTAGCACCTATCTAGGAGGGGGCTACAGTAGCAAACAGCTGCAAACATTTTCAAGTCCAGCCACAGATAACAGCATTGCACCAAACAGTTAGCTTTACATTTCTACTGCCCGCACCTTGTTTTCTGGTTAGTTGTTACAACACCTTCCTTTGCCACTTTCCCCATGCTCCTAGTTAGTCCTGTCAGGTTTTGTGGCAGGACTAACTAGGAAACATCTGGTCACTTTCCTACTGCTAAAGAGGGCTCATCTAGTTTGTCACTGACAACCAGTGTAAAAAAGTGGATAGGCGGTAGCACCTATTTAAAATTGTGTGGCATCTAGTCACTTGCCTCAATTAAGTCTCTCACCACAAAGTCGGGGGGGGGACGCTATTTGTAGATCACACCTTCATGACAGCCCCTACAGATCTCCACCTAGGGTTGCCACCTGTCCGGGATTCACCCGGACAGTCCGCAAACACATTTATAAACATGATTGAAATGTCCTTTATATGTAATAATAAAATCTTTATGGAAAACTGCTAGGGATGGTACAGATTTGTGGACGATGTGTTTGCAGTGTGGGGTGGCGACACTGGAACCCTATTATTGTTTGATCAATATCTGAATTATCTTATTCCTGGTTTGAAATTCAATATGGTATACAGTGGGAAAGAAATTTCCTTCCTGGACACTAGGGATGAGCTTTCTGTTCGGGTCGAACATTGGCTGTTCATCCGTTCGTCGAAAATTGAACATTATGGGCCGTTCGCACCAAATTCGAGCGGCGCGTAACAGCTCATAATGCACTTTGGGAGCGCAGTGCATTGCTGTATGATGATTGGCCACAGCATGCACCGTGGCCTGCATGCTTTTGGCCAATCACAGCGCTAGGGTTGCCACTTGTCCGGTTTTGACCCGACCCGAACAGTACGGGTTTAGGAGCCTGTGCCCGGGTTTCCCTCTGCCTCACACCCGGACACCATTTCCAAATGACAGGGGGTACCATGGGGCCTCCTTTTACGAGCCCCAGCACACAGGGGGACCCGGACAGCAGGGGGATCGGAGTAGCGGGCAGGGGGAGCAATTACAGAACAATCAAAACATAAGGGAGACAGAGGCGACAGGCAGCTGGTGGTGGTGTGGAAGTTTTTAATAAAATAAATGCTTAAAAACAATCCACTCACTCTTCATGTCACAGCTCTATACGTCAGTCTGTGAAGTCGGCTGTCCCATTCTCCCCTCCGATCCACGCTGCTGTTATCACTGAATCGCTGGAGGAAGCCAATGATACAGAGCCACGGGGAAACTGCAGTGAGCTGTCAGCCTGGGATGCTGTGACCAATCAGAGCGTTCCGGAGGCTTAACCACTCCTCCATCATCAGAGGCTGACAGTTCACATGAGTTTCCCGCAGCTCTCTCTCCCTTATGTTTTGACTCCTCTGTGTTTGCTCCCCCCCCCCCTCTGTATTTGATAACTCAACACACAGCCATTGATGTCTAAACTGCTGGCAACAAAAGTGAGTACACCCCTAAGTGAAAATCTCCAAATTAGGTCCAATTAGCCATTTTCCCTGCCCGGTGTCATGTGACTCGCTGGTGTTACAAGGTCTCAGGTGTGAATGGGAAGCAGGTGTGTTAAATTTTGTGTTATTGCTCTCACTCTCTCATACAGGTCACTGGAAGTTCAACATGGCACCTCATGGCAAAGAACTCTTTGAGGATCTGAAAAAAAGAATTGTTGCTCTACATAAAGATGGCCTAGGCTATAAGAAGATTGCCAAGACCCTGAAACTGAGCTGCAGCACGGTGGCCAAGACTTACAACGGTTTAACAGAACAGGTTTCACTCAGAACAAGCCTCTCCATGGTCGACCAAAGAAGTTGAGTGCACGTGCTCAGCGTCATATCCAGAGGTTGTCTTTGGGAAATAGACGTATGAGTGCTGCCAGCATTGCTGAAGAGGTTGAAGGGGTGGGGGGTCAGTCTGTCAGTGATCAGACCATATGCCACACACTGCATCAAATTGCTCTGCATGGCTGTCATCCCAGAAGGAAGCCTCTTCTAAAGCTGATGCACAAGAAAGCCAGCAGTTTGCTAAAGACAAGCAGACTAAGGACATAGATTACTGGAACCATGTCCTGTGATCTGATGAGACCAAGATAAACTTATTTGGTTCAAATAGTGTCAAGCGTGTGTGGCGGCAACCAGGTGAGGAGTACAAAGACAAGTGTATGTAGCCTGCAGTCAAGCATGGTGGTGGGAGTGTCATGGTCTGGGGCTGCATGAGTGCTGCCCGCACTGGGGAGCTACCATTTATTGAGGGAACCATGAATGCCAACATGTACTGTGACATACTGATGCAGAGCATGATCCCCTCCCTTTGGAGACTGGGCCGCAGGGCAGTATTCCAACATAACGACCCCAAACACACCTCCGAGATGACCACTGACTTGCTAAAGAAACTGAGGGTAAAGGTGATGGACTGGCCAAGCATGTCTCCAGGCCTAAACCCTATTGAGTATCTGTGGGGCATCCTCAAACAGAAGGTGGAGGAGCGCAAAGTCTCTAACATGTACCAGCTCTGTGATGTCGTCATGGAGGAGTGGAAGAGGACTTCAGTGGAAACCTGTGAAGCTCTGGTGAACTCCATGCCCAAGGGGGTTAAGGCAGTGCTGGAAAATAATTGTGGCCACACAAAATCTTTGGGCCAATTTGCACATTTTCACTTTTTCACAAGGGTGTACTCACTTTTGTTGCCAGCGGTTTTGACATTAATGGCTGTGTGCTGAGTTATTTTGAGGGGGGGAACAAATTTACACTGTTATACAAGCTGTACACTCACTACTTTACATTGTAGCAAAGTGTAATTTCTTCAGTGATGTCACATGAAAAGATATAATAAAATATTTACAAAAATGTGAGGGGTGTACTCACTTTTGTGAGATACTGTATATATCCACTGTATCCAGTTTAGCTAGATCTGACTGCAGTCCGTTCCTAGTGTACTGTTTCTAATATACTTCAGGTGGTGTACACAGTACACAGTACACAATACCCTAGTGCAGTTGCCACTACTTTTCTTGTGGTGTACACAGTACAAAATACATACAGTGCACCCATAGTTGCTATTAGACTTCTGGTGGTGTACACAATACCGTGCAACTATAGTGTAGTTGCTACTACTTTTCTGGTGGTGTACACAATACAGTACACCCATAGTGGTTATTACACTTCTGTTGGTGTACACAGTACCGTGCACCCATAGTGCAGTTGCTACTACTTTTCTGGTGGTGTACACAGTACACAATACATACAGTGCATCCATAGTCGCTATTAGACTTCTGGTGGTGTACACAATACCGTGCACCCATAGTGCAGTTGCTACTACTTTTCTGGTGGTGTACACAGTACACAATACAGTGTAGTGTGGTGTTGCAAAACAAAATCCCCATCATGTCCGGAAGGCCACCAAGAAGAGGCAGAGACTCACGGGCCACTAAAAGAGGGCAAGCAGGCTCTGTGTCTGACTGAACGAAGCTGTCATGGTTGTGCAGTAATCTTTGTCTCTCAGCTTACCTCTCCTCCATGTGGTCATCTTTAGAGGCCAGCCACTCTCACCTGGCTACTTAAATAATCTCTCCTCAAAGCATGGCTCCACCCCAGCCCCTATCAGGGAACTCTATATTAACCTGTGCACTGCAAGCCTGCCTTGCTGATCAAACTTTGTGTGTTTAGCTTCCGTGTGCATCTTGCTGTGTCTTCTACGTCTGATTCCAGTTACCGATCTTGGCTTGTTCTCGACTATCCCTGCCTGCTTGTGACCCTAACCTTTGGCGTGTTCTATGTTTATCCTTGTCTGCTAGTCGCCCCGACATTTGGCTTATTCCCCTACTATCTCTGTTCTCCTGTAGCCTACTGTGGGCGTGAGCTGGGAGACCCTGGGGGTCGCGACCTGGAACCAGTTGCAGCCCAGTCCCTCCTCACCACTAGAGGCCCTAATGAACACCTGCTGGCCCTTAGACACAGCGCCTTGGGGAATCTTACGCTCTAGCCCCTGTGGGATCTGTGTATTCCCCGTGATGCCACAGGGAAGTCCCGTCAAGTCACTGTGCGTCAGAGGGGGGCGGGGTCACCGGGTGGCCCCCCCCCCATTATTTATGAACCGTCAAAAGAGGAGAAGCGTCACACAGCGGGAGCCTCCCTCCATGCCACCATGGATGCAGAGCGGCCCGGAGAAGAAGATGAAGAGAAGAAGATGAAGAGAAGAAGATGAAGAGAAGAAGATGAAGAGAAGAGCGGGAGCCTCCCTCCATGCCATCATGGATGCAGAGCAGCCCGAGGAGAAGAAGGGAAGAAGACGCCGATGCCGCGGAGGAGATGCTGGACGAGAACACCGGAGGAAGAGCCAGAAGAACCAGAAGAACCAGAAGATGGAGGAAGAAACTGAAGGAAGATAGAAGAAGCATTTAAATAAAGGAATTGTCAAAAACTGTCTCTTATCATTTTTAACATTTTTGACAGTTTTTTAGTGAAATGGTAGGGGTACATTTGTACCCCCTTACCATTTCACACAGGGGGGAGGGCCGGGATCTGGGGGTCCCCTTGTTAAAGGGGGCTTCCAGATTCCGATAAGCCCCCCGCCCGCAGACCCCCACAACCACCGGCCAGGGTTGTGGGGATGAGGCCCTTGTCCTCATCAACATGGGGACAAGGTGTTTTGGGGTTCTACCCCAAAGCACCCTCCCAATGTTGAGGGCATGTGGCATGGTACAGTTCAGGAGGGGGGGCGCTCTCTCGTCCCCCCTCTTTTCCTGCAGCCTGCCAGGTTGCATGTTTGGATAAGGGTCTGGTATGGATTTTTGGAGGGACCCCACGCCGTTTTTTTTTTTTTTTTTTTTTTTTTTTTTTTGGCGCGAGGTTCCCCTTAAAATCCATACCAGACCTGAAGGGTCTGGTGTGGAATTTATGGGGACCCCCCACGTCATTTTTTTTTATTTTGGTTCGGGGTTCCACTGTGGGGAATTCCCATGCCGTTTTTATCAATGAACTTCTATGTGTATTGTCGGACCGCCAATGCATTAATAGCCGCGAGTAGTTTTAAATGACTTTTTTTCCTTTGAAATGTCATTTTGCTGTCAGACTGTTCTAAACACGGGAAACATGCGCCCCTTTACAGGCATACTATAGACACCCCCCAGGTACGAAATTTAAAGGGATATTACACTTTTATTGTTTCACTTTAAGCATTATTAAAATCACTGCTCCCGAAAAAACGTCCGTTTTTAAAACTTTTTTTTGCATTGATCCATGTCCCCTGGGACAGGACCCAGGTCCCCAAACACTTTTTATGACAATACCATGAATATAAGCCTTTAAAATTAGCACTTTTGATTTCTCCCATAGACTTTTAAAGGGTATTCCGCGGCATTCGAATTTGCCGCGAACACCCCAAATTGTTCGCTGTTCAGCGAACTTGTGAACAGCCGATGTTCGAGTCGAACATGAGTTTGACTCAAACTCGAAGCTCATTCCTACTCCTGAAGATGTTTCATCCTCTGCTCCCTCTGTGAAGGCAGGATGAGTTTTGAAACCTTACCCTTGTAGCGTGGATCAAAAAGGGTTGCCAGCCAGTAATGATTCCTTCTCTTTGATAGCGTGTATCCTGGGTTTCTTTACGCTGCATGGCCTTCCTGATTCTGCAAAGCCTGCGAACGTTTGCAGAGGCATTCGATTCTGAGTCCTCTGGGTCACTAAGAATCACATGATCCGTAACAACCTCCTCCCAGCCATGTACAACTCCTTGGGTTTCTGGGGACTGAAAACCATCCCATTGAAGACTGCTGCTGAATGTTATCCTCCACGTCCATGCTGACACAATCCTCCTCCTCCTCTTCTTCCTGTGTGTTTGGCGGGCCTGCAGGAATAATATCTGGATAAAGAGGGCCTTGAGAAGTAAGGAAGTCCTCCTCTTCCTCACACTGTTCTGCCTCAAGTGCCCTGTCCATTATTCCATGAAGCATGTTCTCCAACAGGAAGACAAGAGGGACAGTATCACTGATGCATGCATTGTCGCTGCTCACCATCCTTGCGGCCTCCTCAAATCGTGACAGGACAGTGCATGCATCCTTGATCAGTAGCCACTGGCGTTGCCAAAAAAAGCCAAGCTCCCCTGTCCTGGTGCCATACTCACACAGGTACTCATTTATGGCCCTCTGTTGCGTGTACAGCAGCTGCAGCATTGCCAACGTTGACTTCCACCTGGTGGACATGTCACAAATGAGGTGGCTGGTGAGCAGGTTGCATTCCCTTTGAATGTCAGCCAGCTGAGCACTGGCATTGTATGACCTTTGGAAATGACCACAGACTTTTCTGGCCTGCCTCAGGAGATCTTGTAAGCCTGGGTACCTGCTCAAGAACCGCTTCACCACCAAATTCAGGATGTGTGCCAAACATGGAACATTGGTCAAGTGTCCCTGTTGGAGGGCAGAGAGAAGGTTGGTACCATTGTCGCATACAACCATTCCTGGCTGAAGCTGGCATGGCGTCAACCACCTCTGAGCCTGCCCCTGCAGAGCTGACAGAATATCTGTCCCAGTTTGGCTCCTGTCCCATAAGCAGTGGTTTAACCTTAAACTACGTAGAGGGTTCTTTACTGTAAGAGCATCAAGGATGTGGAATTCCCTTCCACAGGCGGTGGTCTCAGCAGGAGGCATCGATAGTTTCAAGAAACTATTAGATAAGCACCTGAACGACCGCAACATATATACAATGTAATACTGACATATAATCACACAAATAGGTTGGACTTGATGGACTTGTGTCTTTTTTCAACCTCACCTACTATGTACCTATGTAACTCATGCACCGCATGGCATCTTTTTGCCTGAGTGCTTGCGTAGCCCCTTGAATGCTTACGGAGCACCGCTGGTTGAGAGAACAAATCTGCAGAAGAGGCCATAGAGGAAGAAGAGGAGGGGGTTGAGGAGAGAGCTGTGGCAGAATCACAACTAGCATTTTGGAGGGGTGGTGGTGGAACAAGCTCCAACAATACAGAACCTGTCCTGCATCCTTCCCAGCTGCCAGCAGAGTTACCCAGTGCGCTGTGAAGGAAAGGTAACATCCCTGCCCATGCCTGCTAGACCATAAGTCTGCAGTAATATACACCTTACTGCTGACCGCCCTGTCCAACAAGACAAAAACATTGCCTTCCACATGCCAGTAAAGAGCTGGAATGGCCTTCCATGAAAAATAATGGCGTTTTGGAACCTTCAACTGAGGTACAGCACCTTCTACAAATTCACAAAAGGGGGCAGAGTCTACCAGCTGAAAAGGCAGTAGTTGCAGTGCTAGCAATTTGTCCCAGCTGGCATTCAAGCTAGCATTCAGACTATGCACATGGATGGCTGGGACCGAATTTCTTTTTATGGTTTAGCAACTGGGGTAGGGAAATTTGCCTGCTAAAATCAGATGGTGGTGTACTGCTAGCAGATTGGTTGTAAGTACTTGGGACACCTATTGCTATACCTTCAATCCTCTCAGTGCAGGTTTTCGAGAGGACTGGAGTAGGGTTGGAGATCCCAGATGAGGAGCAAGGAGAAGTCCGCCTTTTTCTTTGTGGTTCTACGGACTTGTTACCTTATGAGTTTATGTGAAATCTACATTAATAGCTGTAAAATATTGGAATTATGAATATATTTAATTTATATTTAATTATTTATATTTATATATTTAATTTATTTATATTTAATGAATATATTTAATTTAGCTTTTATCTATGTAGTGAGGAACATATTATCTTCACAGTAATCTCTGGTAGACCAGAGGCTTGTGACCAGTCGGTTCCATAGGCTTGTGTATACAAACAATGGGATCCAAACCTCATTGTTTTACACATACTCACTTCAAAGGATCCCATGCTGGGATATGCAATGAAGGGAGGCCAACCCATATCCAATACTTAACTTCCCGAGAGAATTCAAGTTAAGCTCCTGCTTAGAATAGTCACAAGGATTTGCATTAAAGGGGGCTGACTTATGCAAAGTATAGGGATTGGAGATGTAGCCACTCCTTAACCAGGAATAAGGAAGCTCACCAATCAGACCCATGCTATGCCAACCAATGAGGCATCAGCATGTAATGATATAGACTAGACGGTAGGGAAACACACACTTTTATAGGACAGCAACCATCAGAATGGAACCTTGGTGCAAAGGGTAATTATGGGAAAGGTCTGCATTTTACTTGTAACTAAATATGTTTGCAGATTAATGTTTTCAGGAATATACTCTGTATTTCTTCATGTAATTCTCTTATTTTAACCTAATATTTTCTTCCTTGGTGTAGACTATAGATAGATGGTTGTGTATTAGATAGACTTTCAACTACTCACCAATAAATGTTGTTATTGTGTTAAAGCTTTCACTCATGGTCAAAGAACTCTCATTTAACCCAAATAATTTCTGAGAGATATTAAATCTCAAATATAGTATACGGGGAAAAGACTGCATGGGAGGTCATCATATGTCTGGTCAAGCATGTGGTGCCCAAGCGGCTGCTGTTGTGGCCATGCTTGATCCACTTCAGACATAGGTTGCAAACAGCACGTGCGATCTGCTGCACACGTGTCCAAAAAGGCCCACACCAAGGAACTTTTCAAAATCAGCGGGGAGTCGGCAGCGCCCTGCACCTGCAGAGCTCTGCGGTGTTATGCAGTAGGGTGGCTGCCCTTAAGCTGCCCCTAGAGGACATCCTGCTTCGTTGGAGTTGTGCCTCCTCCTCCTCCTCTATTCTATCAGGCACCCAAGTAGAGTCAGTGACCTCATCATCCCCTCCCTCCTCGTCACTGGAGCAAACTTGGCACTATGCTGCAGCTGGGGGAACATGACTGTCAGTTTCTTGTCCTTCTTGGGCACCCCCTCTCTCTAGGCTTATGTTACTCCCTTCCTCAACCTGGGAGCCAACATTGGAGCCTTCAAATCGCTGCGCATCCTCCAGCAGCATGTACCCAACACTGTGGTCGAATAGTTCGGGGGACTCCTCTGTGCATGATGGTTGGGCTACGGAAGGAGTGACTGTGGACAAGGAGCCGTTGGAATAGACCGCTTTGGCAGCTGCATAGGAAGAAAAACTACTCTGAGCCTGGGTGACAGAGGATGAGGAGGATGAGGACGGCTTTGTTATCCACTCCACCAACTCTTCTGCATGTTCTGGCTCAATAACACAGCCAGCAGCAGAAAAAGGACAAGTGTGCCCCACAGCCA
Organism: Aquarana catesbeiana; assembly: GCF_042186555.1. Lineage (NCBI taxonomy): Eukaryota > Metazoa > Chordata > Amphibia > Anura > Ranidae > Aquarana > Aquarana catesbeiana. The sequence goes on from NC_133335.1 coordinate 187,217,706, forward strand.
CTGGCAGAGGATGCACCATGTCCATGACCAGCACTGTTGACTGTAGACACAGAGCCTGCTTGCCCTCTTTTAGTGGGCTGTGAGCATCTGCCTCTCCTTGGTGGCCTTCTGGACATGATGTATATTTTGTTTTGCACTACACTGTATTGTGTACACCACCAGAAAGGTAGTAGCAACTACACTACGGCTGCACTGTATTGTAATTACAATTTTTGATCTACCACCACTGCCTAAAGCCCAATTTTTTCTGCCCCTGTTTAACAGGGGCACGTAATTACAAATTTTGATCTAATATTTCACAGCAGGGCCTGTTCCTGCGCTCAACAAAAGTATCTGTGAGGCTTTACAGTGTTGTGCCGCCACCACCACCGCCTAAGGCCCAATTTTTCTGCCACTGTTTAGCAGGAGCATGCAATTACAATTCTTGATATAATATTTCACAGCAGGGCCCGTTCCAGCGCCCACCAAGAGTAACTGTGAGGGCTTACAGTGTTCTGGTACCACCAACACCTAAGGCCCAATTTTCCGCAGAGTGTATAGGGCAGGCCGTATAGGGTATACAGGCGGTCCCCTATTTTTAAACATCCGACTTACAAACAACTCCTACTTACAAACGGAGGGAGACAACGGGAAGTGAGAGGAAATCTACGCCTAGGAAGGGAAATTCTATCCTATAAGAGTTAATATGGGAAAAAGGTATCTCCACTGATGCTTTATCACCAATCCTTGTTTCCCTAATAAGCCAAAATATTCAAAAATCCAATTGCCATTGGGACAGAAAGTGAGGTGAAATCTTCTGAACAGGGGCACAAACAGCAAAAAAAAAAATGTTACAGGGGTGATAACCCTGCCCTGTATTATCCAAAAAGCTTGAAAATAGATTTTTGGGCTGGAGCTATACTTAAAAAATGTACCTGTTCCAAATTACAAACAGATTCAACCTAACAACAAACCAACAGTCCCTATCTTGTTTGTAAGCCGGGGACTGCCTGTATACTGCTGTTCAGAGTATATAGGGCCTGGGGTCCCCGCGTTTTTTTTATTTTTTGGGTTCCCCTTAATATCCATACCATACCCAATGGGCCCGGTAATGGTCTGGGGGGGGGGCAACATTACATTACAGCCGCAAGCAGTTTTAAATGACTTTTTTTTCCTTTAGAAATTTCATTTTGTGCAGGGACTGTTCTAAACACAGGAAAAATGTGCCACTTTACAGGCATACTATAGACACCCCCAGGCACGATATTTAAAGGAATATTACACTTTTATTGTTTCACTTTAAGCATTATTGAAATCACTGCTCCCGAAAAAACTGACATTTTTAAAACTTTTTTTTGCCTTGATACATGTCCCCTGGTGCAGGACCCGGGTCCCCAAACACTTTTTTTGACAATAACTTGCATATTAGACTTTAAAATTAGCACTTATGATTTTTCACGTTTTGAGTCCCATAGACTTTAATGGGGTTCGCGTGTTTGCTCAAATTTTTGGTCTGTTCGCATGTTCTGGCCGCCAACCTGAACCGGGGGGTGTTCGTCTCATCCCTACTAGACACCATGTTGAAAATCAACCAGATGAAAATTTATAGCGATCTCTGTGTTAAAAGTACAGATCGCAACCAATTGTTACATGTTGACAATTTTCACCCTCAATCTGTTTTTAATTCTATCCCTAAAAGCCAACTAATGAGGGTTCAGAGAATAGTTAGTGATCCGCAACGTCGTGAAGAGAGATTAAAAGAAATGGAAACTAAATTAATCAACAAAAATTATCCTGAAGCATCAATAAAAAATGAACGTTTAAATTTAAATAAGATTAGTACAAATAAAAAACACACTAAAAGGATACCTTTTGTTGCACAATTCCATCCGTTTTCACATATTGTGTTCAATATAATTAAGAAACACTGGAATTAATTGAGGGAAAGTTATCCCATGTAGCCTGGGGACAGGTAGCAGGTACAAAAGCTTCCTGGGATAAGCAGGCTTTCAGGCACAGATACCAGAACAAGTGAAGTAGTGACAAACAGTGAAGTGTTTAATGGTGATATTTACAAGTTTATAGAGGTGCTGTACAGTCTTCAGATAAAAAAACAAACCGAACAAAATAGCCAAACAAAAACCTAGCCATGTCTCGGCTCTAACTATACACTATGCAGGCCCTAACTACCAGACTGAGCAAGCCTACCGCTTGTCAGTTTCCACATAAACTGCCTAACAACTTTTTACCAACCTTTTTACTCACAGACCAGCGTTGTCTGTGTTTCCCAGGCAGAGAGCAAAGGCTGTCTGCTCAGGTGAGCTTAAGTTAGTCTGGGGAAGAGGACCAAGACCCAAACTGGATCATGGATCAGAGATTCCTGAATGTGTACAAGAGGAGCCTGGGAGATGTATAAACCCCGACCAGGACTTTTCCTGGCTCTCTGGGACACTCTGCTACATATCCCCCCTTGTTTCAACCCCAGGGTTGGAACACCTGTGGCCCAACAGGAGTGAACACGGGACAGGGCATCTACATTCCCCATCTCAACACCTGGCCTGTGTTTTACAGTGAAGGAGTAATCCTGTAGAGCCCAAAACCACCGGTTCACCCATCTATTAGTCTCCTTCTTTTAGGCCATCCATTTCAGGGGAGCATGGTCAGTTATTAAGTCAAACTGGCATCCTAACAAATAGTACCTGAGCGTGTCTACGGCCCACTTTATGGCTAAACATTCCTTTTCAATGACTGCATAGTTTTTCTCATGGTCATTGAGCTTTCTGCTTAGGTACACCACAGGGTGTTCTTCCCCACTGTGTACCTGTGATCGTACTGCCCCAATACCAACATCAGATGCATCCGTCTGAACCAAAAAATCTTTGGAGAAATCGGGGGAGTACAATACTGGCTTTGCACAAAGAGCCTTCTTAAGGACTTGGAAAGATTCCTCTGCTACTGAGGACCATTTCACCATTACAGAGTCTTTCCCTTTCATAAGGTCTGTCAGTCGGGCAGCTATAGTTGCAGGCTCTGACCTGCTTCTTGTTTGCAGGATCTGGCCACTCCTGGATGGCTTCTATTTTCACTTGAGGTTTTATGACACCGCAGCCAATAGTGTAGCCCAAATACTTGGCTTCCTCTAGACCAATGGCACATTTTTTTGGATTTGCCGTAAAACCTTCTTTGAAGAGGGAATCAAGGACAGCCTGGGCACAGGGCAAGTGAGACTCCCAGTAAGTGCTATGTACCACTATGTCATCTAGATAGGCTGCTGCACATAGTCGGTGGGGTCATAGGGTCCTGTCCATGGCTCTCTGAAAAGTTGCGGGGGCATTTTGCAACCCAAAAGGCATTTTTTTATATTGAAAGGAACCCTCCGGGGTCACAAATGCAGTCTTCTCTTTGGCGCTACCAGTCAGGGGTATTTACCAATAACCTTTTGTCAAGTCCAAAGTGGTCAGATAGCGAGCCTTGCCAAGTCGGTCAATAAGTTTGTCTACTCTGGGCATTGGGTACGCGTCAAACTTTGTCACTGCATTAAGCTTCCTGAAGTCGTTACAGAACCTCCAAGTGCCATCCTGTTTTGGGACTAACACGATGGGGCTAGACCAGTCACTATTGGATTCCTCAATGACATCTAGCTCCAACATTCTTTTAACTTCATCGCTGATGTCCTTTCTCCTCGCTTCAGGAATTCGGTACGGTTTGAGCTTGACACGGACCCCAGGTTCAGTGACAATATCATCCTGAACTGCTGAAGTCGTGCCAGGTAACTCTGAAAATTTCTCTCTATTCCTTATCAGGAACTCTCTAGCTTCTTGTTTTTGGGAATATGACAGGGTGTCTAGAATCGTGACCTCAGGGATCAGAGGGAACTCAGTACCCTTAGGCGTTATCGGGAGGGACCTCGCAGTTAATGCCAGGCTATCCTTCCAGGGCTTTAACAGGTTTATGTGGTAAATCTGTTCAGGCTTCCTTTTTCCTGGTTGATATACCTTGTAATTGACCTCCCCAACTCTTTCAATTACTTCAAAGGGACCCTGCCACTTAGCCAGGAACTTGCTCTCAACAGTGGGAACTAACACCAGGAAGGTGAAAAAATGTAGCTCATAGTGGACAAACATATGAAGTATTAAATTAATAATAACAAAATAAAGTCCTTAAGGAACAGTCCTTAAACTTAGTGCAAGACAATCACTGTGTGACAAATCATAAAGTCTAGAACGTAGTGTTGAAATAACAAAGTGTCAGACTGTGCCAGAACACAGAGGCAACCACTCAAGGGTGATGGATATCCAAAAAGGCTGACAAGGAAGATGTAAATCCGTGGGTGAGACCAGCATCAAAAGTAAACAGCATCAATGGGTAAGTAATAGATGGATACTCTTACCAGATCTGATGAACTCCCCTGTCAGCGAAATGGAGTCAAACAGGCAATGTGCCCGACCGGGCGGTTGAGGGTATATCCAGCCCATTGAAACTTCCAGGGTGGACTCCACTGAACCTCCAAGGATCGTCAGGGTAGGTCGGCACAGTTGGAACTCCAATTTGGAAACTTGGAAGTAAGCTAAACCACACAAGGCCAAAGCTGGATAGTCGCTCCCATCAAAGTAATATGTGGAGAGAAAAATAAGGCCTGGCTGGTATCTGTAGGATCACACAGGAGAATCTGTGTAGCAGCCCCCACGGGAGCGACTATCTAGCTTTGGCCTTGTGGACTTCCTCAGGCTCCTCCAGCTCTCCTGCCATAACTGAGAAAGGAACCCCCGGGGAGCCCTGAGAAGAGTCCCCTGAACCCACAGTGTCAGTAGTGGCCAGGAGTTCTGGCTCTGCCACTAAGTCAGCTACTGCGACCGGGTCGGGACAATCCCACAGTTTCCAAAACTTAGGGAAGTCCCAAGTGGGGCACAAGCCCGACCGGATGGGCCATAGTACCAAAGCCAGTTTCAAACTGAACAGTGGCTATAGGATACTCCCCATGTACACAGATCACAGCAACTTTTTTAGCATGAAAATTCACAGTTTGAACCATCTCAGCTGTAACCAAAGTCACTAGACTTCCAGAGTCCAGCAAGGCCGTAATAGGCTTATTATTAACAGTCATTTGGCACATGAGTTTTCCCATATTTGGCGCTGCAGCATATGAAACAGCAGCAAACATAGACTGCCTTCTAATAGATCACACTGCATTGGTTCATCTGTCAATGAACAGTTTGCTGCAACATGTCCCAGTTCTTGGCAATGAAAACACCTGATGTTTCCCCAGTTTGGTTTGCTGACAGGCAGTGGCTTCCCTTGTTTGGGACGCCAAACTTCAGTCCTGGCACCAAAAATCCCCTATTTCCTTGCCATGCTTACCACCCACTTCCCCTGGAACAGTCTTACCGGTTGCCTGAGGAGACCATGGCCTTGGGTGGAAAGTCCGTGCGGCTGTAGGGGTGGTGACCAGGCTCTCTGCAGCAAAGTACCTTTCAATGAGTTCCACCAGGTTGTCCGCCGAGTTGGGGTCTCCTTGGCTCACTCACTTCTGCAGGGGAATTGGTAGTGACCACAGGAACCGGTCCATGACCACACGCTCCACTATTTGTGGCCCAGACAGGGACTCTGTCTGTAGCCATTTCCTCACCAGATGAATTAGGTCGAACATCTGCGATCTTGGGGGCCTCTCGTCTCGAAAGAACCAGCTGTGGACTCGCTGTGCTCGAATGGCCAAGGTGACACCAAGTCGTGCCAGGATTTGCCGCTTGACCTTTTCATAGTATCCCGCTTTTGCTCACTCCAAATCATAGTAGGCCTTCTGCGATTTTCCAGAAAGCAAGGGGGCGACCTGTCCTGCCCACTGGGTTTTAGGCCAACCTTCCCTCTCAGCGGTCCGTTCAAACGTTAGCAGAAAAGCCTCTGGATCATCTGCAGTCATCTTAGAAAGAAAGTGACCCACATGGATGGCTGAGGGCTTGTCTCCAACATCATCAACTTTAGCAGGTGACCACTGTGCTAGCGTCTCCACAACCTCAGTCAAAGTTTTCCTATCCGCTTTTGCATCAGTGGCTAGCTGTTCAAACAGCCTCTGCGATTGCTCCTGTGCGATAGCATTGGCTTGCTTTAGTGCATCGTTTGTTTGCTGCTGCGCAGGGTTGGATAACACCAATTGTTTTAGGATTTCCTCCATGTTTAGTCACTCTAGGTACTGGCCTTTTAGGTAGTAACTTACTACAGCTGGTCGCAGCCTCCACCATATGTAACCTGGGGGACAGGTACAAAAGCTTCCTGGGATAAGCAGGCTTTCAAGCACAGATACCAGAACAAGTGAAGTAGTGACAAACAGTGAAGTGTTTAATGGTGATATTTACAAGTTTACAGAGGTGCTGTACAGTGTTCAGATAAAAAAACAAACTGAACAAAATAGCCAAACAAAACCCTAGCCATGTCTCGGCTCTAACTATACACTATGCAGGCCCTAACTACCAGGCTGAGCAAGCCTACCGCTTGTCAGTTTCCACATAAACTGCTTAACAGCTTTTTACCAACCTTTTTGCTCTCACAGACCAGCGTTGTCTGTGTTTCCCAGGCAGAGAGCAAAGGCTGTCTGCTCAGGTGAGCTTAAATTAGTCTGGGGAAGAGGACCAAGACCCGAACTGGGTCATGGATCAGAGATTCCTGAATGTGTACGAGAGTAGCCTGGGAGACGTATAAACCCCAAACAGAACTTTTCCTGGCTCTCTCTGGGACGCTCTGCTACACCCACCATAGAATAATTTTGGAATTTACCATTACTCCATATAGAAAGGGTAGGACTTTGAGAGATCGATTGGTAAGATCCGATCAATTTTCCCCTCTTATTCCCAGGATAACTTTTCTGGAAGCAAAAAATTTGGGATCATTTCCATGTCTATCATGTATCCAATGTAATTCCATGATAAAGGGAAAGAGTATATCACACCCACTTAAAGGCTTTGATATTCCAATCAAGGGCCACTACACCTGCCAATCATCATATGTGATTTATGTCATAAAATGTCCATGTGGATTATTATATATTGGAGAAACAACCCAAAAGGTTAAAGATCGTATAAACAGACATAGATATTCAATTATAGATAAATTAATACAATTACCACTAGCTAGACACTTTATAGAGAAGGGGCATACAACTTCCCAGTTAAAATAAATGGTGTTGGAAGGTATTAACAAAAATAGGAGAGGAGGTGATCGTGAACTCATTTTAAGAAAACATGAAGCTCATTAGATACATTTTTTTAATACTATTACTCCAAAAGGTTTAAATACAGATTTGGATCTTTATCTATTTGTATGATTTATAATGCATTATCTATAAAAGTTTTTTACAGTATCCTTTTGAATATTTAGATTATGATGTCTTTATATGTATATATTTTTTCTACAGAATGACAATGTGATGGTTCCTGAGTGAATAATGAGATGAGTTTCTACATGGTTAACCATTTGTGTATCAGTATGTGAAATCATTAATGAACGAAGGAATACAATTGTACTAATGAGCAATTAACCATAGATTGATTCCATATGTGACTTTTTTGGGAAAATGTTAAATTGCAATGTCTGTGATCAAAATGTTAGATGTGTTCTGATCTGAGGAAGGGCGTAAGCATGTAAGCCCATAATGAAAATCTTTTTGAACACTTTCTGAGATGTAATTTTACAAATCTCTGAACAAATAAACAGAGTTTTTAAGTGCAGCAATCCTCTGGACTCTTTGCTTATATGTATGGTCAGTGGGAAGACCAGATTGCTTTGCACTAACTGCAGACCGGGTGCAGCTTTCCTCAACCACATTGAAGAGATTTTATATATATAATATATATATACTCTGCATCCAGTGTAGCCTATATCTACAGTGCATTATGTGGTGTACTGTTTCTAATACACTTCAAGCGATGTGCGCATTTTATTAGATACTGTGTACACCACCTGCATTGTATTATAAACTGTACAATGGCTGCACTCTATTTTATACTGTGTACACCACCAGAAGTGTAGTAGGCACTGTACACACTGTATTAGATACTGTGTACATCGCTTGAAGTGTATTAGAAACAGTACACCACATAATGCACTGTAGATATAGGCTACACTGGATGCAGAATATATTTATATATATATATATATATATATATATATATATATATATATACTCTGCATCCAGTGTAGCCTATATCTACAGTGCATTATGTGGTGTACTGTTTCTAATACACTTCAAGCGATGTACACAGTATCTAATACAGTGTGTACAGTGCCTACTACACTTCTGGTGGTGTACACAGTATAAAATAGAGTGCAGCCATTGTACAGTTTATAATACAATGCAGGTGGTGTACACAGTATCTAATAAAATGCGTACAGTTTATACTACACTTCTGGTGATGTACACAGCACACAATACAGTGCAGCCATAAACAGTTGCTAATACAGTGCAGGCGGTGTACACAGTATCTAATACAGTGTGTACAGTTTCTACTACACTTCTGGTGGTGTACATAGTGCACAATACAGTGCAGCCATAGTACAGTTGCTAATACAGTGCAGGCAGTGTACACAGTATCTAATACAGTGTAGTGTGGTGTTGCAAAATAAAATATACATCATGTCCGGAAGGCCACCAAGGAGAGGCAGACTGTCATGGTTATGCAGTAATGTTTGTCTGTCAGCTTACCTCTCCATGTGTTCAGATTAACCACTTGCCGACCAGCCGCTGCAGTTGTACTGTGGCAGAATGGTACGGCTGGGCGAAATGACGTTATGTAGCGTCGCTTCACCCTGTGGCCACTAGGGCTCCCGCAATCGCCGCTGAGACACGGAGAACCCGGACTGTGTGTGTAAACACACAGTTTCCGGTCCTCTGTTGGGAGAAGTAACAAATCGTCTGTTCATACAGAGTATGAACAGCGATCTGTTATCTTCCCTGCACAGTCCCCATCCCCCTTCAGATAGAACACACACTAGGACACATTTAAACCCTTTACTGCCCCCTAGTGTTAACCCCTTCACTGCCAGTGACATTTTTACAGTAATCAATGCATTTTTAATCGCACTGATCGCTGTATTAATGCCAATGGTCCCAAAAATGTGTCAATATTGTCAGACTTGTCCGCTATAGTGTGGCAGTCACGATACAAATCGCAGCTCACCGGCGTAACTAGTAAAAAAAAATTAATAATAAAAATGCTATAAATCTATCCCCTATTTTGTATAACTTTTGCGCAAACCAATCAATATATGCTTATTGCTATTTTTTTACCAAAAATATGTAGAAGAATACATATCGGCCTAAACTGAGGAAAAAAAGAGGTTTTTTTTTTATATATTTTTGGGGGATATTTATTATAGCAAAAAGTAAAAAATATTGCGTTTTTTTCAAAATTGTCACTCTTTTTTATTGTTTATAGCACAAAAAATAAAAACCACAGAGGTGATCAAATACCACCAAAAGAAAGCTATTTGTAGGGAAAAAAGGATGTCCATTTTGTTTGGGTGCAACGTTGCACGACCGCGCAATTGTCAGTTAAAGCGACGCAGTGCCGAATCGCAAAAAGTGCTCTGGTCAGGAAGGGGGTAAAATTTTCCGGGGCTGAAGCGGTTAAGAGGCCAGCCACTCTCACCTGGCTGCTTAAATAATCTCTCCTTAAAGCATGGCTCTACCCCAGCCCCTATCAGGGAACTCTATATAACCTGTGCACTGCAAGCCAGCGCTGCTGATCAATATTGTGTGATTTGGCTTCCATGTGCTCATTGCTCTGTGTCCTACATCTGATCCTGTTTACCAATCGTGGCTTGTACTTGACTATCCCTGCTTGCTTGTGACCCTGACCTTTTGGCGTGTTCTCCGTCTATCCTTGTCTGCTAGTCGCCCTGACCTTTGGCTTATCTCCTTACTATCCCTTGTTGTCCTGGGCTGCTGCTTCCTCTCTGTCCTCCTGTAGCCTACCGTTAGCGTGAGCTGGGAGACCCTGGGGGCCGCGACCTGGAGTCAGTTGCAGCGCAGTCCATCCTCACCACTAGAGGCTCTGGTGAACACCTGCTGGCTCTTAGACTCCGCGCCCTGGGGAATCTTATGCTCTAGCTCCCAGTGGGATCCGTGTTGGTGCTCCAGTGGACCTGCCTTCCTGAACCACCCAGAGTTTCATCTGCAGCAGTCAACCATAGGGTCCACTACCATAGCAGTGCACTCCTGACTCCAACGGTGTGCATCTGTCACCTGGACACAGGTGACCTGACAGTTTGATCAGCCATGGACCCGGCTGACGTGCCGCTACCCGCAGAAGATCCGTTGCAGGGCATAGTCCGCAGACTTGAGACCCAGGAATCTGATCAGACCCACGTGATGCGATTCCTTCAGGATTTGGCCTCCCGTTTTGAACAGGTTTAGGCCTCCTTATGACCCGCGGTTCAACAACCTCAACCGATATCTGCTGCTGCACCTATTCCGGTCACAGCCACATCCACAAAGGATTTGCATTTATCTGCTCTGTCCCATTACTCTGGGCCTGCAGGGGGTTAATAACCAGTGCACAATTCATTTTGAACTCCAGCCCCAAAACTTCTTGTCCGATCGGCGAAGGTAGCCTATATTATATCCCTCCTGTGCGGCGAGGCATTAGCCTGGGCTGCCCCTCTGTGGGAACTGAATGATCCAGTGGTTTCTAGCCTGTCTGACTTCTTGAAACTCTTTCGGAATATCTTCGAGGAACCGTGTCGTGTCCCTTCAGCGGCCAGCACCCTTTTACGTCTCCGTCAAGAGTCCGCTTCTGTGGGACAGTACGCTCTTCATTTTCGTACTTTGACTGCTGAACTGAGCTTGAATAATGAGGCCTTAGTTGCAACCTTTTTACATGGCCTCTCTGACAGAGTGAAGGATGAATTCGTGGGAAGAACCAACCCTGCTGATCTGGACGGTGTTATCACCTTGTGTAACCAGATCGATATTCACTTTCAGGAGAGGACCCTGGAAAAAAGACGCCAGCACTCCCCGGTCTTTAGGCAGCCTGAGCTCTCTGTCCCCTCTCTTGGACTCGAGGAGCACCTCCTGCCAGCTGAGGAACCTATGCAGCTGGGCCGGACCAAGCTATCTCCCGAAGAACGTGCTAGGAACAGAACTCTGGGCTTGTGCCTCTATTGTGGGGCCAACGGTCATTTTTATGACACTTGCTCTCTTTGTCCGGAAAAACGCTCGGGGCTAATACATCTGGAAGGTGGAGTATTGGACCCTGAAATATCACCTTCACCTTCTCGTCTTCTTCTTTCTGTGTTCCTTCATGTCAGCGCTTCCTCTCATTCGGTCTTGGCATATTTGGATTCCGGAGCCGCTGGCAATTTAATGGACTGGGGAACTGCATCTTCCACGAGACTTACCCTTTTGCCCCTCACCACGCCATTGGTTGTCTTGGCGATTGATGGCACTGTTCTCCCAGGGGGCCCTATCCGCTTTCAGACCCTCCCTGTTAAGATGTCATTAGGGACACTCCATCAGGAGTGGATATCCTTTCTTGTCTTACCTAAGGCCTCAACTCCTATCATTTTGGGTCTTCCTTGGTTATGGCTCCATTCTCCACTCGTTGACTGGACTGCTAATCAGATCTTGGCTTGGGGTTCCTCCTGTTCCTTGTCCTGCCTACTCAAGGTAGCCCCAAAAGAGAAACTTCCTGTTGCCACCATCCCAGTATCTTCTGCTCTTCCCGCTGCATATAGCGATTTCTGGGATGTGTTCTGCAATAAAGGGGCTGATGTACTCTCTAGGTCATGTGGCACTCTGGATGAGGAGCCCACCTGTGAACCTGAGCCAATCATTCACTTCAGTCTGCATAACCATTTACCTTTGCCTGTCCCTAAACTCCCTTGGACGCACAGCCAAGCTAACTTGTCTGCTAGTTCCACAGTCGCTACGCCCTGCGATGCGATTGAGGTAGTCTCTACACCTGGCAATGCTATTCATTCGGCCTCTGCACCAGTTATGCCAGTCCAGCCCATGCCCAGTGGGCTTCCTGATTTTTCTTATTCAGGACCTTCTGTAACCTAGCCTCACCCTACTACTACTACGTCCATTCAAACCTATCTAAGAGGTTCAATCCATCCTTTGGATAGACTGCCTCATTCGGCCAGGTGGGGTTTTCAACCTTTTTTTTCAAGGCTCTCTGCATTCTGCTTGTGTTTCAGCTATCCAGCTTGTCTCCTGTGACACGTCACCTTCTAACCAACCTGGCTTCAGGGATCCACTGACCTTTGCCCAGTATGATGGTCCTGTGCTGCATGTCCAGGTCATCTTTAAGGGTCTGGGGAACCCTGCTCAGATTACTGATGGTCTTCTCATGCCCTTACCCATTTCTAAAAAGCCTTTATTCCTCAATAAGTCCTCTCGTACTCTACCTACCTCGGTTCCGGTCTCTGAGGATAATCTAAAGTACGAGGTTAGTCAAGTTCTGGATTCTCGGCTCCGTAAAGGCATTCTTCAGTACCTCGTACATTGAAAAGGGTTTGATCCTGAGGAGAGGTCTTGGATCACTGCATCTGAGGTATTTGCGCCTTGTCTGTTGAGGTTTCATCTGAAGTTTCCCTTTAAGCCTGGGCCCAGGCGGGGGAGGCCTCGTAAGAGGGGGGGTACTGTCATGGTTATGCAGTAATGTTTTTCTGTCAGCTTACCTCTCCATGTGTTCAGATTAAGAGGCCAGCCACTCTCACCAGGCTGCTTAAATAATCTCTCCTCAAAGCATGGCTCCACCCCAGCCCCTATCAGGAAACTCTATATTAACCTGTGCACTGCAAGCCAGCTCTGCTGATCAATATTGTGTGATTTGGCTTCCGTGTGCTCATTGCTCTGTGTCCTACGTCTGATCCTGTTTACTGATCTTGGCTTGTTCTTGACTATCCCTGCTTGCTTGTGACCCTGACCTTTTGGCATGTTCTCTGTCTATCCTTGTCTGCTAGTCGCCCTGACCTTTGGCTTATCTCCTTACTATCCCTTGTTGTCCTAGGCTGCTGCTTCCTCTCTGTCCTCCTGTAGCCTACCGTTAGCGTGAGCTGGGAGACCCTGGGGCCGCGACCTGGAGTCAGTTGCAGCGCAGTCCATCCTCACCACTAGAGGCTCTGGTGAACACCTGCTGGCTCTTAGACTCCGCGCCCTGGGGAATCTTATGCTCTAGCTCCCAGTGGGATCCGTGTTGGTGCTCCAGTGGACCTGCCTTCCTGAACCACCCAGAGTTTCATCTGCAGCAGTCAACCATAGGGTCCACTACCTTAGCAGTGCACTCCTGACTCCAACGGTGTGCATCTGTCACCTGGACTCAGGTGACCAGACAGTTTGATCAGCCATGCACCCGGCTGATGTGCCGCTACCCGCAGAAGATCCGTTGCAGGGCATAGTCCGCAGACTTAAGACCCAGGAATCTGATCAGACCCAAGTGATGCGATTCCTTCAGGATTTGGCCTCCCGTTTTAAACAGGTTCAGGCCTCCTTATGACCCGTGGTTCAACAACCTCAACCGATATCTGCTGCTGCACCTATTCCGGTCACAGCCACATCCACAAATGATTTGCATTTATCTGCTCTGTCCCTTTACTCTGGGCCTGCAGGGGGTTAATAACCAGTGCACAATTCATTTTGAACTCCAGTCCCAAAACTTCTTGTCCGATCGGCGAAGGTAGCCTATATTATATCCCTTCTGTCCGGCGAGGCATTAGCCTGGGCTGCCCCTCTGTCCTGGGCTGCTGCTTCCTCTCTGTCCTCCTGTAGCCTACCGTGAGTGTGAGCTGGGAGACCCTAGGGGCCGCGACCTGGAGTCAGTTGCACCGCAGTCCATCCTCACCACTAGAGGCTCTGGTGAACACCTGCTGGTTCTTAGACTCCGTGCCTCTGGGAATCTTATGCTCTAGCTCCCAGTGGGATCTGTGTTGGTGCTCCAATGGACCTGCTTCCTGAACCATCCAGAGTTCCATCCACAGCAGTCAGCCGTAGGGTCCACTACCTTAGAGGTGCACTCCTGACTCCAACTGTATGCATCTGTCACCTGGACTCAGGTGACCTGACACAGACGCTCACAGGCCACTAAAAGAGGGCAAGCAGCCTCTGTGTCTACAGTCAACAGTGTTGGTCGTGGACATGGTGCATACTCTGCAGGTGGCCGTGGGGCACGCTGGTCCTTTTTTTCTGCTACTGCCCATGTTATTGAGCCAGAACATGCAGAAGAGTTGGTGGAGTGGATAACAAAGCCGTCCTCATCCTCCTCATCCTCTGTCACCCAGGCTCAAAGTAGTTTGCCTTCCAATGCAGCTGCCAAAGTGGGCTATTCCACTGGCTCCTTGTCCACAGTCACTTCTTCCGTAGCCCCACCATCATGCACGGAGTCCCCAGAATTATTTGACCACAGTGTCGGGTACATGCTGCTGGAGGATGCGCAGTGATTTGAAGGCTCCGATGTTGGTTCCCAGGTTGAGGAAGGGAGTAACATGAGCCTAGAGAGAGTGGGTGCCCAAGAAGGACAAGAAACTGGCAGTCATGTACCCCCAGCTGCAGCATACTGCCAAGTTTGCTCCAGTGACGAGGAGGGAGGGGATGATGAGGGGATGATGAGGTCACTGCCTGAGATAAGAGAGGAGGAGGAGGAGCAGACCCAACTCCAATGAGGCAGGATATCCTCTAGGGGACAGCTTAAGGGCAGCCACCCTATTGCATCACACTGCAGAGCTCTGCAGGTGCAGGGTGCTGCTTACTCCCCGCTGTCTTTTAAAAGTTCCTTGGTGTGGGCCTTTTTTGACACGTGTGCACGTGTGCAGCAGATCGCACCATTGCTGTTTGCAACCTATGTCTGAAGTGGATCAAGTGTGGCCAGAACAGCAGCCACTTGGGCACCACATGCTTGACCAGACATATGACGTCCTCCCGTGCAGTCCATTGGCAACAGCACTTGAAAGACCCACATCAAAGAAAAAGGCGGACTTCTCCTTGCTCCTCATCTGGGATCTCCAACCCTAATATACCTCCAGTCCTCTCAAAAACCTGCACTGAGAGGAATGAAGGTATAGCAATAGGTGTCCCAAGTACTTGCAGCCAATCTGCTAGTACACCACCATCTGATTTTAGCAGTCATAGTTCCCTACCCCAGTTGCTAAACCGTAAAAAGAAATTCGGTCCCAGCCATCCACATGCTCAGCGTCTAAATGCTAGCTTGGCCAAATTTCTAGCACTGCAACTGCTGCCTTTTCAGTTGGTAGACTCTGCCCCCTTTTGTGAATTTGTGGAATGTGCTGTACCACAGTGGCAGGTTCCAAAACGCCATTTATTTTCACTGAAGGCTTCTTTTCGACACTCCAGTGGCTACTAATCAAGGATGCATGCACTGTCCTGTCACGATTTGAGGAGGCCACAAGGATTGTGAGCAGCGACAATGCATGCATCAGTGACACTGTTCCTCTAGTCTTCCTGTTGGAGCACACACTTCATGGAATCATGGACAGGGCACTTGAGGCAGAACAGCAGGAGGAAGAGGAGGACTTCCTTACCTCTCAAGACCCCCTTTATCCAGATAGCATTCCTGCGGGCCCGCCAAACACACAGGAAGAAGAGGAGGATTGTGTTAGCATGGATGTAGAGGATAATACTCAGCAGCAGTCTTCCAGGGATGGTTTTCAGTCCCCAGAAACCCAAGGAGTTGTACATGGCTGGGAAGAGGTAGTTACAGATCATGTGATCCTTAGTGACTCAGAGGACTCAGAATCGAATGCCTCTGCAAACTTACGCTGCATGGCCTCCCTGATTCTGCAAAGCCTGCAAAAGGGCCCTAGGATTCGTGGTATCAAGGAGAGGAATCATTACTGGCTGGCAACCCTTTTCATCCACGTTACAAGGGTAAGATTGCAGAACTCATCCTGCCTTCACAGAGGGAGCAGAGGATGAAACATCTTCAGGAGGCCTTGAAGAAAGGTTTGTGCAACGCATTTACAGACCTTGGGAGGTTACCATTTCCACGTTGCTGAGGCTTAGTTCAGTCAGAGGAAGAGCGGTGGAGAAGGTGGCCAGCTGACGATGCCTTTAAACAACATCCAGCGTACTTTCTGAATGCACATTCAGTGCTTCTGGAGGGTTTTGATCAAAGAGTGTGCCTGTCCACAGACTCCATTGATAGGCTCACATTCATAAAAATGAACCAGTCTTGTGCTTTCAAGCACTTGATTCTGATGTAACTGATTGAATTTGCTATGGGGCATGTAATTACAATTTTTGATCTAATATTTCACAGCAGGGCCCGTTCCTGCGCCCAACAAGTGTATCTGTGAGGGGTTACAGTGTTGTGGCACCACCACCACCACCCAAGGCCCAATTTTTCTGCCCCTGTTTAACAGGGGCATGTAATTACAATTTTTAATATAATATTTGATTGCAGGGCCCATTCCTGCACCCATCAAAAGTAACTGTAAGGGCTTACAGTGTTGTGGCACCACCACCACCACCACCAAAGGCCCAATTTTTCTGCCCTGTTTAACAGGGGCATGTAATTACAATTTTTGATATAGTATTTCACAGCAGGGCCTGTTCCTGCGCCCACCAAGAGTAACTGTGAGGGCTTACACCAACACCTAAGGCCCAATTTTCTGCAGAGTATATAGGGCAGGCCGTATAGTATATATACTGCTGTTTAGAGTATATAGTGCCTGGAGGACCCCCACGCCATTTTTTTTTAAAATTTGGGTGTGAGGTTCCCCTTAATATCCATACCAGACCCAAGGGGCCTGGTAATGGACTGGGGGGGTACCCATGCCGTTTTTTTAAATGATTTCCATCTATATTGCCGGGACCCAACAATACATTACAGCCACGAGTAGTTTTAAATTACGTTTTTTCCTTTAGAAATTTCATTTTGCTGTGGTATTGTTCTGAACACGGGAAAAATGCGTTACTTTACAGGCATACTAAGGACACCCTCCAGGCATGATATTTAAAGGAATATTTCATGTTTATTGTTTCATTTTAAGCATTATTAAAATCACTGCTCCCGAAAAAACGGCAGTTTTTAAAACTTTTTTTGCATTGGGGCAGGACCCGGGTCCACAAACACTTTTTATGGCAATAACTTGCATATAAGCCTTTAAAATTAGCACTTTTGATTTTTTATGTTCGTGTCCCATAGACTTTAACGATGTTCGCGTGTTCGAACAAATTTTTTGCCTGTTCACATGTTCTGCTGCGAACCGAACCGGTGGTTGTTTGGCTCATTCCTAATGGTCACCTGGATGTCAACCACATACAGTACTATGGCTACAAGAAAGTGGCAAAAAGCTGAAAGCAATCCTTAAAGTGGTTATAAACCTAAAAAAAAAGATCCTGTTCCCTTATAGCAGATTAAACAGCACAGAGCTTGTGCTGTCTAATCTGCCCTTCTCTAAACTGTAAAAAACCTGGCTGATCCTGCCACTTCCTGTGTCCCCCTCTGTGTGCTGAGCCCTGATTACCGTGGTCAGTGTAAGTGTTTGTTTAAATCAGTAGTTCTCAACCTGGGGTCGGGACCCCACCGGGGGTCGGATGATGATTTGCCAGGGGTCACCGAATCCTGGGCTGTTCCTGAAGTTGCGGTCGCCCAGCTGGGCTGTTCCTGGAACCTGTGGTCGCCCACCCAGCCTCTTCTCAGACACCCATTCAGTTCACGGCAGGGCTGGGAGTCAGAGACTAGAAGTCAGCTGACTGGTGAAGAATGTGAAGTGGGAGGGGCTGGAGGAGACCCTATCTCCTGATTTTGGCATAGGTGTCACTGCTGCGAGACACCACAAAGTCGGAGACGCAGTGAGTAACACTACCTGTGATTATAGTTGCCATTAAAAGTCCCCACTACAGTTCTCAGATCAGCAGATGACCTTGATCAAGAGCACCTAAGTTGGATGGTCAGAACTCCCCCGAGCACTGCCACTCATCCCAACTCCCCACCAGCACTGTCACTCATCCCAACTCCTCACTAGCACTGCCACTCATCCCAACTCCCCAGGAGCATTGCCACTCATCCCAACTCCCCACCAGCACTGCCACTCATCTCAACTCCCCCCACCAAGGAGTAAGAGAAGGAATAAAAATAGAGAATGCATGGAAGGGAGCGGAAAAGAATAAGAGAAAGAACAAGAAAGACGGCTAGAGAGAGAGAGAGAGAGATGGGGGAAAAAAAAGAAATTAGGATAGTGAGAGATAAAAGGTAAAGAAACGAGAACAAAGAAAACGTTTTGGTAGATCCTAAAATGTACCATAAGGAGTTTTAATACTGTACGAGTGGAAGGGAATCGGGGAGCGCTAAATATCCGTGGGTTAGGGGCGCAAATTACTTGTCTTGCCTTGGGTGCTAAAACACCAACGCTACGAAAATAATTTTCTGTGAGGGGGGCCCACAACTTGTTAAATTTTATCCAGGGGTCACAACCCTAGTAAGGTTGAGAACCACTGGTTTAAATTAATGCCTCTAAATACCTTTTTTCAGTTATCTTCAGGCCGATCACGTTACTCCCGGACGCTCTCCTACTACAATCCAGGGCTACAGTGGGAGGGGGTTGGGTGGCCAGCACAGAGGTCACCTGACCTTCCGGCTGACGTCAGAGGGAGATCTCGGCCCCTCCCGCTGTAGCCCATGGATCGTAGTAGGAGAGCATTCTGGAGTCACATGAGCGGCCTGAAGATAATTTAGAAAAAGGTATTTAGAGGCATCGATTTAAACACTTAAACTGTGTGTTATCGCTGGATAAAAGAGAGGGGCTGGCAGTGAAAGGGTTTTTAAGGTAACAACCACTTTAAGTTGAACGTATTGGAAAAGTTACAGGAATGCTACAAAGCACAGTCTTACCTTCTGCATATTTGTAGCTGGAAGTAATATCATTGCGATTTCCAGAGCCAACAGCCTTTGTGCTGGTAAATTTTCCAATGTTGCTACTGTTGGTCTTGATTCTGTTATAATAATCTTTGTCCTTGTAGTAGGTCCAGGATATCGCATCTGCATTCACCTCAGAGAATACAAAAGGACCGTCATACTTTAGGTGAACATCTCCTGCCTTTATTGCCTTGACTGATGTTGGTCCAAGCCGATAAACCCCTAGAAGAAGAAATAATCTGAAAATATTTTCTTTTCACTCGTAGTCAAATTTTGGAGATGATGTAACATGCAATCTGAGTTTGTTGATATACAGCAGTGTTGGCGAACCTTGGCACCCCAGATGCTTTGGAACTACATTTTCCATGATGCTCAACTACACTGCAGAGTGCATGAGCATCATGGGAAATGTAGTTCTAAAACATTCGGGGGGGCCAAGGTTGGCCATCACTGATATACAATATATTAAAGTATATCTAAACCCAAAAACTAAGATGTAATATATTGCTGCTTACCAGTCCTTAGATGTGCCTGACTGCTGTCAGTCGATAGATATGGTGGCTGCATTCGTTTCCTTTTTCACGCTTTACCCCATATTTTTCTCCTGGTGACACTTCCCGTCCCCTGGCATCTACACTCATTTCTCAATTGTATCTAAAGATGGAGCTATGGTTGTCACATAGGCTGGGCTTCAAAAAGGTCTGCTTTTATTAACCTCCATTACATAGTGGATTGATGAGACTAGTAGTTTACACAAGAAATATAAGGATGTCTATGTTTTCTTTTCAGCTCACAGAAAGTGATAAGCTTTTTGAATTGCTGGCAAGATCAACACATATTTTATATACTTGCTGAGAATGCTCCTAATCTGAAAAATGCTTACTAATGCAGCCAGCATTTTAGACTTGGTTTATACCTACAGGTACGACCAAGTGCTGGCATGTTTACATGCTTTTTATGCATATGTGTAGAGCAGCTCATTCATTTTAATGGAAACTCAGAAAAGAAGTCCCTGACTCTTTTCCGAAAATGCGTCACGCCAAACTGAATGGTGCTGCAGCACCACGCGGTCTGGCGTGCGAGAAAATGGGTGCAGGTGTGTGGGGGTGCCATTAACAATTGATGGTACAGCTGTGCATCTGCTAAATGGCAGTGCATTTCTCTGTGTGCTGGGAAGGCACAATTTTGCGCACATTCCCGACATGTATAGATGTAAAACTAGCCTTGGGCTCGGTTCAAACTAGGGGCAGCACGACTTGCAGGTCGCCTCAGCGAGGCAACCTGCAAACGACTTCCGCGGCGACTTGCAAAACGACTTCTGTATAGAAGTCTATGCAAGTGGCCCCAAGTCGCCCCCAAAGTAATACAGGAACCTTTTTCTAAGTCGGAGCGACGCAAGTTCCATTGTACAGAACGGGAGGCGACTTGTCAGGCGGCTAGGTCGCCTGACAAGTCGCTCCTGTGTGAACCGGCTCTTAAGGATTTGTTAGCTGCAAAATATTTATATTATTGTTTTAGGTTTCAATACACTTTAAGCTTTTCACCAGAAGCTGGCTTACAGTTTTTAATTTTACTAGATAACTGTCACCATCTATAGTATATTGTATATGAAACTAAATATGCAGATATTACAATATGCAGAAAAAAAATAGGGAAAGTACTTCTGGGTGTAACAAATACAATCTGTTAATAATAAGTAATCAGCTGAAGATCTTTCTTTTGTATAACTACTGGAATCCTCTATAGTAATCTTTACATTAGTACATTACTTTTACATACAGTGCTTTGAAAGTTGGATTTGGTAGTAAATATGCCTATCGGTTCAAGCCTCTACGTCAAGCCTCCAATCACACCTCCATAAGAAATATTACACTGTAGATGCTAGGAAAGCCTTTGTCTGTGAAGTAGGGTATGCGTCTAGTGAATAGGTGGGCAAGTAGTTAATGCTAATAGTAATTACTCATTAATTTTCAACTCTTCAATTATTTTTTCTTTAAAGCAATAGCTGATTTTGAAGATGAACTCTGGGCACAAAAGCTTTTATTTACATTTATAGTAACAAAGGATATAAATCCACAGTATGAACCAAGTGCCTTTGCAAAGCCAGTTATTGCCTTGTAAAAACACCATCATTGCTGTTTTGCACATGGCATGCGCAGAGAGAGGGTCTGAGAGGGACGCAGCAGGCCCCACTCAATATATCCTGCCTGCATAGAATTAGGCTACTTTCACACTGTAGCCGGGGCCGCGTTATCGTTAAAGCACCACTCGTTTTAGCGGCACTTTAGCGCTGTTTAAGCACTGCTTTTCAGCCGCTAGTGGCCGAAGAAGGGGTTAGAAGCACCCATGTTGCGGCACTTCCGAAGTGCTTTTCAGGCGCTTCTGAAGTGCTGCCCAATGGGCAGGGGCGGTTTAGGAGCGCTGTTTACACCGTACCCACACGGCACCAAAGATACTGCTTGCAGGACTTTTTTTCCTGTCCCGCAAGTTCACTGCCCCAGTGTAAAACCACTCAGGCTTTTACACTCGGGAGGCATGGGAGGCAGTTTTCAGGCACTTTACAGGCGCTATTTCTAGCGCTAAAACGCCTGAAAACTGCCTTCAGTGTGAAAGGGGTCTTACAGGAGGGGGCAGAGACAAGACCAGTCATTGCTGCACATGGAGAGAGTGCAGCAGTGACTGGTCTTTAATACTGGAAGTTTCTGTTTTATACTGTACAGATCTGGGTGTACAAATAGCTCACCATATTTCAAGTAAGAACACACATGCCTCTTTATTTAGACAATAATTGCTTATCCTAGTATTTGACACAATTCCCCACCTGTGGCTAATGTGTAAGGTAAAGTCAACAGGCTTGGAAAAATCAGTTTGTAAATAGATAGAAAACTGGCTAAAAGACCAAATTCAGAGAGTAGTGGTTAATGATGCATACTCTGAATGGTTTACAGTTATTAGTAGTGTACCCCAAGGTTCAGTGTTGGGACCCTTACATTTCAATATATTCATAAATGATATAGGGTATGGGCAGGCCCGGACTGGCCATAGGGTACACAGGCACTTGCCCAATGACCTTGTGGGGCAAAGGCAACTGAGCTGCTCCTTGAGCCCCGCCGCTCACCTGGCCTCTCCATTTTAGTTCAGCCGTTGGGCCGAGGGGTGGAGACTACAGGTCACGTTACCTGTGACCATTAAGAGGGAGGGGATCTACATGAGACACCAGCCAGGAGGGAAAGTTATTGCGGCTCCCCATGCGTGTGCCTTGATAGGAGGAGCAGCTGCATACACAGTAGAAGAATCCATCTCTTTATTTTTCTCCTACAGCCTCTGAATGCCTGCTTGTCATTCTCTCCCTCCCGTGGGCATTCAGAGGCTGTAGGAGAAAAATAAAGAGATGGATTCTTCTACTGTGTATGCAGCCGCTTCTCCCATCCAGCTTCTTTCTACTGCCCCCTAGTGCTCTCAGGCCCCCACCATGCTCTCAGGTGCCGCCTTCCCCGTGCTCTCAGGGTCCCCCACTGCTCTCCAGCCCCTCCCAGTGCTCATCGGTCCCCCAGTGCTCCCCAGCCCCTCTGTGCTCTCAGGCTCCCCTGTGCTTATCGCCCCCCTGTACACTCCGCCCCCCCCAGTGCTCTCCAGCCCCTCTGTGCTCTCAGGACCTCCTGTGCTCATTGCCCCCCCCTGTACTCATCGCCCCCCCCTGTACTCTGCGCCCTCCCCCCAGTGCTCTCCAGCCCCTCTGTGTTTTCAGGCCCCCCTGTGCTCATTGTCCCCCCCTGTACTCTCTGGCCCCCCCAGTGCTCTCCAGTCCCTCTGCTCTCTGGTCCCCCGTGCTCTCGGCTCCACTTGTGCTCTCCAGCCCCCCCATGGTTCCCGTCCCCTCGGTGCGCTCCAGCCCCTCCCAGTGCTCTCAGGCCCCCTGTGCTCTCTGGCCCCCTCAGTGCTTTCCACCCCCTTTGTGCTCTCCAGCCCCCCGTGCTCTTCACCTCCAGTGTTCTCTGCCCCTGCTTGTGCTCTCCAGCCCCCCATGGTCCCCGCCCCCTTAGTGCTCTCCAGCCCCTCCAGTGCTCTCCGGCTCCCCCTAGTGCTCTGCACCACCCATGCTCTTCACCCCCCTGTGCTCTCTGGCCCCCCAATGCTCTCCAGCCCCCCTAGTGCTCTCCATCCCCCTTTAGTGCTCTCCGCTCCCCCCTGTGTTCTCCACCCCCCCACACATTCTCCGCCCCCCCCCTTGCTCTTGGTGCCTCCCAGTAAATATGTCATGGGCTTCTTAGTCTAAAATGCCTGTGCCTATTTTTTGTCCCAGTCCGGGCCTGGGTATAGGATATATCTCCAACTTACAAGCCAACCTCAATGCACTGTTTCAAGTGATACTAAAGTCTAAAGGTTTTTTTCATTAAAAATAACTAACATGTTATACTTACATGCTCCGTGCACTGGTTTTGCACAGAGCAGCCCGATCCTCCTCTTCTCGTGTCCCTCTTCGGCTCTCCTGGCCCCTCCCTCCTGTTGAGTGCCCCCACAGCAAGTAGCTTACTATGGGGGCACCTGACTTGAGCTCCATTCAGACACAGAGCCATGGCCTGGCCCCGCCCCTCTTTCTCCTCATTGGCTCACTGATGTTAATTGACAAGAGTGGGAGCCAATGGCGCTGCGCTGCTGTCTCAGCCAATGAGGAGGGGACAGCCGAGTCTCTCATGCAACATCGCTGGATGGAGATGGGGCTTAGGTAAGTATTAGGGGGGCTGCTGCACACAGAAGGTTTTTTATTGCATTAGGATATAAAACCTTCTGCCTTTACAACCGGTTTAAGGGCGAGTCTGCTAAGCATAATAAAATACCCCAGTACTACCTATCCGTCCCCCCCCCCTTTCCTTATCCAACTATGCCTTCATTCCTACTGTCCATGCTGTCCCTTGAGTCCCCTCCTTCTTTCTCCCCCCTTTCCTCAAATTCTATAATTAATAATGATACATATGAAATAATCAACATGGGTCCCCTCAGCCAATGAGGAGGAGAGTCTCAGACAGCTGAGTCTCTCATGCAACATTGCTGGATGGAGATGAGGCTCAGGTAAGTATTAGGAGGGATGCTGCACACAGAAGTGTATTAATGCATTAAGATGAAAAAACCTTCTGCCTTTACAACCACTTTAATTGGGCAACTATGTGGCAAATGAGGTTTAATGTTGATAAATGTAAAGTTATGCACTTGGGGGCAGAGGCGGCTCTCCAGTTAGGCAAATTAGGCGATCGCTTCAGGCCTCGCCATCATAGGGGCCTCACCTTCGCCGAATTTGCCTGATATGTGCCGCCAGAAATGACAGGAGCGGGTCTGAGGAGACCTCCTTCACTCCCCTGCTCGAGCCGCCGCTAAAAGACTGGAGGGCATTCTCTCTCTCTGCTTCCTACCCATCCCCCCTCCTTCCTCCTGTCAGAGTTGAGCAGAGCAGCAGAAGATCGGAGCGGCTGTGTCTGCGTGGAGAGAGAGAGAAGCTGCTGCGGGCTCTTCTCCCCCCCTCTCCTCCTCTCACCACTGTACTCCTGTTTCTTCCCCCTTCCTTCTTATTGGACAAGGGGGAAAAAAACACTAGAATGAAACAGAGAGGAGGATTGTGGGAAATGTAGTATCGAGTGGTGGACATTGCAAAACAAAGGGAAGAAACTGCAGCCCCCAGCATAAGACGAGGGAGAGAGATCCAGAAGCCCAGGAGAATTTTGGGGAAGTGCACCCAGGACTCCATCAGAGAGAGAATCCCACTGCACTGCACCACCAGAGAGAAATCCCCACAGCCTAGCACCATCCCTTCTGAAGAAAGGCATGAAGTTATTTCCAGAATACAGATCTGGGCACTACCCAGCGGAGTCGCCACAGGCAACCCAGAATGAGCTAACTCCTGATCAGAGGAACCATTGTGTTGCTGTATCCCTGGCTCTGGTAAGAGGGTTGGTCGGCCATTATCTACTGCCATCTATAGGAACTGCCCACCCTGTTATTCTTTGGCCCTAATACTGCCCGCAGGCCCTATTCACAGCTGCAACATTCACCAGCGATTAGAGATGAAGATTTAGGACTTAATGCTAGTTCACACTGCAGCGATGTTCAACATCGGATTTGATTTGACACTCCAAGCAGTTCGCATAGGGCAGTGTTAACTGCCACCAGGAGACATGCGATGCGGGAACCCGCAGCGGATTCTCAGGGTTCCCACATCACTGCAGTGTGAACCAACACTTAGGCTCGGTTCACACTGGTGCGATGCGAGAACCCTGTGAATCATTTTCCCCCTGTTCAAATGATTAGTAATCATTAGAAAGACCTGATCTGGAATATATCTAAACTGAAGAAAGTGCAAAGAAGGGCAACCAAACTGATAGGAGGCATGGAGGAGCTCAGCTATAAGGAAACATTAGCTGAACTGAATTTATTCTGTCTTGAGAAGCAATTAAAGTGATTGTAAGGGTTTGTTTTTTTTTTTTTTTTTTTAATAACAAACATATCATACTTACCTCCACTGTGCAGCTCGTTTTTCACAGAGTGGCCCCGAACCTTGTCTACTGGGGTTCCCCCTCGACTCTCGTGGCTCCTCCTCCACATCAGATAACCCCCTAGGAGAAGCGTTCTCCCGAGGGGGTTACCTTGCGGCGCGCTCCCGAGTTCAGCATTCAGCATCCATAGCCGTCAAATGTATGACTCAGCCCCGACATCCGCGTCAATGGATTTGATTGACAGCAGCAGGAGCCAATAGCTGTGCTGCTATCAATCTATCCAATCAAGAGCCGAGAACCCTGGGCAGAGAGACAGCGTGTCCCCGCCGGGTTAAGTTCCAGGGCTCAGGTAAGTAAAACGGAGGGGGGGGGGGCTGGGGGGCCGGTCACTGCCAGGTGTTTTTTCACCTTAATGGATAGGATGCACTAAGGTGAAAAAAACCATGAAGGTTTACAATCTCTTTAAGGATCAAGATGTATAAATACATACAGTGTCTTAAAATAGTATTCATACTCCTTTAAATTTTTCACATTTTGTCATGTTACAACCAAGAACGTAAATTTGTTGAAAAATCGTCTGGGGTGCCGACATCACGGGATCCCTGAACAGGTAAGCATCCTGATATTAAAATTCAGCAGTTAAAGTAGGGTGGGGGGGGGCTGGAGCTCCACTTTAAAGTGTTACCCAGGACCCTGCATTCACTATCTCTGATCTCCCACAGTACACAGAACATGGAGATGCAATTATTTTAGTAGATTCAAACTGCTAAATACGGTTTTTCATCAGCAGTATATAGCAGTCTTGTGAGTTCTATCAGTGTCTGGCTGAGCACTGGTTAAAGCTTGTAGGAGGAGTTTTTATTCTCCTCTGACTGTCCTATAAGCCCTGACACTCTGTCTGGACAGTGCTGATTGGCCCTGTGCTGATCACATGCACCCTCTCAAAAAAAAAAACTCTTTAACAATACACATCAAACTAAGCATGTGCAGAGTGCCCCCAAGGCTCTGTTCTATCAGCAGATGGCTTGAGGACAGTAAAAGAAGGGGAGGATCAGAGGAGATAGGATCAAACAGATTTTTTTACACAATGTGGAGGATTAACCCCTTAGGTTCCACAGTGAGTATAACAAGCATGCTTTACTGCATATACAGACCGATTTTACTGTTGTGGATTTAGTAACACTCCAATGCAACCCATGTGTTGCGAATCTAGCATAAGAGTGACTGATAGACAAATCATTAGTGAATAGAAGGTGGGGAAGGCAATAAAAACAGGTTATTCATTTGGTTTCTCTTCCTTTTAATCTAGCCCAGGGGTCTCCAAACCCCAGCCTGCGGGCCACATCCGGCCCGCTTGTGTCTTTTGGTCGGCCCGCAGCTGGCATGTCCGGCAAACAAAGCCGCTCCCATCATGTGACGCTGTACGTTAGTATTGGCTGCTGGGACTGCCGATGTCCTAGTAGCCAGAGACGTCATTGGCGTGGCACCTCCCGGCTACCTGCCCGCTGTTTGTATTAAAGATCCTTCTGCGTGTCTAGCAGCGGGAGATGCAGGAGAGCTGAAGTCGGCTCTAGTGCTGAGGCAAGTGCTGAAGATCTACATGTACAGTACACGGCTAATGGGGACACTGCTGATGGGGACACTGATGGGGACACTGCTGATGGGCACACGGCTGATGGGGAGACTCCTGGGGACACTGCTGATGGGAACACACTGATGGGGACACACTGATGGGAACACACTGATGGGGACACACTGATGGGGACACTGATGATGAGACCACTGATGATGAGGAGAGTCTGATGGAGGACACAGATATGGGGGAGAGTCTGATGGAGGACATAGATATGGGGGAGAGTCTGATGGAGGACATAGATATGGGGGAGAGTCTGATGGAGGACATAGATATGGGGGAGACATGCGGAAAGGCTTTGATGAGATTATTGAATTATTTTATTCATTTGTTTATAATGAACACATTTTTTTGGCCCGTGAATATTGGTAAAATCTACAATGTGGCCCTCGGGAAAAAAAAGTTTGGGGACCCCTGATCTAGCCCACTACAATACTGTATAGATAAGTAAGGTGAGCTGAAGCAAAAAAAAGAAAAATTACATGAATAGTCTTTTAAAGAGGAAGTAAACCCTGATGGGTTTTACTTCCTTTCTTTTACCCTGCAAAGTAAAAGCATAATGTGCTAGTATGCATTGCATACTAGCACAATATGTGACACTGACCTGCAAACGAAGCCCGCGCCATCCCTGCTGCAGGCCGCATCCATCTTCGCCCCTCTTCCTTCCGGGGCCGTGGACTCCGGCTCTGTTACTGGTCGAAACCGTGTGACGTCACTCCCACACACGCGCGTGGGAGCTGCCGGTCACGGCACTTGCTCGCGAAGAAACAGTACGGGGGGCTGTTTCTTCACAGCAAATGCGCCGATTACATCATCGGCGCAGTATACAGTAGATATCTCCTAGACGGCGCACATTTAGGAGATGTTTACAGTACCTATAGGTAAGCCTTATAATAGGCTTACCTATAGGTACAACTTGCAAAGGGAGGTTTACAACCTCTTTAAAAGATAAAATATCAAAACCAGCTTTTCCTCAGTCTTTCATCCATTATTTTTCAGCCCACTTCTTTCCAGCCAGCCATGCTGTACAGTGACCTCAAGTGACTGATATCCGGTCAAATACATTTACCAATGTTCAGCTTTAATATTTTTTGTTTTTAGTTTCTATGGACTCTGTTTTCTCCTATTATTACTATTGTATTCATTCTCAGATAAAACTGCAAATGAAAATGTGATTATTCTCCCTGACACATCCTTTAAGATGCTCCAAAAATTTTTTTTTGTAAACTGCTGCCGCTATATAAATCCTGTATAATAATAATAATAATCTACTATGTAAAAAGAGATGTTAGAGTACATGTTGTATAAAGATTTTGTGTTTTTTTATTTTTTTTTATATAATTTACTTGTCACACCAACCAGAGCTTTTCTCTTGTGGGGTTGCATCCAGAACTTGCCATCCATTGTAAAAAGATCCTATATCAGGCCTGGTGAACCAAGACTCATTCCATACATGAAAGTTCCTGTAGAAGACAATGTAAGAAAGTGTGTTCATCATTTTATGAAATGTAAACATTAGCATAGAGTACAGGGATTTACAGTGAAATGAGAAAGCTACAGTACATGGTAGCTTTTAGATAGCAGTCAGCGTAAGTTAAAAATGCTACTTAAAATTCCCACCTAATGATATTTACAGTGCCTTGAAAAAGTATTCATATCCCTTGAAATTTTCCACATTTATTCATGTTTCAACCAAAAACGTAAATGTATTTTATTGGGATTTTATCTGATAGACCAACATAAAGTGGAACATAATTGTAAAGTGAAAGGAAAATGATAAATGTTTTTCAAAATAATACAAATAAATAATACAAATAAATATGTGAAAAGTGTGGTGTGCATTTGTATTCAGCCCCCTTTACTCTGATACCCCTAACTAAAATCTAGTGGAACCAATTGCCTTCAGAAGTCACCTACATAGTGAATAGAGTCCACCTGTGTATAATTTAATCTCAGTAAAAATACTGAGATTAAAGGTTTGTTAGAGAACCTAAGTGAACAAACAGCATCATGAAAGCCAAGGAACACACAAGACAGGTCAGGGATAAAGTGGAGAAGTTTAAAGCAGGGTTAGGTTATGAAAAAATATCCTAAGCTTTGAACATCTCACAGAGCACTGTCCAATCCATCATCCGAAAATGGAAAGAGTATGGCACAACTGTAAACCTACTAAGACATGGCCTTCCACCTAAACTGACAGCCAGGCATGGAGAGCATTAATCAGAGAAGCAGCCAAAAGGCCCATGGTAACTCTGGAGGAGCTGCAGAAATCCACAGCTCAGGTTGGATGCACGACTTTTAGTCGTGCATTCCACAAATCTGGCTTTTATAGAAGAGTGGCAAGACGAAAGCAATTGTTGAAAGAAGGTCATAAGAAGTCCCGTTTGCAGTTTGCGAGAAGCCATGTGGGGGACACAGCAAACCTGTGGAAGAAGGTGCTCTGATCAGATGAGACAAAAATTTTACTTTTAGGCCTAAAAGTAAAACGCTAAGTATGCACATCATCACCCTAGACACACCATCCCCACCGTGAAACATGGTGGCATCATGTTGTGGGGATGCTTTTCTAGTGATTCTTTTCAAGTGCCGGCCACTTTTGCTGCGATTTAGCGGCGCTTTGCGCTGGTTTTTGGGCGATAGCGGGCCATTTTTTTTAAGGTCACGTGAGAAAAAGATCCGTTTTGCAGGGTGCTTTCCGAAGCGGTTTTTAGGCTCTTTGGAAACGCTGCCCATTCATTGCAATAAGTTGGGGTGTTTTGGGAGCGCTATTAACAGCGTACCCAACCTGCACTAAAGATGCTGCTTGCAGGACTTTTTGTAACTTCCCGCAAGCGCACCGCCCGAGTGTGAAAAGACCCATTGTAATGAATGGGAGGCAGTTTTCAGGAGCTTTTCAGAGGCTATTTCTAGTGCTAAAACACCTAAAAACAGCCTCAGTGTGAAAGTGGTCTTAAAGTGAACCTAAACTGTCCTAAAATGTTTCTAAGGCTACTTTCAGACTGGGGAGGGCGGGCGTCAGCAGTAAAGCGGCGCTATATTTAGTGCCGCTTTACTGTCGTTTTAGCAGCGCTATTCGGCCACAAGCGGGGAGGTTTTAATCCCGCTAGCGGCCGAAAAAGGGTTAAAACCACCGGCGGGTTTGTGGCGCTGCCCCAATTTTTTCAATGGGAAGGGGTACTTTAGGAGCGGTGAATACACCGCTCCTATAGCGCTACAAAGATGCGGCTTGAAGGACTTTTTTGACTGTCCTGCAAGCGCACCACTCCAGTGTGAAAGCCCTAGAACCTTTAATGCAAGAAACAATGAAGGCCCCCCTTGACCCTCAGCTAGGGCCCTTCCTTCCAGGCCCAGGGCCCTTTCCGCTGATCCAGGGGCCCTTTACTCCCATTATGGGATCCTTTATTATTGTCTGCAGCGTGCCCCCCACAGCGGCAGAACACCAGGGCCCAGTCACAAGTGCGACCTTTGCAACCCTGGTGTCTGTAGTTTTTTTTTTTGTTATCTTTATAATTTTTTTACATTTTATTTATGTATTTATTTTTACAATTTTCTTTTTTATTATTTTTTACAGTTTTTTTAGGAGTCCAGTCGGGGAGCTTGGTGAAAAAACAGGGGTCTAAACAGACCTCTGATGTTCCACCTTTGAGACAGAGAAAGGAGATTGAGGACACAGCCCTCAATCTCCTTGTCTGCAACCTCAGCTGCACAGATTGAATGGACAGAAATAGCTTTGTACAGAGCTTATTATTCATTCACAAACTGAAGCATAGTAAACACAGTTTGCTATGCCTCAGTTATGAATAGACAGAGTCAGTGATCGGTACTGATATATTTACTGACCCCTTCCCCGCTCTCCATCCTGACACATCCCCTGTAGCAGCCAGGGGAAGAGGGGAGGGAGGAAACTGAAAGCACTGCGGGGGGTGAGGGGGGGGTGCAGGAGAGCACATAGTGGCCTGAGGCATCAGGACCTGGATAAGAGGAGTGGCAGGTGGTCTCCATTTTCCCCCAGCAGCCGCTCGGAAGCTCAGTGTGCTGTTGCTTTTCTTCCCCCCAGCTCTTATGCAGCTGAAAACAGAGGGAACACAGGAAAAAAAAAGGGAAGAAAATAGATTGATAACGTTTTTTAATAGCTTTACACAAATGTTTTGCCTTTTGTTTCTATTTCAAACAAAATGGATTGTTTTACAAGGTGATCATTTAATCACTTTAAGGTTGGTGCTTATCCAATGGCTCCTGTGCTTCCACTGTGTACACAGTTTGAAACCCATAAGTAGGATGGCTTTATATTTACTAACACCTCTTAGTTTTATTGTGGAGGCCTCTATTTTCTATATTACATTCAGCCCAAGAAGGTTTCACCGCCTTCCTGACCAGAGCATTTTTTGCAATTTGGCACTGCACTACAATGTACAACTGCAACAATGTACCCAAACAAAATTGATGTCCTTTTTTTTTTCCCTACAAATAGAGCTTTCTTTTGGTGGTATTTGATCACCTCTGCGTTTTTTATTTTTTGCGCCATAATTTAAAAAAAGACAGACAATTTGAAAAAAAAAAAAAAGTTTTACTTTCTGCTATAAAACACACCCAATAAAAAAAAATAAAAATCTACTGGTAATTTCTTCATAAAATTTAGGCCAATATGTATTCTGCTACATGTTTTTGGTAAAAAAAAAACGTATATTAATTGGTTTACTCAAAAGTTATTGTGTCTACAAACTATGGGATAATTTTATGGGATTTTTATTTTTACTAGTAATGGCGGCGATCAGCAATTTTTAGTGGGACTGCGAAATTGTGGTGGACAAATCTGACACTAAGTTACACTTTTTGGGGACCAGTGACAACAATACAGTGATCAGTGCTAACAAAAAATGCACTGTCACTTTACTAATGACACTGGCAGGGAAGAGATTAACATCAGGGGTGTTCAAAGGAATAAATGTGCTCCTAGGAAGTGTTTGCTAACTGTGTGGGGGATACTTTGACTGGGGGAAGAGAGAGATCTGTGTTCCAACACAGTCTCTTCCCCTCTGACAGAACGGCGATCTGCCTTGTTTACATAGGCAGAACGCCATTCTGCCTCTCTCGGGAGGTGATTGGCTCCTGCTGTGTCCAGTAAATGTGTGGTGGGCAGTCTGGAACTGGTTAAAGCAAGCAACTCTATCATATGGACTGAAATATACAGTAGATAGTGTGGTTATTTTCTCACAATTCAAAGCAAGAAAATACAGTATATTTACTGATGAGGAATTTAAAAAAAAGAAAGAAATATCTTCTCTTGACCAGCTATTCATTCATTCATTACCAAATACTGTCGTTTCCTCCCAGATTGTTACCGTCTGCATCATAAAAAGTATCAATACTGAGATTTTCATCTGTGTCATGAGCAGAGGAAAAATTGGTGACAACGCGATTTGGAATTCCCAGGCATCTCATTACTAAAAGAGATCAAAACATGATGATTGTACATTGTTGGCTTGTTATGCCAGATATACAGCTGTGGCCAAAAGTTTTGAGAATGACACAAATATTAATTTTCACAAAGTCTGCTGCTTTAGTGTTTTTAGATGTTTTTGTCAGATGTTACTATAGTATACTGTAGTATAATTAGAAGCATTTCATAAGTGTCAAAGGCTTTTATTGACAATTACATTAAGTTTATGCAAAGAGTCAATATTTGCAGTGTTGACCCTTCTTCAGAAGACCTTTCCAATCCGCCCTGGCATGCTGTCAATCAACTTCTAGGCCACATCCTGACTGATGGCAGCTCATTCTTGCATAATCAATGCTTGGAGTTTGTGGAGTTTTTCACAAGTTCTCAATGGGATCCCCTTAGGGAGTTTCCTGGCCATGAACCCAAAATGTTGTTTTTCTTTCCCCCAAGCCACTTAGTTATCACTTTTGCCTAATGGCAAGGTGCTCTATAATGCTGGTGTAGCATCCTCTACTTTAGGTACATGGTAGAAGTAGGATTTTTGTAAGTGCAGGTAAATTTAATCAGGCCTAGCTGTGTGGGCTGGGAGTGGCTCAGTGTAGGCTGGTGACTCACAGATAGCATCATCTTTCAGTTACTTCCCTTCTGCTTCTAGAGGATTCTAGAAGGAAGGAGGGGAAGAGAGGTGGAGCTGTCTGGGGTGTTTCAGGAAGCCCTAACCAATCCCCAACTAGGATTGGCAGGGGGCAGGCCTCCTTAACCTCCCTGACGGTATTCCCGAATGTGGCTCAGGGTGGATTTTCAGTACCAAAAGCAGTATTCCCGAGCCATACTCAGGATCGCATCGCAGGATCCAGGAAGAGGTTACTTACCTTGCCCCCGGGATCCTGCGATGCCTCCCCACTCTGTGTGCGAGCCATCCTCTGCCAGATCTATTACAGTGCCAAGCTCCGTTCCCTGCGAGCATTGCAACGCACGGGGACGGAGATGGGCGCCAAATTCTAAAAGTAAAAAACACAATTCATATACAGTACACTGTAATCTTACAGATTACATTACTGTATCAATTTATTTCGCATCTCTTTTGTCCCTAGTGCTTTCTCCAGTGCCTTACATGCAATTTTATATTATAAATAATGTTCTTTTTGCCTGGAAACTGGATATTGTCCATAGCAACCAAAAAGTGTCCCTTCACATCAAAAGTGGTTTTAGACCAGCTAGAAAACAGCGATCACTTGCAGAATTGAGCGATAATGATTTGTGGGGAAATTCATCATCAAACACTGAAAGTAATAACAGTGACAATCCTGCAACTGAGCAAATTTCAGTGTTTTTGATTTGATTACATTATTAAATATTTTATTATTATTATTATTATATTATTATTTGTTATAATTATTTATAGTTATTTATTATATTATAATTTATGATTTCGTTTTTCAAACTTTATCATACCCGGGATGTCTACTAGACTCTTGTTTGGACAGATTTAAGTGAGTTATTCCTAAGAATTACAGGCCTACAATATAAAACGCCAAATTTCCATGCAAAATAATTGTACCGCTTCAAAAATCGGACATAATCATACTGCCAGGGAGGTTAAATACCCAGGGTCAGCCCAGCTGGGGAGGAGTTGTCGGGTGGAAGAACCTGGAGATGGAGCACTAGGTTGTCGGGGGCCTTTGAGGCACTCCCCAGTCTGGGGGGGGGGGGTGACCTTGGGCCTGAGGGGTTCCGGTGCAAGTTGGAGCCTTGCTGAGAAACAAAGAAGAATCTGGACAGGAGGCACAGAGAGGAACAGAGAAAAATTACGGGAGCTAGTGTTGCTGGTCAAGTCTCCAGGAAGGATCCACTGGAGTGCAGCCAGGAGAACTGATGAGTGACAGGCACAGTTGGGAAAGCTGGGGAGGCATGCTGGAGCAGACTGGGAGTGTGAAGTCTGAGATGGATGTAGAGCCAGCAGGAGAGACTGATGTCATGGGCAGTGAAGTCAGGCAGCTGCAGTCAGGAGGGCTGGCAGGGCCAGAAGAGGACTGACTGGGAGCAGTAGTCCACCATAGGACAGCTAGCACTAAAGGACTTTTCTTTCTACCAGTTTGTTGTTACACTAAAGGGGCCTGTGGTCCCTGCCTGCAAATGGCAGCTGCTAAGGCCTGACAGAGTCAGAGTTGGGCCTACCATGTGCTAGCTGTGCCTGGAACCAAGTATTGTACAGGAGAGAGAGAAACAGTCTGCAAATAAGCGTTGTGCTGGAGGAGACTGGAGCTCTAGAAGTATAAATAGACATTCCAACTAATCATCCAATCAATTCTACTATTGACTTTGGGCATCCCATAATTTCCTTTACCCTATCCAAGTTCAAAATCGCTCAATAAAATACAAAACAAACATATGGACTGTTCATTGCCTCAAGAGTGACTGGGAAGTGAATGTCAGGCTGGGCAGGGTGACAGGTGGACCAAAATATCCAGCAGCCCCTTTGGGGGGTACCGCTACACTGGAAAAGGCATTGTTCCTCACCAAACTGTTCTTGGATGGTTGGGAGAAGTTGCTCTCAGAGAATGTTTTTGTACCATTTTTTTATTCATGGCTGTGTTCTTAGGCAAAATTGTGAGTGAGCCCACTCCCTTGGCTGAGAAGCAACCCCAAACATGAATGGTCTCAGGATGCTTTACTGTTGGCCAGTGGCGGCTCATGGGGTTTTTTTTTGGGGGGGGGGGGGGGGGCAGCAAACAACCAGAATATCAGTCTGCCCCTGATGTTTTTCCTAGATAGAAGTGGCTTCTTTGCTGCTCTTTTTGACACCAGGCCATCCTCCAAAAGTCTTAGCCTCACTGTGCATGCAGATGTACTCACACCTGCCTGCTGCCAACTCTGCAATGTTGGGGTCCTGATCCCGTAGCTCAGGGGTGTCCAAACTTTTTTCAAAGAGGGTCAGATTTGATGAAGTGGACATGCGTGAGGGCCGACCATTTCCTCTGACATTCTTTGAACCATTAAAATTAAATGCAAATTAACTAATATACTGACCAACAAGAATTATCTTGCCTTTGTGGATGTGTGTGGTGAAGAGTCTAAGGATGAGCTCAAGCATGTTATTTGGAGATAGATAGATAGATAGATAGATAGATAGATAGATAGATAGATAGATAGATAGATAGATAGATAGATAGATAGATAGATAGATAGATAGATAATATCTTTTGTGGCCCCCAATGAATCCCAGAAGCGCTGCTCAGGACTAAGGAGGTGATTGGGCGTGTTATTTGGATATACCGTATTTATTGGTGTGTAGCACCCTCTACCAATGGGTAGGTGCTAGTAAGGTAATTTTACTAGGTTTATCCAGCACAGGCAAATTTAGGCAGACCTATGCTGCAAGCTAGGCCTGTCTGTTTTGATCTGGGGGCTGGGAGTGGTCAGAGTAGCTGTGGGCGTTACCACCTGCACTTCAGCTCTGAGGCGCCTCCCCTGTTTCTGAGGAGAATGTTCTAGAAAAGGGGCTGGGCCTGGAACTGGAGTGGCAGGCAGCTTGTGTGTGATCCCTGACCAATCCCCATTGAGCTTGGCAGGGGATGGGTCTCATAAATAAGCTGAGGTGATTCTCCACAGGAGACAGAGTCGGCTGGGTGAAGTGAGGAATGGCATATTAGTCAGTCACAGGAAGCCATCCCCATCTGGGGGGGGGGGGTGCGTCGATCGCAGGAGAGGCCCGGGGAGAGCTGTGAAGGGAACATTGCCTCTACACGGTCATTGGCAGGTGAAACTGGCGATAAGCATGGTCCAGTCAAAGTTCCTCATCAAGGACTCAGGGCTGTTGGAAGTTTGGTGAGTGTTACCACAGTGGGGCTGGAGGTGCCAAGGGCTGGAAGTGCCAAGGGGCTGGAAGTGCCAAGGAGTCTGTGAAGGGAACTCTGCTAGTACACGGTCACTAATGGAGTCTTCATCAATACACATGGTGGATGATGGGGAACCCTGGATCAGAAAAGAAACTGTGGGGATCTGTGTCAAATCGATGCTGCCTGCAGGCACATGATTTGCAAGTTGGGCTGGCTGGGAACAGTAGTCCATATTACTTAGAAGATATGCTTTTAACCCACTGGGCCTCTGGGCAGAGGTTCTGCAGGCCTCTAGCCTAGTGGCAGCGAGCAACAAGAACCATAGGAGAGAAGCTTATTCAGAGTGGGCACCTACTATTCAATAGAAGAGGATGTGTCATATTTTATTTCAGTAACTAAGTTTGTGCAGTAGGAACCAAGTGTACAGGAGGAAACAAGTTATGGGCAGGAGGTAAAGAGATCTAAGAACATTGCTTTTACATGGTCATTAGTGATGTGTCTGCCACCACACGGTCAGATGGTAAGGGAACTCTTAGATGGAATAGTCTGCAGGAGTTGAGCCGCAGGAGGAGCAACAGTCTGCATGGAGATGCAAGAGGAACCTAATACTAAATCCTATATGCACATTATATCTTCTGGCTCTGACTTTATTCAAAGTGTATTCAAATCCTTAAAGTGGTTGTAAACCCTTACAGACCACTTTGACCTACAGGTAAGCCTAGATTAAGGCTTACCTGTAGGTCCAAGAAATATCTCCTAAACCTACACGGGTTAGGAGATATTTGCAAAAAGACAGGCAGCGCTGTTTACGGCGCATGCGCCGTAGACAGCGACAGCAGGCGCACTGAGCATGGCGCTATTAATGGCGATATGCCGTTAGTGGCGGCTCCCGTGCACATGCGCGGGAGTGACGTCATCGCGGCTCCGGCTAATCACAGAGCTGGAGCCACGATACCCAGGAAGAAGATGGACGCTCCGTAGCAGAGGGGACAGCGGTGACATCGTAGGTTCCTGTGTCAGGTAAGTGACACATAATGGGCTACTATGCGATGCATAGTAGCCCATTATGCTTTACCTTTGCAGGGAAACAAAGAGGAAGTAAAACCCATCACGGTTTACTTCCTCTTTAAATATGATGGCAAAGATTTATCCTATGGGCATCCCATATTCCTATTCCCATCCAAGTTGTACCCCCCCAATAAAACAACAAAAACAAAGCTTGCAAAAGACTGTTCATTGTCTCTGGAAAGGATATATGAAGTCTGGCAGTGGGGTGATTTGGCAGATTGTTTGTTACTAGCTGCAACACCATGGCTACAGGTGTATAACACGCACAGGCGTATAACACGCACCTTCACTTTAAGAGGAAAGTTTCAGGAAAAAAATAAAATTTTAAATAAAGAACAGTGAAGCAAAATAAGGGTCAGTGCCCATCAATGCAGCCTAATCAGTGCCCATCTGCAGCCTCACCATTGCCATGAATGCAGCCTCATCATTGCCATGAATGCAGCTTCACTATTGCCATGAATGCAGCCTCATAATTGCCATGACTGCAGCCTCACCATTGCCTCAGTGCAGCCTGAGCCATGCCCATCTGCAGCCTGTAAAGGGACAGGGAGGGGGGCAGGATGAGCACCAACAGATTACATACAGGAGAATCTCCTGTTTACTCGGCAGCCTCTTTATTACAAAGTCCCGCCTCCTATGATAGACAGAACAGTCGTCCAATGCCAGCCCAAGAGACAGGACTTCCTATTATAGAGGCCGCCAAGTAAACAGGAGATTCTCCTGTATGTAATCTGACTTGCTGGACTTTCTTGGGCGCCCTGAAGCCTTCTTCACAAATGCAGTGAATTTTTTTTTTTTTTTATGGGATTTTTATGGGAAGTATATATTCATGGCAAAGAAGGACTTTTTTAATTGCAATTCACATGATCACTCTTCATAAAGTTCTGGAGTATATGCAAATTGCCATTATAAAAACTGAGGCAGCAAACTTTGTGAAAATGTATATTTGTGTCATTCTCAAAACTTCTGGCCACGGCTGTAGATAAGTAAGAAATATATGACAACCAATCATAATCCATAATTCAATCATATGACTTTAGTAAACCCATATTCAGTTTTTTTTTTGCATGAGATACTATCCTTCAGCTTTGTTTTTCTGCTATTGACAAATGTGTTATTTGTAAATCATACTGGCTTGTGTTATTATGAGCCCAGTATGTCAATTTGTACAGGGAAACACATTTTTGGTTATATTTTTGTTTTGATGCTGTGGTTTGAGGCATTAAATGTACCTGTACATAGTACTCCAGCAAAGACCCAGCACTGTCCATATCGAACAGGGCCAGATTTTGCCCACTGTTTCAGTATGGCCACACTTCCTGACCAGCTTGAAGGACTGCGACCATCAGCGTATTTCCCATCCCACCTGCCATGAAGCACGCCATTGTCATCATTACTGTTAACCTTTAAAGAAAACAGACAACTTATATATCAAATTGGTAGGAAATGTGTGTAGAATTTTATACTATTGATAATACATCTGTTCTTATCTTTAGAATTCCAAATAAAGCACTAATGATATAGTAACAACAGTAAAACAAAAATAAAATTACCTTATCAATTTATGTAAATGTACAGGAGGAAGGGAATAACTTTGTATGCCTAGAGGGTTTTAGAGACACTATGACATGGACCCAGTAGCATATAGCTCTTTACTAATAGAAGGATCACTTGGGTCTGGGTGAACCCTAGGGATTACTCTATAAATCATATAATATTGTAGCTTACCAGTGCTTAGGACTGGTGACTGCATTTGTTTTTTTTTTACTAGCCATTTTTCTTAATTTTTATCTCCACTCACAAGACATTTCTGGCAAGATCAACATTTTTTTGCACTTATCGAATATAACTAAGTGATTTAACTCTACCTTTTGATTAAAAATTATAATTGCACATTTAAGTACAAAAAAATGTGTTTATTTTTGATTTCCAAATGAGCCTGTAAACCATTGAAACCGTGATCAGTGAATGACATTTGCTCTTGCAGACTTGTCCTCCAGCTGTATGTCCATACTGAGGTACAGACTTTTATAAGTTAGACAGCTGGAGGACGTGTCAATAAACTATAAGTGTGGTCATCACCCCACTTGTATTTCATTGAGAACCACAAGTCTGTTTGCTGGCAGATGAGACTGTGTTTGGTATTCATCTCTGTGAATAAATGACATGACTGCGTGGGGAGAGCTGTATCGAGGGGAGAACCACTCCCTGCATGCTAGAAGGGTGTTATTATGGGTGTTACAGATGGTAAGATGGTGTTAGCCTTTGGTGACAGGTGCTTCTCTGGCCTTCTTTTGTGCTTTGATGCTGCTCTTCTGGCTGGTTCTTATTTCCAGTATTAAGCTGGCCATAGATAGGTCAAGAGTATGGACTGGCCGAATTTTGGTCAGTTGTGGCTGTCCCTGTTCAACAGTAGGGATGAGCCGAACAACCCCCGGTACGGTTCGCAGCAGAACATGCAAACAGGCAAAAAATTTGTTTGACCGCGCAAACACCATTAAAGTCTATGGGACACGAATATGAATAATCAAAAGTGCTAATTTTAAAGGCTTATATGCAAGTTATTGTCATAAAAAGTGTTTGGGGACCTGGGTCCTGGCCCAGGGGACATGTATCAATGCAATAAAAAGTTTTAAAAATGTCTGTTTTTTTGGGAGCAGTGATTTTAATAATGCTTAAAGTGAAACAATAAAAGTGAAATATTCCTTTAAATTTCGTACCTGGGGGGTTTCTACAGTATGCCTGTAATGTGGCACATTTTTCCCGTTTTTAGAATAGTACCCTGCACAAAATGACATTTCTAAAGGAAAAAAAGTCATTTAAAAATACTCATGGCTATAATGAATTGTTGGTCCCGGCAATACAGATAAAAGAAGTCATTGAAAAAAACGGCATGGGATCCCCCCCAGTCCATTACCAGGCCCTTTGGGTCTGGTATGAATATTAAGGGGAACCCCGAACCAAAATTTAAAAAAAAATTGCGTGGGGGTCCCCCAAAATTCCAAACCAGGCCCTTCAGGTCTGGTATGGATATTAAGGGGAACCCCACGCCAAAATTTTTTAAAAAATGGTGTGGGGGTCCCCCTCAAAATCTGGATTTTAAGGGGAACCCCGTGCCAAAATGTAAAAAAAATGGCGTGGGGGTCCCCCAAAAAATCCATAACAGACCCTTATCTGACCCTTATGCAACCTGGCAGGCTGCAGGAAAAGAGGGGGGGGACGAGAGACCCCCAGACCTCTAGAATAAAAAGAAGATGCTACTGATTTTTATAGACCCCACGGTATTTGCACAAATGTTTATCGAACCAATATATTTGCAAAAAATACACTAAAAACATTTTTAGCAGATTAGCACAAAACACAGCTAATTTTACAAAATCCCTGCTAAATCCCTACTAAATATAAAAGCTTAACCTGTATGGAGTTAATAAATAACAAAAAGTTTTAATTTTTACATTGCGCCCTTTTGCAAATTGGTGAAAATCGAACGTACACAAAAATGTAAATATCCACATTTCTCTAAAAATCTGAAGGTTTTAATTTTTCCCCTACAGCTTTCAGAATTTGTGAAAGACCCCCAAAACCATATATTTTCTGAAAGCATATGACCTCTAGAATAAAAAGAAGGTGCTACTGATTTTTTTAGACCCTGCGGTATTTGCGCAAATGTTTATCGAACCAATATATTGGCAAAAAATGCACTAAAACCATTATTAGCAGATAAAAACACAGCTAACTTTAAATAAATCCTGCTAAATCACTACTAAATATAAAAGCTTAACCTGTATGGAGTTATTAAATAAGAAATATTTGTAAATTTTAAATTTGCAAAATGGTGAAAAATCGAACGTACCCAAAAAGTTCTCTAAAAATCTGGAGATTTTCATTTTTCACTTACAGCTTTCAGAATTTGAAAAGACCCCTCAACTGGACATTTTCTAAAAGCACATGGCCAGTAGAATAAAAAAAAGTGCTTCTGATTTTTTGGGCCCCCGCAATTTTCACTAAAAACACATTAAAATCATTAATATTGCACATAAACTCAACGTAACTTACAAAATTTCTGCTAGATTAGTACTATAGCCTCGTTCACATATGGCATACTAAAGTGTACGCCCATGGGGGGGCCAAGTTTACACGCACAGGGATCCACAGGTGTTCAATGTATCCCCATACAGGCAGTCCCATTTATGTCAATTGGGATGCAACAGCTGCACAGGCATAGCTGCTGTTCCCAATCTGACATCTGTGTGGGTACATGACCCCGAACGCAGAAAGTGAGCTCAGGGACATGCATGCGGATCTACATGAATGTAAAATTGGGAGCAACGGCTTTGTTCATGCAGTTGTTACATCCCAAATTACATCAATGGGACTGCCTGCACAGAGATGCATGGAGCACCTGTGCATCCCTGTAAAGGTACGCTGTGTATGCCCTGTGTGAACGAGGCCTTAGGCCGCTTTCACACAAGCACACCGATCGGGTCTGCCTGTCTGTTTTTCTCGGGGGCCTTACTATGCTTGTGTTTTTTTTTTCTTTTATTGACTTTTTACATTTTTTTTTTTTTCACAGTCATTTAATTTTTTTTTTTGAGACAGAGAAAGGGACTGAAGATAGTCCCTTTCACTGTATCACTTTACTTGAATGAATGAGAATCTGTATAGAGATTCCATTCATTCAGAAGATAACAGTCTGATACATTGTAACACTTGCGGTTACAATGTATCAGCTGTCAGTGTCAGTGGGCACATAGCAGCGATCAGTAGTGACCGCTGAATGTGCCCTCTCTTCTACTGGGGGGATCTTAGTAAACACATGTTTACCAAAGCCCCCCAAGCCCCAACTTCACCCACACCGCTGCCCCCTCCCCCCAGCCACGATCCCCAGCCTGACAGATCATAGGAGATCTGGGCAGGGAGAAGATGCAGGCAGAGGGAAGGGAAGGAGAGATGTCGCTCAGAGCGGCCATGGATCGGGGGTGCGGGGGCATTTGGGAAGGTGATCTGACTGGTGGGGGGACACATCTGGACCCCCCCAAAGCCCCATGCAGCACCTGAAGCCGGCGGGAGTGGAAGAGGAGGGATGTCGGCTAATAATGGTCATTGAAGTGACCATAAGCTTATAGGAGAGGGAGAAATTATGCACCTGCAGGCACGTCTATACGTCCATACAGTGTACGGACCTGGCAGTGAAAGGGTTAAAGGCCCAGTTATAGCAGCCAATAGGAGAGACTGTAATGAACTGCAGGAAGCAGCTACAATGGATTCTGGGACATGCAGTTCCCTCACAAAACAGCTCCATAGACTGGTATACAGAGAGAAACTACAAAGCCCTTGATGCTCTGCACAAAAAGGAGCTGAGGACTCCATTTTGTGTCCTGAGGGAATTTCAGTCACGATGAGGCAGTGAGGGAGTTCAAACATGAAGGAGAGATGCAGTCTCTCAGATGATCTGCCTGCGCAATTCAGGCCTCCACCGCCAGTCAGGACATCCAGCCTGGTTATAGGGGGATTCCGTGTACATATCGAAGCGCACCTGCACCGAAGGTGAAGCGTTCCAGTGTGAGGGGACTAGACGGGTCACCAAGAAAGCCTGTTGTCCCAGAACGTTTGTTTGGGCCTTGATCACAGGATTTGATGGAAGGGCATTTTGCCCATCTGCAGGGAACAGAGACACTGCACCATAGGAGGAGTATGAACACTGTCTACAGACATCATTGCTGGTAGTCATCTTGCTGACACTTGCAGTACCACAGGGATAAGGGATAAGGTTATCCATTTCTGGGTCACTGTATACAGACATCATTGTCCTCTCACCTTGCTGAGAAGGATCCTTCCTATTTCACTTGATGAGCTGAGCCAGTTGTGTTGTTTGGGCCCGCTATACAGGAGTTTAAGTGCACCAACGAAAGTGGCTAGCTGAAAATATCAAATCTTATCTTTTACTCAAAAGGACCAAAGTTAATAGTGCCATACAGATCCACACACACATATTCAGGGCTCTGCATATGCATTGGGTGTGTGGGACAGTTTATCAATCCATTATCTGTTGACTTGTATGGAGTGTTTA
The DNA here is from genome assembly GCF_042186555.1 of Aquarana catesbeiana. NCBI lineage: Eukaryota > Metazoa > Chordata > Amphibia > Anura > Ranidae > Aquarana > Aquarana catesbeiana. Next base: position 187,261,086 of record NC_133335.1, read on the forward strand.
AAGTTGGGCCTGTGGTTTCAGGGGACAGTGAGCGGCCTGACACAAAGGGAGTCATTCCTCCGCTCTCCGCCTGCCTGGACTCATAGAGCTAACCTGAGTAGAAGTAACCAATCCAATTTAAAGTGTCACTTGTTTGCCATTTGAGTGTGTCTCTGCTCTTGGGGACATTCTCAGGTTTGGAATCCTCTGAGAGCAGCTTGAATATAAGATTGAGATCTATATTGCTCTTAAATCTCAGTTATTGTTCTCTAGTTGAATAATTGAATATATACTGTTACTGTCTGTTTCTTTCCACAGACATATTGCAGTAAAGACAATTTCTGTGTTTTAGCATAACGTGTGTGTTTCTCATTGGTCACTGTACTTACACTATTGCCAGGTGTGCCAGAGGAGGCCGAAACTGTTATTGGGGTTGAGAGGCAGCGTAACGGAATGAACTAACTTAAGCAGCCCCTGCGGGGATATCGCAACAAATGCTTCAATGAGTTTGTCCTGAAGTGGTCTGCCTAGAGCCCTGACTTTAACTCTACAGAATATACCCTTGAAGTGAACTGGAATACCAATGCAAACCAAGTCTTCTCATCCACTGTCAGTACCTGACCTCACAAATACACTGTTAACTAAATGGGTACAAAGTCCCATAAACACACTCTAAAATTACGAGAAAAGCCTTCCAACTTTATATCAATCCCCATGGTTTTGGAATGGAATGTCCAAAAACCTATATATATATGATGGTCAGATGTCCACAAGTCTTTGGTCTTAGTAAATACAGTAGCTTATTTTAGTCTATTTTATTGACCTAACAATTGAACCAAAATTGTTTAAGTACATGTTGACTTACCATTGCACTGCACACTCTTGAAACTTCTTTTGGATCACCAAAAAGTGATATATCTACCAACGTTTGTTTTTCCAGAATTGTCAAACAGATTGACAATATTTCTTCCTCAAACTAGATGAGAAACAGTATATAATTTTAGTGACACAGATACTTCTGATATATGTACATTACTTATCCAAATACTGATTGCAGTAACTATATATAGTTTTTTCTTGGCTGATTTTCGCATTTACCTGTCTATTCTTAGTCACTATCTTGAAGACCTACTGTTTACAGAATTAGTTCAAGCTAAGAATCATACTTGACTAAGGTGATCAGAGCAGTGACAAATACCCCTCCTTGCTGCCTTTCCCTACTCTGTACAGACTTTACATTAAAGAGGAACTGCAATCTGTTCACATAATTTGTAATAAAAACATCTTTACCATTCTGAAGCTTCCCTCCAACCACTTTGCATATTATTTTATATATACTGTGATTCTGAACTTGCCAAATATGCTGCAGAAATCTCCCTCCACTAAGTCTGGCTGCATCCATTTTACCTGTGGGCAGCTGAAGCTGCTGCCTGTTCACTTGTCTGGATTTACACAGACACACAGAGGCACACCTCCAGCTCTGCAGCTCTCATTGGCCCTCTTATGACTCATCCCCCGAGAGTGAGAGAGAGAGCTGTGCATGATGTCATAAGCCTAGGCTTTTTTACCAGACAAGAAACAGGAATTGGGCTGCATAAGGTAGTTCCTGGCAGAAAAAAAATGCTTTACTATCCAAAGTTAAAACAACAAGGGCAGAAGATTTAATAGATGGATAGTTGAAAAAATAACTAAAGGTCTGCTTGAAAGAGAGACCTTCTGAACGCAAACAGCCTCTGCTATGCTCTGTCTTTGGAAATCTCATAATGCTCTGTGACATCAGTATGATACTGTTGTCATGCTGTTTAGGTTTCCCAGGCTTCAGTGCAAAATCCATGCCTTAGTAACATTTCCCTTATCTAAACCAAAAGTGTAGTACACGTTAAAGCACAGAAAGCACACAGTGTATTCATCTGCGTAAATATGTATAAAAATACACATGGTAACTGCTCTGCCTTCCTAAGAATTTTATTTATGTCTTTTAACCACTTGCTTACTGGGCACTTAAACCCCCTCCTGTCCAGACCAATTTACAGCCTTTAGCACTGTCGCACCTTGAATGACAAATAGAGCTTTCTTTTGGTGGTATTTGATCACCTCTGCGGTTTTTATTTTTTGTTAAAAAAATTTAAAAAGACTGAATTTTTTTTTTTTTTTTTTTTTAATTTTGTTATAAAATTTTGCAAACAGGTAATTTTTCTCCTTCATTGATGTACGCTGATGAGGCGCCACTGATGGGCACCAATAGGTGGCAGTGATGGGCACTGGTGGGTGGCAGTAATGGGCACTGATCGGTTACAATGATAGGCACCACTGCTAGGTGGCACTGATTGGCACCACTGGTGGGCATTGATAGGTGGCACTTGTGGGCATTGATAGGTGGAACTCATGGGCATTGATAGGTGGCACTGGTGGGCACTGTGGGCACTGGCAGGTGGCACTGGCAGGGGGTACTGGTGGGCACAGATGAGGCATAATTGCCTCTTCCTCTTCGGGACCGATGTCCCTTGCAGATAAGCCGGTGATCGGCTTTTTTTTCTCCTCACGCTGTCAGCGTGAGAAAAAAAAAAAAAGATTACTGAGCTTTTGTTTACGTCATGTGATCAGCTGTCATTGGCTGACAGGCGATGGTAAGGGGTCGGGACCGGCCCCTTACTCGGATCTGTGATCACCCGAGTCTCAGTGACTCGGTGATCACAGCGCACGCCGCACGCCCTGCGGGGGGCGCGTGCACAGGGGAGGCCGTCATATGATGGCCTCCCAGAAATTCAGGTCCACGCTGTGGCCGTCATTCGGCTATAGCGCAGACGTCAAGTGCTTAAAGTAGATGTAAACCCGATGTATGAAATTTGAGCTGGGCACATATATCTGCAGTGTTTTCTTATCTCTCTTTAAAGCCCTAAGTCCCATGGCTTTCTCCCGCTCCGTTCTTCTGTTATCAGCATGATAACTTCTGACAAGTTCTCTGACACATGTGATAAAACCAGCCTGAAATTTGTGTCAGGGTGGGTGCTATAAATAGATTGACAGACAGCTGGTCAATTCACAGCACAGCTGTGCAAGTCTCTGCCTATGTGGAGGGGTGTGTGTGCCTATCCTCCAATCAGCTGTCTCACAGTGTATGACAAGACTCCCCTCCCCCTGCTGGAATGCGAAGAGAAAATTCTAACAGGATGTGTACTCTCTAAACCATACATAAAGATGAACGCAGCAGATATACATGTAAAACGCATGTAGGGAGATTTGTTTCATCCCTGTGTATCATCTGAGGCTGTTCACTTCACTGGGTATATGTGAGGGTTTACATCCACTTTAATTTCTGAGCTTTACATAGCTTTATCACACAATATTGCCATCCTAGAATCCTGATTTTACTCTGCTGCAGTTGAGCAACAGAGCTAAGCCATCTCCCAACACCCAGCCTGTGATTGGACAGCAAAAGATCAGCAACAGACTGATAAGGTTATTTCACTGCCCTCCTCTATTGTCAGAATGTTCCTTGTTAGCACATGTGAATGCAGGACACATGATTGGCTCGCAGTCTTGTCTTTACCTCTCAGAAACTGTACACTGCTATACAGGAGGTCAAGTCAAATATAGGCATTTATACTAACTGAATTTTAAATATATTTAATAAATGCATATCTGGAATTTTTGCTGTCTTTTTTTTCCCCTGAAGTTTAGCGTTAAAGCATATTTACTAGTCCTTTGATGTGGTGGCTTAATTAGTTGTCTTTTTTCAAGTTTTTTTTTTTTCTTTTCACTTGATGATTCTGTCAAGTCAGTCCTAGGATAACAACCCTTGGGCTTGAGTATCAGGACAAAAGGAACAAGATAGGACTATGGAACCCTGGCTTCTTCTCCTATTGTCCATAACATAAAGGGGCATGGTTCTGTAGTCATCAGAGAACAATGTAACTGATAACAATCAGCGTAGGCAGCGGGCACAGGAAGGTATCAACTCACAAGTTTTCTGGCAAGATCAACAAGTTTTTTAATGTTTTAAACAGATATAAAAAAAGTCTTTCAATGCAATGTTAAGTTCTCTAAGGGCTCTTTGGCGATGGTGTTAAACTTTTCAGAAATTACTGTAGCAGATGAAATATTTTTGATGTAAATTTAGCACCTTTGTGTCAGTGCAGTGGCGGCCGGTCCATAAGGAGCGCATGATCGCCTCCCCCCCACCCAAAGTTCTCAAGGTTAGTTTGCCTATAAAGAAATCTAATCATAGAATGATTTACTTTTAAATAAACTATAATATGACTAATATTTTATTAACTTTCTTTAAGTTAAAAAATGTTAGTCATATTATGATTTATTTAAAAATAAATCATTCTATGTGTGTGCAGGGACTAATGTGTGTCGGAATAATGCGTTTCTATGAGGTCCGTCAATTTTTGACAAGCAAGTGATTAGACCCTGAGGCTCTAATTGGCTTGTCTTAGGTTGTCCCGGGGGCGCAGTGCTCTCCCACTTTGGATTTTAGCGAATCAATATTTGCCATCGCGTCATTTCCAGTTTCCGGCCTGGCCAATCAGGAGGCTGAAGATTTGGAGCCTGGAAAGAAGACCGGGTTAACACGGGAGCCATGACAGCCCAGCGTTCCCTGGTGAGTGCAGACCTGAAGGGGTTTGTTTGCTCCCCCCCAAAATTTAAAGCACCAGCCGCCACTGTGTCAGAGTATGGGTCACACATATTTCGATTTTTTAGGAACTACAATAAAAATTGGTCCAGAGGTCGTGAAGTTTTTAAAAAATGTCCCATTTTCTAATTTAATATTATTAAAGCGCACCACATTTGGCACCTTTTGGGGGGGTGGGAGCAGGTACCTGTTTTTGACAGGTACCCATCCCCCCTTCCGGGAGACCTCGGCGCGGACTTAGCTGCAGGAAGCTCTGCCCTCCTCCTCCTTCCCACCTCCACCGGGCCATTTAGAAAGTGCAGCGCGCTTGGTGCATGCACAGTAGGGAGCCACCTGTAAAGCTGAAAGGCTTCACTGTTGGTTTCCCTTACAAGGAATGGTGGCAGCAGCACCCGAGAGCCGATGGATGGATCGGCTTGGGGTACCGACATTGGACAGGTAAGTGTCATAATATTAAAAGTCAACAGCTACAGTATTTGTAGCTGATGACTTTTAATTTTTGGAGGGGGGGGGGGCTGGAGCTCTGCGTTAAAGAGAAACTATAATGGTTTTAGGTAAATTTTATTGCAATACTTTTAGGTTTTTACATTTTTAGACTGATGTTTTTACAGTATAACTAAAGGCAAAACTTTTTTTTAGTTTTGGATAGAGTGACGGGGGATTAGAATGTTTGTCAGTTTTTATTGTTGTCTGTGCCCCCGATAAGGAGATTCACCTTCTCTATTTGTCCTGTTTACTATTATCATTGAAAGTGAAAGTAAAGAAAATCCTAAATTTTGGGTTGTCCCCAGAAAATTAATAGAGGGGAAATCTTCCAATGGGGACACTTGTTCTTGTGGTCTGGGGTTCCCCAAGATATTCTCTTATTTTGCAGGGATTTCCTCTCACTTCCTGTTTGGCTATGGGACAGGAAGTGGAGGGAAAGCTCTGCAATGGGACATAGACGGTGAAAAAAAATCTGACAGGCATAGGCGTGCGCAGCCTATTGCATTAGGGTGTGCATCCCAATTCTGAAATGCACATGAACGCCACCTGCTGTCACAGAAAAGAGGCTCTCATGGTGGGAGACAGTTGATAGGGAGCATATTACGTTACACCCTAAATACTGGTGTAACGTGTTCCTGCTGTTGAACCTAGTCTTTAATATAATGAGGGCATTTACACTGGTCAATGGCACCCTCAACCACCCACCTGGTGCTGTCCCTGGATAATGCTAATGCACATGGGGTGATTAGGGTGTGCCCAGGCACACCTGGCACACCCTGTGCGCACGCCTATGCTGACAGGGGTTATAGCTCATCAGGCTTTACTCCCTCTTTAACCGCTTCTGGACCAGTCGCTGCAGTTATACTGGGTGAGCCGTCGTAGCTGTACGTCTGCCCTTTAAGACGCTGTAGGAGGCGCGCACTCATGATCGCTCGTGACAGAACGAAAACCGGGATCTGTGTGTGTAAACACACAAATCCCGATTCTCTCAGGGGAGAAAAGACAGATTGTGTGTTCATACTAAGTATGAACACCAATCTGTCTCCTCCCCTAGTAAGTCCCATCCCCCCACAGTTAGAACACACCTAGGGAGCGCAGTTAACCCCTTGATCGCCCCCTAGTGTTAACTCCTTCCCTGCCAGTGACATTTATACAGTAATCAGTGCATTTTTATAGCACTGATCGCTGTATAAATGTCAGTGGTCCCAAAAATGTGTCAAAAGTGTCCGATTTGTCCGCCGCAATATCGCAGTCCCGATAAAAATCGCTGAGCGCCGCCATTACTAGTAAAAAAAATAATAATAATAAAAATGCCATAAATATATCCCCTATTTTGTAGACGCTATAACTTTTGCGCAAACCAATCAATATACGCTTATTGCGATTTTTTTTTTTACCAAGAATATGTAGAAGAAAACATATCGGCCTAAACTGAGGAAAAAAATTTGTTTGTTTTTTTTTTTTTTTTTATTTGGGTTATTTATTATAGCAAAAAGTAAAAGATATTGGGGGTTATTTACTAAAGGCAAATCCACTTTGCACTACAAGTGCACTTGGAAGTGCAGTCGCTGTAGATCTAAGGGGGGCATGCAAGGAAAAAAAAAACAGCATTTTTGCTTGCACATGATTGGATGATAAAATCAGCAAAGATTCCCCTCATTTCAGAGCTTCTCCTCAGATCTGCAGTGATCTACAGCGACTGCACTTCCAAGTGCACTTTGAAGTGCACTTGCAGTGCACTTGTAGTGCAAAGTGGATTTGCCTTTACTAAATAAACCCCATTGTGTTTTTTTCAAAATTGTCGCTCTTCTTTTGTTTATAGCACAAAAAAAACGCAGAGGTGATCAAATACCACCAAAAGAAAGCTCTATTTGTGGGGAAAAAAGGATGTAAATTTTGTTTGGGTACAGTGTTGCATGACTGCGCAATTGTCAGTTAAAGAGACGCAGTGCCGTATCGCAAAAAATGGGCCTGGTCAGGAAGGGTGTAAATTCTTAAGATAAAAAGGGCTGAAGTGGTTAAGATAAAAAATCTTCTGTGTGTAGCATCTCCCCCAGCCCCACTAATGCTTACCTGAGTCCCATCTCTGTCCAGAGATGTCCACGAGTCCCTCGGTCATCCCAGGACTCCCCTCCACTGATTGGCAGAGACATAGCAGCAGCGGCATTGGTCATTGTCAAAGCCAGTTCAGCCAATTCAAAGCCATTCAAAGTCAGTCAGTCATTGAGGAGAGAAAGGGGCCGGGGCCGGGTCATAGCTACGCGTCTGAATGGACACCGGGAACTGTGACTCGGTTCAGGTGCCCTCATCACAAGCTGCTCGCTGTGGGGCTTTCACCAAGAGGGAGGGGCCAGGAGAGCAGAAGAGGGACATGAAAAGAGGAGGATCCGAGCTGCTCTGTGCAAAACCACTGCACAGAGCAGGTAAGTATAAGATGATTGTTATTTTTTTATTTTTTTTTAAATGTTACTTTACAATCAATTTAACAGACTCCTGCACCATATACACTATATTGTATATGGTGCAGCCACTATGCATGCCTCATTACTGCTTTACTTAGGGTGCCCAAAAGTGCCCCAGGCCTTTTACAATCCTTCTATTGGGCTTCCTTGCTGATTCTATTTCTGCAGCAGTTGAAAAACCAGTGTTGGCAACTAGGAGAACCAGGTTGTAACTCCCTTGGCATACCTCCTAACCATCCCGGATTGCCCGTGAAAGTCCCACCTTGGGAGGTCTGTCCCGTGTCCTGGGCACCTTCATTCCGGGACAATACAATGTCCTGGAATTGCCCCCTGGGCCGATTTGATGCCCGCTAAAAATGCCGCCACTGTCCCTCACTGCCTGGTGTACTGCAAGACCCGCGGCGCTTTATTATTAACCCCCAGGTGCTGCCTGGCTCACTGCCCAAACAACTGGTTGCTAGACACAGTCCGCCTGGCGTCTAGCAACCAGTGACGTCATGATGAGGAGGAGAGCAGGGCCCCAGCATTTAAAGCGAGCCGTAGGAGAATCTCCTCCTCACACCTAAGCAGACCCCTGACTCTGCCCCCACTCCGGGTCTTGCCCGATGTCTGTTCCTGTTTTGGAAGAAAGGTAGGAGAAATGCTTCCTGTCCGGAGGATGCTCCCTTCCATACGCTGCCCCCTCCAGTCATGCTGCTGTACAGTCCCCCCCATACTGCCCTCCACTATCCCCCCTCCTCCCATCATACTTCCCTCCACTACCACCCCACCCATCATACTGCCCTCCACTACCACCCCCTCCCATCATACTGCCCTCCACTACCACCCCTCCCATCATACTGCCCTCCACTACCCCCTTCCATCATACTGCCCTCCACTACGCCCCATCCCATCATACTGCCCTCCACTATCCCCCCTCCCATCATACTGCCCTCCACTATCCCCCCTCCCATCATACTGCCCTCCACTACCCCCTCCCATCGTTCTGCCCTCCACTACCACCCCCTCCCATCATCCTGCCCTCCACTACCACCCCTCCCATCATACTGCCCTCCACTACCCCCTTCCATCATACTGCCCTCCACTACGCCCCATCCCATCATACTGCCCTCCACTATCCCCCCTCCCATCATACTGCCCTCCACTATCCCCCCTCCCATCATACTGCCCTCCACTACCCCCTCCTATCGTTCTGCCCTCCACTACCACCCCCTCCTATCATCCTGCCCTCCACTACCACCCCTCCCATCATACTGCCCTCCACTACCACCCCTCCCATCATACTGCCCTCCACTACCCCCCCATCATACTGCCCTCCACTACCACCCCTCCCATCATACTGCCCTCCCCTACCACCCCTCTCATCATACTGCCCTCCACTACCTCCCTCCCATCATACTGTCCTCCACTACTACCCCTCCCATAGTACTGCCCTCCACTACCACCCCTCCCATCATACTTCCCTCCACTACCACCCCTCCCATCATACTGCCCTCCACTACCACCCCTCCCAACATACTGTCATCCAATATCCTCACTCATATTATACTGCCCTCCACTTTCCCCTCTCCCATCATACTGCCTTCACTGCCTCGCCTTCCATTTTACTGCCCTCCATCATATGCCCTCCACCCCATCATACTGCCCACTGCCATCCCCTCCCATCATACTGCCCTCCACTGCTACCCCCTCCCATCATACTGCCCTCCACCCAATCATATGCCCTCCACTGCCACCCCTCCCATCCTACTGCCCTCCACTCCCACCCCCTCCCATCCTACTCCCCTCTACCCCATCATACTGCCCTCCACTGTCACCCCTACCATCATAATTCCCTCCACCCCATCATACTGCCTACTGCCACCCCTCCCATCATACTGCCCTCCACTGCCATCCCTTCCCATCATACTGCCCTCCACTGCTACCCCCTCCCATCATACTGCCCTCCACCCAATCAAATGCCCTCCACTGCTACCTGTCAGGGACGTGCCGGTGCCCGTCAGGCGAATATGCGTGCACGCGTGCGCACGCGGGGCCTGTCCAGGGCGTTACAGTTGAATTCCCCCACTGGGGGGCGCCGGCGCGCTCCCGCACGTGTCCGCGCATCCACGCGTGCTAGCGCTGTTTGGCGCCAAGGGTTCTTTAAAAGAGTGTCAGTTGCACCCATGAGGTGCTGTTCGTCTGCAGCTCTGCACCTGTGTTCCTGAATCTGCCTGCTATTGTTATTCCTGTTATTGACCCGGCTACGTCTGACCTTCCTGCTATCTCCAATCTGACCCGGCTTGCCTGACTTTGCTTAACCTCTTGTGACCCATTGCCGAACACCTGCCTGAATGCCTGACTACTCTGTGATTATCCTTCTGCCAATACCTGCCTGATCTCCTTCCAAACGGACTGCCTGACTCTTCTTTTGCCTGTGTCCTGTGACGCTGCTTTCCAGCCTGCTTATCCAGCTCCAGGTTCTGCTGCTGCTTCACCTCCCACCTGCCTGCCTACTGATCCGCTTCAGCCTGCCAGCATCTGCAGCTCAGCCTTCCCGGAAGGACCTGTGCCGGCCTCCGCAAGAATCTTCACCAGGCACTCCTACCCACTGTGCTCAAGAGACCACTGTTCCCACTCCAGTGGCTCCTGAACCAGCGCTGTAAGAGAGGTCTTCTTCTACCAGTTGGGCTCAACTACCAGGTACCTAACAGTACGAACAGCCATGACTGAGCCTGCAGGAGAGACCTCTCCCATTAAGGAGATCTGCACGCACTTAGCAGCGCTCACCCAGGCCCGTGAAGACCTTGCAAGACAGCTATACCAGACTGGAGGGACAAGTCCTGAATCTCACTGGTCCTGGAGGTGTGGCTTCTGCCTCAGCGGCTGCCCCAACACAGACTGTTTCATCTCCCTCTGTGGTAATGCTTCCACCTGAGCCGAGGGTCCCCATCCCAGAAAGGTTTTCTGGGGACCGAACCAAGTTCCGGGCCTTCCGCAGCGCGTGTCAACTTTACTTTGCCCTGCAGCCACAGACTTTCTCTCTAGAGGCTACTAAGGTGGGATTTGTCATATCCCTCCTACAAGGAAAACCCCAGACTTGGGCCCACCGCTTGCTTGAAACTGACTCTGTACAGATCCAGTCCTTGCCTTCTTTCTTTGAGGCCATGGCCCAGCTGTACGAGGAACCTCAGCGGACTGCCACAGCGGAGTCAGCTCTGTTCGCGCTCCAGCAAGGCCGCAGACCGGCCGAGGACTATGTCACGGACTTCCGACGCTGGAGCGCGGACACTCAATGGAACAATGCCTTACGCCATCAATTCCACATGGGTTTGTCCGAGGGCTTGAAGGATGAACTTGCTCGAGTTGGTATGCCCGATACCCTTGAGGATCTTATTGCCCTAACGATCCAGATTGACCGACGCCTCCGTGAACGCTGGTCTGAACGTTCTTCCCAGCAAGCACACCCCATGTGGATGACAGCAAGAGCTCCGGTTCCTGCTTCCCGTTACTTACCTCCCTCCTGCTCAAACTCGGCCACTCCAACACTTGATGCTTCTGAACCCATGCAGCTAGGACTAATGCGTTCCACTCTGTCTCCAGAAGAACGGGCACGCCGACGCCAGCTAAACCTTTGCCTTTATTGTGGTGGAGCATGCCACTATGTGAACAACTGCCCAGCCAAGACCCGTAAGTGTTTCCCTTCTACTCCGGCCAGTTTATCTGCTTTGACCGCCAATGCCACTCAACTTGCTCTCCCTCTCTCGTTACAGCTCCAGGGAAGGACAATACAAGTCAACGCCATTATTGACTCCGGGGCATGCAGCTGCTTTATAGACTCTGTCTTTGCCACTCAACAAAATCTTCCCCTGAAAAACAAGATACATAAACTTTCAGTTTTCCTGGCCGATGGTTCCCACATAAAATCCGGACAAGTCTCTCAAGAAACCCTTCCTCTGCCTGTCATCAGTTCATCCCAGCATAAAGAAATCCTAACCCTGGACGTGATCTCCTCTCCGCTGTTCCCGATCATTTTGGGCACGCCCTGGCTCCAGGCCCATAAGCCCCACATCAATTGGACCACCGGTGAAGTCAAGTTCTTGTCTCCTTACTGTCAAAGACATTGCTTACATGAATCCTCTAGATCTGCAGCCACCTTACTTTGTATGGACATTGATCAGGATCTACTCCAAACCATACCGGAGGCCTACCGGGAGTTTGCGGATGTGTTTAGTAAAAAGGGAGCAGACTCCCTGCCACCCCATCGTCCTTACGACTGCCCAATTGAGCTACTCCCTGGGGCCGAGATTCCTTTCGGGCGCATCTTCCCGTTATCTGAAAAAAAGCAGGAAGCACTTAAGCTGTACATCAACGAGAATCTCGAAAAAGGATTTATTTGACCTTCTACCTCCCCAGCTGGTCCCGGAATATTTTTCGTCTCTAAGAAAGATCAGACTCTTCGTCCATGTGTGGACTATCGGGAGCTAAACAAAGTCACTGTTAAGAACCGCTACCCGTTGCCCCTGATACCTGAACTGTTTCAGAAGTTAAGATCTGCCATCATCTTTACCAAACTGGATCTAAGAGGAGCCTACAATCTGGTCCGCATTCAGGCCGGAGATGAATGGAAGACGGCCTTCCGGACCCGTTTTGGGCACTATAAGTATTTAGTCATGCCCTTTGGCCTATGTAATGCTCCTGCCACATTCCAGCATCTGATCAATGATGTATTCAGAGACTTCCTGGACATCTTTGTAATCGTTTATTTGGATGACATTTTGATTTTCTCGAGGTCACTTAGTCAACACCGGGAGCATGTTCGCAGAGTCTTAGGTCGCCTTCGTTTGCACGGACTATACGCTAAAGTAGAGAAATGCGAATTTGAACAAAAGGACATTCAGTTTTTGGGGTTAGTGATCTCCCCAACTGGTATCAAAATGGACCCTCAGAAGGTGTCCGCTGTGCTTGACTGGCCAGTTCCCCTGGATAAGAAGGGCGTGCAGCACTTCATAGGGTTCGCAAATTTCTATAGAAAATTCATTAAGGGGTTCTCCACCATCATCTCACCTATCACGCAACTAACCAAGCAGAACTGTCGTTTTCACTGGAGCCCAGAGGCTCAGGACGCCTTTGAAGAATTGAAGAGGCATTTCACTTCAGCTCCAATTCTCAGCCATCCTGACCCATCTTTACCTTTTATCCTGGGGGCTTCTGAAGTGGCCATGGGAGCAGTCATCTCTCAACGGCAGGGCAACAAAGACCTTATGCATCCCGTGGGATTTTTCTCTCGAAAACTTTCGCCAGCTGAACGGAATTACGACGTGGGTGATCGAGAACTACTCGCTATCAAAACAGCATTGGAGGAGTGGAGGTATCTGTTAGAGGGCGCAGTCCATCCGGTACTAATATATACCGATCACAAAAATCTAGAGTATTTAAGATCTGCCAAACGACTGAAACCTCGACAAGCCCGTTGGGCTTTATTCTTTACACGTTTTTGTTTCCATATTACATACCAGCCAGGAACTAAGAATGTTAAGCCAGATGCGCTATCGCGCATGTTCGATAACCCTAAAGACTTTTCTGTACCTGACACCATTCTGCCTGCAAACAACTTTCTACTTCTTCAGACGGATCTCCTGTCTCTGATCAGAGAGGCATCCCCAGAACCTTCAAGCCTCCAGGGGTTCACCTTAACACCTCGAGATGGATTATTGTGGAGAGGAAGCCAAATATTGGTTCCAGAGAGTGTCCGAGTCAAGGTGCTGACTCTACTTCACGACCATCCACTTGCAGGACATTTTGGGGTTCGTAAGACTCTGGAACTCGTGCAACACACGTTCTGGTGGCCTAATTTGAAGGAGTTTTGCAGGAAGTATGTCAGCTCTTGCCCTGTCTGTATCCAGAACAAAACCACAAGGAACCAAGCCTGGGGACTGTTGAGACCCTTACCAGTACCAGATAGACCCTGGAGGATGATAGCAATGGACTTCATAGTTGAACTACCATGCTCAGAAGGGTGTTCAGCGATCTTTGTGGTCATCGACCGCCTGTCTAAAATGGCCCATTTCGTACCCTTAAAGGGAACACCTTCTGCTGTGGAGACGGCCCGTGTGTTCATCAAGGAGATTGTCAGGCTGCATGGAGTTCCTGCAAATATAGTGTCTGACAGGGGGATGCAGTTTACGTCACGCTTCTGGAAGGCCCTGTGTGAGATCCTGAAGATTGAACTAGCCTTGACCTCAGCATACCATCCCCAAACTAACGGGCAAACGGAAAGGACAAATCAGACTTTGGAGCAATACATTAGGTGTTTTACATCTTTTGTACAAGATGATTGGGTGTCCCTGCTGCCCCTAGCGGAATTTGCTTATAACAATGCCAGCCACTCTGCCACCGGTCAGTCTCCCTTCTTTGCCAATTATGGTTTTCATTTATCCTTTTTACCTGATTTTCTTCCAGAATCCTCAGTTCCAGGGGTCCAGGACACATTGCAGTTTCTCAGCCACAATAACCAGATATTACAGGAAGCGGTATCCAAGGCACAAGCAGACAGTAAAAGGACCTTCGATCAGAAAAGAAGAGGGGATCTAAACCGTCAGCTGGGCGATAAGGTATGGCTGTCTACCAATAACATTAAATTAACTTGTCCTTCCAAGAAGCTTGCTCCTAAGTTTATTGGGCCTTTTTCGGTGAAAAGGAAGATTAATGAAGTGTCCTATGAACTGTGTTTACCTGACTCACTTAAAATTCACCCTGTATTTCATGTGTCGCTGTTGAAGCCTGCCGTGCCTGATCCTTTTTCTGATAGGGGTACCAGGGTCACCGAACCTGTCTTGGTGGACGGAAATGAGGAGTATGAGGTGGAGGCCATTTTCGATTGCAGGAAAAGATTGGGGCAAGTACAGTTTTTGATAAAATGGAAGGGGTATGGTCCAGAAAATAATTCATGGGAACCTGACAGCAATATCCACGCTAAACGTTTAATCCATGCCTATTTTGCTGCCCATCCTGAAAAAAAGAGTTACCTGGGCACCGGAGGCTGCCCATTGGGAGGGGGCAATGTCAGGGACGTGCCCGTCAGGCGAATATGCGTGCGCGCGGGGCCTGTCCAGGGCGTTACAGTTGAATTCCCCCACTGGGGGGCGCCTGTGCGCTCCCGCGTGTCCACGTGCGGGCCCGTGCACGCTAGCGCTGTTTGGCACCAAGGGCTCTTTAAAAGAGTGTCAGTTGCACCCATGAGGTGCTGTTCGTCTGCAGCTCTGCACCTGTGTTTCTGAATCTGCCTGCTATTGTTATTCCTGTTATTGACCCGGCTACATCTGACCTTCCTGCTATCTCCAATCCGACCCGGCTTGCCTGACTTTGCTTAACCTCTTGTGACCGTTGCCGAACACCTGCCTGCCTGCCTGACTACTCTCCTTCTGCCAATACCTGCCTGATCTCCTGCCAAATGGACTGCCTGACTCTGCTTTTGCCTGTGTCCTGTGACGCTGCTTTCCAGCCTGCTTATCCAGCTCCAGGTTCTGCTGCTGCTTCACCTCCCACCTGCCTGCCTACTGATCCGCTTCAGCCTGCCAGCATCTGCAGCTCAGCCTTCCCGGAAGGACTTCTTCTCAGCTCCTGTGCCGGCCTCCGCAAGAATCATCACCAGGCACTCCTACCCACTGTGCTCAAGAGACCACTGTTCCCACTCCAGTGGCTCCTGAACCAGCGCTGTAACAGAGGTCTTCTTCTACCAGTAGGGCTCAACTACCAGGTACCTAACACCACCTCTCCCATCATACTGCCCTCCACTCCCACCCCCTCTCATCATACTGCTCTCCACCCCATCATACTTCCCTCCACCCCATCATACTGCCTACTGCCACCCCTCCCATCATACCGCCCTCCACTGCCACCCCCTCCCATCATACTGCCCTCCACTGCCACCCCTCCCATCATACTGCCCTCCACTGCCACCCCCTCCCATCAAAAACTGTAAAAAAAAACTATAAAAAATAAAATTGTAAAATAAAATATAATGGTAAAAAAATAGTAACAAAATAAAATAACAAAAATGAAACTATTGATCCCGTCCACTGCTCTACTGACCATGTCCACTGCCCTACTGACCACGTCCACTGCCTTACTGACCATGTCCACTGCCCTACTGACCATGTCCACTGCCCTACTGACAATTTCCACTGCTCTACTTACCATGTCCACTGCCCTACTGACCATTTCCACTACCCTACTGACCAGTCCACTGCCCTACTGACCAGTCCACTGCCCTACTGACCACGTCCACTGCTGTACTGACTGACACCATTCACAGACCACACTAACACCACCGGCGGAACTACCAGCAAAGGTCTCTGTACATAGATAATTCTAGAACCCTGCACTCTGTACATAGCTTATTCCAGAACCCTACACTCTTTACATAGCTCATCTCAGAACCCTGCACTATGTATATAGCTCATCCCAGAACCCTGCACTCTGTACATAGCTCATGCCAGAACTCTGCACTCTGTACATAGCTCATTCCAGAACCTTGCACTCCTTACATAGCTCATCCCAGAACCCTGCACTCCTTACATAGCTCATCCCAGAACCCTGTACTCTGTACATAGCTCAACCCAGAACCCTGCACTCTGTACATAGCTCATCCCAGTACCCTTCACTCTGTATATAGCTCATTCCAGAACCCTGCACTCTATACATAGTTTGTCCCAAAGCCTTGCACTCTGTACATAGCTCATCCCAGAACCCAGCACTCTGTATATAGCTCATTCCAAAACCCTGCACTCTGTATATAGCTCATCCCAGAACCCTGTACTCTGTACATAGCTCATCCCAAAACCCTGCACTCTGTACATAGCTCACCCCAGAACCCTGCACTCTGTACATAGCTCATCCCAGAACCCTGCACTCTGTACATAGCTCATCCCAGAAGCCCGACTCTGTACATAGCTCATCCCAGAACCCTGCACTCTGTACATAGCTCAACCCGGAACCCTGCACTCTGTACATAGCTCATCCCAGAACCCTGCACTGTGTACTTATCTCATCCCAGAACCCTGCACTGTGTACTTATCTCATCCCAGAACCCTGCACTCTGTATATAGCTCATCCCAGAACCCTACACTCTGTACATAGCTCATCCCAGAACCCTGCACTCTGTACATAGCTCATTCCAGAACCCTGCACTCTGTACATAGTTTGTCCCAGAACCCTGCACTCTGTACATAGCTCATCCCAGATCCCAGCACTCTGTATATAGCTCATCTCAGAACCCTGCACTCTGTACGTAATGCATCCCAGAACCCTGCACTCTGTACATAGCTCATTCCAGAACCCTGCACTCTGTACATAGCTCATTCCAGAACCCTGCACTCTGTACATAGCTCATTCCAGAACCCTGCACTCTGTACATAGCTCAACCCAGAACCCTGCACTCTGTACATAGCTCATCCCAGAACCCTGCACTCTGTACATAGCTCATCCCAGAACCCTGCACTCTGTACATAGCTCATCCCAGAACCCTGCACTCTGTACATAGCTCATCCCAGAACCCTGCACTCTGTAAATAGCTCATCCCAGAACCCTGCACTCTGTACATAGCTCACCCCAGAACCCTGCACTCTGTACATAGCTCATCCCAGAACCCTGCACTCTGTACATAGCTCATCCCAGAACCCTGCACTCTGTACATAGCTCATTCCAGAACCCTGCACTCTGTACATAGCTCATCCCAGTACCCTTCACTCTGTATATAGCTCATTCCAGAACCCTGCACTCTGTACTTAGTTTATCCCAAAGCCTTGCACTCTGTACATAGCTCATCCCAGAACCCAGCACTCTGTATATAGCTCATTCCAAAACCCTGCACTCTGCATATAGCTCATCCCAGAACCCTGCACTGTGTACATAGCTCATCCCAGAACCCTGCACTCTGTACATAGCATATCCCAGAACCCTGCACTCTGTACATAGCTCATCCCAGAACCCTACACTCTGTACATAGCTCATCCCAGAACCCTGCACTCTGTATCTAGCTCCTTTCAGAACCCTGCACTGTGTACATAGCTCATCCCAGAACCCTGCACTCTGTACATAGCATATCCCAGAACCCTGCACTCTGTACATAGCTCATCCCAGAACCCTACACTCTGTACATAGCTCATCCCAGAACCCTGCACTCTGTATCTAGCTCCTTTCAGAACCCTGCACTGTGTACATAGCTCATCCCAGAACCCTGCACTCTGTACATAGCATATCCCAGAACCCTGCACTCTGTACATAGCTCATCCCAGAACCCTACACTCTGTACATAGCTCATCCCAGAACCCTGCACTCTGTACCTAGCTCCTTTCAGAACCCTGCACTCTGTACCTAGCTCATTCCAGAACCCTGCACTTTGTACATAGCTCATTCCAGAACCCTACACTCTGTACATAGCTCATCCCGGAACTCTGCACTCTGTATATAGCTCATCCCAGAACCCTGCACTTTGTACATAGCTCATCCCAGAACCCTGTACCCTGTACATAGCCCATCCTAGAACCCTGCACCCTGTACATAGCTCATTCCAGAACCCTGCACTCTGTACATAGCTCATTCCAGAACCCTGCACCCTGTACATAGCTCATCCCAGAACCCTGACCTCTGTACATAGTTCATCCCAGAACCCTGCACTCTGTACATAGCTCATCCCAGAACCCTACACTCTGTACATAGCTCATCCCAGAACCCTGCACTCTGTACCTAGCTCCTTTCAGAACCCTGCACTCTGTACCTAGCTCATTCCAGAACCCTGCACTTTGTACATAGCTCATTCCAGAACCCTACACTCTGTACATAGCTCATCCCGAAACCCTGCACTCTGTATATAGCTCATCCCAGAACCCTGCACTTTGTACATAGCTCATCCCAGAACCCTGTACCCTGTACATAGCCCATCCTAGAACCCTGCACCCTGTACATAGCTCATTCCAGAACCCTGCACTCTGTACATAGCTCATTCCAGAACCCTGCACCCTGTACATAGCTCATCCCAGAACCCTGACCTCTGTACATAGTTCATCCCAGAACCCTGCACTCTGTACATATCTCATCCCAGAACCCTGCACTGTGTACTTATCTCATCCCAGAACCCTGCACTCTGTACATAGCTCATCCCAGAACCCTGCACTCTGTACATAGCTCATCCCAGAACCCTGCACTCTGTACATAGCTCATTCCAGAACCCTTCACTCTGTACATAGCTCATCCCAGAACCCTGCACTCTGTACAAAGCTCATCCCAGAACCCTGCACTCTGTACATAGCTCAACCCAGAACCCTGCACTCTGTACATAGCTCATCCCAGAACCCTGCACTCTGTACATAGATCATCGCAGAACCCTGCATTGTGTACTTATCTCATCCCAGAACCCTGCACTCTGTACATATCTCATCCCAGAACCCTGCACTGTGTACTTATCTCATCCCAGAACCCTGCACTCTGTACATAGCTCATCCCAGAACCCTGCACTCTGTACATAGCTCATCCCAGGACCCTGCACTCTGTACGTAGCTCATTCCAGAACCCTTCACTCTGTACATAGCTCATCCCAGAACCCTGCACTCTGTACAAAGCTCATCCCAGAACCCTGCACTCTGTACATAGCTCAACCCAGAACCCTGCACTCTGTACATAGCTCATCCCAGAACCCTGCACTTTGTACATAGCTCATCCCAGAACCCTGCACTCTGTACATAGCTCATCCCAGAACTCTGCACTCTGTACATAGCTCATTCCACAACCCTGCACTCTGTACATAGCTCATTCCATAACCCTGCATTCCTTACATAGCTCATCCCAGAACCCTGCACTCCTTACATAGCTCATCCCAGAACCCTGCACTCTGTACATAGCTCATCCCAGAACCCTGCACTCTGTACATAGCTCATCCCAGAACCCTGCACTCTGTACATAGCTCATTCCAGAACCCTTCACTCTGTACATAGCTCATCCCAGAACGCTGCACTTTGTACAAAGCTCATCCCAGAACCCTGCACTCTGTACATAGCTCAACCCAGAACCCTGCACTCTGTACATAGCTCATCCCAGAACCCTGCACTCTGTACATAGATCATCCCAGAACCCTGCACTGTGTACTTATCTCATCCCAGAACCCTGCACTCTGTACATATCTCATCCCAGAACCCTGCACTGTGTACTTATCTCATCCCAGAACCCTGCACTCTGTACATAGCTCATCCCAGAACCCTGCACTCTGTACATAGCTCATCCCAGGACCCTGCACTCTGTACGTAGCTCATTCCAGAACCCTTCACTCTGTACATAGCTCATCCCAGAACCCTGCACTCTGTACAAAGCTCATCCCAGAACCCTGCACTCTGTACATAGCTCTACCCAGAACCCTGCACTCTGTACATAGCTCATCCCAGAACCCTGCACTTTGTATATAGCTCATCCCAGAACCCTGCACTCTGTACATAGCTCATCCCAGAACTCTGCACTCTGTACATAGCTCATTCCACAACCCTGCACTCTGTACATAGCTCATTCCAGAACCCTGCATTCCTTACATAGCTCATCCCAGAACCCTGCACTCCTTACATAGCTCATCCCAGAACCCTGCACTCTGTACATAGCTCAACCCAGAACCCTGCACTCTGTACATAGCTCATCCCAGAACCCTGCACTCTGTACATAGCTCATCCCAGAACCCTGCACTCTGTACATAGTTTATCCCAAAGCCTTGCACTCTGTACATAGCTCATTCCAGAACCCTGCACCCTATATATAGCTCATCCCAGAACCCTGCACTCTGTACATAGCTCATCCCAGAAGCCCGACTCTGTACATAGCTCATCCCAGAACCCTGCACTCTGTACCTTGCTCACCCCAGAACCCTGAACCCTGTACATAGCTCATCCCAGAACCCTGCACTCTGTACACAGTTTATCCCAAAGCCTTGCACTCTATACATAGCTCATCCCAGAACCCTGCACTCTGTACATAGCTCATCCCAGAACCCTGCACTCTGTACATAGCTCAACCCAGAACCCTGCACTCTGTACATAGCTCAACCCAGAACCCTGCACTCTGTACATAGCTCATCCCAGAACCCTGCACTCTGTACATAGCTCATCCCAGAACCCTGCACTCTGTACATAGCTCATCCCAGAACCCTGCACTCTGTACATAGCTCATCCCAGAACCCTGCACTCTGTACATAGCTCATTCCAGAACCCTGCACTCTGTACATAGCTTATCCCAGAACCCAGCACTCTGTATATAGCTCATTCCAAAACCCTGCGCTCTGTATATAGCTCATCCCAGAACCCTGCACTGTGTACATAGCTCATCCCAGAACCCTGCACTCTGTACATAGCATATCCCAGAACCCTACACTCTGTACTTAGCTCATCCCAGAACCCTACACTCTGTACATAGCTCATCCCAGAACCCTGCACTCTGTACCTAGCTCCTTTCAGAACCCTGCACTCTGTACATAGCTCATTCCAGAACCCTGCACTTTGTACATAGCTCATTCCAGAACCCTACACTCTGTACATAGCTCATCCCGGAACCCTCTACTCTGTATATAGCTCATCCCAGAACCCTGCACTTTGTACATAGCTCATCCCAGAACCCTGTACATAGCCCATCCTAGAACCCTGCACCCTGTACATAGCTCATTTCAGAAACCTGCACCCTGTACATAGCTCATTCCAGAACCCTGCACCCTGTACATAGCTCATCCCAGAACCCTGACCTCTGTACATAGCTCATCCCAGAACACTGCACTCTGTACATAGCTCATCCCAGAACCCTGCACTGTGTACTTATCTCATCCCAGAACCCTGCACTCTGTATATAGCTCATCCCAGAACCCTGCACTCTGTGCATAGCTCATCCCAGAACCCTGCACTCTGTACATAGCTCATCCCAGAACCCTGCACCCTGTACATAGCTCATTCCAGAACCCTGCACCCTGTACACAGCTCATTCCAGAACCCTGCACCCTGTACATAGCTCATCCCAGAACCCTGCACTCTGTACCTAGATCATCCCAGAACCCTGCACTGTGTACTTATCTCATCCCAGAACCCTGCACTCTGTACATAGCTCATCCCAGAACCCTGCACTGTGTACTTATCTCATCCCAGAACCCTGCACTCTGTACATAGCTCATCCCAGAACCCTGCACTCTGTACATAGCTCATCCCAGAACCCTGCACTCTGTACATAGCTCATCCCAGAACCCTGCACTCTGTACATAGCATATCCCAGAACCCTGCACTCTGTACATAGCTCATTGCAGAACCCTGCACTCTGTACATAGCTCATTGCAGAACCCTGCACTCTGTATATAGCTCATCCCCGAACCCTGCACTCTGTACGTAATGCACTCCAAACCCTGCACTCTGTACATAGCTCATCCCAGAACCCTGCACATAATGCACTCCAAACCCTGCATGCTTTTATCCTTTTTTTTAAATGAATATGCTGGGGTTTGTATGTATCCATGAGACTTTTGCTTGCGGAACAATACTAAAAGCATATTTTATAGGTACAAGGAAGTCCGAGTTTTGTTTAATGATGCCCTTAAGCTCCTCCCATTGTCAGAAATTTGACCACACCCACATTTGCCCCATGTGCTATGCAAGGTTACTTCCTTTCTCAAGGGTTCCTCATTCTGAAGTTCAAAAGTTGGGACATATGCCCTTGATAATGTGACAGTGTTCTGGCCTAGAGATTGGCTGCTGGGACTTAGCACTTCCATAAAGTAGGAGATCACATGCTTCCGCAAATCTGAGGCTTAGAGTACTATTTCCAGCTGAAACAGTGGAAAAACGTGGATTTAAGCACAGTGGGGGGAGCACTGGCAAGGTGAGTATATAGGCATACCTCCCAACCATCCCAGATTCCGCAGGACCACCCTGAGATTTCAACTAAATCCTGACATCCTGCAGATCCGGGCTGGAGTCCCAGAGCCCAGTGTTGGAACAAGTTCCAGGACTTGGCTTTGTTATTTCACCTAGGCTTGCATCTCCTATGGGGTGCCCTTCTTGGAGATATTTGCTTGTGCATACTAAACAATAAGACAAAAGAAAAAGACTTTTCTTAAAGTGGATGTAAACCCAAATTTTTTTTTTTTTTTTTAAGTCATAATGTAGAGTATAAGATTTCCTATCATTTGAGCCCAGTCTTGCCACAAAGAGTTAATCCAGCTCTGAGCTTTATTGTTCAGTGAGATAAATCTTGATAAACAGAGAAAAACTTTGTCAAATCCTCCCCCCTTGCTGTGAGTGACAGGTGATTTACATATCTCGTGCACTAGCCTAATGCTGGCCATACACTTTACAGAAAATCGGCCGAACACATTTTCGAAAAACGAACGTTCGACCATGACCGCAAACGATCGTGCCATCATGTAATGACCGATAAATTGTTCAGTGGACATGAATAAATAATTTTTTGTTCGTTTTTTTACATATACCTAGTGCAGACAGTTCGGACGGGAAACACATTAACCTTGCAATTTATCGTATGTTCGGCAGAAATTTTCCAAACTTCCCGTTCGTTTTTTTCCCACAAAAACGTCACAAACGATTATCGATTTGTGCCCATTAACTTGCCGAAAAACGAATGAAGTGTCTATACGAACGATTTTTCGGCCGATTTTTCGTATAGTGTATGGCCAGCATAAGACATGCATTATTTTTTAATTCCCACCCCCACTCCTTTCTTCAGCAGCTCTGCAAGGATTGACTGTTCCACACCTCAGCATGATTTGGCATGCTTAAGTCATGTGGTTACTTTCCTGTCTTTTCACTGGATGTTAGAGATCATAGCAGAAGTTCAGTGTAAGAAATACATAGGAGAAAATGCATATTGACAAGGGGAGTGTAGAGGTGGGCGGGGAGTCTACTGACATCATGACTCCACCCACCAAGCTCCAGACAACAGACCCACCCACAGAATATGCAGTTTTTCGGGTCTCATAACATACAGAGGGGAGACATTTGACAGGTAAAGATACATGCAGGAGGCATGTATATCCTTATAGATAACCCCTATGGTAGTAGTTTAGAAAGGATGACATTGGGTTTACATCCACTTTAAGTCTGGAGTCACCTGTCCCAAGTTCCAACCCCGTTGACCAATTTTCGTATCATTCCCGTAGTATAAGATAGTGTTGTCACTTAGTACGTATTCCTTTCGCTCAGATTCATCAGCCATATAAACATCGTCATCTAAAAAAGAAATCATAAGGTTAGTATATTTTACATATTATATACAGTATATTTAGAATATTTGATGTTCATAGTATGATTCACTGTATTTTAGAACTTAATGCTCTGCAGCAACATTTATTGATTTGTAAAGATAGGCTAAAGCCTATTTGAAGTCCATTCCAGCGAAGCCATGGGGCTTAAGCCCCATTTACATCTAACGCCCCCTGAGCAATCCTTGAATACTCATTTTTGCACACTTTTTTGCACATTTTTCATGCGTTTTTGGGCAACATGCATAGGGCGCCAAAGAAGCTCCTGCACCCTTTTTGGGTGTAGAGCTTCATATGTTTTCTTATCATGCATTTTAGCGCATTTGTTGTGTGTTTTGCTGTACACAAACACGCACGCCTGCTTGCAGATCTTGGTGTGCATTTTTGGAACGTGCAGATGTGAATGCAGCCTGAATCTTTTCATCCAGTGGTGGCGGTGGGCAGTTTTCCCACCTGCTTTGAACAACCTTTTTGCATATGCTGTCTGAGCACCGATCAGTGCAGCACTAATTTTAGCCCTGATGTGATGACATCTCCCCAGGGTTGGTTCTTGACAACCTGGGCTTGTAGGAAGTGGGCTGAAAGACGCTGGCCATCATTCAACCTGAAAGACTGCTGGTAACTAATGGCAGAGTATTGAGGAGGAGAGACTAAATAAATTGTACACACTCCTGCGCTGCTCCTCTATCTTGTTTTTGTGCTAGTAGGTTGCTCACACATTGTGTGTTTCTCACATAAACAAATCACAGTTATATCAAATCAATAAGTGCAGCACTACACATCCAAATCTTACAAAAAATACCAAAGAAAAATCTATTAATATAATCTTATGTGCTAGTATTTACTGGTTACTTCCTGGTAAAATGTGATGATGTCACCTGCCTCTGTCCTACATGTTATATCACAAGCTCTGAGGAAGTCACATGACGTGACGTAGCGTGTAACTGGTATACACTAGCAGAGAGTGGTGGGGTTTTGTTTTAATGCTTTTAATCAATGGATTAATACTAAACATGCAATTTATCTGTGTGCATTGAGGTTTAATGAGTGCGATCTTTTATTAAATATTATCATTTTTCTATGGAAAGCGTTCTTTGCCTTGAGTGACAAAATCTGGAGAGGCGATACAGAGTCAGAGAAGCGGAGAATATGATTTAACCCATTACAGGGAAAGGCTTGGTTTGACCTTATAATATACATGTCATCATATCAAGGTGAGAGCACAGCCTGGCTCGAGAGTGACCACAAGTTAGAGGACAGAGTGATTTGCCAAGCATAATATATCATCACGGAAGAATATTTATGCATCGCATCCTAGCCCATTATGTTGCACTTACCTGCAAACAAAGTCTGCAATGTCCCCAAGGTCCCTGCTGGTGGCCGCATCTATCTTCATTCCTCTTCCTCCTGGGGCCATGGACTCCGGCTCTGTGACTGGCCGGAGTCGCAGGATGTCACTGCCGCTTATACACACAGGAGCCAACGGTCACAGCATGGGCCCTATAGAAACGTGCCCTTTCTTCAGTGCGCATGCGCTGATGACGTCGGCGCAAGCCTATATGGTATATATCTCCTAAATTGTGCAGGTTTAGGAGATATTTCCAGTACCTACAGTTAAGCCTTATTATAGGCTTACCTGTAGGTAAAAGTGGTGTGTAAGGGTTTACTTTACAACCACTTTAAAGAGGTTATAAAGCTCCATTTTCATGTTGTACCTATAGGTAAGCCTATAATAAGGCTCATCTATAGGTACAGTAAATATTTCCTAAACATGCACTGTTTAGGAGATATTTACTTTGTACTGCGCCGATGATGTCATCGGTGCATGTGCTGTGAAGAAACGGACCTTCCGTGCCCGCCGTGACTGGCGGCTCTCACGCACATGCGTGCGGGAGTGACATCACGCAACCCCAGCCAGTCACAGAGTCGGAGTCCACACCCCCGGAAGGAAGAGGAGCGAAGATTGATGCGGCCTCCAGTGGGTGAAGCGCAGGCTTAGTTTGCAGGCAAGTGTCATATAATATGCTAGTATGCGATGCATACTAGCACATTATGCTTTTACTTGCAGGGAACAAAAAGGGAAGTAAAACCCATCAGGGTTTACTTCCTCTTTAAAGCCCAATTGAAAGTTCAGTTTAAACAGCTAAATGCTTTCAAGGTACATCAAAACTAAAGGTGTGAAATGTCTTACCATTTCTTTTCTTTGAAAAGCCTGTCCTCTGCCAGCATACTGTAGAGGAGGACCCTTGATCTCTATGTGGAAGGAGTGGTCCATTGGCATAGGTCTGACACACCACCTTGCTGAATCAGAGCTATAGCTATAGCTCTGACTCAGCTGGGGGCATTTAGATCTCTGCAGAGAGACCACTGCTTTCACACAGAGAGCAAAGATTCTTTTCTGTAGCCTACGGTCAGGGGGCAAGCTTAAAGAAATATAATGCACCATAAACGTTTTTAGTC
Source organism: Aquarana catesbeiana (assembly GCF_042186555.1). Taxonomy (NCBI): domain Eukaryota; kingdom Metazoa; phylum Chordata; class Amphibia; order Anura; family Ranidae; genus Aquarana; species Aquarana catesbeiana. Next base: position 187,287,379 of record NC_133335.1, read on the forward strand.
CAACTGAATGTTCCGTTGGGCTTTGTAGGGCCTCCTCACCCAGAAGTTATCTTTTAGTGTGCTCAGCCTGTGGCCCTCAGAGTCCTCTGATGTGGCCCTCAACCTCAAACCAGGGAAGCGCATGCTCTGGGTCAGCACCCCTTTGATCGCGGTCTTGGCTTGCCAATCTGCTATCCCAGAGCATCAGATGCAGCAAAGGAAGCAGGCGGCCACAGAGAGAGCACGAGCTGCATAAGCTGATGCTTCCTCTGTAGCGCTGGCTCCTGTACCAGGAAACCTTTCTAGCAGCCTGGAGACAGAGAGCGATGCCAGCAGAAGCTGAAAGAGGAAAGAAGGTCAGTGTATTAAACACATACACTGTGGTTTTGCAATGGGCATATTAGCACCTATAAAAAGGTTAACAACTATTAGGCTGCTTCCACAGTAATCCGCGGGTGCAGTCCAGTACACCTGCGGCTTTCCTGCGGGTTAGCTGCACTGAGCCATAGACTTCTATTATATCCTGCGAGTTTCGTGCGCTTTCTGAAAGTGCAGCAAAATTCCTGAATGCAGGATCTTTGCTGCACTTTCAGAAAGTGCACCACACCCGCATGATATAATAGAAGTCTATGGTAAACCGCAGTGCATCAGAAAGAAGCATTATAGGGGGCTCAGGACAGTAAGGGCTTGTTTACATTTATGGTTGGGGGGTAAAACCCCATAACTGAGACATGTCTTTATCACCCCAACCACTGGTGTAGCATCAGGGGTCAGTTTTACACTTGGACAGGAGGGACGGTGGGGGCAGAATATACAGGAACCGAATTTTCATTTCTGCAACCACTGAAAGCCGGCTTCTCTCCCTCCCACTGGCATTCAGCAGCTGCTGAAAGAAAACGTTCGCTATGCTGTTAAATAAAATAAAAAAATGTAAATTCTGAGCCCGTGACCGATTACCAAATCACTTAGGTGGCCTTCGCTCTTCAAAAGGTTGAGCACCCCTGTTTTTAGTGTATGGTGGATGCCTGAGAGGCTGTAACTACCTAATGGTTTCTTCTATCTTGTGGGGTGCAATTTTTAGATTTGAGTTCCTTGGCTGTACTTTTGCTGCGGCTAATATGAACCAGTAGCACTATGTGTTGGATGTTTTGGCCAAAAAGATCAAATTTCCCATAAAATTTCCAGAGCAATTCTGTTTTGTTCATCTGTACTCACCAATAGGGACATTGACAGTATATAAAACCCAAGAAAGTTTCAAAGACTTCCTAACTCTACCCAAAACATTAAAAAAGGTTTTGTCTGGAGTTGAGCTTTAAAATTTTCAACATGTAGCGCTATTTAAAGTGGAATTAATGTATAGCCTTAGTATGAGACATTACATGTAGGTAGGCTTTATTGCAGAACAGACTCTGTATGTCTCCTCTGCAGTGTTTTTGCCTGCCTGCAAAGTAATGTTTCTTCTGAACGTAAATGCCTGTGCAGATCAGTGTATTTTCTTGGCATGCCTTGAAGTTACACCATTCAGAACCAGCCAATCAAGAAGGTTAAAGGTACCGAACCCAAATGAGACCAGGCAGAGATATCACAGCCAGTGGGGAGCTCAAAAATATCTTTGCTGGAGTGGAGCTGAGCTTAACAGACTTTAGTTCTATTGTATATTAAAGGAGGGGTAAACTCCCTTGGTTGACTTTTACCTATAGGTAAGCCTATAATAAGGCTTACCTAAAGGTCCAGTAAACATCTCCTAACGGTGCACCGTTTAGGAGACATTTACTTCAAAAGCAGCCGGTGAAGTCACTGGCACATGCGCTCTGAAGTAACGACATTACTGTGCCATTCCTTCAGAGCCCTATGTGGTAAACAGTGACTTCAGTGCGTATGTGTGAGAGTGATGTCATCGTGGCTCGGCCATTCGTACCGCCGAAGCCCGCAAACCTTGAAGGAAAACCGGGTAAAGATGGATGCACCTACAGTGGAACCACTGGAGGGCTTCATTTTCAGGTAAGTCAGCCATAATGTGCTAGTATGCAGTGCATACTAGCACATTATGGCGTAAACTGCCCGTGGCCCAATTTTCTTTTTTTTTATTGTTGCTGTGGTTTACTACCGCTTTACCAAGTGAACCTGTGTTCTCTGCAAACATCCAATGATTTGAATGTAGATTTGAAAAGAACTTTTTTTTACATTATTGGATGTTTTAATCGAACATAGGCCAACTCCTAGTTATTCTGAAAAACAGGCCTCCCATTTAACCAATCCCATAAGCCAAATGTTGAGACAGCGCCTGGTTTAAAAATCATTGATTTGTTGCCCACTCACAACATTTATACATAGATCAGTGTCTCTTTTAATGAGTTAGTAATCTGTGATAGGTTACTCAGGTCTTACCATTGGCCCATGGGTTGAAGAGTAGAGTAAATCCTGGCATCTTATGTGATGTGTATCCTCCAGAGAAGAAGCGGACATTCATTTGATAAGATCCAATGATAGCCGTAACAGGAGGTATGATCCGTACAATCAGAGAGTTTGAGGTGGTAGAGTCGGAAACTGCCCTCCATTTCCCTTTAGAGACTTCTTTTTTCGTTAAAGAGAATGTGGCTTTTGTTCCTTTGGCAACCTTAGGTGATTTCCCTTAAAGAAAAAACATTATACATACCATGAATGTATGGTACAGCAAATGTTAAGCTCTCTAACAGTGGCAGCTGGTCCACCCCCCAGGGTCAGTCAGTAGTCAGGGCCCTGCTTTTACCCCATCTCGTGGCCAATCGGATGATGGGTCTCATGCCTTCTTCCTGATTAGCCGGGAAGAGAATCAGTGTTACAATTCGCTACTGTCACACAACAGGGTGGGCTTTGGGTTCAGTGTTCTGCGCCCCAAGCCCACACTTTTTTTAAGCCCATTGGAGCCTCTGGCTCTAATCATGTGCTTAAAAAAAAAATCCCCGATTGGAATCCATTCGTCCGGCACACTGCATGTAGATTAGGGGGCCAGATGCATGGACTGTCAGGGCGGCGCCCGTGCGCCCCTAATGAATGGGCCACCACTGCTCTCTAATCCAATCCAGAGTGGCTAACCCTTACATAGAGATGGCTAAGCATTACAATGAGATGGATGGGCGAATAGTTCAGCGGTGCTTTTTTTATTGTTTCTATCATATCCAATGCTTTTCAGGGTTTTAATATATGTAGCATGACCCCCTAGGGCGCTGCTTGGATTTACCTGCTCATCTACGCTGCCATGACCTGAACATTCCAACCCACCTGACACTCTGGGTTCATACATCTTTGCACCACCTTAAAGCAATAAGTTAGACAACTCTGTGTGTTTATATGCTGATGATGTTTACTAGGACAGTTCAAAGATGATATTGTCACAAAATGGAGGTAATAGATCTGCTGAGTTTTAGGCAACAGCACCAACTCAGCAAAGGAATTCCTCCGAATAACACAAGTCAAGATATTTGCAGGTAAACAGTCTATTATATACAAATGTACAGTGGAGTACTGCTTGCACCTGGAAGGATAAACAAGGTTAAATGGTTATACTGACAAACTTCTAAAGGGGAAACCTCGCCCAGCCTATAAACCTTTAACCCTAATGAGAGGTCAGACTTAATGGCAATGGTATAAGGACCCTTGTGGCAATAATGACAGCAATATCCCCGCAGATCTGATGGTCTTCACCAACACGTAGGAGCTCATTAATTTTATGCAATAAGGTGTAATAGCAAGCAATAAGATTTCTTGAAACAGTAAAAGCTAAAGGTGTCTATGCAGGGTTCAGTATAGTATTCCCAAGGTAAAGGTGTCTGTGCAAAGTGTTCCAGTGAAACTGCGAGAAAAGGGTTTGTAAAGGTGGGCGACTGCCCTCTCACCAACGACTAGGCCGATTCAATTCCCTCTGGACAGCAGACGCTGTAGCGTGCAATGGATCTGCCGTTTCGATCTCCCAATGTGAAGCTTAGGACACAGGTTGGCAAGCGACCAAGTGGTGCTGGATGGATGTCCGACGAACAGCAAGCAGTGAATAAAGCAGTGAATTATGGTACACCGCGTGGTAGGCTGCGGCTTCTCTATCCCCATGCATGGGGAGGTCTGTCTTAGGTCAGGCCCAGGAGGAAGAGAGCGCAGGGCAGAGCTTTGGCTTCTTATATAGTTCCTCCCAGCAATCTTTCCAATGGCAGCAAAGATCCCTTGGATATGTAGTCCATGTACAGGGTCATGTAAAGCAATTATCAGTCTGTGGAACTACTCACCCCACAATCCCTTTCGCTTGGCTCACAAACATTATGTCAATTGATAACACTGGGCACTAGAGGGACATGCGATGCACAGAAATACTGGAGGAACACTGTACTTTATAGTTGTAGTCCACATTGCTAAGTCCTCCCCCCACTTGAAAGTCTTTGGTCCCTAAAGACAGATTACAACCTGTGGAATCACTTTACTATATCATAAAACTGAATATTTAATCATCTGATAAACTAGAAGTTGTAATAGCTAACAACTGACCCAACAAGGGATCTTCTAACAGCAAATTATATACATCCTCAGGCAAAGTCATATTAATTTTGTGACAAGCCAGTAACAAGTTAGTGGCCCACCCAGTAGTGTCAGGAGGTGGATCAAGGTAGATGTTTTCCAGTGGCCCTGTCCCTGTTCCCCAGAAACTGCATCCAGATTCAGGTTCAAGTTCTACTTCAGGCTCTGGTTCTGGTTCAGGGAGCATCTCTCTCTCTGCGAGGTTAGTAGGAGGTTTGGGAGCATCCATTACACTCAGCACTTCACTGGGTTCCATCTTGACCTCCTCATTTCCCCTCGGTGGAGGTGGATCTGATGTTTAAATTTCAGGCAAAGGGAGACATGTCCTCCTCCTGAGGGATGGTCTTTGACAGTCTTCTTCCTCAGTACCAGGGACTATGGAATCATCTTCCGAAGGAGAAACCCACAACCAATCAACAGTTAATTGTTCATCGTCACTATCCTCTGCAGGGAGTGTGGGTGGGCAAGTTTTCCAGGCCCTAGGCATCAGCGTCAGAGACCGATAAATCTCTAAGCAAGGGGGTGAGGGTACTCGAACAGCCACTAATATAGACAGTAAATGGTTTTGATGCCAAGTCTTGAGAGGACCAGTCTTCCCTTCAGGGGGGTCTGATACACAGGGAGGCCAGGTAGTTGTTTACAAACAATGTAGGGTTGGGAACGCCATCAATCAGCCAGCTTATGCTTCCCTGGCACCCCTAGATTACTGCAACAACACTCGATCTCCAGTTTGTAAATCCTGAACCCTCGCTCTGAGATCAAAGTTTTTCTTGTTCCTTTGTTCTCTGATGGTAGAGGCCTCCTTGGCTTTCTCATAAGCCACTTTTAGATTGTTCCAAAGTCAATGTATCCCCTATAAGAGGCTTGGGAGGTGTGATCTAGGGATGTGTCAGAAACCATGAATCAGACCGAGACAGAAGTACAATTAAATCACACTTGTTTATTAATAAAAAATAAAAAGGTAAATAGAGTAATCGTAGTCAAAGCATAGCCAGAGTTCAGTAACCAGATCGGGTAATCAGCCAAGCCAAAGTTCAGTAACCAAATCGGGTAATCAGCCAGTCCTGAAGTCAGGGATCCAAGTGGAACAGCAAGCAAAGGTGCCAGAATAGATGTCAGCAAGCTGGTCTTCAAACAGATACACAGGAGAATGGTTTCTTATGATGTGATCAAGGCAAAGGCAGGAAAGGAATGAGCTGGACGTCTTTAAGTAGGCATGACTGACGAGCAGATCCACAACAGCTGGTTACCTGTGGAGAGAGAGGAGAGCTGGCAATTAGCCGACAGCTGAACGGCCAGCTCAGAGAAGGAAGGGCTGAGCCAGCCCTGACAGGATGTTCCAAAAGCCAGATCCACAGGTAGATGAGCTTCTCTCCCGAACATTAACCTGTAGGGAGAGTATCCAGTAGAATCATTTGAGGTGCAACTATAAGCATGAACTACTGCAGCAATATGATCCCCCAATGCTGTTTCTTCTCTAATGAGAGAGTCCCCAACATGTTCAGCAGAGTATGGTTGAAACACTCAGGTTGTGGATCCCCTTGAGGATGGTAAAGAGTATTCCTGGATTTCTTTATGCTTAAGAGTTCACATAATCTTCTGATTAGCTTGCTCTCAAAGTCCCGACCTTGATCCCAATGCAGGAGCTGAGGCAACCCGTAATGAACGAAGCACTTCTCCACTAGAGTCTTTGCCATAGTACTAGCTTGTTGATCCCTAGTGGGAAAAGCTTGAGCAAATTGGGTGAAATGAATTGTCACAACCAGGACATTACTTTGTCCACTCAGGTCAGGGTCAAGACAAAAGAAATCAATGCACACCAACTCCATGGGTCCCTGACTTTGAAGATGGCTCATTGGGGCTTCCCTGCTTGGTAAGGTCTTTCTCTGAATGCATCTAGCAGTAGCTTTCCACCTCTGTTCTCATGGACGGCCAGTAAAACCAATCCCTGACCAGCTTGAAGGTTCTATCTGGGCCTAAGTGACCATGATCATCATGAAGAGCGGTCAACACAGTTAGATGATGTTTCTCTGGGAGGAACAGTTGACTCACACCTTCTGCCTCCTCAGAGGGACCTCTTCGATATATGACCCCATCTTCCAGCTTAATTCGTTCCCACTCTCTATGGATTATTTTTGCCCCCTCAATGGGGCTATTCACCAGTCTTAAGGTCTTGGCCAGATAGCGATTTCCTTATCAGACTCCCCAGTGGATCCTCCGTTGATCCCGTCTCATATTCTCTTTTGTCAGCTGAGGCAATTCTTGACTGCGTACTTGGGTTAAATCACAGTAATACTTTGGTTATCCCACGGGGGTGACTCCTACAGCTTCAGCCACTGTGGCTCCTCTGTGTTTGTGCTCTACTCCTTGATACACGGTCTGTACTTCTTTGAGAGGTAAAGTCTAAACTGAACCCTCTCCCCCACTGTTCATCTATATATCCCTTCCCCTTCACTCTCTCTGGTTCATTACTCAGTATGCTGCCTTCATATTCACATTTTACCATGTGGCTAACACTAATGTTTTTTTACCTATGTATATCCTTCATTAAACAGAACATTCAAAAACCTTCAGCGTCTGTCTCCTCAACAGTGAGTTTATTCATCGAGTTAAAGTGTCTGATGCAAGAGATAAAATAGATCACCAGGTCGTGTAAACCCTAAATGTCACTGGAGATAAAGCTTATGGCCTTGGAGTTGAGTCAGAACAGAATGCATTAAGATAAAAAAACTTTTGCCTTTACAACTCCTTTCATTTATTTCACTTAGGGTTTACATCTCATTTCCTCTTTGACTCTATACTCTTACAAATCAAAATTACATGCATATGTGTTGGACAGTATTTTATGAAAATAAATGGCATAAGATGAATGGGACAGTATTACTATTGATTATTTTAAGTTTCATGTAATGGTTTGGAATTTGTCTCATGCATATTAACTAATAATGTTCTCTGCATTTGAATTCCAAAATGTCTTACCTGTTTCAACATCAAATGTAACACTGTCATCCTTTTTCAGGGCTCTGTTTAGAGAGAGAGTCATCTGAAAGGCTTGTCCTCTTCTCACAATGAGTTGCTTGGAGATATAGTCACTAGTGTGATGATCAAGCTTGTTCTTTGCCGTATGAAGGTCAACATTTTTCACATACAGCATGTCTGGGGAAATATATGGCAACATTTAACATCTTATCTTATCTGTATTTTATCCTATGGCTCTCCTCTGATAAAACAATGGCATTGATTCTTAAGGGAAATTTTTCTCGACTTTTGCAGGTCCTTTTTTTACCAGCTGGAGCAAAATATGTAGATGGTGCTTTATGAACCAAGTAGATTACAAATGTGGTTTTTATGTTTCAGATAAAACGTGAAAACAAACCTCTAATTACTAACCTCATTCATTTAAGGCTACCTGCAATTTAAAAAAAAGTGCATTTATCCCTTTTGACCCTTTAGCCTAAACCAAGAGTGTCCAAACTTTCTAAAAAAGGGCCAATTTAATGGCCCCCAGACATTAGGGGGATCATACTGGCCCCAGGGAATCAAAAATACCCCAGCATCAGTTGGACTAAATAATGCCTCAAGCTTGGAGGTTTAGTGCCTGTAGTCATTAGGGGGAGGAATAATGCCCTATCATTGGTATCAGTGGGAGGAATAGTGCCCCATCGTCAGTGTCAGTGGGAGTAATAGTGCCCCTGTTGTTGGTGTCAGTGGGAGGAATAGTGCCCCATCATTGGTGTCAGTGGTAGAAATAGTGGCCCATCATTGGTATTAGTAAGAGGACTAGAGCCCCATTATTGACATCAGTTGACGGAATGCCGAATCATCGTTCCTATCAGAGGGAAGAATAATGTTCCATCATTGATATCAGTGGGAGGAATAGTGTCCCATCAATAGAATCAGTGGGAGGAATAGTGTCCTATCATTGGTATCAGTGAGAGGAATAATGTTCCATCATTGGTATTAGTAGGAACAATAGTATCCCATCATTAGAATCAGTGGGAGGAATAGTGTCTCATTGTTGGTATCAGTGGGAGGAATAGTGTCCCATCATCAGTATCAGTGGGAGGAATAATACCCCATCATTGTTGTCAAATGGAAGAGTAGTACCTCATTGTTGGTGTCATTGGGAGAAATATTGGCCCATTGTTAGTGTCAGTGGGAAGAATAGTGCCCCATCATTGGTGTAAGTGGGAAGAATAGTACCTCATTGTTGGTATGCGTGGGAGGAATAGTGTCCCATCATCACGGTCAGTGGAAGGAATTTTGGCCATCATTCATGTGAGTGAAAATAGTGTCCTATCATTCCCATTAAGGGGAGGAAAACTGCCCTATCATTGATGTCACTGGGAGGAACAGTGCCACATTTCATTGGGAGGAGCAGCACTCAAAGGGCCAGTTAAAGGGAATCAAAGGGCCACAATCAGGAGACCACTGTCGTAAACTAACCTAATTCACCTACCCCCTCCACAGATACATACCAAGACCTCTGCTATTGGTGCACATCCAGTGCTACAACTTTCACTGTTTTGGCCACACCTGCACATTACAGCCCATAGACTTTAATAGAGTTGTGCAAATAAACTAAAGAAAAGAAAAAATTACCAGTTTGGGCTCTACCCTCTTCCTCTTATAATCTAAAAAAGGCTGCAGAATCCTCATAATGCTAACATATTAAGTGATCCACTTCATCAACACACATTGTACAAAAGCTTTATTAACACAAAAAAATGCACACAAACACATACCCTAAAAAAACAAAAACAACTACAAACCCGTCCCCCCTTTAATTATTCCATGAGTGTTGTTCATAGCATGATCGGTTAAAGTGAAGGGAACTCTTAAGGTGTCAGCATACCATTTTGGACAATTTCATGCTCCCACCTCTGTGGGAACAGTTTGGGGATGGCCTCTTCCTCTTACATGACTGCGCACCAATGCACAAACCAAGGTCCATAAAGACATGGATGAGCGAGTTTGGGATGGAGGAACTTCACTGGCCTGCACAGAGTCCTGACCTCAACCCGATAGAACACCTTTGGGATGAATTAGAGAGGAGACTATGAACCAGGGCTTGTTGTTCAACATCAGTGCCTAACCTCACAAATGTGCTTCTGGAAGAATGGTCAAACATTCTCATGGACACACTCCTAAACCTTGTGGACAGCCTTCCCAGAAGAGTTGAAGCTGTTATAGCTGCAAAGGGTGGGCCAACGCAATATTAACACTACAAACTAAGACTGGGATGCCATTAAAGTTCATGTAAGAGCGGCAAGGATGTGGAATTCCCTTCTACAGGCGGTGGTCTCAACAGGGAGCTTTGATAGTTTCAAAAAACTATTAGATAAGCACCTGAACGACCGCAACATACAGGGATATACAGTGTAATACTGACATATAATCACACACTTGGTTGGACTTGATGGACTTGTGTCTTTTTTCAACCTCACCTACAATGTAACTGTATGCGTCTAAAGGCAGGTGTCCCAATACTTTTGGTAATATAGTGTAAAAACTGTCCTGGAAGTAATGCTGGACTTTTTCAACGGATCATAACCCAATTTGTTGGTGCATACTAGGGATGAGCTTTCTGTTTGGGTCGAAGATGAGTTCGACTTGAACATTGGCTGTTTGCCCGTTCGTCGAAAACCGAACATTTTGGGCTGTTCACGCCAAATTCGAGTGACACGTAACAGCACATAATGCACTGCGGGAGCGCAGTGCATTGCTGTACGATGATTGGCCAGAGCATGCACCATGACCTGCATGCTTTGGCCAATCACAGCGCCCTCAGCTAAGAGAGCCATAATTGGCCAAAGGCAGGGTGCCTTTCGCCAATCATGGCTCAGGGTGACTAAGTCCACGCCCACACTATATAAAGCTGACTGCACGTCGGCCTCGTGTAGTGTGTCGTTGCCGGCCTGGACAGAGAGAGACTGTCATTTAGATTGAGCTGGCAGGCAGATTATTCAGTTAGCTGCACTGTATTTCATATATATATATATATATATATATATATACAGTCAGTCTAGTATATATATATATATCCACTGCATACAGTTTAGCTAGATCTCACTGCGGTCCGTTCCTGGTGGTGTACTGTTTCAACTATACGTCTGGCAGGCAGGTGATTCACTTAGCTGCCGTGTATTTCATATATATATATATATATATATATATATATATATATATATATATACAGTTAGTCTTTTATATATATATATATATATATATATTCAAACTTTGGGTGGGTTACTGCCTTTTCTTTGTCCTTGCTGTTGGACTGGAATGGTGTCAAGGTGGACTCCCTGTTCTCCACCGATATCCATTAACATAAACGAAGGGACACGTTCTCCAATGCAAATATATTTACTGAATCTTCAAATCATCAAAATCGTCATGTACATCAATTGCAGCTACTGTATACAGTTGCAAGCATCCCTGCTCTTCCTCAGGCTGTATGGCTTTGTGTGAAAATTCTATGAGTGATTCCCTCTTTTGTTCAAAAACTCTAGTACAAGTGGGTGTTACCCCACAGGTGTGTCCCATGCTTCCAAAATGAAAGGCCCTGGGAGAAAAACATTAACCCCATATCAGTTCCAATTTGTTTCCTACCTAGGCAAACAGATGGCTGCACAAGCCAAATAGATTGAGAAAGAGATAAAACAAATTTTTCAACTCATAGTGTCACAATCAAAACATCAATAATTCCATATAAACATATTTTCATTCATCATCTAGATAAAAATATCTTAAATGAAAAAATCGCATACAGGTGCAATAGACATGTAGTCCACAAATTCCAATCAGGACTTCATAGGATTTTCATCCTTCTGATCAATTCCCACTTATTCCCATGTGTCAAAATGCGACTATCTGAAAATAGAAAATGTAAAAAAGTCGCTAACTGGATCATCATAAAAATAGATGCAACTATCTGAAAATAGAAAATGTAAAAAAGTCGCTAACTGGATAGTCATAAAAATAGGTACAAATCATAGTCCCTATTCATCCCATCTGGATAGAGGGATCGTAACCTGTTGATCCACCAAACCTCTCACTGCTTAAGTCTCAGTATTCTGTCACCCCCTCTTCTGTCTCAGGGAACCTCCTCAAGCACCATAAATCTTAAATCTGAGTCCTGATGCCCTTTCTCCAAAAAATGTCTTGATACTGGCAGCCCTGGTTGTTTCAATCTAATGGTGCTGCGATGCTGTGCGATTCGGTCTTTAATCTTTTGGGTTGTTTCATCAACATACAACAATTTGCATGGGCAGGTCAGAATATAGATCACATAGGAGGATTGGCATGTAAAAAATCCTTTAATCGCAACCTTATCTCCATTTTCAGGATGGACATACTGGTCACCTTTAAGTAAAAGCTTACATTGAATGCAACTCAAGCAGGGAAAGCACCCCTTCCCTTTCTTACCCAGAAATGTCATTTTAGATATGTTTTCCCTTGGTCTATACTCTGATCTCACCAATGCGTCTTGCAGCGTTTTATTCCTTCTAAAGGCTTTAAATGGTGTTTGTTGAAAGACCTCAATCTGTGGATAGGAGCGTTTTAAAAGGGGCCAATGTTTCTTGATGACTCTAAAAACCTGCTCGCTGTAACTGTGAAATTGCATCAAAAACGGTAATCGTCTCGTCTGTGGTCTATGTCTCACTGAAGCTGTACCCATCTCCTCCTGCTCTATCTTTTTTACTTCTTGTGAAAAATGTAATTGGGATATCTTCGTTCCTGAAACTTAGAACACATTTCTTTCATTCTTAAATTCCTCACGGTTTCATTACTAACTATTCTCCTGACCCGCAAAAGTTGGCTTCTTACAATGGAGCGGAAGACATGGGGGGGATAAGAGCTGTCAAACAATAGTAACTGATTCCTATCCTACTCCTATCAGTCGGCTTGATATACAAATCGGATTCCATACGATTGTTATCAATGTAAATCCTGGTCTCCAAAAATGGAACCGATTTCCCCCCAATGTTGATTTTGAATTGGATCTCATGAGAAAAATCGTTCAGCATCACATCAAAGGCAAGTAGCGATTCCATGTTGCCCCGCCATATGACAAAAACATCATCAATGTATCGCCACCAGGTGGCGCAATGGCTTTTAAATAATTCATTCTGAAAGATGTACCTGTGTTCAAAGTCATTCATAAATGTACAGGCATATGGCGGGGCAACATTAGAACCCATTGCAACTCCTTTCAGTTTTCATAAAAAAATTAATCCTTAAACAGAAAATAGTTGTTTGATAATATTATTTTAAATAATTTTTCAAAAAGAGAGATTTGCATGTCTGAAAAGTTATTACATCCTCTAATCAGATCCATCGCCGCATCAATACCAGGTTGATGTGAGATGGATGTGTACAGACTATTGACATCCCAAGTGACTAAAATTTCATTTCCAGAACACTGGGAAATTTCCTTGATTTTACACAAAAAATCATTAGTGTCCTTGATATATGCTCTGGTGTTCTTCACAAGGGGTGCCAAGATCTTGTCTAAGAACTGTGCAGTTGGAACAAAAATAGAATCGCGTCCTGACACTATGGGACGACCAGGTGGAGTATAGCTGTCTTTGTGTGTTTTAGGTAAGGTATACAAAATGGGAATCCGGGTATGAGCAGGTAACAAAAAATCATAAAGATCTCGTGTGATCATTCCCTTTCTAGTTGCTTCCTAATTTGCCAGGTGAGGTCATTCGGCACCTTTTTATAGACAGTTTGGTCACTCAACTGACGTAGGATTTCATTTTCATACAGTTGTGGGTCCATCACCACTACCTGACCCCCTTTATCTGCCAGCTTTACTATAATGTCCTCCCATCGGCTGAGACTTCTGAAAGCAGATCGTTCTGTGTGTGACAGGTTATTGGACACATGGTCTCTATAATCAATTTGAGGGACCAATTCCTTTATTTCCCGGGATACCTCTTTCACAAAAGTTTTAACAGGGACATAGGTAGTGGGTGGTACTGATTTACTTCTATTCTATTTTAAACCCAAAGATTTACAGGTCAAGGCACTATCTGTAACATCCCCGTCAGGAAAGGGTTTAGGAGCAAAATTAACTTTCCATCTGATATTCCGAAATAAACGATACATTATAGTAAAGCCGGCAGATAAAGGGGGTCAGGTAGTGGTGATGGACCCACAACTGTATGAAAATGAAATCCTACGTCAGTTGAGTGACCAATCTGTCTATAAAAAGGTGCCGAATGACCTCACCTGGCAAATTAGGAAGCAACTAGAAAGTGTCTTAAAACCAGCTTTATGATTTTTTGTTACCTGCTCATACCCGGATTCCCATTTTGTATACCTTACCTAAAACACACAATGACAGCTATTCTCCACCTGGTCATCCCATAGTGTCAGGACACGATTCTATTTTTGTTCCAACTGCACAGTTTTTAGACAAGATCTTGGCACCCCTTGTGAAGAACACCAGAGCATATATCAAGGACACTAATGATTTTTGTGTAAAATCAAGGAAATTTCCCAGTGTTCTGGAAATGAAATTTTAGTCACTTGGGATGTCAATAGTCTGTACACATCCATCCCACATCAACCTGGTATGGATGCAGCCATGGATCTGATTAGAGGATGTAATAACTTTTCAGACATGCAAATCTCTCTTTTTGAAAAATTATTTAAAATAACATTATCAAACAACTATTTTCTGTTTAAGGATCCATTTTTTATGCAACTGAAAGGAGTTGCAATGGGTTCTAATGTTGCCCCGCCATATGCCTGTACATTTATGAATTACTTTGAACACAGGTACATCTTTCAGAATTAATTATTTAAAAGCCATTGTGCCACCTGGTGGCGATACATTGATGATGTTTTTGTCATATGGCGGGGCAACATGGAATCACTACTTGCCTTTGATGTGATGCTGAACGATTTTTCTCATGAGATCCAATTCAAAATCAACATTGGGGGAAATCGGTTCCATTTTTGGATACCAGGATTTACATTGATAACAATCGGATGGAATCCGATTTGTATATCAAGCCGACTGATAGGAATCAGTTACTATTGTTTGACAGCTTTCATCCCCCCATGTCTTCCGTTCCATTGTAAGAAGCCAACTTTTGCGGGTCAGGAGAATAGTTAGTAATGAAACCGTGAGGAATTTAAGAATGAAAGAAATGTGTTCTAAGTTTCAGGAACCAGGATATCCCAATTACATTATTTCACAAGAAGTAAAAAAGATAGAGCAGGAGGAGATGGGTACAGCTTCAGTGAGACATAGACCACAGACGAGACGATTACCGTTTTTGATGCAATTTCACAGTTACAGCGAGCAGGTTTTTAGAGTCATCAAGAAACATTGGCCCCTTTTAAAATGCTCCTACCCACAGATTGAGGTCTTTCAACAAACACCATTTAAAGCCTTTAGAAGGAATAAAACGCTGCAAGAAGCTTTGGTGAGATCAGAGTATAGACTAAGGGAAAACATATCTAAAATGACATTTCTGGGTAAGAAAAGGAAAGGGTGCTTTCCCTGCTTGAGTTGCATTCAATGTAAGCTTTTACTTAAAGGTGACCAGTATGTCCATCCTGAAAATGGAGATAAGGTTGCGATTAAAGGATTTTTTACATGCCTAACCTCCTATGTGATCTATATTCTGACCTGCCCATGCAAATTGTTGTATGTTGGTGAAACAACCCAAAAGATTAAAGACTGAATCGCACAGCATCGCAGCACCATTAGATTGAAACAACCAGGGCTGCCAGTATCAAGACATTTTTTGGAGAAAGGGCATCAGGACTCAGATTTAAGATTTATGGTGCTTGAGGAGGTTCCCTGAGACAGAAGAGGGTGTGACAGAATATTGGAGACTTAAGCAGCGAGAGGTTTGGTGGATCAACAGGTTACGATCCCTCTATCCAGATGGGATGAATAGGGACTATGATTTGTACCTATTTTTATGACTATCCAGTTAACAACTTTTTTACATTTTCTATTTCCAGATAGTCGCATCTATTTTTATGATGATCCAGTTAGCGACTTTTTTACATTTTCTATTTTCAGATAGTCGCATCTTGACACATGGGAATAAGTGGGAATTGATCAGAAGGATGAACATCCTATGAAGTCCTGATTGGAATTTGTAGACTACATGTCTATTGCACCTGTATGCGATTTTTTCATTTAAGATATTTTTATCTAGATGATGAATGAAAATATGTTTGTATGGAATTATTGATGTTTTGATTGTGACACAATGAGTTGAAAAATTTGTTTTATCTCTTTCTCAATCTATTTGGCTTGTGCAGGCATCTGTTTGCCTAGGTAGGAAACAAATTGGAACTGATATGGGGTTAATGTTTTTCTCCCAGGGCCTTTCATTTTGGAAGCATGGGACACACCTGTGGGGTAACACCCACTTGTACTAGAGTTTTTGAACAAAAGAGGGAATCACTCATAGAATTTTCACACAAAGCCATACAGCCTGAGGAAGAGCAGGGATGCTTGCAACTGTATACAGTAGCTGCAATTGATGTAAATGACGATTTTGGTGATTTGAAGATTCAGTAAATTTATTTGCATTGGAGAACGTGTCCCTTTGTTTATGTATATATATATATATATATATATATATATATATATATATATATATCCACCTCATACAGTTTAGCTAGATCTCACTGCGGTCCATTCCTGGTGGTGTACTGTTTCTACTATACTTCTGGCAGGCAGGTGATTCAGTTAGCTGCAGTGTATTTCATATATATATATATATAAAGTCAGTCTAGTATATACAGTGAGGACGGAAAGTATTCAGACCCCCTTACATTTTTCACTTTTTGTTATATTGCAGCCATTTGCTAAAATCATTTAAGTTCATTTTTTTTTCCTCATTAATGTACACACAGCACCACATATTGACAGAAAAACACAGAATTGTTGACATTTTTGCAGATTTATTAAAAAAGAAAAACTGAAATATCACATGGTCCTAAGTATTCAGACCCTTTGCTCAGTATTTAGTAGAAGCACCCTTTTGATCTAATACAGCCATGAGTCTTTTTGGGAAAGATGCAACAAGTTTTTCACACCTGGATTTGGGGATCCTCTGCCATATCTCCTTGCAGATCCTCTCCAGTTCTGTCAGGTTGGATGGTAAACGTTGGTGGACAGCCATTTTTAGGTCTCTCCAGAGATGCTCAATTGGGTTTAATTCAGGGCTCTGGCTGGGCCATTCAAGAACAATCACGGAGTTGTTTTGAAGCCACTCCTTCGTTATTTTAGCTGTGTGCTTAGGGTCATTGTCTTGTTGGAAGGTAAACCTTCGGCCCAGTCTGAGGTCCTGAGCACTCTGGAGAAGGTTTTCGTCCAGGATATCCCTGTAGTTGGCCGCATTCATCTTTCCCTCGATTGCAACCAGTCGTCCTGTCCCTGCAGCTTAAAAACACCCCCACAGCATGATGCTGCCACCACCATGCTTCACTGTTGGGACTGTATTGGACAGGTGATGATCAGTGGCTGGTTTTCTCCACACATACTGCTTAGAATTAAGGCCAAAACATTCTATCTTGGTCTAATCAGACCAGAGAATCTTATTTCTCACCATCTTGGAGTCCTTCAGGTGTTTTTTTAGCAAACTCTATGCGGGCTTTCAGGTGTCTTGCACTGAGGAGAGGCTTCCGTCGGGCCACTCTGCCATAAAGCCCCGACTGGTGGAGGGCTGCAGTGTTGGTTGACTTTCTACAACTTTCTTCCATCTCCCCACTGCATCTCTGGAGCTCACCCACAGTGATCTTTGGGTTCTTCTTTACCTCTCTCACCAAGGCTCTTCTCCCCCGATAGCTCAGTTCGGCCAGCTCTAGGAAGGGTTCTGGTCCTCCCAAACATCTTCCATTTAAGGATTATGGAGGCCACTGTGCTCTTAGGAACCTTAAGCAGCAGAATTTTTTTGTAACCTTGGCCAGATCTGTGCCTTGCCACAATTCTGTCTCTGAGCTCTTCAGGCAGTTCCTTTGACCTCATGATTCTCATTTGCTCTGACATGCACTGTGAGCTGTAAGGTCTTATATAGACAGGTGTGTGGCTTTCCTAATCAAGTCCAATCAGTATAATCAAACACAGCTGGATTCAAATGAAGGTGTAGAACCATCTCAAGGATGATCAGAAGAAATGGACAGCACCTGAGTTAAATATATGAGTGTCACAGCAAAGGGTCTGAATACTTAGGACATGTGATATTTCAGTTTTTCTTTTTTAATAAATCTGCAAAAATGTCAACAATTCTGTGTTTTTCTGTCAATATGGGGTGATGTGTGTACATTAATGAGGAAAAAATTAACTTAAATGATTTTAGCAAATGGCTGTAATATAGCAAAGAGTGAAAAATTTAAGGGGGTCTGAATACTTTCCATCCCCACTGTATATATATCCACTGCATACAGTTTAGCTAGACCTCACTGCGGTCCGTTCCTGGTGGTGTGCTGTTTCTACTATACTTCTGGCAGGCAGGTGATTCAGTTAGCTGCAGTGTATTTCATATATATATATATATACACACAGTCAGTCTAGTATATATATATATATCCACTGCATTCAGTTTAGCTAGATCTCACTGCAGTCCGTTCCTGGTGGTGTACTGTTTCTACTATACTTCTGGCAGGCAGGTGATTCAGTTAGCTGCAGTATATTTCCTATATATATCCAGTCAGTCTAATATATATATATATATATATATCCACTGCATACAGTTTAGCTAGATCTCACTGCAGCCTGTTCCTGGTGTACTGTTTCCAGGGCTTTTTTTCAGCGGGAACGTGGGGGGAACGCAGTTCCGGCACCTCTTGGACTGACTGTATGTAATGGCAAGGGGTGCTGGGGTGTGCTACAGGGTATTAATGCTCACTGCAGGGGATCTATTTTTGCAAGGGGGGTCTATTGTTGCTAGGGAGGTCTATTGTTGCTCGTGGGGGGACCTATTGTTGCTGGGGGGTCTTCTGTTGCTTCAGGGGTCAGTTGTTGCTGAAAGAGATCTACTATTGGGGGAGGGGTCTATTGTTGATGGCACCCAGAGAGACTATTAATGCTGGCTGTGTGGAGATCTGTTGATGCTGCCGGGAGTCTATTGTTGCTGGGGGGGATTTTGTTGTGGGTGGTACATTGTTGTTAGCATCTATTGTTGCTGGCTGAGGGGATCTATTTTACTGCTTTTCTTGATGTCATTATCAAATTCCATACAAATTATTTAGCACCTTAAAATGATGTTTGGTTCTATATTGTCTAAAAGGGACAGTACTGGGAGGTGGGAAGGGGCACAGAAAAGGGGTGACTTGGAAAGCGGGAGTTCCTGCACCTATTGTCTGAGAAAAAAAGCCCTGACTGTTTCTAATATATTTCAGGCAGGCAGGCAGGTGATTCAGTGATCTGCAGTGCATAATATATATATATACAGTCTCCTACAAATATATCCACTGCATTCTAGTCTAGCCAAGCCTATATCTGACTGCAGGCCGTTCCTGGTGTACATTTTCAAATACACTTACAGGCAGGCAGGCAGGTGATTCAGTGATCTGCAGTGCATAAAATATATATACAGTCTCCTACATATATATATATATCCACTGCACTCTAGTCTAGCCAAGCCTATATCTGACTGCAGGCCGTTCCTGGCGTATGTTTTCAAATACACTTTCAGGCAGGCAGGCAGGTGATTCAGTGATCTGCAGTGCATAAAATATTTATACAGTCTCCTACATATATATATATATATCCACTGCATTCTAGTCTAGCCAAGCCTATATCTGACTGCAGGTAGTTCCTGGTGTATGTTTTCAAATACACTTTCAGGCAGGCAGGTGATTCAGTGATCTGCAGTGCATAAAATATATATACAGTCTCCTACATATATATATATATATATCCACTGCATTCTAGTCTAGCCAAGCCTATATCTGACTGCAGGTAGTTCCTGGTGTACGTTTTCAAATACACTTTCAGGCAGGCAGGCAGACAGGTGATTCAGTGATCTGCAGTTCATAAAATATATACATGGTCTCCTACATATATATATCCACTGCATTCTAGTCTAGCCAAGCCTATATCTGACTGCAGGCCGTTCCTGCTGTACTTTTTCTAGTAAACTTCAATAAAATTTTACAGCATGTCTGGAAGGCCACCAAGGAGAGGCAGACGCTCACAGGCCACTAACAGAGGGCAAGCAGGCTCTGTGTCTACAGCCAACGGTGCTGGTTGTGGACACAGTGCACCCTCAGCACGTGGCCGTGGGGCACGATTGTCCTTTTTTTTGGCAGCTGGCCGTGTTGATCCACAACATGCAGAAGAGTTGGTAGAGTGGATAACTAAGCCATCCTCATCCTCCTCATCCTCTGTCACCCAGGCTCAGAGCAGTTTGCCTGCCAATGCAGCTGCCAAAGCGGTCTATTCCATCGGCTCAATGTTATCAGTCACTCCTTCCCTAGCCCCACCATCATACACAGAGGAGTCCCCCTAACTGTTCCACCACAGTGTCGGGGACATGCTGCAGGAGGATGCGCAGCGTTTTGAAGGCTCCAATGATGGTACCCAGGTTGAGGAAGGCAGTAACGTGAACCCAGAGAGAGGGGGTGCCTAAGAAGGACAAGAAACTGACAGTCATGTTCCCCCAGCTGCAGCATACTGCCAGGTTTGCTCCAGTGACGAGGAGGGAGGGGATGATAAGGTCACTGACTCTACATGGGTGCCTGATAGAAGAGAGGAGGAGGAGGAGGCACATCTCTAACGAGGCAGGATGCCTCCATGTGCAGGGTGCTGCTGACTCCCCGCGTATTTTGAAAAGTTCTTTGGTGTGGGCCTTTTTTGATACGTATGCAGCAGATTGCACCATTGCTGTTTGCAACATATGTCTGAAGCATATCAAGTGTGGCCAAAACAGCAGCCACATCTCCAAAATGCTAGTAGTGGTGATTCTGCCACACCTCTCTCCTCCACCCCTCCTCTTCTTCTTCCTCTGCAGAGGCGTTCAAGGGGCTACGCAAGCACTGAGGCAAAAAGATGCCATGCGGTGCTTGAGTTGGTCTGCTTAGGGGACAGGAGCCACACTGGGGCAGAGATTCTGTCAGCTCTGCAGGGGCAGACTCAGAGGTGGTTGACAATGGCACCAACCTCCTCTCCGCCCTCCAACAGGGACAATTGACCGATGTTCCCTGTTTGGCTCACATCCTTAATTTTGTGGTGCAGCGGTTCTTGTGCAGGTACCCGGGCTTACGGGATCTCCTGAGGCAGGCCAGGAAAGTCTGTAGGCATTTCTGCCTACATATAATGCCAGTGCTCAGCTGGCTGACCTTCAAAAGGAATGCAACCTGCCCAAGAACCGCCTCATTTGTGACATGCCCACCAGGTGGAACTCAACACTGGCAATGCTGCAGCGACTGCACATGCAGCAGAGGGCCATCAATGAGTACCTGTGTGAGTATGGCACCAGGACAGGGTCAGGGGAGCTTGGCTTTTTTTTGCCACGCCAGTGGCTACTGATCAAGGATGCATGCACTGTCCTGTCACCATTTGAGGAGGCCACGAGGATGGTGAGCAGTGACAGTGCATGCATCAGTGATGCTGTCCCTCTTGTCTTCCTGTCGGAGCACACACTTTGTGGAATATTGAACAGGGCGCTTGAGGCAGAACAGAGGGAGGAAGAGGAGGACTTACTTACCTCTCAAGGCCCCCTTTATCTTGACAGTATACCTGTGGGCCTGCCAATCACACAGGAAGAAGAGAAGGATGAGGATTGTGTCAGCATGGAGGTGGAGCCTAGCACTCAGCATCAGCAGGAGTCTTCAAGGGATCGTTTTCAGTCCCCAGAAACCCATGGACTTGTAAGTGGCTGGGAGGAGGTGGCTGTGGATCATGTCATCCTTAGTGACCCAGAGGACTCCGGATTGAATGCCTCAGCAAACCTTGGCTGCATGGCCTCCCTGATCCTGCAAAGCCTGCGAAAGGACCCTCGGATTCGTGTTATCAAGGAGAGGGATCATTACTGGCTGGCAAGCCTTTTTGATCCACATTACAAGGGTAAGGCTGCGGAACTTATCTAGCCTTCGCAGAGGGAGTATAGGATGAAACATCTTCGGGAGGCCTTGCAGAAAGGTTTGTGCAATGTGTTTTCAAAGCCTGGGAGGTTACAATTTCCTGGTCCTCCTGGACAATGTGTTGCTGAGGCTTCGGTCAGTCACAGAAGGAGCATTGGAGAAGGTGGCCGTCTGACCGATGCATTCAGACAATTCTTTAGTCTGCAGCCCCAAGGTCTGATCGGTTCCAGCAACCATCGTCAGCGTCTGATTTACATGGTGCAGGAATACCTAGGGGCAAGATCAGACTTGGAGACCTTTCCAACCGAAAATCCACTGGGTTACTGGGTCTTGAGGATGGATCACTGGCCAGAGCTTGCACAATATGCAATTGAGCTACTGGCCTGTCCTGCATCCAGCGTTGTTTCTGAACGCACATTCAGTGCTGCTGGAGGCATTGTAACCGATCACAGAGTGCGCCTGTCCACAGACTCAGTTGATCGGCTCACCTTCATAAAAATGAATCAGTCTTTGATCACCAGCTACCAAGCACCTGGTGCTGATGTAACCGATTAATTTTTCTATGAATGTGAGATCCCTTGAAGACTGCCTATGCTCAGTAGGGATGAGCTTCGAGTTCGGGTCGAACTCATGTTCGACTAGAACATGGGCTGTTCGCAAGTTTGCCGAACAGCGAACAATTTGGGGTGTTAGCAGCAAACTTGAATGCCACGGAACACCCTTTAAAAGTCTATGGGAGAACTCAAAAGTACTAATTTTAAAGGCTTATATTCATGGTATAAAAGTCATAAAAAGTGTTTGGGGACCTGGGTCCTGCCCCAGGGGACATGGATCAATGCAAAAAAAAGTTTTAAAAACGGACGTTTTTTCGGGAGCAGTGATTTTAATGATGCTTAAAGTGAAACAATAAAAGTGTAATATCCCTTTAAATTTCGTACCTGGGGGGTGTCTATAGTATGCCTGTAAAGGGGCGCATGTTTCCCAGTCTGACAGCAAAATGACATTTCAAAGGAAAAAAGTCATGTAAACTACTCGTGGCTATTAATGAATTGCCGGTCCGACAATACACATACAAGTTCATTGATAAAAATGGCATGGGAATTCCCCACAGGGGAACCCCGAACCAAAATTAAAAAAAAAAATGACATGGGGGGTCCCCCTAAATTCCATAACAGGCCCTTCAGGTCTGGTATGGATATTAAGGGGAACCCCGCGCCAAAATTAAAAAAAAACGGCATGGGGGCCCCCCAAAAATCCATACCAGACCCTTATCCGAGCACGCAACCTGGCAGGCCGCAGGAAAAGAGGGGGGCGAGAGAGCGCCCCCCCTCCTGAACCGTACCAGGCCACATGCCCTCAACATTGGGAGGGTGCTTTGGGGTAGCCCCCCCAAAACACCTTGTCCCCATGTTGATGAGGACAAGGGCCTCATCCCCACAACCCTGGCCGGTGGTTGTGGGGGTCTGCGGGTGGGGGGGCTTATCGGAATCAGGAAGCCCCCTTTAACAAGGGGACCCCCAGATCCCAGCCCTCCCCCCCGTGTGAAATGGTAAGGTTGTACAAGAGTACCCCTACCATTTCACTAAAAAACTGTCAAAAACGTTAAAAATGACAAGAGACAGTTTTTGATAATTCCTTTATTTAAATGCTTCTTCTTTCTTCTATCTTCCTTCGGTTTCTTCCTCCATCTTCTTCTTCTTCTGGTTCTTCCTCCGGTGTTCTCGTCCAGCATCTTCCTCCGCAGCGTTGGCGTCTTCTTCCCTTCTTCTTCTCGGGCCGCTCCGCATCCATTATGGCATGCGTCACGGGGAATGCCACAGGGAAGTCCTGTCCTGTCCCTGTGCGTCAGAGGGGGTCACCGGGTGGCCCCGCCCACCGTTATTTAAGAACCGTCAGAAGAGGAGAAGCCTCACCCAGTGGGAGCCTCCCTCCATGCCATCATGGATGCGGAGCGGCCTGAAAAGAAGATGAAGACAAGAAGATGAAGAGAAGAAGATGAAGAGAAGAAGATGAAGAGACGAGCAGGAGCCTCCCTCCATGCCATCATGGATGCAGAGCAGCCCGAGGAGAAAAAGGGAAGAAGACGCCGATGCCGCGGAGGAAGATGCTGGATGAGAACCCCGGCGGAAGAACCAGAAGAAGAAGAAGATGAAGGAAGATAGAAGATAGAAAATAGAAGATAGAAGAAAGAAGAAGCATTTAAATAAAGGAATTGTCAAAAACTGTCTCTTGTCATTTTTAACATTTTTGACACTTTTTTAGTGAAATGGTAAGTTACCATTTCACACAGGGGGGAGGGCTGGGATCTGGGGGTTCCCTTGTTAAAGGGGGCTTCCAGATTCCGATAAGCCCCCCACCTGCAGACCCCCACAACCACCGGCCAGGGTTGTGGGGATGAGGCCCTTGTCCTCATCAACATGGGGACAAGGTGTTTTGGGGGGCTACCCCTAAGCACCCTCCCAATGTTGAGGGCATGTGGCCTGGTACGGTTCAGGAGGGGGAGGCGCTCTCTTGTCCCCCCCTCTTTTCCTGCGGCCTGCCAGGTTGCGTGCTCGGATAAGGGTCTGGTATGGATTTCTAGAGGGACCCCACGCCGTTTTTTTTTATTTTGTTGCGGGGTTCCCCTTAAAATCCACACCAGACCTGAAGGGTCTGGTATAGATTTTGAGGGGGACCCTACGCCATTTTTTTTTTACCATACCAGACCCTTCAGGTCTGATATGGAATTTAGGGGGACCCCCACATCATTTTTTTTTTATTTTGGCCGGGGTTCCCCTCAATATCCATACCAGAACTGAAGGGCCTGTTATGGAATTTAGGGGGACCCTCACGTCATTTTTTTTTTAAATTCTGGTTCGGGGTTCCCCTGTGGGGAATTCCCATGCCATTTTTATCAATGAACTTGTATGTGTATTGTCGGACCGGCAATGCATTAATAGCCGTGAGTAGTTTTAAATGACTTTTTTTCCTTTGAAATGTCATTTTGCTGTCAGACTGTTCTAAACACGGGAAACATGTGCCCCTTTACAGGTATACTATAGACACTCCCCAGGTACGAAATTTAAAGGGATATTACACTTTTATTGTTTCACTTTAAGCATTATTAAAATCACTGCTCCTGAAAAACGGCCATTTTTAAAACTTTTTTTTGCATTGATCTATGTCCCCTGGGACAGGACCCAGGTCCCCAAACACTTTTTATGACAATAACTTGCATATAAGCCTTTAAAATTAGCACTATTGATTATTCATGTTTCGTGTCCCATAGACTTTAACGGTGTTCGAACAAATTTTTTGCCTGTTCGCATGTTCTGGTGCGAACCGAACAGGGGGGTGTTCGGCTCATCCCTAATGCTGAGTGACTATCCTGTTATGCTGAGTGACTATCCTATTCCTCCTCAGTGTTCATGTTGATAGCTTCTAAGAACATTTTTATTTCAGGGCACCACCACCAGTGCCTAAGGCCCAATTTTTCTGCCCCTGTTTAACAGGGGCATATAATTATAATTTTTGCCGTAATATTTCGCAGCAGGGCTTGTTCTTGCGCTCAACTAGAATATCTGTGAGGGGTTGCAGTGTTGTGGCACCACCACCAGTACCTAAGGGCCCAATTTTTCTGCCCCTGTTTAACCAGCGCGTGTAATTCCAATTTTTGCTGAAATGTTTCGCAGCAGGGCTCATTCTTGCGCTTAATTAGAGTATCTGTGAGGGGTTGCAGTGTTGTGGCACCACCACCAGTGCCGAAGGAACAATTTTGAACTATTTTTCTGCCCCTGTTTAACAGGGGCATGTAATTCCAATTTTTGCTGTAATATTTTGCAGCAGGGCTCGTTCTTGCGCTCAACTAGAGTATCTGTGAGGGGTTGCAGTGTTGTGGCACCACTTCCAGTGCCTAAAGCTCAATTTTTCTGCCCCTGTTTAACAGGGGCATGTCATTACAATATTTGCTCTAATATTTCACAGCAGGGCCTGTTCCTGTGCTCAACAAGAGTATCTGTGAGGCTTTACAGTGTTGTGCCACCACCACCACCGCCTAAGGCCCAATTTTTCTGCCCCTGTTTAACAGGGGCATGCAATTACAACATTTGCTCTAATATTTCACAGCAGGGCTCGTTCCTGCGCTCAACAACAGAATCTGTGAGGGGTTACAGTGTTGTGGCACCACCACCACTGCCTAAGACCCAATTTTTCTGCCCCTGTTTAACAGGGGCGTGTAATTACAATTTTTGATCTAATATTTCACAGCAGGGCCCGTTCCCGCACCCAACAAGAGTATCTGTGAGGGGTTACAGTGTATTGGGACACCTGTTTTTACACACATATGAACTTTAATGGCATGCCAGTCTTAGTCTGTAGGGTTCAATATTGAGTTGGCCCACCCTTTGCAGCTATAACAGCTTCAACTCTTCTGGGAAGGCTGTCCACAAGCTTTAGGAGTGTGTCTATGGGAATGTTTGACCATTCTTCCAGAAGCGCATTTGTGAGGTCAGGCACTGATATTGGACAAGAAGGCCTAACTCGCAGTCTCCGCTCTAATTCATCCCAAAAGTGTTCTATCTGGCTGAGGTCAGGCCAGTGCAGGCCAGTCAAATTTCTCCACCTTTTTCCTAGAATATAAATCCCCCTGAAGAGACCGAAAAACCGTAAGAGTCGAAATGCATCGGGGTTTTTCATGTGGATACATACGTCATAAATGCAATTGGCAAACCATGCTTGTACATAGGGTGTTCCTTGCTATGAGTGATGTTCCATGTTTGTTTTTGTGTCGCACTACCTATGTTGATTTATCATTGTTCATTTTAAATTATCATTGTCTGTTAATAAATGCTTTTTTATATCAACAACTTTTGTACAAATTCTCTACTGCTAAAAAACCCCTGGGGAAACTTCCTATTTCTTTGTATACATTTGGCTTATGCAGCTTTGGGGGCTCACACATTGTGTTTTTTCCTTCTATATATACCAATTGGGTGGCTAAACACCCGTTCTTCCCCATCCAACACATGTGAGCCCCGATACAAGCCAAGGCATACCGCCAATTTCTTGAATATTTAAATATATACAATGCAGGTATTTTCCTCCAGTCACACTTGAGGTGACAATGAATGGACGCATATCAAGCGTTAATAGCCTATATAGAAAGGCATCTGCAATTGGCTCAGACATGTGAATCACTGTTTGAGCATAGGAGCAAATCCTTTTTCTTGGGGTGCAAAAAGCTATTTTCTTTTTCTCCCCCCACTTTTTTATTTAATTGATGGCACTGTATATGCCCTTGGCTCTTCCGACCAACTATATACCTATATATAATATACGAATATTTGTAAATCATTTTATTTTGTTCATCACTTTGCATGCATTGCAATGTTTTACTTTGTCCATCCTACCTGTGCGAGCCGCTGTGTTCAGCCCTACGACATTGGGTGGGTGCCTCTTTTCCGTCCCGCTTCACGGCACAGTGGGGAGACGCGGATGCCTTCTGCGATTCTCCCCAATGCGTGTTTCCCTACAGTTGAGTCCCCCATGGGCCACTGTGGGGAACCCCTTCTGTGCCGGCGGCGTCCCGTGATCGGACTGTCAATGACGTTGCGCTTTTGCGTCGGAGGTGACGGCTCATGCCGGGGCCATGCCTTCCGGAACACTGAGGGGACCACGCAGACGACGCCTTTTTGGCGCCGCAGACCCATTGGGAGGGTGAGTGGGGAGGGGCCTGACACCTGCAGACAATGGACAATTATGCAAACACTTTAAAACCCCACAGCTCCCAGGAGATCCTGAGGTGTTCCCTGGTAATGCTGTTATATACTAATACAAAACTGATGGAGTGCTTGGTAAGTGCAGCCTTTTGGAATGCTGTTTGACTGGCTAATCTATGTACTTGTGTTATACCCATTTATTGTCATTTTCCAACATCGTGATTTTTTTACCTTACACTATCATCCCTATGTAGTAAAAACCTTAGTCATATCCTCTTTCCTTACGTACTGTATATACTATTCAGTGTCACATCACTTTTTTGGCACCTACATCTATCTCACTTTCATCATTTCATCTTCCCACTTCACATATACAATTGTTTTCACTTTTAACACTTGTTTTTCAGTTTTTCAGTGTTTTTTTGTTTTTTAATTTTTTCACTTTTACACTTGTTTTGCCCCATCATCAATCAATCCCACATCATGCACTTTCACTTCACTAATCACATCACTACACGCCATCCCCCACTCAACCTTTCTTCACTGTTAGCCAACCCTTTTTATAACCAATCCAACTAACGATTAAACTACACTATGTCATGTATAACTTAATTAATTTTTCTATAACATGAATCCACTAGTGACCAAATAACAACCAGCCTACAGCTGCCAAGCACTTCTATACACTCCTCCAATATTATCTAAACGACTATTTACAAAAAGTCTTTGCATGTCCATCCGCAGGTGTTTTACCCCCCATCCTCCTCTCCGGGTCCTAGAACGTGGCCCCCTGCAAGCTCGGTGGACTATGTGCCCACCCGGAGGACGCAGGGGGATGTGCGGCAGCGATGGGATTTTTGGACAACTACAATCCTGCAATGCTGGTTTAGCGATACATCTTCATGTCTTCATCCACCCATTGATAACTATACCTCTATGTGTATGGAGATATCATTTTGCTCAATTTGAAATGCTATACTTACATTCTTTATATTGTCCAATGACTTTAATTAGATACTTTGGTATTTTCCTAGAATATAAATCCCCCTTAAGAGACCGAAAAACCGCAAGAGTCGAAATGCATCGGGGTTTTTCATGTGGATACATACGTCATAAATACAATTGGCAAACCATGCTTGTACATAGGGTGTTCCTTGCTATGAGTGATGTTCCATGTTTGTTTTTGTGTCGCACTACCTATATTGATTTATCATTGTTCATTTGAAATTCTCATTGTCTGTTAATAAATTTTTTTTTTTATCAACTACTTTTGTACAAATTCTCTGCTGCTAAAAAAACCCTGGGGAAACTTCCTATTTTTTTTTTTTTAATTTCTCCACCCCAAACTCACAAGAAGGGGCCATCCCCAACCTGTTCCCACAAAGTTGGGAGCACGAAATTGTCCAAAATGTCTTGGTATGCTGTCGCCTTAAGCCTAGGTTCACACTGTAGCAAAGCGGGAACCAGAGCAATTCCAGCGCCAGTTCCCGCATTGCATCTCTCCCGCAGGCAGTTCTCATTGCCTCTGCGAACCACTGTAGGTGTCAATACAATGTTAATGACACCCCCAGATCGGTTCCAGTGAAGGGAACTCTTAAGGTGTCAGCATACCAAGACATTTTGGACAATTTCATGCTCCCACCTTTCTGGGAACAGTTTGGGGATGGCCTCTTCCTGTTCCAACATGACTGCACACCAATGCACAAAGCAAGGTCCATAAAGACATGGATGAGCGTGTTTGGGGTGGAGGAACTTGACTGGCCTGCACAGAGTCCTGACCTCAACCCAATAGAACACATTTGGGATGAATTAGAGCGGAGAATGCGAGCCAGGCCTTCTTGTTCAACATCAGTGCCTAACCTCACAAATGTGCTTCTGGAAGAATGGTCAAACATTCCCATGGACACACTCCTAAACCTTGTGGACAGCTTTCCAGAAGAGCTGAAGCTGTTATAGCTGCAAAGGGTGGGCCAACACAATATTGAACACTACAAACTAAGACTGGGATGCCATTAAAGTTCATTTAAGAGCGGCAAGGATGTGGAATTCCCTTCCACAGGTGGTGGTCTCAACGGGGAGCTTCGATAGTTTAAAAAAACTATTAGATAAGCACCTGAACGACTGCAACATACAGGGATATACAATGTAATACTGACATATAATCATACAAATATGTTGGACTTGATGGACTTGTGTCTTTTTTCAACCTCACCTACTATGTAACTATGTGCGTGTAAAGGCAGGTGTCCCAATACTTTTGGTAATATAGTGTAAAAACTGTCCTGGAAGTAATGCTGGACTTTTTTACTGGATCATAACCCAATTTGTTGGTGCTTATTAGGGATGAGCTTTCTGTTCAGGTCCAACATGTGTTCGACTCGAACATTGGCTGTTCGCCCGTTCATTGAAAAACTAACATTATGGGCCGTTGGCGCCAAATTTGAGCGGCACGTAATGGCCCATAATGCACTGCGGGCGCGCAGTGCATTGCTGTATAATGATTGGCCAAAGCATGCACCATGACCTGCTGCATGCTTTGGCCAATTCCAGCGCCCTCAGTTAAGAAAGCCATAATTGGCCAAAGACAGGGTGCCTTTTGCCAATCATGGCTCAGGGGGACTAAGTCCACGCCCCACACTATATAAGGCTGCCTGCACGTCGGCCCCGTATAGTGTGTTATTGACGTGGACGGAGAGAGAGTGTCATTTATATTGAGTAGGCAGGCAGGTTATTCAGTTAGCTGCAGTGTATTTAATATATATATATATATATATATATATATATATATATATATACAGACAGTCTTGTATATATATATATATATATATATATATATATATATATATCCACTGTATCCAGTTTAGCTATATCTGACTGCAGGCTGTTCCTGGTTTACTTTTTCTAATATACTTCAGGCAGGCAGGTTATTCAGTTAGCTGCAGTGTATTTAATATATATATATACAGACAGTCTTGTGTATATATATATATATATATATATATATATATATATATATATATATATATATATATATATATATATATATATATATATATATATTCATATGTAGCACTAACTCTCGGTGGAGCTGCTGGTTTAAGCGGGCTTGTTACCTTCACTCTCCTTCCCTCTGTTTTACCGGCACCGGGTCTAGGGTTCCGTTGAGTTTACCTCTGGACGATACACGCACCAACACTTGAATACGTTTTCAATGCTTTATTAAACGATTTACTAAGGAAGTAGCAGGAAAGAGGCAGAAGGGAAACTGCAGAAGAAACTCAAATATCTTCTTATAAGATTCTTGACAAATGTCCTGGTAGAATTTGGATATTACGATAGAATGCGCTCCCCTCGTGGTACACACTCTTTGCTCGCCTGGATAGGCCTCTCTCACTTGCCTAGCAGCCAGTACGTAGCACGAACAAAATTCTCTGCCACAGACTTGGTTGGGATAAACCTGTACGGTCCTCTGCCACAGGATGTACCGTTTTTTTCTGTAGTGAACGTCAGTCACAGTGCTTGAACCTTTAAGCCAACCCGGCAACACTATGCTGTACAGTTACTCTTTAGGATATGTCCTCCAACCGAGTCACCAGGCCCCTCTCCAAACCAGCACGCTGCATGATCCTTCCATGACGGGTCCTCCCCTGGGATCTCCTCGGTTGTCCAGCTTCTTCCCTTCTGGATAGACAGCTCAGGACCATTCCTCGGCTGCTGTGGTAGGCCCCAGACAAGCTTCTGGGCCCACCCCTGCGCCGGAACGGAGGACCACAAGATTGCTCTCTAACGCATACCTGTCGGCCAGGAGGGCCAGCAGGTGGCTGTAAAATGAACACTACAATATGGCGTCTTTACCATAAATACCCTCACCCAGAATGCAACTCGGAGGACCACCTCCACCGAATTGTCTCCGGGACAGAAGAGCATCCATACGCTTCGACTTTACTGACCAGTAATAACAGCGACACCCACCGGTCAGTCTGGAAACACACACAACGTCAGCCAAGCTGGAACAGAGGCAAACAACCTATTTAACGAACAAGTTACTAAATCTACCTAACATATGGTAGATCGAAAATCTACCAGCGCTACATATATATATATCCACTGTGTCTAGTTTAGCTATATCTTAGCTATATCTGACTGCAGGCTGTTCCTGGTGTACTTTTTCTAATATACTTCAGGCAGGCAGGTTATTCAGCTAGCTGCAGTGTATTTAATATATATATATATATACAGACAGTCTCGTGTATATATATATATATATGTATATATCCACTGTATCCAGTTTAGCTATATCTGACGGCAGGACATTCCTGGTGTACTTTTTCTAATATACTTCGGGTATATTACACAGTACACAATACATACAGTACACCCATAGTTGTTATTAAACTTCTGTTGGTGTACACAGTACCGTACACCCCTAGTGCGGTTGCTACTGCTTTCTTGGTGGTGTACACAATACTTACAGTGCACCCATAGTTGTTAATACACTTCTGTTGGTGTACACAGTACCGTGCACCCCTAGTGCAGTTGCTACTACTTTTCTGGTGGTGTACACAGTACACCCATAGTTGTTATTACACTTTTGTTGGTGTACACAGTACCGTGCACCCATAGTGCAGTTGCTACTACTTTTCTGGTGGTGTATACAATACAGTACACCCATAGTTGTTATTACACTTCTGTTGGTGTACACAGTACCATGCACCCCTAATGCAGTTGCTACTACTTTTCTGGTGGTGTACACAATACAGTACACCCATAGTTGTTATCACACTTCTGTTGGTGCACGGTACACAGTACCGTGCACCCCTAGTGCAGTTGCTACTACTTTTCTGGTGGTAAGTGAAGGGTTAATGTGTGGGTGTGGCACTGTCCTCATTCATAGAAATACTTGGTAAATCGTGTGTAGCCACATATAAAGTGTAAACCAAACATAAAACAGCAAAGTGACCCCCTTTGGAGTGTGTAGGTGTAACGTTGTCCTAGTGGAGAAAAAAGTGGAGAAAATGGAAAAAAATGGAAACAATGGAAGAAATCGCATAAAGGACTGCTGCCTCCACAGATGTGATTTCCACCAAGGTGGAAAAAACAGAAGGTAAGTGAAGGGTTAGTGTGTGGGTGTGGCGCTGTCCTAATTCATAGAAATACTTTGTAAATCGTGTGTAGCCAAATCCCATATGTAAAGTTGCATATAAAGTATAAACCAAAATTGCAAATAAAAAATTAAACGAAAATAAAACCAAACATAAAACAGCAAAGTGACCCCCTTTGGAGTGTGTAGGTGTAACGTTGTCCTAGTTTAAAAAATACTTTGTAAGTCGTGTGTAGCCAAATCCCACATGTAAAGTCGCATGTAAATTATAAACAAAATATGAACAAAATCGCATATAGCAAATTTAATGGCTAGGTTGGCCCCCTTTGAATTGGGGGAGGGGGGAAAGGGAACAGGGGATGAAATCAAAAATGACTTTAGCCAAAACTATTCCATCCGCATAAAAACCCCATATAGTGATTGATTTAAAAGTCTTTGACAAACATAACATTGCTGAATAATTACATAGGTTAAATCGTGACTAGTGCTCAGTGCAACTTAAGTGAAAAACTTGACATCTTTGTAAAACAAGGCAGGTATTTGTATTAATCTTGGTGACCAGGTGCTCGTGTCTTGTGATCATGCGGACACTCACCAGCTTCTTTAACCCCTGCGGGGGTAATGCGCAGTCACAGTGTATGCCACTGTGCGGCAATCCACAGGCTGTTTCTGGGTCACAGTGATGTTTTAGGCAGCTTCTTTAACCCCTGCGGGGGTAATGCGCAGTCACAGTGTATGCCACTGTGCGGCAATCCACAGGCTGTTTCTGGGTTATGGTGACGTTTTAGGCATAAGAGAAGAAAGAGGAGATTCCATAGCGTAAAACCATAAAACACTCTTTATTGAACGCAGATGACAGAATGGTACTCACATTTAAGCAGTTTATAATAGGCAACCAAGTGTCATCAAAACAGGAGAGCGTCAGATTTAAGTTGGTGATCCTCTGGGAGATGATGCAAAAGCGTCAAAATAGGCCACGCCCTACGCGTTTCGTCATAGGGACGTCAACTGGGCACGCTCCAGATGACGTCCCTATGACGAAACGCGTAGGGCGTGGCCTATTAGGACAGCGCCACACCCACACACTAACCCTTCACTTTTCTGGTGGTGTACACAGTACACAATACATACAGTGCACTCATGCTATTAGACTTCTGGTGGTGTACACAATACCGTTCACCCCTAGTGCAGTTGCTACTACTTTTCTGGTGGTGTACACAATACAGTACACCCATAGTTGTTATTACACTTCTGTTGGTGTACACAGTACCATGCACCCCTAGTGCAGTTGCTACTACTTTTCTGGTGGTGTACACAGTACACAATACATACAGTACACCCATAGTTGTTATTACTCTTCTGTTGGTGTACACAGTACTGTGCACCCGTAGTGCAGTTGCTACTGCTTTCCTGGTGTTGTACACAATACATACAGTGCACCCATAGTTGTTAATACACTTCTGTTGGTGAACACAGTACCGTGCACCCCTAGTGCAGTTGCTACTACTTTTCTGGTGGTGTACACAGTACACAATACATACAGTGCACCCATAGTTGTTATTAAACTTCTGTTGGTGTACACAGTACCATGCACCCTAGTGCAGTTGCTACTGCTTTCCTGGTGGTGTACACAATACATAGAGTGCACCCATAGTTGTTATTACACTTTTGTTGGTGTACTCAGTACCGTGCACCCCTAGTGCAGTTGCTACTACTTTTCTGGTGGTGTACACAGTACACAATAGGTACAGTACACCCATAGTTGTTATTACACCCTTTGTTGGTGTACACAGTACCGTGCACCCCTAGTGCACTTGCTACTACTTTTCTGGTGGTGTACACACTACACAATACAGTGTAGTGTGGTTTTGCTAAACACAATTTACAACATGTCCGGAAGACCACCAAGGAGAGGCAGACGCTCACAGGCCACTAAAAGAGGGCAAGCAGGCTCTGTGTCTACAGTCGACAGTGCTGGTCCTGGACACGGTGCATCCTCAGCACGTGGTCGCAGGGCACGCTTGTCCTTTTTTTCTGCAGCTGGCCGTGTTATTGAGCCACAACATGCAGAAGAGTTGGTGGAATGGATAACAAAGCCATCCTCATCCTCCTCATCGTCCTCATCCTCTATCACCCAGGCTCAGAGTAGTTTGCCTGCCAATACAGCTGCCAAAGTGGCCTATTTCATTGGCTCCATGTCAACAGTCACTCCTTCCCTAGCCCACCATCATGC
This sequence comes from Aquarana catesbeiana, assembly GCF_042186555.1. Taxonomy (NCBI): domain Eukaryota; kingdom Metazoa; phylum Chordata; class Amphibia; order Anura; family Ranidae; genus Aquarana; species Aquarana catesbeiana. The sequence continues at coordinate 187,322,000 of NC_133335.1, forward strand.
ACGGAGGAGTCCCCCGAACTATTTGACCACAGTGTCGGGTACATGCTGCAGGAGGATGCGCAGCGATATGAAGGCTCCGATGATGGTACCCAGGTTGTGGAAGGGAGTAACATGTACCTAGAGAGAGGGGGTGCCCAAGAAGGTCAAGAAACTGGCAGTCATGTTCCCCGAGCTGCAGTATACTGCCAAGTTTTCTCCAGTGATGAGGAGGGAGGGGATGATGAGGTCACTGACTCTACTCGGGTGTCTGATAGAAGAGAGGAGGAGGAGGAGGCACATCTCCAACGAAGCAGGATGCCCTCCAGGGGACAGCTTAAGGGCAGCCACCCTATTGCATCACACCGCAGAGCTAAGCAAGTGCAGGGCGCTGCTGACTCCCCACATATTTTGAAAAGTTCTTTGGTGTGAGCCTTTTTTGAGACGTGTGCAGCAGATCGCACCGTTGCTGTTTGCAACATATGTCTGAAGCGTATCAAGCATGGCCAAAACCGCAGCCGCTTGGGCACCACATGCTTGACCAGACATATGACAACCTCCCATGCAGTCCATGGCAACAGGACTTAAAAGACCCACATCAAAGAACAAGGCTGACCTCTCCTTGCACCTCATCAGCTGAGATCCCCAACCCCACTATACCTCACAGGAAGTGAGAGGAAATCTACCCCTAGGAAGGGAAATTCTCTCCTGTAAGACTTAATATGGGAATGTGAAGTGTCTCCACTGATGCTTTATCACCAATCCTTGTTTCCCCAATAACCCAAAATTGTCAATTGGGACAGAAAGTGAGGTGAAATCTTCTGACAGCAAAACAAATGTTACAGGAGTGATGATAACCCTTCCCTATGTTATCCAAAAAGCTTAAAAATAGATTTTTTGGCTGGAGCTACACTTAGAAAATGTACCTGTTCCAAATTACAAACAGATTCAACTTAAGAACAAACTTACAGTCCCTATCTTGTTTGTAACCCGGGGACTGCCTACTGCTGCTGTTCAAAGTATATAGAGCCTGGGGGCCCAGGCCTTTTTTTTTTATTTGGGTGCGGGGTTGCCCCTAATATCCATAGACCCAAAGGGCCTGGTAATGGGCCTGGTAATGGGCTGGGGGGGCAACATTGCATTACAGCTGCAAGCAGTTTTATATGACTTTTATTCCTTTAGAAATGTCATTTTGTGCAGGGACTGTTCTAAATAGGGGAAAAATGTGCCACTTTATAGGCATACTATAGTCACCCCCCCCCCAGGCACAATATTTAAAGGAATATTTCACTTTTATTGTTTTACTTTAAGCATTATTAAAATCACTGCTCCCGAAAAAACTTCTTAATTTCTAAACTTCTTATTTTTAAAATTGTTTTTTGCATTGATACATGTCCCCTGGGGCAGGACCCGGGTCCCAAAACACTTTTTATGACAATAACTTGCATATTAGCCTTTAAAATTAGCATTTTGATTTTTCACATTCGAGTCCCATAGACTTTAGTGGGGTTTGCGTGTTCGCACAATTTTTTTGTCTGTTCGCATGTTTTGCCATTTACCGATACAATATTGCATGCTATGAACTACACTCATAGAATATTTAAAAGCAGGGGTGGGTTTGTAGTTGTTTTTATTGGGGTTTTTTATGTGTTTGTGTGTCATTTTTTTTTTGTGTGTTAATAAAGCCTTTGTACAATGTGCGTTGATGGAGTGGAGAGCTTAAAGTGATTGTAAAGCTTGATAAAAAAAATAAAAAAAATGTCATACTTTCCTGCACTGGGTAATGCTTTTGCAGAGAGCAGCCCTGATCCTCCTCTTCTCGGGTCCCCGCTGGCGCTTCTGGCTCCTCCCTGCTACGAGTGCCCCCATAGGAAACTGCTTGCCCTGGCGGGCACTTGTGTGTGCTTGATTTTGAGCCGGGCTCTTTGGGTCTGTTCAGACACAGCCTGGCTCAGCCCTGCCCCGCCCCCCACTCTCTGCTCATTGGTTTTGATTGACAGGAGCAGGACCCAATGGCTCTCGTTGCTCTCAGCCAAGCCTGTGAGATCGGAGAGAGGGGAGAAGAGCTGCACAGCGCTGGACCAAGATCAGGTTCGGGTAAGTATTTAGGGGGGCTGGGGAGTCTTGGGGAACCACCGTTAAAAGTTTTTTTTAACTTAATGCAAAGAATGCATTAGCATAAAAAAACTTTTACCTTTAGAACCACTTTAATCTGTTAGCATTACTAGGATTATGCAGTCTTTTTTAGATAATAAGAGGAAGAGGGTAGAGTCCAAACTGGTTCATTTTTCTTTTCTTTCGTTTATCTGCACTTAACTTCAACAGTCACTCCCCATTCCTCTTAATATTCAATTTATATCATTTGTTGGACCTAGAGGATTTTAGGTTTATTTTGTTTCACAGAGCTGTGTAATGAGGTTGGAAACAAAAAGAGACAGCTACATAGAAATCTATGGGGCTGTAATGCACAGGTAAGGCCAAGAATTAAAAAAAAAAGACAAAGGCCATGGCCACTGGTTCGAGCTAAGTATACATCGGTGGAAAGAGAAGGCTGGTCAGGTTAGGTCATGGTAAATAGTCAAAAGGATTAAGTGCACTTTGTCTTGAATGCACTTATTCTTTAGTATCTAAAGCCAGAACACTTTTGGTGTTGGAAAAAGTAGGAAATGGTTAAAAGCCCTGTTTTTTTCATGTTGAGGAGACACAACAGAAAGTGAGAGGACATCTAATCATCTTTTAGGCAGTTGTCACCAGAACAGGTCCAATTGGAAGACTCCCCCTCTCTTTCTGTTCCCGTGACAACTTTAAACTTTTAGATTTCCCACCACTTTTTGACCTGGTAATAATGGTCACCAGAAATAACAGCAAGGATGAATCTCCACAGTGGGGTTCCAGACAGCAACAAAGTTTTGATAGAGGCTGTAACCACTCACTGCTATATCCCAAACTAAAGAAAAAAGTTGAGGCTTTATACTTTTACATACATAAAGTCAATTCCATTTATCTAAAAAAATAAAGGAATAGTAAATATTGATGTATAGTATACTGTAATATATATATATATATATATATATATATATATATATATATATTACAGTATACTAAAATCATATATATATATATATATATATATATATATATATATATAATAATTTATGTTTCTGATAGGTTCAGTAAAGTTCTCCTTTAATAATTTCTTTTTTAAATTAATCAAATAGTAAATATTGTATACAGGCATACCCCACTTTTAAGTACACAATGGGGTTTATTTACTAAAGCTGGAAAGTGCAAAATCAGGCTCACTTCTGCATAGAAACCAATGAGCTTCTAACCCCAGCTTGTTCAATTAAGCTTTAGTAACAAAACCAGGAAGCTTGTTGGTTTCTATGCAGAAGTGAGCCTGATTTTGCACTTTCCAGCTTTAGTAAATTAACCCCATTGTGTACTTAAAAGTGCGGTATGCCTGTATGAATAATTTATATTAACCACTTTCAGCCAGAAGGTGGAGGTCTATACAGTTAAAGGAACTCTGTGAGGGATCTTTCTGCGGCTGTTGTACTAAACATAGACTTGAATAGCAGACACTTTCCCTTTCTTTCTAAAATTTCTTGTAGCCTGGCTGTCATGCTGATCCACTGGCTCTGACCCTAAACTTGTCTGTTGATTAGAAGTGTGAACTTAAGTCTGACTTTCTAATCTATATGTCTGTTCTGGATCAGTGACTAAAAAGTATTAAAAGCAGAGACTGCCAGGCATCTAGTATTGCCAGAAGCAGGTGAGCAATGGCATCCCTGTATTTCTTTAAATACAGGTTTCCTTTACGATTATAGCTAAAGCCAGATTTTTATCACTGGAGCCCACCAACATCCCTCTGTTGGCACCATCTGATTGCAGCTATGAAGTTTAGGCTGGGTGTACACTATATTACCAAAAGTGTTAGAACACCTGCCTTTACACACATATGAACTTTAATGACATCGCAGTCTTAGTCCGTAGGGTTCAATATTGAGTTGGCCCACCCTATGCAGCTATAACAGCTTCAACTCTTCTGGGAAGGCTGTCCACAAGGTTTAGGAGTGTGTCTATGGGAATGTTTGACCATTCTTACAGAAGAGCATTTTTGAGGTCAGGCACTGATAAGGATAAGAAGGGCTAACTCGCAGCCTCCGCTCTAATTCATCTCAAAGGTATTCTATTGGGTTGAGGTCAGGACTCTGTGCAGGCCAGTAAAGTTCCCCCACTCCAAACTCACTCATCCATGTCTTTATGGACCTTGCTTTGTGCACTGGTCCGAAATCATTTGGTGCAGGGGGGATTATGGTGTGAGGTTGTTATTCGGGAGTTGGGCTTCACCCCTTAGTTCCAGTGAAGGGAACTCTTAAGGCATCAGCATACCAAGACATTTTGGACAATTTCATGCTCCCGACTTTGTGGGAACAGTTTGGGGACGGTCCCTTCCTGTTCCAACATGACTGCGCACCAGTGCACAAACAAGGTCCATAAAGACATGGATGAGCGAGTTTGGGGTGGAAGAACTTGGCTGGCCTGCACAGAGTTCTGACCTCAAACCGATAGAACATCTTTGGGATGAATTAGAGTGGAGACTGCGAGCCAGGCCTTCTCATCCAACATCAGTGCCAGACCTCACAAATACAATTCTGGAAGAATGGTCAAACATTCCCATAGAAACATTCCTAAACCTTGTGGACAGCCTTCCTAGAAGAGTTGAAGCTGTTATAGCTGCAAAGGGTGGGCCAACTCAATATTAAACCCTACAGACTAATGCCCCGTACACACGGTCGGATTTTCCGATGGAAAATGTCCGATCGGAGCGTGTTGTCGGAAATTCCGACCGTGTGTGGGCTCCATCGGACATTTTCCATCGGATTTTCCGACACACAAAGTTTGAGAGCAGGAGATAAAATTTTCCGACAACAAAATCCGTTGTCGGAAATTCCGATCGTGTGTACACAAATCCGACGGACAAAGTGCCACGCATGCTCAGAATAAATAAAGAGATGAAAGCTATTGGCCACTGCCCCGTTTATAGTCCCGACGTACGTGTTTTACGTCACCGCGTTTAGAACGATCGGATTTTCTGACAACTTTGTGTGACCGTGTGTATGCAAGACAAGTTTGAGCCAACATCCGTCGGAAAAAATCCTAGGATTTTGTTGTCGGAATGTCCGAACAAAGTCCGACCGTGTGTACGGGGCATAAGAATGGGATGCTATTAAAGTTTATGTGAGTATACAGGCAGGCATCTTTTTGGTAATATAGTGTATGTAGGTTCATCAAATATAAACAGATTCCTGCATGGAAGTCACAATAATATAGCAGGTCAAACAGTGGAATGGAGTAACCCTTATTATAAAAAATACTTACTGGCCATGATGTGTGGTCTGTACTTCGCTCTTGCTATACAAAAAGGCACTGGTGAATTATATTTACCGGTACAATACTTATACACTCCAGGTCACGTAAAATAAAATTGTGAAAGTTGGTAGGTGTGGCTTTGGTTTCTAAGTTGGTTGTGGTCTCCTACTGACCAGTGTGATATGGTACTGAGTGTGAAAGGGAATTAGCAAATACATTCAAGGAGATTAAGTCATGATTTTGCTTATCTGAAGCACACTTCTTAAATTTAGATAAACAGGCAGACTTATCTACCCAAAATTGTAGTTGCCACATCATTTAGTTTAACCAATTTGCTACTGGAACATATTTTTTTTTTCATTTTTCACACTTTATTAAAACCTGCATGTTTGGGAAGAAAATGACTTAAAACCCCCAACACATGATATATTTTCTGAAAGCAGAGGCCTTGTAGAAAAAAAGTTGGTAGTTGCAGTTTTTTTCTGCTGCACAATTATCAAATGTTTATTTTCAGTAAGATATACAATAAAGTGATTGTAAAGGAACGTTTTTTATTTTTTTTAAATAACAAATATATCATACTTACCTCCACTGTGCAGCTTGTTTTGCACAGAGTGCCCCCGAACACCCTCTTCTGGGGTCTCCCGTGGGCTCTCATGTCTCCTCCCCACATCAGATAACCCCCTACGAGAAGCGCTTTCCCGAGGGGGTTACCTTGCGGGCACGCTCCCGAGTCCAGCATTTGTGTCCACAGACACGAATGCCGGACTCGGCCCCGCCCCCAGCGCCCGTGTCATTGGATTTGATTGATAGCAGCGGGAGCCAATGGCTGTGCTGCTATCAATCTAACCAATCAAGAGTCAGGACCCCGTGGAGAGAGGGACAGCGCGTCCCCGCTGAGGAGCTCAGGTAAGTAAAATGGGGGGGCTGGGGGGGCCGGTGACTGCCAGGTGTTTTTTCACCTTAATGCATAGGATGCATTAAGGTGAAAAAACATGAGGGTCTACAACCCTTTTACATGAATTTTAGTGCACACAAAACAATATTGAGTTGATCCACCCTTTGCAGCTATAACAGCTTCAGCTCTTCTGGGAAGGTTGTCCACAAGGTTTAGGAGGGTGTTCATGGGAATGTTTGACCATTCTTCCAGAAGAGCATTTGTGAGGTCAGGCACTGATAAGGATGAGAAGGCCTAACTCGCAGTCTCCGCTCTAATTCATCCCAAAGGTATTCCATCAGGTTGAGGTCAGGACTCTGTGCAGGCCAGTCAAATTCCTCCACCCCAAGCTCACTCATCCATGTCTTTATGGACCTTTCTTTGTACACTGGTGCGCAGTCATCTTGGAACAAGAAGGGGCCATCCCCTAACTGTTCCCACAAAGTTGGGAGCATGAAATCATCCAAATGTCTTGGTATGCTGTCGCCTTAAGCCTAGGTTCACACTGTAGCGATGCGGGAACCAGAGACATTCCAGCGCCGATTCCCGCATCGCATCTCTCCCGCAGGTAGTTCACACTGCCTTCTGTGAACTGCTGCGGGTGTCAATACAATGTTAATGACACCCCCAGATCCGTTTACAGATTGCAGTGCGAACTGTGGATTCAGACAGGAATCGGATCGCATGGGTGTTCTCACCCATGCGATTCGATTCAGTGCAGGGGGAAACAAAGTCCCTACACCTTTTTTTTCTGCAAATCCAATGTGAGTTCAGCCATACAAATGTATGGCTGAACTCGCATCGCACAGACATCGCATGTGTTCGGCACCTGTGTTGCGGGTGCGAATCACATGCGATGTCTGAGATCACTATAGTGTGAACCTGGGCTAAGAGTTCCCTTCACTGGAACTGAGGGGCCAAGCTCAACCCCTGAAAAACAACCCCACACCATAATCCCCCCTCCACCAAATGATTTGGACCAGTGCACAAAGCAAGGTCCATAAAGACATGGATTAGCGAGTTTGGGATGAAGGAACTTGACTGGCCTGCACAGAGTCCTGACCTCAACCTGATAGAACACCTTTGGGATGAATTATAGTGGAGACTGCGGGCCAGGCCTTCACATACACATCATTGCCTGACCTTAAAAATGCGCTTCTGGGAGAATGGTCAAACATCCCCATAGACACACTCCTAAACCTTGTGGACAGCCTTCCCAGAAGAGCTGAAGCTGTTATAGCTGCAAAGGGTGGGCCAACTCAATATTGTTTTGTGTGCACTAAAATTCATGTGAAAGGGGTTGGTAAAAAACCCTCATGTTTTTTTACCTTAATGCATATGCATTAAGGTGAAAAAACACCTAGCAGTCACCGGCCCCCCAGCCCCCCCATTTTACTTACCTGAGCCCCTTCATCTCCTCGGCAGGGACACGCTGTCCCTGCCTTCCTGATGTTTATGTACCCCTTTGATGTATTTAAAAGTTTTAATCATGTCTTTCCCTTCTTTCCTCCTACATATTAAGTTCCTGAAGTCGCTCTTGATATGTTTTCTCCCCCAGACCTTTCACCATTTTTGTTAACCGTCTCTGGACTCATTCTATCTTATGGATATCTTTTTGTAAGTGAGGTCTCCAGAACTGGATACAGTATTCTAAGGCCTCATGCACACAGGGCATTTTTACAGCTTCCAGGGCCGATCTCAGGCGGAGTGCACGGGGTGCAGTGCACTCGGGCGCCAGAGAGGTGGGGGCGCCGAAACGCCAGAGTGCTTCCCTCCCTCCTCCTCCTCTTTGTGTCCAGAGGCGACTCCCTCCGCAGGTCACCGCCGTTGCTGTATTTTTCGAGGCTCAAGCCCATCTCCCCTCCCTCCTCCTATCAGAGAAAGAGAGCAGCCACCGGAGATCGGAGTGGCTGGTCTCTGCGTGGAGAGAGACCAGCCGCACAGTGATATCGCTGGGGGGGCAGTCCATGCCTGACGTGTTCTCCTCCTCTGTATCTCACTCCCGCCCAAGCCTGTCTCCATCTGCTCCCACTCTCCGCACACTGTCCTCTCCTCACTAGCTGCCGCCCGGGTGTTTTTATGTACACTAATGGAGGGGGGTCTCTACTAATAGAGGGGAGTCTGTCCTGGGGGGTCTGTACTAATGGAGGGGGGCGGTTTGTCCTGGGGGTTCTGTACTAATGGGGGGTTGTCCTGGGGGTGGGGTCTGTACTAATGGAGGGGGGTTGTCCTGGGGGTGTCTGTACTAATGGAGGGGGGGTTTGTCCTGGGGGGGTCTGTACTAATGGGGGGGCAGTATGTCCTGGGGGGGTCTGTACTAATGGAGGGGGGTTGTCCTGTGGGGTTTGTACTAATGGAGGGGGGTTGTCCTGGGGGGGTCTGTACTAATGCGGGGTTGTCCTGGGGGGTCTGTACTAATGGAGGGGGGTTGTCCTGGGGGGTCTGTACTAATGGAGAGGGGGTTTGTCCTGGGGGTCTGTACTAATGGAGGGGGGCGGTTTGTCCTGGGGGGGTCTGTACTAATGGAGGGGGGTTTGTCCTGGGGGGGTCTGTAGTAATGGAGGGGGGTTGTCCTGGGGGGTCTATACTAATGGAGGGGGTTGTCCTGGGGGGTCTGTACTAATGGGGGGGTTTGTCCCTGGGGGGTCTGTACTAATGGGGGGGCGGTTTGTCCTGGGGGTTCTGTACTAATGAGGGGGGTTGTCCTGGGGGTGGGGTCTGTACTAATGGAGGGGGGTTGTCCTGGGGGGTCTGTACTTATGGAGGGGGGTTTGTCCTGGGGGTCTGTACTAATGGGGGGGCGGTATGTCCTGGGGGGTCTGTACTAATGGAGGGGGGTTGTCCTGTGGGGTCTGTACTAATGGAGGGGGGTTGTCCTGGGGGGTCTGTACTAATGGGGGGTTGTCCTGGGGGGTCTGTACTAATGGAGGGGGGGTTGTCCTGGGGGGTCTGTACTAATGGAGGGGGGTTTGTCTTGGGAGGTCTGTACTAATGGAGGGGGGGTTTGTGCTGGGGTGGTCTGTACTAATGGAGGGGGGTTTCTCCTGGGGGGTCTGTACTAATGGAGGGGGGTTTGTCCTGGGGGATCTGTACTAATGAAGGGGGGTCTGTACTAATGAAGGGGGGTCTGTCCTGGGGGGGTCTGTACTAATGGAGGGGGTTTGTCCTGGGGGGTCTGTACTAATGGAGGGGGGTTTATCCTGGGGGATCTGTACTAATGGAGGGGGGTCTGTACTAATGGAGGTGGGGTTGTCCTGGGGGGTCTGTACTAATGGAGGGGGGGTTTGTCCTGGGGGTCTGTACTAATGAAGGAGGGGGTCTGTACTAATGGAGGGGGGTTTGTCCTGGGGTCTGTACTAATGGAGGGGGGGTTGTCCTGGGGGCTCTGTACTAATGGAGGGGGGTTGTCCTGGGGGGGTCTTTACTAATGGAGGGGGGTTTGTCCTGGGGGGGATCTGTACTAATGGAGGGGGGTTTGTCCTGTTGGGGGGCTGTATTAATGGAGGGGGGGTGGTTTGTTCTGGAGGGGGTCTACACCCAGGAAAGTACACCCAGGACTATCGCTGGGGGGGCAGTCCATGCCTGACGTGTTCTCCTCCTCTGTATCTCACTCCCGCCCAAGCCTGTCTCCATCTGCTCCCACTCTCCGCACACTGTCCTCTCCTCACTAGCTGCCGCCCGGGTGTTTTTATGTACACTAATGGAGGGGGGTCTCTACTAATAGAGGGGAGTCTGTCCTGGGGGGTCTGTACTAATGGAGGGGGGCGGTTTGTCCTGGGGGTTCTGTACTAATGGGGGGTTGTCCTGGGGGTGGGGTCTGTACTAATGGAGGGGGGTTGTCCTGGGGGTGTCTGTACTAATGGAGGGGGGGTTTGTCCTGGGGGGGTCTGTACTAATGGGGGGGCAGTATGTCCTGGGGGGGTCTGTACTAATGGAGGGGGGTTGTCCTGTGGGGTTTGTACTAATGGAGGGGGGTTGTCCTGGGGGGGTCTGTACTAATGCGGGGTTGTCCTGGGGGGTCTGTACTAATGGAGGGGGGTTGTCCTGGGGGGTCTGTACTAATGGAGAGGGGGTTTGTCCTGGGGGTCTGTACTAATGGAGGGGGGCGGTTTGTCCTGGGGGGGTCTGTACTAATGGAGGGGGGTTTGTCCTGGGGGGGTCTGTAGTAATGGAGGGGGGTTGTCCTGGGGGGTCTATACTAATGGAGGGGGTTGTCCTGGGGGGTCTGTACTAATGGGGGGGTTTGTCCCTGGGGGGTCTGTACTAATGGGGGGGCGGTTTGTCCTGGGGGTTCTGTACTAATGAGGGGGGTTGTCCTGGGGGTGGGGTCTGTACTAATGGAGGGGGGTTGTCCTGGGGGGTCTGTACTTATGGAGGGGGGTTTGTCCTGGGGGTCTGTACTAATGGGGGGGCGGTATGTCCTGGGGGGTCTGTACTAATGGAGGGGGGTTGTCCTGTGGGGTCTGTACTAATGGAGGGGGGTTGTCCTGGGGGGGTCTGTACTAATGGGGGGTTGTCCTGGGGGGTCTGTACTAATGGAGGGGGGGTTGTCCTGGGGGGTCTGTACTAATGGAGGGGGGTTTGTCTTGGGAGGTCTGTACTAATGGAGGGGGGGTTTGTGCTGGGGTGGTCTGTACTAATGGAGGGGGGTTTCTCCTGGGGGGTCTGTACTAATGGAGGGGGGTTTGTCCTGGGGGATCTGTACTAATGAAGGGGGGTCTGTACTAATGAAGGGGGGTCTGTCCTGGGGGGGTCTGTACTAATGGAGGGGGTTTGTCCTGGGGGGTCTGTACTAATGGAGGGGGGTTTATCCTGGGGGATCTGTACTAATGGAGGGGGGTCTGTACTAATGGAGGTGGGGTTGTCCTGGGGGGTCTGTACTAATGGAGGGGGGGTTTGTCCTGGGGGTCTGTACTAATGAAGGAGGGGGTCTGTACTAATGGAGGGGGGTTTGTCCTGGGGTCTGTACTAATGGAGGGGGGGTTGTCCTGGGGGCTCTGTACTAATGGAGGGGGGTTGTCCTGGGGGGGTCTTTACTAATGGAGGGGGGTTTGTCCTGGGGGGGATCTGTACTAATGGAGGGGGGTTTGTCCTGTTGGGGGGCTGTATTAATGGAGGGGGGGTGGTTTGTTCTGGAGGGGGTCTACACCCAGGAAAGTACACCCAGGACTCCAGAGGGAGAGGGCAGTGCTGAGAGAACACCATCAGAGAGAGAACCCCGCTGCTCTGCGCCACTAGAGGGAAAGCCACACAGCCTAGCACTATCCCTGGCAGAGAAAGGAATGGAGTCATTGCAGGAATACAGATAAGGGTGCTACCCAGCGGAGTCGCCACGGGAAATTCAGAGTGAGCTGACTCCTGATCAGAGGAACCATTGCTGTATTGTTGGGTCAGGTGAGAGGGCCGATCAGCCATTATCTACTAACGTCCATAGGAACTGCAGTCTCTGACCATCTCCTGTATTATATCTGCAGTCTCTGACCATCTCCTGTATTATATCTGCAGTCTCTGACCATCTCCTGTATCATGTCTGCAGTCTCTGACCATCTGCTGTACTATGATTGCAGTCTCTGACTGTCTCTTGTATCATGTCTGCAGTTTCTGACCATCTCCTGTATCATGTCTGCAGTCTCTGACCATCTCCTGTATCATGTCTGCAGTCTCTGACCGTCTCTTATATCATTCTGCAGTCTTTGACCGTATTATGTCTAGGGGCTCTTTCTAACAGACAGCCCTCTGTGTGTGCATCAGAGAGACTCCCCTCCAGGTCTCATTAGCTTACTCTCTTCCTGTATTTTCTTTATTGTTAAGAGATCATGGGAGGATCCCAAGGTAACGAAGACTTCTAAGGGGAGCATCTCTGTGTTTGATTCGTTGCCATAGAAACATTTGTAAAGGGGAGGAGTTGGTAAGATGACCACCCCCATGTGGGGGCGCCAGAAATATTTCTGCTCCCAGGCGTCTGTGACCCTAGGATCGGCCCTGACAGCTTCTTTTACCTGCGTCATACTTTTTTTTTTTTGCAGCTTAAAAACTCCTCTCCATGTTATTTTATGGCCTCATGCACACACACAGGCTTTTAGGAGCTGTAAGTGGCATAGGCGTTTTTAAGCTGCAAAAAACCCAGGGCCAGCGCATACTGAGGACCAGTGTTACAGCTGTAAAAACATCTGACGCTACTAAAGGCAGCTAAAGGTGGCTTAACGCCGGATACAGTGTTAAGCCGCGTCCAACGTTTTTTTTTTTGACAAATGGTCAGTTTGTCATCCGTTTTTGCATTTGTTGTTAGGGGCAACCAGTCATTGTGTGGGGGGGGGGTTGTGGCAGAGACAGACAGGAGAGCAGTATAGCAGTATACACGGTGAGGGGGCAGTCTGCACAGACAGGCTCCCTAACTTGCCAACATTGACTGTCGCTGGTCGCTGTCAGCTTTTACATTTTTTTCCTTAGGTTTTGGAGCTGTCATTTCGGGGGGGGGGGGGGCAATGTGTGCAAGGAGAAGGGGAGAAGAGATGTACATTTAGTGAGGGAGCAGTGATTGCAATGCGTGCAAGGAGAAGGGGAGAAGAGATGTACATTTAGTGAGGGAGCAGTCTGTACAAACTGTAGTCTGTTTTTTGTGCAGAGCCAGAGCTGTCAAAAAAAAGACATTCCTCAGCACAGAGAGATAATGAAGAGAAACAATGTATCTCTTGGTTCTTAGGACAAAGAAATTAACTTTGGTCTGTAGATGAGGGCAGTTTAACCACTTAAAGACCAAACCTTTTTTTCTGACACTTGGTTACAAGTTAAAATCAGTATTTTTTCTAGAAATTTACTTAGAACTCCAAACATTATATATGTAGGAAGGCCAGTATGGTGGCCTGAATTTATGGGAGGAGCCCGGGGGGTATTTAAGCAGCCCGCTCACCTGTGGTGCTTGTCGGTTTCCTGTGCGCGATTTACGTCACTAGGCCGACTATTCCGATTTCAGCGTTCGCAAATACTTGGCTCCCGCATTTCGTGATCTCCGCGCCCGAGAGTTTTTGAAGTCCGCGTTTACCGATTCGTTCGCACCACGCGTCTGGCTGGGCTGTCGCAGGTAGGGTCCCCTCGGATTTTTGTTTTTTCGTACGTTATGTCATGTCACTAAACCGTGGTATCAGAATTACGAATCACTTGCAAATTTCACGAACGTAACCGCATGTGTATTACTCGCACTGTCGTCATGTTACCATTTCGCGTTATCTGAGGAAACCATAGCGACGCAAGCGTCGCTTCATTTCAGACAGGTCTTAATTGTTAAACATGTGTCAGCAGACAGCCATAGCGATTCGTAAATGCATAAATCTTTTCGAACCACGTCAGTTCGATACCAATCATTTCTCATTTCTGAAACATTTCTAAACTCATTTCTAACATTTCAAATCATTTCAATCATTTCTCATTTCAGTCACCTACCGCGCTCCGATTCGAATCCAGTCGCACCTAAAAGATGCACCGATTCGCTCTGGTGTGCCCCAGTAGTCACGGCCTCATTTCAGTACATGCTCCAGAGTCACGTTATTATCAGTCATTCGTACCTCTGTCATGGTTATCATTTCATTACCACGTATCACGTTCCGACATGAATTCAGTCGCATGGGAATGCACCGATTCATCTCGGCGTGCCCCAGGATTGGCCACATTTCAGTACATGCTCCGGAGTCCGAGTCGTAGTCAGTCGCTACAACAGCACGACCGATTCGCGCCTCCGTCATGGCAAACGATATCTTACACCTGCACTTACCGCGCTCCGCTTCGAATCCAGTCGCATCCTCCATGCACCGATTCGTTACGGCGTGCCCCAGGGCTCGGCCTCATTTCTGAAACATGCTCCAGAGTCCGGATCATAGCTAGTCGTAGATATCGGGCGACTGATCCGCATCTCTGTCATGCCATTACTACCATTTCACTCCCACAGCGCATCACCGTTTCGAAACCAGTCGCATCTGAGATGCACCGATTCGTCACGGAATGCCTCACTTGTTTCGGCCGTATCCATACCTATACCAGAGCTTGGTTCGTTGCCAGTCGCAAAATACGGCACAACCAATTCGAGCCTCGGTCAAGGTAAACATTTCTCTCATTTCATTTCATACTGCGCTCCGATTCGAATCCAGATGCATCAAACAGGCACCGATTCGTCCCGGTGTGCACCAATGTTTTTCAGTTGCCTCATTTCAGTACATGCTCCAGAGCCCGGTTCACGGTCGGATCAGTCACGACACGACCGGGCCGGGCCTCTGTCATTGAGTTCACTCATTTCATAATCAAGGCAAACATTTCAAATCATTTCATTGTCACAAAGATTGCATGCACCATGCAAATTGTCGCTTCAAGTTAGTTAGCAATCCCTTCACGAATTATCACCTTTCATTTTCCTCTAGGTCAGTCAAAGTTCAGTAGGTCCACCCTGCACCAGGTTGGACGATATCCCCCCAGGTAAAAAAAAAAAAAAAAATGGGAGAATAAGTCGGGTAAGTATGACTCAGGGGATCATAGAAAAACTTGAAATTCATGTCACCCCCAATAGGTTACAGTCAACTGGAAAATAAGAGCTCAAGACAGGAGATTCTCACCAGATCAACTATGTCTCAGGCCGGCAGCGAAGACTTCACGGCCCCCCTGTCACCTTCCCCGGTCTCAGAGAGCGGCAGCGTGCAGTCCCTCAGGGGATGGACTATCCCCAAACTGACGGCAGAGCTCAGACGCAGAGGTGTCCCCTTCCCCGCCACAGCGAGGAAAGGCGAGCTCTTCAAACTCCTCTTCCCCCCACCAGCAGCAGGACCCAGTACCCAACAGGCATCCCTCCAGTCAATATCATCAGCTATCTCACAATTACACACGATGGTGTCATCCTTGTCTACCTCGGTTACAGACGTCCAAACCAGGGTGGCACTCCTGGAGGCTCGACCGGCCACGGCTGTCCCTGACCCAATCGCAACTCAAACCTTGACACCCCTTCCTGCAGGTACCTCAGGCTGGAGCCCCATTGTCTACCCCTCCCATTTGGTCCCAACCAGTATCAGGAAGGACATTTTGGACGGCAGGGACATCAACCTGGCCTCTCTCCTTATTTCGGTGCACGATCTGGCAGAAAATAAGGCCTACTCCTGGGGTGACATATCGGTGGTCCTTAAAGCCAAAGACCCCAGATTGAACCGCAAGTTATCGGTCCCAGAATTTACCCTGGCCTTTGGCATGCTCAGAGACGTCTTATGCTCAGCCACCCCCAGCAGACGGGAAGAGCTGGACTTGTATCTCCATACGGTGGTAGACTTGGGCTACAAGTATGGAGGATTTGCGTTTTATGATTACCACCGTTCCTTTTCCGCTAAGGCCGCCGCCAGACTCACACAGTTCCAGACTACGACAAATTGGAGTCTCATGGACACAGAGCTCTTCTGCCGCCACTTTGCCGGCTTACGCTCACCTCTGTGTGCAATTTGTCAGTCCTCCACCCACACTGCCACCTGGTGCGCCAATGCGGCGATCAGACGGCCCTTCGAGTTTCCCTCTACCTCGGGTACAATTCAGGGTCAGTCGCCCCCTGAACCAACGCCTCAGGTGGACAAATTCGGACGTCCAGTCCGAACCGTGGGAGGGGCAGCCATCTGTAATAACTACAACTACGGGTCCTGCAACTTCAGCCAGTGCCGCCTACTCCACATCTGCACCTTATGCCAAAGAGCACACCCAAGGAATTTGTGTGAAGTCAAACAACACAAGAGGGCATGACTAAGCCGGATCAACCTCTTATGGTTAGGACTGTACCTCACCTCACATCCCACCCCTTCCCTGGCCACCTACCTTATCCAAGGCTTCACAGCAGGCTTTCACACCGGCCTCATTTCACTACCCCACAGTACTCACGAATGTGCCAATCTTCGTTCAGCAGCCATTGACGAACAAGCCATAGATCAGCTCTTACAAGCAGAGGTAGATCGAGAGTATGTTATAGGCCCTTTCACTTGCCCCCCTTTCAGCACATGGAGAGTCAGCCCTATCGGGCTTGTCAAGGGCAAGTTCACGAATAAATTGCGTTTGGTGTACGACCTGTCTGCGCCTCATTCTTCCCACATCCCCAGTCTCAATTCCCTGATCCCCTCCGAAGAGTTTTCCCTAAAATATTCCTCCGTCGACATGGCAATACAAGCAATCATCAAAGCAGGTACAGGTGCCTGGCTCTCCAAAGCCGACATCTCGGATGCCTTCAAGCTCCTGCCCATCCACCCATCCCTTTGGTGCTGGCATGGCATCAAGTGGAAGGAAGCATATTATTTTGCCACAAAACTGACCTTCGGTTCGAAGAGTAGTCCGTGGCTCTTCGACACGTTCGCTCAGTCCCTGGTTTGGATACTGTTACACAAGGGTCAATGCCAAGAAGTCATCCATTACCTGGATGACTTCCTACTAATAGAACCTCCCAGCAAGCCACCAGGAGACCTCGACAAACTCAGAGTGATATTTGGAAACCTCAATGTTCCCATCGCCGAGCACAAAGTCGACGGCCCAGCACACATCATCACCTTTCTCGGGGTCAGCTTGGAAACCTGCGTTATGCAAGCCAGTCTCCCCCTCAACAAACTAACACGCATTAGGGCGGTCCTTCACGAATTCACACACACCAAGGGCTGTACCAAAAAGCAGTTGCAATCTCTCCTGGGAATGCTTAATTTCGCCATGCGAATTATTCCACAAGGCCGCACCTTTGTATCACGCCTGCTTAGATTCCTGTCAGAAACTCAAGACCCCGATCAGATCTTAAATCTAGACTCCGCAGCTATAGCGGACCTATCTATGTGGGAGGAATTCTTGTCCGCCTGGAATGGCATATCCCTATTTATACCCATGGTTTCGCCCCTGTCACCCCAGGTAGTGACAGACGCTGCAGCCTCCACAGGTTTCGCGGCAATTTTTGGCCACCATTGGTTTTCAGGACCCTGGCCTCAACAGATACTGTCGATACCCGGTTTTACTCAAACATCTGCCCTCTTTGAACTTTATCCCATAGTGGCAGCTGCACAGCTCTGGGGCCACCACTGGACAGGACAAACCGTAGTCTTCACCACCGACAACCAGGCCACAGCAGACATCATCAACAGAGGCAGGTCCAAGTCCCTAGCAGTCATGTCCTTCCTGCGCAGATTGGTACAACTGTCTTTACAGCGTCAGTTTAATATACACTGTGCATTTATTCCCGGCAGATACAACTTAGCTGCTGACGCACTGTCACGTTTTAATTATACCTCCTTTTTTGAACAGGTTCCCGAAGCCGAACCAATGTCGGCCCCTATCCCTGTCTGGTCACAACTGACCCTGGACTAGTTCAACATTTACACGGAGCAACGCAACTCATTAATCATTCACTCTCGCACAACACACTCAAAGCCTACCAGACAGCTTGGAAGGCGTTCAATAAGTTTCTCACATCCTGCCGTAAAGGACCAACAGATGTCAAACAGGTACTGGCCTTCACTGCGCACTGTCACACGCAGCTGGCCTTATCCTACAATACCATTCGGCTATATCTAACCGGCATCCAACATTTCTTGACGCTTGAAGACCCCACGAAATCTTCACTGTTCTCATCACACGCTATACGAGCCATCCTAAGGGGCATTCAGAAACAACAACCAGTCATCAGCACCAAGCGCTTACCCATTACGGGGCCTATCTTTAGGGACATGTCAACTATTCTGGCTACTTCGCCATTCGGTCTGCTCCCCAGCACGGTCTTACAAGCAGCCATATATTTAGCTTACTATGGGTTCTTGCGACCTGGCGAATTCACCTCTAACAAACCCACAGACCAAGTACTATGCAGACGGCACTTGCTTCCATACCAAGACCATTTCATCTTGCACCTCGAGGTCTCTAAAACCCAGCAAACGGGCTCAGGAGTGAACATTCACCTCTACAAAACCAACAACAGCTGGTGTCCAGTCGCGGTACTCAACCGACTCCGGTCACTCCTGCCTGAGCAACCAGACACCAGTCCCCTTCTACCATTCCCAGTTAAACCCTTAAGCGCCTCTCAGTTTGTGAAACACATAAGGATACTTCTCCGCAATCTTCACCTTGACCCTAGTCAGTATTCCGGACACTCCTTTCGCATCGGAGCAGCCTCCGCAGCATCCCGCCACGGGGTTCCAGACCACATCATCAAAAGACTAGGCAGATGGAAATCAGCCTGCTTCGCCCGGTATATCCCCAATCCGCAAATAGAGATGGCACAGGCATTCTCCAAATTGGCTCAATAAATAACTGAAAACCAATAAATATTATAACCCTACCTGAATGTTTTTGCCCCCTTATTTTGGCATACCGGCCATTAGACCAAGGCACACTTTCAGGTCCATTTTATATGGTAAGTCCACACTTTTAGGTCTATTTCCAATGGTAAGTCTCATCTTTACTATAAGTGTTATCTATGTCCATATCGGACATAGGGCTCCAACCATAAGTAGGAAGGCCAGTATGGTGGCCTGAATTTATGGGAGGAGCCCGGGGGGTATTTAAGCAGCCCGCTCACCTGTGGTGCTTGTCGGTTTCCTGTGCGCGATACCCACCCTCCCATCCCCATTTCACAACATTTCTCAACTATTCATTTCATTCATTTCTCTTTACAGAAAAATCATTTCTTAAACCAGGGTATGCCCCCTTATTTTGGCATACCGGCCATTAGACCAAGGCACACTTTCAGGTCCATTTCATATGGTAAGTCCACACTTTTAGGTCTATTTCCAATGGTAAGTCTCATCTTTACTATAAGTGTTATCTATGTCCATATCGGACATAGGGCTCCAACCATAAATATATATATATATATTTAATATATAAAATATATTTATTTTAATATATATATATATATATATATATATATATATATATTTTTTTTTTTTTTATATATATATTTAGCAGAGACCCTAGAGAATAAAATGGCGGTTGTTGCAATATTTTATGTCACGCGGTATTTGCGCAGCGGTCTTTCAAACTAAATTTTTTGGGAAAAAATACACTTCCATGAATTAAAAAAAACTAAACAGTAAAGTAGTTAGCCCAATTTTTTTGTATAATGTGAAAGATAATGTTACGCCGCGAGAATCGTGAGAGAATCGTGATCTTTATTCTAGAAGAAGATTGTGATTCTCATTTTATCCAGAATCGTGCAGCTCTAATGTAAACCAAAAAATTTGACTCAAGTGGTTAAGGGGATGTAAAGAGCTGATGTAAAAACTGATGAAAAACTGATGAAAAACTAATGCTGAACTGATGAAAAACTAATGCTGAACTGATCAGTTTTTTTTTTGTTGTTGAAAAAATGTGACTGAACAAATGAAACAAACTAAGAAACTAATGAAACAAACTGAAGGCATGTGTGAAAGGGGCCTAAGGGTAAAACATATCTGTCTAAGCACAATAGAAACATGTCTGTGTATACCGTGTGTACATGTATGTGTATACTGTGTGATTGTATACTGTGTGTGTGTATACTGTGT
The DNA here is from genome assembly GCF_042186555.1 of Aquarana catesbeiana. NCBI lineage: Eukaryota > Metazoa > Chordata > Amphibia > Anura > Ranidae > Aquarana > Aquarana catesbeiana. The sequence continues at coordinate 187,341,812 of NC_133335.1, forward strand.
GGCCCCATAATCTCTGATTGCCTGGGGGCCCCCTAATCTCCTATTGCCCGGGGGCCCCATGAGTTGTCAGTCCGCCCCTGGATGGATTATACCTTGTTTATTTCAGGACGAATTGGGCTTTCATTTGGTGGTAACTGGTAATGAAGATCTCCTAATTTATTTTTATATCAAAGAAAAACTAGCCCAAAATAGTAAAAAAAAAAAAATTATGTAGCTGTGTATTTCTTGCTACTACCATAACCTTCCACCAAAGAACAAACCAGAAAACATTTTCCTGCTCCTGACAATTTCAGCGATACCACATATGGGTATGTAAGTTGTTGTTTGTACCCATAGTACAGCCCAGAAACAATTTTGCTTTTTTTTTTTTTTATTCTACCTAAAACACACTGACACTGGCACTAACTGACACTGAGACTAATTAAAAAAAAATAATCCTGTCCAAAAAAATACTGACCCTGACCTTGACCCAAACACTGACCCTGAGCTAGATCATCCCTTGATCTAGGTATTTTTAATTTTTTTATTGTTATTATTATTATTTATCTATTTATTTTTACACACGCTTTTTTTTTCTCTCTGCAAGGAGAGAAAACACGGGGACAGACTTCACAGTAACGGATCACTGTGGTAGGCAATCAGGGGCACGCCATGCGGCACACTACCAGCACAAATGGAGATACGCACATATGTGGCCCCATGGAAAAGAAGCCCAAACTAGTGGGGTTGCATATTTGTGTGAGGTCAGTATCAATGGGGTTAAGCTTCACTTGCAAAGAATACCCAGTCGCATGCAAGGAAAAGTGCATAGTCTATTTGCTTTTAGTAAATCAGCCCATTATGTTTTTGTGAATAAAATTTTTTTGTCAGCTGTGTTGAAAGACAGAAGACAATGGTTTGCTGTCATATTGCGATTGGCGAGTCATTTTAATTTCTGCAAGGGTACAAAACTGTTTTTCATGTGTTTGCAAATACCAACGAATGTCTATCCTTATCTGGTAAACCTGTATTTCAGGTTTTCATATCAGTGTTGTTTTACTTCTTCATTTTTCACCGACACGTATAACTGTTTGAGACTACTGTATTTCAGAAATATCTGTGCAACTTTCTTCATGTGAAATCAGTATCATATAGTAGGCCTCCTATTGCCCTAATGGATTTTGAAATAGCCTGCATTGTACTATTCACAGGTCAATGAACAGAAAGAATTTCTTTTGAATGGTCAATTAATCCAAAACTCATATTTCAGCTTTAAGTGCATTCCACTGAATTAAACAACATTACAGTTTGGATTCTCATATCTCTGTGGGACTCTACTGGTAGTTTATAATATGACTAATGTAGGGGCTGGAGGGGCTGGAACCAGGGGCGGACTGACAACTCATGGGGCCCCCGGGCAATAGGAGATTATGGGGCCCCCGGGCAATAGGAGAAGATTATGGGGCCTGCGGGCAATAGGAGATTATAGATTATGGGGCCACAGAGTATACACACACACACATACAGTATACACACGCAGACACACAATATACACACAGTATACACACACAGAATACACATACACACACTGAAAAGGTACTGGAGAGGCGGGGCAGCTATAATTTTGGGATTTTTAAAAAAACACAGATTTTTACATACTGTCCCTGGTTTTATTGAGGCTGGCAACTCTGATGGGGCCCCTTAGTGGCATGGGTCCCTCGGGCAGTGCCCAAGTGCCCGAATGGTCAGTCTGCCCCTGACTGGAACACTCAAAAGTGGCCAATGAAATCCAAAATTCCATGGTGGAAAGCAACGGAGTTGGAGGGAATATCTTGCTGTTGCAGATTCCAATGTATATAAAAAGACTAAGGCCGGGTTCACATATATGCGATTCGCATGACAGGAGAGTGTGAACGGCTCTCAATGGAGCCAGTTCACACAGTTCCAGGGCAGCCGTGGTCCGCATTTAAAAAGGGTGCTGTGCGTCTTTGGTTACGATTCAGGTGCAAATTCTGGCAAAAATTTGGACCTGAATCGGTGAACAGGGACGCACTGGAACAAATGCTGCGAACCGCAGCTGCAGCATATGTGAACCCAGCCTTAGTGGTTGATTTTCTAAAATTAGAGGGCGCAAAATCTGGTACAGCTCTGTATAGAAACCAATCAGCTTCCAGGTTTTTTGTGGAGGCTTAATTGAACAAGCTGAAGTTAGAAGCTGATTGGCTACCATGCACAGCTATACCAGATGTTTCACTCTCCAATTTTAGTAAATCAACCCCTAGACTGAGAAAAATCTGTTTTAGCAAGACTGACCTGTAACCCTGGTTCACACCAGTACGGCTTTGAAATCACGTTACTTTACATGATCACTGGGCCCCAAGTACAGGGATCCATAATCTGTTGTGTCTGATCACACACAGGGGGGCTCCTAAACTTGGTGTGGGCACATGACATACGTGTAAGTGATTGTGCCTGCACATGACGCCCTGCTGTGGTATATGTATGTTAGCATTGACATCAGAATATGACGAAACGCGTAAGACGGGACTGGATCGTATGATGTAAGAATGCCACTTGCCACGGCCATCTTTGAAATGTGTTTGCTGTGCTTTTTTATTATCTTATTATCTTATGACCATAAGACCTGCATATCGTAGTGACCTGCAGTGATGGATGATGCGAGGATCTTACTGGGATTTTGGTTGTTTCATCTGGCCCTAGATTTTTAACATGCTGCTGTTGACCTCTCTATAATTTGAGGGTCAACAGGTTCTGGTAAGCAGGCTTGCCTCCCTCACACTGGTGACAAGTGTGCATGTACATCTTTTCCACAGAAGCTGGTGTGGGGATTCTACACTATCCATTGTTTATTTTGACTAGTATGTGAATTTTATATTAGAGACTTTTATATTACAAACTCATTTGGTTAGCACTGCACCCTTTTTTGTATTTTGTAATTGTTAGTATTCCCTGTGCTCTTCCTCATTACTGACATACCCTGCCTTATTCTGCACTGTGTCTGTGTGGGGGCAGCCATCTTGGTTGTGACAAAGTTTTGTTTCCTTTTTTCAGAGCTTGCAGCAAGGAGAACAATGAGCGGCACAATAGCCACATCACCAATTCTACCGAGACTGGCAACCAGAGGAAGCAGTGCTTTAAATATCAAACTACAGATATACTATAAAGCTGTAGGCACAGGAGTGCCTAGGCACACCCACATACCAGGAAGTGCATTGTTACTTTTCAGAAGCAATTCCAGAAAAAGGTAACATTTTCAAGATATTGCTTAGGCACAATTAACATTTTTAGGCCCCTTTCACACGGACGGATAGAATGGTGCTTTTAGCTGCGGATTTTTCTAGATTTCTACCGCAGCTAAAAGCACACAATGCTTTCATATGGGCCCATTCACACACTGCGTTTAGCTGCGATTTCGTTACATGCGGTTCCGTGCGAATAGAAAAAATAGAATTGACTGCGTCCAGGAGCGATTTAGCGCAGCTATCTGCACATAACCGCAGGTAATCGCAGTCTTTTGTGTCAACTGCGGATAGCAGCGTGAGAAAAAAAAAAACAGGAAGCACATCATAGAAGCAGCAGGTATACCTGGGAAATGACACAGGAAGTTCAGAGGGATAGAGGAAAGAGTAGAAGAGAGCATGGCGGCATGAGATATCTCCCATGAGGCCATCATAGCACTGGTGCATGCCCGACCGGAGTTATGGGACTCAAAATGCCCAGGATATGCTGACTGAGTGTTGAAGAGATCAAAGTGGGAGGAAGTTTACAGATTTGTCACACCGCACTGGGACGATCTGTCTGTAACAGCACAGGATAACCGAGGTGAGTGCAACGTTTGTCGTGTCTATGTAGCAGGGTACACATGCATCATAGCTGTTTCCTATTCCAACCAAACCTTAACCAGAAGCTGAAGATTTACCCCCTAAAAATGACCAGGCCATTTTGTGGCGATACAGCACTGCGTCGCTGACAATTGTGCAATGCTACAAACCAAAATTGTTCTTTTATTTTTTCTAAACAAATACAGTGTCTTTGGGAAAGGTTGTATTTTTTTGGTCTGTACTAGTATGGTAATTAGTGAAACAAAAATTTGCGGGAGGGACAGTGACATTTTGGCAGACAGATTACACACTTTTGACCCTTTTTTGGAGACCAGTGACAGTAGCAGTCAGAGTTATAGCCACTGATTACTTTCATTTTTATTGATACTTTTATTCATGTCACTTGCATTGAGGGGTCAGTACTAATGGGAAATCAAATAGTTGGTGTCTCCCCTAGAAGTGTTTCTTGGGTGGGGGGTGAGAGCAGATCTCTCTCAACTTTTGTTCCTAATGCGTTATGTTTGATATATAACAAATTTATACAATGAAATATATATTGCAGGAAAGGAGGTTTATACATGATGGAGGTCCCTACGCGACCGGTACAAGAAGGAACTAAACGAAGAGAGGTCTGCAGATAGAAGCGGAGCACCCTCAACTCGACGTAGGCCTAACCCCCATGCAGAGGCTTTGTCATTTTTGAGGCGCACCACTGAGATGCGCTCGTAAGTATATATATATCTATATAAATATATATTTTCATTTTATTTTACTTTGTGGGCGGTATAGCCACACTGTCCCATTGATTGATTTTAATGATACAATGATACACACCGCTCCTTCACCACTCTGCTGCTAGCAGGATTTTTGTTTGCGTCTTGCCAGCACACCGCTCCAGTGTGAAAGGTGTCTAAACCCCTTTTTTTTTTAAATGTTCCCCCCAGCTCCAGATAGAGGTCTACTCTCTAGTTTACACATGACAGTATTCTGTAAACACTAAAACCATGGTATTTTTTTTTTACTTGTACTGTTGTTATTCTTACCTAGAACTGTCTCCAGTGTTCCTGCAAGAGCAAGGCGTGCAAGTTCGTCACCAGAAAATGATCCCGCTGACCCAAGTCAAGAAACCAATTCAGAGGCTGTTTCATCCCAAGATTATCAACCGGTCACTCAAGAACCTGTGATAGACTGAGTCAGACAGCAATGCACTGTGGAAACTGAAGTCCAGAGGAGAGAGACCTACTGTGTAATCAAGAGCTTTTGAACTACATTCCCCAAGGAGAGATTGACAGGAGGAGGGGACAGAGGTGCATTTTCTCAGACTGTACAGGGCACAGCTTCTCCTTGCCATGAGGTAGATTGGAGAGTGCACATCACAGTCCAGTGTGCATCATCACTGCTACATACTGGTGGATTGAGCGGGATCCGGAGTGTTGTGCTTGGGTGTGCCAACAGACAGAGTCACCTGGGTGCAGAGCAGAGAGTGGACTAATTACTGCGTGTGACTGGATGATGAGCTGCAATATCACTGGGACTGGTGTGGTGCTGCTGAAGGCATTTACTATCTGCTGCTAGAGAAAGGATCTGAGCGCTTTGGGAACTGACCTCACAGCCATCTAGTAGCCTTATATGCTGCCTGCAGGCTTGACTGTGACTATTCGTATGTTCACCAATGGTACAACTGGGCCCTAACACTAGCCGGCAAAAGAGTTAGGCCTAAAGACTGCCCTTTTACAGCTGCTACACAGACCTTTACCAATTGCTTATGCTAAGAGGTACCTTTCAGGGGACAATGCATCATATCCGAGCCATTCTCCTTGAGTGCACTCTAGACTAGCTATAGTATTATTATTATTATTATTATACACAATTTATATAGCGCCAACAGTTTGTGCAGCGCTTTACAATATAAAGGGAGACAATATACCAACAATGCAATTAAATACAAGAGGTTTAGAAGGGCTCTGCTCCTGCCAGCTTACAATCTAAAAGGGAGGGGCTGGGGAAACAAAAAGTAGTAACTGTGAGGGATAAACTGATGAGGGAAGTAGAAGATTCAGTTGTCAGCTGGAGGCAGGGTAAGCCTCCCTGAAGAGATGAGTTTTCAGGGATTGCCTAAAAGTGGACAGAGTAGGAAATAACCGTACAGATTGGGGTAGTGAGTTCCAGAGGATGGGAGAGGCTCTGGAGAAGTCCTGGAGACAAGCATGGGAGGAGGGAGAGAGCAGAAGGTCTTAGGAGGAGCAGAGAGGACAGTTTGGGTGATATTTGGAGATAAGAATGGTGATGTAGCTTGGGGCAGAATTGTTTAATGGCTTTGTATGTTATTGTTAATGTTTTGAATTTCATTCGTTAGGCAATGGGAAGCCAGAGGAGGGATTGGCAGAGAGAAATGGTGGACACTAAACGATTGGTAAGGTGCATGTTTCTGGCAGCAGCATTCATGATAGACTGAAGAGGGGGAAAAAAAAAAATTTTGAAAAAAAAAAAATCATTTTGGAAAACAAAAATCATTTAAAAAAAATCATGTTTTTAAAAAAAAAATTTGAAAAAAAAAAATTTTTGAAAACAAAAATTAAAAAAAACATTTAAAAATTTGGGAAAAAAATAATTTTTGAAAAAATTTTTTTTTTGAAAAAAAAAATCATTTTTGAAAAAAAAAATCATTTTTGAAAAAAATGTTCAACTCTTTCAGCTAATGATGAGACTTCAACTTTTTTACTATTTATACTTTTTAAAATATTAAGCTTTTTAACACTTCACAGTTACTCCAGCCACTCCAACCACACAACAGTTACTCAAGCCACACCACCCAGATACTCCGCCCACTCCAGTTGTAGAGGCAAGAACACTTTCCACAATTTCCCAAGAAATTGTAGCTTTTCTAGTTAAGTGTTCTTGCATAGCAAGACCACTTATTGTTATCTCACATATATATTATTATATATAAGCTATCATGATCCTGTGTATTGAGCAGTGGTTATGAAGCATAAACAGGGCATGAGCGTTGCTAGGAAACAGTGGTTGTAAACACAAGATGCCGAGACCCCCCAAATGCATGTGGTCATACCTTCATCTGCTAGGCTTGATAATGCTTGTAGACTACTGGTGGAGGCAAGAACACTTCACACAATTTCCCCAGAAATTGTAGCTTTTCTAGTTAAGTGTTCTTGCAAAGCAAGACCACTTACTGTTATCTCACATATATATTATTATATCCAAATATACCACCCTAACTCCTCCCACAGTTTTTAAACTACATAGACAAGTAACATACCAAAACGTGCAGATTGTTCCCGATTGATGTGCTATTACTTTGTGGAACGGTTCGCCAAATGGTTCACGAAATATCGTAGTTTTTGCTGCAAAATTAGTCCCATAGGAATGAATGGCGAAATGTTCAATGTCATTTAATTGGTGTGCTATTACCTTGTGGAACTTTGTGAAAAGCTGAAAATACCAGTGTGAATCTGGAATCAGTCATTTAATTGGTGTGCTATTACTTTGTGGAACGTTTCGCCGAATGGTTCACGAAATATCGTCGTTTTTGCGGCAAAATTAGTCCCATAGGAATGAATGGCGAAATGTTCAAAACTAGAGTGGGAGGTGACAAAAGCTGACAACCCCATGATCATACCATCCTAACTCCTCCCACAGCTTTTAAACTACATAGACAGTAAATATACATAAACGTGCGGATTGTTCCCGATTGGTGTGCTATTACTTTGTGGAACGTTTCGCCTAATGGTTCACGAAATATCATAGTTTTTGCGGAAAGTTGGTCCCATAGGAATGAATGGTGAAATGTTCAATGTCATTTAATTGGTGTGCTATTACCTTGTGGAACTTTGTGAAAAGCTGAAAAATACCAGTGTGAATCCGGCCTCAATGTCATTTAATTGGTGTGCTATTACTTTGTGGAACGTTTCGCCGAATGGTTCACGAAATATCATCGTTTTTGCAGTGAAATTGGTCCCATAGGAATGAATGGCGAAATGTTCAAAACTAGAGTGGGAGGTGACAAAAGCTGACAACCCCATGATCAGCCAAAACATTATGACCACCCCATGATCAGCCAAAACATTATGACCGCCCCATGAAAAAAAAAATTATTTTGTGGAACGTTTCACCGAATGGTTCACAAAATATCGTCGTTTTTGCAGGGAAATTGGTCCCATAGGAATGAATGGTGAAATGTTAAAAACTAGAGTGGGAGGTGACAAAAGCTGACAACCCCATGATCAGCCAAAACATTATGACCGCCACATGAAAAAAAAAATATTTTTGAAAAAAAAATTTCATTTAAAAAAAAAAAATCATTTTTGAAAAAAAAAATTTCATTAAAAAAAAAAAAATCATTTTTGAAAAAAATAAATAATTTTTGAAAAAAAAAAACTTTTGAAAAAAATGTTTAGCTCTTTCAGCTAATGATGGGACTTCAACTTTTTTACTACTATTTATACTTTTTAAAATATTAAGCTTTTTAACACTTTTCACAGTTACTCAAGACACTCCATCCAGTTACTCCGCCCACTCCAATTGTAGAGGCAAGAACACTTTTCACAATTTCCCCAGAAATTGTAGCTTTTCTAGTTATTATTATTATTATAGCCAAATTTACCACCCTAACTCCTCCCACAGTTTTTACACTACATAGACAAGTAATATACCGAAACGTGCGGATTGTTCCCGAATGGTGTGCTATTACTTTGTGGAACATTTTGCCAAATGGTTCACGAAATATCGTTGTTTTTGCGGCAAAATTAGTCCCATAGGAATGAATGGCGAAATGTTCAAAACTAGAGTGGGAGGAGACAAAAGCTGACAACCCCATGATCATACCACCCTAACTCCTCCCACAGCTTTTAAACTATATAGACAGTAATATACCGAAGGTGCGGATTGTTCCCGATTGGTGTGCTATTACTTTGTGGAACGTTTCACCTAATTTTTCACTAAATATCGTAGTTTTTGCAGATAATTGGTCCCATATTAATGAATGGCGAAATGTTCAATGTCATTTAATTGGTGTGCTATTACCTTGTAAAGCTGAAAAATACCAGTGTGAATCCAGAATCAATGTCATTTAATTGGTGTGCTATTACTTTGTGGAACGTTTCACCGAATGGTTCACGAAATATCGTCATTTTTGCGGCGAAATTGGTCCCATAGGAATGAATGGCGAATTGTTCAAAACTAGAGTGGGAGGTGACAAAAGCTGACAACCCCATGATCATACCACCCTAACTCCTCCCATAGCTTTTAAACTACATAGACAGTAATATACCGAAGGTGTGGATTGTTCCCGATTGGTGTACTATTACTTTGTGGAACGTTTTGCCGAATTTTTCACGAAATATCGTAGTTTTTATGGAAAATTGGTCCCATAAGAATGAATGGCGAAATGTTCAATGTCATTTAATTGGTGTGCTATTACCTTGTGGAACTTTGTGAAAAACTGAAAAATACCAGTGTGAATCTGGAATCAGTCATTTAATTGGTGTGCTATTACTTTGTGGAACGTTTCGCCAAATGGTTCACGAAATATCGTCGTTTTTGCGGCGAAATTGGTCCCATGGGAATGAATGGCGAAATGTTCAAAACTAGAGTGGGAGGTGACAAAAGCTGACAACCCCATGATCATACGACCCTAACTCCTCCCACAGCTTTTAAACTACATAGACAGTAATATAATGAAGGTGCGGATTGTTCCCGATTGGTTCGCTATTACTTTGTGGAACGTTTCGCCGAATTTTTCATGAAATATCGTAGTTTTTGCGGAAAATTGGTCCCATAGGAATGAATGGCGAAATGCTCAAAACTAGAGGGGGAGGTGACAAAAGCTGACAACCCCATGATCAGCCAAAACATTATATCCACCCCATGATCAGCCAAAACATTATGACCGCCCCATGAAAAAAATCATTAGCTGAAAGAGCTGAAATTTTTTTCAAAAATGATTTTTTTTTCAAAATTGATTTCTTTTTTTCAAAAATTTTTTTTTTAAAAAGGATTTTTTTATTTTTTCAAACATGATTTTTTCTTTTCTAAAATGATTTTTTTTTTCAAAAATGATTTTTTTTTTCAAAAATGATTTTCTTTTTTCAAAAATAAATTTTTTTTTTCAAAAATGATTTTTTTTTCAAAAAATTTTTTTCTAGCCCATTCAAATTTATAGGGCAATTTCTAAACTGCGACTGTGCCTCCATTTTTAATATTTCAGAGACATACTATGTATCAAAATCTAGGTCTGGGTCTTGTGATTCTCACAATATAAAGATCTTCATTGTAGGATTTATAGTTTTTAAAATACGGCCATTTGAATTACTGCACAGTTTCTACAGCTATCATGGTCCTGTGTATTGTGTATTGAGCAGTATTTGTGAAGCATAAACAGGGCATGAGCGTTGCTAGGAAACAGGTTGTAAACACAAGATGCTGAGACCCCCCAAATGCATGTGGTCATACCTTCATATGCTGGACTTGATAATGCTTGTAGACTCCTCCCACAGTTTTTACACTACAGAGACAAGTAATATACTGAAACGCGTGGATTGTTCCCGATTGGTGTGCTATTACTTTGTGGAACGTTTTGCCGAATGGTTCACGAAATATGGTAGTTTTTGCGGCGAAATTGGTCCCATAGGAATGAATGGCGAAATGTTCAATGTCATTTAATTGGTGTGCTATTACTTTGTGGAACGTTTCGCCGAATGGTTCACGAAATATCGTCGTTTTTGTGGTGAAATTGGTCCCATAGGAATGAATGGTGAAATGTTCAAAACTAGAGTGGGAGGTGACAAAAACTGACAACCCCATGATCAGCCAAAACATTATGACCACCCCATGATCAGCCAAAACATTATGACCGCCCCATGAAAAAAAAAATTATTTTGTGGAACGATTCACCGAATGGTTCACAAAATATCGTCATTTTTGCGGCGAAATTGGTCCCATAGGAATGAATGGTGAAATGTTAAAAACTAGAGTGGGAGGTGACAAAAGCTGACAACCCCATGATCAGCCAAAACATTATGACCGCCCCATGAAAACAAATTATTTTTGAAAAAAAAAAATCATTTTTGAAAAAAAAAAATCATTTTTAAAAAAAATTAATTTTTGAAAAAAAAATCATTTTTGAAAAAAAAAAATTTTTTGAAAAAAAAATAATTTTTGAAAAAAAAATAATTTTTGAAAAAAAAAATTAATTTTTAAAAAAAAAATAATTTTTGAAAAAAATAATTCATTTTTGAAAAAAAAAATCATTTTTGAAAAAAAAATATTTTTGAAAAAAAATCATTTTTGAAAAAAAAAATTATTTTTGAAAAAAAAATTTCATTAAAAAAAAAAAAATCATTTTTGAAAAAAAAAATCATTTTTGAAAAAAAATAATTCATTTTTGAAAATAAAAAACTTTTGAAAAAAATGTTCAGCTCTTTCAGCTAATGATGGGACTTCAACTTTTTTACTACTATTTATACTTTTTAAAATATTAAGCTTTTTAACACTTTTCACAGTTACTCAAGCCACTCCTCCCAGTTTCTCTGCCCATTCCAATTGTAGAGGCAAGAACACTTTTCACAATTTCCCCAGAAATTGTAGCTTTTCTAGTTATTCTTATTAAGTGTTCTTGCATAGCAAGACCACTTACTGTTATCTCACATATATATTATTATTCTTATTATTATAGCCAAATTTACCACCCTAACTCCTCCAACAGTTTTTACACTACATAGACAAGTAATATACCGAAACATGCGGATTGTTCCCGTTTGGTGTGCTATTACTTTGTGGAACGTTTCGCCAAATGGTTCACGAAATATCATTGTTTTTGCTGCAAAATTGGTCCCATAGGAATGAATGGGGAAATGTTCAAAACTAGAGTGGGAGGTGAAAAAAGCTGAAAAATCAGAACATGATTTCTAAACTGCCGCCACTCCCTCATTTTCAAGCCCACCTACACAAATCTTATATCAAAACGTTCAGCTATCCCTGCTGCCACTAAACATGTCCACGGCTAAGCCATAGTCCTGATAGTTTTCACAATATGACCATTTGTTTGCAACTCACGCCGTCCATTGACATTCATTGAAACTACACTCTAGCCCCTTCAAATTTGAAGGGCAATTTCTAAACTGCGACCGTGCCTTCAGTTTTAATATTTCAGAGACATACTATGTATCAAAATCTAGGTCTGGGTCTTGTGATTCTCACAATATAAAGATTTTCGCTGTAGGATTTATAGTTTTTAAAATACGGCCATTTGAATTACTGCACAGTTACTACAGCTATCATGGTCCTGTGTATTGTGTATTGAGCAGTATTTGTGAAGCATAAACAGGGCATGAGCGTTGCTAGGAAACAGTGGTTGTAAACACAAAATGCTGAGACACCCCAAATGCATGTGGTCATACCTTCATCTGCGAGGCTTGATAATGCTTGTAGACTCCTCCCACAGTTTTTACACTACATAGACAAGTAATATACCGAAACGTGCAGATTGTTCCCGATTGATGTGCTATTACTTTGTGGAACGGTTCGCCGAATGGTTCACGAAATATCGTAGTTTTTGCTGCAAAATTAGTCCCATAGGAATGAATGGCGAAATGTTCAATGTCATTTAATTGGTGTGCTATTACCTTGTGGAACTTTGTGAAAAGCTGAAAAATACCAGTGTGAATCTGGAATCAGTCATTTAATTGGTGTGCTATTACTTTGTGGAACGTTTCGCCGAATGGTTCACGAAATATCGTCGTTTTTGCGGCAAAATTAGTCCCATAGGAATGAATGGCGAAATGTTCAAAACTAGAGAGGGAGGTGACAAAAGCTGACAACCCCATGATCATACCACCCTAACTCCTCCCACAGCTTTTAAACTACATAGACAGTAAATATACCGAAACGTGCGGATTGTTCCCGATTGGTGTGCTATTACTTTGTGGAACGTTTCACCTAATGGTTCACGAAATATCGTAGTTTTTGCGGAAAGTTGGTCCCATAGGAATGAATGGCGAAATGTTCAATGTCATTTAATTGGTGTGCTATTACCTTGTGGAACTTTGTGAAAAGCTGAAAAATACCAGTGTGAATCTGGCCTCAATGTCATTTAATTGGTGTGCTATTACTTTGTGGAACGTTTCACCTAATGGTTCACGAAATATCGTAGTTTTTGCGGAAAGTTGGTCCCATAGGAATGAATGGCGAAATGTTCAATGTCATTTAATTGGTGTGCTATTACCTTGTGGAACTTTGTGAAAAGCTGAAAAATACCAGTGTGAATCTGGAATCAGTCATTTAATTGGTGTGCTATTACTTTGTGGAACGTTTCGCCAAATGGTTCACGAAATATCGTCGTTTTTGCGGCGAAATTGGTCCCATGGGAATGAATGGCGAAATGTTCAAAACTAGAGTGGGAGGTGACAAAAGCTGACAACCCCATGATCATACGACCCTAACTCCTCCCACAGCTTTTAAACTACATAGACAGTAATATAATGAAGGTGCGGATTGTTCCCGATTGGTTCGCTATTACTTTGTGGAACGTTTCGCCGAATTTTTCATGAAATATCGTAGTTTTTGCGGAAAATTGGTCCCATAGGAATGAATGGCGAAATGCTCAAAACTAGAGGGGGAGGTGACAAAAGCTGACAACCCCATGATCAGCCAAAACATTATATCCACCCCATGATCAGCCAAAACATTATGACCGCCCCATGAAAAAAATCATTAGCTGAAAGAGCTGAAATTTTTTTCAAAAATGATTTTTTTTTCAAAATTGATTTCTTTTTTTCAAAAATTTTTTTTTTAAAAAGGATTTTTTTATTTTTTCAAACATGATTTTTTCTTTTCTAAAATGATTTTTTTTTTCAAAAATGATTTTTTTTTTTCAAAAATGATTTTCTTTTTTCAAAAATAAATTTTTTTTTTCAAAAATGATTTTTTTTTCAAAAAATTTTTTTCTAGCCCATTCAAATTTATAGGGCAATTTCTAAACTGCGACTGTGCCTCCATTTTTAATATTTCAGAGACATACTATGTATCAAAATCTAGGTCTGGGTCTTGTGATTCTCACAATATAAAGATCTTCATTGTAGGATTTATAGTTTTTAAAATACGGCCATTTGAATTACTGCACAGTTTCTACAGCTATCATGGTCCTGTGTATTGTGTACTGAGCAGTATTTGTGAAGCATAAACAGGGCATGAGCGTTGCTAGGAAACAGGTTGTAAACACAAGATGCTGAGACCCCCCAAATGCATGTGGTCATACCTTCATATGCTGGACTTGATAATGCTTGTAGACTCCTCCCACAGTTTTTACACTACAGAGACAAGTAATATACTGAAACGCGTGGATTGTTCCCGATTGGTGTGCTATTACTTTGTGGAACGTTTTGCCGAATGGTTCACGAAATATGGTAGTTTTTGCGGCGAAATTGGTCCCATAGGAATGAATGGCGAAATGTTCAATGTCATTTAATTGGTGTGCTATTACTTTGTGGAACGTTTCGCCGAATGGTTCACGAAATATCGTCGTTTTTGTGGTGAAATTGGTCCCATAGGAATGAATGGTGAAATGTTCAAAACTAGAGTGGGAGGTGACAAAAACTGACAACCCCATGATCAGCCAAAACATTATGACCACCCCATGATCAGCCAAAACATTATGACCGCCCCATGAAAAAAAAAATTATTTTGTGGAACGATTCACCGAATGGTTCACAAAATATCGTCATTTTTGCGGCGAAATTGGTCCCATAGGAATGAATGGTGAAATGTTAAAAACTAGAGTGGGAGGTGACAAAAGCTGACAACCCCATGATCAGCCAAAACATTATGACCGCCCCATGAAAACAAATTATTTTTGAAAAAAAAAAATCATTTTTGAAAAAAAAAAAATCATTTTTAAAAAAAATTAATTTTTGAAAAAAAAATCATTTTTGAAAAAAAAAAATTTTTTGAAAAAAAAATAATTTTTGAAAAAAAAAATTAATTTTTAAAAAAAAAATAATTTTTGAAAAAAATAATTCATTTTTGAAAAAAAAATCATTTTTGAAAAAAAAATATTTTTGAAAAAAAATCATTTTTGAAAAAAAAAATTATTTTTGAAAAAAAAATTTCATTAAAAAAAAAAAAATCATTTTTGAAAAAAAAAATCATTTTTGAAAAAAAATAATTCATTTTTGAAAATAAAAAACTTTTGAAAAAAATGTTCAGCTCTTTCAGCTAATGATGGGACTTCAACTTTTTTACTACTATTTATACTTTTTAAAATATTAAGCTTTTTAACACTTTTCACAGTTACTCAAGCCACTCCTCCCAGTTTCTCTGCCCATTCCAATTGTAGAGGCAAGAACACTTTTCACAATTTCCCCAGAAATTGTAGCTTTTCTAGTTATTCTTATTAAGTGTTCTTGCATAGCAAGACCACTTACTGTTATCTCACATATATATTATTATTCTTATTATTATAGCCAAATTTACCACCCTAACTCCTCCAACAGTTTTTACACTACATAGACAAGTAATATACCGAAACATGCGGATTGTTCCCGTTTGGTGTGCTATTACTTTGTGGAACGTTTCGCCAAATGGTTCACGAAATATCATTGTTTTTGCTGCAAAATTGGTCCCATAGGAATGAATGGGGAAATGTTCAAAACTAGAGTGGGAGGTGAAAAAAGCTGAAAAATCAGAACATGATTTCTAAACTGCCGCCACTCCCTCATTTTCAAGCCCACCTACACAAATCTTATATCAAAACGTTCAGCTATCCCTGCTGCCACTAAACATGTCCACGGCTAAGCCATAGTCCTGATAGTTTTCACAATATGACCATTTGTTTGCAACTCACGCCGTCCATTGACATTCATTGAAACTACACTCTAGCCCCTTCAAATTTGAAGGGCAATTTCTAAACTGCGACCGTGCCTTCAGTTTTAATATTTCAGAGACATACTATGTATCAAAATCTAGGTCTGGGTCTTGTGATTCTCACAATATAAAGATTTTCACTGTAGGATTTATAGTTTTTAAAATACGGCCATTTGAATTACTGCACAGTTACTACAGCTATCATGGTCCTGTGTATTGTGTATTGAGCAGTATTTGTGAAGCATAAACAGGGCATGAGCGTTGCTAGGAAACAGTGGTTGTAAACACAAGATGCTGAGACACCCCAAATGCATGTGGTCATACCTTCATCTGCGAGGCTTGATAATGCTTGTAGACTCCTCCCACAGTTTTTACACTACATAGACAAGTAATATACCGAAACGTGCAGATTGTTCCCGATTGATGTGCTATTACTTTGTGGAACGGTTCGCCGAATGGTTCACGAAATATCGTAGTTTTTGCTGCAAAATTAGTCCCATAGGAATGAATGGCGAAATGTTCAATGTCATTTAATTGGTGTGCTATTACCTTGTGGAACTTTGTGAAAAGCTGAAAAATACCAGTGTGAATCTGGAATCAGTCATTTAATTGGTGTGCTATTACTTTGTGGAACGTTTCGCCGAATGGTTCACGAAATATCGTCGTTTTTGCGGCAAAATTAGTCCCATAGGAATGAATGGCGAAATGTTCAAAACTAGAGAGGGAGGTGACAAAAGCTGACAACCCCATGATCATACCACCCTAACTCCTCCCACAACTTTTAAACTACATAGACAGTAAATATACCGAAACGTGCGGATTGTTCCCGATTGGTGTGCTATTACTTTGTGGAACGTTTCACCTAATGGTTCACGAAATATCGTAGTTTTTGCGGAAAGTTGGTCCCATAGGAATGAATGGCGAAATGTTCAATGTCATTTAATTGGTGTGCTATTACCTTGTGGAACTTTGTGAAAAGCTGAAAAATACCAGTGTGAATCTGGCCTCAATGTCATTTAATTGGTGTGCTATTACTTTGTGGAGCGTTTCGCCGAATGGTTCACGAAATATCGTCATTTTTGCGGCGAAAATGGTCCCATAGGAATGAATGGCGAAATGTTCAATGTCATTTAATTGGTGTGCTATTACCTTGTGGAACTTTGTGAAAAGCTGAAAAATATTAGTGTGAATCCGGCCTCAATGTCATTTAATTGGTGTTCTATTACTTTGTGGAATGTTTCGCCAAATGGTTCACGAAATGTCGTCTTTTTTGCGGCGAAATTGGTCCCATAGGAATGAATGGGGAAATGTTCAAAACTGGAGTGGGAGGTGACAAAAGCTGACAACCCCATGATCAGCCAAAACATTATGACCACCCCATGATCAGCCAAAACATTATGACCGCTCCATGAAAAAAAAAAAATAATTTTTGAAAAAAAAAAATCATTTTTGAAAAAAAAAATCATTTTTGAAAAAAAAAAAAAATTTTGAAAAAAAAAATCATTTTTGAAAAAAAAAATCATTTTTGAAAAAAAAAATTCATTTTTGAAAAAAAAATCATTTTTGAAAAAAAAAAATCATTTTTGAAAAAAAAAAAATCATTTTTGTAAAAAAAAAATTTTTTTTTAAAAATTCATAATTTTTGAAAAAAAGAATAATTTTTGAAAAAAAAATAATTTTTGAAAAAAATGTTCAGCTCTTTCAGCTAATGTTGGGACTTCGTCAACTTTTTTACTACTATTTATACTTTTTAAAATATAAGCTTTTTAACACTTTTCACAGGAGCTCCAGCCACTCCAACCACACAACAGTTACTCAAGCCACTCCACCCAGTTACTCCACCCACTCCAGTTGTAGAGGCAAGAACACTTTTCACAATTTCCCCAAAAATTGTAGTTTTTGTAGTTAGTGGGAGTGCTTTAGCAGTCCCACTATTGTTATTCAATTTTATTTATTAGTGGGAATGCTTTAGCAGTCCCACTATTGTTATTCGATTTTATTAGTGGGACTGCTTTAGCAGTCCCACTATTGTTATTCGATTTTATCTATTTTTATTATTCCGTACGTTTTTTGGCTCGGCGTAACTTCTGCATACTTTCAGCTATTAAAACCATTCAACTATTAAAATGTTCGTCTCTTTTAGCTGATGTGTGCTCTTTTTCAACTTTTTTTCTACCATTTATACTTTTTAAAATATTAAGCTTTTTAACACTTTTTTTTTAACATTGAAGTCAATGGGAGCATGCTTCAGATCCTTAAAATCTTCTTCCGCTCCCAAAAGTTTCAGCTCCTTCATACTTTCACCTACAGACGCCAAACAAACTTTAAAATGTTCACAAAATATTCAGCTATCTGGCTATAGCTTTTCAGTTTGATATCTTTTACAGTTTTTGTGAAAAAGCTTTTTGTTTAGAGGTCATTTCAGGAAATTTTAGCCATTAATCAGAGTGTACTGTGTTGCTTTGTTGCCATGGTTACCAAAGCTTCTGTTATACACAGGGGGGGAGGTGGCTAGAGCATCTCAGCTCTGATTACAGAGCCCGGGGGAGGGGACAGACACACAATGTACTGATTTATAATAGAGGAATATGATGGGGCAGTTTTGATGGGGCAATTATGATGGGGCAGTTTTGATGGTGGCAATATGATGGGGCAGTTTTGATGGGGACAATTTTAATGGAGCAGTTTTAAAGGTGGCAATATGATGGGGCAGTTTTGATGGGGGCATTTTTGATGGTGGCAGTATGATGGGGGCAGTTTTGCTGGGGTCCGTTTTAGCAATTCAGCATTCCCATGCATTTTCCCCAGGAAATGCATTTTCTAGTTTATATTAATTTTATTCCGTACGTTTTTTGGCTCTGCGTAACTTCTGCATACTTTCAGCTATTAAAACCATTCAACTATTAAAATGTTCATCTCTTTCAGCTGATGTGTGCTCTTTTTCAACTTTTTTTCTACCATTTATACTTTTTTAAATATTAAGCTTTTTAACACTTTTTTTAACATTGAAGTCAATGGGAGCATGCTTCAGATCCTTAAAATCTTCTTCCGCTCCCAAACATTTCAGCTCCTTCATACTTTCACCTACAGACGCCAAACAAACTTTAAAATGTATATGATGGGGCAGTTTTGATGGGACAATTCTGATGGGGGAATTTTGATGGGACAATTCTGATGGGGCAGTTTTGATGGTGGCAATATGATGGGGCTGTTTTGATAGGGCAATTCTGATGGGGCAGTTTTGATGGTGGCAATATGATGGGGCTGTTTTGATAGGGCAATTCTGATGGGGCAGTTTTGATGGTGGCAATATGATGGGGCAGTTTTGATGGGGCAATTCTGATGGGGCAGTTTTGATGGTGGCAATATGATGGGGGAGTTTTGATGGCAATATGATGGGGGCAATTTTGCTGGGGGCCGTTTTAGCAATTCAGCATTCCCACGCATTTTCCCCAGGAAATGCATTTTCTAGTTATTATTATTATAGCCAAATTTACCACCCTATCTCCTCCCACAGTTTTTACACTACATAGACAAGTAATATACCGAAACGTGCGGATTGTTCCCCAATGGTGTGCTATCACTTTGTGGAACGTTTCGCCAAATGGTTCACAAAATATCGTTGTTTTTGCGGCAAAATTAGTCCCATAGGAATGAATGGCGAAATGTTCAGAACTAGAGGTGACAAAAGCTGACAACCCCATGATCATACCACCCTAACTAAATATTTTTGAAAAAAAAAAAAATTTGAAAAAAAAAAAATATTTTTGAAAAAAAAAATTAAAAAAAATTATTATTGAGAAAAAAAAATTATTTTTGAAAAAATAAAAAAACATTTTTTAAAAAAAAATAAAAAAACATTATTTTTGCAAAAAAAAATTATTTTTGAAAAAAAATTATTAAAAAAAAAATTATTGAGAAAAAAAAATTATTGAGAAAAAAAAATTATTTTTGAAAAAATAAAAAAAAATTATTTTTATGGGACTTCAACTTTTTTACTACTATTTATACTTTTTAAAATATTAAGCTGTTTAACACTTTTCACAGTTACTCAAGCCACTCCACCCAGTTACTCCGCCCACTCCAGTTGTCGAGGCAAGAACACTTTTCACAATTTCCCCAGAAATTGTAGCTTTTCTAGTTAAGTGTTCTTGCATAGCAAGACCACTTACTGTTATCTCACATATATATTATTATTATTATAGCCAAATTTACCACCCTAACTCCTCCCACAGTTTTTACACTACATAGACAAGTAATATACCGAAATGTGCGGATTGTTCCCGAATGGTGTGCTATTACTTTGTGGAACGTTTTGCCAAATGGTTCACGAAATATCGTCATTTTTGCGGCGAAATTGGTCCCATAGGAATGAATGGGGAAACTAGAGGGGGAGGTGACAAAAGCTGAAAAATCAGAACATGATTTCTAAACTGCCGCCACTCCCTCATTTTCAAGCCCACCTACACAAATCTTATATCAAAACGTTCAGCTATCCCTGCTGCCACTAAACATGTCCATGGCTAAGCCATAGTCCTGATAGTTTTCACAATATGACCATTTGTTTGCAACTCACGCCGTCCATTGACATTCAATGAAACTACACTCTAGCCCCTTCAAATTTGAAGGGCAATATCTAAACTGCGACTGTGCCTTCAATTTTAATATTTCAGAGACATACTATGCATCAAAATCTAGGTCTGGGTCTTGTGATTCTCACAATATAAAGATCTTCGCTGTAGGATTTATAATTTTTAAAATACGGCCATTTGAATTACTGCACAGTTGTTAAATCTAACATTAACCTGTGTATTGTGTATTGAGCAGTATTTGTGAAGCATAAACAGGACATGAGCGTTGCTAGGAAACAGTGGTTGTAAACACAAGATGCTGAGACCCCCCAAATGCATGTAGTCATACCTTCATCTGCTAGATGAAGGTATGACAAAAGCTGACCCCCCATGATCAGCCAAAACATTATGACCACCCCATTATCAGCCAAAACATTATGACCCCCATGATCAGCCAAAACATTATGACCCCCCCATGATCAGCCAAAACATTATGACCACGCCATAATCAGCCAAATCATTATGACCCCCCATGATCAGCCAAAATATTATGACCACGCCATAATCAGCCAAATCATTATGACCGCCCCATGATCAGCCAAAACATTATGACCACGCCATAATCAGCCAAATTATTATGACCACGCCATAATCAGCCAAAACATTATGACCCCCCCATGATCACCCAAAACATTATGTCCACCCCACGATCAGCCAAACCATTATGACCACAACATGATCAGCCAAAACATTATGACCGCCCCATTATCAGCCAAAACATTATGACCCCCCATGATCAGCCAAAACATTATGACCCCCCATGATCAGCCAAAACATTATGACCACGCCATAATCAGCCAAATCATTATGACCACGCCTTAATCAGCAAAAACATTATGACCCCCCCCATGATCAGCCAAAACATTATGTCCACCCCACGATCAGCTAAAACATTATGACCACAACATGATCAGCCAAAACATTATGATCACCCCATGAAAAAAAAAAATTAACAATCATTTTTGAAAAAAAAAAACTTTTGAAAAAAATGTTCAGCTCTTTCAGCTAATGATGGGACTTAAACTTTTTTACTACTATTTATACTTTTTTAAAATATTAAGCTTTTTAACACTTTTCACAGTTACTCAAGCCACTCCATCCAGTTACTCCGCCCACTCCAGTTGTAGAGGCAAGAACACTTTTCACAATTTCCCCAGAAATTGTAGCTTTTCTAGTTAGTGGGAATGCTTTAGCAGTCCCACTATTGTTATTCGATTTTATTTATTTTTATTAATTTTATTCCGTACGTTTTTTGGCTCTGTATAACTTCTGCATACTTTCAGCTATTAAAACCATTCAACTATTAAAATGTTCGTCTCTTTTAGCTGATGTGTGCTCTTTTTCAACTTTTTTTCTACCATTTATACTTTTTAAAATATTAAGCTTTTTAACACTTTTTTTAACATTGAAGTCAATGGGAGCATGCTTCAGATCCTTAAAATCTTCTTCCGCTCCCAAAAGTTTCAGCTCCTTCATACTTTCACCTACAGATGCCAAACAAACTTTAAAATGTTCACAAAATAATCAGCTATCTGGCTATAGCTTTTCAGTTTGATGTCTTTTACAGTTTTTGTGAAAAAGCTTTTTGTCTACAGGTCATTTCAGGAAATTTTAGCCATTAATCAGAGTGTACTGTGTTTGTTTTGTTGCCATGGTTACCAAACCTTCTGTTATACACAAGGGGGGAGGTGGCTGGAGCATCTCAGCTCTGATTACAGAGCCCGGGGGAGGGGACAGACACACCATGTACTGATTTATAATAGAGGAATATGATGGGGCCATTCAACTATTAAAATGTTCGTCTCTTTTAGCTGATGTGTGCTCTTTTTCAACTTTTTTTCTACCATTTATACTTTTAAAAATATTAAGCTTTTTAACACTTTTTTTTAACATTGAAGTCAATGGGAGCATGCTTCAGATCCTTAAAATCTTCTTCCACTCCCAAAAGTTTCAGCTCCTTCATACTTTCACCTACAGACGCCAAACAAACTTTAAAATGTTCAGAAAATAATCAGCTATCTGGCTATAGCTTTTCAGTTTGATAACTTTTACAGTTTTTGTGAAAAAGCTTTTTGTCTACAGGTCATTTCAGGAAATTTTAGCCATTAATCAGAGTGTACTGTGTTTGTTTTGTTGCCATGGTTACCAAAGCTTCTGTTATACACAAGGGGGGAGGTGGCTGGAGCATCTCAGCTCTGATTACAGAGCCCGGGGGAGGGGACAGACACACCATGTACTGATTTATAATAGAGGAATATGATGGGGCAGTTTTGATGGGGCAATTCTGATGGAGTAGTTTTGATGGTGGCAATATGATGGGGCAGTTTTGATGGGGCAATTCTGATGGGGCAGTTTTGATGGTGGCAATATGATGGGGCAGTTTTAATGGGGACAATTTTGATGGGGCAATTCTGATGGGACAGTTTTGATGGCAGTATGATGGGGCAGTTTTGATGGCGGCCATTTTAGCAATTTAGCTATTCAGCATTCCCACGCATTTTCCCCAGGAAATGCATTTTCTAGTTCTTCTTCTTATTATTATTATTATTATAGCCAAATTTACCACCCTAACTCCTCCCACAATTTTTAAACTACATAGACAAGTAATATACCGAAACGTACAGATTGTTCCCGATTGGTGTGCTATTACTTTGTGGAACGTTTCACTGAATGGTTCACGAAATATCATAGTTTTTGCGGCGAAATTGGTCCCATAGGAATGAATGGCGAAATGTTCAATGTCATTTAATTGGTGTGCTATTACTTTGTGGAACTTTTTTCGCCGAATGGTTCACGAAATATCGTCGTTTTTGCGGCAATATTGGTCCCATAGGAATGAATGGTGAAATGTTCAATGTCATTTAATTGGTGTGCTATTACCTTGTGGAACTTTGTGAAAAGCTGAAAAATACCAGTGTGAATCCGGAATCAATATCATTTAATTGGTGTGCTATTAGTTTCTGGAACGTTTCGCCGAATGGTTCACGAAATATCATCGTTTTTGCGACAAAATTGGTCCCATAGGAATGAATGGCGAAATGTTCAAAACTAGAGTGGGAGGTGACAAAAGCTGACAACCCCATGATCAGCCAAAACATTATGACCGCCCCATAAAAAAAATATTTTTGAAAAAAAATTCATTTTTGAAAAAAAAAATTCATTTTTGAAAAAAAAAATTCATTTTTGAAAAAAAATAATTCATTTAAAAAAAAATAAAATCATTTTTGAAAAAAAATAATTCATTTTTGAAAAAAAAAACTTTTGAAAAAAATGTTCAGCTCTTTCAGCTAATGATGGGACTTCAACTTTTTTACTACTATTTATACTTATTAAAATATTAAGCTTTTTAACACTTTTCACAGTTACTCCGCCCACTCCAGTTGTAGAGGCAAGAACACTTTTCACAATTTCCCCAGAAATTGTACCTTTTCTAGTAATTATTATTATTATAGCCAAATTTACCACCCTAACTCCTCCCACAGTTTTTACACTACATAGACAAGTAATATACCGAAACGTGCGGATTGTTCCCGAATGGTGTACTATTACTTTGTGGAACATTTCGCCAAATGGTTCACGAAATATCGTCGTTTT
Source organism: Aquarana catesbeiana (assembly GCF_042186555.1). Classification (NCBI taxonomy): domain Eukaryota; kingdom Metazoa; phylum Chordata; class Amphibia; order Anura; family Ranidae; genus Aquarana; species Aquarana catesbeiana. The sequence continues at coordinate 187,365,732 of NC_133335.1, forward strand.
TGCGGTGAAATTGGTCCCGTAGGAATGAATGGCAAAATGTTCAAAACTAGAGTGAGAGGTGACAAAAGCTGACAACCCCATGATCAGCCAAAACATTATGACCACCCCATGATCAGCCAAAACATTATGACCGCCCCATGAAAAAAAAAATATTTTTGAAAAAAAAAAATTTTTTGAAAAAAAAAATAATTTTTGAAAAAAAAATCATTTTTGAAAAAAAAATCATTTTTTAAAAAAAAATAAATTTTTGAAAATAAATAATTCATTTTTGAAAAAAAAATCATTTTTGAAAAAAAAAATCATTTAAAAAAAAATCATTTAAAAAAAAAATTCATTTTTGAAAAAAAATAATTCATTTTTGAAAAAAAAAAATCATTTTTGAAAAAAAAAATATTTTTGAAAAAAAAAATTCATTTTAAAAAAAAAATCATTTTTGAAAAAAAAAATTATTTTTGAAAAAAAAATTTCATTTAAAAAAAAAAATCATTTTTGAAAAAAAATAATTCATTTTTGAAAAAAAAAAACTTTTGAAAAAAATGTTCAGCTCTTTCAGCTCATGATGGGACTTCAACTTTTTTACTACTATTTATAATTTTTAAAATATTAAGCTTTTTAACACTTTTCACAGTTACTCAAGCCACTCCATCCAGTTACTCCGCCCACTCCAGTTGTAGAGGCAAGAACACTTTTCACAATTTCCCCAGAAATTGTACCTTTTCTAGTTATTCTTCTTATTAAGTGTTCTTGCATAGCAAGACCACTTACTGTTATCTCACATATATATTATTCTTATTAAGTGTTCTTGCATAGCAAGACCAATTACTGTTATCTCACATATATATTATTATTCTTATTCTTATTATTATTATAGCCAAATTTACCACCCTAACTCCTCCCACAGTTTTTACACTACATAGACAAGTAATATACCGAAACGTGCGGATTGTTCCCGAATGGTGTGCTATTATTTTGTGGAATGTTTCGCCGAATGGTTCACGAAATATCGTCGTTTTTGTGGTGAAATTGGTCCCATAGGAATGAATGGGAAAGCTAGAGTGGGAGGTGACAAAAGCTGAAAAATCAGAACATGATTTCTAAACTGCCACCACTCCCTCATTTTCAAGCCCACCTAAACAAATCTTATATCAAAACGTTCAGCTATCTCTGCTGCCACTAAACATGTCCACGGCTAAGCCATAGTCCTGATAGTTTTCACAATATGACCATTTGTTTGCAACTCACACCGTCCATTGACATTCATTGAAACTACACTCTAGCCCCTTCAAATTTGAAGGGCAATTTCTAAACTGCGACCGTGCCTCCATTTTTAATATTTCAGAGACATACTATACATCAAAATCTAGGTCTGGGTCTTGTGATTCTCACAATATAAAGATCTTCGCTGTCGGATTTACAGTTTTTAAAATACGGCCATTTGAATTACTGCATAGTTACTACATCTATCATTATCCTGTGTTCTGTGTATTGAGCAGTATTTGTGAAGCATAAACAGGGCATGAGCGTTGCTAGGAAACAGTGGTTGTAAACACAAGATGCTGAGACACCCTAAATGCATGTGACTTCATCTGCTAGACTTGATAATGCTTGTAGACTCCTCCCACAGTTTTTACACTACAGAGACAAGTAATATACCGAAACGTGCGGATTGTTCCCGATTGGTGTGCTATTACTTTGTGGAACGTTTCACCGAATGGTTCACGAAATATCATAGTTTTTGCGGTGAAATTGGTCCCATAGGAATGAATGGCGAAATGTTCAATGTCATTTAATTGGTGTGCTATTACTTTGTGGAACTTTTTTCGCCGAATGGTTCACGAAATATCGTCGTTTTTGCGGCAATATTGGTCCCATAGGAATGAATGGTGAAATGTTCAATGTCATTTAATTGGTGTGCTATTACCTTGTAGAACTTTGTGAAAAGCTCAAATATACCAGTGTGAATCCGGAATCAATGTCATTTAATTGGTGTGCTATTACTTTCTGGAACGTTTTGGCGAATGGTTCACGAAATATCGTCGTTTTTGCAACGAAATTGGTCCCATAGGAATGAATGGTGAAATGTTCAAAACTAGAGTGGGAGGTGACAAAAGCTGACAGCCCCATGATCAGCCAAAACATTATGACCGCCCCATAAAAAAAATATTTTTGAAAAAAAAAATCATTTTTGAAAAAAAATAATTCATTTTTGAAAAAAAAATACATTTTTTAAAAGAAAAAATTATTTTTGAAAAAAAAAAATCATTTTTGAAAAAAAAAAATCATTTTTTGAAAAAAAAATCATTTTTGAAAAAAAAATTCTTTTGAAAAAAAAAAAATTCATTTTTGAAAAAAAAAATTATTTTTGAAAAAAAAATTTCATTTAAAAAAAAAAAAAATCATTTTTGAAAAAAAAAAATTCATTTTTGAAAAAAAAAACTTTTGAAAAAAATGTTCAGCTCTTTCAGCTAATGATGGGACTTCAACTTTTTTACTACTATTTATACTTTTTAAAATATTAAGCTTTTTAACACTTTTCACAGTTACTCAAGCCACTCCATCCAGTTATTCTGCCCACTCCAGTTGTAGAGGCAAGAACACTTTTCACAATTTCCCCAGAAATTGTACCTTTTCTAGTTATTAAGTGTTCTTGCATAGCAAGACCACTTACTGTTATCTCACATATATATTATTATTCTTATTAAGTGTTCTTGCATAGCAAGACCACTTACTGTTATATCACATATATATTCTTATTCTTATTCTTATTATTCTTATTATTATAGCCAAATTTACCACCCTAACTCCTCCCACAATTTTTACACTACATAGACAAGTAATATACCGAAACGTGCGGATTGTTCCCGAATGGTGTGCTGTTATATTGTGGAACGTTTCGCCGAATGGTTCACATACTATGTATCAAAATCTAGGTCTGGGTCTTGTGATTCTCACAATATAAAGCTTTTCGCTGTGGGATTTATAGTTTTTAAAATACGACTGTTTGATATACTGCACAGTTGTTACAGCTATGATCCTTTGTATTGTGTATGAGCAGTGGGTGTGAAGCATAAACAGTACATGAGTGTTGCTAGGAAACAGTGGTTGTAAACACAAGATGCTGAAACCCCCCAAATGCATTTGGTCATACCTTCCTCTGATAGGCTTGATAATGCTGATAATTTACCACCCTAACTCCTCCCACAGTTTTTACACTACATAGACAGTAATATACCGAAACGTGCGGATTGTTCCCGATTGGTGTGCTATTACTTTGTGGAACTTTTTTCGCCGAATGGTTCACGAAATATCGTAGTTTTTGCGACGAAATTGGTCCCATAGGAATGAATGGCGAAATGTTCAAAACTAGAGTGGGAGGTGACAAAAGCTGACAACCCCATGATCAGCCAAAACATTATGACCACCCCATGATCAGAAAAAACATTATGACCACCTAATAAAAAAAATATATATATTTTTGAAAAAAAAAAAATCATTTTGAAAAAAAAAAAAAAAAAAATAAAATTAATTTTTGAAAAAAAATAAAATTCATTTAAAGAAAAAAAAAAGAAAAAACAAAAATTTTGAAAAAAAAAATCATTTAAAAAAAAAAAATTTTTGAAAAAAAAAATTCATTTTTGAAAAAAAAAATTCATTTTTAAAAAAAAAAAATTCATTTTTGAAAAAAAAAATTCATTTTTGAAAAAAAAAAATAATAATTTTAAAAAAAAAAAAAATTTTTGAAAAAAAAAAAATCATTTATCATTTTTGAAAAAAAAAATCATTTTTGAAAAAAATAAAATTCATTTTTGAAAAAAAAAAATTCATTTAAAAAAAAAAAATTTTTTGAAAAAAAAATATCATTTAAAAAACAAAACAATTTTTGAAAAAAAAAAATCATTTTTGAAAAAAAAATCATTTTTGAAAAAAAAATAAAATTCATTTTTGAAAAAAATGTTCAGCTCTTTCAGCTCATTATGGGACTTCTTCAACTTTTTTACTACTATTGATATTTTTTAAAATAGTTACTCAAGCCACTCTACCCAGTTACTCCGCCCACTCCAGTTGTAGAGGCAAGAACACTTTTCACAATTTCCCCAGAAATTGTACCTTTTCTAGTTAAGTGTTCTTGCATAGCAAGACCACTTACTGTTATCTCACATATATATTATTCTTATTATTATAGCCAAATTTACCACCCTAACTCCTCCCACAGTTTTTACACTACATAGACAAGTAATATACCGAAACGTGCGGATTGTTCCCGAATGGTGTGCTATTACTTTGTGGAACGCTTCGCCGAATGGTTCACGAAATATCGTCGTTTTTGCGGCGAAATTGGTCCCATAGGAATGAATGGGGAAACTAGAGTGGGAGATGACAAAAGCTGGAAAATCAGAACATGATTTCTAAACTGCCGCCACTCCCTCATTTTCAAGCCCACCTACACAAATCTTATATCAAAACGTTCAGCTATCCCTGCTGCCACTAAACATGTCCACGGCTAAGCCATAGTCCTGATAGTTTTCACAATATGACCATTTGTTTGCAACTCACGCCGTCCATTGACATTCATTGAAACTACACTCTAGCCCCCTCCAAATTTGAAGGGCAATTTCTAAACTGCGACTGTGCCTTCATTTTTAATATTTCAGAGACATACTATACATCAAAATCTAGGTCTGGGTCTTGTGATTCTCACAATATAAAGATCTTCGCTGTAGGATGTATAGTTTTTAAAATACGGCCATTTGTTTAGAGGTCATTTCAGGAAATTTTAGCCATTAATCAGAGTGTACTGTTAGTGTTTGTTTTGTTGCCATGGTTACCAAAGCTTCTGTTATACACAGGGGGAAGGTGGCTGGAGCATCTCAGCTGATTACAGAGCCCGGGGGAGGGGACAGACACACCATGTACTGATTTATAATAGAGGAATATGATGGGGCAGTTTTGATGGGGTAATTCTGATGGGGCAGTTTTGATGGGGTAATTCTGATGGGGCAGTTTTGATGAAGTAGTATTTGGGAAGCATAAACAGGGCATGAGCGTTGCTAGGAAACAGTGGTTGTAAACACAAGATGCTGAGACACCCCAAATGCATGTGACTTCATCTGCTAGACTTGATAATGCTTGTAGACTCCTCCCACAGTTTTTACACTACAGAGACAAGTAATATACCGAAACGAGCGGATTGTTCCCGATTGGTGTGTTATTACTTTGTGGAATATTTCGCCGAATGGTCCACGAAATATCGTAGTTTTTTGCGGCAATATTGGTCCCATAGGAATGAATTGCGAAATGTTAAATGTCATTTAATTGATGTCCTATTACCTTGTGGAACATTGTGAAAAGCTGAAAAATACCAGTGTGAATCCGGCCTCAATGTCATTTAATTGGTGTGCTATTACTTTGTGGAACGTTTCGCCGAATGGTTCACGAAATATCGTCGTTTTTGCGGTGAAATTGGTCCCATAGGAATGAATGGTGAAATGTTCAAAACTAGAGCGGGAGGTGACAAAAGCTGACAACCCCATGATCAGCTGAAACATTATGACCGCCCCATGAAAAAAAAATATATATTTTTGAAAAAAAAATATATATATTTTTGAAAAAAAAAATTATTTTTGAAAAAAAAAAATTATTTTTGAAAAAAAAAAAAAAAATATTTTTGAAAAAAAAAATTACTTTAAAAAAAAAATAATTTCGAAAAAAAAATTATTTTTGAAAAAAATAAAATTATTTTTGAAAAAAAAAAAATATTTTTGAAAAAAAAATTACTTAAAAAAAATAAATAATTTCGAAAAAAAAAATTATTTTTGAGAAAAAAAATTACTTTTAAAAAAAAATCATTTTTGAAAAAAAAAATCATTTTTGAAGAAAAAAAAATCATTTTTGAAGAAAAAAAATCATTTTTGAAGAAAAAAAAATCATTTTTGAATAAAAAAAATTCATTTTTGAAAAAAAAAATTACTTTTGAAAAAAATGTTCAGCTCTTTCAGCTAATGATGGAACTTTTTTACTACTATTTATACTTTTTAAAATATTAAGCTTTTTAACACTTTTCACAGTTACTCCAGCCACTCCACCCTGTTACTCCGCCCACTCCAGTTGTAGAGGCAAGAACACTTTTCACAATTTCCCCAAAAAATTGTAGCTTTTCTAGTTCTTATTATTATTATAGCCAAATTTACCACCCTAACTCCTCCCACAGTTTTTACACTATATAGACAAGTAATATACCGAAACGTGCGGATTGTTCCCGAATGGTGTGCTATTATTTTGTGGAACGTTTCACCGAATGGTTCACGAAATATCGTCGTTTTTGCAGCGAAATTGGTCCCATAGGAATGAATGGGGAAACTAGAGTGGGAGGTGACAAAAGCTGAAAAATCAGAACATGATTTCTAAACTGCCGCCACTCCCTCATTTTCAAGCCCACCTACACAAATCTTATATCAAAACGTTCAGCTATCCCTGCTGCCACTAAACATGTCCACGGCTAAGCCATAGTCCTGATAGTTTTCACAATATGACCATTTGTTTGCAACTCACACCGTCCATTGACATTCATTGAAACTACACTCTAGCCCCTTTAAATTTGAAGGGCAATTTCTAAACTGCGACCGTGCCGTCAATTTTAATATTTCAGAGACATACTATACATCAAAATCTAGGTCTGGGTCTTGTGATTCTCACAATATAAAGATCTTCGCTGTAGGATTTATAGTTTTTGGGAAAAAGCTTTTTGTTTAGAGGTCATTTCAGGAAATTTTAGCCATTAATCAGAGTGTACTGTGTTTGTTTTGTTGCCATGGTTACCAAAGCTTCTGTTATACACAGGGGGGAGGTGGCTGGAGCATCTCAGCTCTGATTACAGAGCCCAGGGGAGGGGACAGACACACCATGTACTGATTTATAATAGAGGAATATGATGGGGCAGTTTTGATAGGGCAATTCTTATGGGGCAGTTTTAATGGGGCAATTATGATGGGGCAGTTTTGATGGTGGCATTATGATGGGGCAGTTTTGGTGGGGCAATTATGATGGGGCAGTTTTGATGGTGGCAATATGATGGGGCAGTTTTGATAGGGCAATTCTGATGGGGCAGTTTTGATGGTGGCAATATGATGGGGCAATTCTGATGGGGCAGTTTTGATGGTGGCAATATGATGGGGCTGTTTTGATAGGGCAATTCTGATGGGGCAGTTTTGATGGTGGCAATATGATGGGGCAGTTTTGATGGGGCAATTCTGATGGGGCAGTTTTGATGGGGCAATTCTGATGGGGCAGTTTTGATGGTGGCAATATGATGGGGCAGTTTTGATGGGACAATTCTGATGGGGCAGTTTTGATGGTGGCAATATGATGGGGCAGTTTTGATAGGGCAATTCTGATGGGGCAGTTTTGATGGTGGCAATATGATGGGGACAATTTTGATGGGGCAATTCTAATGGGGGCAGTTTTGATGGCAATATGATGGGGGCAGTTTTGATGGTGGCAATATGATGGGGCAGTTTTGATGGTGGTAATATGATGGGGCAATTCTGATGGGGCAGTTTTGATGGTGGCAATATGATGGGGCAGTTTTGATGGAGCAATTCTGATGGGGCAGTTTTGATGGTGGCAATATGATGGGGCAGTTTTAATGGGGACAATTTTGATGGGGCAATTCTGATGGGGCAGTTTTGATGGCAGTATGATGGGGCAGTTTTGATGGCGGCCGTTTTAGCAATTTAGCTATTCAGTATTCCCACGCATTTTCCCCAGGAAATGCATTTTCTAGTTTTTTAAGTGTTCTTGCATAGCAAGACCACTTACTGTTATCTCACATATATATTATTCTTATTATTATTAAGTGTTCTTGCATAGCAAGACCACTTACTGTTATCTCACATATATATTATTGAGTGTTCTTGCATAGCAAGACCACTTACTGTTATCTCACATATATATTATTCTTCTTATTAAGTGTTCTTGCATAGCAAGACCACTTACTGTTATCTCACATATATATTATTCTTTTTCTTCTTATTATTATTATTATTATTAAGTTTTCTTGCATAGCAAGACCACATACTGTTATCTCACATATATATTATTCTTCTTATTCTTCTTATTTTTTCAAAAAAATCATTTTTGAAAAAAAAAATCATTTAAAAAAATATCATTTAAAAAAAAATTAATTTAAAAAAAAAAAAAAAAAAATTTGAAAAAAAAAAAATTTTTTTGAAAAAAAAAATCATTTAAAAAAAAATCATTTAAAAAAAAATTATTTTTGAAAAAAAAATAAAATCATTTTTGAAAAATAAAAAAATAAAATCATTTTTGAAAAAAAAAATATTTTTGAAAAAAAAAAATATTTTTGAAAAAAAAAATATATATTTTTGAAAAAAAAAATTATTTTTGAAAAAAAAAAAAATTATTTTTGAAAAAAAAATTATTTTTGAAAAAAAAATATATATTTTTGAAAAAAAAATATTTTTGACAAAAAAATCATTTTTGAAAAAAAATTCATAATTTTTGAAAAAAAAATCATAATTTTTGAAAAAAAAATCATAATTTTTGAAAAAAATGTTCAGCTCTTTCAGCTAATGATGAGACTTCAACTTTTTTACTACTATTTATACTTTTTAAAATATTAAGCTTTTTAACACTTTTCACAGTTACTCCAGCCACTCCAACCACACAACAGTTACTCAAGCCACTCCACCCAGTTACTCCGCCCACTCCAGTTGTAGAGGCAAGAACACTTTTCACAATTTCCCCTGAAATTGTAGCTTTTCTAGTTCTTATTAAGTGTTCTTGTATAGCAAGACCACTTACTGTTATCTCACATATATATTATTATTATTAAGTGTTCTTGCATAGCAAGACCACTTACTGTTATCTCACATATATATTATTCTTATTATTATAGCCAAATTTACCACCCTAACTCCTCCCACAGTTTTTACACTACATAGACAAGTAATATACCGAAACGTGCGGATTGTTCCCGAATGGTGTGCTATTACTTTGTGGAACGTTTCGCCGAATGGTTCACAAAATATCGTCATTTTTGCGGCGAAATTGGTCCCATAGGAATGAATGGGGAAACTAGAGTGGGAGATGACAAAAGCTGAAAAATCAGAACATGATTTCTAAACTGCCGCCACTCCCTCATTTTCAAGCCCACCTACACAAATCTTATATCAAAACGTTCAGCTATCCCTGCTGCCACTAAACATGTCCACGGCTAAGCCATAGTCCTGATAGTTTTCACAATATGACCATTTGTTTGCAACTCACGCCGTCCATTGACATTCATTGAAACTACACTCTAGCCCCTTCAAATTTGAAGGGCAATTTCTAAACTGCGACCGTGCCTTCATTTTTAATATTTCAGAGACATACTATACATCAAAATCTAGGTCTGGGTCTTGTGATTCTCACAATATAAAGATCTTCGCTGTAGGATGTATAGTTTTTAAAATACAGCCATTTGTTTAGAGGTCATTTCAGGAAATTTTAGCCATTAATCAGAGTGTACTGTGTTTGTTTTGTTGCCATGGTTACCAAAGCTTCTGTTATACACAGGGGGGAAGGTGGCTGGAGCATCTCAGCTCTGATTACAGAGCCCGGGGGGAGGGGACAGACACACCATGTACTGATTTATAATAGAGGAATATGATGGGGCAGTTTTGATGGGGTAATTCTGATGGGGCAGTTTTGATGAAGTAGTATTTGGGAAGCATAAACAGGGCATGAGCGTTGCTAGGAAACAGTGGTTGTAAACACAAGATGCTGAGACACCCCAAATGCATGTGACTTCATCTGCTAGACTTGATAATGCTTGTAGACTCCTCCCACAGTTTCTACACTACAGAGACAAGTAATATACCGAAACGAGCGGATTGTTCCCGATTGGTGTGTTATTACTTTGTGGAATGTTTCGCCGTATGGTCCACGAAATGACGTTTTTGCGGCGAAATTGGTCCCATAGGAATGAATGGTGAAATGTTCAAAACTAGAGTGGGAGGTGACAAAAGCTGACAACCCCATGATCAGCCAAAACATTATGACCGCCCCATGTAAAAAAAAAAATAATTTTTGAAAAAAATGAAAAAATAATTTTTGAAAAAAAAAAAAATCATTTTTGAAAAAAAAAAAAATATTTTTGAAAAAAAAAATATTTTTGAAAAAAAAAAAAATTATTTTTGAAAAAAAAAATATTTTTGAAAAAAAAATTACTTTTAAAAAAAAATTATTTTTGAAAAAAAAAAATATATTTGAAAAAAAAAATATTTTTGAAAAAAAAAATTATTTTTGAAAAAAAAAAATTCATTTTTGCAAAAAAAAAATTACCTTTGAAAAAAAAAATTACTTTTGAAAAAAAAAAATCATTTTTGAAGAAAAAAAAATCATTTTTGAAGAAAAAAAAATCATTTTTGAATAAAAAAAATTCATTTTTGAAAAAAAAAAATTACTTTTGAAAAAAATGTTCAGCTCTTTCAGCGAATCATGGAACTTTTTTACTACTATTTATACTTTTTAAAATATTAAGCTTTTTAACACTTTTCACAGTTACTCAAGCCACTCCACCCCACCCAGTTACTCCGCCCACTCCAGTTGTAGAGGCAAGAACACTTTCACAATTTCCCCAGAAATTGTACCTTTTCTAGTTCTTATTCTTATTATTATAGCCAAATTTACCACCCTAACTCCTCCCACAGTTTTTACACTACATAGACAAGTAATATACCGAAACGTGCGGATTGTTCCCGAATGGTGTGCTATTACTTTGTGGAACGTTTCGCCGAATGGTTCACGAAATATCGTCGTTTTTGCGGCGAAATTGGTCCCATAGGAATGAATGGGGAAACTAGAGTGGGAGATGACAAAAGCTGGAAAATCAGAACATGATTTCTAAACTGCCGCCACTCCCTCATTTTCAAGCCCACCTACACAAATCTTATATCAAAACGTTCAGCTATCCCTGCTGCCACTAAACATGTCCACGGCTAAGCCATAGTCCTGATAGTTTTCACAATATGACCATTTGTTTGTAACTCACGCCGTCCATTGACATTCATTGAAACTACACTCTAGCCCCCTCCAAATTTGAAGGGCAATTTCTAAACTGCGACTGTGCCTTCATTTTTAATATTTCACAGACATACTATACATCAAAATCTAGGTCTGGGTCTTGTGATTCTCACAATATAAAGATCTTCGCTGTAGGATGTATAGTTTTTAAAATACGGCCATTTGTTTAGAGGCCATTTCAGGAAATTTTAGCCATTAATCAGAGTGTACTGTTAGTGTTTGTTTTGTTGCCATGGTTGCCAAAGCTTCTGTTATACACAGGGGGAAAGGTGGCTGGAGCATCTCAGCTGATTACAGAGCCCGGGGGAGGGGACAGACACACCATATACTGATTTATAATAGAGGAATATGATGGGGCAGTTTTGATGGGGTAATTCTGATGGGGCAGTTTTGTTGAAGCAGTATTTGGGAAGCATAAACAGGGCATGAGCGTTGCTAGGAAACAGTGGTTGTAAACACAAGATGCTGAGACACTCCAAATGCATGTGACTTCATCTGCTAGACTTGATAATGCTTGTAGACTCCTCCCACAGTTTTCACACTACAGAGACAAATAATATACCGAAACGAGCGGATTGTTCCCGATTGGTGTGTTATTACTTTGTGGAATGTTTTGCCGAATGGTCCACGAAATGACGTTTTTGCGGCGAAATTGGTCCCATAGGAATGAATGGCGAAATGTTCAAAACTAGAGTGGGAAGTGACAAAAGCTGACAACCCCATGATCAGCCAAAACATTATGACCACCCCATGATCAGCCAAAACATTATGACCGCCCCGTGTAAAAAAAAAAAATATTTTTGAAAAAAAAAAAAATTTTTTGAAAAAAGTAAAAAAATAATTTTTGAAAAAAAAAAAATCATTTTTGAAAAAAAAAAATATATTTTTGAAAAAAAATATATATATTTTTGAAAAAAAAAATATTTTTGAAAAAAAAAATATTTTTGAAAAAAAAAATTATTTTTGAAAAAAAAAATATTTTTGAAAAAAAAATTTCTTTTAAAAAAAAAATTATTTTTGAAAAAAAAATATATTTTTGAAAAAAAAAATTATTTTTGAAAAAAAAATTACTTTAAAAAAAATAATAATTTCGAAAAAAAAAATATTTTTGAAATAAAAAAATTCATTTTTGAAAAAAAAAATTACCTTTGAAAAAAAAAATTACTTTTGAAAAAAAAAATCATTTTTGAAGAAAAAAAATCATTTTTGATTAAAAAAAATTCATTTTTGAAAAAAAAAAAATACTTTTGAAAAAAATGTTCAGCTCTTTCAGCGAATGATGGAACTTTTTTACTACTATTTATACTTTTTAAAATATTAAGCTTTTTAACACTTTTCACAGTTACTCAAGCCACTCCACCCCACCCAGTTACTCCGCCCACTCCAGTTGTAGAGGCAAGAACACTTTCACAATTTCCCCAGAAATTGTACCTTTTCTAGTTATTATTATTATTATAGCCAAATTTACCACTCTAACTCCTCCCACAGTTTTTACACTACATAGACAAGTAATATACCAAAACGTGCGGATTGTTCCCGAATGGTGTGCTATTATTTTGTGGAACGTTTCGCCGAACGGTTCACGAAATATCGTTGTTTTAGCGGCGAAATTGGTCCCATAGGAATGAATGGGGAAACTAGAGTGGGAGGTGACAAAAGCTGAAAAATCAGAACATGATTTCTAAACTGCCGCCACTCCCTTATTTTCAAGCCCACCTACACAAATCTTATATCAAAACGTTCAGCTATCCCTGCTGCCACTAAACATGTCCACGGCTAAGCCATAGTCCTGATAGTTTTCACAATATGACCATTTGTTTGCAACTCACACCGTCCATTGACATTTATTGAAACTACACTCTAGCCCCTTCAAATTTGAAGGGCAATTTCTAAACTGCGACCGTATCTTCAATTTTAATATTTCAGAGACATACTATATATCAAAATCTAGGTCTGGGTCTTGTGATTCTCACAATATAAAGATCTTCGCTGTAGGATTCATAGTTTTTAAAATACGGCCATTTGAATTATTGCAGTTTCTACATCTATCATGGTCCTGTCTATTGTGTATTGAGCAGTATTTGTGAAGCATAAACAGGGCATGAGCGTTGCTAGGAAACAGTGGTTGTAAACACAAGATGCTGAGACACCCCAAATGCATATGACTTCATCTGCTAGACTTGATAATGCTTGTAGACTCCTCCCACAGTTTTTACACTACAGAGACAAGTAATATACCGAAACGTGCGGATTGTTCCCGATTGGTGTGCTATTACTTTGTGGAACGTTTCGCCGAATGGTCCACGAAATATCGTCGTTTTTGCGGCGAAATTGGTCCCATAGGAATGAATGGTGAAATGTTCAATGTCATTTAATTGGTGTGCTATTACCTTGTGGAACTTTGTGAAAAGCTGAAAAATACCAGTGTGAATCCGGCCTCAATGTCATTTAATTGGTGTGCTATTACTTTGTGGAACGTTTCGCCGAATGGTTCACGAAATATTGTCGTTTTTGCGGTGAAATTGGTCCCATAGGAATGAATGGCGAAATGTTCAAAACTAGAGTGGGAGGTGACAAAAGCTGACCACCCCATGATCAGCCAAAACATTATGACTGCCCCATGAAAAAAAAAATTATTTTGTGGAACGTTTCACCGAATGGTTCACAAAATATCGTTTTTGCGGCGAAATTGGTCCCATAGGAATGAATGGTGAAATGTTCAAAACTAGAGTGGGAGGTGACAAAAGCTGACATTATGACCCCCCCCATGATCAGCCAAAACATTATGACCACCCCATCAAAAAAAAAAAAAAAATTTGAAAAAAAAAATAATTAAAAAAAAAAAAATAAAAAAAAAAATCATTTTTGAAAAAAAAAACTTTTTTGAAAAAATAAATATATATTTTTGAAAAAAAAAATCATTTAAAAAAAAATCATTTTTGAAAAAATAAAATCATTTAAAAAATCTTAAAAAAAAATCATTTTTGAAAAAAAAAAAAACAAAATAATTTTTGAAAAAAAAAACATTTTTGAAAAAATAAAACATTTTTGAAAAAAAAATCACAAAGCTCTGAGGGGAATTATAGCTCCTCTCACACAGCTCTAAGGACAATTATAGCATTATAGCTCCTCCCACACAGCTTGGAGGGAAGTTATAGCTCCTCCAATACAGCTTTGAGGGGAATTATAGCTCCTCCCACACAGCTCAGAGGGGAATTATAGCATTATAGCTTAGCATTATAGCTCCTCCCACACAACTCTGAGGAGAATTATAGCTCCTCCCACACAACTCTGAGGGGAATTATAGTTTCTCCCACACCGCTGTGAGGGGAATTATAGCTCCTCCCACACAACTCTGAGGGGAATTATAGTTTCTCCCACACCGCTGTGAGGTGAATTATAGCTCCTCCCACACAACTCTGAGGAGAATTATAGCTCTTCGAACAAAGCTCTGAGGGGAATTATAGCTCCTTCCACAAATATCATCATGCCATCTAAAGGAAAGAGATCTAAAGCTGCAAAGATACGCTGGACTAAACTGGGTCTGGAGCCCCACAGCAGCATAGTGGATATGGAGGTTTGTGACAGTGAATGTGCCCAGGAGGTACATAGTGAACCTGTGGTGTCATTTTCATGTTCAACTCAGTGTCAAGTTCAAGAGCACAGTGACAGTGTGATGGGCACTTCTGAAAACCATGGCATGCAAGAACCATGTGTACCAAGTGAGATTTCTGTGCAGGCATCATTTCATCAGGGTCATCATGGCTATGGAAGGTTAAGGAACAAACAGTGTACATGCATGGCTCTGACATTTTTGGCATACCACAGTGAGCTTGATGATGTGAGAAAGGGTGATCTTGATCTTTTACTGAAGAAGGGCAACAGCTTGTATGGCTCAACAATAAAACAGCTAAAACAAAGAAATGTCTATCAGCATCAGCACTTGACAATGGAAGAAGTGCCCCTCAGGCTCAACACTGACAAATATGAGTATAACGTTGTTAAATCTCCAGTGTTATCGGGCTGTATGAGAGCCACGGTAGACGGTGACAACCAAGGTTGGTTTGTTGACCTCTCCACAAGACTTCAGTGCCTCAATGCAGATGTTACACATGCACTTTTTATAGTAGTGCCATATTGCATTGCATTGTTCAGAGACAAGTCTGGGAGATATGGACTGTTTGATTCTCATAGTCGAAATAAGGATGGACTTCCTGCCACTGGAAAAGGAAAAGCTGTTATGATCACTTTTACACATTTGAGTGATATGGGGGCAAGGATTTATAAGTTGTATGAATTGCTCCTTACAGACACCAGAGGCCCTATTGATGGACTGCAGTATGACTTCATGCCAGTCTCATTTCATCATGCAAGACATCTGTCAGATGGTTTGCTGTCCCCACCGGTGCAATCTGACAAACCACATAATGCAAAGCATGTGGAGAACAAAGTGACACAGATGACCAAAGATGCAACACACACTGGATTCCCAGCCAGCAAGCATTCTCCACGGTCACTTGATGCAAAATCCTCACAGGGCATATGGAAGGACAGTAAGGCATTTTCCAAATTAAATGCACAGAGACAAGACACAGAAATGAAAGAAGGAGTGATTCCAAGGCTACAAAGATGTCTGTCACCAATAAGAAAAGGACATACATCACCAGCCGATACAGAGCAGATGCTGATTTTAAGTTGAAGCAGAAGCAATATATCATTCGCAAATATGCAACAGATGCCAATTTCAACTTGAAGCAGAAGCAATACATCACCAGAAAATATGCGACAAATGCAGATTTCAACTTGAAGCAGAAGCAATACATCACCAGAAAATATGCGACAAATGCAGATTTCAACTTGAAGCAGAAGCAATACATCACCAGAAAATATGCGACAAATGCAGATTTCAACTTGAAGCAGAAGCAGTACATCACCAGAAAATATGCGACAAATGCAGATTACAACTTGAAGAAGAAGCAATACATCACCAGAAAATATGCCACAAATGTCGATTTCAACTTGAAGCAGAAGCAATACATCACCAGAAAATATCATAATGATCCTGCTTTCAGAAAACGTCACTTGCAACATTGCATGAGTTACATGAAAATGAAGCGTCAAACTCAAGCAGATTTTCGCATTACCCATAAGATGCAATGTGCCTTCAAAATAAGAATGAAATACAGACGATGGACTCGTGTCATGCGGGAATGCAGTCAACCAGTGGACAACAGCCTAATGCAGACAGCTATATCCACTTTCCATGAATGCTTTAAAGCTGGGCCAACATTTGTGTGCACGATGTGTCATCGCACCCTTTTCCCTAACCAAGTGAAACATTGCATTCACAGCAATTACAAGAAGAATCTACACATTGTTGCTGCCTGTTTGACAGGGAAATATGTCCATGTGTGCAACAATCACTGTCAAGGACCTGAACAATGCACCGTACCAGATGAAAGGACCAAAGAATGGATTTGTCACAACTGTGATTCACATTTAAAAGCAGGACACAAATCATCCATCACTGTAGCTAACAACATGGAGCTGGCGCCCATTCCCCCAGAGCTCTGCGATTTGAATGTGCTGGAAAGACAATTTTTGGCCAAAATACTGCCATTTGCCAAGATCATCACACTTCCCAAAGGTCGATGGGCAGCTATACATGGCGCTGTAGTGTGTGTGCAATCCGAGGTGGAAACCACGGTCAATACTCTACCAAGATCGCACAGCACATCCCAGTTACACAGAGTGAAGCTGAAAGGACGTCTGACTTACAAAGGCCACCAGCTGTTTCATTATGTCAACATGGGAAATGTAGTAGCAGGACTGTCAAAACTCATTGACACACACCCCGACTACAGTGACATTTCAATTAGAGTGGATGAGACAATCGCTGATGATGATAATGATGATGGGATGGACAGTTGTGACGAAACTGAAATGATGGAGATACTTGAACGCATCGAAAATTGTGATCCATCAGAGGTACAGTCTGCATGTTTACCGGCTGCTTCTGAGCAACAGGAAGGCCATGACCAACAACCTCCCAATGCAGAGGATGAGAAGGATACACTAAGACCTGGAATTGGCCTAGACAGTTGTTTGCAGCCATCTGACCTTGGAGAGGAAGCACTGACACACGGTGATGGAATATTCAGCATTGCACCTGCACAAGGAAACACACCTGTCAGCTTCTTTAAAGTTCCTAGGCTTGAGGCAATGGTTTTCCCTGTTCAGTTCCCTACTGGACAGAATACATTGGACCAGGCAAGACAAGTCAAACTGTCCCCGAGCATGTATTTCAATGCAAGGCTTTTTTGTGTTGATACTCGTTTTGCAAGAGACACAAGCTACCTCTTCTTTGCGCAGTTTGTCACAGAAACACACATGGCCAAAAGCAGCATGTCCATCCAGTTAAGGAAAGGAAAACCCAATACCAGGGATGGACGGAAAATATCCAACAAGCTGCTACAGGACAAGTGTGAGGTTGAGAGGTTGGTGCGAAACCGAGATGCCACAAGGTTCATGCAACCACTGAGAGGGAGTCCAGCTTACTGGGATAAAAATCTGAAGAATTTGCTAGCCATGGTCAGACAATTGGGTAAGCCAACATTTTTTCTTACCTTCTCTGCTGCAGAATTCAGATGGCCAGAGGTAATAACGGCAATAAAGGCACAACAAGGTCAAAAGGTGGATTTTGCGGGGCTAGACTGGGCTGAAAAGTGTGACATTCTTCGAGGCAACCCAGTGACCACCATGCGCATGTTTGACAAACGGGTTGATGCTCTGATGCGAGAGCTGCTGTTGGGTCCTGCACAGCCAATTGGTGAAGTTATCGATTACTTTTACCGGGTTGAATTTCAGGCGAGAGGGAGCCCTCATATACATTGTCTCTGTTGGGTAGCAGGAGCTCCTATATTTGGACAAGACAGTGATGACAAGGTGTGTGCCTTTA
This sequence comes from Aquarana catesbeiana, assembly GCF_042186555.1. Classification (NCBI taxonomy): domain Eukaryota; kingdom Metazoa; phylum Chordata; class Amphibia; order Anura; family Ranidae; genus Aquarana; species Aquarana catesbeiana. The sequence goes on from NC_133335.1 coordinate 187,383,772, forward strand.
TAACATCTCATGCCAGCTGCCTGATGAAGCCAAACAGGCCTTACTTCACAGATTTGTAACAGAACTTCAAATGCACAGCAGGTCTCATTGAAAATCATGCAAGAAAGGTAACAGAGTATGCAGATTTGGATTTCCAAAGCCACCTATTAGAAAAACGAGGATAACTTACCCGATGCCAGAAGAACAAGGAGATTGTGCAATGAAACCACAAGCAGCCAAAAACAAACTGAAACCAGTCTGGGATTTGCTTAATAACGCAAAAGTGCAGCTTGAAGACATGTCACAGCTACTGGCACAGTGTGATATGACTTTGAATCAGTACAACTCCTACATTCAGGCATTGACCTCCTCAAGCGTGATTCTAATGAAGCGTGATGTCAAGGACTGCTGGGTGAACAACTACAATCCACATTTGCTGATGGCCTGGAACGCCAACATGGACATCCAGTACATTCTTGATGAGTATGGTTGCATCATGTACATGTTGTCCTACATATCCAAGCCAGAACGGGAGCTGAGTGACTATCTCAAAGCAATAGTCAAAGAAATGAGCCCAGAAACAGCTACAGAACGAGAAGAAATGAAAGAGGTTCATCAGGCTTATTCAAAACACAGAGAGGTCAGCGCCCAGGAGTCTGTGGCCCATACGTGCAGCCTGAAAATGAAGTCTTGCTCACGTGAGGTCGTTTTTCTGCCAACTGGTGACAACGCACTGAAAATGAGTCTCCCGCTCAGTGCATTGCAGAACAAACCAGCCGATTCTCTTAATGTGTGGATGACGAGTTTTGTCGACAAATACAGAGCCAGACCCGAAACACCAGAGTTTGAGTCCATGTGTCTGGCAGACTTTGCATCCCATTACAGGGTTGTCTATGGCAAGCAGAAGGAATATGGCAAGCAAAAGGAAGACAGCAAGCGTGTCAGCCTATTGAATGAAATGGGAATGATTCAAAAACGCACGAGAGGGAAGCCTGCAATCATCAGGTACGCACGCTTCTCAGAGAAGAAGGACCCCGAGAACTACTACGGCAGACTGCTTAAACTCTACCTCCCCCACCGTTCAGAGTCATCACTGAAAACTGTAAGGTTCCCAACACACCAGGATTTTTACAAAGGCGCCTGTGTGAGCTTACCAGGGGAAGAAGCAATCCGAGCAGTGTCTGCAATTGTTACCAGCAACCAAAAGAAGTTCGAACAACACAACAAAATTGTGGAACAAGTCTTGGATGACTTTGTAAAAAACGGCCCTGTTGAAGATGCTTGGAACACCTTTGCCCCAGAAGCTGAGTTGGATAGGTTGGAATGTATAGAGGAACGCAAAGAAGGGGAGCCACTTCATGAGAATGAACAAGATGATGTTCCGGAGTATACACGTCACAAACAAACAGGTGGAATTGCGCTTACTGTGAAGGCCCCACAAATGTGCCCTGATTTCCTTCGGAAAATGTACAGAAACCTTAACCGGACACAAGCTCAGACATTCTACTCAGTTTGTGACTGGTGCACTAACCGTGTGCGTGGCCTAAATCCTGACCCATTCTATTACTTTGTCACTGGTGGTGCAGGGACAGGCAAATCACACCTGATAAAGTGCATCTATGCTGAGGCGACAAAGATACTCTGTAAACTTACCAGACTACGTGAGGAAGCAGACATATCCATGCCCAGCGTTTTACTAACTGCATTTACAGGAACAGCAGCTTTAACATTTCAGGCAACACTTTGCATTCTCTGCTGAAGTTGCCAAGAAGCTTGAAGCCACCCTACCAAGGACTTGGAAATCTAATAGATGAAGTGAGGGCACAGCTGTCAAATGCGGAGATCATTGTTATTGACGAGGTGTCAATGATTTCAAAGCCCCTGTTTGCCTACATCAACTGGAGATTACAGCAAATCAAAGGCAGTAAGAAACCTTTTGGTGGTATGTCAGTACTAGCAGTAGGAGACTTTTACCAGGTCCCCCCGCTGGGAAAAAGTAAGCCACTCTGCGTGTTTGAGAAAAATACCAATGACCTCTGGAAAGACAACTTTCAGATGATCACGCTGACAGAGATCATGCGACAGAAGGATGACATTTCATTTGCTGAGCTTTTGAATAGAATCAGAGTCAAGCAGAAGACTGTCACCTTAAGCAATGATGACAAAGCTCTTCTTGCTCAGGCTTTTACAGATCCCACCCACTGCCCTAATGACGTGCTACACATATTTGCCACCAACAAAGAGGTTCACAAACATAATGCTGCAACTGTGTCTGTTCTCCATTCAAACGTCACCAACATAGATGCCGACGATTACAGAAAAGACCCTAAGACAGGAGTGATGCTGAGGCAACACCAACCTTTCAAAGGACACAAAGACAATCTGATTGACACACTGCAAGCAGCTGAAGGTGCCCGTATCATGATCACAAGAAACATTGATGTAGAAGACGGGCTTGTTAACGGGACATTTGACAAGATTGCAAGAATAATCATCCAGACTGAGAATGGTACTACTACGGTAAACAAGCTTGGGCTTATGCTGGACAATCCAAATGCAGGACAGAAATACCGTAACAAGTCATCTTGTGATGCTGACAACTTGGTGTACATAGAAAGGGTAGAGGAAAACCTGAGACAGAAAGGAGTTGTTCGCAGGCAGTTCCTCCTGAAGTTGGCTTTTGCATGTACGATTCATAAGTGTCAGGGGATGTCGATACAGTCAGCAGTGGTCTCATTGAAACGGGTCTTCCAACCGGGAATGGCCTATGTTGCTCTGAGTAGAACGACTACACTGCAAGGACTGTACATAACCGACTTTGATGAGAAGAAGATCTTTGCTGATCCTGAAATCACAGCCTCCCTGGATTCAATGAAGAATGCATCACTGGAAAGTGTTATGCCCCTCTTAAAGTTTCTACAGACAACAGACAAACAGCAAACATTAACAATTATCCATCACAACATGGAAGGATTACAAGCTCACATTGAAGATATCAAATCTCACCATGAGTTGACACTTGGAGATGTTTTATGTTTCACTGAAACTCATCTCTCAGGCTCTTCTGTTGCTGAAAGTCTCCAGCTGGAGGGCTACAACCTGTTCAAACGCAACAGACACCTCTCGTACACGAACCTTCCTGACATTGCAAGTAAAAGTGGTGGAGGTGTCGCCTTGTATGTCAGAAACCATTTCAAGGCCTTTGAAAAGCAGTATCATCACAATGTGACTGACTTGGAGTTCTTGGTTGTCAAACTGGAGTCCCCTGTACAAGCTTTGATCGCTGTTGTTTACAGGCCACCGGATTACAGTATTGGCCAATTCCTTACTAACCTGCTGGGCCTCTTGGAATCTTTGGAAATAATGGATTGCCAACCTATAATACTCTGTGGAGATTTCAATGAAGATTTTCTGTGCAGAGAAAAGAAGCCAATATCTGACCTTCTTCACTCAAGAGGATATACCCAACTAGTCTGGGCAGCCACCACAGAAAAAAACACACTGTTGGATCACATTTACATCTCCAGGGTGCAGCACTGTCTCCAGTCAGGAGTACTGCACAGTTATTACAGCTATCATGATCCTGTGTATTGTGTTTTGAACAGTGGTTGTGAACACGCTTAGAGCCTGCATAAACAGGGCATGAGTGATGCCAGGAAACAGTGGTTGTGAGACAGTGGTCATCAAACAGATAATAAAGTGGCAATGAGGGTCAGTTTATGTTATGTGAGTTTTATGTCAGTTTTAGTTATGTAGGACCATTTACAATTAGCTAAAAATCATTCTCTATATTTCATGTTCGGTGTACTTGTTAGACACTGAACTCACTTACTCCCCCCCATCCATCACAGACATCTGTCCTCATCACACTCACCCTCTCCTTCCTGTGCTATAGCCTGCTTGCTGATTAGTAAGACAGATAAAGAAACAGCAAGGAGCAAAACTGCAGAGAAACTGAAAATGTGTAAGGGTTTAAAGCATATGCTTTAATGAATTGCCTTGTATCCAAAAAGTTCAAAAAGTTGACTGTTCAAAATGTTAATACAATGTATAACGGAAATATACCGCCAGTTCGCTTGTGATGCAATATATTGAAATTATATGTACACTGTGTAAACTGTTTTTGACACACTTGATTTTGTGACGCGAGTCCGTCAGGTGCTATGCTTTGGCTGGGGCGGAATAAATCCTGGTAACCCTTAAGTCTGTGTCCGACAAAGTCATTTACCGATATTTCTACCTTCTACATCATTAGCACTTGTGCACTTTTTAAATTTGATCAATCAATTGGTTAGTGTAATGTTTACTATCTTTACTCACTACAAACACTCCACACAGTTACTCTGCCCATCTGCCCAGTTCAACCTTTCCACAGTTACTCCAACCACATAACAGTTACTCCAGCCACTCCCCCCAGTTACTCCGCCCACTCCAGATGTAGAGGCAAGAACACTTTTCACAATTTCCCCAGAAATTGTAGCTTTTCTAGTCTTATTCTTATTCTTATTATTATTATAGCCAAATTTACCACCCTAACTCCTCCCACAGTTTTTACACTACATAGACAAGTAATATACCGAAACGTGCGGATTGTTCCTGAATGGTGTGCTATTATTTTGTGGAACGTTTCGCTGAATGGTTCACGAAATATCGTCGTTTTTGTGGCGAAATTGGTCCCATAGGAATGAATGGGGAAACTAGAGTGGGAGGTGACAAAAGCTGAAAAATCAGAACATGATTTCTAAACTGCCACCACTCCCTCATTTTCAAGCCCACCTAAACAAATCTTATATCAAAACGTTCAGCTATCTCTGCTGCCACTAAACATGTCCACGGCTAAGCCATAGTCCTGATAGTTTTCACAATATGACCATTTGTTTGCAACTCACATCCTCAATTGACATTCATTGAAACTACACTCTAGCCCCTTCAAATTTGAAGGGCAATTTCTAAACTGCGACCGTGCCTCCATTTTTAATATTTCAGAGACATACTATACATCAAAATCTAGGTCTGGGTCTTGTGATTCCCACAATATAAAGATCTTCGCTGTAGGATGTATAGTTTTTAAAATACGGCCATTTGAATTACTGCACAGTTGTTAAATCTATCATTATCCTGTCTATTGTGTATTGAGTAGTATTTGTGAAGCATAAACAGGGCATGAGCATTGCTAGGAAACAGTGGTTGTAAACACAAGATGCTGAGACACCCCAAATGCATGTGACTTCATCTGCTAGACTTGATAATGTTTGTAGACTCCTCCCACAGTTTTTACACTACAGAGACAAGTAATATACGGAAACGTGCAGATTGTTCCCGATTGGTGTGCTATTACTTTGTGGAACGTTTCGCCGAATGGTCCACGAAATATCGTCGTTTTTGCAGCAAAATTGGTCCCATAGGAATGAATGGCGAAATGTTCAAAACTAGAGTGGGAGGTGACAAAAGCTGACAACCCCATGATCAGCCAAAACATTATGACCACCCCATGATCAGCCAAAACATTATGAACGCCCCATGTAAAAAAAAAAAAATTTTTGAAAAAAAAAAATAATTTTTGAAAAAAAAAAATTATTTTTGAAAAAAAAATAAAATCATTTTTGAAAAAAAAAAAAAAAATCATTTTTGAAAGACTCCTCCCACAGTTTTTACACTACAGAGACAAGTAATATACCGAAACGTGCGGATTGTTCCTGATTGGTGTGCTATTACTTTGTGGAATGTTTCACCGAATGGTTCACGAAATATCGTAGTTTTTGCGGCAAAATTGGTCCCATAGGAATGAATGGCGAAATGTTCAATGTCATTTAATTGGTGTGCTATTACTTTGTGGAACTTTTTTCGCCGAATGGTTCACGAAATATCGTCGTTTTTGCGGCAATATTGGTCCCATAGGAATGAATGGTGAAATGTTCAATGTCATTTAATTGGTGTGCTATTACCTTGTGGAACTTTGTGAAAAGCTGAAATATACCAGTGTGAATCCGGAATCAATGTAATTTAATTGGTGTGCTATTACTTTCTGGAACGTTTCGCCGAATGGTTCACGAAATATCATTGTTTTTGCGACTAAATTGGTCCCATAGGAATGAATGGCGAAATGTTCAAAACTAGAGTGGGAGGTGACAAAAGCTGACAACCCCATGATCAGCCAAAACATTATGACCGCCCCATAAAAAAAAAATATTTTTGAAAAAAAAAAATCATTTTTGAAAAAAAAATTCATTTTTGAAAAAAAATAATTCATTTTTGAAAAAAAAAATTCATTTTTGAAAAAAAAAATAATTTTTTTAAAAGAAAAAATTATTTTTGAAAAAAAAAATCATTTTTGAAAAAAAAAATCATTTTTGAAAAAAAATAATTCATTTTTGAAAAAAAAAAAATTATTTTTGAAAAAAATGTTCAGCTCTTTCAGCTAATGATGGAACTTTTTTACTACTATTTATACTTTTTAAAATATTAAGCTTTTTAACACTTTTCACAGTTACTCAAGCCACTCCACCCCACCCAGTTACTCCGCCCACTCCAGTTGTAGAGGCAAGAACACTTTCACAATTTCCCCAGAAATTGTAGCTTTTCTAGTTAAGTGTTCTTGCATAGCAAGACCACTTACTGTTATCTCACATATATATTATTCTTATTATTATAGCCAAATTTACCACCCTAACTCCTCCCACAGTTTTTACACTACATAGACAAGTAATATACCGAAACGTGCGGATTGTTCCCGAATGGTGTGCTATTACTTTGTGGAACGTTTCGCCAAATGGTTCACAAAATATCGTCATTTTTGCGGCGAAATTGGTCCCATAGGAATGAATGGGGAAACTAGAGTGGGAGATGACAAAAGCTGAAAAATCAGAACATGATTTCTAAACTGCCGCCACTCCCTCATTTTCAAGCCCACCTACACAAATCTTATATCAAAACGTTCAGCTATCCCTGCTGCCACTAAACATGTCCACGGCTAAGCCATAGTCCTGATAGTTTTCACAATATGACCATTTGTTTGTAACTCACGCCGTCCATTGACATTCATTGAAACTACACTCTAGCCCCCTCCAAATTTGAAGGGCAATTTCTAAACTGCGACCGTGCCTTCATTTTTAATATTTCACAGACATACTATACATCAAAATCTAGGTCTGGGTCTTGTGATTCTCACAATATAAAGATCTTCGCTGTAGGATGTATAGTTTTTAAAATACGGCCATTTGTTTAGAGGTCATTTCAGGAAATTTTAGCCATTAATCAGAGTGTACTGTTAGTGTTTGTTTTGTTGCCATGGTTACCAAAGCTTCTGTTATACACAGGGGGGAAGGTGGCTGGAGCATCTCAGCTGATTACAGAGCCCGGGGGAGGGGACAGACACACCATGTACTGATTTATAATAGAGGAATATGATGGGGCAGTTTTGATGGGGTAATTCTGATGGGGCAGTTTTGATGAAGCAGTATTTGGGAAGCATAAACAGGGCATGAGCGTTGCTAGGAAACAGTGGTTGTAAACACAAGATGCTGAGACACCCCAAATGCATGTGACTTCATCTGCTAGACTTGATAATGCTTGTAGACTCCTCCCACAGTTTTTACACTACAGAGACAAGTAATATACCGAAACGTGCGGATTGTTCCCGATTGGTGTGCTATCACTTTGTGGAACGTTTCGCCGAATGGTCCACGAAATATCGTCGTTTTTGCGGCGAAATTGGTCCCATAGGAATGAATGGCAAAATGTTCAAAAGGAAATGTTGCTAGGAAACAGTGGTTGTAAACACAAGATGCTGAGACACCCCAAATGCATGTGACTTCATCTGCTAGACTTGATAATGCTTGTAGACTCCTCCCACATTTTCCACACTACAGAGACAAGTAATATACCGAAACGTGCGGATTTTTCCCGATTGGTGTGCTATTACTTTGTGAAACGTTTCGCCGAATGGTCCACGAAATATCGTCGTTTTTGCGGCAAAATTGGTCCCATAGGAATGAATGGTGAAATGTTCAAAACTAGAGTGGGAGGTGACAAAAGCTGACAACCCCATGATCAGCCAAAACATTATGACCACCCCATGATCAGCCAAAACATTATGACCGCTCCATGTAAAAAAAAAAATATTTTTGAAAAAAATAAAAATTAATTTTTGAAAAAAAAAATATTTTTGAAAAAAAAATATATTTTTGAAAAAAAAATTACTTTTGAAAAAAAAAAATTAAAAAAAAAATCATTTTTGAAAAAAACAAAATTCATTTTTGAAAAAAAAAATTTCATTTTTGAAAAAAAAAATCATTTAAAAAAATCATTTTTGAAAAAACAAAAAAACAAAATCATTTTTGAAAAAACAAAAAACAAAATCATTTTTGAAAAAAAAAATCACAAAGCTCTGAGGGGAATTATAGCTCCTCTCACACAGCTCTAAGGACAATTATAGCATTATAGCTCCTCCCACACAGCTTGGAGGGAAGTTATAGCTCCTCCAATACAGCTTTGAAGGGAATTATAGCTCCTCCCACACAGCTCAAAGGGGAATTATAGCATTATAGCTTAGCATTATAGCTCCTCCCACACAACTCTGAGGGGAATTATAGTTTCTCCCACACCGCTGTGAGGGGAATTATAGCTCCTCCTACACAGCTCTGAGGGGAATTACAGCTTAGCATTATAGCTCCTCCCACACAGCTGAGGAGAATTAGAGCTCCTCCCACACAACTCTGAGAGGAATTATAGTTTCTTCCACACCGCTGTGAGGGGAATTATAGCTCCTTTTAAACAGCTCTGAGGGGAATTATAGCTTCTCCCACACAACTCTGATGGGAAATGTAGCTTCTCCCACACAGCTCTGAGGGGAAATATAGCTTCTCCCACACAGCTCTAAGGGGAATTATAGCTCCTCCCACACAACACTAAGGGGAATTGTATCTCCTCCCACACAGCTCTGAGGGGAATTATAGCATTATTGCTCCTCCCACACAGCTCAGAGGGGAGTTATAGCTCCTCCCACACAGCTCTGAGGCGAATTATAGCTCCTCCTCCAACACAACTCTGAGGGGAATTATAGCTCTTCGAACAAAGCTCTGAGGAGAATTATAGCTCCTTCCACAAATATCATCATGCCATCTAAAGGAAAGAGATCTAAAGCTGCAAAGATACGCTGGACTAAACTGGATCCGGAGCCCCACAGCAGCATAGTGGATATGGAGGTTTGTGACAGTGAATGTGCCCAGGAGGTACATAGTGAACCTGTGGTGTCATTTTCATGTTCAACTCAGTGTCAAGTTCAAGAGCACAGTGACAGTGTGATGGGCACTTCTGAAAACCATGGCATGCAAGAACCATGTGTACCAAGTGAGATTTCTGTGCAGGCATCATTTCATCAGGGTCATCATGGCTATGGAAGGTTAAGGAACAAACAGTGTACATGCATGGCTCTGACATTTTTGGCATACCACAGTGAGCTTGATGATGTGAGAAAGGGTGATCTTGATCAAATACTGAAGAAGGGCAACAGCTTGTATGGCTCAACAATAAAACAGCTAAAACAAAGAAATGTCTATCAGCATCAGCACTTGACAATGGAAGAAGTGCCCCTCAGAGTCAACACTGACAAATATGAGTATAACGTTGTTAAATCTCCAGTGTTATCGGGATGTATGAGAGACACGGTAGACGGTGACAACCAAGGTTGGTTTGTTGACCTCTCCACAAGACTTCAGTGCCTCAATGCAGATGTTACACATGCACTTTTTATAGTAGTGCCATATTGCATTGCATTGTTCAGAGACAAGTCTGGGAGATATGGACTGTTTGATTCTCATAGTCGAAATAAGGATGGACTTCCTGCCACTGGAAAAGGAAAAGCTGTTATGATCACTTTTACACATTTGAGTGATATGGGGGCAAGGATTTATAAGTTGTATGAATTGCTCCTTACAGACACCAGAGGCCCTATTGATGGACTGCAGTATGACTTCATGCCAGTCTCATTTCATCGTGCAAGACGTCTGTCAGATGGTTTGCTGTCCCCACTGGTGCAATCTGACAAACCACATAATGCAAAGCATTGTGGAGAACAAAGTGACACAGATGACCAAAGATGTAACACACACTGGATTCCCAGCCAGCAAGCATTCTCCACGGTCAGTTGATGCGAAATCCTCACAGGGCATATGGAAGGACAGTAAGGCATTGTCCAAATTAAATGCACAGAGACGACAAAAACTGAAGACAAGACACAGAAATGAAAGAAGGCGTGATTTCAAGGCTACAAAGATGTCTGTCACCAATAAGAAAAGGACATACATCACCAGCCGATACAGAGCAGATGCTGATTTTAAGTTGAAGCAGAAGCAATATATCATTCGCAAATATGCAACAGATGCCAATTTCAACTTGAAGCAGAAGCAATACATCACCAGAAAATATGCGACAAATGCAGATTTCAACTTGAAACAGAAGCAGTACACCACCAGAAAATATGCGACAAATGCAGATTACAACTTGAAGAAGAAGCAATACATCACCAGAAAATATGCCACAAATGTCGATTTCAAGTTGAAGCAGAAGCAATACATCACCAGAAAATATCATAATGATCCTGCTTTCAGAAAACATCACTTGCAACATTGCATGAGTTACATGAAAATGAAGCGTCAAACTCAAGCAGATTTTCGCATAACCCATAAGATGCAATGTGCCTTCAAAATAAGAATGAAATACAGACGATGGACTCGTGTCATGCGGGAATGCAGTCAACCAGTGGACAACAGCCTAATGCAGACAGCTATATCCACTTTCCATGAATGCATTAAAGCTGGGCCAACATTTGTGTGCACGATGTGTCATCGCACCCCTTTCCCTAACCAAGTGAAACATTGCATTCACAGCAATTACAAGAAGAATCTACACATTGTTGCTGCCTGTTTGACAGGGAAATATGTCCATGTGTGCAACAATCACTGTCAAGGACCTGAACAATGCACCGTACCAGATGAAAGGACCAAAGAATGGATTTGTCACAACTGTGATTTACATTTAAAAGCAGGACACAAATCATCCATCGCTGTAGCTAACAACATGGAGCTGGCGCCCATTCCCCCAGAGCTCTGCGATTTGAATGTGCTGGAAAGACAACTTTTGGCCAAAATACTGCCATTTGCCAAGATCATCACACTTCCCAAAGGTCGACAGGCAGCTATACATGGCGCTGTAGTGTGTGTGCCATCCGAGGTGGAAACCACGGTCAATACTCTACCAAGATCGCACAGCAAATCCCAGTTACACAGAGTCAAGCTGAAAAGACGTCTGACTTACAAAGGCCACCAGCTGTTTCATTATGTCAACATGGGAAATGTAGTAGCAGGTCTGTCAAAACTCATTGACACACACCCCGACTACAGTGACATTTCAATTAGAGTGGATGAGACAATCGCTGATGATGATGATAATGATGATGGGATGGAACTCGACAGTTGTGACGAAACTGAAATGATGGAGATACTTGAACGCATCGAAAATTGTGATCCATCAGAGGTACAGTCTGCATGTTTACCGGCTGCTTCTGAGCAACAGGAAGGCCATGACCAACAACCTCCCAATGCAGAGGATGAGAAGGATACACTAAGACCTGGAATTGGCCTAGACAGTTGTTTGCAGCCATCTGACCTTGGAGAGGAAGCACTGACACACGGTGATGGAATATTCAGCATTGCACCTGCACAAGGAAACACACCTGTCAGCTTCTTTAAAGTTCCTAGGCTTGAGGCAATGGCTTTCCCTGTTCAGTTCCCTACTGGACAGAATACATTGGACCAGGCAAGACAAGTCAAACTGTCCCCGAGCATGTATTTCAATGCAAGGCTTTTTTGTGTTGATACTCGTTTTGCAAGAGACACAAGCTACCTCTTCTTTGCGCAGTTTGTCACAGAAACACACATGGCCAAAAGCAGCATGTCCATCCAGTTAAGGAAAGGAAAACCCAATACCAGGGATGGACGGAAAATATCCAACAAGCTGCTACAGGACAAGTGTGAGGTTGAGAGGTTGGTGCGAAACCGAGATGCCACAAGGTTCATGCAACCACTGAGAGGGAGTCCAGCTTACTGGGATAAAAATCTGAAGAATTTGCTAGCCATGGTCAGACAATTGGGTAAGCCAACATTTTTTCTTACCTTCTCTGCTGCAGAATTCAGATGGCCAGAGGTAATAACGGCAATAAAGGCACAACAAGGTCAAAAGGTGGATTTTGCGGGGCTAGACTGGGCTGAAAAGTGTGACATTCTTTGAGGCAACCCAGTGACCACCATGCGCATGTTTGACAAACGGGTTGATGCTCTGATGCGAGAGCTGCTGTTGGGTCCTGCACAGCCAATTGGTGAAGTTATCGATTACTTTTACCGGGTTGATTTTCAGGCGAGAGGGAGCCCTCATATACATTGTCTCTGTTGGGTAGCAGGAGCTCCTATATTTGGACAAGACAGTGATGACAAGGTGTGTGCCTTTATAGATCATAACATCTCATGCCAGCTGCCTGATGAAGCCAAACAGGCCTTACTTCACAGATTTGTAACAGAACTTCAAATGCACAGCAGATCTCATTCAAAATCATGCAAGAAAGGTAACAGAGTATGCAGATTTGGATTTCCAAAGCCACCTATTAGAAAAACGAGGATAACTTACCCGATGCCAGAAGAACAAGGAGATGTGCAATGAAACCACAAGCAGCCAAAAACAAACTGAAACCAGTCTGGGATTTGCTTAATAACCCAAAAGTGCAGCTTGAAGACATGTCACAGCTACTGGCACAGTGTGATATGACTTTGAATCAGTACAACTCCTACATTCAGGCATTGACCTCCTCAAGCGTGATTCTAATGAAGCGTGATGTCAAGGACTGCTGGGTGAACAACTATAATCCACATTTGCTGACGGCCTGGAACGCCAACATGGACATCCAGTACATTCTTGATGAGTATGGTTGCATCATGTACATGTTGTCCTACATATCCAAGCCAGAACGGGAGCTGAGTGACTATCTCAAAACAATAGTCAAAGAAATGAGCCCAGAAACAGCGACAGAACGAGAAGAAATGAAAGAGGTTCTTCAGGCTTATTCAAAACACAGAGAGGTCAGCGCCCAGGAGTCTGTGGCCCGTACGTGCAGCCTGAAAATGAAGTCTTGCTCACGTGAGGTTGTTTTTCTGCCAACTGGTGACAACGCACTGAAAATGAGTCTCCCGCTCAGTGCATTGCAGAACAAACCAGCCGATTCTCTTAATGTGTGGATGACGAGTTTTGTCGACAAATACAGAGCCAGACCTGAAACACTAGAGTTTGAGTCCATGTGTCTGGCAGACTTTGCATCCCATTACAGGGTTGTCTATGGCAAGCAGAAGGAAGATGGCAAGCAAAAGGAAGACAGCAAGCGTGTCAGCCTATTGAATGAAATGGGAATGATTCAAAAACGCACGAGAGGGAAGCCTGCAATCATCAGGTACGCACGCTTCTCAGAGAAGAAGGACCCTGAGAACTACTACGGCAGACTGCTTAAACTGTACCTCCCCCACCGTTCAGAGTCATCGCTGAAAACTGTAAGGTTCCCAACACACCAGGATTTTTACAAAGGCGCCTGTGTGAGCTTACCAGGAGAAGAAGCAATCCAAGCAGTGTCTGCAATTGTTACCAGCAACCAAAAGAAGTTCGAACAACACAACAAAATTGTGGAACAAGTCTTGGATGACTATGTAAAAAACGGACCTGTTGAAGATGCTTGGAACACCTTTGCCCCAGAAGCTGAGTTGGATAGGTTGGAATGTGTAGAGGAACGCAAAGAAGGGGAGCCACTTCATGAGAATGAACAAGATGATGTTCCGGAGTATACACGTCACAAACAAACAGGTGGAATTGCGCTTACTGTGAAAGCTCCACAAATGTGCCCTGATTTCCTTTTGGAAAATGTACAGAAACCTTAACCGGACACAAGCTCAGACATTCTACTCAGTTTGTGACTGGTGCACTAACCGTGTGCGTGGCCTAAATCCTGACCCATTCTATTACTTTGTCACTGGTGGTGCAGGGACAGGCAAATCACACCTGATAAAGTGCATCTATGCTGAGGCGACAAAGATACTCTGTAAACTTACCAGACTACGTGAGGAAGCAGACATATCCATGCCCAGCGTTTTACTAACTGCATTTACAGGAACAGCAGCTTTCAACATTTCAGGCAACACATTGCATTCTCTGCTGAAGTTGCCAAGAAGCTTGAAGCCACCCTACCAAGGACTTGGAAATCTAATAGATGAAGTGAGGGCACAGCTGTCAAATGCGGAGATCATTGTTATTGACGAGGTGTCAATGATTTCAAAGCCCCTGTTTGCCTACATCAACTGGAGATTACAGCAAATCAAAGGCAGTAAGAAACCTTTTGGTGGTATGTCAGTACTAGCAGTAGGAGACTTTTACCAGGTCCCCCCGCTGGGAAAAAGTAAGCCACTCTGCGTGTTTGAGGAAAATACCAATGACGTCTGGAAAGACAACTTTCAGATGATCACGCTGACAGAGATCATGCGACAGAAGGAAGACATTTCATTTGCTGAGCTTTTGAATAGAATCAGAGTCAAGCAGAAGACTGGCACATTAAGCAATGATGACAAAGCTCTGCTTGCTCAGGCTTTTACAGATCCCACCCACTGCCCTAATGACGTGCTACACATATTTGCCACCAACAAAGAGGTTCACAAACATAATGCTGCAACTGTGTCTGTTCTCCATTCAAACGTCACCAACATAGATGCCGACGATTACAGAAAAGACCCTAAGACAGGAGTGATGCTGAGGCAACACCAACCTTTCAAAGGACACAAAGACAATCTGATTGACACACTGCAAGCAGCTGAAGGTGCCCGTATCATGATCACAAGAAACATTGATGTAGAAGACGGGCTTGTTAACGGGACATTTGGCAAGATTGCAAGAATAATCATCCAGACTGAGAATGGTGCTACTACGGTAAACAAGCTTGGGCTTGTGCTGGACAATCCAAATGCAGGACAGAGATACCGTAACAAGTCGTCTTGTGATGCTGACAACTTGGTGTACATAGAAAGGGTAGAGGAAAACCTGAGACAGAAAGGAGTTGTTCGCAGGCAGTTCCCCCTGAAGTTGGCTTTTGGATGTACGATTCATAAGTGTCAGGGGATGTCGATACAGTCGGCAGTGGTCTCATTGAAACGGGTCTTCCAACCGGGAATGGCCTATGTTGCTCTGAGTAGAACGACTACACTACAAGGACTGTACATAACCGACTTTGATGAGAAGAAGATCTTTGCTGATCCTGAAATCACAGCTTCCCTGGATTCAATGAAGAATGCATCACTGGAAAGTGTTATGCCCCTCTTAAAGTTTCTACAGACAACAGACAAACAGCAAACATTAACAATTATCCATCACAACACGGAAGGATTACCAGCTCACATTGAAGATATCAAATCTCACCATGAGTTGACACTTGGAGATGTTTTATGTTTCACTGAAACTCATCTCTCAGGCTCTTCTGTTGCTGAAAGTCTCCAGCTGGAGGGCTACAACCTGTTCAAACGCAACAGACACCTCTCGTACACAAACCTTCCTGACATTGCAAGTAAAAGTGGCAGAGGTGTCGCCTTGTATGTCAGAAACCATTTCAAGGCCTATGAAAAGCAGTATCATCACAATGTGACTGACTTGGAGTTCTTGGTTGTCAAACTGGAGTCCCCTGTACAAGCTTTGATCGCTGTCGTTTACAGGCCACTGGATTACAGTATTGGCCAATTCCTTACTAACCTGCTGGGCCTCTTGGAATCTTTGGAAATAATGGATTGCCAACCTATAATACTCTGTGGAGATTTCAATGAAGATTTTCTGTGCAGAGAAAAGAAGCCAATATCTGACCTTCTTCACTCAAGAGGATATACTCAACTGGTCTGGGCAGCCACCATAGAAAAAAACACACTGTTGGATCACATTTACATCTCCAGGGTGCAGCAGTGTCTCCAGTCAGGAGTACTGCACAGTTATTACAGCTACCATTATCCTGTGTATTGTGTTTTGAGCAGTGGTTGTGAACACGCTTAGAGCCTGCATAAACAGGGCATGAGTGTTGCCAGGAAACAGTGGTTGTGAGACAGTGGTCATCAAACAGATAAAGTGGCAATGAGGGTCAGTTTACGTGGCCATAGTTATGTGGGACCATTTACAATTAGCTAAACGTCATTCTCTATATTTCATGTTCGGTGTACTTGTTAGACACTGAACTCACTTACTCCCCCCCATCCATCACAGACATCTGTCCTCATCATATAGTAAGAGGAATACTGCGCTGTAGTGCACCCAAAAAGGGTACCTGTTCCTGAAATATTGTGAATGACCAAATAGGGGATAACCAAAATAGTGATGAAAATAACTTAGTGAAAAAAAATAAAAAAAAACTACATAATAACAAAAGCAGCCACTCTATGTGAGATACACACACTAATACAACAATATAACAAATATAGCAGCGCTGTAAATAGGAGTAAATACTAGTACCAGTGTTGAATAGGACTAATTGGTTAGAACCCAAATTAAATAACTAACACAGTTCTTGAAACCTAAATCAATAAGTGTTCACTGGACAGTCCTAACACAGTGAATAAAGTCCAAATAAATGTTGTGAAAATACATAGGCTCAGACCCCATTTTTTTAAAGCAGGAAATGTAAAATAGAAAAAATTCCTCCACCGCACCACGGTGGTAGCTGAAAATAAAATGCGCGCTTACCAAACGGCAAGCACAAGGGGGCTTGCGACCTTAACCCGGTCAGGGCCTTTCATTGGATGGGCTTCTAGGAAACGACATGCCACTTCATACAGCCAAAGGGTGATGATACCACTAGTCCACCAAGTCACAGGAAATCACTCTTATCATGGAGATTAATAAAAGACTCCTAGCTGGGGGGTTGTTCTCATTTAGGGGTACCCCGGGAAAAGAGAGGGAAACAACATAGCGTAATCCTGGTTTTGAGGTTTATTAAAAGAATTAAAATAACACTTACAGTGTAGCAGATTCAAATAAGCATAAGAAGCCGGCTGGCTAAAACGATCACCCGTCCTACAGACGGTAGATGCAGCACGTCAGCTCGCCCTATCACACTGTCCTCATTACACTCACCCTCTCCTTCCTGTGCTATAGCCTGCTTGCTGATTAGTAAGACAAAGAAACAGCAAGGAGCAAAACTGCAGAGAAACTGAAAATTTGTAAGGGTTTAAAGTATATGCTTTAATGAATTGCCTTGTATCCAAAAAGTTCAAAAAGTTGACTGTTCAAAATGTTAATGTTAATGTTAATGTATAACAGAAATATACCGCCAGTTCGCTTGTGATGCAATATATTGAAATTATATGTACACTGTGTAAACTGTTTTTGACACACTTGATTTTGGGACGCAAATCCGTCAGGTGCTATGCTTTGGCTGGGGCGGAATAAATCCTGGTAACCCTTAAGTCTGTGTCCGACAAAGTCATTTACAGATATTTCTATCTTCTACATCATTAGCACTTGTGCACTTTTTAAATTTGATCAATTAATTGGTTAGTGTAATGTTTACTATCTTTACTCACTACAAACACTCCACACAGTTACTCTGCCCATCTGCCCAGTTCAACCTTTCCACAGTTACTCCAACCACACAAAAGTTACTCCAGGCACTCCCCCCAGTTACTCCGCTCACTCCAGATGTAGAGGCAAGAACACTTTTCACAATTTCCCCAGAAATTGTACCTTTTCTAGTATTAAGTGTTCTTGCATAGCAAGACCACTTACTGTTATCTCACATATATATTATTCTTATTATTATAGCCAAATTTACCACCCTAACTCCTCCCACAGTTTTTACACTACATAGACAAGTAATATACCGAAACGTGCGGATTGTTCCCAAATGGTGTGCTATTACTTTGTGGAACGTTTCGCCGAATGGTTCACGAAATATCGTCGTTTTTGCGGCGAAATTGGTCCCATAGGAATGAATGGGGAAACTAGAGTGGGAGATGACAAAAGCTGGAAAATCAGAACATGATTTCTAAACTGCCGCCACTCCCTCATTTTCAAGCCCACCTACACAAATCTTATATCAAAACGTTCAGCTATCCCTGCTGCCACTAAACATGTCCACGGCTAAGCCATAGTCCTGATAGTTTTCACAATATGACCATTTGTTTGCAACTCACGCCGTCCATTGACATTCATTGAAACTACACTCTAGCCCCCTCCAAATTTGAAGGGCAATTTCTAAACTGCGACCGTGCCTTCATTTTTAATATTTCAGAGACATACTATACATCAAAATCTAGGTCTGGGTCTTGTGATTCTCACAATATAAAGATCTTCGCTGTAGGATGTATAGTTTTTAAAATACGGCCATTTGAATTACTGAATAGTTACTACATCTATCATGGTCCTGTGTACTGTGTATGGAGCAGTATTTGTGAAGCATAAACAGGGCATGAGCGTTGCTAGGAAACAGTGGTTGTAAACACAAGATGCTGAGACACCCCAAATGCATGTGACTTCATGTGCTAGACTTGATAATGCTTGTAGACTCCTCCCACAGTTTTTACACTACAGAGACAAGTAATATACCGAAACGTGCGGATTGTTCCCGATTGGTGTGCTATTACTTTGTGGAACGTTTCGCCGAATGGTCCACGAAATATCGCCGTTTTTGCGGCGAAATTGGTCCCATAGGAATGAATGGCGAAATGTTCAAAACTAGAGTGGGAGGTGACAAAAGCTGACAACCCCATGATCAGCCAAAACATTATGACCACCCCATGATCAGCCAAAACATTATGACCGCCCCATGTAAAAAAAAAAAAATATTTTTGAAAAAAATAAAAATTTATTTTTGAAAAAAAAAATATTTTTGGAAAAAAAATATTTTTGAAAAAAAAATTATTTTTGAAAAAAAAATTATTTTTGAAAAAAAAAATTATTTTTGAAAAAAATATATATTTTTGAAAAAAAAATTACTTTTGAAAAAAAATTTTAAAAAAAATCATTTTTGAAAAAGACAAAATTCCTTTTTGAAAAAAAAAAATTCATTTTTGAAAAAAAAATCATTAAAAAAAATCATTAAAAAAAATCATTTTTGAAAAAACAAAAAAAAATCATTTTTGAAAAAAAAAACAAAATCATTTTTGAAAAAAAAAACAAAATCATTTTTGAAAAAAAAAAAATCACAAAGCTCTGAGGGGAATTATAGCTCCTCCCACACAACACTAAGGGAAATTGTATCTCCTCCCACACAACTCTGAGGGGAATTATAGCATTATTGCTCCTCCCACACAGCTCAGAGGGGAGTTATAGCTCCTACCACACAGCTCTGAGGAGAATTATAGCTCCTCCTCCAACACAACTCTGAGGGGAATTATAGCTCTTCGAACAAAGCTCTGAGGGGAATTATAGCTCCTTCCACAAATATCATCATGCCATCTAAAGGAAAGAAATCTAAAGTTGCAAAGATACGCTGGACTAAACTGGATCCGGAGCCCCACAGCAGCATAGTGGATATGGAGGTTTGTGACAGTGAATGTGCCCAGGAGGTACATAGTGAACCTGTGGTGTCATTTTCATGTTTAACTCAGTGTCAAGTTCAAGAGCACAGTGACAGTGTGATGGGCACTTCTGAAAACCATGGCATGCAAGAACCATGTGTACCAAGTGAGATTTCTGTGCAGGCATCATTTCATCAGGGTCATCATGGCTATGGAAGGTTAAGGAACAAACAGTGTACATGCATGGCTCTGACATTTTTGGCATACCACAGTGAGCTTGATGATGTGAGAAAAGGTGATCTTGATCAAATACTGAAGAAGGGCAACAGCTTGTATGGCTCAACAATAAAACAGCTAAAACAAAGAAATGTCTATCAGCATCAGCACTTGACAATGGAAGAAGTGCCCCTCAGAGTCAACACTGACAAATATGAGTATAACGTTGTTAAATCTCCAGTGTTATCGGGATGTATGAGAGACACGGTAGACGGTGACAACCAAGGTTGGTTTGTTGACCCCTCCACAAGACTTCAGTGCCTCAATGCAGATGTTACACATGCACTTTTTATAGTAGTGCCATATTGCATTGCATTGTTCAGAGACAAGTCTGGGAGATATGGACTGTTTGATTCTCATAGTCGAAATAAGGATGGACTTCCTGCCACTGGAAAAGGAAAAGCTGTTATGATCACTTTTACACATTTGAGTGATATGGGGGCAAGGATTTATAAGTTGTATGAATTGCTCCTTACAGACACCAGAGGCCCTATTGATGGACTGCAGTATGACTTCATGCCAGTCTCATTTCATCGTGCAAGACGTCTGTCAGATGGTTTGCTGTCCCCACTGGTGCAATCTGACAAACCACATAATGCAAAGCATGTGGAGAACAAAGTGACACAGATGACCAAAGATGCAACACACACTGGATTCCCAGCCAGCAAGCATTCTCCACGGTCACTTGATGCGAAATCCTCACAGGGCATATGGAAGGACAGTAAGGCATTGTCCAAATTAAATGCACAGAGACGACAAAATCTGAAGACAAGACACAGAAATGAAAGAAGGCGTGATTTCAAGGCTACAAAGATGTCTGTCACCAATAAGAAAAGGACATACATCACCAGCTGATACAGAGCAGATGCTGATTTTAAGTTGAAGCAGAAGCAATATATCATTCGCAAATATGCAACAGATGCCAATTTCAACTTGAAGCAGAAGCAATACATCACCAGAAAATATGCGACAAATGCAGATTTCAACTTGAAGCAGAAGCAATACATCACCAGAAAATATACGACAAATGCAGATTTCAACTTGAAGCAGAAGCAATACATGACCAGAAAATATGCGACAAATGCAGATTACAACTTGAAGAAGAAGCAATACATCACCAGAAAATATGCGACAAATGCCGATTTCAACTTGAAGCAGAAGCAATACATCACCAGAAAATATGCGACAAATGCAGATTTCAATTTGAACCAGAAGCAATACATCACCAGAAAATATCATAATGATCCTGCTTTCAGAAAACGTCACTTGCAACATTGCATGAGTTACATGAAAATGAAGCGTCAAACTCAAGCAAATTTTCGCATAACCCATAAGATGCAATGTGCCTTCAAAATAAGAATGAAATACAGACGATGGACTCGTGTCATGCGGGAATGCAGTCAACCAGTGGACAACAGCCTAATGCAGACAGCTATATCCACTTTCCATGAATGCATTAAAGCTGGGCCAACATTTGTGTGCACGATGTGTCATCGCACCCTTTTCCCTAACCAAGTGAAACATTGCATTCACAGCAATTACAAGAAGAATCTACACATTGTTGCTGCCTATTTGACAGGGAAATATGTCCATGTGTGCAACAATCACTGTCAAGGACCTGAACAATGCACCGTACCAGATGAAAGGACCAAAGAATGGATTTGTCACAACTGTGATTCACATTTAAAAGCAGGACACAAATCATCCATCGCTGTGGCTAACAACATGGAGCTGGAGCCCATTCCCCCAGAGCTCTGCGATTTGAATGTGCTGGAAAGACAACTTTTGGCCAAAATACTGCCATTTGCCAAGATCATCACACTTCCCAAAGGTCGACAGGCAGCTATACATGGCGCTGTAGTGTGTGTGCCATCCGAGGTGGAAACCACGGTCAATACTCTACCAAGATCGCACAGCACATCCCAGTTACACAGAGTGAAGCTGAAAAGACGTCTGACTTACAAAGGCCACCAGCTGTTTCATAATGTCAACATGGGAAATGTAGTAGCAGGTCTGTCAAAACTCATTGACACACACCCCGACTACAGTGACATTTCAATTAGAGTGGATGAGACAATCGCTGATGATGATGATGATAATGATGATCATGATGGGATGGAACTCGACAGTTGTGACAAAACTGAAATGATGGAGATACTTGAACGCATCGAAAATTGTGATCCATCAGAGGTACAGTCTGCATGTTTACCGGCTGCTTCTGAGCAACAGGAAGGCCATGACCGACAACCTCCCAATGCAGAGGATGAGAAGGATACACTAAGACCTGGAATTGGCCTAGACAGTTGTTTGCAGCCATCTGACCTTGGAGAGGAAGCACTGACACACGGTGATGGAATATTCAGC
This sequence comes from Aquarana catesbeiana, assembly GCF_042186555.1. Lineage (NCBI taxonomy): Eukaryota > Metazoa > Chordata > Amphibia > Anura > Ranidae > Aquarana > Aquarana catesbeiana. Next base: position 187,405,962 of record NC_133335.1, read on the forward strand.
ATTGCACCTGCACAAGGAAAAAACACCTGTCAGCTTCTTTAAAGTTCCTAGGCTTGAGGCAATGGCTTTCCCTGTTCAGTTCCCTACTGGACAGAATACATTGGACCAGGCAAGACAAGTCAAACTGTCCCCGAGCATGTATTTCAATGCAAGGCTTTTTTGTGTTGATACTCGTTTTGCAAGAGACACAAGCTACCTCTTCTTTGCGCAGTTTGTCACAGAAACACACATGGTCAAAAGCAGCATGTACATCCAGTTAAGGAAAGGAAAACCCAATACCAGGGATGGACGGAAAATATCCAACAAGTGCTACAGGACAAGTGTGAGGTTGAGAGGTTGGTGCGAAACCGAGATGCCGCAAGGTTCATGCAACCACTGAGAGGGAGTCCAGCTTACTGGGATAAAAATCTGAAGAATTTGCTAGCCATGGTCAGACAATTGGGTAAGCCAACATTTTTTCTTACCTTCTCTGCTGCAGAATTCAGATGGCCAGAGGTAATAACGGCAATAAAGGCACAACAAGATCAAAAGGTGGATTTTGCGGGGCTAGACTGGACTGAAAAGTGTGACATTCTTCGAGGCAACCCAGTGACCACCATGCGCATGTTTGACAAACGGGTTGATGCTCTGATGCGAGAGCTGCTGTTGGGTCCTGCACAGCCAATTGGTGAAGTTATTGATTACTTTTACCGGGTTGAATTTCAGGCGAGAGGGAGCCCTCATATACATTGTCTCTGGGTAGCAGGAGCTCCTATATTTGGACAAGACAGTGATGACAAGGTGTGTGCCTTTATAGATCATAACATCTCATGCCAGCTGCCTGATGAAGCCAAACAGGCCTTACTTCACAGATTTGTAACAGAACTTCAAATGCACAGCAGATCTCATTCAAAATCATGCAAGAAAGGTAACAGAGTATGCAGATTTGGATTTCCAAAGCCACCTATTAGAAAAACTAGGATAACTTACCCGATGCCAGAAGAACAAGGAGATTGTGCAATGAAACCACAAGCAGCCAAAAACAAACTGAAACCAGTCTGGGATTTGCTTAATAACCCAAAAGTGCAGCTTGAAGACATGTCACAGCTACTGGCACAGTGTGATATGACTTTGAATCAGTACAACTCGTACATTCAGGCATTGACCTCCTCAAGCGTGATTCCAATGAAGCGTGATGTCAAGGACTGCTGGGTGAACAACTACAATCCACATTTGCTGACGGCCTGGAACGCCAACATGGACATCCAGTACATTCTTGATGAGTATGGTTGCATCATGTACATGTTGTCCTACATATCCAAGCCAGAACGGGAGCTGAGTGACTATCTCAAAACAATAGTCAAAGAAATGAGCCCAGAAACAGCGACAGAACGAGAAGAAATGAAAGAGGTTCTTCAGGCTTATTCAAAACACAGAGAGGTCAGCGCCCAGGAGTCTGTGGCCCGTACGTGCAGCCTGAAAATGAAGTCTTGCTCACATGAGGTTGTTTTTCTGCCAACTGGTGACAACGCACTGAAAATGAGTCTCCCGCTCAGTGCATTGCAGAACAAACCAGCCGATTCTCTTAATGTGTGGATGACGAGTTTTGTCGACAAATACAGAGCCAGACCCGAAACACCATAGTTTGAGTCCAAGTGTCTGGCAGACTTTGCATCCCATTACAGGGTTGTCTATGGCAAGCAGAAGGAAGACAGCAAGCGTGTCAGCCTATTGAATGAAATGGGAATGATTCAAAAACGCACGAGAGGGAAGCCTGCAATCATCAGGTACGCACGCTTCTCAGAGAAGAAGGACCCCGAGAACTACTACGGCAGACTGCTTAAACTCTACCTCCCCCACCGTTCAGAGTCATCACTGAAAACTGTAAGGTTCCCAACACACCAGGATTTTTACAAAGGCGCCTGTGTGAGCTTACCAGGAGAAGAAGCAATCCGAGCAGTGTCTGCAATTATTACCAGCAACCAAAAGAAGTTCGAACAACACAACAAAATTGTGGAACAAGTCTTGGATGACTTTGTAAAAAACGGCCCTGTTGAAGATGCTTGGAACACCTTTGCCCCAGAAGCTGAGTTGGATAGGTTGGAATGTATAGAGGAACGCAAAGAAGGGGAGCCACTTCATGAGAATGAACAAGATGATGTTCCGGAGTATACACGTCACAAACAAACAGGTGGAATTGCACTTACTGTGAAGGCCCCACAAATGTGCCCTGATTTCCTTCAGAAAATGTACAGAAACCTTAACCGGACACAAGCTCAGACATTCTACTCAGTTTGTGACTGGTGCACTAACCGTGTGCGTGGCCTAAATCCTGACCCATTCTATTACTTTGTCACTGGTGGTGTAGGGACAGGCAAATCACACCTGATAAAGTGCATCTATGCTGAGGCGACAAAGATACTCTGTAAACTTACCAGACTACGTGAGGAAGCAGACATATCCATGCCCAGCGTTTTACTAACTGCATTTACAGGAACAGCAGCTTTCAACATTTCAGGCAACACTTTGCATTCTCTGCTGAAGTTGCCAAGAAGCTTGAAACCACCCTACCAAGGACTTGGAAATCTAATAGATGAAGTGAGGGCACAGCTGTCAAATGCGGAGATCATTGTTATTGACGAGGTGTCAATGATTTCAAAGCCCCTGTTTGCCTACATCAACTGGAGATTACAGCAATCAAAGGCAGTAAGAAACCTTTTGGTGGTATGTCAGTACTAGCAGTAGGAGACTTTTACCAGGTCCCCCCGCTGGGAAAAAGTAAGCCACTCTGCGTGTTTGAGGAAAATACCAATGACCTCTGGAAAGACAACTTTCAGATGATCACGCTGACAGAGATCATGCGACAGAAGGATGACATTTCATTTGCTGAGCTTTTGAATAGAATCAGAGTCAAGCAGAAGACTGTCACCTTAAGCAATGATGACAAAGCTCTGCTTGCTCAGGCTTTTACAGATCCCACCCACTGCCCTAATGACGTGCTACACATATTTGCCACCAACAAAGAGGTTCACAAACATAATGCTGCAACTGTGTCTGTTCTCCATTCAAACGTCACCAACATAGATGCCGACGATTACAGAAAAGACCCTAAGACAGGAGTGATGCTGAGGCAACACCAACCTTTCAAAGGACACAAAGACAATCTGATTGACACACTGCAAGCAGCTGAAGGTGCCCGTATCATGATTACAAGAAACATTGATGTAGAAGACGGGCTTGTTAACGGGACATTTGGCAAGATTGCAAGAATAATCATCCAGACTGAGAATGGTACTACTACGGTAAACAAGCTTGGGCTTATGCTGGACAATCCAAATGCAGGACAGAGATACCGTAACAAGTCGTCTTGTGATGCTGACAACTTGGTGTACATAGAAAGGGTAGAGGAAAACCTGAGACAGAAAGGAGTTGTTCGCAGGCAGTTCCCCCTGAAGTTGGCTTTTGCATGTACGATTCATAAGTGTCAGGGGATGTCGATACAGTCAGCAGTGGTCTCATTGAAACGGGTCTTCCAACCGGGAATGGCCTATGTTGCTCTGAGTAGAACAACTACACTGCAAGGACTGTACATAACCGACTTATGAGAAGAAGATCTTTGCTGATCCTGAAATCACAGCCTCCCTGGATTCAATGAAGAATGCATCACTGGAAAGTGTTATGCCCCTCTTAAAGTTTCTACAGACAACAGGCAAGCAGCAAACATTAACAATTATCCATCACAACACGGAAGGATTACGAGCTCACATTGAAGATATCAAATCTCACCATGAGTTGACACTTGGAGATGTTTTATGTTTCACTGAAACTCATCTCTCAGGCTCTTCTGTTGCTGAAAGTCTCCAGCTGGAGGGCTACAACCTGTTCAAACGCAACAGACACCTCTCGTACACGAACCTTCCTGACATTGCAAGTAAAAGTGGTGGAGGTGTCGCCTTGTATGTCAGAAACCATTTCAAGGCCTTTGAAAAGCAGTATCATCACAGTGTGACTGACTTGGAGTTCTTGGTTGTCAAACTGGAGTCCCCTGTACAAGCTTTGATCGCTGTTGTTTACAGGCCACCGGATTACAGTATTGGCCAATTCCTTACTAACCTGCTGGGCCTCTTGGAATCTTTGGAAATAATGGATTGCCAACCTATAATACTCTGTGGAGATTTCAATGAAGATTTTCTGTGCAGAGAAAAGAAGCCAATATCTGACCTTCTTCACTCAAGAGGATATACCCAACTGGTCTGGGCAGCCACCACAGAAAAAAACACACTGTTGGATCACATTTACATCTCCAGGGTGCAGCACTGTCTCCAGTCAGGAGTACTGCACAGTTATTACAGCTATCATGATCCTGTGTATTGTGTTTTGAACAGTGGTTGTGAACACGCTTAGAGCCTGCATAAACAGGGCATGAGTGATGCCAGGAAACAGTGGTTGTGAGACAGTGGTCATCAAACAGATAATAAAGTGGCAATGAGGGTCAGTTTATGTTATGTGAGTTTTATGTCAGTTTTAGTTATGTGGGACCATTTACAATTAGCTAAAAATCATTCTCTATATTTCATGTTCGGTGTACTTGTTAGACACTGAACTCACTTACTCCCCCCCATCCATCACAGACATCTGTCCTCATCACACTCACCCTCTCCTTCCTGTGCTATAGCCTGCTTGCTGATTAGTAAGACAGATAAAGAAACAGCAAGGAGCAAAACTGCAGAGAAACTGAAAATGTGTAAGCGTTTAAAGTATATGCTTTAATGAATTGCCTTGTATCCAAAAAGTTCAAAAAGTTGACTGTTCAAAATGTTAATACAATGTATAACGGAAATATACCGCCAGTTCGCTTGTGATGCAATATATTGAAATTATATGTACACTGTGTAAACTGTTTTTGACACACTTGATTTTGGGACGCGAGTCCGTCAGGTGCTATGCTTTGGCTGGGGCGGAATAAATCCTGGTAACCCTTAAGTCTGTGTCCGACAAAGTCATTTACCGATATTTCTACCTTCTACATCATTAGCACTTGTGCACTTTTTAAATTTGATCAATCAATTGGTTAGTGTAATGTTTACTATCTTTACTCACTATAAACACTCCACACAGTTACTCTGCCCATCTGCCCAGTTCAACCTTTCCACAGTTACTCCAACCACATAACAGTTACTCTAGCCACTCCCCCCAGTTACTCCGCCCACTCCAGATATAGAGGCAAGAACACTTTTCACAATTTCCCCAGAAATTGTAGTTTTTCTAGTCTTATTAGTGGGAATGCTTTAGCAGTCCCACTATTGTTATTCAATTTTATTCATTTTTAATTTTAATTTTATTCCGTACGTTTTTTGGTTCTGCGTAACTTCTGCATACTTTCAGCTATTAAAACCATTCAACTATTAAAATGTTCGTCTCTCTTAGCTGAGGTGTGCTCTTTTTCAACTTTTTTTCTACCATTTATACTTTTTAAAATATTAAGCTTTTTAACACTTTTTTTTAACATTGAAGTCAATGGGAGCATGCTTGAAATCCTTAAATTCTTCTTCCGCTCCCAAAAGTTTCAGCTCCTTCATACTTTCTCCTAGAGACACCAAACAAACTTTAAAATGTTCACAAAATATTCAGCTATATATCTTTTCAGTTTGATATCTTTTACAGTTTTTGAGAAAAAGCTTTTTGTTTAGAGGTCATTTCAGGAAATTTTAGCCATTAATCAGAGTGTACTGTGTTTGTTTTGCTGCCATGGTTACCAAAGCTTCTGTTATACACAGGGGGGGAGGTGGCTGGAGCATCTCAGCTCTGATTACAGAGCCCGGGGGAGGGGACAGACACACCATGTACTGATTTATAATAGAGGAATATGATGGGGCAGTTTTGATGGGGTAACTCTGATGGGGCAGTTTTGATGGTGGCAATTATGATGGGGCAGTTTTGATGGGGCAATTCTGATGGGGCAGTTTTGATGGTGGCAATATGATGGGGCAGTTTTGATGGGGACAATTTTTATGGAGCAGTTTTAAAGGTGGCAATATGATGGGGCAGTTTTGATGGGGGCAGTTTTGATGGTGGCAATATGATGGGGCAGTTTTAATGGGGACAATTTTGATGGGGCAGTTTTGATGGCAGTATGATAGGGCAGTTTTGATGGCGGTCGTTTTAGCAATTTAGCTATTCAGCAATTATTTTTGAAAAAATATATATATTTTTGAAAAAAAATATATATATATTTTTGAAAAAAAAAATATATATTTTTGAAAAAAAAAATTTTTTGAAAAAAAAAATTATTTTTGAAAAAAAAAATCATTTTTGAAAAAAAAAAAATTATTTTTGAAAAAAAAAAATATTTTTGAAAAAAAAAATCATTTTTGAAAAAAAAAAAAATCTTTTTGAAAAAAAAAAAAATATTTTTGAAAAAAAAAAATTATTTTTGAAAAAAAAAAATATTTTTGAAAAAAAAAATTATTTTTGAAAAAAAAAAAAAATATTTTTGAAAAAAAAAAAAAATATTTTTGAAAAAAAAATTCATTTTTGAAAAAAAAATTCATTTTTGAAAAAAAAAAATACTTTTGAAAAAAAAAATTACTTTTAGTTTTGATGGGGCAATTCTGATGGGGCAGTTTTGATGGGGACAATTTTGATGGGGCAATTCTAATGGGGCAGTTTTGATGGCAATATGATTGGGGCAGTTTTGATGGTGGCAATATGATGGGGCAATTCTGATGGGGCAGTTTTGATGGTGGCAATATGATGGGGCAGTTTTGATGGGGCAATTCTGATGGTGGCAATATGATGGGACAATTTTGATGGAGCAATTCTGATGGGGCAGTTTTGATGGTGGTAATATAATGGGGCAGTTTTAATGGGGACAATTTTGATGGGGCAGTTTTGATGGGGACAATTTTGATGGGGCAATTCTGATGGGGCAGTTTTGATGGCAGTATGATGGAATATTATGAAATAAAAAAATATATTTTTGAAAAAAAAATTATTTTTGAAAAAAAAAAATTATTTTTGAAAAAACAAATAAAATTATTTTTGAGAAAAAAATATAATTTTTGAAAAAAAAATTATTTTTGAAAAAAAAAAATATTTTTGAAAAAAAAAAATATTTTTGAAAAAAAAAATATTTTTGAAAAAAAAAAATTTTTGAAAAAAAAATTTTTTGAAAAAAAAAAAAAAAAAAATGTATTTTTGAAAAAAAACAAAATTCATTTTTGAAAAAAAAAAACTTTTGAAAAAAATGTTCAGCTCTTTCAGCTAATGATGGGACTTCAACTTTTTTACTACTATTTATACTTTTTAACCGCCTGCCGACCGCTGGCCGTCAATTGACGGCCAGGCGGCACAGCTCTCGTTGCGGGCGGACGTCATATGACGTCCTCGCCTTCTTAGGACACCAGGGGGCACGCGCGCGCCGTGTCACTAAGCATGTTTTACCGGTAATCGCGGGTGCCCGGCGGACATCGCGGCCGCCGGGCACCCACGATTACCAGTAACACAGCAGGACCGTGGTTCCCGATTGGTGTGCTATTACTTTGTGGATCGTTTCGCCGAATTTTTCACGAAATATCATCGTTTTTGCGGCGAAATTGGTCCCATAGGAAAGAATGGTGAAATGTTCAATGTCATTTAATTGGTGTGCTATTACCTTGTGGAACTTTGTGAAAAGCTGAAATATACCAGTGTGAGTCCGGCCTCAATGTCATTTAATTGGTGTGCTATTACTTTGTGGAACATTTCGCCGAATGGTTCACGAAATATCGTCGTTTTTGCGGCGAAATTGGTCCCATAAAAATGAATGGCGAAATGTTCAAAACTAGAGTGGGAGGTGACAAAACCCCATGATCAGCCGAAACATTATGACCACCCCATGATCAGCCAAAACATTATGACCGCCCCATGAAAAAAAAAATTCACATATTTTTGAAAAAAAAAATTATTTTTGAAAAAAAAAAATATTTTTGAAAAAAAAAATTATTTTTGAAAAAAAAAAAGTTATTTTTGAAAAAAAAAATTTTGAAAAAAAAAATTATTATAGAGAAAAAAAATATTTTTGAAATAAAAAAATATATTTTTGAAAAAAAAATTATTTTTGAAAAAAAAATTATTTTTGAAAAAAAAAATTATTTTTGAAAAAACAAATAAAATTATTTTTGAAAAAAAAATATCATTTTTGAAAAAAAAATCATTTTTGAAAAAAAAAATTGAGAAAAAAAAATTATTTTTGAAAAAAAAAATTTTTTTGAAAAAATAAAAAAAATCCTTTTTGAAAAAAAAATTCATTTTTGAAAAAAAAAAATATTTTTAAAAAAAATATATTATTTAGAAAAAAAATTAATTTTTGAAAAAAAAAATTTTTGAAAAAAAAAAATTTTTGAAAAAAAAAATTTTTTTTGAAAAAAAAATTTTTTTGAAAAAAAAATTTTTTGAAAAAAAAAAATATTTAGAAAAAAAAATATTTTTGAAATAAAAAAAAATATTTTTGAAAAAAAAAAATATTTTTGAAAAAAAAAATTTTTGAAAAAAAAAATTATTATTGAGGAAAAAAATATTTTTGAAAAAATAAAAAAAATGTATTTTTGAAAAAAAACAAAATTCATTTTTGAAAAAAAAAAACTTTTGAAAACTATACAGGTGTATTTCGTTTAGCAGCGGCTCGTATGGCGTGCGGTGTGGTGTATATTCCTCTCCTTCCCTGCTGACAGCTCCGTCCCTGGATATCCCCCAGAAGAAGGCACGTGATCCCTGTGCCGAATACGCGTCGGGGAGGGGTAGGACGGAGCTGTCAGCAGGGAAGGAGAGGAATATACACCACACCGCACGCCATACGAGCCGCTGCTAAACGAAATACACCTTTATAGTTTGGTGCACTGTAGCACCTGCATACTGTGAGTACCCTCCTGGAGGAACTTCTTTTACTTTAAATAAATCCCTTACTATATTACACCATGGAGCTTTCTTTTTCTCTTTTATGAATGATGTTTTACCTGTGAGGATTGGACATACATCATTGCATCCTGAGTGACCCCAGGAGTGACCCCAATGCGTGTTTTGACACTGTTTAACTACCGTGTCACACGAATAGAGGTGAGCGTAAGCACAAGTGGGGGATCACGGGAGAGCACATCCAGCTTGTTGTGATTTGGACACTTTTCAGGAGAAGCATGATGAACACTTAATTCATGGACACTGTTTTCTTGCACTTTGTTTCAGTTTGAATCTGCTGATCGTATTTTGTTTGGACACTTGATTGTCACAGGATTTGCACTTATTAATTAGGTCTATATTCATGCATGATGCACTTTCAGCATTTTATATAAGGATTGCACTTTTATGTGGATGCACTTTGTGAATTTTATATATATAAGGAGACCGATGGTGTGTTCCCAGTACAGGGGAACACCGATCGGTCTCCTCCCCTAGTGAGTCCCCGCCCCCTACAGTTAGAATCACTCCCCTAGCAACACAGTTAACCCCTCCATCACCACCCAGTGTTAACCCCTTCACTGCCTGTCACATTTATACAGTAATCAATGCATTTTTATAGCACGGATTGCTGTATAAATGTGAATGGTCCCAAATATGTGTCAAAAGTGTCCGGTGTGTCTGCCGCAATATCGCAGTCACAATAAAAATCGCAGATCGCCGCCATTACTAGTAAAAAAATAAAAAAAAATAAAAATGTTATAAAACTATCCCCTATTTTGTAGACACTATAACTTTTGCGCAAACCAATCTATATACGCTTATTGCGATTTTTTTTTACCAAAAATATGTACAAGAAGACATATCGGCCTAAACTGAGAAAAAATTTGTTTTAAAGAAAACAAAATTGGATATTTATTATCGCAAAAGGTAAAAATGATTGTGTTTTTTTTAAAACTTGTCACTCAGGAAGGGGGTAAAATCTTCCGGGGCTGAAGCGATTAAATTGACAGTCAGTCTTTGTTTATAGCGCAAAAAATAAAAACCGCAGAGGTGATCAAATACCACTAAAAGAAAGCTCTATTTGTGGGGAAAAAATGATAACAATTTCATTTGAGTCGAGTGTTGTATGACCGCGAAATTGTCATTCAAATTGCGACAGCGCTGAAAGCTGAAAAATGGCTTGGGCAGGAAAGGGGCGAAAATGCACAGTATTGAGGTGGTTAAAATATTAAGCTGTTTAACGATTTTCACAGTTACTCAAGCCACTCCACCCAGTTACTCCGCCCACTCCAGTTGTCAAGGCAAGAACACTTTTCACAATTTCCCCAGAAATTGTAGCTTTTCTAGTTAAGTGTTCTTGTATAGCAAGACCACTTATTGTTATCTCTCATATTTATTATTAAGTGTTCTTGCATAGCATGACCACTTACTGTTATCTCACATATATATTATTAAGTGTTCTTGCATAGCAAGACCACTTACTGTTATCTCACATATATATTATTCTTATTATTATAGCCAAATTTACCACCCTAACTCCTCCCACAGTTTTTACACTACATAGACAAGTAATATACCGAAACGTGCGGATTGTTCCCGAATGGTGTGCTATTACTTTGTGGAACGTTTCGCTGAATGGTTCACGAAATATCGTCGTTTTTGCGGCGAAATTGGTCCCATAGGAATGAACGGGGAAACTAGAGTGGGAGATGACAAAAGCTGGAAAATCAGAACATGATTTCTAAACTGCCGCCACTCCCTCATTTTCAAGCCCACCTACACAAATCTTATATCAAAATGTTCAGCTATCCCTGCTGCCACTAAACATGTCCACGGCTAAGCCATAGTCCTGATAGTTTTCACAATATGACCATTTGTTTGCAACTCACGCCGTCCATTAACATTCATTGAAACTACACTCTAGCCCCCTCCAAATTTGAAGGGCAATTTCTAAACTGCGACTGTGCCTTCATTTTTAATATTTCAGAGACATACTATACATCAAAATCTAGGTCTGGGTCTTGTGATTCTCACAATATAAAGATCTTCGCTGTAGGATGTATAGTTTTTAAAATACGGCCATTTGTTTAGAGGTCATTTCAGGAAATTTTAGCCATTAATCAGAGTGTACTGTTAGTGTTTGTTTTGTTGCCATGGTTACCAAAGCTTCTGTTATACACAGGGGGGGAAGGTGGCTGGAGCATCTCAGCTGATTACAGAGCCCGGGGGAGGGGACAGACACACCATGTACTGATTTATAATAGAGGAATATGATGGGGCAGTTTTGATGGGGTAATTCTGATGGGGCAGTTTTGATGAAGCAGTATTTGGGAAGCATAAACAGGGCATGAGCGTTGCTAGGAAACAGTGGTTGTAAACACAAGATGCTGAGACACTCCAAATGCATGTGACTTCATCTGCTAGACTTGATAATGCTTGTAGACTCCTCCCACAGTTTTCACACTACAGAGACAAATAATATACCGAAACGAGCGGATTGTTCCCGATTGGTGTGTTATTACTTTGTGGAATGTTTTGCCGAATGGTCCACGAAATGACGTTTTTGCGGCGAAATTGGTCCCATAGGAATGAATGGCGAAATGTTCAAAACTAGAGTGGGAAGTGACAAAAGCTGACAACCCCATGATCAGCCAAAACATTATGACCACCCCATGATCAGCCAAAACATTATGACCGCCCCATGTAAAAAAAAAATATTTTTGAAAAAAAAAAAAAATTTTTGAAAAAAGTAAAAAATAATTTTTGAAAAAAAAAAAATCATTTTTGAAAAAAAAAATATATATTTTTGAAAAAAAAAATATTTTTGAAAAAAAAAAATATTTTTGAAAAAAAAATTTCTTTTAAAAAAAAAATTATTTTTGAAAAAAAAATATATTTGAAAAAAAAAAATATTTTTGAAAAAAAAAAATTATTTTTGAAAAAAAAATTACTTTAAAAAAAATAATAATTTCGAAAAAAAAATTATTTTTGAAATAAAAAAATTCATTTTTGAAAAAAAAAATTACCTTTGAAAAAAAAAATTACTTTTGAAAAAAAAAATCATTTTTGAAGAAAAAAAAATCATTTTTGATTTAAAAAAATTCATTTTTGAAAAAAAAATTACTTTTGAAAAAAATGTTCAGCTATTTCAGCGAATGATGGAACTTTTTTACTACTATTTATACTTTTTAAAATATTAAGCTTTTTAACACTTTTTACAGTTACTCAAGCCACTCCACCCCACCCAGTTACTCCGCCCACTCCAGTTGTAGAGGCAAGAACACTTTCACAATTTCCCCAGAAATTAAGTGTTCTTGCATAGCAAGCCAAATTTACCACCCTAACTCCTCCCACAGTTTTTACACTACATAGACAAGTAATATACCGAAACGTGCGGATTGTTCCCGAATGGTGTGCTATTACTTTGTGGAACGTTTCGCCGAATGGTTCATGAAATATCGTAGTTTTTGCGGCGAAATTGGTCCCATAGGAATGAATGGGGAAACTAGAGTGGGAGATGGCAAAAGCTGGAAAATCAGAACATGATTTCTAAACTGCCGCCACTCCCTCATTTTCAAGCCCACCTACACAAATCTTATATCAAAACGTTCAGCTATCCCTGCTGCCACTAAACATGTCCACGGCTAAGCCATAGTCCTGATAGTTTTCACAATATGACCATTTGTTTGCAACTCACGCCGTCCATTGACATTCATTGAAACTACACTCTAGCCCCTTCAAATTTGAAGGGCAATTTCTAAACTGCGACCGTGCCTTCAATTTTAATATTTCAGAGACATACTATACATCAAAATCTAGGTCTGGATCTTGTGATTCTCACAATATAAAGATCTTCGCTGTAGGATGTATAGTTTTTAAAATACGGCCATTTGTTTAGAGGTCATTTCAGGAAATTTTAGCCATTAATCAGAGTGTACTGTGTTTGTTTTGTTGCCATGGTTACAAAAGCTTCTGTTATACACAGGGGGGAGGTGGCTGGAGCTTCTCAGCTCTGATTACAGAGCCCGGGGGAGGGGACAGACACACCATGTACTGATTTATAATAGAGGAATATGATGGGGCAGTTTTAATGGGCCAATTATGATGGGGCAGTTTTGATGGTGGCAATATGATGGGGCAGTTTTGGTGGGGCAATTATGATGGGGCAGTTTTGATGGTGGCAATATGATGGGGCAGTTTTGATAGGAATTGTATTGTGTAGAAATTACATTGTGTTGTGTATTGAGCAGTGCGTGTGAAGCATAAACAGTACATGAGCGTTGCTAGGAAACAGTGGTTGTAAACACAAGATGCTGAAACCCCCCAAATGCATGTGGCCATACCTTCATCTGCGAGGCTTGATAATGCTGATAATTTACCACCCTAACTCCTCCCACAGTTTTTACACATTCGCCGAATGGTTCACGGAATATCGTCGTTTTTGCGGCGAAATTGGTCCCATAGGAATCAATGGCGAAATGTTCAATGTCATTTAATTGGTGTCCTATTACCTTGTGGAACTTTGTGAAAATTTTGAAAAAAAATCTGAAAAATACCAGTGTGAATCCGGCCTCAATGTCATTTAATTGGTGTGCTATTACTTTGTGGAACGTTTCGCCGAATGGTTCACGAAATATCGTCGTTTTTGCGGTGAAATTGGTCCCATAAGGAATGAATGGTGAAATGTTCAAAACTAGAGTGGGAGGTAACAAAAGCTGACAACCCCATGATCAGCCGAAACATTATGACCGCCCCATGAAAAAAAAAAATATTTTTGAAAAAAAAAAAAATTTTTTTTGAAAAAAAAAAAATTATTTAAAAAAAAAAAAAAATTATTTTTGAAAAAAAAAAAATTATTTTTGAAAAAAAAATATTTTTGAAAAAAAATTACTTTAAAAAAAAAAATATTTTTGAAAAAAAAAATATTTTTGAAAAAAAAAAAATTATTTTTGAAAAAAAAAAATTATTTTTGAATAAAAAAAATTCATTTTTGAAAAAAAAAAATTCATTTTTGAAAAAAATGTTCAGCTCTTTCAGCTAATGATGGAACTTTTTTACTACTATTTATACTTTTTAAAATATTAAGCTTTTTAACACTTTTCACAGTTACTCAAGCCACTCCACCCCACCCAGTTACTCCGCCCACTCCAGTTGTAGAGGCAAGAACACTTTCACAATTTCCCCAGAAATTGTAGCTTTTCTAGTTATTATTATTATTATTATAGCCAAATTTACCACCCTAACTCCTCCCACAGTTTTTACACTACATAGACAAGTAATATACCAAAACATGCGGATTGTTCCCGAATTGTGTGCTATTATTTTGTTCAAAACTAAAGTGGGAGGTGACAAAAGCTGACAACCCCATGATCAGCCAAAACATTATGACCGCCCCATGTCTCCTTCCGACTTCTCCCGGTGTTCGGCCTCTTCTCCCGGGCCCCGCCGCTATCTTCTTCCAGCTCTATTGCCAGCGAGGGGCCCGGTCTGCTGCCGCTGTCTTGTCGCCGCTGTCTTGTCGCCGCTGTCTCGCCGCCGCTGTCTCTCCGCTTCTTCTCTTCTTTTCTTCTTCCCCGATGTTGACACGACGCTCTCTCCGGCTCGAATGCTGTGTACGAGCTGCGGAGCCATTTATATAGGCGGTAACCCCGCCCCCTTACGACGTCATGGTCCCAGCATGCGCAGGGACTCTGGCGTCATAAGGGGGCGTGGCCCCCTTTTTTTGAAAAAACAAATAAAATTATTTTTGAGAAAAAAATATAATTTTTGAAAAAAAATCATTTTTGAAAAAAAAAATTAAGAAAAAAAAATTATTTTTGAAAAAAAAAAATTTTTTTTGAAAAAATAAAAAAAATCATTTTTGAAAAAAAAATTCATTTTTGAAAAAAAAAAAATATTTTTCAAAAAAAAAAAATTTTTTTTTCAAAAAAAAATATTATTTAGAAAAAAAAAATATTTTTGAAATAAAAAAAAATTAATTTTTGAAAAAAAAAAATTTTGAAAAAAAATTTTTTGAAAAAAAAAATTTTTTTTGAAAAAAAAAAAAAATTTTTGAAAAAAAAAATTTTTTTTGAAAAAAATTTTTTTGAAAAAAAAAATATTTAGAAAAAAAAATATTTTTGAAATAAAAAAAAATTATTTTTGAAAAAAAAAAAATTTTGAAAAAATAAAAAAAAATTATTTTTGAAAAAAAAAATATTTTTGAAAAAAAAAATTTTTGAAAAAAAAAATTATTATTGAGGAAAAAAAATATTTTTGAAAAAATAAAAAAAATGTATTTTTGAAAAAAAACAAAATTCATTTTTGAAAAAAAAAACTTTTGAAAAAAATGTTCAGCTCTTTCAGCTAATGATGGGACTTCAACTTTTTTACCACTATTTATACTTTTTAACCGCCTGCCGACCGCTGGCCGTCAATTGACGGCCAGGCGGCACAGCTCTCGCCTTCTTAGGACACCAGGGGGCGCGCGCGCGCCGTGTCACTAAGCATCCGGTGCGCGTGCCCGGCGGCCGCGATGTCCGCCGGGCACCCGCGACTACCGGTAACACAGCAGGACCGTGGTTCCCGATTGGTGTGCTATTACTTTGTGGATAGTTTCGCCGAATTTTTCACGAAATATCATCGTTTTTGCGGCGAAATTGGTCCCATAGGAATGAATGGTGAAATGTTCAATGTCATTTAATTGGTGTGCTATTACCTTGTGGAACTTTGTGAAAAGCTGAAATATACCAGTGTGAGTCCGGCCTCAATGTCATTTAATTGGTTTGCTATTACTTTGTGGAACATTTCGCCGAATGGTTCACGAAATATCGTCGTTTTTGCGGCGAAATTGGTCCCATAAAAATGAATGGCGAAATGCTCAAAACTAGAGTGGGAGGTCACAAAAGCTGACAACCCCATGATCAGCCAAAACATTATGACCACCCCATGATCAGCCAAAACATTATGACTGCCCCATGAAAAAAAATATATATATTTTTGAAAAAAAAATTCTTATATTTTTGAAAAAAAAAAATCATATATTTTTGAAAAAAAAAATCATATATTTTTGAAAAAAAAAATTATTTTTGAAAAAAAAAAATTATTTTTGAAAAAAAAAAAATTATTTTTGAAAAAAAAAATTTTGAAAAAAAAAATTATTATAGAGAAAAAAAATATTTTTGAAATAAAAAAATATATTTTTGAAAAAAAAATTATTTTTGAAAAAAAAAAATTATTTTTGAAAAAAAAAATTATTTTTGAAAAAAAAATTATTTTTGAAAAAAAAAAAATTATTTTTGAAAAAACAAATAAAATTAATTTTGAAAAAAAAATTCATTTTTGAAAAAAAAATTCATTTTTGAAAAAAAAAATATTTAAAAAAAAAAATATTATTTAGAAAAAAAAATTATTTTTGAAATAAAAAAAAATTAATTTTTGAATAAAAAATTTTTGAAAAAATAAATTTTTTTTGAAAAAAAAAATTTTTTTTGAAAAAAAAAAAATTTTTTTGAAAAAAAAATTTTTTGAAAAAAAAAAATATTTAGAAAAAAAAATATTTTTGAAATAAAAAAAAATATTTTTGAAAAAAAAAAAATTTTGAAAAAAAAAATTATTATTGAGGAAAAAAAATATTTTTGAAAAAATAAAAAAAATGTATTTTTGAAAAAAAACAAAATTCATTTTTGAAAAAAAAAAACCTTTTATAAAAAATGTTCAGCTCTTTCAGCTAATGATGGGACTTCAAATTTTTTACTACTATTTATACTTTTTAACCGCCTGCCGACCGCTGGCTGTCAATTGACGGCCAGGCGGCGCAGCTCTCGTTGCGGGCGGACGTCATATGACGTCCTCGCCTTCTTAGGACACCAGGGGGCGCGCGCGCGCTGTGTCACTAAGCACCCGGTGCGCGTGCCCGGCGGCCGCGATGTCCGCCGGGCACCCGCGATTACCGGTAACACAGCAGGACCGTGGATCTGTGTATGTAAACACACAGATCCACGGTCCTGTCAGAGGAGAGGAGACCGATGGTGTAAACAAACAGGTGGGGTTCTTGCGAGCCACAAGTGGACCAATGCCTCTAAGGAGTAAAACAACTATATTTAAAGCAGCAAACACTTCACCACGTTTCATTCCGTGTATTTGAATATAAATAAAATCAATTGTGCTCGCGCTAAAAATGTGAATTAAAAAATATGAATATATATAAACTGAGTATAAAATATAAACTAATTGTGCAGAAATATTAAACCATAATTAGTATGCTAATAAAAACATATATGTAAAAATATATATATATATAATGTGCAATCCTTATATATAAAATTCACAAAGTGCATCCACATAAAAGTGCAATCCTTATATAAAATGCTGAAGTGCATCATGCATGAATATAGACCTAATTAATAAGTGCAAATCCTGTGACAATCAAGTGTCCAAACAAAATACGATCAGCAGATTCAAACTGAAACAAAGAAGTGCAAGAAAACAGTGTCCATGAATTAAGTGTCCATCATGCTTCTCCTGAAAAGTGTCCAAATCACAACAAGCTGGATGTGCTCTCCCGTGATCCCCCACTTGTGCTTGCGCTCACCTCTATTCGTGTGACACGGTAGTTAAACAGTGTCAAAACATGCATTGGGGTCACTCCTGGGCTCACTCAGGATGCAATGATGTATGTCCAATCCTCACAGGTAAAACATCATTCATAAAAGAGAAAAAGAAAGCTCCATGGTGTAATATAGTAAGGGATTTATTTAAAGTAAAGGAAGTTCCTCCAGGAGGGTACTCACAGTATGCAGGTGCTACAGTGCACCAAACTATAAAGGTGTATTTCGTTTAGCAGCGGCTCGTATGGCGTGCGGTGTGGTGTATATTCCTCTCCTTCCCTGCTGACAGCTCCGTCCCTGGATATCCCCCAGAGGAAGGCACGTGATCCCTGTGCCGAATACGCGTCGGGGAGGGGTAGGACGGAGCTGTCAGCAGGGAAGGAGAGGAATATACACCACACCGCACGCCATACGAGCCGCTGCTAAACGAAATACACCTTTATAGTTTGGTGCACTGTAGCACCTGCATACTGTGAGTACCCTCCTGGAGGAACTTCTTTTACTTTAAATAAATCCCTTACTATATTACACCATGGAGCTTTCTTTTTCTCTTTTATGAATGATGTTTTACCTGTGAGGATTGGACATACATCATTGCATCCTGAGTGAGCCCAGGAGTGACCCCAATGCGTGTTTTGACACTGTTTAACTACCGTGTCACACGAATAGAGGTGAGCGCAAGCACAAGTGGGGGATCACGGGAGAGCACATCCAGCTTGTTGTGATTTGGACACTTTTCAGGAGAAGCATGATGGACACTTAATTCATGGACACTGTTTTCTTGCACTTCTTTGTTTCAGTTTGAATCTGCTGATCGTATTTTGTTTGGACACTTGATTGTCACAGGATTTGCACTTATTAATTAGGTCTATATTCATGCATGATGCACTTTCAGCATTTTATATAAGGATTGCACTTTTATGTGGATGCACTTTGTGAATTTTATATATATAAGGAGACCGATGGTGTGTTCCCAGTACAGGGGAACACCGATCGGTCTCCTCCCCTAGTGAGTCCCCGCCCCCTACAGTTAGAATCACTCCCCTAGCAACACAGTTAACCCCTCCATCACCACCCAGTGTTAACCCCTTCACTGCCTGTCACATTTATACAGTAATCAATGCATTTTTATAGCACGGATTGCTGTATAAATGTGAATGGTCCCAAATATGTGTCAAAAGTGTCCGATGTGTCCGCCGCAATATCGTAGTCACAATAAAAATTGCAGATCGCCGCCATTACTAGTAAAAAAATAAAAAAAAATAAAAATGTTATAAAACTATCCCCTATTTTGTAGACACTATAACTTTTGCGCAAACCAATCTATATACGCTTATTGCGATTTTTTTTTTACCAAAAATATGTACAAGAATACATATCAGCCTAAACTGAGAAAAAATTTGTTTTAAAGAAAAAAAAATTGGATATTTATTATCGCAAAAGGTAAAAATGATTGTGTTTTTTTTAAAACTTGTCACTCTTCTTTTGTTTATAGCGCAAAAAATAAAAACCGCAGAGGTGATCAAATACCACTAAAAGAAAGCTCTATTTGTGGGGAAAAAATGATAACAATTTCATTTGGGTCGAGTGTTGTATGACCGCGAAATTGTCATTCAAATTGCGACAGCGCTGAAAGCTGAAAAATGGCTTGGGCAGGAAAGGGGCGAAAATGCACAGTATTGAGGTGGTTAAAATATTAAGCTGTTTAACGCTTTTCACAGTTACTCAAGCCACTCCACCCAGTTACTCCGCCCACTCCAGTTGTCAAGGCAAGAACACTTTTCACAATTTCCCCAGAAATTGTAGCTTTTCTAGTTAAGTGTTCTTGCATAGCAAGACCACTTACTGTTATCTCACATATATATTATTAAGTGTTCTTGCATAGCAAGACCACTTACTGTTATCTCACATATATATTATTCTTATTATTATAGCCAAATTTACCACCCTAACTCCTCCCACAGTTTTTACACTACATAGACAAGTAATATACCGAAACGTGCGGATTGTTCCCGAATGGTGTGCTATTACTTTGTGGAACGTTTCGCCGAATGGTTCACGAAATATCGTCGTTTTTGCGGCGAAATTGGTCCCATAGGAATGAATGGGGAAACTAGAGTGGGAGATGACAAAAGCTGGAAAATCAGAACATGATTTCTAAACTGCCGCCACTCCCTCATTTTCAAGCCCACCTACACAAATCTTATATCAAAACGTTCAGCTATCCCTGCTGCCACTAAACATGTCCACGACTAAGCCATAGTCCTGATAGTTTTCACAATATGACCATTTGTTTGCAACTCACGCCGTCCATTGACATTCATTGAAACTACACTCTAGCCCCCTCCAAATTTGAAGGGCAATTTCTAAACTGCGACTGTGCCTTCATTTTTAATATTTCAGAGACATACTATACATCAAAATCTAGGTCTGGGTCTTGTGATTCTCACAATATAAAGATCTTCACTGTAGGATGTATAGTTTTTAAAATACGGCCATTTGTTTAGAGGTCATTTCAGGAAATTTTAGCCATTAATCAGAGTGTACTGTTAGTGTTTGTTTTGTTGCCATGGTTACCAAAGCTTCTGTTATACACAGGGGGGGAAGGTGGCTGGAGCATCTCAGCTGATTACAGAGCCCGGGGGAGGGGACAGACACACCATGTACTGATTTATAATAGAGGAATATGATGGGGCAGTTTTGATGGGGTAATTCTGATGGGGCAGTTTTGATGAAGCAGTATTTGGGAAGCATAAACAGGGCATGAGCGTTGCTAGGAAACAGTGGTTGTAAACACAAGATGCTGAGACACTCCAAATGCACGTGACTTCATCTGCTAGACTTGATAATGCTTGTAGACTCCTCCCACAGTTTTCACACTACAGAGACAAATAATATACCGAAACGAGCGGATTGTTCCCGATTGGTGTGTTATTACTTTGTGGAATGTTTTGCCGAATGGTCCACGAAATGACGTTTTTGCGGCGAAATTGGTCCCATAGGAATGAATGGCGAAATGTTCAAAACTAGAGTGGGAAGTGACAAAAGCTGACAACCCCATGATCAGCCAAAACATTATGACCACCCCATGATCAGCCAAAACATTATGACCGCCCCATGTAAAAAAAAAAATATTTTTGAAAAAAAAAAAAATTTTTGAAAAAAGTAAAAAAATAATTTTTGAAAAAAAAAAATATTTTTGAAAAAAAAAAAATTATTTTTGAAAAAAAAAAATATTTTTGAAAAAAAAATTTCTTTTAAAAAAAAAAATTATTTTTGAAAAAAAAATATATTTGAAAAAAAAAATATTTTTGAAAAAAAAAAATTATTTTTGAAAAAAAAAATTACTTTAAAAAAAATAATAATTTCGAAAAAAAAATTATTTTTGAAATAAAAAAAATTCATTTTTGAAAAAAAAAATTACCTTTGAAAAAAAAAATTACTTTTGAAAAAAAAAAATCATTTTTGAAGAAAAAAAAATCATTTTTGATTAAAAAAAATTCATTTTTGAAAAAAAAAATTACTTTTGAAAAAAATGTTCAGCTCTTTCAGCGAATGATGGAACTTTTTTACTACTATTTATACTTTTTAAAATATTAAGCTTTTTAACACTTTTCACAGTTACTCAAGCCACTCCACCCCACCCAGTTACTCCGCCCACTCCAGTTGTAGAGGCAAGAACACTTTCACAATTTCCCCAGAAATTGTACCTTTTCTAGTTCTTATTATTATTATAGCCAAATTTACCACCCTAACTCCTCCCACAGTTTTTACTCTACATAGACAAGTAATATACCGAAACGTGTGGATTGTTCCCGAATGGTGTGCTATTATTTTGTGGAACGTTTCGCCGAATGGTTCACGAAATATCGTCGTTTTTGCGGCGAAATTGGTCCCATAGGAATGAATGGGGAAACTAGAGTGGGAGGTGACAAAAGCTGAAAAATCAGAACATGATTTCTAAACTGCCGCCACTCCCTCATTTTCAAGCCCACCTACACAAATCTTATATCAAAACGTTCAGCTATCCCTGCTGCCACTAAACATGTCCACGGCTAAGCCATAGTCCTGATAGTTTTCACAATATGACCATTTGTTTGCAACTCACGCCGTCCATTGACATTCATTGAAACTACACTCTAGCCCCTTCAAATTTGAAGGGCAATTTCTAAACTGCGACTGTGCCTCCATTTTTAATAGGATTTATAGTTTTTAAAATACGGCCATTTGAATTACTTTACAGTTACTACCATGGTCCTGTGTATTGTGTATTGAGCAGTATTTGTGAAGCATAAACAGGGCATGAGCGTTGCTAGGAAACAGTGGTTGTAAACACAAGATGCTGAGACCCCCAAATGCATGTGGTCATACCTTCATCTGCTAGACTTGATAATGCTTGTAGACTCCTCCTGGTGTGCTATTACTTTGTGGAACGTTTCGCCGAATGGTCCATGAAATATCGTCGTTTTTGCGGCGAAATTGGTCCCATAGGAATGAATGGCGAAATGTTCAATGTCATTTAATTGGTGTGCTATTACTTTGTGGAACGTTTCGCAGAATGGTTCACGAAATATCGTCGTTTTTGCGGTGAATTTGGTCCCATAGGAATGAACGGCGAAATATTCAAAACTAGAGTGGGAGGTGAAATTGGTCCCATAGGAATGAATGGTGAAATGTTCAAAACTAGAGTGGGAGGTGACAAAAGCTGACAACCCCATGATCAGCCAAAATATTATGACCACCCCATTTTCAGCCAAAACATTATGACCACCCCATGAAAAAAAATTATTTTTGAAAAAAAAAATCATTTTTGAAAAAAAAAATCATTTTTGAAAAAAAAAATTAATTTTTGAAAAAAAATAAATTCATTTTTGAAAAAAAAAATTCATTTTTGAAAAAAAAAATCATTTTTGAAAACAAAAAAAATTCATTTTTGAAAAAAAAAATATTTTTGAAAAAAAAAATTACTTTTGAAAAAAAAATATTTTTGAAAAAAAAAATTATTTTTGAAAAAAAAAAACTTTTGAAAAATGTTCAGCTCTTTCAGCTAATGATGGGACTTTTTTACTACTATTTATACTTTTTAAAATATTAAGCTTTTTAACACTTTTCACAGTTACTCAAGCCACTCCATCCAGTTACTCCGCCCACTCCAGTTGTAGAGGCAAGAACACTTTTCACAATTTCCCCAGAAATTGTAGCTTTTCTAGTTATTATTACTCTTATTATAGCCAAATTTACCACCCTAACTCCTCCCACAGCTTTTACACTACATAGACAGTAATATACCAAAACGTGCAGATTGTTCCCGATGGGTGTGCTATAACTTTGTAGAACGTTTCGCCGAATGGTTAACGAAATATCGTCGTTTTTGCGGCGAAATTGGTTCCATAGGAATGAATGGCGAAATGTTCAAAACTAGAGTGGGAGGTGACAAAAGCTGACAACTCCATGATCAGCCAAAACATTTTGACCACCACATGATCAGCCAAAACATTATGACCACCCCATGATCAGCCAAAACATTATGACCACCCCATGATCAGCCAAAACATTATGATCACCCCATGATCAGCCAAAACATTATGACCACCCCATAAAAAAATTGAAAAAAAAATAATTTTTGAAAAAAAAATAATTTTTGAAAAAAAAGTAATTTTTGAAAAAAAAATATTTTTGAAAAAAAAATAATTTTTGAAAAAAAATAATTTTTGAAAAAAAAATAATTAAAAAAAATCATTTTTGAAAAAAAAATTTTTGAAAAAAAATCATTTTTGAAAGAAAAATCATTTTTGAAAAAATAAATCATTTAAAAAAATCATTTTTGAAAAAAAATGTTCAGCTCTTTCAGCTAATGATGGGACTTTTTTACTACTATTTATACTTTTTAAAATATTAAGCTTTTTAACACTTTTCACAGTTACTCAAGCCACTCCATCCAGTTACTCCGCCCACTCCAGTTGTAGAGGCAAGAACACTTTTCACAATTTCCCCAGAAATTGTAGCTTTTCTAGTTATTATTACTCTTATTATAGCCAAATTTACCACCCTAACTCCTCCCACAGCTTTTACACTACATAGACAGTAATATACCAAAACGTGCAGATTGTTCCCGATGGGTGTGCTATAACTTTGTAGAACGTTTCGCCGAATGGTTAACGAAATATCGTCGTTTTTGCGGCGAAATTGGTTCCATAGGAATGAATGGCGAAATGTTCAAAACTAGAGTGGGAGGTGACAAAAGCTGACAACTCCATGATCAGCCAAAACATTTTGACCACCCCATGATCAGCCAAAACATTATGACCACCCCATGATCAGCCAAAACATTATGACCACCCCATGATCAGACAAAACATTTTGACCCCCCATGATCAGCCAAAACATTTTGACCCCCCCATGATCAGCCAAAACATTATGATCACCCCATGATCAGCCAAAACATTATGACCACCCCATAAAAAAATTGAAAAAAAAATAATTTTTGAAAAAAAAATAATTTTTGAAAAAAAAGTAATTTTTGAAAAAAAAATATTTTTGAAAAAAAAATAATTTTTGAAAAAAAATAATTTTTGAAAAAAAATAATTTTTGAAAAAAAAATAATTAAAAAAAATCATTTTTGAAAAAAAAATTTTTGAAAAAAAATCATTTTTGAAAGAAAAATCATTTTTGAAAAAATAAATCATTTAAAAAAATCATTTTTGAAAAAAATGTTCAGCTCTTTCAGCTAATGATGGGACTTCTTCAACTTTTTTACTACTATTTATACTTTTTAAAATATTAAGCTTTTTAACACTTTTCACAGTTACTCTGACACTCCAACCACACAACAGTTACTTAAGCCACTCCTCCCAGTTACTCCGCCCACTCCAGTTGACTACTGTAGGTGGAGGCAAGAACACTTCACACAATTTCCCCAGAAATTGTAGCTTTTCTAGTTACAAATGCTGTGTAACCAGGCACATAGTACCATGAAGATCGCTGAAACTAAAATATTAAAATATCAAAAATATTTTTATCAGGTGCGGGGTGAAGGATTTTTTAAAGGATAACTGTACTGAACACTTGACTGATTTTTTTTTTTTTAGAAAATCGCATCCTTTATTTTATGTTGCACCAAAATAACAGCATTTCTAAGTTGTACCTGTTCTTCCAGTGTAAGGACTACCCACTGTCATACACCCTGCAAACTAAGGACCACTGTGCTTTTTGATTAAGAAGGGTTTACACGCTGGTATCTTTATATTGTGTGTGTTAGGTGGGCCACTGTACACAGCGAGAATTTAGATTCTGCACCCTTGCAGTGTTTCTGCTTTGTATAATAACATGAACTGTAGCCAAGAGCATTGCAGTTAGATGACAATGTGTAATTCTTCCACTAGGGAGTGCCATCTGACACAATTTAGTCCTGGCATATACATTGTTTGTCCTGGCATACTTTGAGTTTATAGCTATACCACAGTAGGTTTCCCCTGATATCACTGTAACATATCCTTAATAAGAACATATTTACATTTGATGGGTCCCACTACCTTCAGGTAGAGGAGGTGGCTATGGGCACGTGCTGTGCACCCTCATATGCCAACCTGTACCTGAGGGGTGGGAATGCACAATATTCTTGAAAAAAATATATGAGGTTCTGGCCGATTATACTGCTCTGCTACCAGTACATAGATGATGATATAATGTTTTGGACTGGAACAGAGCAACAGTTGACTGACTTTATGTCCACTCTACAGGGTATGCACTTAATTTGAAATTCCTAATGCAGAGTGATTACAAGTGGATTACTTCCCCAGATACTAAGTTCTTTACACAAGATGGGAGTGCCCTGAGGACAACTTTATACCGAAAACCAACAGTAGGGAACACAATGCTACATGAGGTGAGATTGTACCCAGAGCCATTAATGTGGAGTATATCTTACAGTCAATGACTTAGTCTTAGGCTGGCCATACATGGTTTGAATCTCGGCCGGCTCAGCAGGAACTGACTGAGTTTTGAACCATTAATGGGCAAGCTGAATGTACCAAGTTGTTCAATCAATCAACTTGGGTACAACCAGCCTGCTGGATTCACTTGCAGGGAAGGCTTCCCCCACCTGATTGGCGGGTGGCTGGTGCATATTTTGGCGCTGTGGGGGGTATATATGGGGGCCACTTGGACGAACAGCTTACTGCAGTGATTGACAGCTAACCTATTTTTTTTACAAAGGAGATGTTGGAGGTGAGAGAGGGGCACTATTGATGGATCCATATAAACACTGGGTGATGCTTCTTTGGTGTGGCTACAGTTTCCAGTGTGTTTTTTTCTGACAAAACTAGGCTTGTCCATGGTAGAAAGGGACTGGCTTCTTTCCCCTCACTCTACCTCCTTTTTCTTTTATGCTGGACTCTGATGTAATTGGAAGCTTTGGCAGTAAATAGAATAAGGTAAGGTAATAGTGTACTAGGAGGATCACTTGTGTAGCCGAGGTGGGGATTGTGTTAATAGCCATCAATATTATATGGTTTTCTTTTCTAGCTCTAGCTTTGAAATAGTCCATATTAGCTACCAGGTTAAATATTGTGGATTGTGGTGATACTTTTTAAGATCATTGTTCCCTATGTACGTCCTCCTTTTATTGTACGTAACATATGGATATACTGTGAGGGTGGACACTTACGCTTTACAGGCACCACAGCACTAAAAATAGCACCTGTAAAGAGCCTCTCCTGTCTCTCCAGTGTGAAAGCCCGAGTGCTTTCACACTGGAGAGGTGCGCTTGCAGGACAGTAAAAAAAGTCCTGCAAACAGCATCTTTGCAGCGCTGTAGGAACGGTGTATACACCGCTCCTAAAGCACCCTTGCCCATTGAAAACAATGGGGCAGCGCCGCCAAACCATCGCTGCAGCGGCGCTTTGCGGGCAGTTTTAACCCTTTTTCGGCCACTAGCGGGGGTTAAAACTGCCCCACTAGCAACCCAATAGTGCCGCTAAAATGACAGTAAAGCGGGGCTAAAAATAGCGCCACTTTCCCGCCGACGCCCACCCGCCCCAGTGTGAAAATAGCCTTAGGCCCCTTTCACACTGAGGCGCTTCTAAACTGCCAGTAAAACACTGAGCGCTTCTGAAGAGCTTTTTGGGTGCTTTTGAGGAGCTTTCCATTCATTTCAATAGAGAGGGGCATTTTTTAACCGCCCGTCAGCGCACTGCCCCAGTGTGAAAGCATTCATTGATTGTAATTGATTTTATTGTAAATAAGTTTTCGTGAGCTTTGCAGGCACTTTTTTAAACATGAAAGCGCCTGAAAATCGCCTCAGTGTGAAAGGGGTCTTAAAGTAGATTTGTGACATTTATGCTACTTTTAGACTGGGGCGGGCATTGGCGGTAAAGCGGCGCTATTTTTAGCGCTGCTGTACCGTCATTTTAGTGGCACTATTGTGCCACTAGCAGGGCGGTTTAACCCCTGTTAGTGGCCGAAAAAGGGTTAAAACCGCCGGCAAAATGCCGCTGCAGCGCTGCGAAAAATGCGGCTTGCAGAACTTTTTTTACCGTCCTGCAAGTGCACTGCTCTAGTGTGAAAGCCCTTGGACTTTCGCACCGGAGAGACAGGAGAGGCTCTTTACAGGTGCTATGCAGGCGCTATTTTTATCGCTGGAGCGCCTGTAAAGCGCCTCACTGTGAAAGTAGCCTTAACCCTATACTTATTTGGATATCACATTTTAACTGAATACTAGGGTCTTATTGGCTGCTCCTCTCCTCCGTGGGTGCCTGCTGCTGCTGCACCTGTATACCCCTACGTCCACTTAGGAGACTGTTATGCGAGTGCTACACTACCTAAAATTGTGAAAGAATGCTTAAATATTTAGAATGTCTTGATTTTCTGCATTAAATATTGTCAATTTAGTGATAGTAATGTTTCTTTTTTTATTATGTATTTTTTATTATGTTTAGTGTACTATTATCACGTACCTGGTAAAGGCTGCAATGTTGTAGAGGCCCCTTTTGCAACTCCTGCCCAACATTCCTGAAGGTGGAGACGGAAAGTGTAAGGGCAACGAGTGGCACAAGTGCTGGAGTAGCTGGCTGGTGAGGTTCGCAGTAAGTAGGTAGAGCTGGTAGTCGCAGTCCTCATCTGGTTTACCTTGCAACTATACAGCAATTGTTTTATCCTGAGGAAGTGTGACCATGAAACGCATTGACAACTGTATGGGAAAGACGCCCTTCTAATTAAGTGTTAACTAGAATACTGCATAAACTTTTGATTATTGATATCCTTGGAGTGTCCTAGCCAGTACATATGAACATTGTTGTACATTTGTTTTATGTATGGTTTTAATAATTTTATACGTATATGCGAAACAATGGCGATTCTTATGCATGTTTTTAAGATTTGTGAATAAAATATATGATTTTATGATAAGTTGAATTGTGTCATGGTGTACCGTTAAATTTTAATATTGCAGAGCAACAGTGATGTTCCTTTATTTGTGGTAGCTATACCACATTATCATTGGGTTTTTAACATATGTTTATCTATAGACAAATTGCAACATACTTGGGGGTTACATAGGCAGCTACATTCTTTAGTCACATGCTACAGGCAGTTTTACCATTAAGAAACCATTAACATACCTTGGATAATATAAATGTATGGCTTGTGTTAATAATGCTATAGTAATGCTAATGGCACAACAAAAAAATGCCAGACATAACTTTATCTTGCAATCAAATTTTGCAATTCCTGTTCGGTTTATTACTTTTGGTAAACAATTACTGTACCGGACAGACATCACATGCCTGAACTGCTTAACACTTCTTAAAAATAGCTCAAACAATTATTATTTTACATTATAAGAGGTTTTATGTACCAGAGTATTTATATTTATATCTAATTGAAGTTCTTGAGAATTTTTATCCTATTTACTAATCTTATACTACCTTCAATTTAATGGAAAACCAGGGACATAATTAAAATCGTGTTATAGGCAAAAAAAAAATTACACATATGCTGCAGTCTGCCATTAGCATTAACATAGTGTTTTTTGTTTTTTCTGAGCCCCCTCTGCAATATAGTTTTATTACTTGCTGATCCTGCCAGCAGGTCCCATTATTTATCTACTTTCTTTAACTGGTTGCATTGAAATTGCACAGAAGCATTGTCACCCTGTGGAAAGAAGGTCTTAGATCAGTGGTTCTCAACCTTTCTAATGCCGTGACCCCTTGCTAAAATTTCCCAAGTTGTGGGGATCCCTAACAGTAAAATTATTTTCGTTGATCCTTCATTGCTGTAATTTTGCGACTGTTATTAATCGAAATATAAATATCTGATATGCAGGATGTATTTTCATTCTTACAACTTTAACATTTTAAAGCGTAGTGATTAATCACAAAAACAATCTGTAATATATAGTGCGCAATATTTCTAATTAACATATAAGTTACAAATGAATAAAATGTTTACAACTTGCGTTTATTTATTTTTTATTCATGCCTGATGGGACTGGGAGCAGTCTAGGATGGATGGAAGGTCAGTCAGGAGGACTGTGGAGTGGGCAGGAGAAAGGGGCAGTTGCAGCCAGGAGGGCTGGCAGTGCCTGAAGAGGTGGTAATGGGCTGCCGGGCAGACGGTGGGCAGGGCACCGTGTTTGATGGCACAGTGGCGGCAATTGATGGGCACAGTGGCGGCAATTGATGGGCACAGTGGCTGAGTTTGATGGCACAGTGGCGGCTTTTGCTGGCACAGTGGCGACAATTGATGGGCACAGTGGCTGCATTTGATGGCACAGTGGCAGCGTTTGCTGGCACAGTGGCGACAATTGATGGGCACAGTGGCTGCATTTGATGGCACAGTGGCGACAATTGATGGGCACAGTGGCTGCGTTTGATGGCACAGTGGCGGCATTATAATGTTTTTTTTTTTCAGATTTTTTCAGTTTGTTTGCGCCCCCACCACTGATTTATATATAAACGTCCCAGTTAATTCCTCAGAAGTGGTTATTCCGTGCCACTGCTAGATATACAAAGTGTATAGCACCCAAACATGTATCTAGCACTGGCACGGAATAACCACTTTTGAGGAACCAACTGGGACGTTTATATATAAATGATATGTATTGTTCCATAATAAAAAAAATTTTGTCATGTCAGCATTTACTTTAAAAAAAATCTATGTCTTGATTGTCCTGGTGACACACAGTACAAAATGCTTTTATAATTACTGTGTCTGACTTACCAAAAATCACAGGTGTTCCTTCAGATTCAGCAAGTAATGTTGCGTCCCCACCCTCTTGATACACTCGTCCGCAGCAAGCGGACTTCGGTGGGTGTAAAAAGATGTCCGCTTGCCGACTTCTAAGTGTAGCCTTACTTCGGATGAGAGTACCAAGATGGCGGCGACGGAACATCACTTCCGTGCGGTCTCTCCTCTCCAGGAAGTGACATCTCCGGCAGTAACTTTGGGTCCATCTCGGCCAGCATTCGCGACCCCTGGCGAATCGGCAATCGACCTCCCAGGGGGCCGCGACCCCCAGGTTGAGAACCGCTGTCTTAGATGGACAGGTAGTTTTAAATGTACTCTAGGTAAGAAACAAATTAAAGCCCAAATTCAAGTAATACGTTTTAAAGTGGGTGTTAGACCAAAACCTTTTTTGTTTTGATGAATTCGAAAAGGATTCGTTTTTATTGCTGTCTGTACCCCCAATAAGTGAAGATAATCAGACGAGATTGGGTTGATTCAGGGTGATGTGGCTCTCCCCCCTCAGCACTTACAGCCCCCGCTCCACCTCACCCCACACAGACTGCACCTCCCCGCTCCATCCTGCACCAGACTTGCAGCACCGGGGACGAGGAGACACTTTCTGTACTTTCTGCAGAGGAGCCTAACACCCGCCACCGTGGACTCTGCTGAGGACTCCATCGCTGGTTTATACACCATGACCACTCTGAAGACGGACAGCAAGCACAACAATAATAACCTGGAAGAAGAGGTTCGTACCCTCTTTGTCAGTGGCCTACCTATAGACATCAAACCCAGAGAACTTTATTTACTATTTTGACCATTCAAGGGTTATTAAGGATCATTGATCAAGTTAACCTAAAAACAGCCTGTAGGCTTTGTTACCTTCGACAATAGAGCTGGGACTGAAGCTGCAAAGAATTCCTTAAATCAGGGCTCACATTGCTGCTAGCCAGACCTTAAAGGTTACTCACCACCAGTTGTCCCATCCAACCCCTACCATGCCCCACCCCTAATCCCGCCCCTATACACGTCCTCATAAATTTTCATGAAATGACACTTAAATATTTTATGCAGAATTAAGTTACACAAATAAATATTAACAACAACTTTATCACCCGTGCCCATTAATGCAGCCTCACCCGTGTCTATCAACACAGCATGACCAGTGCCCACCAACGCAGCCTCACCTCTGTCCATCATTGCAGCCTCACCCATGCAGCCTCACCTGTGTCCATCATTGCAGCCTGACCTGTGCCCATCATTGCAGCCTCACCTGTGTCCATCATTGCAGCCTCACCCGTGCGGCCTCACCTGTGTCCATCATTGCAGCCTCACCAGTGCAGCCTCACCTGTGTCCATCATTGCAGCCTCATCCATGCAGCCTCACCTGTGTCCATCATTGCAGCCTCACCAGTTCAGCCTCAGCTGTGTCTATCATTGCAGCCTCATCTGTGCAGCCTCACCTGTTTCCATCATTGCAGCCTCATCTGTGTCCATCATTGCAGCCTCACCAGTGCAGCCTCACCTGTGTCCATCATTGCATGCTCATCCGTGCAGCCTCACCTGTGTCCATCATTGCAGCCTCACCCGTGCAGAGGGGGCGGCCGGATCATCATAGTGGAAGACGTGTGGAGGAAGAGGAGAGCCAGCTTGATCACAGAGCGGGGTTTGCCCGCTGTAACAGCTTACATTAGGATTGGGCTCAGCCCTTCCTTCTCAAAGCTGGCCACTCAGCTGTCAGCTAATTGCCAGCTCCTTTCTCTCCACAGTGACTCACCTGTTGATGATATCCTGCTCATCAGTCCTGCCTACTTAAGCCGTCCAGCCCAGATGATCTTTGCCTTCACCTTGGCCACATCTCTAGAGACGCTCTCCTGTGTTCCTGTTAAAGAGGACGTAAACCCTGATGGGTTTTACTTCCTCTTTTGCTCCCTGCAAAGCCTGCAAATTAAAAGCATAATGGGCTAGTATGCTTCGCATACTAGCTCATTATGTGACACTTACCTTCAAATGAATCCATCGATGTCCCCTGTGCAGGCTGCATCCATCTTCACCCCTCTTCCTTCCGGGGGGCCACAGACTGATATTTCCACTACCTATAGTTAAGCCTTATTCTAGGCTTACCAATAGTTAAAAGTCAGGAGGGAGGGTTTACAACCACTTTAAAGACTTGCTTGGTTGACATTCCTTCTGGCTCCAGATCCTGCTTGCTGTTCTACTACGCTCATCTCTGGCTCCCTAGCGTTTTGGCTTGTCTGACTTTTCGTTCTGGTTCCTGAACTCTGGCTATGTTTTGACTATGTTTACTCTGTTTACCTTTTTATTATCATTATTATTAAACAAGTGTGATTTAACTGTACTTCTGTCTCAGTCTGATTCATGGTTTCTGACAGTAGGTGAAGGCCATGAATTCAGAAGATGCAGTCAATCCACTTGTTGGTAATATTTTTTCCAGATTGGATGAGCAAGATCACCGCATGGATCAGTTTGCCATGGCGTTACAAATGCTCCTGAGTCGCACAGCTCACCTGGAATCTCCCACTGTAGCTGCTCCGATACAATCTGTGTTGCAGGCTGTCCCTGCTGCTGCTCCAGTCTCTGTGCAGGCACCCGCCTCGAGTATTACCTCTATAAGGGGTATGTCTGGTTCCGCTCTGCTTCCCCAGCGATTTGGAGGCAATCCAGAGGGTTACTCAACTAGGTTGAGATATACTTTGAGATGTTGCCCCAGGCGTTTCCCACGGACAGAAGCAAAGTAGGTTTTGTGATATCTTTGCTTTCTGAGAGAGCCTTTGCCTGGGCAAACCCTCTATGGGAGACACAAAAACCTGTTGTCTTGAGTTACCCAGAGTTTGTGGTTTCTTTTAAAAGGGTATTTGACGTTCCCACATGCTCCGCTTCTGCTGCCAAGTGCCTCATGTCCATCAAACAGAGAACGAGAACTGTTGCCGATTACGCCATTGAATTCTGTACACTGGCAGCAGAGGTTGCTTGTAACAATGAGGCCTTCGTGGCTGCTTCCCAGGAGGAATAGTGCCCCATCATTGGTGTTCCCGGAAGGAATAGTGCCCCATCATTGGTGTTCCTGGGTGGAATAGTTCCCCATCATTGGTGTTCCCGGGAGGAATAGTGTCCCATCATTGGTGTTCCTGGGGGGAATAGTGCCCCATCATTGGTGTTCCTGGGAGGAATAGTGTCCCATCATTGGTGTTCCCGGGAGGAATAGTGCCCCATCATTGGTGTTCCCGGGAGGAATAGTGCCCCATCATTGGTGTTCCCTGGAGGAATAGTGCCCCATCATTGGTGTTCCCGGGAGGAATTGTGCCCCATCATTGGTGTTCCTGGGAAGAATAGTGCCCCATCATTGGTGTTCCCGGAAGGAATAGTGCCCCATCATTGCTGTTCCCAGGAGGAATAGTGCCCCATCATTGGTGTTCCCGGGAGGAATAGTGCCCCATCATTGGTATTCCCTGGAGGAATAATGCCCCATCATTGGTGTTCCCTGGAGGAATAGTGCCCCATCACTGGTGTTCCCGGGAAGAATAGTGCCCCATCATTGATGTTCCCAGGAGGAATAGTGCCCCAGCATTGGTGTTCCCGGGAGGAATAGTGCCCCAGCATTGGTGTTCCCAGGAGGAATAGTGCCCCATCATTGGTGCTCCCAGGAGGAATAGTGCCCCATCATTGGTGTTCCCGGGAGGAATAGTGTCCCATCATTGGTGTTTCCGGGAGGAATAGTGCCCCATCATTGGTGTTCCCGGGAGGAATAGTGTGCCATCATTGGTGTTCCCGGGAGGAGAAGTGCCCCATCATTGGTGTTCCCGGAAGGAATAGTGCCCCATCATTGGTGTTCCGGGTGGAAATAGTGCCCCATCATTGGTGTTCCTGGGAGGAATAGTGCCCCATCATTGGTGTTCCTAGGCGGGGATAGTGCCCTGTCATTAGTTTTCCTGAAAGGGGGAATAATAGTGCCCCACGATTGGTGTTCCTGGGGGATACCTGTATATGGCCTGTGTATACCTGTGTAACACTCCGTTTTTTCATTATTATTTTAAATAAATGAAAAAATGGCATATTACGTTTTTTTTAATTATTTTTTTCAGATTAATTGATTGATTGAAAAAATAATCGGCCCACTAATCGATTATGAAAATAATCGTTAGTTGCAGCTCCAAAGATGAACCCATGCACTCAGGCTGCACAAGTCACTCTGCGGATGAGAGAACCCTTAGCAGGAGGGAGAGATTGTGCCTTTATTGTGGCCAGGCAGGTCACTTTTTGATGTCTTGTCCTACCCGTCCAGGGAACGCCTGAACCTTGAGGTCCTGTCACCTTAGGTGGTGTTGTTTCGTCCCCAGTTATCCAGAAGGATAAGCCCCTGGTTTTGGTTACCCTTTCTTGGGCTGAGTCGTCCGTCTAGATACAGGCTCTAATCGACTCTGGGGCTGCATGCCTGTTCATTGATGCTGCCTTTGTATCGAAGTACTTGATTCCACTGCAGCTGCCTGACACTGCACTTGCCATTGAGGCTATTGACGGGAGACCTCTACAGCCTGCCTATGTGACTCATGAGTAGGGATGAGCCGAACACCCCCCTGTTCGGTTTGCACCAGAACTTGCGAACAGGCAAAAAATTTGTTCGAACACGCGAACACCGTTAAAGTCTATGGAACACGAACATGAATAATCAAAAGTGCTAATTTTAAAGGCTTATATGCAAGTTATTGCCATAAAAAGTGTTTGGGGACCTGGGTCCTGCCCCAGGGGACAAGGATCAATGCAAAAAAAAGTTTTAAAAACGGCCGTTTTTTCGGAAGCAGTGATTTTAATAATGCTTAAAGTGAAACAATAAAAGTGTAATATCCCTTTAAGTTTCGTACCTGGGGGGTGTCTATAGTATGCCTGTAAAGGGGCGCATGTTTCCCGTGTTTAGAACAGTCTGACAGCAAAATGACATTTCAAAGGAAAAAAAGTCATTTAAAACTACTCGCGGCTATTAATGAATTGCCGGTCTGACAATACACATAAAAGTTCATTGATAAAAACGGCATGGGAATTCCCCACAGGGGAACCCTGAACCAAAATTTAAAAAAAAAATGATGTGGGGGGTCCCCCTAAATTCCATACCAGGCCCTTCAGGTCTGGTATGGATATTAAGGGGAACCCCGGCCAAAATGAAAAAAAAAATGGCGTGGGGTCCCCCCCTTAAAATCCATACCAGACCCTTTAAGGGGAACCCTGCGCCAAAATTTTTTTTAAAAAATGGCGTGGGGTCCCCCCAAAAATCCATGCCAGACCCTTATCTGAGCACGCAACCTGGCAGGCCGCAGGAAAAGAGGGGGGACGAGAGAGCGCCCCCCCTGAACCGTACCAGGCCACATGCCCATTGGGAGGGTGCTTTGGGGTAGCCCCCCAAAACACCTTGTATCCATGTTGATGGGGACAAGGGCCTCATCCCCACAACCCTTGCCCGGTGGTTGTGGGGGTCTGCGGGCGGGGGGCTTATCGGAATCTGGAAGCCCCCTTTAACAAGGGGACCCCCAGATCCCGGCCCTCCCCCCTGTGTAAAATGGTAAGGGGGTAGAAAAGTACCCCTACCATTTCACAAAATAATTGTCAAAAATGTTAAAAATGACAAGAGACAGTTTTTGACAATTCCTTTATATAAATGCTTCTTCTTTCTTCTATCTTCTTTCTTCTATCTTCTCTCGGTTTCTTCCTCCATCTTCTTCTTCTTCTGGTTCTTCTGGTTCTTCTCAGGTGTTCTCGTCTGGCATCTCCTCCATGGCGTCTTCTTATCTTCTTCTCCTCGGGCCGCTCCGCATCCATGATGGCATGGAGGGAGGCTCCCGCTGTCTGACGCTTCTCCTCTTCTGACGGTTCTTAAATAACGGGTGGGGCCACCCGGTGACCCCGCCCCCTCTGACGCACGGGGACTTGACTGGGACTTCCCTGTGGCATTCCCTGTGACGTCAGAGGGGGGCAGGGTCACCCGTTACGTAACCCCGCCCCTTCTGACGTCACTGGCGAACAGCCGATGTTCAAGTCGAACATGAGTTCGACTTGAACTCGAAGCTCATCCCTACTCATGAGACTGTTCCGAGCCATAACAGTTCTTTTCAGCTACTTAAGATTAATTATTTGTCAGTCTTTGGAAAATATGCATCTGTGGGTAAGTTAAAATCCAAATGGAGTAACTGGATGTGACTTTTGAAACCATGGTAGAAGACATGGTGCTGCCATTGCCAGACCATGTTCTATGTTCTGTAATGTTACGGGTCTTCCTTCATCGTATGTTGACTTTCTGGCATGAATTATCTATTTAAGTGTGTGTGTGCTTGATAAAATCTATTGCTTGTGTAGCACGAACTGACGGTGGAGCTGCTGATTTAAAGCGGGCTGTTACCGTCACCTTTTTACCTGTAGTTTCACCAATACCAGACTCAGAGTCCGCGTTGAGCGTATGGTGACAACGACACCCACAGGCACAATGTGGAACTGCACGCAACACAGCCAAACTGGAACAGAGGCTAATTTAACAATAAACTGAATCTGAACTATGTACATAACTGATGACCCACTAAATTTACCTATAAGCGGTAGATTAAAAATCTACCAGCGCTACACTTGTTTACCAATTTCAGCTGGTCTGCATTGAGACCCGGAATCTAGTCATGCAGTAAAGCAAACTTTAATGTACTGTTTGGTCTACCACCTCAAATTCAAACAAACGCAGTTCAAACAGTGCAAACTGGACTTTCAATCTTCTGCTCAAGTGGGGTTTTTTTTCATAGGAGTCTGTCCTTGCCAAATATAGCAAACCTATGGAGAAACAGAACAAAAGTACCAGTACTTTTGTAACTTGTGTAATAAGGAGATATTTATGCATCATGTGTTTGTGTGATAATTATTAAAATAATATATTCTGTCCTATTCTGTTAAAGAGCTCAAATCTGTATGGTTTGTCTGCTGTACTCTATGAACAATTGTGCAGTGTAGTTTTGTTGCAGCCTACTGCTTGGTATTGATGTACTTTCAGCATTATGAAAGGTTTCTGCTTGTATGGAGAAAGAGTTTCTCTACTGATGATCCTAAAATATTTTTTTTTTAAACTCTATTGTTTCTGAGAATTTAAAGTAATTGAAATCTGAAAAAAAAAAAAAAAAAAAGGTGAAGATAAATCTTCCAATATTGACAGCTGTTTTGGTGACAATGGCCAAAAAGGGTAATTCCCATCACTTTATAGAAAGGTTGCTTTCAGTCTTATGTATGACCCAGACTTCTCATATAATGTGTTGGTGCTGACATGGACACCTCATTTATTTATTTTTTTATTCTTTTTTTTTTAGCCAACAGAAGATCTATTTTCTTTTTCACATGTTTACCAGGCTAATCTTAGCTGCTTTCTTGAAAAAAATATTATTCTTTTAGCCTGAGCTACAGTACCTGACCGCGAGAATGTGTTTCTCGGCAACAGGGTACTGTACATCTCATGCTGGCTCGCTCATCGGGAAAGGAAAGCCGTTTTTTCCTTTCACGATGAGCGACAGGCATTGCTGACAGCTGTCTGGTCTGAATCATAAGGGGGAACGCCGCGCCAAATTTTAAATAAAAAACCGGCATGGGTTCCCCCCAGGGGCATACCAGGCCCTTAGGTATGGATTTTAAGGGGAACCCCCTACGCCGAAAAAACGGCGAGGGGGTCCTCCCCAAAATCCATACCAGACCCTTATCCGAGCATGCAGCGCGGCCAGTCAGGAAAGGGGGTGGGGACCGTACTAGGCCGCTTGCCCTCAACATGGGGGGTGGGCGCTTTTGGGCAGGAGGGCCCCATCATTGGTGTTCCCGGGTGGAATAGTGTCCCATCATTGGTGTTCCTGGGAGGAATAGTGCCCCATCATTGGTGTTCCTAGGAGGAATAGTGTCCCATCATTGGTGTTCCCGGGAAGAATAGTGCCCCATCATTGGTGTTCCCGGGGGGGAATAGTGCCCCATCATTGGTGTTCCCGGGAGGAATAGTACCCCATCTTTGGTGTTCCCGGGAGGAATAGTGCCCCGTCATTTGTGTTCCCGGGAGGAATAGTGCCCCATCATTGGTGTTCCCGGGAGGAATAGTGCCCCATCATTGGTGTTCCCGGGAGGAATAGTGTCCCATCATTGGTGTTCCCGGGAGGAATAGTGCCCCATCATTGGTGTTCCCGGGAGGAATAGTGCCCCATCATTGGTGTTCCCGGGAGGAGAGGTGCCCCATCATTGGTGTTCCCGGGAGGAATGGTGCCCCATTATTGGTGTTCCGGGGGGAATAGTACTCCATCATTGGTGTTCTCTGGAGAAATAGTGCCCCATCATTGATGTTCCCGGGTGGAATAGTGTCCCATCATTGGTGTTCCTGGGAGGAATAGTGCCCCATCATTGGTGTTCCCAGGAGGAATAGTGTCCCATCATTGGTGTTCCCGGGAAGAATAGTGCCCCATCATTGGTGTTCCCGGGGGGGAATAGTGCCCCATCATTGGTGTTCCCGGGAGGAATAGTACCCCATCTTTGGTGTTCCCGGGAGGAATAGTGCCCCATCATTTGTGTTCCCGGGAGGAATAGTGCCCCATCATTGGTGTTCCCGGGAGGAATAGTGCCCCATCATTGGTGTTCCTGGGAGGAATAGTGTCCCATCATTGGTGTTCCCGGGAGGAATAGTGCCCCATCATTGGTGTTCCCGGGAGGAATAGTGCCCCATCATTGGTGTTCCCGGGAGGAGAGGTGCCCCATCATTGGTGTTCCCGGGAGGAATGGTGCCCCATTATTGGTGTTCCGGGGGAATAGTACTCCATCATTGGTGTTCTCTGGAGAAATAGTGCCCCATCATTGGTGTTCCCGGGAGGAATAGTGCCCCATCATTGGTGTTCCCGGGAGGAATAGTGCCCCATCATTGGTGTTCCCAGGAGGAATAGTGCCCCATTATTGGTGTTCCCGGGAGGAATAGTGCCCCATCATTGGTGTTCCCGGGAAAAATAGTGCCCCATCATTGGTGTTTCTGGGAGGAATAGTGCCCCATCATTGGTGTTCCCAGGAGGAATAGTGCCCCATTATTGGTGTTCCCGGGAGGAATAGTGCCCTATCAGTTGTGTTCCCCAGAGGAGAAGTGCCCCATCATTGGTGTTCCCGGGAGGAATAGTGCCCCATCATTGGTGTTTTGGGGGAAATAGTGCCCCATCATTGATGTTCCTGGGGGAAATAGTGCCCTGTCATTAGTTTTCCTGAAAGGGGGAATAGTAGTTCCCCATCATTGGTGTTGCTGGGGGGTTTCTTGTACTATAAACCCCATCATGACAGGATACCTGTATATGACCTGTGTATACCTGTGTAACACTCCGTTTTTTCATTATTATTTTAAATAAAAGAAAAAA
This sequence comes from Aquarana catesbeiana, assembly GCF_042186555.1. Taxonomy (NCBI): domain Eukaryota; kingdom Metazoa; phylum Chordata; class Amphibia; order Anura; family Ranidae; genus Aquarana; species Aquarana catesbeiana. The sequence continues at coordinate 187,445,087 of NC_133335.1, forward strand.
TGGCATATTACTTTTTTTCATGATTTTTTTCAGATTAATCGGTTGATTGAAAAAATAATTGGCCAACTAATCGTCTATGAAAATAATCGTTAATTGCAGCCCTAAAGATGAACCCATACACTCAGGCTACACGTGTCTCTCTGCGGATGAGAGAGCCTTTAGGAGGAGGGAGAGATTGGGGGTCATTTACGAAAGGAAATCCACTTTGCACTACAAGTGCACTTGAAAGTAAAGTCACTATAGATCTGAGGGGGACATGCAAGCAAAATAAAAAACAGCATTTTAGCTTGTACATGATTGGATGATAAAATCAGCAGAGCTTCATCTCATTTCAGATCTTCCCCTCAGATCTACAGCTATCTACAGCAACTGCACTTCCAAGTGCACTTTCAGTTCACTTGTAGTGCAAAGTGGATTTGCCTTTAGTAAATCAACCCCATTGTGCCTTTATTGTGGCCAGGCAGGTCACTTTTTGAAGTCTTGTCCTACCCATCCAGGGAACGCCTGAACCTTGAGGTCCTGTCACCTTAGGTGGTGTTGTTTCTTCCCCAGTTATCCAGAAGGATAAGCCTCTGGTTTCGGTTACCCTTTCTTGGCCTGAGTCGTCCGTCTAGATACAGGCTCTAATCGACTCTGGGGCTGCAGGCCTGTTCATTGATGCTAAGAAAAAAGGTGCTTGTAGCCCGGATCAACCTCCAAAGAAAAGATAATGCTAATTTATTGCGTATGAACAGATATTCATCCAGGAGAATAGTGGATGCAGTTTGGGTCGCCTTTTAAGGCATGCAAAAATAACAAGGAAAAAGAGATTCCCCAAAAGAAGGCAAAAACCCAAACACGATCTGTCAAAAAAACCAATTTATTTAATAAGCTATAAACACCACACAAAGATACAAAATGAAGACAATAATGGGCAATTCAGGGAAGATAACAGATGATTAATAAAAATTGATAACGTTATCATTAAAAACACCGGAGCCGCGGCCAAACATACCCCATACACACACCAATCACAGCAGCAGATTCCTACTAAATAGGTAAGTAATTGGGTGATATGAGTCCTCAAATCAACAGTATAGATGGTATGGCGGTGTGGGGGTGGGTGGATGAATGCAAGTTGACTTTAAATTATTTCAAGAGGTTTCAATGTTGTATGAACACCAATAGAAGATTAATGACAGTCCGGGAGCTGAACATATGACATATGCAGGCTGATCACAATGACCGGCAACATCTACTGTAGGCGATAGTAACTCAGGACATTCAAGCAAAGCAGTTCATGTAAGTGGCAAGCAATGAGGGGGAGCAGATACGACAAGGCTGCACTGGTATTATAAATAGGAGTGATACTACTCTCACCAGGTGGATCAGCAGCTCACAGGATCGCAGGCTCTACCCCAGGTAGTTACTTGTTGATGAAGAAAATTGCATTTGCTTGTGCCGTCTGGTGGAGAAAGTTCCGCTGTGTCAGCGCCTTCTATCAGATGGTATAAGCCGGTCGTCAGCTGTTAGTTCCCGGTGAAACATTCAAACGCCCTGTGATCACGGCTCCGAGATGACGTGCTGACGTCACGTGCTCGTCATCTCGGAGCCGTGATCACAGGGCGTTTGAATGTTTCACCGGGAACTAACAGCTGACGACCGGCTTATACCATCTGATAGAAGGCGCTGACACAGCGGAACTTTCTCCACCAGACGGCACAAGCAAATGCAATTTTCTTCATCAACAAGTAACTACCTGGGGTAGAGCCTGCGATCCTGTGAGCTGCTGATCCACCTGGTGAGAGTAGTATCACTCCTATTTATAATACCAGTGCAGCCTTGTCGTATCTGCTCCCCCTCATTGCTTGCCACTTACATGAACTGCTTTGCTTGAATGTCCTGAGTTACTATCGCCTACAGTAGATGTTGCCGGTCATTGTGATCAGCCTGCATATGTCATATGTTCAGCTCCCGGACTGTCATTAATCTTCTATTGGTGTTCATACAACATTGAAACCTCTTGAAATAATTTAAAGTCAACTTGCATTCATCCACCCACCCCCACACCGCCATACCATCTATACTGTTGATTTGAGGACTCATATCACCCAATTACTTACCTATTTAGTAGGAATCTGCTGCTGTGATTGGTGTGTGTATGGGGTATGTTTGGCCGCGGCTCCGGTGTTTTTAATGATAACGTTATCAATTTTTATTAATCATCTGTTATCTTCCCTGAATTGCCCATTATTGTCTTCATTTTGTATCTTTGTGTGGTGTTTATAGCTTATTAAATAAATTGGTTTTTTTGACAGATCGTGTTTGGGTTTTTGCCTTCTTTTGGGGAATCTCTTTTTCCTTGTTATTTCTGTTCATTGATGCTGCCTTTGTATCGAAGTACTTGATTCCACTGTAGCTGGGTGACACTCCACTTACCACTGAGGCTATTGACGGGAGACCTCTACAGCCTGCCCATGTGACTCATGAGACTGTTCCGAGTCATAACGGTTCTTTTCAGCTACTTAAGATTAATTATTTGTCAGTCTTTGGAAAATATGCGTCTGTGGGTAAGTTAAAGTCCAAATGGAGTAACCGGATGTGACTCTTGAAACCATGGTAGAAGACATGGTGCTGCCATTGCCAGACCATGTTCTATGTTCTGTAATGCTACAGGTCTTCCTTCATCGCATGTTGACTTTCTGGCATGAATTATCTATTAAAGAGTGTGTGCGCTTGTTAAAATCTATTGTTTGTTTACCAATTTCAGCTGGTCTGCATTGAGACCCTGAATCTAGTCATGCAGTGAAGAAAACTTTAATGTACTGTTTGATCTACCACCTCAAATTCAAACAAACGCAGTTCAAACAGTGCAAACTGAACTCCACTTTCAATCTTCTGTTTCTGTGGGGGTTTTTTCATAGGAGTCTGTCCTTGCCAAATATAACAAACCTATGGGGAAACAGAACAAAAGTACCAGTATTTTTGTAACTTGTGTAATAAGGAGATGTTTATGCATCATGTGTTTATGTGATAATTATTAAAAGAATATATTCTGTCCTATTCTGTTCAGTTAAAGAGCTCAAATCTGTATGGTTTGTCTGCTGTCCCCTGTGAACAATTGTGCAATGTTGTTTTCTTGCAGCCTACTTCTTGGTATTGATGTACTTTCAGCATTATGAAAGGTTTCTGCTTGTATGGAGAAAGAGTTTCTCTACTGATGATCCTAAAATAATTATTTTTGAAACTCTATTGTTTCTGACAAATTAAAGTAATTCAAAACTGAAAAAAAAAAAAGGTGAAGATAAATCTTCCAATATTGACAGCTGTTTTGGTGACAATGGCCAAAAAGGGTAATTCCCATCACTTTATAGAAAGGTTGCTTTCAGTCTGATGTATGACCCAGACTTCTCGTATAATGTGTTGGTGCTGGCACGGACACCTAATTTATTTATTTATTCTTTTTTTTTTTTATTCGCCAACAGAAGATCTATTTTCTTTTTCACATGTTTACCAGGCTAATCTTAACTGCTTTGTTGAAAAAAATATTCTTCTTTTAGCCTGGGCTACAGTACCTGACCACGAGAATGTGTTTCCAGCGCAATCCCATCTGGTTCTCGGCGGCAGGGTACTGTACATCTCGCACTGGCTCACTCATCGGGAAAGGAAAGCTGTTTTTTCCTTTCGCGATGAGCGACAGGCATTGCTGACAGCTGTCTGGTATGAATCATGGGGGGAACGCCGCGCCAAATTTTAAATAAAAAACTGGCATGGGTTCCCCTCCAGGGGCATACCAGGCCCTTAGGTCTGGTATGGATTTTAAGGGGAACCCCCTATGCCCAAAAAAACGGCATGGGGGTCCTCCCCAAAATCCATCTAAGACCCTTATCTGAGCACGCAGCCCGGCCGGTCAGGAAAGGGGGGTGGGGACGAGTGGGCACCCCCCTCCTGAACCGTACCAGGCCGCTTACCCTCAACATGGGGGGTGGGTGCTTTGGGGCAGGGGGGTGCCCTGCGCCCCCCCCACCCCAAAGCACCTTGTCCCCATGTTGATGAGGACAAGGGACTCTTCCCGACAACCCTGGCCGTTGGTTGTCGGGGTCTGCAGGCGGAGGGCTTATCGAAATCCGGGAGCCCCCTTTAATAAGGGGGCCCCCCACCCTATGTGAATGAGTATGGGGTACATCGTACCCCTACCCATTCACCTGGGGGAAAAAGTGTCAATAAAAAAAACACACTAGACAGGTTTTTAAAGTAATTTATTAGGCAGCTCCGGGGGTCTTCTTCCAACTTCTCCGCTCTCTCCAGCCTCTTCTCCCGATGTCCGGTTCTTCTCCCGCTCTCCGGCCTCTTCTCCCGGTGTTCGGCCTCTTCTCCTGGTGTCCGGTTCTTCTGCCGGGCTCCTCCGCTATCTTCTGCTCTTTTGCCGCTCTTTTGCTAGCGGTGGCCCAGTCTTCTTCGTTGTCTTGTTCCCTCTTCTCTACTTCCGATGTTGACACAACGCTCTCTCCCGCTGTAAGGCTGTGTGAGCGGTGCGCATGATGCCCCGGGACTGTGATGTCATAAGGGGCAGGGTCAACGGGTGACATCACGCGGTGACCACGCCCCATACCTATATAAGTCATCGCACACCGCTCACACAGCATAACAGCGGAAGAGAGTGTCGTGTCAACATCGGAAGAAGAGAAGAGAGAACAAGACGACAAAGAACACCGGGCCACCGCTAGCAAAAGAGCGGCAAAAGAGCAGAAGATAGCAGAGGAGCCCGGCAGAAGAACCGGACACCGGGAGAAGAGGCCGGACACCGGGAGAAGAACCGGACACCGGGAGAAGAACCGGACACCGGGAGAAGAGGCCGGAGAGCGGGAGAAGAACCGGACACCGGGAGAAGAACCGGACACCGGGAGAAGAGGCCAGAGAGAGCGGAGAAGTTGGAAGAAGACCCCCGAAGTCGGAAGAAGACCCCTGGAGTTGCCTAATAAATTACTTGCAACCTGTCTATTGTGTTTTTTTTATTGACACTTTTTCCCCCAGGTGAATGGGTAGGGGTACGATGTACCCCATACTCATTCACATAGGGTGGGGGGCCGGGATCTGGGGGTCCCCTTATTAAAGTACGGTTTAGGAGGAGGGGGCGCCCGCTCGTCCCCACCCCCTTTCTTGACTGGCCAGGCTGCGTGCTCTGATAAGGACCTGGCATGGATTTTGGGGGGACCCCCACACTGTTTTTTCGGCGTAGGGGGTACCCCTTAAAATCGATACCAGACCTAAGGGCCTGGCATGCCCCTGGGGGGAACCCATGCCGGTTTTTTATTTAAAATTTGGCGCGGCGTTCCCCCTCATGATTCATACCAGACAGCTGTCAGCAATGCCTGTCGCTCATCGCGAAAGGAAAAAACAGCTTTCCTTTCCCGATGAGCGAGCCAGCTCGGCACTGGCTCCCACGACGGGGCTCGCAGGTGTCAAATCTCGCCAATAACAGCGGCGAGATTGACACAATATCGCGGTCACCTACTGTATTCAAGTCTATAAACAAATACCACTGAAGGGGCCGGAGACAACACAAATATAATATATATACAGTGCCTTGAAAAAGTATTCACACCCCTTGAAACTTTCCACATTTTGTCATGTTACAAGCAAAAATATAAATGTATTTTATTGGGATTTTATGTGATAGACCAACACAAAGTGGCACATAATTGTGAAGTGCAAGGAAAATACTTATATGTATATGTATGTATAATACGTATATGCTTTGATTCATAGGTGTGCGCAGCCTATTGTATTAGGGTGTTCACCCCAAAGCTCAAACACACATGCACATGTGTGTGTGTGTATATGTATATATGTGTATATACAATATCTCACAAAACTGAGTACACCCCTCACATTTGACTCCAAGAGGACTCCATTGGCAACCTGTGAAGCTCTGGTGAACTCCATGCCCAAGAGGGTTAAGGCAGTGCTGGAAAATAATGGTGGCCACACAAAATATTGACACTTGAAGCCCAATTTGGACATTTCCACTTAATGGCTGTGTATTGAGTTATTTTGAGGAGACAGCAAGTTATCACATGAAAAGATATAATAAAATATTTACAAAAAATGTGAGGGGTGTACTCACTTTTGTGAGATACTGTGTGTATATATATATATATATATATATATATATATATATATATATATATATATATATACATACACAGTGGGGCAAAAAAGTATTTAGTCAGCCACCAATTGTGCAAGTTCTCCCACTTAAAAAGATGAGAGAGGCCTGTAATTGTCATCATAGGTATACCTCAACTATGAGAGACAAAATGTGAAAACAAATCCAGACAATTACATTGCCTGATTTTTGAAAGAATTTATTTGCAAATTATGGCGGAAAATAAGTATTTGGTCAATATCAAAAGTTCATCTCAATACTTTGTTATATATCCCTTGTTGTCAATGACAGAGGTTAAACGTTTTCTGTAAGTCTTCACAAGGTTGTCACACACTGTTGCTGGTATGTTGGCCCATTCCTCCATGCAGATCTCCTCTAGAGCAGTGATGTTTTGGGGCTGTCGCTGGGCAACATGGACTTTCAACTCCCTCCAAAGGTTTTCTATGGGGTTGGGATCTGGAGACTGGCTAGGCCACTCCAGGACCTTGAAATGCTTCTTACAAAGCCACTCCTTCGTTGCCCGGGTGGTGTGTTTGGGATCATTGTCATGCTGAAAGACCCAGCCACGTTTCATCTTCAATGCCCTTGCTGATGGGAGAAGGTTTGCACTCAAAATCTCATGATACATGGCCCCATTCATCCTTTCATGTACACGGATCAGTCGTTCTGTTCCCTTTGCAGAGAAACAGCCCCAAAGCATGATGTTGCCACCCCCATGCTTCACAGTAGGTATGGTGTTCTTTGGTTGCAACATTCTCTCTCCTCCAAACACGACGAGTTGTGTTTCTACCAAACAGTTCTACTTTGGTTTCATCTGACCATATGACATTCTCCCAATCCTCTTCTGGATCATCCAAATGCTCTCTAGCAAACCTCAGATGGGCTCGGACATCTACTGGCTTAAGGAAGGCGACACGTCTGGCACTGCAGGATTCAAGTCCCGTCTTACATCATCACGTTCAAAACTAATGGACTTTCAAATGGACTTAGTCCAGTGGTGTGTGGGCAAGTCCGTTCGTTCGGAAGTCCATCGGAACTCCACCAAAAGTCCGTCGGGAAGACCGTGGGACCTAGTCTGCCGGAAAGTCCGGTCGTGTGTACGCGGCATAAGATTGCCCTGTATTTGGCTCCATCCATCTTCCCATCAACTCTGACCAGCTTCCTTGTCCCTGCTGAAGAAAAGCGTCCCCACAACATGATGCTGCCACCACCACGTTTCACAGTGGGGGTGGTGCGTTCAGGGTGATGTGCAGTGTTAGTTTTCCGCCACACATAGCATTTTGCTTTTAGGCCAAAAAGTTAAAGCGTAAATCCACTTTTGTGAGAAAAAACATTCCCCCTGGGTGATCGATGTACATTGCAAGGATTATAACAACCTTTGTTGCAGATACCTACCTTTTGTTATTCTGAAGTGATCCATGTGTGTTTGTCTGTGCCTCTGTTCTGAGTGGGTCTAATTTGAGTGGTTTCATAATTAACTGTCAGGTGTGAAGCTGCAGGGCACTAATAGGGAAATATAGGGAAATATCCTGGGCCTGCATCCCTTAAGTGTGCTCCTATTGAAAGTTTCTCTCTAAAAATGACATTTTTGTTTCAGGGGATATATGAAATCTGACTTGTATCTGACTTGTATTAGGCAGACTTGTGGAAAAATTGGTGAGCCAATCACACAAGCAGGAAATTACCGTATTTATCAGTGTATAACACGCGCCGGCGTATAACACGCACCCCAAGTTTAGGAGGGAATTATAAGGAAAAAAACCTACATTTAAATGCCCATCAATGCAGCCTTGCACAGCGTCCATCTGCATGCTTGTCCAGTGTCATTTGCAGCCTTGGTGTCATTTGCAGCCTTGCAGTCATTTGCAGCCTTGCAGTCAGCAGCCTTGGTGTCATTTGCAGCCTTATCAGTGTCCATTTGCAGCCTTGCAGATTTGTCAGTGCCGATCTGCAGCTTTTCTATGTCCATTTGCAGCCTTGCCCAGGCTGCAGTTAAACTGCAGTGACTTGTCAGTGTCACTGCAGCTTGAAAATGGCGCAGCCGGCGCCGAAATACACAGAGCCGGTCCTCGGCTCTTCTCGGCGGCTCTCGGTCACTTTCGGCCACTTTGGGTGTGACTGTGAACGGAGCTAGCCGAACCTAGCCGAGTACACTCGGCTATCTGTATATGGGCGGCGCTCAAGTGGAGCTTAAAGTGGCCGAGAAGAGCCGAGGACCAGCTCTGTGTATTTCGGCGCCGGTGGCGCCATTTTCAAATCGGCAGCCGGCGTTCGGTTCGCTCAGTCAGCGGGGGATCACAGGGGATCGGCGTATAACACGCACCCGCGATTTTCCCCTGATTTTAAGGGGAAAAAAGTGCGTGTTATACGCCGATAAATACGGTATGTTTCTGGGGAGTGGTCAGTACACACGCTGTTGACAGAACAACTCCATATAGCCATATTGCAATGCATTCTCACAAAATTACAACAGCTGCAGATTGACACGGAAAGGTAATTTTTAATAACATTCAATAACAATATAATTAGTGTCGCAATTATATGTGTTATATTATTTTTTTTTCTATTTGCTATTTTTTTCCCCACGAAAGTGGAGTTACCGTTTAAATTTTGGTCTCAGCTGACCAGAGCACCTTCTGCCACATGTTTGCTGTGTCCCCACATGGCTTCTTGCAAACTGCAAACGGGACATCTTATGGCTTTCTTTCAACAATGGCTTTCTTCTTGCCACTCTTCCATAAAGGCCAGATTTGTGGACTGCATGACTAATAGTTGTCCTGTGGACAGATTCTCCCACCTGAGCTGTGGATCTCTGCAGCTCCTCAAGAGTTACCATGGGCCTCTTGGCTGCTTCTCTGATTAATGTTCTCCTTGCCTGGCCTGTCAGTTTAGGTGGACGGCCATGTCTTGGTAGGTTTTCAGTTGTGCCATACTCTTTCCATTTATGGATGATGGATTGAACAGAGTTCCGTGAGATGTTCAAAGCTTGGGATATTTTTTTATTACCAAACCTTGCTTTAAACTTCTCCACAACTTTATCCCTGACCTGTCTGGTGTGTTCCTTGGCCTTTATGATGCTGTTTGTTCACTAAGGTTCTCTAACAAACTAAACAGAACTGTTATATTTATACTGAGCTTAAATTACACAAAGGTGGACTACTCTATTTACTAATTAGGTGACTTCTGAAAGCAATTGGTTCCAATAGAATTTAGTTAGGGGTATCAGAGTAAAGGGGGCTGAATACAAATGCACATCACACTTTTCGGGAAATTTATTTGTAAAAAAAAGTTAAAACCATTTATCATTTTCCTTCCACTTCGCAATTATGTGCCACTTTGTGTTGGTCTATCACATAAAATCCCAATAAAATACTTTTACGTTATTGGTTGTAACATGACACAATGTGGGACATTTCAAGGGGTATGAATACTTTTTCAAGGCACTGTACATTTACAATTGTGCTCATAAGTTTACATACCCTGGCAGAGTTTATGATTTCTTGGCCAGAGAATATGAATGATAACACAAAAACTTTTCTTTCGCTCATGGTTAGTGTTTGGCTGAAGCCATGTATTATCAATCAACTGTGTTTACTCCTTTTTAAATCATAATCACAGCAGAAACTAGCCAAATGACCCTGATCAAAAGTTTACATACCCCAGTTCTTAATACCATGTATTGCCCCCTTTAACATCAATGACAGCTTGATGTCTTTTGTGGCATTTGTGGATGAGGCTCTTTATCTTCTTAGATGGTAAAGTGGCTCATTCCTCTTGGCAAAAAGGCTCCGGTTCCTGTAAATTCTTGGGCTGTCTTGCATGAACTGTATGTTTAAAATCTCCCCAGAGTGGCTCAATGATATTGAGGTCGGGAGACTGAGATGGCCACTCCAGAACCTTCACTTTATTCTGCTGTAGCCAATAACACGTTGACTTGGCCTTGTGTTTTGGATCATTGTCATGTTGGATCGTTCAAGTACGCCCCATGTGCAGGTTCCTGGCTGATGAATGCAAATGTTCCTCAAGTATTTTTTGATAACATACTGCATTCATCTTGCCATCAATTTTGACTAAATTTCCAGTGCATTTGTAGTTCACACATCCCCAAAACATCAGTGATCCGCCTCATTGTAGGAATGGTGTACCTTTCATCATAGACCTTGTTGACTCCTCTCTAAATGTAGTGCTTATGGTTGTGGCCAAAAAGCTAAATTTTGGTCTCATCACTTCAAATGACTTTGTGCCAGAAGGTTTGAGGTTTGTCTCTGTGTTATTTGGCAAATTGTAAGCGGTATACTTTGTGGCATTTGCGTAGTAATGGCTTTCTTCTGGCGACTCCATGCAGCCCATCTTTCTTCAAGTGCCTCCTTATTGTGCATCTTGAAACAGCCACACCACATGTTTTCAGAGAGTCCTGTATTTCACCTGAAGTTATTTGTGGGTTTTTCTTTGCATCCCAAACAATTTTCCTGGCAGTTGTGGCTGAAATATTAGTTGGTCTACCTGACCGTGGTTTGGTTTCAACAGAACCCCTCATTCTCCACTTCTTGATTAGAGTTTGAACACTGCTAATTGGCATTCTCAATTCCTTGGATATCTTTTTATATCCCTTTCCTGTTTTATACAGTTCAACTACCTGTTCCCACAGATCCTTTGATAATTCTTTTGCTTTCCCCATTACTCAGAATCCAGAAATGTCAGTGCAGCACTGGATGAAAGAAGCAAGGACCTCATTGACCTTTTATACACACACACTAATTACAAGCAAACAGATCACATGTGAGGATGGTTACCTTTAATAGCTATTCAAATCCCTTTGTGTCAACTTGTGTGCATGTTATCAGGCCAAAATCACCAGGGTATGTAAACTTTTGATCAGGGTCATTTGGGTAATTTCTGTTGTCTTTATGATTTAAAAAGAGTAAACACAGTTGATTGATAATAAATGGCTTCAGCCAAACACTAACCATGAGTGAAAGAAATGTTTTTGTGTTAGCATTCATATTCTCTGAAAAATGGCCAAGAAATCATCAATTCTGCCAGGCTATATAAACTTATGAGCATAACTGTATGTACTGATATTGCATATCAGTAATAAAAAAATAAACAACACCTTAGGGAGCTTAAAGGGTAAGTTCACTTCTCCTAGAAAAATTATAAGGTGAACTAACTCCCAATATACCGGTGACCCCTCCATACCCCACTGCGCGTAGCAGCCATGAAGCCCAGTGCTGCTGGTGTAGTGGTCTGTATATCGTACACTGCAATACACAGCCCACAGGTGATCGGGCTGACCAATAAAATTAGCTTTTTTCTTCTGGGACACCCTACCAGAAGAAGAAGCCTCAGATGCACTTCTCATTGGTCAGCATGCTCACGTGACCAATGAGCTATCATTATGATGGATACTCACTCAAGGGATGTGTATTGTGGTGTATCGTGTACAGATCAATACACCGACAGCACGGGCAATGTGCAGCAGAGTTTGGGGGGTTGCCAGCATTTTTAGAATTAGTTCACTTTTTTGTAAAAAGGTGAACTTACCCTATAAACAAATGATCCAAAATAATTATAATTATCATTTCCATATTTATTAACCTGGCATTACTGATTAGTTAGAAGTCTTTACACTGGCATGACTTTGTGTCTGATGGAAGGTGATCACTGTGTTATCAAGCCTATAATATTATTTACAGTGATCAATCACTGTAGATCTTGACTTAACCAGCTTGCTGACTGATTTGTCTGGCATGCACGTGTCAGTGTAAGTAGTTCAATGTCTATGACAGTATGTAATAGTTTAGTGATTACACCCAGACATGGAATATTTTAGGCTACCTGTTATTTTGGACTTCTCAGAGTCTGTTTTGTTGCACATAAAGAGCATCCTAGGCAATCCTTCTGGCTTTGAGTGCTTCCTGTGTTTCTCCCTGTAATCATGACATGTGTAGGATAGATAACCTCCAGCCTTGCTCAAACCTGCTAGACCATTTCCTACAACCACCCAACTATACGATAAAAGACGTGACAAGGTTTAATTGGAGTAAAATGGCCATCGCAGCCTTTTATTTAACAAAAATACATAACTACCATAAATAACACACTTAAAATAATAATTATACAAAAATTGAGAAAAAAAAAAGCTTGGTGGTCTTTGAGGGCAATAACACACAACCTGGTCACTGCGACAAACTTTTTCTTAAACTTAGGCCTCCAGCCGCAACACACTGGCTCGGAGACAATCCTCATCATCCACAGTCACCTCCATTTACCTATTCCGAGTTAAACCCCTCGTTAACCGGAATTTACCCGAGAACCCCATACCACTGATGGGTCCGACCATTCTATAATCCAGAATTTTTCTTCCTCCTCCAAAGACCAACCACCGCCACAGCACATAAGGGGTAAAGCCTTACCCTTGCCTGCCCCTCCATACCCTTAACGCTCGCTCAATCCCCTCCTGCAACCCCAGGGATCATAGATCAATGCCTACCGCATTAAGATGTACCCCGTCACTCCGAAGGTATCCACTTCCAGCTCCCGATGCCGGACAGCCAAGCCCCCATTGTGAGTCACACATTTTCTCAGTTCTTTATTGATTTTTAGGCCGACCGGGCCAAACACCACGACGTCCTGCCCACCATATCTGACCATACTATCAGCATCCCAGTAAATGCCGAGCGTAGATGCAAGAAATCAAATTTTACATTGCGTATAAGCTCACACATGGGCCTAGCCCCCAGATCATTCCCACCCACGTGTAGCACCAAAATGTCAGGTGATCTATCAAGGCGAGAAAAGCGAAGCACCTCCGGCACCACCCTGCTACACAGCATACCAGGCACCCCGTACCATAGAATCTGAGCCTCCTGTCTGGGAATGCCCAGCTGCCTACCATTAGGCCATACATCTACTCAGCTGGCCCCCGAAAACACGTAGGAATGACGACCCAGAATCCAAACGAGGCAGACCCCCACCATCTAAAAAAGAGGAAACAAACAACAAACGTAACAGCATAATCCCCCCGTCCCCAGCCACATAGACGAACATAGACCCCTGACTAAGCCCTAATCCTGCAAAAAATGAGGGCACATGTAGAGCTTAAACCTGTCAGAATGCCACCGATTGATGCGCTTAATGGACTCATCATCCAGACCTGCCCGGGCAGCCTCCATGGCCGCCCCCTGATGTGAAAGGAGTGGGAGGCATAGCACTGAGGGTCATACCCCGCAGCCATTAGACATTTCCTGAATACCGCAATGAACTGAAAATGAGATAACGTGGAACCATCTAAGTTTACAAGGAAAGAACCCCCCAAAGCTGGACATATTAAAAGGAAGGACTCCACCACTCCCTTACAGGACAAATGAGCAAATCCGGAATGCGAAATACAACAATTTGCATGCCTTTGCCACTCTGCTCAGTTTTAGAACGCAGCCAACTGGCCCCAGGAACAAGACACCTCCTGCGCCAACAGGCCCCCTTGAGACCGCTTAGAAGGGCTAAGCAACTCACTCACCCGCAACTCCTCAAAGAAGGCCAGTACAAACGCTGCCCAAAATAAGGAACACTCATAATCTGAAGTACACAGGGAACTTAAGTGAATAAAAAGATCATGCAACATGGAAAAGGAAACCATGTGACAACCATCCCTGTGCTTGTGGGATCTCCTGTACCCCTTGACCGTCTGCCTAACCCAAAATCCCTTTGTGTCACGAGAGCCACGTACCTGATGTGAGACCAAAGTAGTGGGGAGGCCTCCCTTGCACCTCGGGTCCTTGAAGCCTCTGGAGACAGAGACTCGGTGGGACACGGGTGCCAGGGGTGCGGAGCACCGTGCATGCCTTAGTCCGAGATCCGAGCCAAGGTCAAGTCCAGTTGGGCAACGAAGTATAGAAGGGTTAATCAGAACAAGAATGGTCGAGACCCAAGCAGGGTCGGTTCCAGTCTGGCAGCTGAGTACAAAAGGGGCAAAGAAGTAGAATGGTTATGGTACAAATCCGAGGTCAAAGGCAAGCAGCAATCAAGAGTAGTCAAATAGGTTTCCAAGTCACAACAAGTTCACACAGATCACACACTAGCACAGGAACAAGGGGGGGACTGAAAATAATCCAGCAATTTGGCAGTGTCTGGGCTGGGCTTATATAGGGAAGTTTGAGGTCACTTCCTGTGCATCTCCTGGGCATTTTCTGGCCTTTTTCCATCAGGTTGATATCACTTCCTGTGCGCTTCCTGGGCATTTTCTCGCCTTTTCCCATCAGGTTGAAGTCACTTCCTGTGTGCATCCTGGGCTTTTTCCTGCCCTTTTCCATCAAGTCTTCTGCGCAGGTGCGGGTTAGCGCACTAAGGCGTCTTTGGCACATTCTCAGTTGGCATGGATTTTCTATTGCAGCAACGCGCCATTGGTGCATGCGTAATAAGCCCTGGACTCTTACACTTTGTGTAGTCCCTGCAACCCTGCAGTTTAAAAATGAAGGCCAAACCCGCTAAGTTACGATCAAGAGTAGATGCAGAGACCCCATGCTCCATTCTCAGAGTAAGGGAATAGAGGACTGCATATTCAACCTCCCGACCCTCGGGATCAACCCCTGTCCAGTGCAAAAATGCTAACCATTCCCGCCATACCTTAAAATAGGCACACCAAGTAGCCGTACTCCACCGCGCCGCATCTCCAAAAGCAATTATCCACAGCCAGTCAGGACAGGGAACCCATCATTGCTCCAACTCTCGGAACCTGTCCAATCAGCTATATACTGCAACATTCCCAACAGGATGGAGCAAACATTGGAAGCAGAGGGACACACACAAGAAGTCATTCAAATAATGAATGACGGCAATGAGCCCAGAGACGTCCCGCGCAACCCAGAAACGAGCTGAAGGTTTCAAACAAGGCCCAGGAGATTGAGCAGTCCATGGGCAGGCAACGATCAACCTAGAATGCTCCATGCCAAGCACAGCCAAACAAACAAAAGCTGTCCGGGTGAACCGGCAGCAGACGAAAAGCCGACTCAATATCTGGTTTTGCCATGAGCGTGCCACGTCCATAACGGCCATAGCGGAGCACCCAGGATACCGCCGCATCAAAAGAGGTGTAGGTCACAGCACACGTCTTAGGTGCGTTAGCATCATTGACCGAATCACCTTTTGGAAAGGAAAGGTGGTGAATCACCCGACACTTGTGCGGCTCCTTCTTGGAAATTACCCCGAGAGGAGAGACCACCAAGTCCTGCAGGGAAACTGTAGCAAAATGGCCACCCATCCAACCCAATGCAACCTCCTTCTGCAGTTTTTCGGTGACCACGCCAGGATGTTGCAAGGCGGAACGCAAATTTTGTGCCATGGGCGGGACGGAGAAAAGGGAACACGGATTGTGAAAACCCAGAGAAAACCCTTCTTCTAACAATGACGCCGCTTGTCGGTCTGGATACCTACTGAGGAAAGGAAGCATCCTTTCCACCCGCACTGGCATCCTCCCTCTTACCTGGAGGCTCTCCGGTACGACCCTTACCTCTTTTGAAGCTTCTTGACAGCGCATGGGATCCCGCGCAGCTGGAACATTCATGTTTGAAACGACAGGCCGAACCGAACTTACAAGCCCCCTCATAGTGTTGCCAGAAGAAGCCCCGTCGCTTTTTGGTCAGTTGTCCTGAGGCAGCGGCACATCCGTTCCCCCCCCTGAAAAAATTGACTGGGAGCCTGCGAAGATGTCATAAGTTTCATCCTCAAACTGATGTCCTTATGGTCCCAGCGCAGTGACGATCTAATGGCCATCTGTTGTAGAAATTGCTCATCGTAACGTAGCCAAGCTATGCCGCCATAAGTCTTGTGGACCTCGCTGATGGCCTCCAGGTAACAGAACAGTGCGAAACAATGTTCCGGGGTCTTCTCTCAGAATTGCAAACACCTGCAACTAGTTGGAAAAAGTGTGAGGAATCAGTCGGTAGTGCAGTTTTTCTGCAGATGGTGTTCTGCCCTCACTGTACGTGACTGAGGTATAATTAGACAGACAGCTAACTCTCCTCCCTTAACAACTCATTGAGGCAGGCGCAAGGTCCTTTTTTCAACTTTTATTGCAGGGAAGTTAGAGTAAAACTAAAATAAAGGAAATAACATACAATCAGTATACAAAATATACAAACTAGGGAAAGAGGTTATAAACATACCGGCGATGTTTCAGGCTGACATTATAATTGCTTTTAACCACTTCTAGCCCGGCCTATAGCAGAATGACGGCCGGGCGGTGGTTCAGTTATCCTGACTGGGCGTCATATGATGTCCAGCAGGATAACTAACAGCCGCCGCGCACCCATGGGGGCACGCATCGCGGCGATCGGTGGTGTGGTGTGTCAGTCTGACACACCGCTACACTGATCTCTGACAGACGAGAGTAGAGGTGAGCCGATCTCCTGACAGGGGGGGTCTGTGCTGATTGTTTATCAGTGCAGCCCCCCCTGCGGATGCCCACACTGGACCACCAGGGATGTCCACAACAGATGGATCACCAGGGATGCCACCCTAGACCGCCAGGCATGCCAGTAAGTGCCCAAATAATGCCAATCAGTGCCCACACATATTGCCAGTGTCAATCAGATGTCTCCTCATCAGTGATGCCCAGCAGTGCCATCTATCAGTGTCCATCAGTACCACCCATCAGTGTCCATAAGTGCCACCTATCAATGCCCATCCATGCCCATTAGTGCCCACCTGTACCACCTACCAGTGCCACCCATAAGTACCCATCAGTGCCGCCTATCAATGCCCATCAGTGCTGCATACCAGTGCCACCTATCAGTGCCGCCTATCAGTGTCCATCAGTGCCACATATCAGTGTCCATCATCAGTGCCACCTCATCAGTGCCAACTCATTGGTGCCACCTCATCAGTGCCCATCAGTGCCACCTTATCAGTGCCCATTAGTGCAGCCTCATCAGTGCCCATCAGTGAAGGAGAAAACGTATTTATTTACAAAATTTTAAAACAGAAACAAAAAAAACCTTTTTTTTTTAAATTTTCGGTCTTTTTTATTTGTTGCGCAAAAAATAAAAATGCCAGCAGTGATCAAATACCACCAAAAGAAAGCTCTATTTGTGGGTACAAATGATAAAAAATTTGTTTGGGTACAGTGTAGCATGACCGCGTAATTGTCATTCAAAGTGTGACAGCACTGAAAGCTAAAAATTAGACAGGAAGGGACAAAAGTGGTATTGAAGTGGTTAAGCAACAATCTCTACCTACCTTCAGTAAATTATTCACAGATCCTAAGTAAGTAAAAGAACCACTAGATGGCGATATTACAATTTACTTTACATACCATTAGCTTATTCAACAATTAAACAAAAGCACATAAAAAAACACTTGCTGAAGGCATGACACTCCCCATCTGGTATTATGAGTAATTATCATATGATGGTCCCTCTGGGGAGAAAAGTAAAATTAGTTCGGACACAGGTCTGAGGAAAAGTTTAGGCTAGTCTTGCCTAATGACCTTAACCTCAACTTTCCTGACTTTCCCATCTTGGCTTGGAAACACTTGGGTTATCAGGCCCAAGGGCCATTGGTTCCTCTTCGACTGAGAGTCTTTCCTGAGAACAATGGTGCCAGGTTCCAAGTTAGGTTTGCTGTCTTCAAAGGGATTGAGTTTCTTTAGAGGACAGTCTTTTGAAACATTCTTGTGTTTTTGAAGGCATTCTAGTGTTGGTGCATAATTCTGTTGTTGAACACAATGGATGATAAAATTTTTTGCCTGTGTAAGTTCATCCACTGTGCATGCCTTGCGACAATAGTGCCAACCTTTGCTATGTCTTGATCCTGTAGGTGTGGCACTAAAAGATCTGGTTATGTGAATTAAGCAGGTTATAGCTCTGTGTAAAGACTTCTTAGATAATCTATGAAAGCGTTTGGATCCCAACAATTTGTTAGAAACTGTTGTGTGTAGTGCAGAAACCTGAGGGCGGATTTCTGCATCAGATTCAGGCTCCATCAGTACATATGTGCCTTTTTCAGGAGTGCTAGGCGCTGGTTTGTACAGGAAGGGTGGTCCTGTGAGCCATGTAGTATCTCTAAGGCGGGATGCTGGCACAGCCCTTGTAGCATGATCTGCTGAGTTATGATCAGTTGAGACATAATGCCACTGGGTAGGCTGTGTCGACTTCCTGATCCTCAGGACTCTGCTGTGTACATAGACATAGAATCTCCTGCTCTCGTTGTAAATGTAGCCCAGCACTACCTCGCTGTCTGTATAAAACTCTACATCCTCAAGTTCTACATCTATTTCAGATGTAATCAGTTCTGCTAGCTCCACTGCTAGAACAGCAGCACAAAGTTCTAATCTTGGAATGGTGGTCTCAGGACATGGTGCTAGATGGCCTTACCAATTACAAATCCAATATGGACTTGACCTTTGATGTCCACTGACTTAAGGTAGGCTACTGCTGCTATTGCTTTGACTGAAGCATCACAGAATACACATAGCTTTGCAAACTGAACTTCTGCAGGGGAAATGTGAGCATATGGCCTATGTATGTGTAAGTTGAATAATGCCTTTAAAGAGTCTCTCCATGATACCCATAATGTCTCTTTCTCAGGAGGAAGAGGAGAATTCCAATCACATGTGTCTGCAGTAAGTTCTCTGAGTAGCATCTTACCTTGGATGGTCACTGGTGCTGCAAACCCAAGTGGGTCATACAGACTGTTTATTGTAGACAAGACACCTCGCCGTGTGAAAGGCTTTGGTTCCTGGTCGACCTGGAAGGTGAGGGTGTTAGACTTGAGATGCCAATTGAGTCACAGGCTGCGCTGCATGGGTAGCGAATCTGTTGCCAAATCTAGGCCTTTTAAATCACTGGCGTGATCTTGAGAGGGGAAGGCCTCCATAATAGCCCTGCTGTTTGAAGTTATCTTATGCAACCTAAGGTTTGAACAGGCAAGTGTGGTTTGGGTCCTCTTAAGTAGTCTAATTGCAGCCTCAGGCGATGGAAGTAACTTCAGGCCATCATCTACATAAAAGTCTCAATGAACTGTCTAACATCTTGCCCATAGTCTTTTTCACATTCTAGGGCAGATAGTTTAAGTCCATAGATAGCAACAGCAGGATCAACCGATACAAAAACAGAAAATGACTCCTGCGCACAAGTGGTCGACCAAATAGATGAAAGGGAGACACAGGCCTTGCTGCCCTCAAGGATGGGGAATCCTAGCAAACAAAGAAATAAAAAGAGAAAAGGGCGCACCAGCCATGTGCATTATCTTTTGTAAAACATTTATTGAGTAAAATAATAAAGGAAATTACTCACAAGCAGTAGTAAATCATGTGCCGTAAACCTTGGACATCAACTAACAGCGAGAGGTTAAAATGATGAACGAAGCCTTCCAAAGGTCTTTTAGAGGAATATATAGCACTGCTTGCTAACGCGTTTCGAAGGGCTCGTCCCTTCTTCATCAGAGCTCAGCAGTCGACTGCTAAAAGACATTTGGAAGGCTTCGTTCATCATTTTAACCTCTCGCTGTTAGTTGATGTCCAAGGTTTACGGCACATGATTTACTACTGCTTGTGAGTAATTTCCTTTATCATTTTACTCAATAAATGTTTTACAAAAGATAATGCACATGGCTGGTGCGCCCTTTTCTCTTTTTATTTCTATAGCAACAGCAGGGGATGGGCTATTGCCAAAAATGTGCTCTTTCATGCGGTATTCTATAACGTCTTTAGTGGGGTTGTTATCCCTAAACCAGAAGAATCTCAGAAAATTCCTGTGTTCTTCCTTGACTTGAAAACTGTGAAACATTTGTTTATGTCAACAACTATGGCAATGGCTTCTTTGTGGAATCTTATGAGAATGCCAAGAAGTGTGTTGTTGAGATCTGGTCCTTTTAAGAGGACGTCATTGAGAGATTCCTTCATACTGGGAGCTGGAGTCAAATACTACTCGGATTTTCCCTGGCTTCTTGGGGTGGTAAACACCAAAGATAGGTTGATACCAGCGCTCTTCTTTCTCTTTCAGTGGTGGGGCCATCTATGCATGGATGTCTTCAAACATCTTACTCATGAATGAGAAGAAATGCTCTTTCATTTCTGGTTTCCTTTGAAAATTGAACCTGAGAGAAGAAAAACGTTTTAGAGCCTGTAGTCTGTTGTTAGGAAGACACAGTCTGTGTGTTTTGAAAGGCAGCTGTTTGCTACCCAGCTGTTTGCATCATTTTTGTAGAATCCCTGTTCAATTATTTATAAGAAGATATGGTCTTCAATAGATAGGGCAATTTTGTGGTCTTCGTTAGGGATGAGCTTCGAGTTCGAGTCGAACTAATGTTCGACTCGAACATCGGCTGTTCGAAAGTTCGCCGAACAGCGAACAATTTGGGGTGTTCGCGGCAAATTCGAATGCCGCGGAACACCCTTTAAAAGTCTATGGGAGAAACTTACTATTATCTCACATATATATTATTATTAATAAGTGATCTTGCTATGCAAGAACACTTAACTAGAAAAGCTACAATTTCTGGGGAAATTGTGTAAGGTGTTCTTGCCTCTACAACTGGAGTGGGTGGAGTAACTGGGCGGAGTGGCTTGAGTATAGGGATGAGCCGAACACCCCCCTGTTCGGTTCGCACCAGAACTTGCGAACAGGCAAAAAATTAGTGCGAACACCGTTAAAGTCTATGGGGCACGAACATGAATAATCAAAAGTGCTAATTTTAAAGGCTTATATGCAAGTTATTGTCATAAAAAGTGTTTGGGGACCTGGGTCCTGCCCCAGGGGACATGGATCAATGCAAAAAAAAGTTTTAAAAACTGACGTTTTTTCAGGAGCAGTGATTTTAATAATGCTTAACCACTTGCCGACCGCCGCACGACTATATACGTCGGCAGAATGGC
The DNA here is from genome assembly GCF_042186555.1 of Aquarana catesbeiana. Classification (NCBI taxonomy): domain Eukaryota; kingdom Metazoa; phylum Chordata; class Amphibia; order Anura; family Ranidae; genus Aquarana; species Aquarana catesbeiana. Next base: position 187,466,107 of record NC_133335.1, read on the forward strand.
ACGGGCAGGCAAAAGGACTTACATGTACGTCCTTGCCTGCCCGCGGGTGGGGGGTCCGATCGGACCCCCCCCCGGTGCCTGCGGCGGTCGGCAAATGTCCCCCGGCGATCGGAGGTGAGGGGGAGGCCATCCATTCGTGGCCCCCCCCTCGCGATCGCTCCCAGCCAATGGGATCATTTCCCTGCCTCTGTATTGTACACAGAGGCAGAGGAAATGATGTCATCTCTCCTCGGCTCGGTATTTTCCGTTCCGGGCCGAGGAGAGAAGACTGAAATGTGAGTGCACAACACACACACACACACAGTAGAACATGCCAGGCACACAAAACACCCCGATCCCCCCCCCGATCGCCCCCCGATCCCCCCCCAATCACCCCCCCCCCCCCCTGTCACAAACTGACACCAAGCAGGTTTTTTTTTTTTTTTTTTTTTTTTTTTCTGATTACTGTATTGGTGTCAGTTTGTGACAGTTAGTGTCAGGGCAGTGAGTGTTAGGCCCCCTGTAGGTCTAGGGTACCCCCCTAACCCCCCCTAATAAAGTTTTAACCCCTTGATCACCCCCTGTCACCAGTGTCGCTAAGCGATCATTTTTCTGATCGCTGTATTAGTGTCGCTGGTGACGCTAGTTAGTGAGGTAAATATTTAGGTTCGCCGTCAGCGTTTTATAGCGACAGGGACCCCCATATACTACCTAATAAATGTTTTAACCCCTTGATTGCCCCCTAGTTAACCCTTTCACCACTGATCACTGTATAACCGTTACGGGTGACGCTGGTTAGTTTGTTTATTTTTTATAGTGTCAGGGCACCCGCCGTTTATTACCGAATAAAGATTTAGCCCCCTGATCGCCCGGCGGTGATATGCGTCGCCCCAGGCAGCGTCAGATTAGCGCCAGTACTGCTAACACCCACGCACGCAGCATACGCCTCCCTTAGTGGTATAGTATCTGTACGGATCAATATCTGATCCGATCAGATCTATACTAGCGTCCCCAGCAGTTTAGGGTTCCCAAAAACACAGTGTTAGCGGGATCAGCCCAGATACCTGCTAGCACCTGCGTTTTGCCCCTCCGCCCGGCTCGGCCCAGCCCACCCAAGTGCAGTATCGATCGATCACGGTCACTTACAAAACACTAAACGCATAACTGCAGCGTTCGCAGAGTCAGGCCTGATCCCTGCGATCGCTAACAGTTTTTTTGGTAGCGTTTTGGTGAAATGGCAAGCACCAGCCCCAGGCAGCGTCAGGTTAGTGCCAGTAGCGCTAACACCCACGCACCGTACACCTCCCTTAGTGGTATAGTATCTGAACGCATCAATATCTGATCCGATCAGATCTATACTAGCGTCCCCAGCAGTTTAGGATTCCCAAAAACGCAGTGTTAGCGGGATCAGCCCAGATACCTGCTAGCACCTGCGTTTTGCCCCTCCGCCTGGCCCAGCCCAGCCCACCCAAGTGCAGTATCGATCGATCACTGTCACTTAAAAAAACACTAAACGCATAACTGCAGCGTTCGCAGAGTCAGGCCTGATCCCTGTGATCGCTAACAGTTTTTTTGGTAGCGTTTTGGTGAACTGGCAAGCACCAGCCCCAGGCAGCGTCAGGTTAGTGCCAGTAGCGCTAACACCCACGCACGCAGCATACACCTCCCTTAGTGGTATAGTATCTGAACTGATCAATATCTGATCCGATCAGATCTATACTAGCATCCCCAGCAGTTTAGGGTTCCCAAAAACGCAGTGTTAGTGGGATCAGCCCAGATACCTGCTAGCACCTGCGTTTTGTCCCTCCGCCCAGCCCACCCAAGTGCAGTATCGATCGATCACTGTCACTTACAAAACACTAAACGCATAACTGCAGCGTTCGCAGAGTCAGGCCTGATCCCTGCGATCGTTAACAGTTTTTTTGGTAGCGTTTTGGTGAACTGGCAAGCGCCAGCGGCCTAGTACACCCCGGTCGTAGTCAAACCAGCACTGCAGTAACACTTGGTGACGTGGCGAGTCCCATAAGTGCAGTTCAAGCTGGTGAGGTGGCAAGCACAAGTAGTGTCCCGCTGCCACCAAGAAGACAAACACAGGCCCGTCGTGCCCATAGTGCCCTTCCTGCTGCATTCGCCAATCCTAATTGGGAACCCACCACTTCTGCAGCGCCCATACTTCCCCCATTCACATCCCCAACCAAATGCAGTCGGCTGCATGAGAGGCATTTTTATGTCCTCCCGAGTACCCCTACCCAGCGAACCCCCCAAAAAAGATGTCGTGTCTGCAGTAAGCGCGGATATAGGCGTGACACCCGCTATTATTGTCCCTCCTGTCCTGACAATCCTGGTCTTTGCATTGGTGAATGTTTTGAACGCTACCATTCACTAGCTGAGTATTAGCGTAGGGTACAGCATTGCACAGACTAGGACACACTTTCACAGGGTCTCCCAAGATGCCATCGCATTTTGAGAGACCCGAACCTGGAACCGGTTACAGTTACAAAAGGTACAGTTACAAAAAAAGTGTAAAAAAAAAAAACACAAACAAAAATATAAAATAAAAAATAATAGTTGTCGTTTTATTGTTCTCTCTCTATTCTCTCTCTCTCTATTCTCTCTATTGTTCTGCTCTTTTTTACTGTATTCTATTCTGCAATGTTTTATTGTTATTATGTTTTATCATGTTTGCTTTTCAGGTATGCAGTTTTTTATACTTTACCGTTTACTGTGCTTTATTGTTAGCCATATTTTTGTCTTCAGGTACAGCATTCACGACTTTGAGTGGTTATACCAGAATGATGCTTGCAGGTTTAGGTATCATCTTGGTATCATTCTTTTCAGCCAGCGGTCGGCTTTCATGTAAAAGCAATCCTAGCGGCTAATTAGCCTCTAGACTGCTTTTACAAGCAGAGAGAATGCCCCCCCCCCCCCCCCCATCGTCTTCCGTGTTTTTCTCTGGCTCTCCTGTCTCAACAGGGAACCTGAGAATGCAGCCGGTGATTCAGCCAGCTGACCATAGAGCTGATCAGAGACGAGAGTGGCTCCAAACATCTCTATGGCCTAAGAAACCGGAAGCTACGAGCATTTTATGACTTAGATTTCGCCGGATGTAAATAGCGCCATTGGGAAATTGGGGAAGCATTTTATCACACCGATCTTGGTGTGGTCAGATGCTTTGAGGGCAGAGGAGAAATCTAGGGTCTAATAGACCCCAATTTTTTCAAAAAAGAGTACCTGTCACTACCTATTGCTATCATAGGGGATATTTACATTCCCTGAGATAACAGTAAAAATGATTAAAAAAAAAAAAAAATGAAAGGAACAGTTTTAAAATAAGATAAAAAAGCAAAAAAATAATAAAAAAAAAAAAAAAAAAAAAAAAAAAAGCACCCCTGTCCCCCCTGCTCTCGCGCTAAGGCGAACGCAAGCGTCGGTCTGGCGTCAAATGTAAACAGCAATTGCACCATGCATGTGAGGTATCACCGCGACGGTCAGATCGAGGGCAGTAATTTTAGCAGTAGACCTCCTCTGTAAATCTAAAGTGGTAACCTGTAAAGGCTTTTAAAGGCTTTTAAAAATGTATTTATTTTGTTGCCACTGCACGTTTGTGCGCAATTGTAAAGCATGTCATGTTTGGTATCCATGTACTCGGCCTAAGATCATCTTTTTTATTTCATCAAACATTTGGGCAATATAGTGTGTTTTAGTGCATTAAAATGTAAAAAAGTGTGTTTTTTCCCCAAAAAATGCGTTTGAAAAATCGCTGCGCAAATACTGTGTGAAAAAAAAAAATTAAACACCCACCATTTTAATCTGTAGGGCATTTGCTTTAAAAAAATATATAATGTGTGGGGGTTCAAAGTAATTTTCTTGCAAAAAAAAATAATTTTTTCATGTAATCAAAAAGTGTCAGAAAGGGCTTTGTCTTCAAGTGGTTAGAAGAGTGGGTGATGTGTGACATAAGCTTCTAAATGTTGTGCATAAAATGCCAGGACAGTTCAAACCCCCCCCCAAATGACCCCATTTTGGAAAGTAGACACCCCAAGCTATTTGCTGAGAGGCATGTCGAGTCCATGGAATATTTTATATTGTGACACAAGTTGCGGGAAAGAGACAAATTTTTTTTTTTTTTTTTTTTTTTTGCACAAAGTTGTCACTAAATGATATATTGCTCAAACATGCCATGGGAATATGTGAAATTACACCCCAAAATACATTCTGTTGCTTCTCCTGAGTACGGGGATACCACATGTGTGGGACTTTTTGGGAGCCTAGCCGCGTATGGGACCCCGAAAACCAAGCACCGCCTTCAGGCTTTCTAAGGGCGTAAATTTTTGATTTCACTCTTCACTGCCTATCACAGTCTCGGAGGCCATGGAATGCCCAGGTGGCACAAACCCCCCCCAAATGACCCCATTTTGGAAAGTAGACACCCCAAGCTATTTGATGAGAGGTATAGTGAGTATTTTGCAGACCTCACTTTTTGTCACAAAGTTTTGAAAATTAAAAAAAGAAAAAAAAAATTTTTTTTTTTGTCTTTCTTCATTTTCAAAAACAAATGAGAGCTGCAAAATACTCACCATGCCTCTCAGCAAATAGCTTGGGGTGTCTACTTTCCAAAATGGGGTCATTTGGGGGGGGTTTGTGCCACCTGGGCATTCCATGACCTCCGAAACTGTGATAGGCAGTGAAGAGTGAAATCAAAAATGTACACCCTTAGAAATCCTGAAGGCGGTGATTGGTTTTCGGGGTCCCGTACGCGGCTAGGCTCCTAAAAAGTCCCACACATGTGGTATCCCCATACTCAGGAGAAGCAGCAGAATGTATTTTGGGGTGCAATTCCACATATGCCCATGACCTGTGTGAGCAATATATCATTTAGTGACAACTTTGTGCAAAAAAAAAAAATAAATAAATTGTCACATTCCCGCAACTTGTGTCAAAATATAAAATATTCCATGGACTCAACATGCCTCTCAGCAAATAGCTTGGGGTGTCTACTTTCCAAAATGGGGTCATTTGGGGGGGGTTTGTGCCATCTGGGCATTTTATGGCCTTCAAAACTGTGATAGGTAGTGAGGAGTAAAATCAAAAATGTACGCCCTTAGAAATCCTGAAGGCAGTGATTGGTTTTCGGGGCCCCGTATGCGGCTAGGCTCCCAAAAAGTCCCACACATGTGGTATCCCCATACTCAGGAGAAGCAGCTAAATGTATTTTGGGGTGCAATTCCACATATGCCCATGGCCTGTGTGAGCAATATATCATTTAGTGACAACTTTTTGTAATTTTTTTTTTTTTTTTTTTTTTTTGTCATTATTCAATCACTTGGGACAAAAAAAATGAATATTCAATGGGCTCAACATGCCTCTCAGCAATTTCCTTGGGGTGTCTACTTTCCAAAATGGGGTCATTTGTGGGGGTTTTGTACTGCCCTGCCATTTTAGCACCTCAAGAAACGACATAGGCAGTCATAAATTAAAGGCTGTGTAAATTCCAGAAAATGTACCCTAGATTGTAGGCGCTATAACTTTTGCGCAAACCAATAAATATACACTTATTGACATTTTTTTTACCAAAGACATGTGGCCAAATACATTTTGGCCTAAATGTATGACTAAAATTGAGTTTATTGGATTTTTTTTAGAACAAAAAGTAGAAAATATCATTTTTTTTCAAAATTTTCGGTCTTTTTCCGTGTATAGCGCAAAAAATAAAAACGGCAGAGGTGATCAAATACCATCAAAAGAAAGCTCTATTTGTGGGAAGAAAAGGACGCAAATTTTGTTTGGTTACAGCATTGCATGACCGCGCAATTAGCAGTTAAAGCGACGCAGTGCCAATTTGTAAAAAGTGCTCTGGTCAGGAAGGGGGTAAATCCTTCCGGGGCTGAAGTGGTTAAAGTGAAACAATAAAAGTGTAATATTCTTTTAAATGACGTGGGGGTCCCCCTAAATTCCATACCAGGCCCTTCAGGTCTGTTATGGATATTAAGGGGAACCCCGGCCAAAATTTTTTAAAAAAATGACGTGGGGGTCCCCCTAAATTCCATACCAGACCCTTCAGGTCTGGTATGGATTTTAAGGGGAACCCCGCGCCAAAAAAAAAAAAGAAAACTGCGTGGGGTCCCCCCAAAAATCCATACCAGACCCTTATGCGAGCACGCAACCTGGCAGGCCGCAGTAAAAGAGAGGGGGAAGAGAGAGCGCCCCCCCCTCCTGAACCGTACCAGGCCACATGCCTTCAACATTGGGAGGGTGCTTTGGGGTAGCCCCCCAAAACACCTTGTCCCCATGTTGATGAGGACAAGGGCCTCATCCCCACAACCCTGGCCGGTGGTTGTGGGGGTCTGTGGGCGGGGGGCTTATCGGAATCTGGAAGCCCCCTTTAACAAGGGGACCCCCAGATCCCAGCCCCCCCTGTGTGAAATGGTAAGGGCCTACCATTTCACTAAAAAATTGTCAAAAATGTTAAAAATGACAAGAGACAGTTTTTGACAATTCCTTTATTTAAATGCTTCTTCTTTCTTCTTTCTTCCTTCATCTTCTTCGTCTGGTTCTTCTGGCTCTTCTGGTTCTTCCTCCGGCGTTCTCATCCAGCATCTCCTCCGCGGCGTCTTTTATCTTCTTCTCCTCAGGCCGCTCCGCACCCATGGCATGGGGGGAGGCTCCCGCTCTTCTCTTCATCCTCTTCTCTTCTTCTTTTCTTCTTCTGTTGAGGGCATGTGGCCTGGTACGGTTCAGGAGGGGGGGCGCTCTCTCCTCCCCCCCCTCTTTTCCTGCGGCCTGCCAGGTTGCGTGCTCAGGTAAGGGTCTGGTATGGATTTTTGGGGGGACCCCACGCTGTTTTTTTTTTTTTTTTTTTGGCGCGGGGATCCCCTTAAAATCCATACCAGACCTGAAGGGCCTGGTATGGAATTTAGGGGGACCCCCACGTCTTTTTTTTTTTTTTTTAATTTTGGCCGGGGTTCCCCTTAATATCCATACCAGACCTGAAGGGCCTGGTATGGAATTTAGGGGGACCCCCATGTCATTTTTTTTAAAATTTTGGTTCGGGGTTCCCCTTTGGGGAATTCCCATGCCGTTTTTATCAATGAACTTCTATGTGTATTGTCGGACCGGCAATGCAATAGCCGCGAGTAGTTTTAAATGGCTTTTTTCCTTTCAAATGTCATTATGCTGTCAGACTGTTCTAAACACGGGAAACATGCGCCCCTTTACAGGCATACTATAGACACCCCCCAGCTACGAAATTTAAAGGAATATTACACTTTTATTGTTTGACTTTAAGCATTATTAAAATCACTGCTCCTGAAAAAACGGACATTTTTAAAACTTTTTTTTGCATTGATCCATGTGCCCTTGGGCAGGACCCAGGTCCCCAAACACTTTTTATGACAATAACTTGCATATAAGCCTTTAAAATTAGCACTTTTGATTATTCATGTTCGTGTCCCATAGACTTTAACGGTGTTCGCGTGTTCGAACGAACTTTTTTCCTGTTCGCATGTTCTGGTGCGAACCGAATAGGGGGGTGTTTTGCTCATCCCTAGTCTTCGTTTGTCTTTTGGAAAACTGAGCATCCCAACTGATCTTTTTCTTCATCGCAGGGAAAATTGCTAGTGTAAAGGTTGGAATATATGACACTCACAGGTTTCTCTTTTGTGATGAATCTGTTGGGGCAAAGTTGGAAAAGGGATGGACACCCATTCTCTAATGTCTTTGTAAAAAGAGAGTTCACACTGGTTGGTTTGTGAGCACTTCCTAGGCAAACATCGCCTATAATGACCCATCCTAGGTCCAGCTTCTGAGCATAAGGGGAATTGTGGGGGCCACTGATTTGTTTTCTCACCCTGTGAACTGTGATGATATCTCTCCCAAGTAGGAGCGCTATCTGAGCCTAGGAATCAAGTGCAGGGATGAGATGTGCTATGCTCTTCAGATGTCTGTGATGAAATGCCACCTCAGCTGTAGGGATCTCCCCTCTGTCAGTTGGGAAATTATTGCACTCGAGTAAAGTTGGCAAAGTCAGGGATGTTTGGCCATCAATGGATAAGATTTGGTAACCAATGGCCCATCTCCCAGTTTCTTCGCTTACACCCATACAAGTCTTGAGTGAGTATGAAGAGCTGGCTCTCTTGATTTTAAAGGTGTCAAAGAAGGCTGAGCTAGCAAGTGATCTGTTGCTTTGATCGTCCAAGATCGCGTAAAGCTTTACTGCTTTTTGTCTGTGACCTATGGGATAAACTGTGACAAGACAAATCTTAGAGCAAGCTTTGCCATAGAGACCTTCTCCGCAGACTTGGGTGCACTGGGGTTTCACTATAGGAGGTACTGTGTCTCGTTGCTCCCCGCCGTGCTCTTCAGCTTGGTTTAAGGGGGTAAGTGTCCATGGCCTTGCCCCTGGATGTAGAGCCGTATTGTGCTCTGTGCTGTCACACTCTGAACAGTTTATGCCTGCTTTGCAGTTCTTTGCAAGGTGCAAAGTTGATGCACAGCACCTGAAGCAAATTCTATTTTCTTTGAGAAAGGTTTTGCGATCTTGGAGAGTTTTTTCTCTGAAACCTCTGCACTTTAGTACTGGGTGGGGTTTCTTGTGAAGGGAACGCTCTCTGCTTGGGTTCTCTGTAGGTGATACGCTTGTTTTGTGTACTGCAACAGACATGTCTTTGAAGTTGCAAGTTGAAGTAGGCTTACCTGTCCTAGGGTATGTAGAGTCAGATGATGAGAAGTCAAAACTGGGATCATTTTTAGTCTTTGCTTGTTGGTGAACAAAGTCCACGAAGAAAGAGAATGGTGGGAAAGGGACGGTATGCTATTGCTTGTATTGGGAGCCTCGAGTAACCCACATTTCTTTAAGGCTGTAAGGCAGTTTTTGCACTATGGGGTTAACACCACGGGCTATATCTAGAAAAGCAAGGCCTGGCAAATCTCCTTCTGTCTTGGCTAATTGGAGCTCTGTCACCAGGTCGCTTAATTCTCTCAGCTTCTGGAAGCCTTTGTTAGGAATCTTAGGGAAATCCTCTATTCTTTTAAAGAGTGAATTTTCTATGGCTCCTGGGGAACCGTATATCATGCTCAGTCCTCTGCCTGGATAGTTGACATTGATGTCCCTAATTCTTCTTGCATGCTCTGCTGGCTCAGTCCCCAGCCATTTGACTAAGAGATCGGCCTCCTCACTTGCAGATAGATCTAGATCTTTTATTACATCTCTGAAGGATCATCGCCATGCTCTATAGTCTTTAGGCCGGTTATTAAACCTTGTTAGTCCTTTTCTCAATAGCTCATGCTGTGCGAAGAACTTAAGGAAATCGAACATACCTTGGTCTTTGTGTGAGTAGTCGGGAGGTGCTCTGCTGTGCGGAGCACTTGTTGGGTATTTGTGGTCGTCAGAAATGCTGTCGCTGTAATTCCTACCCTGCGACCCTTCCTTTCTGAAGTGGGTGACTGTATCATAGGGGTTTGATAGCTTGGATGCAGGTTGCACTGAAGGCTGACCGAGTATGGGAATATTTTCTTGTTTAATGTAGGGTGTGTGAACGGCAGGAGTGGACTCTGCTCTTGGAACTGAATGCAGGCAGTCATCTGGCTTGGCATGTTGCAGCACATAGTCTGAAGTACGCTGCAAATTTTCATGATGATCAGGTTTAATCTCAAGTATGTTGCTGAGTCTCTCACTGGTGGGGTTGGCAAGTTCCTCTAAGATCTCTGCCTCAGCTACTGCTGCCGCTGCTTCCTTCTCTGCAGCCAATTTCTCTAACACAGCTTCTATGCGTAGCTTCTCTAATTTCATTTGCATCTCTTTTTCAGCAAAGGCAGTCTTTACTTTTGCAGCTTCTGCTTTTGCACGTGCAATAGCAACCATGTTGCTACTCAGTGACCTCTTTGAGCTTTTGGAGCTAACCAAGACTTGAGACATTGGGGGTTATTTACTAAAGGCAAATCCACTTTGCACTACAAGTGCAAACTACAAGTGCAAAGTGCACTTGAAATTGCACTTGGAAGTGCAGTCGCTGTAGATCAGAGGGGGGCATGCAAGGAAAATAAAAAACAGCATTTTAGCTTGCACATGATTGGATAATAAAATCAGCAGAGCTTCCCCTCATTTCAGACCCTCATTTTTACCCCTCAAATTTACAGCGACTGCACTGCCAAGTGCATTTTGCACTCGTAGTGCAAAGTGGATTTGCCTTTCATAAATAACCCCCTAGTCTCTAATGGCTCTGACTTTTTCTCTGACATGATGTCTTGCAATGTGGAAACCTGTCAAAGGCTGCTGTTTTACTGGGCTTCTGTGTGCAAGCCTGTTTGTAGCCACCGTTTTACTGGCTATGTGCAAGCCTGTTTGGAGCCGCTGTTTTACTGTTCTGCCCTCACTATACATGACTGAGGTATAATTAGACAGACAGCTAACTCTCCTGCCTTAACAACTCATTGAGGAAGGCGCAAGGTCCTTTTTTCAACTTTTATTGCAGGGAAGTTAGAGTAAAACTAAAATAAAGGAAATAACATACAATCAGTATACACAATATACAAATATATAGTCCTAACACACTAGTCTAACTAGGGAAAGGGGTTATAAACATACCGGCGATGTTTTTGTTAGGCTGACATTAGAATTGCAGCTGAATAGGCATGGGATGAAAAAGGAAGATGGCTACTGGGGTCTGTCTCTCAGACCTCATGAAATAGATAAGTGGAATTATGGGAAGCTACGGTGGCTTTTAAGCAACAATCTCTACCTACCTTCAGTAAATTATTCACAGATCCTAAGTATGTAAAAGAACCACTAGATGGCGATATTACATTTTACTTTACATACCATTAGCATATTCAACAATTAAACAAAAGCACATAAGAAACACTTGCTGAAGGCATGACAGGTGGCTTCAATCTATCCAGATTGAATTTCTCCAGGGGCAGTAAAGTGAAAATCTCCATATACTCACCCAAATTTTTTTCTTTAACCTCCAGTTGGAGATGAGCACCCAAGAGACCCTCAAAACAAACATATACCTCACACTTTGCGGAGTCAGCCAGACGTACCGAAACCACCTTCTTGTCCCCCGCCTTCTCCTGCTTGTCCAACATTGAAGCACTAGCCGGGGTTCCGGATCCCTGTACCACCCACAAAGCCACCCCTGCAGCTGATGCCGCTGGTGACCTGCCCAAACCACCCCCCCTGCCAAATGGCAAGGAAGAGTCCACTGTACTCACCTCGCTCCCCCCCGAGGCGGCCCCCACGGTGTCGGCGGCGATGCCCTGGCTCCATCGCCTGGCTCAAACCGTTGTACCAAGTCCCGTAAACCCGCCAACAAGTCCTTAAGCATCAACCCTGACCCCCCCCATCATCGGAAACAGATGTCCCCAACTGCTGGGCGGGTTTTCCACTGGCCCCAGCAACCGGTAACCCACCCATCACAGGGGTCACCCCCCACTACCCTGACCTAACAAATCCCGCAATACAGACTGAACAGACAAGACAGACAAAACAGAAACACACTCTCCAGGCTGCCCAGGACTGGGCTCAACAGCTGCAGTGCCGGAATCCCTCGGTGCCACATGTCCCTGGACTTCATCCACCTCCTACCTGGACAGTTCCCCTTCCGACCTGGTGTCATTCTCTGCTGGCCGCACGATCATGGATTGCATTCCAGGGGCTCCTGGCCTGGTTGCTGAGGGTCTATGTAGCTGGTCCCGTTTGCTTCTCCTGACCAGAACACCAGACCCGCCCACCGACCTCCTGGACACACACCTGGCACGCACCTGGCATGGGCACCCACTGCACGGCCTGCACTGCCGGTCCTCTCAGAGACTGTATTCTTCAGGCTCCGCACATCTGTCGCCGCAGGATCGCCGGCCGCCTCTGAAGCCTGCCCGGCATCCGCACCTGCTGCTCCGCCACGCCGACCCACCTGCCTGCTAGGAATATCAGCAGAAGCAGCGGCTGTGGGATCCAGACACCAGCACTGTGCAGGAGGGGAGGAGACATGTGCAGCTCCCCTCTCTCCTCCTGCTGAGCTCCGCCGCAGAGAGGATTCCTTCTGGGCTCGCCCCCTGCTGAAGCCATGTCTCGCTAGGATGAGGGGCCCAGAGGTTCCCTGTTGGGTCTCCTATACTGGCGCTGAGCTCCAGGGGAGGGGTCCAGACTAAAGCGTTCCGGCGACCGCTGAGCACGTGGGAGCCCCTGCCCCCTCCCCACAACCGAATCAGTCTCCTGCTCACCCATCAAAGCAGCCACCTGAGCCTGCAGCCATTCCGTGCCCCACGAGGTCGCTGCAGCTCACAGCTGGCAAAGAAGCCTGTCCAACTCTGCCATGAGGAAGCACAGGGGAGAACGTGGATCAGGACAGGTAAGCTGCACAAGCTTCTTCTTCCTGGTACAGCACCCGACTGGCCCCTCGCCGTTCACCACTCCCCCTAAACTTCCCAGGACACCTCCCAGCTCCAGCTACAACCCCCTGCCTTAAAGAGACCTAACTGCCCTACCAATTTTTACCCTTACCCAGCTGTCCTACTATCCACTAGCTTTAAAGTGGTTGTAAAGGCTGAAGGTTTTTTACCTTCATGCCTTTTATGCAGAAAGGTAAAAAAGCTTCTGTGTGCAGCAGCCCCCCTCCCCTCAGCCTGCCCAAATACTCATCTGAGCTCCATCTTGATCCAGTGACGTGCCATTGACTCCCACTGCTGTCAATCACAGCCAGTGGGCCAATGAGGAGAGAGAAGGGGGGAGCACAAAGAGCAGCAATCTTGGGAGCACACCTGCTTGGGTGCCCTCATTGCAAGCTGCTTGCTGTAGGGGCACTCGACAGGAAGGAGGGGCCAGGAGCGTCGGTGGGGTCCAGAGAAGAAGAGGATCTGGGCTGCTCTGTGAAAAAACGCTGCACAGAGCAGGTAAGTATAACATGTTTGTTATTTTTAAAAAGAAATTGTGACTTTAACCACTTGCCACAAAATCACATACCTGTACGTAATTTTGCTCAAGTGGTTGTTCCGGTGCAGCCATAACCCCAGTAACGTTTTTTAGAGCCGATGGTTGGCTTTCTTGTAATAACAACTAATGCGGCTAAGCAGCCACTCGGCTGTTATTGCAAGTAGCAGGAAAGGACGTATCCCCCCTCCCCCTGCCTTCCACAGCTCCCCCAGGCTCTCCCATCCCACCAGGAGACCCAAACCACCAGCTGGCACGTCCGCCAGTTGGCCTGAGATCTGAACAAAGCCGGATTTGGCTTTGATCAGGTCTCCGATGTAGGAACCCAGAAGTGACATCACAAGGTCACTTCTGGTTTACTCGGCAGCCAATGGCGCCAGTTTTTAAAAAATCCACAGTATTCAAAAACACAGATCTTGGCCCCAGATCCCTCCATAAAGAGTACCTGTCACTGCCTATTACTGTCACAAGGGATGTTTTCATTCCTTGTGACAGCAATAAAAGTGATCAGAATTGTTTTTTTCTTAAGGGACAGTGTAAAAGAAAAAAACAAAAAAAAAGAAGAAAAACATTTTTTTTTTTAAAGTGCCCCATCCCTCCATGCTCGCACGCCAAAGCAAACGCATACGTAAGTCCCGCCTGCAAATATAAACATTGTTCAAACCTCACATGTGAAATTACGGTATCGCCTCTGTAACTCTAAACAGGTAACCATTAACATTTTTTAAAACGTCGCCTATGGAGATTTTTAAGTACCATAGTTTGTCGCTATTCCACAAGTGTGTGAAATTTTAAAGTGTGACATGTTGGGTAACTATCTACTTGGCATAACATCATCTTTCACAATATAAAAAAATTGGGCTAACTTAACTGCTTAGTTTTTTTTTTTAATTCATTGAAATGTAAAAAGTTGAAAAAAATTGCGTTTGAAAGACTGCTGTGCAAATACAGTGACTTAAAATATTGCAACAAATGCCATTTTGTTAGGGTCTCTGCTAAAAAATATATGTATAATGTTTGAGAGTAATTTTCTAGGAAAAAAATACTGATTTTTAACAAATCTCAAAAATAGGTCTGGTCTAATATCACTTTAATACGTTATGAATCACTGTCCTGAAACAAGTATGTAGATAAGGAGAGCCGGAAATCCTGTTCTGTATTCCTGCCATTGGTTGATTACTTAAAGCGAAGGTTCACACAAAAATTGAACCTCCGCTTTTTGGAACCCTCCCCCCCTCCGGTGTCACATTTGGCACCTTTCAGGCGGGAGGGGGGTGCAGATACCTGTCTAAGACAGGTATTTGTACCCACTTCCGGGCATAGACTCCCACGGGAGTCTATGCCTCTTCCTGTCACCCCACGCTGTCTGCTGGGACACACACGGATCCCAGAGACAGCACGGACCACTCAGATTGCGCAGCGCTACTCGTGCATGCACAGTAGGGAACTGAGAAGTGAAGCCGCTTCATTTCCTGCTTCCCATACCGAAAATGGCAGCAGCAGCATCCGAGGACCGAGGGACGGTTCGGCCTCGGGTGCCGACATCGCTGGACCCTGTGACAGGTAAATGTCCATATTGTAAAAGTCAGCAGCTGCAGTATTTGTAGCTGCTGACTTTAAAAAAAAAAAATTTGCGGGTCTCCCTCTTTAAAGCAGACTTAAACCTATCAATTTAAATTTCCAAAAACAGTTACATTCAAGGCATGTTGTGAATGATAGTTACCACAGTCTAGAGTCTAGATTGAAACATAAAGCCATCAAATTGCTGCCGCGGCACTTTGCGAGTGCTTTTAACTCTTTATTCAGCTGCTAGCAGGGGTAAAAGCACCCCACTAGCGCCTCAAAAACTACAGCAAAGCGCCGCTGAAACTAGCAGCGCTTTACCGCCGACTCCCCCGTGCTGGCAGTGTGAAAGGGCTCTAAGGTAGTGAAGCCACAGGGTCAGTATAGAATTCAGGTAATTACTATAGCAAAATGAGATCTCTAAAAATACATCCTCTGGTTTTCTCTCTGGAAAGGTTTTCATTTCAGATGTTTTAATAAATGAAGTTATGTATTTCATGTCCTAGGCAAAGTTTAAAGAGAATTATGAGATGAAACAATCACAAGTAAAAAATATTGTGATGTTTAAATAAGATAACCTAATAATAAATGTGCTCAGCTGCTAAACATTCCAAGTGGTACACCACACTAATTTCAAAATAGATAGTAAATAAATAAATATAGTGCTATGTGTAAAAATATATATATAAATATAAAGTGCAAATCTCTAAAATAAATAAATCCTACACATAAATTAATAGTCCATAAAATGAAAAAAATAAGAAATGAAACCTAAAAAACACTTCTTGTGATCAGTGTATCCACACAATTCCACCACAGTGATTGTTCGTCCTCAAAAGGAGTGCACGCCACCACCAGTAAAAATGCGTGCTCACCTCCCAGATGAGTCAAAACCCATATGCAGGTCTCCCCACGAGCTCTTTGCTCTCACTTCCTCTTCCCAATCAATGGTGGGTAATCCAGATGGCTCTTTTCTTAATGGTAACTCAGCTCATTAACATCCAAAGAAACAAATCACCTCCCAGCTTGGCTCAAGATTCCATGAGTTCAGGACATGTAAATGTAGCAAAAGACCCCCGAAGGAGCTGCTGAAATAAATTGGGTTGTTGCCGTCACCCCTTACCTGTAGTTTCACCACATCAGGAACTTAGAGTCTATATTAAGCCTTGCGTCCACCAATGTATGCACCAGTCACTTTGTTCTGTTTCCAATGCTTTATTGCAAAACTTGAAAGGAAGTAGCAGTAAAGAGGTAGAAAGGGAGTTGCAGGAGAGTTCAAATACCTTTTTCAGAGGAATTCTGAGGAATTTAAGATTTTGCAGACTAGCACACCTTCAGTCTAAAGATCTTTGCCCACCCAGATAGGTCTCTCTCACTGACCTAGCAGCTGGAATGGCACACGGACAAAAAGTCTCTGCCACAGACTTTAGAAAAACAAAATAGCTGTACGATCCTCTGCCACAGGATGTAGTAATGGTTGTACAATCCTCTGCCACAGAATTGTAGTTTTGGATGAAACAGCAACACAGTACCAGAACCTTTAAGCAAAACGGCAGTACTGTGCGGTAGGTTAAATTGCATCCTCCAATTGAGTCACCAGGCCCTTCTTGAGATACCAGCATGCCGCTCGGTCCTCTCCAAGATGAGTCCTCCCCTGGATCTTCTCAAATGCTTGGCTTCTTCCCGCAGGACAGACAGCACAGGACCAGCTGTAAACCAACGGGCCCCAGACGACCTCTGGGCCTACTTATAGTAACGTAGCCTCGGGCCAGCATGGTCCCAAGACAGAAAGGAAGCTATCACATACCTTTAGGCCAGGAGGGCCAGGCGGTAAAAGAGAACCAAAGATGGCATCTGTCCCTTAAGTACTCTCTCCCAGAATGCTTAGCAGTGGACCATCTCTGCCGAGTTACCTCTGAGAAAGAAGAGCACTCAATACATTTCAGCCTGTTGCTTTTCAACACTGGCCTGTGGTGACAATGACACCTACAGACAACAATGTGGAACTACATGCAACTCAGCCAATGCTGGAACAGAACCTAATTTAGCCACAGATTAAATCTGAACTATATACCGAACAGATAACCCCCTAAATTTACATGCGAGCATCTGATCAATTGGAGCAGGGCGCTACATACCCCCCCACTAGAAAAGACGGTGTCCTCAACGTCTGCAAAAAAAAATGACTCTCAAGTCTGAAAGCCTGAGAGTAGGTATTTTAACTCAAACTTGGATGAGAAAGAAGGAAAACAGTAAGGAAAATGTTATAATTTCAAACATTAAGCAACACATTCACATCAGTCATGTTACAGAAACCTCACTATCTATCTAACTACCCCCATGCTAGCAGCTTGATAGAAGACCTTTTGTTACCTGAAAAACAAAGTTTTTACATAAAGAAATCACACCACAGGGTTACTCGTCAATTTAGGAGCAAAGTCTCATTCCAAAGAGAATGAAACTTTCTTCTACACATTTTCCTTTAAATGTAAAATGAACCAAAAGTAACTTAAAAGTCCATCCCTATCTATAAGTAGCTTCCACCGTTTAGCAGCAGAAATCTAACATGACAAAGAGTCTTTGGGTATAGGAGTGCTGAAGTAAATGAAATCTCTTGACCACGAAGTTCTCACCAACCCTGACACTATCTAGCGATATACCCCAAAGTTCTCTTTTCTTTGGCAAAGTAGAAACAACAGTCCCTTTGCATAATCACCAATAGAACCGGGGATCTGGCAGAGTCAGTTTATTCCCCTGTTTATCCACAGTGGTGATGAAATAAACAATGTCATCTTTTCCAGGTGTGCAAATGACTACTTTATCAGTATAGATGTGCCGACCGTAATTCCAATGTAGCAAACACCCATTGAACCGTTCATCTATAGCAGCAGAATAACCAGCTCTCCGAAAAGGTTTTGGCACAGACAAATAGTCCCAAACAGCTTCACGGTATTACTGCTCTCGATTGGTCTTAATTTCCTGCATGACTTCCTGAGTAACATAAAGAAATTCCAGACCATACTCTGTGGCAACTCGTTTAGTGAGCACTCTTTGTAAACGGGCAAGTCTAGGCAAAGCTCTGGTTTTTCCCAGACCAGGAGGCACACAAGAATTTGGCGATTTGCGCACCATAGATCCGATGGGCATCGGTTCAAACTCAAACGAACTAGAAACTTTAGACAATGTCTCTTTTGTAGTGCTGTGCGGCTCCACACACGGTGATGTCTTCCCAGAATCCATAGCTATCCATTCTGAGAAGGTAAAAGCAGAAGCAATATCTTCACCCTGGGCCCACAATAATTCCTGTGACATTGTCTCAGACAAATCATCATCACCGGAGATCTCTGACAGAGAATCTATCTCCAAATCTCTCAACTCCACTGCAGGCAAATATTTACAAATAGTCCCAGATATGTTCCCCCTTGATCTCTCACCCGTTCCTGTCGTGAACTTTTCTGGATCCATGCTCTCCTCCAGCTCCGGTTCGGGTAGTCTTTGGGGTAAGCCTCGACCGCGGCCGTGGGAAGTCTTTGCATATCCCACCTTCCTTTGGACAGGTGCAGCGAGAACAGGTTTAATGGAAGCAGAATCAAGGGTGATGTCCGCTGATGAAGCAGTAACAGCGACATCTCCCTCAGGAACACTCACAGTAGCAGATGGGACAAGTGCCTGTTGCTCTCCAGCAGTAATGGCAGTAGTTTCTGCCATAGCGATCCCTGTAGCCCAGTCCACTCGGTAAGCACAGGGCGACATTGTAGGTTGCTCCACAATATATAAGTATTCTCCGCACTGCAAACATCCGACAAATGGACGGAGATGTATGGCCAGTCCCTCGCACTTGTGGCAAAGCATGCCCAGCCCTTCAATATCTCCAACCGTGTACAACACGAACAGCCCCCTCCAGGAAGTCAGCATAGCACAGGGATGTTGGGAGCCCCTCATAATGAGCACAGCAGGGGTACAAACCCAGGAAATCAGCACAGGGATGGTGGGAGCCCCTTCATAATGAGCACAGCAGGGGTAAAAACCCAGGAAGTCAGCACAGCACAGGGATGGTGGGAGCCCCTCATAAAGAGCACAGCAGGGGTACAACCCCAGGAGGAACTTCCTCCTGGGCTGTATCCCTGCTGTGCTCATTATGAGAGGCTCCCACCATCCCTGTGCTGTGCTAACTTCCTCCGGGGCTGTACCCCTGCTGTGCTCATTATGAGGGGCTCCCACCATCCCTGTGCTATGGTCATTATGAGGGGCTCTCACCATCCCTGTGCTGTGCTGACTTAGTCGGGGGAAGTCAGCACAGGGATGGTGGGAGCCCCCTCATAATGAGCACAGCAGGGGTACAAACCCAGGAAGTCAGCACAGCACAGGGATGGTGGGAGCCCCCTCATAATGAGCACAGCAGGGGAAAATTCATATTTCGTGCAAATCCAAATTGGATTTCGGACACGAATTACGAAATAAGAATTAACGGCTAACACGAAACGGAACAGGACGAAATGAAACAAATTTATTGACGGCGCACATGTCTAATTGATCACAAGAAGAGTTTTTCATGTTTCATTTCTTCATTTTTTCATTTTATGAACTATTCATTTATATGGGGGATTTATTTATTTTAGAGATTTGCACTTTATATTTATATATATTTTTACACATAGCGCTACATTTATTTATTTACTAAGGTTTAAAGAGACACTGCCATCTTGCCTATTACGGACAGAGTGACAGTGTCTCTGTAAATGTGCCCAACCCACTGCTGCTCCTTCCTCCTCTGATGGAGCTTTGTGGTATATCAGGAATTTATTTATGCAGACTTAGGTACCGAAAAGTCCACTTCAACCAGTCTATTTAACATGTTAATATACAAGATTCGTATTCTTCAAAAATAACCTACACACATTTATGACTTAATGGCTCTGTAATCTATTCTTCATGAAATTGTTTCCAAGGCTTCGTTTACACATGCTTTTCTTTCTGAACAGCTTACCACCTGCTTTAACACCTTGGACCCCACAAAAGGACATTGCAACTGCAGGTAGTAGCGCCTAGGGATGAGCCAAACACCCCCCCCGGTTTGCTTCGCACCGGAACCTGCGAACAGACCAAAACTTCGCACAAACGTTAGAACCCCATTGAAGTCTATGGGACTCGAACATTCAAAATCAAAAGTGCTAATTTTAAAGGCTAATTTGCATGGTATTGTCCTAAAAAGGGTTTGGGGACCCGGGTCCTGCCCCAGGGGACATGTATCAATGCAAAAAAAAGTTTTAAAAACTGACGTTTTTTCGGGATCAGTGATTTTAATGATGCTTAAAGTGAAAAAAAAAGTGAAATATTCCTTTAAATATCGTACCTGTGGGGTGTCTATAGTATGCCTGTAAAGTGGCGTGTGTTTCCTGTGCTTAGAACAGTCCCTGCACAAACATTTTTAAAGGAATAGAAGTCATTTAAAACTGCTTACGGCTTTAATGTAATGTCGGGTCCCTGTAATATGGATGAAAATCAGTGAGACAAGCGGCATGGGTACCCCCCCCCCCCCCAGTCCATTACAGGCCCTTTGGGTCTTGTATGGATATTAAGGGGAACCCTGCACCCAAATTATAAAAAGGAAAGACGTGGGGCCCCAGGCCCTCTGAACAGCAGTATATAGGCGGTGCAAACAAGACAGGGACTGTAGGTTTGTTGTTAAGTAGAATCTGTTTGTAATTTTGAACTGGTACATTTTTAAAGTGTTTAGCTCCAGCCAAAAAAATCTATTTAAAGCTTTTTGGAAAACATAGGGAAGGGTTATCACCCCTGTGACATTTGTTTTGCTGTCTGTGCTCCTCTTCAGAAGATTTCACCTCACTTTCTGTCCTAATGGCAAATGTTTTTTGAAAATTTGGGGTTTTTAGTGAAACAAGGATTGGTGATAAAGCATCAGTGGAAAGGAGCAGCATTTTCCCCTATTAACTCTTATAGGATAGAATTTCCCTTCCTAGGGGTAGATTTCATCTCACTTCCTGTTGTCTCCTTCCATTTGCAAGTAGGAGTCGTTTGTAAGTTGGATGTTTGAAAGTAAGGGCCTGCCCTATATACTCTGCAGAAATTGGGGCATTAGGTGTTGGTGTTGCCACAACACTGTAAGCCCTCACAGGGTCCTGCTGTGAAATATTAGATCAAGAATTGTAATTACGTGCCCCTGTTGAACAGGGTCAGACAAATTGGGCCTTTGGTGATGGTGGTGGTGGTGCTGGTGCCACAACACTGTAAGTCCTCACAGTTACACTTGGTGGGTGCAGAAACGGGCCCTGCTGTGAAATATTAGATCAAGAATTGTAATTAAATGTCCCTGTTGAGCAGGGGCAGAAAAATTGGGCCTTAGGCACTGGTGCCACAACAAACAACCCCTCACAAATACTCTAGTTGGAGCGCAGGAACGAGTCTTGCTGCAAAGTATTGCATCAAAAATTGTAATTGCACGCCCCTGTTAAACAGGGGCTGAAAAATTGGGCCTTAGGCACTGGTGCCACAACACTGCAACCCCTCACAGATACTCTAGTTGGAGCGCAGGAATAAGCCCTTCTGCAAAGTATTGCATCAAAAATTGTAATTACACGCCCCTGTTAAACAGGAGCAGAAAATTGGGCCTTAGCCACTGGTGGCGGCGCCCAGAACCAAAAATATTCTTACAAGCTATCAGCATGATCATTGAGGAGGAAGAGGATAGTCACTCAGCATAACAGGATAGTCACTCAGCATCAGCATAGGGAGTCTTGAAGTAATCTGACATTTCAAAAAAAATTATTTGGTTACATCAGCATCAGGTGCTTGGTATCTGGTGGTGATCCAAGACTGATTCATTTTTATGAAGGTCAGTCGATCGACCGAGTCGGTGGACAGGCGCACCCTGTGATTGGTTACAAAGCCTCCAGCAGCACTGAATGTGCGTTCCGAAAGAACGCTGGATGCGGCACAGGCCAGTAGCTCAATTGCATACTGTGCAAGCTCTGGCCAGTGATCCATCCTCAAGACTCAGTAACCCAGAGGATTTTCGGTGGGAAAGGTATCCAAGTCAGATCTTGCCCCTAGGTATTCCTGCACCATGTAAAACAGACGTTGGCGATGGTTGCTGGAACCAATCATACCTTGGGGCTGCGGACTAAAAAATTGTCTGAACGCATCGGTCAGATGGCCACCTTCTCCACCGCTCCTTTGACTGACCGAAGCCTCAGCAACACGCTGTCCAGGAACAGGAGTTTGTAACCTCCCAGTCTCTGGGAACGTGTTGCACAGACCTTTCTGCAAGGCCTCCCGAAGATGTTTCATCCTCTGCTCCCTCTGCGATGGCAAGATAAGGCCCGCAACCTTACCCTTGTAACGTGGATCAAGGAGGGTTGCCAGCTAGTATTAATCCCTCTCCTTGATACCACGAATACAAGGATCCTTCCGCAGGCTTTGCAGGATGAGGGAGGCCATGCAGCGTAGGTTTGCTGAGGCATTCGGTCCGGAGTCCTCTGGGTCACTAAGGACGACACGATCCGCAGCCACCTCCTCCCAGCCACGTACAAGTCCATGGGTTTATTGGGACTGTAAATGATCCCTTAAAGACTGCTGCTGATGCTGAGTTCCAGGCTCCACCTCCATGCTGACACAATCCTCCTCCTCCTCCTCATCCTCTTCCTGTGTGATCACCGGGCACGCAGGAACACTGTCTGGATAAAGGGGGCCTTGAGAGCTAAGGAAGTCCTCCTCTTCCTGCCTCTGTTCTGCCTCAAGTGCCCTGTCCATTATTCCAAGCAGCGTGTGCTCCAACAGGTGGACAAGGGGGACAGTGTCACTGATGCATGCACTGTCACTGCTCACCATCCATGTTGTCTCCTCAAATGGTGACAGGACAGTGCATGCATCCCCGATCATGGCCCACTGACGTGGGGAAAAAAAACAAGCTCCCCTGACCCTGTCCTGGTGCCATAGTTGCACAGGTACTCATTGATGGCCCTCTGCTGCGTGTGCAGCCGCTGCAGCATGGCCAACGTTGAGTTCCACTTGGTGGGCATGTCACAGATTAGGCGGTTCTTGGGCAGGTTAAATTCCTTTTGGAGGTCAGCCAGCCGAGCACTGGCATTATACGACCAGCGGAAATGCACACAGACTTTCCTGGCTTGCCTCAGGACATCCTGTAAGCCTGGGTACCTGCCTAAGAACCGCTGCACCACCAAGTTAAGGACGTGAGCCAAACAGGGCACATAGGTCAGTTGTCCCTGTCGGAGGGCGGAGAGGAGGTTGGTGCCATTGTCGCAAACCACCATTCCTCACCATTCCTGGCTTAAGCTGGCGTGGCGTCAACCACCTCTCAACCTGCCCCTGCAGAGCCGACAGAATCTCTGCCCCAGTGTGGCTCCTGTCCCCCAAGCACACCAGCTCAAGCACTGTATGGCATCTTTTGGCCTGCGTACTTGCGTAGCCCCTTGAACGCCTACGGAGCACCGCTGGTTCCGAGGACAAAGCACAGGAAGAGGCCATGGAGGAAGAAGAAGAGGGGGGGGTGGAGGAGAGAGGTGTGTCAGAATCACCAGTAGTAGTATTTTGGAGGCGTGGTGGCGGAACAACCTCCAACACTACTGCACCTTGTCCTGCATCCTTCCCAGCTGCCAGCAGAGTCACCCAATGCGCCGTGAAACTTAGGTAACGTCCCTGTCCAAGCCTGCTGGACCATGAGTCAGCGGTAATATGCACCTTACCGCTGACCGCCCTGAATCACCCTGAGAGCCAGAATCGCCTTCCGTGAGAAAAAGTGGCATTTGAGAACCTGCCACTGAGGGACCGCATATTCCACAATCTCACGGAAGAGGGCAGAGTCTACCAACTGAAAAGGTAGCAGTTGAAGTGCTAGCAATTTTGTCAAGCTAGCATTTAACCGCTGGGCATGTGGATGGCTGGGAGCGAACTTCTTTCTGCGGTGCAGCAGCTGGGGCAGGGAAATTTGCCTGGTACAATCTGACGTCGGTGTACCGATAGCAGATTGACCGCAAGGCTGTGAAAAACACCTAATTCTACACCTTCATTCCTCTCAGTGCAGGTCTCAGAGAGGACTGAAGGTATAGTGGGGTTGGAGATCCCAGCTGATGAGGAGCAAGGAGAGGTCATCTTTGTTCTTTGGTGTGGGTCTTTTAGGTACGCTTGCCAACCAACTGCATGGCAGGTCAACATATGCCTGGTCAAGCATGTGGTGCCCAAGTGGGAGATGTTTTGGCCACGCGAGATACGCTTGAGACATATGTTGCAAATAGCAGTGGTGCGATCTGATGCACTCGTCTCAAAAAAGGCCCACACCAAAGAACTTTTGGAATAACGCGCAGAGACAGCAGCACCCTGCACATGCGGAGCTCTGTGGTGTGATGTAGTCAGTGTGCTGCCCTTAAGCTGGCCCCTGGAGGGCATCCTGCCTCATTGGTGATGTGCCTCCTCCTCCGCCTCTCTCCTATCAGGCACCCACATGGAGTCAGTGACCTCATCCCCACCTCCCCTCCCTCCTCATCACTGGCGCAAACCTGGCAGTATGCTGCAGCAAGGGGAACATGCTGCCAGATTGCTGTCCTTCTTGGGCACCCCCTCTGTCTGGGCTCACTTTACTGCCTTCCTCTAGCTGAGTACCATCATCAGAGCCTTCAAAACGCTGGGCATCCTCCTGGAGCATGTACCCAACACTGTGATCAAACAGTTCGGGGGACTCCTCAGGAGGACATGGTGGGGCTAGGGTAGGAGTCACTGATGTCATTGAGACGAGGGAAGAGGCCGCGTTGGCAGCTGCTTTGCCAGACCAAGTACCCTGAGCCTGGGTGATAGAGGATGGGGAGGATGAGGACGGCTTGGTCATCCACTCGACCAAGTCTTCCGCATGTTGCGGCTCAACACGGCCAGCTGCCGAAAAAAAGGCCAAGCGTGTCCCACGGCCACGTGCTGATGAGGATGCACCATGTCCATGACCAGTACTGTTGCCTCTAGACACAGAGCCTGCTTGCCCTCTTTTATTGGCTTGTGACTGTCTACCTCTCCTTGTTGGCCTTCCAGACATACTAATGGCCTGCAGTGAGATGTAGCTGCACAAAACTGGGATGTATATATATATAGATATATATCTACTCTATATATCTATAGATATATAGATATATATCTATATATCTATATCTATAGATATATAGATATAGATATGTATCTATATATCTATATCTATCTATATATATATATACGGATTATACTACTGTCTTTATGGACCTTGCTTAGTGCATTGGTCCAAATCATTTGGTGGAGGGGGGATTATGGTGTGGGGTTGTTCTTCAGGGGTTGGGCTTGGCCCCTTAGTTCCAGTGAAGGAAACTCTAATGCCCCGTACACATGGTCGGATTTTCCAATGGAAAATGTGTGATAGGACCTTGTTGTCGGAAATTCCGACCGTGTGTAGGCTCCATCACACATTTTCCATCGGATTTTCCGACACACAAAGTTTGAGAGCAGGATATAAAATTTTCCGACAACAAAATCCGTTGTCGGAAATTCCAATCGTGTGTACACAAATCCGACGGACAAAGTGCCACGCATGCTCAGAATAGATAAAGAGATGAAAGCTATTGGCCACTGCCCCGTTTATAGTCCCGACGTACGTGTTTTACGTCACCGCGTTTAGAACGATCGGATTTTCCGACAACTTTGTGTGACCGTGTGTATGCAAGACAAGTTTGAGCCAACATCCGTCGGAAAAAATCCTAGGATTTTGTTGTCGGAATGTCCGAACAAAGTCCGACCGTGTGTACGGGGCATTAGGGCGTCATGCTCCCAACTTTATGAGAACAGTTTGGGGTTGGCTCTTCCTGTTCCAACATGATTGCGCACCAGCACACAAAGCAAGTCCATAAAGACATGGATGAGCGAGTTTGGGGTGGAGGAATTTGACTGGCTTGCACAGAGTCCTGACCTCAACCCGATAGAACACCTTTGGCATGAATTTGAGTGGAGACTGCGAGCCAGGCCATTTTATCCACATCAGTGCCTTACCTCTCAAATGCATTTGTGGAAGAATAGTCAAACATTCCCATAGACACACTCCTCAACCTTGTGGAGAGCCTTTCCAGAAGAGTTGAAGCTGTTATAGCTGCAAAGGGTGGGTCAACTCACTATTGAACCCTACGGACTAAGACTGGGTTGCCATTAAAGTTCATGTGTGTGTAAAGGCAGGTGTCCCAATACTTAGTGTATTATTGTATTGAAATAAATACAGGGTTTAAACAGTTCCTGGGACTATGGAGTCAGGGAGGGAGTGGTCTGACATAAATCTGGTCATTCCTCTGCCCTTCTTCTACCTGTATCCATAGAGCACAACCTAGGCAGAGTTTACAGATTCTGTGTAAGTGTTTATATTCTATTTCAATCAGTTATCGCTGTTTGACTGTTTCTAATTTCAGGCTTATTTGTCGAAGTGAATCCCCTGCAGGTAACAAGTTTTTTTTTTTTATTGAATGTCATTGCCAATAATCTTTCAGTAAATGAGATTGAACTGCTTGCTTTGACTGTGTGTGCTTCTAAGTACTTTTGTTACCACAAGAATGTGAGAACCCAGAGTGTCAGAGGTGTCGGAGAACTTGCAAGGTCGGGGCAACCAGTAGGGTACCGATTCATTGAGGGGGTAGTGCCACAGACCTATCACTGCTGTTCTCTCCTTTGTACAGGGATACTGGTCTTGTATCTGCCTCCTCCTGTAGTTTTCTGTAGGCAGCCTGTAGTGGGTTGAGATTCTGGGTTCCTCCAACAGCTGTGCTCTCCACATGGGTCATGTACTGCACGCGGAGTGTGTCACTGCTATTTTTACAAGGTAAAATCTGGGATTGAAAATACATTTGGCACACGCAAAGTGGATATATCCCCTCTGTGGATATCAAGGAATACATTTCAATGCAAGTTTTCTTAGAGTTTAGCTATAAAGTGCTTAGAGAATCCTTTGCCAAGTAGTAAAAGTTTATTTGTAAAACACGGATTGCATATAGTAGAAGAAACAGATATAAAACATCAGTTTAAAAACAGGACAAAAAAAGGGGAAGGTTTCCTTTTAATGAAATTCAGCGATTTTAGTTTAGCCTCACAGATTCCATTTAGTCAAAATGGCACATGTCATTCCTCTTGCTATCCCCTCTAACATGACATCTGCATTGAGGTTGTTGTAAGCTCTTTATTTCTCTCTTGCTATCAATCCTTATCAGTCCCTAGCATCTGTTAAAACTCTGTTTAAAGCCCCTTACACATGGGCTGAATGCTGACCAATTCAATAAAAAACGATTGACATTCGACCTGTGTGTAAGACACTCGGTCCGACAGAAGTCGGCCGTTTGGTCGGCTTCTGTCGGACGAGCATGCTGAAAAACCAGCAGCCGATCGGCTCCTAATCAGTGCTCTCAGCCATGACTGAGAGTGCTGATCGGGGTGTTCTGGCAGGAGGGGGGGATGTCCCCCTGTCAGAACACAACAGCCCATTGAGGGAGACCACTGAACTAACGTCGGATCATTAGTACAGAAGCTTTGACCGGAGCTGACAGTTGTTTTTTTTTTCTTTCAACCCACTGGCTTGAATGGAAAAAAAGAATAGTGTGTACCAGGCTTTAAAAACAAATTTACCTTCAGAAGGCAGATCTGCAATTCCAATGTGCAAGTAAGATTACCATTATACAATGGCACCTTCTTTCGCAGTTGGAGGAATGAAGTCATTGTATCAAGGGAGACTTTCTGTACAGTTGAAGTCGATTTTTACTTTTTATACAGAGTCTTCACAGCTGCTTTCTTGGTATTGCTATAGAGATGTCATATGAAAGAGGGAGCAATAACAAGCTTACAGAATTCTATATGCACAGGTACTGTTAGATAACAAAAAAGAATAGCAAAGGTCAATGTAAGCAGAACTTACAATGGGGTGGCATACTGTTTCATTCATATAATTCGTCATCAGCTTCTACATCTACATCTACATCTACATCTACATCTACATCTACATCTACATCTGTTACATTTATGGTATGGAAACCCTTAATGGCTGAAAAGTGTTTGGAAGTAAAATCCACCACAAGCTGCTTTTTGCCAGTTCTTGAAGGAGTAATTTCTATCAGCACAGTGCGTGTCTCTCTGGGCCCCAGATCTGGAACTCTAAAAATAAGAATCAGTTGTTATTACTGCGTATACTACTTGTTTTTTCTGTTAATAATCATGCTGAATATCAGCGATCATACTTACTTTCTCTTCATTTTTTTCTTCACTAAGCCGCTGCCTCCAACAGACAAAACTCCATCACTTAGATTGGTAGATAAAGGATTTGTATAAGTAACCTCCACTTCCACAGGGTTATTTACTAATGCATTTGCGAGGATCTGTGGGAAAGAAAATAAAGCTCTTAAAGAGATACAAGCAGGTTAGATAGTAAGTATTAAAGTGTACGTGTATTTATCTTCTGATTCATTTTGATTTCACCCTTATACTGGCCACACACAGCAAAGTTCAGATATTTTAAATTTAAATTTTGTATTTGAAGAAAAATTCCAGGCATGGTATATTTTTACATAGTTTCATTGGTCCTGCTTGGCCCAATGTATCTATGTACATACCATACCTGGCCAATGCCACTGGAAGCTGCAAATCACTGAAGTAGACACCATTACCCCAGTGATTTCTATTTGCTTCTGAGCTGGAGCTGAGATGCTTAGCATGGGTGCCATTCATTGCTTCACATTTTATGAATGAAGGCAAATGCCACGTACACACAGTCAGATTTTCCTACGGAAATTGTTTGATGGGATCTTGTTGTCAGATATTCCGACTGTGTGTAGGCTCCGTCACACATTTTCCAAAGGAATTTCCATCACACAAAATTTTGACATCTGGATCTCAAATTTTCCGACAACAAAATCCGTTGTCGGAAATTCCGATCGTGTGTACACAATTCCGACGCACAAAGTTCCACGCATGCTCAGAATCAAGCAGAAGAGCCGCACTGGCTATTGAACTTCATTTTTCTCGGCTTGTCATACGTGTTGTACGTCACCGCGTTCTTGACATTCGGAATTTCCGACCAACTTTGTGTATGCAAGTTTAAGACAAGACAAGTTTGAGCCAACATTCGTCGGAAAAGACATGGATTTTGTTGTCGGAATGTGCGATTGTGTGTACTGGCCATAAGTGTTCGCTGGTTGGAGGAGGTGTAAAGCAGGACACCACCCCACCTTTCCACCTCATCCAATCAGAGAATGCTTTGCATCCACTGAGGAGATGCAAAGTATTCTCTGAATTGTGCCTGTATAGTATATCAGGTTGAAAAAGAAAACACAGGTCCATTGAGTTCAACCAAAAAAAAAAAAAAAAAAAAAAAACCTTGCATCCTCAGAACCTTCAATCTGCACTTAGGCCTGGTTCACACCTATGCATTTTTTAGCGCGTTTTCAGTTTTGCAGAAACACACTGCAGTCCATATAACATGGTTTACTATGGATGTAGTTCACATCTGTACATTTTAAGGAAAGGGCCAGGGACTTTTTTTCTGGTTTTTGGTTCCATAGGCTTCAATGGATGAAAAGCATGTATTGAGAAATGAAAAATGCACCTGCAATATGCAAACTGCAACCTGCATAGGTTCAGACCTTAGGCTCGATTCACACCTATGCATGTTGCTTTTGAGCGTTTTTGGAGGTTTTTTTTTCATGCTTGCCGCGTTTTTGAGCCGCGTTTTTGCCGCGTTTTAGCGGCGTTTTTGCCGCGTTTTTGCCGCGATTTGCGTTTTGCGTTTTTTTTTTTTTTTTTTTTTTCATTTTTTTTTACAGTCTTACAAAAAAATTACAAAAAAAAAAAAAAATAAAAAAAAAAAAAAAACGGCAAAAACGCACCAAAAACGCACCAAAAACGCAACAAAAACGCTGCAAAAAAGGTGCACTTGCGTTTTTGATGCTTGTCCATTGAAAACCATTACATGCAAAACGCTGCATTTTGCATGAGAAAAAGTCCCCGACCCTTTCCAAAAACGCTGAGATACAAAAAAGCATTGATGTGAACATGTTCCATAGGAACCCATGTTAAAAAATTCCCGTGCATTTCTGTAAAATGCAAAATGCATCAAAAAACGCGCTATTGTGAATGGGGCCTTAGGCTTGATTCACATCTATGCATGTTGCTTTTGAGCGTTTCTGGAGTTTTTTTTGTGATGCTTGCCACGTTTTTGAGCTGCGTTTTTACAGCGTGTTTGCAGTGTTTTTGCCGCGTTTTGCGTTTTGCATTTTTTTTTTTTACAGTTTTTCATTTTTTTTTAGACTGTATACAGTCTAAAAAAAACCCGCCAAAAACGCAAAACGCATCAAAAACGCTGCATTTGCGTTTTTTAGGCTGGTCCATTGAATTCTATTACATGCAAAACGCTGCATTTTGCATGAAAAAAAGTCCCTGACCCCTTCCAAAAACGCAGAGGTACAAAAAGGCATTGATGTGAACATGTTCCATAGGAACCCATGTTAAAAAATTCCCATGCATTTCTGCAAAATGCAAAATGCATCAAAAAACGCGCTAGTGTGAATGGAGCCTAAGGCTGGATTCACACCTATGCATTTTCAGTGCTTTTTGCATTTTGCAGATTTGCACTACAAAACTTGTTCCATAGGAAACCATGTTAAATGGACTGTAGTGCAAATCTGCAAAATGCAAAAAACACTAAAACTGCATAGGTGTGAATCGCTGGATTCACACCTATGCAGTTTTAGTGCTTTTTGCATGCAGGGACTTTTTTTCATGCAAAATGCAGCGTTTTGCATGTAATAGAATTCAATGGACCAGCATCAAAAACGCAAGTACAGCGTTTTTACAGCGTTTTGCTGCATTTTTGACGCATTTTGCGTTTTTTGCAGGGTTTTTTTTTTTTTTTACAGTGTATACAGTATAAAAAAAAACTGAAAAAAAACGCAAAACGCGGCAAAAATGCTGTAAAAATGCTATAAAAACGCTGTTCAAAAACGTGGCAAGCACTGCAAAAAAGGCTGCAGAAACGCAAAAGCAACATGCATAGATGTGAATTGAGCCTTAGGCCCCTTTCACACTGGGGCGGTGGGGGCGTCGGCGGTAAAACAGCACTATTTTTTAGCGCTGTTTCACCGCCGTTTTTGCGGCGGTATTCGGCCGCTAGCAGTGCGGTTTTAACCCCTGCTGGCGGCCGAAAAAGGGTTAAATCCGCTCGCATAGCGCGGCTATAGCCGCGGTATTGCCGCGGTATAGCCGCGCTGCCCCATTGATTTCAATGGGCAGTAGCGGTGAGGGAGCGGTGAATACACCGCTCCTTCACCGCTCCAAAGATGCGGCTTGCAGGAGTTTTTTTCTTCTCCTACCAGCGCACCGCTTCAGTGTGAAAGCCTTCGGGCTTTCACACTGAACAAACAGTAGAGGCTGTTTTGAGTCGGTTTGCAGTTGGTATTTTTAGCGCAATAACGCCTGCAAACTGCCCCAGTGTGAAAGGGCTCTTAGGGCCCTTTCACACTGGGGCGGTTTGCAGGTGCTATTGCGCTAATAATAGCGCCTGCAAACCGAACTGAAACAGCCGCTGCTGTCTCTCCAGTGTGAAAGCCCCAAGGGCTTTCACACTGGAGCGGTGCGCTAGCAGGACAGGAAAAAAAGTCCTGCTAGCAGCATCTTCGGAGCGGTGAAGGAGCGGAGTGTATACCGCTCCTTGACCGCTCCTGCCCATTGAAATCAATGGGACAGCGCGGCTATACCACCGGCAAAGCGCCTCCGCAGAGGTGCTTTCCGGTGGTTTTTAACCCTTTCTCGGCCGCTAGCGGAGGGTAAAATTGCCCCGCTAGCGGCCGAATACCGACGGTAAAGCGGAAGTAAACCCTTCTATTGTTTTCAGCCAAGGAAGCTGACATCTTGGCCTCTGCTTGATCTACAACTGCCATTATGCTGCACATGTGATCAGTTATGACACCAGCCATTGGATGGCTTGACAGTTTGGTTGAGAGCACATCACGTGCATAGTTGCCAACAGTCCCGATTTTCCCGGGACAATCCCGATTTTGGGACCCTCATCCCGATTGGAGGCTGTCCCGAATCGGGATTTTCCATAAGGAAAATCGGGAATGTTGTTTTTTTTTATTTTGGAGCAGCGGGCTCCAGCAAAATGGCGGTCGGCGCCGCCGCTCTATCTTCCCCTAGTTTTGAGTGGAGAGAGGAAGGGGGCTCGATCCGTGCAGCCAATGAAGCGGCTTCTTTAGCTGCACGGCCCCTCCCCTCTCCACTGATACAAGCAGAGAACACGGCGCCGTCGCTGTGTCTTGCTGAAAGTTCCCCAGCCCTGTACTGCTCAAGCGCTGCGCTTGCGCAGTACAGGGGGTCCTCCATTGCCGAGGGGAACTTTCTCGGCAGAACACTGGCCGCTCCTGCACTGAGCGGGGGCCGGCTGCAATGAGGGGGGGCTGCACTAACTGAGGGGGGGCTGCACTGAGGGGGGTCTGCACTGAGAGGGGGCTGCACTGAGGGGGGTCTGCACTAATTGAGGGGGGTCTGCACTAATAGAGGGGGGCTGCACTAATAGAGGGGGACTGCACTGAGGGGGGGGGCTGCACTGAGGGGGGTCTGCACTAATAGAGGGGGGCTGCACTGAGGGGGGGTTGCACTAATAGAGGGGGGCTGCACTAATAGGGGGGCTGCACCGAGGGGGGGCTGCACTAATAGAGGGGGGCTGCACTGAGGGGGGGCTGCACTAATAGGGGGGCTGTACTGAGGGGGGCTGCACTAATAGAGGGGGGCTGCACTAATAGAGGGGGGGGGCTGCACCGAGGGGGGTCTGCACTAATAGAGGGGGGCTGCACTGAGGGGGGCTGCACTAATAGAGGGGGGCTGCACTAATAGAGGGGGGGCTGCACTGAGGGGGGGCTGCACTAATAGAGGGGGGCTGCACTGAGGGGGGCTGCACTAATAGAGGGGGGGCTGCACCGAGGGGGGGGTCTGCACTAATAGAGGGGGGCTGCACTAATAGAGGGGGGCTGCACTGAGGGGGGCTGCACTAATAGGGGGGGGCTGCACTGAGGGGGGGCTGCACTAATAGAGGGGGGGCTGCAATAATAGAGGGGGGGTCTGCACTAATAGAGGGGGGTCTGCTCTGATGGAGGGGGTCTGCACTGATGGAGGGGATCTGCACTGATGGAGGGGATCTGCACTGATGGAGGGGGTCTGCACCTGATGCAAGCACAGACTCTGCCGGGGGCACCTAATGCAAGGACAGACTCTGCCGGGGGCACCTGATGCAAGGACAGACTCTGCCGGGGGCACCTGATGCAAAGACAGACTCTGCCGGGGGCACCTGATGCAAGGACAGACTCTGCCGGGGGCACCTGATGCAAAGACAGACTCTGCCGGGGGCACCTGATGCAAAGACAGACTCTGCCGGGGGCACCTGATGCAAAGACAGACTCTGCCGGGGGCACCTGATGCAAGGACGGACTCTGCCGGGGGCACCTGATGCAAGGACGGACTCTGCCGGGGGCACCTGATGCAAGGACGGACTCTGCCGGGGGCACCTGATGCAAGGACGGACTCTGCTGGGGGCACCTGATGCAAGGACAGACTACTGGTGGCAGGCGACGTGGCTAGTGACACGCTCAGGGATCCCACTGATTCGGCATTATGGTGAGTTGAATGATTTAATTTTATATTACAATGTAATAATAGAAATAATGCGCTTCAATCATCCTGACACCATAACAACCATGGTGCCGGGATGATTGAAGCGTTAACACCAGGCGTTTGGAGTATCTTTATCTGCTGATTGTTAAACTTTCTAGAATACACATATTTCTATTGTGTAGGATCTGGGGCTGCTGTCCCGTCATTCCCCTCTCCCCCTTTCCTTCTCCCCCTTTCCTTCTCCCCCTTTCCTTCTCCCCCTTTCCCTCTCCATCCCTCATTCATCTCAGACTCTAACCACACCCTCTTGAGCCACGCCCATTTAAGCCACGTCCACTTTCACTCAATCCACGCCCACTTTTCCTGTAAGCCACGCCCATTTTTCGCCGCTGCGCGCTTCGCACGCCACACTTATAAATGTTTTTGCTAAGCCACGCCTACAAACGAATGCCCCGCCCCCTAATTATTGTACAGCTCTGCCTACAGCCAAAAAAGTGTCCCACATATTTTTTTTGCAATGTTGGCAACTATGCACGTGCCGGAAATGTGACTGTTTTTGTAAACTGGTAAATCTATGGGTTTACTTCTGCTTTAATCCTCTTTTTCTCCAGACACAAATGGTGCCCATGCAACGACCCTAAAGTGAATAACTTTCCACAATTACTATTTATATAAATAAAATCAGTTCAGGTATGTTTACAGATTCTCTTGTATTTAACAATTTCTTGGTGTGGACTTATCATGCATGGTTCATTTATATAGCCCCCACGCCCAGTAAAAAAAAAAAAAAGGTAGGTTAAAGAGGAAAAAATAAATACAAGAAAAAAGTAAAAAAATATCTTACATTCCATTTCCAGGATGCTTGCCCAAGCAAAGGGTGACCTCACTGGGCCTGCTACTGGGATCCTGGGGGAGGTGAGCATCCCAGATCCTCTGAGAATGCAGAGTACAATGTGGCAGTGTGTCCATTTACTCACCAGGTTCAGATGCAGGCACAAGCCCCTCCAGTTCCTTTTCCCTCCCAAATTCCTAGATTCCTGGACACATCCAGAGAAGACACATTTCTGCACATTCCTGGCATGTCATCTTTGGCCTTGGATGCCTCCAGCTGTACCCCTTTGTTACCAGCACTACCCTGGACTTTACTGTGATGGACACTGTCTATGAGGCTAATCCCAAGTAGCTGTGTTCTTTAGAGTTTTCTCTGTTGATAAAGAATCTTACAGAGCCTATGCTATGCAGTCACATGTTACTTGATTAAGCCGCTGCCTCCAACAGACAAAACTCTATCACTTAGTTTGGTAGATAAAGGCTTTGTATAAGTAACCCCCACCTCCACAGGGTTAGCTGGGCAAGTGATCTGGACAGGCCCTCCACTGTCAGTACCGGTGTGTGTGATCAATCAGGCCAATAAGATACAGCTTTTCAACTACTACCAGAACAATGCAGTTACAGTGGGGTGACACTTCATCTTTGGTCCTTGGATGCCTCCAGCTGTACCCCTTTGTTACCAGCACTAACATGTACTTTCTATGCAGCCACATTTTACCCCGACCGAGCCTTGGTGACAATGCTGTGAAGAGTCCATGTTAGTGCAGTTTTCATAATCCGTCTTCTGTTATTCTGCAGTGTTTGCATATTGCCATCTTGAACCTGTTTTGTGACAATTTAGTAAATGGCGAGAGATCCCCCTGAAGACACGTGACCCTGTGTCGACACACGTAGGGGAGGAGCGAGGACGGTGAAGGCACCCGGACACTTACGAGGAGCAAGTGGTCAATCGGGTATACAGCGGTTTTGCAGCTCTGCGGGACTTTTTTATACACCAATGTCATTTACAGTCTGGAAGCACCAGCAACATGTGAGTACCCTGTTTTCTTTTAATAAAAATCTAAACTTTTAAACGGTATAAGCACTATTGGCGTCCCTTTCTATTTACATGTACTCTGATGCTGGCCATTGAGGGGGAGATTGCTGGAAGGTTGAAGGAACCAGCTGACCTGAATCCATCTCATTGAGCCCTGGAGTGGCTCACAGGCGTTTTTTGACCCAACTTAGGTGAGGGGTTACATTCTCTGAGGTGAGCCTTTACCCAATGGGGGGGAGCATGAGTGGAATATTTTATTATGCATTCACAAGGACTATATTCATCATTTTTATATAGTGCATGTCATATCACATCATATACTATTGTATCTTGTGTTTTTATGTTTTGAAATATTATTATTGGCATACAATTTATTGAATTGGTATTCACTTGGATGGTCATACGCAGCGCAGCATTTTATATGAGATTATTATAGTTACTCTCTATCTCATCATTTAGCTGATTACCTATTCTGTTACAACAGTAGCGCATTCTAGCAGGATTTAGGGCACCCTGCTCTTCCAGGCCCAGTGATGTCACCCTTGCCTAAAAGAAGCTAGATGTGGTTTTACATTTTTATCCTATGTAGGCTCTGCCATTTAGACCTATAGAAGAGGAGCAGTTCTTCCACTGAGAAGACAATTCTGCAAGTTTAGACTGATACACATTATTATGCTGTTTCTAGGTAGTAATGTAAGAGAGAGCTACAATGTAACTAGAAGATTGTACAAAGAAACTTTTAGAATTATTATGTCCTGCTAGCCAATTAAGTTAATCCCATACTAATTTCTTTACCTGAATTTTCAGGGGAGGTCTTTCAATAAACAGTACTTTCCGAACAAGCATTTTCTTTCCACTTTTCAATATACACAAAGCAACAACTTCAATAAGATTGTGGTTTATGATTTCCTCTTCATATTGTGAGGCATATAGGTTCACTGGGATTTGTTTTTCTGTACAAATTTAAAAGAATTACATATTAGAGGTCTGAGCATTGTACATTACTATTTATTTTTATTTTCCACTGTAATAAGACAACCTCCATCTAACTTTGTGACATCACAGAATGTCAAATTGTGTTTTTATCACTCACTTTATCAGGAAAGCTAGCTGTTTACTGAATGGTGATGCTACTGACTCACACAGTTGAGGTGAGATGACATCACGTGACCCCACTCCCTTGTGACCTCATTGACTGGGGGCATGCTGGCTCGATGATGTCATAAGGGATGGGGTCACCCGGTGATGTCACAGAGTGGCCCGTCCCTTAGTTATTTAAGAACTGCCAGATGGCAGACCTATCAGATGGAGGGAGCCTTCATCGGGTGCAAAACTCTTTTTTTTCCCTTAGGGTCGGGCAGTAGTGGCGAGCATCATGATTGACGATGGATCTACTTGGGGGGACATTTATTTTTGTTTTTAAATAAAGAACTTGTTAAAAACTGTCTCCTTTGTTTTTTACTCTACACGATTTTTTGGGTGAATGAGTAGGGGTACTAAGTACCCCTACTCATTCACATAGGGGGGCCGGAATCTGGAGGCCCTCTTGTTAAAGGGGGCTTCCAGATCCTGATAAGTCACCCCCCGCACCCCAACAACCAACGGGAAAGGGTGGCATAGCCCCCCGCCTCAAAGCACCCCAACATGTAAATGGTATGTGGCCTTGTATGGTTCAAGAGGGGAGCACTCGCTCATCCCTCCCCCCTTTCCTGGCCTGAGGGGTGCATGCTCAGACAAGGGTCTGGTATGGATTGTGAGGGGGGACCCCACGCTGTTTAAAAAAAATAATAATTGGCATAGGGTTCCCCTTAAAATCTATACTAAACCTAAAGGGCCTACTATGGATTGGGGGGCCCACGCAGGTTTAAAAAAAGTTTTTAATGCCGGCATTCTTTTGTTTACATTCAGCAGTCAGCGGGGAATCAGCTGATGAGTCATCGGTTGTTGAGGACGTGGCGGCTGTCTTCTCCTTAACAACCGGCTATTCAAAGTTTGTTGTATTCAAAGCTATTCCTATTAGAAAAAACACAAAACGCATCCAAAATGAATGCAAAAATTCATAAAAAACACAACACTTGCATTTTTTGGTGAGGGTCCATTGAAGTCTAATAAATGCAAAATGCAATCTGCTGCAGGAAAAGAAGTCCCTGACTTTCCAAAAACGCAGCGGCTGAAAGACACATAGATGTGCACGTGTCCCATAGGAAGCCATGTTAAATTGTAGAACTGTAGTGCATTTCAGCATACCCCTCCCCCCAAAAAGCATAGCCTAAAATGGTTGTCACAGGATCAAGTGTCCCTTCCGGAACATTGTGCATTTCCCATCAAATTATCCCTTCGGTGACAACACTATAATAGTGAATGTGAATCTCCACAGCTGGGAAAGAGATTGCAATAAAAGCTTGACAGAGGTCTCCTACTCCACGAAAAAAAAAAAACATTTTCTTATTATATATAGTACTTTAAACACAGACACATAAAATCATAGCCTGCATGTGTCAAAATATTACAGTGCTTAGGACAAGGAATTGTTAATGATTAGTGAGAAAAGGTTAATATGTGCCATATACTGTACAGTTATCATAATAATTGTATATATTGTCATTCCCTTTATATCAATTAGATGGCTTGTAAATCAAAGTTATACTCAGCGGTACAGACATGTAAATGTTATATACTATGCATTGTAAAATTCTACATTCATATTACACTTAAAACATAATATCAGCTACAAAAATTGTTGTTTTGGATAGAGTAGGGAAGAGTTACATCTTCGGTCAGGCTTTAGTGCCATCTGTGTCCCTATTGGAAAGATTTCATGTCAGGGACAGACGCAATGTGAAATCTCTTTAGCAGGGAGACAGACAATGAGCATTTATTATTAGAATGAGAAAACGTTAAAACTTCCGACAATGTTTTATTGCTAACACAAATGGAAATCGAAGTGCCACGCCACTGCTAAGAGGTCCACATAGAACTTGATTCCAAAATGGCTGCCAAACCATCCGCTGACAAGGTCTATGCTTGTAATCACACTGGAAGAAATAACATTAACTACTTGCCCTCCAGAAGGTTTGACCCCCTTCATGACTAGGCCATCTTTTACAGTTCTTTTTTAGGGTTGGAAATCGCGCTGGACTGACTCAATCAGTTGTGGGTCAATGGCTGGGTGATGTTGGGGGCAGATAGGAAGAGTTCTCTTCTGATGCTTTCTGCTCCACTATACCAGACAAAGGTGGTTAGCCCTTTTTTGGGGGCCTGGGCTGCTGCCTTTGGGTACGGCCTTGAGGTTGTTTCCACATGTGCTAGTAGAGGTAGAGGTTCGCCACTGAAAACACAGAGCATTCCGATTTTGGTGTCACAGACACA
The DNA here is from genome assembly GCF_042186555.1 of Aquarana catesbeiana. Classification (NCBI taxonomy): domain Eukaryota; kingdom Metazoa; phylum Chordata; class Amphibia; order Anura; family Ranidae; genus Aquarana; species Aquarana catesbeiana. The sequence goes on from NC_133335.1 coordinate 187,504,479, forward strand.
ACCATTTGGGATTTTCGCCATCAGCAGACAGCAGCAGCCCTGAGGAAGGGGGAGTCTTTTACCCCCGAAACACGTTGGCTTGACCATTTGTTGCTACTTTTAATAATTGATCTTAAATTGACCTCTCTACTTGCATTTCATTGGAGATTGTGTGCTCCTTCCTTTTCTACCTCTACTATCTTTTGTAGTTCAGGCTCTGCACTACTTTAACTGGCGATTGCACGGTCATGCAATATTGTGCGCAGAAAAGGTTTATATTATTTTTTCACACAAATAGAGCTTTCTTTTGGTGGTATTTGATCAACCCTGGTGTTTATTTTTCATTACATAAAGAAAAAAGACTAAAAATTGGGGGGAAAAAAAACTATATTTTTTAAAAATTTCTGCTATAAAACATATCCAATAAAAAATTAATTAACATGTATTCCGCTACATGTCTTTGGTAAAAAAAAAAATAGCGATAAGTGTATAATATTTGGTTTCTGTGAAAGTTATAGCATCTACAAACTATGGTATATATACTGGAATTTTAAAAATTTTTTTTTAAATTTTTTATACTAGTAATGACGGTGATCAGCGACTTATAGTGGGACTGTTATAGTGTGGCAGGCAATATGACCCTAGTTGATGCTGGCTGGCTGGGGGTACACTAACTGACAATGACACTAATAGTGACACTGGCTGGAAAGGGGTTAACATCTAGGGGCGATCAAAAAGTTAACTTTGTGCCTTACAATGTGTAATGTGTGTAATATGTGTTGCTTTTACTAATCGATCTTGTTTTTTTTTCCTTCTTTGCTGAGCTTTGCTGAGCTCTGTCAGTGTACAGAGCTCTGTGTTGTTTACAACACAGAGCTCTTTTCCATGAACAATGGAGCCGGGGCCTGATGATCGGCTTGTGCTGTAATCAGCTTGTGCATGCGTGCCCCCTACCCGGAAGCGTTGATCATGATCCAGTTCACTTCTAGTCCATTCACATTGTTTTTAATCAAGTATTGATGAAGGGGGCGCTTTTGAACCCCTGAAATGCTTTGGCTACTCTTAGGCTTGTCCTCCTGACTTTTATTGGAATAAAGATGTATCTGGACATCTTAGACGTGGTGTGACACTTCAAATTGCATTTTTTTTACATTACACTATAAGCCAGTCTGCCCAGGTATCAGATTATTTACATTAACATCAATACTTTAAGATAGCAATACCAAGATGACTAAGATGACCACCATAGGTCCAGTGCTATTTTTCCACTTTCATTAACTATAACTTTATTGCTGTCTGTGTTGTAAACAACTATTGATGCTCACCCTCTGTTTAAAAAGAGCAATGTTGCTTTCTAAAACTTACCAGTCCATCATCTCTCTCTACCAACACACTTGGTCAAGCCATGATGAAGGGAGTCTGTAAAAACCCCTGAAATGTTTTGGATGTTTACTGCTTTGGATAGTTATGATAGGACAATTTGCTTCTGAATTCTGAGAACATTGGTACGATGCTCTTGTGTCCTCTAAAACCCCAGCAGCCAGGCAGTGTTGAGCAGTTCATCCTCAAAGTGCACTGCAGAAGCTCCAATGTTGATTTTTCAGGAGCTCAGTTCACCTTGCTCCCTTTTCCAAACTCTTGCTCTGTTCTTACATTACAAAAAAGAAGGCTGGAAGGCTGCTGAGTCAGTGCTGAGAGGTGGGAGCTTGGTGAGCTGAGTTCCTAAGAAAATACTTTTGTATTTTTGTGCTTTTGCTATGAAATTGAGGATACATTTCTCCACAGTGCCTGTAGTTTCAGAGGTTAGGGGTGGCTTTTTAAAGCTCATTTACTGCCTGTTAAGAATATGAAAATACTCTATTAATAGCCTAGTCACAGGTTGAGGTTAAAGCCCAGGTAGACTTGTTTTAGTTTTTAATAACCTTAATAAGAGTAGATACTTCTTTAAGGTTTTTATTGCTGTCTGTGACCCCATTGTGGAGATTTCACTTCACTGCCGATCCTTGTGCCAGTAATCTGTAATCTGTACCTGTGAGGTTTGTCGCAGTAAGTGGGCTTAGCACTATATGACCATATAGTGTGACCAAACCCCCGTATTTTTTGAATATGTTCAGGTGTTTTTAACTAGCCTTGCAGGAAATGTCATTCTTGTATGTGTGCGCTTTAAAATATTTTGTACTGTTTGTAGGTCTTATAGCAGCACCATCTTGAATTTAAACGCATTGTAGAGTGTGTCCCCCAAATATGTACTTGTATATTGGAAGTGAGGTCAGACATTCCCAATCAGAACACAGATTGCAAATAAAGATATGACAAAGGCTTTATCCCTTCAATGCTCTGTCCAAGATTGTGGCTGATGGGGTATAAGAGCAGTTCTATACATCCCACATTAATGTTTCAAAAAGTTGCTTCTCCAGTATGGAGTAAGAATGTCCTGCAAGACAGAAGAAAGGTCATCACCTACATTCCTCAAGATTAGCTCAGAAAGACATGGTGAGGGGCAGGAAGGAGTGTGGATGGATGGGAGGAGAACAGAAGAAAGGGAAGAGTGAAAGCAAGAGAGCTAGTAGCTGAATGGAGGGTACTGGGTGAAAATGTCACTGACATGGACCTTGGGTATTGCAGTGATAACAGGGACTGCAATGGGTGGGGTCTGCAATACCTGTCATGAATCCGAACACTGCAGAAAATGGAATTCCCATACTAATAGTACCAAGGTCATTTCTTTTTTTTTTTTGTTTACAAAAGTTTTATTTGGAAGTTTGGATGAACAGACATTAGGTATAAAATGACATCAAAATATTGCATTAAAGTGATTAGTTGTATACAATGAAGGATGATATTTAACATCGTATAACAGATGTGGTTATATATAATGAACGAATGTTAATATATATATAAATAAAGAAAAAAAAAGTAAGATATAACACAGCATCCTCATAAGGCAATGAGAGAAGATGATAATATTATGTTAAAGACAGTTAGGTTGGGTTCCAATAGGCCCATTTCTTTTTGTGAATATGGATAGTATCATTAAGGGTGTGATAAATCCATTCAGATAGTCTAAGGAGTTCCATTCTATTTATTACTTGTTGCCATGACAAATTAGTGGATTTCCAATTATAGGCCGTCATCCAGTGTATGGAACTGCACAGGGAGTGGAACAGTCTCAGACAGGGGGTAGGTATGCCTGGTATATTAGCATATAGCAAGCATATCTGAGGGGAAAGGGTGATTTTTTGTCTTGAGGATTGTTCTATTAAATCAGATGCTTTGTGCCATATACTGTTTATATGGCTGCAGCTCCAAAAAATGTGTAAGAGGGTACCAGAATCCGAGCATCCCCTAAAACAATTGGGGGAGATGGATGGGTAGAAAGTGTGAAGTTTTGAAGGGGTAAGGTACCATCTAGAAAAAATCTTAATTGGAGTTTCTCTAAAGGTGATAGCTCTATTACATTTGCGTAAATTTTCTGACATGGAGTGCCAATCCTCAACATTAATCGAGACATCCATATCCTCTTCCCATTTGAGCATTTGAGTAGATTTATCTGGTACTCCAACACAATTAATATAATTATACAACCTGGAGATAAGGCCTCTGTCTCTAGAGGATAAAATACATATATGTTCAAAGGTTGTGTATGAAGGGTGTGTTTTTAGTGCAAAATATTTAGCATAGAAGGATTTGATTTGCTAGTATCTTGGGAATTCCTCAGCAGGTAAATTGTGTGTGGCTTGAAGTTCGGGGAATGAGATAAATTCCCATTTTTGCTGAAGAGATCTCAGTGTAATTAAATTTTTGTCAATCCAGGTAGAGAAAGATTGTCTGTTATTATAGGCACATATGAATCTAGGATCACCTAAAAAGGAGGCTAAAGGTGGTGTGTCTGAGGAGAGTTTGTAAATGTCTTTATATTTAGTCCATAACTGATAAAATTGAGCTATTATAATGTTTTGTTTCATAAGTCTGCTATATGACATAGAGTTGGACCATAGAATTCCCTGTAAATGGAATGGGAGGATTGAGATGGATTCAAACAGCTTCCATGGGGTGTTTATTGAGGGAGTGAACCATTGGGTAAGTTGTGTAAGTCTTGTGGCTAGATAATAAAGCCACAAATTTGGAAGGCCTAAGCCACCCATAGTATGTGGTCTATGCATTAATGCATAACTGCATCTTGGTTTTTTATCTGCCCATATGAATTTGTTGATTTCTCTTTGAAGGGAAGTCAGTTTAGATTTGGGAACATTGATAGGTAGGGCACGAAAATAGTACAGAAGTTTAGGAAGAATCGTCATCTTGATAGCACATATTCTACCAAGGAAGGAAATATGAAAGGAAGACCATGATTTTAGGAGGGATGTGATGTGCGAGAACAATGGGATATAATTAGATTTATACAAAAGGTTGTGAGATGAGGAGATTGTGACACCTAGGTATTTGAATGAGCTGGAACACCAATCAAATGGAAAATTTTTTAATAATAGGGATTGGAGATTTTGGGAATAATTAATTGGTAAGGCAGAACATTTATTGGAATTGATTTTGAGGCCTGAGATGGATTGGAAAGATTTAAGTTCTTTTAGGAGGGATGGAATAGAAGTGAGGGGGTCTGTGAGGAATAGAAGAGCATCATCTGCGTATAGACTGAGTTTGAATTCTCTATCACCCTTAGTGTAGCCTTTTATATCGATGCTATTCCTAATCTTGTGGGCTAAGGGTTCAATTGCCAAAGCGAACAATAGAGGTGAAAGGGGGCATCCCTGTCTGGTGCCTCTACTGAGGGGGAAAAAATCAGAGTTATGTCCTGGGAGTCTAATTCTAGTTTGAGGGTTGTGGTAGAGTGCATTAAAACCTTGTAAGAATTTTTCTGAAATTCCGTATTTGGGTAATAGATCATTTAGATATGACCAGCTAACGCTGTCAAACGCCTTATGAATATCTAGACTGAGAAGGCATAATTTGTGGGAGGTTAGATTGGCATCTTGGATAATATTGGTAACTAGTCTAGTATTATCGACTATCTGTCGACCGGGGATAAAACCGGTTTGGTCTATATGTATTAGATTGGTAATGACTGCTGCTAGTCTGTCTGAAAGCAATCTACCAAAAATTTTAAGGTCATTGTTAAGGACTGATATAGGTCGGTAGTTTTGGGGTAGAGAATGATCTTTAAGTGGTTTGGGGATAAGGGAAAGGTTTGCTAGAAGCATTTCATCCGGGAAATGATTACCATTGAGAATATGGTTAAAGAGTTTGGATAGATATGGGGTTAGGAGGGAGGAATATTTTTTATAGTATGAAGATGAGAAGCCATCTGGGCCAGGGGCAGTAGATGTTTTAAGAGATTTAATAATTTTGCTTATTTCTGCTTCTGTGCATGGCGCGTTAAGGGATTCTATTTGAAGAGCATTAAGAGTAGGTAGTTGAATGTTGTCTAGCCATGATTTAGAATGTTGGTCAAGAGATGGTTGTGGGCTACAAAGTAAGTCTTTATAGAAGGAGGAAAAGATTTCCAGCACCCCTTGTGGATGAGTAATCATATTTCCAGAATGATCTCTAAGCTTATATGTATGAGGGGGTTTATGATCATGGTTGATTTTTTTGGTGAACATGGCAGAAGGGGAGTTACTGTGTAGTAAGAATTTAGCTTTTGAGAATCTTAAGGATTTTTCTGTGTTTGCTGATAATATTTGATCTAGAGCTTTGCGTTTATCTTGAATTTGTTTTGTGACTTCTTGAGAGGAGTTTTGTTGTAACTTATTGTAGAGAAGGTTTAGATCTCTGGTAAGATTTTTTATGTTTGTGAGTTTTTCTCTGTTTCTTTTGGCCGCTATGCTGATTAGATGGCCGCGTAGAACTGCTTTGTGTGCTGTCCAGAGAGTTGTGGGGGAGATATCATCAATAGCATTTTCAGTGAAGTAATTTTCAATGTGTGAAGAGATAGTTTGTGTTATTAAAGGGTCAGTTAGAATAGAATCGTTTAGTCGCCAATTGTAAGGGGAAGGAGAGAGACCTATGTGAGATGTTTCAAAGTAGGTAATATCATGGTCAGACCAGGGGCAGGGATGGATTAGGGCATTGGAAGAATTAGCCAATAATATGGGTGTACAAAAGATATAATCCAGTCTAGCATAGACGTCGTGGGGGTAAGAATAGTGTGTATAGGCCCTAAGCCCTACATTGTGGGATCTCCATGAGTCTATAAGTTGAAAATTATTTAAATAACGGTTTATAGACTTGGAGAATGCTTTAGAAGAGGGGGAAGTTTTACTTCTGTCTAGGGTTGGGTGTGCAGTTAGGTTAAAATCGCCCCCTAGAATTATATGAGGTGAGCTGTATTGGTCAAGCTTATCAAAGAAATTTGTGAAAAAGGTAGATTGAGATTCGTTTGGAGCATAGACTGAAGCTAATGTTATTGCTTTATTATCAACAAGACCTTTGATGATAATATATCTACTATCAACATCTTTATATATGTTTTGTATGTCTAGGATAATGGTGTTGCGTTTAAATATGGCTACACCTCGAGTTTTATTGTGGAAGGTGGTGTAATAAAACTGATTGTATGTCTTGTCAAAATAATTGGGGTGGCTATTGGATGAAAAGTGGGTTTCCTGCATGAGGATAATATCTACTCCCAATCTTTTATAGTGTTGGAAGGCTTTTTTACGTTTGTGGGGTGAGTTAAAGCCCTGGACGTTATGTGATATTACTCTAAGGACCATTATATGTAAGTGGGGTAATAAGCTGAATAGAATCCAACTTGAGCATGAGATGTGCTATATACCAAAATATTTTTGGTGTGTGTTTGGTAAGTGAAATATTAATGTTTCTGAAATAGAGGGGATAAAAGTAATGTGAGAATACAAGGAATATTATGTATAGTAAAACATACCATGAGAGTGATGTGCCATAATAAGAGCAATTATACCAACATTCAGATCTATGTGGTCGTAAGATGTCATGAAAACTTCCATTTTTTAACAAAAATATGTTTTTTGCCTTAAGGGCAATAAAATTGTGAAAAAACAAAATATAAAATAGTAACAAAGGGACAAGAAACATCCTGTCACTAATAAATGAATTAACTTCAAGAGGACAATACAGTCCTAGTCCTGCGAGTGCCACCAGGCGCGACAACAAAAATCAGTGGCGTCGCAACTGATAACACAAGCAGGAATGGGGGACAATCCAGCGGCGGCGGATGTCACAGGCCTTAATACTGAGATAATTTAAAGTTTTAAATACAAAACCATATAAAGTAACCAGGGGGGAGATGAAAATTGCAAAGAATGGGGGGGGGGAGGGGAAAGGGGGGAGGAAGGGGGGGGAAGGGGGAGGGAGGGGGGAGGAGGGGGGGGGAAGGGGGAGGGAGGGGGGAGGAGGGGGGGGGGAGGTAAGGTACCAGATGGGAGGCGGTGTTGTCACCTCCCGTCTCAATGATATGTATGAGAGATATCAAATAACTTATAACTCTAAACGAGGGAGGAGGTTTAAAATGAAAGTCTGTTCAGACAAACAAAATGAAAGAATAAAGAAAATCCCTCTCTCTTCTTCCCTTTTCCTCTTCTTTCTTCTATCCCAAATTCTGAGGGGGATATGTGTTGCTGGGGACTTCTCGACATCGTCCGGGAGGAAAGGAAAGAGCAATTCAAGATGCCAATTGGACAAGGACAAACTTGGTGGCAGTCAATTGGATCATGTTGTGTGAGCGTGAAAATCCATCCTCAAAATGGAAAAAAGGAATAAAGAAAAAATAAGTCACTTCCCCCTGTCAACATTACGAGAGGAAAAAAAAAAAAATTCCTATACAACAGAAAGTTGAAAATGTGTTGTATGTGGTCATGAGGGGTCCTCTTGAAATGGTTGACGCCATCTTCTTTGGTTGTTTGCGATTCGTCTGGAGGAAGGAGTGGACCAAATCGGGGAAGGTCTAGGAGATGATGGGAATCTGTTGGGTGGTTCTGGGTCCAGAAGGCCCAACTTTACAAGCAGTTCTTTGCCTTCAATAATATTGTAGACTGTGTATGTGGATCCATTGTATGGGATAGTGAGCTTGAATGGAAAGCCCCATCTATATTTTATTCTTGCTGCTTGTAAGATGCTAGTGACATCTTTCATCCTGCGTCTTCTATCTAGTGTAGCAGGGGAGATATCTGGGTATATCTGCAGCTTTTTACCATCAAGAGAAATGTCAGGAGAGTTTCTTGCAGCACGCATGATGTCCTCTTTAACCAGGAAGTCTTTCATGCACATGATAACATCTCTGGGTGGCTTGTCAGGGGTGGGTTTAGGGCGTAGTGCCCTGTGGATCCTATCACAGACAAATGCTGATAAAGGTTTATCTGGTAGAAGGTTATGAAATATTTTAGAAACTGTAGGCATAAGGTCTGTGACCGATTCTGGAACGCCGCGTAATCTGATGTTATGGCGCCTATTTCGGTTATCAAGATCTTCAACCTGGGCTTGCATAAATGCAAAGCTGTCCGCTAATGTTTCATAATCCTTTCTTAGATCATTATGGGCCAGCGACAGTTCATCATGTTTTGTTTCTAGTATGTCAGTACGAGTGCCAATACTAGCAATCTCTTGTGACAGGGCTGTAGTGGATTTATGGACCTCACTTTCAATCTTGTCCACTAACTGCTCAAAAATGGTAGTCAAACTAGCATCTAAGTCAGCTTTGGAGAGGGGAGATGTGTACTCACTGATCCCAGCGTTAGATGAGAGGCTGGATGGGATGGATGCAGATTTCCTTGAGGCCGCCTGTGAGCTGGCGCCGGCGCCATCTTGGGACATTCTCCTGTGCTTTCTGTCTGCAGCGTCCAGCAGAAAGTTAGTTAAGTGGTGTTTGGAACATTTAAAATGTCCCGATTCTCTTCCAGGCATGGACCGCTGTGTACTCAAGCGGATGGTGTCACTTTCGCCTGGGTATGAGCGATGTAGCCCTGGTGTTTTAGGCCTGTGATAACCGGGACCAACGGAGCTGTGATCACCCACGTCTGTTCCGCATCGCGCCGCGCATGCGCCCCCCACCAAGGTCATTTCTGGTGGCATCATAGTCAAATGAACAACACAATACTGGGAGGTAGTTACCTGTATGCATTACATAGCTTAAATTTTGACAGGAGTTAATTAATTAAACATAACTTTAAATATGAAACAATGTTACCTTTCTTGGGTGCCAGTGTGAAAGATGTCTGATCTGAAAATAATTCAGCTATTGGCTTGCCAGTGTACTCAATAGAAGATGAGCTTAATTTTACGTTTAGGCTCTGAGTCTTTTTGCCAGTGTTCGTCAGGGTTAGAGTTAGACTTATGTCATCGCCAAATGCCGTGGATGATATCAGCTCAAACTTTCCATCAATGTCTAGCTTTTCTTTCACAGTTTCAGCCTCATCAAGATCAGTTTCACCGTTCCTCTTTTTGCGACGTTTCTTTCCAATGCCTCTTTTGCTAAGGCCATCCTTATTAATGATCCCCATTTTTATCAGCTTTTCACGCGCTTTCAAGTAAATGGCCCTTTCCTCAGGTGATCCTAAAACAGAACATCAATCATATTTCTTTAAAAATTATTAATATAGCTTTTTTTTTTTGCTTCATCTGCACATTTTTCATATATTACTAGAATATTTTTTAATATATAGTGCCATAATCTCTGTAGTGTCGTATAAAATGATAGTGATATTAGCAATAAAAAGGAAAAAATAGGAGCAAGGGTCATGCACGTAAGAGCTTAGGGTCTTCGTGAATAAGGAGAAGAATATTAGTTAAAAAATGCATGTGCTAATTCCATCAGGATTTAACTGAATTCAAGAGTTGCCTATGCAGACTTTAATAGCATACTCTATTTGGCCACTGAGAGCAGATATGTATACTTGGTATTTCTGGGTATGGGAAGAATGCAATTTACTCCCCTTCCTCTCACGTGACAGCAATGGTGCTTTGTTATTGGCCCAGTGTTGTCACTTGACAGGGGGTCCTTAACCCTGTTTAGGCTACCAGGTCTGCCATCCTCACTTACTTTGGTATTAATATTTTTTCCAACAAGTGGGAGCACGTACTGTATAACTTGAACCTAGTATTTCATTGAGTAAATTTTCTAAGAAACGTGTGGACTGCTCCTGGAAATTACGGTGGCAGCAGGAAAAGTATTGGAGAGACACAAAGAAAATTAGGAAGATCCCCTTAACCACTTGCCTACTTGGCAACTTCACCCCCTTCCTGCCCAGGCCAATTTTGCTTTTAGCGCTGTCACACTTTGAAATGTACCCATATCAAATTATTATAATTTTTTTCACACAAATTGATTTCTTTTGGTGGCTGCACTAATAATCAGGATACTGATGATCAGTGTAGATGTCCCCTTTCACACTACTTGGTTACTGGCACTCCTCTCCTCTCAGCAGTGACTGAGTGAGGAAAGGAATGCCGATAACCGGCAACTGTGTTTACATGTGATCAACTGTGATTGTATACAGCGTTCACGTGGTAAAGATCCACTGTGATTGGCTCTTTACCCTGATTTGTGTTCACAGAGTGCTCCGTATATGCGCTGCAGCGTGTGCGCACGCAGGGGGGTGCAGTTTTAAGAGGATATCAATAGACGCCCTCCCAGAACTGGACGACCACGCTGTAGCTGTCATTTGGCTATAGCATGGTCGGGAAGTGGTTAAAGGCATCTGTATGATCAGAGAAGAAAAGCTATTGCCACCATTCACCTGGTTTACAGACCATAATATGGGGGAGATCACAGTGAAAACAGTTTTAATTGCAGTTAAAAAACAGAGTGGGGCTAAGTGCTAAGGAGCCGGATGGACCAACAAGTATCAGATGCAGTTGTATAAACCCCCTGGGAGGCAAAGTAATACAAACCAAGAACAAAAATTAAAACAGCGCACTGAAATTTAGCAATAGTTAGTAGCTACTAGCCAATGATGTAGGGAAATCATGTCCACCAAGAGGTTAGTAAACAATGCAATGCTGTCCATTATTGAAGAAAAAAAAGTCTTTAAAAGTTACAAAAGTGTGTAACAACGTATAAAACAACCGCCTTATGGTGGTATAGGCTCACGGGTATATCAACGCTTTCTCACCAGACCTGTGGTAATGTCTCCTGGTGGGATGTAGAGAACACAATGTGGTTGTAGATTGCTTGCTCAATGGTCCCAGAGTGAGCAACAAGGTAGTGCTAGTAATCGACCCGCAGGGTTCTCTGGTCAAAGCCGCTGTTGTATGCGGACACTGTCTGCAAGGTAACCATCAGGTAACCAACAGTGTGGCCGATCTCTAGGGTCACGATGTCTGCGATCAGAAATGATGTCACCACTGGGCCAGATGTAACGTCCATGGAACCAAAGTGTAGATGATGACTGAGAGGACCCAAAAAAGCCAGCCTGGTGCGTACTGTGGGACCATCGAGCAGGCAATCTACAACCACACCATGCTCTCCACATCCCACCAGAAGATTTTACCATGGGTCTAGTGAGAAAGTACTGTATTCCTATACACCCTCATATGGTGGTTGTTTTATATATTGTTACACACCTTTGTAACCATTAAAGACTTATTTTTTTTCTTCAATATTGGACAGCATTGCATTGTTTTTTAACCTCTTCTTGGACAAGATTTTCCTACATCATTGGCTACTAACTATTGCTCAATTTCAGTTCGCTGTTTTCATTTTTATTTTATTTACCGTTATCCTATTTAAATGTAATGTTGTGACAAGGATAGACATTGTAAAGCCATTGTTTTTCCCCTGAATAGGGGGCAATCTCATGTTCATTATTTAAAAGAACTATACTAAGAAAATATGGAAGCTAATATTGCTGACCTTCCCTTCTGGAAATGCTACTTGCCCAGCTGTAATCCTGATTCCAATGGCTTCATTCATTTCGGAGACATTGATATGTACAGTAACTGCAGTTCCAGTGTTCTGACTCTAATCTGACTTTGTAATCTGTATACATGTTCCACTTTAAGGACTGAGAATGCTAGCTGTTACTGTTAGAACAGATCTGTAATGGCAGTCTCTGTAAAGGGTTCCTTTAGAAGAAAATAGGAGGTGGTGTGAAAATTCCAGAGATTGGTGGGTTTATGTGCAGCTTACTTACTGCTAGAAGTTGTCCACCTTAAGATTCTGGAAAGCAAAGGTCCACTAACATTCCAAAAATGGTATCTATTTCTGTGATGGTGACTAAATGCTCACCTGTGAGGTTAGAGAAAACATCACTCAATTGTCGAGAATTTCTGTATTCATGTCTTTCCCCTCCTCCTGTATCAGCTTTTACTGTTTATACAGAGAAGGCAAGGATTGTTTGCTGCTCTGCACAATGTTTATATTCATTTTACTCTTTAAAATTCTTTTCAATAAAAACGATTGAAAGAGAATTTTTTTTTAAATAAAAAATAAATAAAATGGTATCTTTAGCTATGCATCTACTGGTAGCATGGATTCTGAGTGAGCTACAGTATGTGTGCTGGAGTGCAGATCCCACTGGTGGCATGACACTGGTGAATGAGATGTATGTGCTGGAAAGCAGATCTCACTGGTGACATGGATACTGGGGTATAAGATGTGTGTGCTGCAGTACAGATCCTACAGGGGGTATGGATACTGAAGAGTAGGCAGTGTGTGTGTGTTGGGTGTAACTGCTTACACAGATACTAGGGAGTGAGTTGCGTGCTGGAGTGCAGATTTAATTGGTGGTTGCCTGAATGCCATGCTAATTAAACGGTTTCAATGCTTTTGACCTACTGATCTGAAACTTGTGCAACTCAGAAATTTTGACTTTACCCTGACTTCACTAGTTGCCTGCTTGCAGAGTATTTAAGAAAGATGTAAAGCCAGAGGCAACTAGAATTCCCAGGGCCGCTGATAGGCCAGTGCAACTGGCCCTGTTGTACCGTGCCCGGCCAGCAGGGGAGTCCGGGTAAGCTGAACAGAGAAAGAATGAATGCAGAAAAAAATAAAAATAAATTCCTCCAGCCATGACCGATCATCAACCTCCAGCACATTATGGCATTGGCAGCATGGGTGGCACTGTCTCTGCAGGCATAACGCATGTGCCGCCTGGAGACAGTGCCACCCATGTCGCCAATGCCATAATGTGCTGCAGACAGTGCCACCCATGCTGCCAATGCCATGATGTGCTGTAGACAGTGCCACCCATGCTGCCAATGCCATAACGCATGTGCTGCCTGCAGAAACAGTGCCATCCATGCTACCAATGGCATTATGCCATTGGTGGCATGAGTGGCACTGTCCGCAGCACATTATGGCATTGGCAGCATGGGTGGCACTGTCTGCAGCACATTACGGCATTGGCAGCATGGGTGGCACTGTCTGCAATACATTATGGCATTGGCATGTCCCTCTGTCAAGTCGCTGATCGCCACCATTACTAGTAAAAATATGTTGCAGAATACATATTGGCCTAAACTATTGAAGAAATTAGATTTATTTTTTTTTTTACATTTTTTTTAATGGATATGGACACTTGTAGACAAACCTGCACTTTGTTTCAAGGTGGGGTCTGGGGAAGGGCCAGGGGCAGGGACAGGGGTGGGGCTGAAGGAGGGACCAGGGGTGGGGCTTAAGGGGGGACCAGGGGTGGGGCTGAAGGGGGCCCCGTAAGGAAGGCTGTACGGGGCCCCATGATTTCTATCAGCGGCCCTGAGCATTCCCCATATTTCTCTATCAAGTGCCTAATAAGAATTTACAGCTTATTCTGTCAATAGTGATAAAGAAGGTGATCTGTTAATATAAAGTTCAGCAATGGCTGTTAGCCAACAGTGACTCTTATTTGTTCCACTTACCTTCTGGGTACTTATAGCTTTCGGTTATGTCTATTCTTTCATCGCTTCCTACAGCCTTTGTACTAATGTTTTTCCCCACATTCTCAGTGTTGGTGTACACTTTCTCCTTCACATCCTTGTCATAGTAGATCCAGGTGTTACGGTCAGCATTTACTTCTGAGTAGATAAAGGGGCCATCATGGTTCAGGTCAACGTCTCCTTCTTTAATAGCATGTACTGAGGCTGGCCCACAACAGTAAATGCCTAAAATTAAGAGGACACAATGAAAAGCCAATTTATCACAATGCTACACTAGTAACACCTAGCATTTGAAACAATTATCCTTATGTATAAATAGTACTTTTTGATGGTAACATTGTGAACTTCAGCATGTTCAGGGAAGTAGCATAAACAGTGTTTATTACATTACTTGATTAATGAGCCTGTTTTTGTGGTTCGTGCCAATAAACACATTGCCTCTCATTTTTATAAAATACATCATTATTTGAGGATAAGTAAAGGCAAAAGCTGTTTCATCCATCTTCTTTCTTTCTTTTTGTAACCTGGTATTATAGTGGTGGAAGAGAGGTAGTTGCAGAGGTAGGTACCCAGGGACACATGGATTACAAGAGACTTTTCAAAATATCGTGGCAGATAGTGGAAAGATTAGTTTGCAGGAGGGACAAAGCTATACCACAGAGTGGCTGGAAAACTGCAACTCCCACATCAGAAACACTAAAGGGGAAGGACAAGAGTGATTTTCCTGGGTTGGAGAAAGAAAAAACTCTCTTTTTCTGCTGGGAGACTGGACTGAGACAGACTGCAACCTACCTGAGAGCAGTGGAGGGAGATCGGACGCTGTTTTAGAACCCCAGAAGTAAGATCCAGACCTCAGAGAGCCTGTAGTGCAGTTAAAGGGCCTGATGCTGAGGATACCACCAGAGGTTGCAACAGATCCCTCTGCCTGGCCAGTGAAAAGAGAACCTTAGCTGACACAGGACTGGTGAGCAGCTGATGGCCAACCATAAACTAGTTTACCAGCAGAGAGACTAGGCACACTGGACCATTGTATGAATAGACTCTTAAAGGGACGATACTCCAAGCACTCCAGTGTAGGGTCCAGGGGCCCTACCTAACTGGCCAGCAGAAGGTTTAGAGCAGGAGTACTATTGATTACAGACTGTTGCTAAGGTGATCACCTATAGGCCATGTCCCTAGTTAGGGTTACCTATAGCAGGTGTAAGAAAAAGGTGCAAACTTGGACATTTACTGTTTGCTGCCTGTTCAGTAAACTGTTCAGCTGTTGCATTAACTATGTTTGATGCTGTTTGATTGTGCAGTTTATTCTTCTAATGCTTTAAAATAATGTGGGATATACTGTATATATAGCTATGTTTGGGGGTACTTATACGCACGGGTGTCTGCAAGTACTTCCTCATCCCAGCCAGATATGTCAGAGAGCACAGAGCTGCAGGGCTGCTGATAGAAATTGTGGGGCCCTATATAGACTACCTGACAGGCCCCCCCCTCAAGAAAATATTAAAGCTATATTTCGCTAAAAAATACAATAAAATCATTATTAGCAGACACAAATACAACATAACCCACAACATTCCTGTTAAATCTACAGTAAAAGATAAAACTGAGTTAAAAAATAAAAATGAAGATGAGATAAAAATATACAGGCTGAGCTCTGGGATCAGAGAGACAGAAGGTGAGAAACAACATTACAGAGATAACAAACTCAGAAGCAGAACATTAGAGCCAGAGCTGGGAGGGGGGCCCACAGGGAGGGGGATTAGTGAGGGACGACTGTCTCTTTCTCAGCAGATAAAAGCTGGCAACAGGGAGAGGGGGAGAGACCAGCTTTCAGCTGCTAGAAGAGGAGTCCTGCAACCGTCGTCCATCACTAATCCCCCTCCCTGTGTGGGCCTCCCTGTGTGCTCGGCCCCCTACAAGAGGACCGGTGGTCCCCCTCTATCAGCAGCCCTGTGGGCACAGGACCCAACACATCAAGTGGCTCATTCGGGGGTAAGCACTACACTTTTTTTAAATTTGCACTGAAGCTTGTATTCATATATATATATATATATATATATATATATATATATATATATATATAAAAAGACTCAAGTTGCACTACTCAAATTACCTCCAGAGCTGTCCCTTCAGTAATCTATTTTCATCACATGCTATTCCCTTAGATGTCTGGAGGACATACTGTGAGCAGAGGGCATCATGGGTCAACACTCATTGCGCCAGGTAATCACAACAGTGCAGTGAGCAGTGCTGACACAGCACTGAAGACTGACCAGTCTGGAAAAGTGTCAAAGTTGAAGAAGATCCTGTGCCATCACATGACCAGCCTGAAGACTTCGGAAAAGGTGAGTGGGTGTCTTCAGGGTAAGTGGGGGGGGGGCACTGGGGGGATGCAGGAGTTTGAACAGGGCCACCTTAATAGCATTATGGGCCCCTGGGCAAAGTAGGGCACTGGGGCCACTATCAGCCTGCCCTGATTTACGCAACTGCTCTCAAGAATTAAAGTATAAATAGTTGATAGAATTAAACATATATTTATTAGTACTTTTAATAAAATGTATTTTAAACAATAAGAAAACATGCTATGAATCAAAGACTAATCAACACAAAGCTCACAGTACGGGGGGGAGACAGAAATGCACAGTACATGGGGGGTCAGGAGGGCACAATACTAGGAACAGGAGGGCACAGTACAGGTTTCAGGACACTGCCCAGGACACGGCCATCCCAGGACACCTTAGTAAAAAGCGTGACTGTCCTGGCAAATCCGGGACAGCTGGCAAGTATGATGTAATGCAAGATAATCATAGGGCCCCCATGCATTAGGACATCCCTGAGTGTGAAGCCTAAAGTTGGGCTATAAAAACTCACCTCCACTTAATTCTTGTGGTGTTGCGTCCAGTACTTGCCATCCTCCATAACTTTCACCTAACTCATTTCTTGTGAACCAGCTCTCATTCCAAACATGGTAGTTCCTGCAGATAAAAAAATGTGAAAGGCTAGGTTCACCTTTTCAGGCACAATTTAAATGTTCATAATAATAGAAGCCTTTTCTAATGTCTTTTCTGTCCAAGCCATCCCAATGTGCTTATCTCTCACTTACCTAGTCCATGGCAGCCTTCAATCTGCACCTCTCTGTTCAAAATTTAAAAAAATGGATTATGAGTCCCGACTTCCTGTAGCATGAAGTGACCATCCAGGAAACTTCATATCCCATCGTGCACTGCCTTACTGCATCAGTGATTAGGGCTTGTTTTACTTCTCTGGACCACACCTCCCTCATTACTACACCATCATTTTTTTATTTCCATCCACTTTCCTACTCCTTCCATCAAAGTGGCCATACACTGTACAATTTTTTGTACAACCTCCTTTAGTTCTACCATCAACTATGTAGTGCAAGGGCCTGCCTGATTTGATACAAATAGAATAGATTGTTCAGGTGGGTCCTTTTATTCCATAGTTTTGGTAAATCTAAAGGAAATTGTACAGAGATTGTACATTCAGATTGGATAGTGTATAGCCATCTTTATACAAATACATAGTAGGGAGTGGGTGGAGAAACTCTTGTAGGCCCCATTCATACAGCCTAGTGGGAGCGCACTTTTTTTTTGGTGCGCTTATCCCCCGACATGCATAGGGCAGCCCATTGATTTAAACGAGCTGTCTTACATACGACAAACGTGGGAAAGTATCTCATAGGGCATTTTGGCGTGTTGAGATTAGCATATTTTTTCCAGCACATTTTGTCATGCATTTTTTGCATGTAGAAAAATGTTTGTTCGTTTCCACGTTTGGGGTGCCACGTTTATAGACTTCCAGAGCACACACTTCTCCTTCTCCTACAGTTCTACTCTACGAAGGCTGTTATGTGATCACTCAGCTCCTGCACACTCTGCCAAATAAACGATTTATGCAAGAAGAAGGTTATGTACAAAACGATCGATCAGTAGAGGAAGACACTAGCTGTGTATTGAGGGAGAATGCTCATAGATGTTACTGTCTAATTGCACAATGTCTAAACAATTTTCTTTAAAGTGTATGTCAAGCCACAAAATTATTTTATTTTATTTTTATAGCATGGAGAAGGATCATAACCCATTTCTAGTTTTCCAGGGCTCTGTTAGAAAGATTTTTAGTTTCTGTCCTGGATTTAGCAGAAAGGAAGTGAGGGAAAATCTGCAACAGGGATTGAGACAGAAATAAAAATCTGACAGGGGTTCAAGCCTTCCCCTATTCTGCCTAATAAAACTTTTTTTATTTCTGTCTTTGTTGATGTTGAAGAGTTACCCTTGCTTCCTAAATCAACAGGACATGAAATAACAGGATATATCAGGGAAATGGCCGTAGAACAACTGGCAACATTGGCAATACTGGAAATGCATTGGCACAAGAAGATTGAACAGGGGCACGCAAATGCTCAACGGCGCGAATGGACGAACGCGCTTGCGCAACGGAGTGAATTGGCGAATGCACATACGCAATGGCCTATATAAGACTGTTTCTGAGTCCATCACATTGCTGGATTGTCATCAACCTTCCTGTGTTCCTGAGCCCTGAGCATTTACCCTTGGAATTCCTTGCTCCTGACCTATATGATCTGCTCTCCTGGCTTTGACCCCCTGGCTTGTTCTACCGACTCTGCTGCTGTCTCCAGTGAATGCTCCCGGCTTGCATTACAGGCTTTGCTATTTATTCCTGGCTTGCCTTCCTGTGTATGAACTCGGCTAGTTCCTTCTCTGCTACATGCCTTTGCTTCTGATGGATCCGCCTGACTTTCACTACCGTCTTCTGTGTGCACTGCTGCCATGTACTGCTGAGGTTCTCTAAGAAACTCCTGCCCAGCTGTGTATCCTGCTGCATCCAGCATACATTAGGTGACCATCGGTCCTACTCTTCAGAACCCATCCGGCAACCTGTGATTCTTTGGGCACTGCACCTTCTGTACCATCTTCAGGGGTATACTGCACTTAGCCACAAGGGGAGCCCTCTCTGCATTTCAGCCTCCGACCAGGTAAGTGACAGGATAGCTCCCTAATGGAGCCCCAGATAACAGTAACAATTCAATGGGAGGTGCTAACTCTTCCTTCAAAACGAATTTAAAAGGTTTTGGCTGGTTGTATATTTTAAAGCCTAAACTTAGTCAAAAAGCGTTTTTAAAAAAAATCAGCACACGGGATATCACTTAAAGTCAATGTTATGTGTCCCTTGTGCTGCCTCTGAAATCTTCCTCCTCCAATCCCCCGCCGCCGTAATCATCTGGTACCACAGGGGATAGCATTGCTGAGGGACCTGTCATATGCACCCATTAACACTGCTGACTATGCCCATCCATTCCGCCTCCTCCTCTATTCAAGGAAGTTGTACTATAGCTTCTATGAAATACTATATATGAATCAGGGATGGGGTGGGTCAATGAAAGGACAGCCTCCTCTATTCATAGATGGATTTCATTCCTAGAAGTTATAATACAACTTCTATGAATGGAGGAGGGGTAGGAAAGGTCGGGCACATAGGTGTGCAAAGCCTATTGCATTAGGGTGTGCACCCCAAAGCTCAAACACATATGCGTGTGTGTGCATGTGTATATATACTGACGGTGTAAGTAGAGCAGTGGACGGTGTCAGTAGGGTAGAGATCGGTGTCAGTAAAGTAGAGGTTGGTGTCAGTAGGGCAGTGGATGATGTCAGTGTTTTTTTTCATTTTTATTATTTTGTTTTTTATTATTTTTACTTTTTTTTTTTTTTTTACAATATGTTTAGGAGCCTCATTAGGAGACTTTGGTGAAATATCATAGGTCCAAACAGGGGGAATCTGCATTACACGGGGTGATTAGGGTGTGCCCACACCTGGCACATCCTGTGCGCACGCCTATGGTCAGGCATAGTTGGCATTCTTGATTAGAGCATATGGTCCCTCGGTTTTATTAACCCGTGTGGCACCAGAATATTGCACTGGTGGGGGATCTGAAGATGCAAAATTTAAAAAAATCTGTAGCCAGTAGCACAAGGGACATGTTGCAATGAATGTAAATAAATTCCTATGTGCTTATTTTTTTTGTAACATTTTTTTTAAAATAAACTTAGACTTTAAGCATTTTAACAGATATGCAATGTAAGGGCCTATCTAAAAATCCATCAAATTTAAATTCAATCATCTGGAGCCTCACACTACATACTGTAGCATTTGGGGAGACTATATGGTTTTTGTATTGGGGCACTTGTACAGAAGGTAGGGAAGTAATGCCTCCCTGCTTGTTCATGTAAGATAGGATAGTAAGAAAATACCTCATCTTTTGCCATCTGGTGCCTAATATGTGAGCATGATGTGTCATTGCCAACCTGTTCTACTGCATTCTTTTTGCAATAAATCACAGGGCTTAAATTGTTTTCCTGAATCAGAGCTACTAAACAATGTCAATGCATTGAGAAATGTTCACAAAGGAGAACATTCAGTTTTTCTTCTGCTTCTGAATCCTTACAGAAGTTGAGGGACTTTTACATAAAGGCTTGTATTCTTTCTAGTATAAAGCTGAGGGGTTGTAGCAATGACTTCCTCAGGAACTGCTGAGTTCCCGTCCCATCTTTTGGACCCTACTATAAGCCCATTTGCCATTCTCTGGGACTGGATTTTAAAGTTGATGAACTCTCCCCTGGCAGCAGGCCTGAGAGGCAAAAAAGACTACTTACAGTGAACCTCCTATCCAGACAAAGCCTGGGAGCAGTGGCGTAGCGTGGGGGGTGCGGAGGGGGCCGTTGCCCCGGGCGCAACATTTAGGGGGGCGCAATGCTGGCTGCCTCCTCCTAAATTCACTGCCCTGTGTCCCCACGCTATGGCCACCATGTTCAGTCTCCAGCGCCCTGTGATTGGCCGTATGGGGTCATGTGCGGCGGCGCGGCTGGCCTGTCCATGATCGCGGTACATCCTGGAGTCCCGCCTCTGCACATGTTCAGTCTTCGGCACCCTGTGATTGGGTAAATGGGGTCATGTGCGGAGGCGGGACTCCAGGAGCAAGCGCGATCGTTAACAGGCCAGCCCCGCCGCCGCACATGACCCCATACACCCAATCACAAGGCGCCGGAGACTGAACATGGCGGAGCGCGGGGGACACGAAAATTCAAGATTGTGAGCCGCCGCTGTCTCCTCCTCCTGCTCCCCTCCAGACCGATGGAAAGCAAAGAAGAAAAGGTGAGACTCCCTCGCGATGAGAGTCGTGTTGCTGGCCCGGGGGGGGACACAGTCTGGGAAGAGGGAGCAGCCAACCAGAGAGAGAGTGAGTAGAAGAGGAGCTAGAGTCATGCAGTGTAGTGGTCAGTATAGAAATACTGTAGGTAGGATAGTGTAGTGGACAGTAAAGTAGTCAGTGCAGTATAGTGGACCGTATAGTACAGTGGTCAGTGTAGTGGACAGTATAGTGTAGTGGATAGTATAGTGGTCAGTGTAGTGTAGTGGGCAGTATAGTGTAGTGGGCAGTATAGTGTAGTGTATAGTGTAGTGGACAGTATAGTGGTCAGTGTAGTGGACAGTATAGTGTAGTGGACAGTATAGTGGACAGTATAGTGTAGTGGGCAGTATAGCGGTCAGTGTAGTGGGCAGTATAGTGTAGTGGGCAGTATAGTGGTCAGTATAGTGGGCAGTATAGTGTAGTGGACAGTATAGTGGCCAGTGTAGTGGGCAGTATAGTGTAGTGGACAGTATAGTGGTCAGTGTAGTGGGCAGTATAGTGTAGTGGACAGTATAGTGGTCAGTATAGTGTAGTGGGCAGTATAGTGTAGTGGTAAGTATAGCGGACAGTATAGTATAGTGGACAGTATAGTATAGTGGACAATATAGTGGTCAGTGTAGTGGACAGTATAGTGGACAGTGTAGTGGTCAGTATAGTGGATAGTGTAGTGAACAGTATAGAGGTCAGTATAGTGTAGTATAGTGTAGTGGACAGTATAGTGGTCAGTGTAGTGGACAGTATAGTGTAGTGGACAGTATAGTGGTCAGTGTAGTGGGCAGTATAGTGTAGTGGACAGTATAGTGGTCAGTATAGTGTAGTGGGCAGTATAGTGGGCAGTATAGTGTAGTGGGCAGTATAGTGGGCAGTATAGTGTAGTGGACAGTATAGCGGTCAGTGTAGTGAGCAGTATAGTGTAGTGGACAGTATAGTAGTCAGTGTAGTATAGTGGTCAGTGTAGTGGACAGTAGAGTGTAGTGGTCAGTATAGGAATCAGATTGGTTAGTACTATTGTAGGAAGGGAAGGGACAGGACTCGGGGAGTGCTAAAAGTCCACAAATTACTTGCCTTGCCCCAGGCGCTGACAACCCACGCTACGCCACTGCCTGGGAGGCAAAGATCCTTTCAGAAGGGCTCCCCTAATATTTATCTTGATCCCCAGCCCACATCACTGGCAATAATCTCTCAGTGATTTGCCAAGGTGAAATAATTATTTGTAAGTCATATTATATTACTCTGTCTACTGGAGTACACCCCCAGCACCAGGCATAAGCAAAATATGTTCTGAGCTTAGGGGAAGCCTAACAAATGTTGAAACTAATAACATTCAGAGCTTAGGAAAGCTACAACCTAGATGCCCATTAACTTTAGACCAGTGTGACTCCTACTGTCAGAACCCGGGCTAAGCCTGCGATCTCTGCTGGATCTGGCAATGTCTCTTCTTGCTGAGCCACCTGAGATGCTGGACAGCTCCCTAGACAATGATCGTGTGTTTCTCTTGAACCTTGAACCCTTTGCTCCTCTCACAAACTTCCTATTTAAAGTGTAATACCCTGGACACACGATCAGACATTGATCGGACATTCTGACAACAATCTCCATGGATTTTCTCCGACGGATGTTGGCTCAAACTTGTCTTGCATACACAAGCTCGCACAAAGTTATCGGAAAATCCGATCATTCTGTGACGCGGTGACGTAAAACACGTAGGTCGGGACAATAAACGGGGCAGTAGTCAATAGCTTTCGTCTCTTAATTTATTCTGAGCATGCGTGGCACTTTGTGTGTCGGATTTGTCTACACACGATCGAAATTTAACCGATGGGATTTTGTTGTCGGAAAATTATATAGCAAGCTCTCAAACTTTGTGTGTCGGAAATTCCGACGGAAAAAGTCCATTGGAGCCCACACACGATCGGAATTTCCGACAACACAATCCGATCGCACTTTTTCCGTCGGAAAATCCGACCGTGTGTACAGGGCAATACTAAACCCACAAAAGTAAAATAAGTCTGTATATGCAGTAAGGCATATTTGTTATACTCAATGTGGAACCTAAGGGGTTAATCCTGTGCATTGTGTAAAAAGGCTGTTTGATTCTGTCTTCTCTGATCCTCCCCTTCTTCCACTGTTACCAATTCATCACCTGATAGTACAGAGCCTTAAGGGCACTCTGCACATGCTCAGTTTGGTATGTATTGCTAGAGATTTTTTTATTTTCTTGGGAGGGTGCATGTGATCTTTACAGGGCCAATCGGCACTGTCCAGACAGAGGGTCAGGGGTCTTGGAGCTTCATAGGACAGTCAGAGGAGAATAAAAACTCCTCCTACAAGCTTTAACCAGTGCTTGGCCAGACACTTATAGAAGTCACAAGACTGCTATATACTACTGATGAGAAAAGGTATTTAGCATGTTATATTTACTAAAATAATTGCATTTCTGTGTTCTGTGTACTATGGGAGACCAGGTATAGTGAATGCAGGGCCCTGTGTTTAGTAACACTTTAAGCCATGCCCTTGCATTTCCTGTTTGATAGATTATTGTGCTGTCTCCAGCCAATATCTTACTCTTGTCACTCCTGCTGCCATCTGTGTCTCCGCTATCACTCGGTACCTACCTTTGGCTTGTTCCATAACTACGCTTCTGCTTGATCCCAACCTGTGATCACTTGTTACCGACCTTAGGCTTGTTTACTGACTACGCTTCTGCTTCATCCCTACCAACTATATCTGCTACTGGACCCCGGCTTGTTCACCTCCTCGGGGGGCGATGCTGCGGACTGGTATTACCACGCAGCAAAACCCATCTCCACCATCAGGAGCTCTGGTGAACAGAGGTTAGTGCAGTACAGAAATTTGAATGCATTTCTTTAGTACTGTATGGGAAAGCTAGAACTACTGTCAGATTTTTTAATTCTCTATGTGCTGCTATTGCAGATTTTCCTTTACTTCCAGATTGGTAAAACTATTGGAAACAGGACAGGAAGTGAGGATATGTTGTGCTAATGAAAATGAGAAAATAATGATGGCTGGGCGGTGCGGCTCTCGTTCTGGGTGGATGTTATATGACGGCCTCCCAGAACGACCGCTCAACCGTGCCTTGTTGCTAGGATATGGCGTGACCCCGATCTGTGTAAAAAGCCGCGGCCGCAGCTCTTTAACCATGTGATCGGCTGTGTCCAATCACAGCCGGTCTCATGTAAACACGGAGATGCCGGTAATCGGCGCTCCTCGCCTCACACTGACAGAGTGTGAGGAGAGCCAATCAGTGGCATCTCCTCACAGGGGACAGCTAGGTTTGTAATCATGGCACTGATGATCAGTGCCCTGATTACAATTAAGTGCCCACCAGTGCCAGCAGTATTGCCCACCACTGCCAGCAATCAGTGCCAACCAGTGCCCACAATTGCCGCCAATCTGTGCCCACAAGTGCCTGCAATCAGTGCCCACAAGTGCCAGCAATCAGTTGCCATTAGTGATGCCAGTCAGTGCTGGCTATAAGTGCTGCCCATCAATGCCCATCACTACTGCCCATTGATGCTCATCACTGCTGCCCATCAATGCCACCCATTAATGCCCATCAGTGCCCATCAGTGCCGCCCATCAGTGCCGCCTATCCGTGCTGCCTATCTGTGCCCATTAGTGCTGCCTATCTGTGCCCACCAGTGCTGCCTATCTGTGCCTAGTGCCCACCAGTGCCACCTATCAGTGCCACATATCAGTGCCACCTATCAGTGCCCATAAGTGCGGCATATTTGTGCCTCCTCACCAGTGCCACCTAATCAGTACCCATAAGTGCCGCCTCTTCATTCCCATCAGTGCAAATTTACTTACAGAAACTAAGAAAAAAAATTTTTTTTTGGTCTATTTTTTTTTTTAGGAAAAAATAAAAAACCCAGGAGTGATTAAATACTACCAAAAGAAATCTCTATTTGTGTAAAGAAAATGATAACAATTTCACATGGTTATAGTTTAGCATGACTGCGCAATTGTCATTCAAAGCGTGACAGCGCTAAAAGCTGAAAAATGGCCTGTGCAGGAAGGGGGTGTTAGTGTCCTGTATTGAGGTTTGTTTAAATTTCCTTAGATATAAGCAGTGCTTTATGCAGTATATTACAATCTAATGTTACCAAACATAAAAAGAACAATATCATACCACAGACTGTCTTTACCCATCGATCTGCCAGAACTGCTGTATATGCTGTCAATACTCAAATTGGAATCCTTGTCATGAGCTGAAACGAAGTTTGTAATCACTCTGGTTGGAATTCCCAGACTTCGGAGTGCTGGAAATTGTGATAGAAAGTCACATGTCATAATTGTATCAAGGTATACAGATCAAACCCTTACAGCGTAACTTCAGTCATTTTTTCATCTTTCCATCTATTAAATCTTCTGCCCTTGTTGTTTTAATTTTGGGTAGTAAAACATTTTTTTCTGCCAGTAAATACCTTATACAGCCTACTTCCTGCTTCCTGTCTGGTAAAAAGCCTAGGTTTATGACATCATGCACAGCTCTCTCTCTCACTCTCATGAGAGTTTGCCAGGAAGGGAGGGGGTGAGTCATAAGAGGACCAATGCGAGCTGCAGAGCTGGAGGTGTGCCTCTGTGTGTCTATGTAAATTCAGGAAGTGAACAGGCAGTAGCTTCAGCTGCCAACAGTTAAAATGGATGCAGCCAGACTCAGTGGAGGGAGATTTCTGCAGCATATTTGGCAAGTACAGAATCACAGTATATAAAAAATAATATGCAAAGTGGTTGGAGGGAAGCTTCAGAATGGCAAAGATGTTTTTATTACAAATTATGTGAGCAGACTGCAGTTCCTCTTTAAATACGTGCCTGGCAAAAGAAAGGCTACTTGGCTGGGAACTGGAAAGCAGGTCACAGCAAAAATGAATTTTCACCATGACATTATAAGAGAAAATATTAGTGTTTGATTTATCAAGGAATCTGAAGGGTTAAGCCTAATACTCTTATGTACAGTTGTGCTCATAAGTTTACATACCCTGGCAGAATTTATGATTTCATGGCCATTTTTCAGAGAATATGAATGACAACACAAAAACATTTCTTTCACTCATGGTTAGTGTTTGGCTGAAGCCATTTATTATCAATCAACTGTGTTTACTCTTTTTAAATCATAATGGCAACAGAAACTAGCCAAATGACCCTGATCAAAAGTTTACATACTCCAGTTCTTAATACCGTGTATTGCCCCCTTTAACATCAATGACAGCTTGAAGTCTTTTGTGGTAATTGTGGATGAGGCTCTTTATCTTTTCAGATAGTAAAGCTGCCCATTCCTCTTGGCAAAAAGCCTCCAGTTCCTGGAAATTCTTGGGCTGTCTTGCATGAACTGCATGTTTGAGATCTCCCCAGAGTGGCTCAATGATATTGAGGTCAGGAGACTGAGATGGCCACTTTGATAGCAGAAAACAAATGCTCCTGTGCACGAGTGGATAACCAAACAGTCTATGTATCTTGATAATAAATGTCACAGGCCTTGCTGCCCTCAAGGATAGAGGTAGCCTAATAGTCAAAGAGAAAAGGAAAACAAGGGC
Organism: Aquarana catesbeiana; assembly: GCF_042186555.1. Lineage (NCBI taxonomy): Eukaryota > Metazoa > Chordata > Amphibia > Anura > Ranidae > Aquarana > Aquarana catesbeiana. The sequence continues at coordinate 187,531,086 of NC_133335.1, forward strand.
GCACCAGTCTTGTGCATTATCCTTTGGATGTATTTTATTAAAAGTGGTCCCTGTTATCTCCTCCGTGACCTCTGGAGTTCATCATTTGTCCTAGACCTATTGCTGTCATTCGGAGACTATTTACATTGCAAGATTTCTATAGATGTTTGTTAGTAGTTTTCCTTTTATCTACTTTTAATAAAATACATCCAAAGGATAATGCACAAGACTGGTGCGCCCTTGTTTTCCTTTTCTCTTTGACTGAGATGGCCACTCCAGAGCCTTCACATTATTCTGCTGTAGCCAATGACAGGTCGACTTGGCCTTGTATTTTGGATCATTGTCATGTTGGAATGTCCAAGTACGTCCCATGCGCAGCTTCCTGGCTGATGAATGCAAATGTTCCTCCAGTATTTTTTTATTACGTACTGCATTCATTGCCTTCAATTTTGACCAAATTTCCTGTGCCTATGTAGCTCACACATCCCCAAAACATCAGCGATCCACCTCCGTGTTTCACAGTAGGAATGGTGTAACCTTTCATCATGCCTTGCTGATTTCTCTCCAAATGAAGCGTTTATGGTTGTGGCCAAAAAGCTTAATTTTGGTCTCATCACTCCAAATTACTTTGTGCCAGAAGGTTTGAGGCTTGTCTCTGTGCTGTTAGGAGTATTGTAAGCGGGATACTTTTTGGCATCTGCGTTATAATGGCTTTATTCTGGCAACTCGACCATGCATCCCATCTTTCTTCAAGTGCCTCCTTATTGTGCATCTTGAAACAGCCACACCACATGTTTTCAGAGAGTCCTGTATTTCACCTGAAGTTATTTGTGGGTTTTTCTTTGCATCCCAAACAATTTTCCTGGCAGTTTTAGTTGGTCTACCTGACCGTGGTTTGGTTTCAACAGAACCCCTCATTTTCCACCTCTTGATTAAAGTTTGATTCATGAGCGTCCGCAGGTAAGGGCAAGGGGGTCAAGTGCCCCCCCCCCCCCCAGCAGGACTGGTGCTACCTATAGGCAAGTACGCACAATCAGTCGGGGGGGGCCGGGAGTCACATAAGCAACATGGAGTGGCAGGGAGTGATGGTGTTTGCAGCCCCTGAGCTGAGGGGAGGCAGCGTGGCCAGAGGCAGGGAAAACAAAGCTCTCCCGCTGCTTGCCTGTTACCTTTCACCTGCTGCCTGGACAGCGTTTGCTAATGCTCAGCCCAACCAGATTACTAATGATTTATCTCCCCTCCTCTCCTCCTCCTCGGCTCAGACTGCCGGCAGTGTGTGCTCTGCCTGGACATGTGTGAGAGGCCCAGCGCTCCCTTCTAGATAGAACACCCACTGCATGGGGCCCCAGCCTCATTTGAGCTGCTTGGCATGTGGAGCCATCCATCAGCCTTTTCTGGGGTTAGTAATCCATTTAATTTTCTCTAATGTCATCTGAAGCTTGCAATAAAGAAATTGATTGGAGGGGCGTTCTCCATACTAATGATTGTGTGTGTAATGTATGGGGGTCTAATGTATCTGTGTGTATGGGGGTGTAATGTATCTGTGTGTATTGGGTGTAATGTATCTGTGTGTATGGGGGTGTAATGCATCTGGGTGTATGGGGGTGTAATGCATCTGGGTGTATGGGGGTGTAATGCATCTGGGTGTATGGGGGTGTAATGTATCTGGGTGTATGGTGGTGTAATGTATCTGTGTGTATCGGGGTGTAATGTATCTGTGTGTATGGAGGTGTAATGTATCTGGGTGTATGGGGGTGTAATGTATCTGGGTGTATTGGGGTGTAATGTATCTGGGTGTATGGGGTGCAATGTATCTTGGTGTATGGGGGTGTATTGTATCTGTGTGTAATCTGTGTGTATGGGGGGTGCAATGTATCTGGGTGTATCTGTAATATGTCTGTAGTCTCTGACCATGATAATGACAGTCGAAAAAGGGCGGAGCATGGGTGACCTTAAAATAATGCCCCCCCCCGAGAAAAGGTCTGTGAACGCCCATGGTTTGATTACTGCTGATTGGCATTCTCAATTCCTTGGATATCTTTTTATATCCCTTTCCTGTTTTATACAGTTCAACTACCTTTTCCCGCAGATCCTTTGACTTTTTTTTGTTTTCCCCATGACTCAGAATCCAGAAACGTCAGTGCAGCACTGGATGAAAGATGCAAGGGTCTGTCAGGAGTCCAGAAATGCATTGACCTTTTAGACACACAGACTAATTACAAGAAAACAGATCACAGTGAGGATGGTTACCTTTAATAGCCATTCAAACCCCTTTGTGTCAACTTGTGTGCATGGTATCAGGCCAAAAACACCAGGGTATGTAAACTTTTTATCAGGGTCATTTGGGTAGTTTCTGTTGTCATTATGATTTAATAAGAGTAAACACAGTTGATTGATAATAAATTGCTTCAGCCAAATGCTAACCATGGGTGATAAAGTTTTGCAAAGTGTGACATATAAGCCCTTGAAGAAGAAGCAAACCTTGTTCTGACTTTAATACCACAAACAACCAAAACAACATTTCTGCTCTGAGCACATTTTTTTCCAGAAATTGCCTGGTCTACTTTGGCACTCTGATTCTCATGTCATGATCATCCTTTGGCTCCAGGCCTTGACTGGATTTCTGGATTTGTTTTGCCTCAACTTTAAGAGATGTATTAATATATACTTTGTAGTGCTATTTGTCTTCTTGAACTGCATGTGCATGTTCAAATGGGGGCAAAATCGATTGTTATTAGGATATTTTCTTTTAAAGTTGAATGTTATTCATTCATAAAAAGTGGTTCAGGAAAAAAAACAGTAGTATGGCCACTAGAAGAGATAGAATTATTATTTTTTTATTTTTTTTTTATCATCAGCTCCTTCTAGTGGCCATAATTCAGTATTTTCCTGTTTCTCTCTATTCTGTACGAACAAAGAACATGTTGACTCCATTCCCACAGACGAATACACATGCAGTTTCACAATGTGAATTGCTCTCCGTTTTTTCAAGAAATACACCCCCAAGTGTATGTGTGTGAAAAAAACACATTCAGTACATCTTTTTGATCAATGCACTTTTCCCCCATTATATTTCTCTTTAACCGCCTCCTGCCCACCGTATAGACAAATGACAACGGGCGGGATCCCCTTTTGGTCTCACTACGATTGCACGCCCGCGGGGGCGCGCAGGGTGACGATCGCGAGCACGCTGTGTCCATGGGACAAGGCATGACCCTGATCTCAGTAAGGAGCCGATGACGTGGCTCTTCACCCATGTGTTCATGTACATATTCATTAGCACACCATGAATCTTCAGTTGTCGACCAAAGGTTTTAATTGCAGATAGATCACATCACAATGACAAGTGCAACGTTTGGAGCCACGCAGGACCCGTTCACATGTAAACACGCAAATACCTGCAATCGGCTCTCCTTGCCTCACACTGTGTGTGAGGAGAGGAGAGACGATCAGCGGCATCTCTTCACAGGGTAGACCTGTACAGATAATCAGGGCAGCCCCAACAGTGCCCAGCAGGGATGCCAGTCCTTTCCCATCAGTGACACCAATTTGTGCCCATCAGTGATGCAAATTTTTGCCCATCAGTGAGGCCATTCTGTGCCCATCAGTGATGCGTTGTGAGAGCATGAAGTGTGTTACTGGCAGGATCACTGGTGAAAAATAAATTAATAAAAGCCTGAAAAAAGAAAATGAATTCAGCTATCACCTAAGGATTACTAACCTACACTATATATCATTTTTATCAATGGGTTTAGATACAGTACATTTTAATCCTTCACAATATCTTAAACTGCCAGACCTGCCCTTTTCCTGCTTTGCTGCTTGCCCTTTTATTTCTTTGTTTCGGGCTCTTACTTCCAAGGTTTACTACATATATATATATATATATATATATATATATATATATATATATATATATATAGTCAGGTCCATAAATATTGGGACGTCACATCGACACACTTCTAATCTTTTTGGCTCTATACACCACCACAATGGATTTGAAATGCTTTAACTGCAGACTTTCAGCTTTAATTTGAGGGTATTTACATCCAAATCAGGTGAACGGTGTAGGAATTGCAACAGTTTTATATATGTGCCTCCCACTTTTTAAGGGACCAAAAGTAATGGGACAGATTAACAATCACCCATCAAACTTTCACTTTTTAATACTTGGTTGCAAATCCTTTGCAGTCAATTACAGCCTGAAGTCTGGAACGCATAGACATCACCAGACGCTGGGTTTCATCCCTGGTGATGCTCTGCCAGGCCTCTACTGCAAATGTCTTCAGTTCCTGCTTGTTCTTGGGGCATTTTCCCTTCAGTTTTGTCTTCAGCAAGTGAAATGCATGCTCAATCGGATTCAGGTCAGGTGATTGACTTGGCCATTGCATAACATTCCACTTATTTCCCTTAAAAAAGTCTTTGGTTGCTTTCACAGTATGCTTCGGGTCATTGTCCATCTGCACTGTGAAGCGCCGTCCAATGAGTTCTGAAGCATTTTGCTGAATATGAGCAGATAATATTGCCCGAAACACTTCAGAATTCATCCTGCTGCTTTTGTCAGCAGTCACATCATCAATAAATACAAGAGAACCAGTTCCATTGGCAGCCATACATGCCCACGCCATGACACTACCACCACCATGCTTCACTGATGAGGGGGTATGCTTTGGATCATGAGCAGTTCCTTTCCTTCTCCATACTCTTCTCTTCCCATCACTCTGGTACAAGTTGATCTTGGTCTCATCTGTCCATACGATGTTGTTCCAGAACTGTGAAGGCTTTTTTAGATGTTGTTTGGCAAACTCTAATCTGGCCTTCCTGTTTTGAGGCTCACCAATGGTTTACATCTTGTGGTGAACCCTCTGTATTCACTCTGGTGAAGTCTCCTCTTGATTGTTGACTTTGATACACATATACCTACCTCCTGGAGAGTGTTCTTGATCTGGCCAACTGTTGTGAAGGGTGTTTTCTTCACCAGGGAAAGAATTCTTCGGTCATCCACCACAGTTGTTTTCCGTGGTCTTCCAGGTCTTTTGGTGTTGCTGAACTCACTGGTGCGTTCTTTCCTTTTAAGGATGTTCCAAACAGTTGATTTGGCCACACCTAATGTTTTTGCTATCTCTCTGATGGGTTTGTTTTGTTTTTTCAGCCTAATGATGGCTTGCTTCACTGATAGTGACAGCTCTTTGGATCTCATATTGAGAGTTGACAGCAACAGATTCGAAATGCAAATAGCACACTTGAAATGAACTCTGGACCTTTTATCTGCTCCTTGTAAATGGGATAATGAGGGAATAACACACACCTGGCCATGGAACAGCTGAGCAGCCAATTGTCCCATTACTTTTGGTCCCTTAAAAAGTGGGAGGCACATATACAAACTGTTGTAATTCCTACACGGTTCACCTGATTTGGATGTAAATACCCTCAAATTAAAGCTGAAAGTCTGCAGTTAAAGTACATCTTGTTCGTTTCATTTCAAATCCATTGTGGTGGTGTATAGAGCCAAAAAGATTAGAATTGTGTCGATGTCCCAATATTTATGAACCTGACTGTATATATATATATATATATATATATATAGCACCCTCTACCTTAGATAGGTAGCTGCTAGCGTAGGTTTTTGTCTAAGCTGCCAGGGCAGGTAACTTTAGGCAGGCCTATGTTGTGAGCTAGGCCTATTTGTTTTGCTCTGGGGGCAGGGGAGTGGTTTAGTATAGCAGTAGGTGACTGACATGTACTTCAGCTCTTCGGCGCCTCCTTTGTATCCAGGGAGAATGTACTGGAAGAGGGGCAGCGCAGAGAGCGACATGGGGTGCATGTGAGCAGCTCTGACCAATCCCCAACTAGGATTGGCAGGGGGCAGGCCTCCTACATATATCCATGGTCAGCCTACTGGGGGAGGAGTTGTCGGCTGGGTGAACTGGATGATGGAGTGTTAGACTGTCCTGTCTGGGGGAACCCCCTTTCTGGGGGGGTGTACCTCAGGTGGGGAGTTTGAGAGCTGGAAGGGAGCCTCTCCTTACACGGTCATGGATAGGAGTCCTGGAACAGGAGCTGGAGGAGACAGTTGGTCAGCACGTCCGGAGTAAAGTCATTCAGGAAGGATCCAGGGCAGTCATGAGTGGAAAGCACAGTGGAAAGCTCTGGAAGAGACATGCCAGGGGAGCTGGATATAGAGCCAGAGGGAGAGACTGTGGGAGTTTGTGTCAAGTCACTGCAGCCAGTAGGGCAGGCAGGATTTGCAAGTCGAACTTGCTGGGATCAGTAGTCCATCTACATTTATTCTTCCCAAGTAAATCGGTTGCTACCACAAAGGGGTACTGCAGACCCCGGCCTACAAAGGGCCATCAAGTAAAGACACTGGGACTTATGCAGAGTAAGGCCCAGTTATGTTCTGATGGTGTGACAGGATTACTAAAATTGGACAGTGAAGTAGCGTGCTGGAGGAAGTGTGCTGGAAGAAGTGTTCCGAGGTAAAAGTCTGTCAAGTTTAGGGTTAGCCCTTTTATTCTACAAAGTACAATTCATCCTATGGGCATCCCTCCAATGTCCCTTTTCCCCAGCCAAGTTCAATCCCCTAATAAAACAACAAAAACAAGCAAGAGACTGTTCATTGACTGAGAGGTGTGTCTAATGGATGTCTGGCAGCAGGGTGAAATGTGTGGATGCTGTAACACCTAGCAACCCCATGGGGCCATCACTATATATATATATATATATATATATATATATATATATATATACACTGAAACAATCAAACTATGACCTTGGAGGATCATGCAACTAAATCCATGTCTTCCAAAGATTAAGACAAATTACTTTTTATCACCTTAGATAGCTACAGCTGGGGACACAATGGGCCCATTGTGTTGCCAGCTCCAGAACTCCCAAGCCCTCTTGGGTGAGGGAACCTTTTAAACAGGGAAATGCATGTCACTTTAGTGTGCTTTTAGTGAATGGTTGGACAGGGTTGGCACTGGCAGTGTCCAATGTAAGGAGAAGGTCCAGATGAGAAGGGAGAGCTCAGGGAAGGCTTCTTCATCGGTACTCTGATGGTGGCTGGTCAGGTAGCAAGGAGCTAGTGCAGATTTCTGAAATCGTTCCTCTGGTATTCTGCCAAGGAACTGAAGCTGTCCTCTGGCAACGTGTTTTGATATATGCTGAGGCTGATTATTCACTGTACTGTTGTATCTAGTGCCAAAGACTGGTTGATCTGTTCTACTAAAAAGCCTGCTCATGATCGATATATAATCCTTTAATGCATCACATTCTATGTGTGAGTGATTCCCCCAAAATTAGGCCCTGACTAAATGGGTGTGATAGATTATATCCTTTGGATAATACTAAATAAAGGAATGAATTTTGAAAAGATAAAAGACAGTATTGGCTTATCGTATAAGTGTGTATTGTATTTTAAATTGGGGGCTAACTTACTAGCTATAGGGAATGTCAAATGGAGCTCCTAACGTACCCAGGGGGGGTGGCGCAGTGCTACAGAGGATTGTCAGAGACTGCTGACCACTCCTGAAGATGGTGAGAGATTAAGGACATGCTACATGCGTAGCTGAAGTCTTGGTATAGCAGAGGTCTCCAAACTTTTTAAGCAAATTACCAGTTTACTTCAGACTTTAGGAGGGCCAGTAGGGGTAGAAAATGCCCCAAACTTGGTGGTTAGCAGGGGTTAAAAAAATTACATAATGCTTGTGAGGTGTAGGAGGAGGAATAGAGCCCCATAATTGGTATCAGTGGGAAGAATAGTGCCCCATCGTTGGTATCAGTAGAAGAAACAGTGCCCCATCATTGGTATTAATGGAAGGAATAGTGATTCATCATTGGTGTCAGTGGAAGGAATAGTGCCCCATCCTTGGTATTAGTGAGAGGAATAGTGCCCCATAATTGATATTAGTAGGAGGAATAGTGCTCCATCATTTGTATTAGGTATAATATATATATATAGAATAATCCCCATCTATGGTGTCAGTGTGATGAAAAGTGCTCCATCTTTGGTGTCAGTGGAATAAATAGTACCCTGATGTATATAGCTTATATGGAACTATTAAAATCAGATCCATAAATTATAAATGAATATGAATTATGAAACGTTATGCTAACCACTCTACATACATTTTAAAAACCTATTGGCTGATTGCTGTGATGTATACTACCATTTTTTTTTTCATTTGCCTTCATTAATATTAACAATGAGAAGATGTCAAGTCCATATTGAGCCATATATTCATAGATCTCACTTTTGTTTATAAGTTACCTGTACATAAGACTCCAGCGAATACCCAGCATTGCCCGTATTTAACTGGCTTATATCCTCGTCTACGCCACATGGTAAGAATCTCAACACTTCCATTCCAGTTTGAAGGATCAACACCACCTGAGAACCGAGTATCCCAGTTTCCTTCCAGAACACCCTTATCATCAAAGCTATTTATCTGGAAAAGGAAGACATTAAAATTTGATTTATGCCTGGAAACTAAAACTGTAATTTAGTGCTTCTGGGTTGCATTGCATTGATAGTTCCACGATTGTATTGAACAGACCTAGAGTAGCAATGACACAACTGTGACAAGCATATGAGTTGGCAAGGTGACATCTTGGGCCTGTAGCCCAATTTAGGCTTGTTCAACGCAACTTCTAATACTGTGACTGATACAATCAATTTGGAGAAATTAAAATACGCATTATTGCTGGATTTGTTTCCCTTGGCAATCAATCAGAATTCTTGTTATTTTTTTTTTTTTAAAGAAAGCGGAACTCTGACTGATTCTCATTGAAAAGGACTATTAACAGGGTCATTTTACATTTGCATATTCCCAATTGTGTTGTTTCAACAATGGTACCAAAAGATGACTCGAGTTTGTAAATGGGTAAGAAACAATCCGGGTGTCTAAAATATATTTTGATCCTGTAAACTTAAATCATGCAAGATATTGCACCAACAAAATCAAAAAATCACAGCTCTGTGCATCCCTGTTCCCCGTTTCAGGGACGAATCAGGGCCGATTCTATGCCTGAATTTCGGCTCTGAAATGGAGCCAAAGACGCTCAGCGTTTCTGTGCAGTGCGCTCCGCAGCCGCCCCGGAGATATGTGAACCGGCTCCATAGGGAGCCAGTCACATTCTCCTACTATGCGAATTAGATGTGGGGAAACGCACATCTAATTCGCATAGGTGTGAACCCGGGCTCAATTAATTGATTTGAAATAGTGACAGCAATTATACAGTGTCTCACAAAAGTGAGTACACCCCTCACATTTTTGTGACATCTTTTCATGTGACAACACTGAAGAAATGACACTTTGCTACAATGTAAAGTAGTGAGTGTACAGGTTGTATAAGTTTAAATTTGCTGTCCCCTCAAAATAACTCAACACATAGCCATTATTGTCTAAACCACTGGCAACAAAAGTAAGTACACCCCTAAGTGAAAATGTGCCCAATTAGCCATTTTCCCTCCCCCGGTGTCATGTGACTCGGTGTTACAAGGTCTCAGGTGTGAATGGGGAGCAGGTGTGTTACATTTGGTCTTATCGCTCTCATGAGAAATGGGCGATCAGAAACCGTGCATGCGCAGGGAGGAGTCACGTACACGCGCTACTGCGCATGCACGATTGCTGATTGGCCATTTTTCTTGAGGGAAACTGATCGGATCTGACATGTTTACATGCTTATTTTCACTATTTTAATGTAAGTGCACTATGATTTTAATAAATTGGATATTGATATAGTATCAGACTATATGGAGTTTTATATTTTATATACACTCTGACATCTAGTTCCATTGATGGTCTTCTGATACTGTTTCCTGGTTTATTGCAAGCCTTCCGGTATACACCATCTGTGGCCATTAGAGTTGATATCCGGGCTTCCCTCCAGTGGATCAGAGATCTGATTACCGTATTTATCGGCGTATAACACGCACTTTTTTCCCCTTAAAATCAGGGGAAAGTCGTGGGTGCGTGTTATACGCCGATCCCCGCTATCGCTATGTGAATGTCGGCGATCGCCGCCGACATTTACATAGCGAGTAGTTTCAAATATGGCGCCGCGGACTTCGGAAGGACTCGGCGGTGCTGAACGAGCGCCGCCGAAATCACAGAGCCGAGATACACATAGTCGGGTGTATTCGGCTCTTTCCGGCGCCGCTCACTGTCACGCCCAGTCCCGCCATTGGACCTGTGTTATGTCCATCATAGGGCGGGACTGGGCGGGACTGTGAGCGGCGCCGGAAAGAGCCGAGAACCCTCGGCTATGTGTATCTCGGCGGCGTTCGTTCACTTCCGCCGGCGCCGAGTCTCTCCGAACTCCGCGGCGCCATATTTAAAACTACTTCTATGTGTATGGCGGCGGCGGCGGCAGCGGCAGAAGGCATGGACACTAGGCTGCACTGGGGACAAGGCTGCACTGGGGACAAGGCTGCATTGATAAGGCTGCACTGGGGATAAGGCTGCATTGATAAGGCTGCACTGGGGACAAGGCTGCATTAATAAGGCTGCACTGGGGACAGGGCTGCATTGACAAGGCTGCACTGGGGACAAGGCTGCACTGACAAGGCTGCACTGGGGACAAGGCTGCATTGACAAGGCTGCACTGGGGCAAAGCTGCACTGACAAGGCTGCACTGGGGCAAAGCTGCACTGACAAGGCTGCACTGACACTGAAAAGGCTGCAATTACACTGAAAAGGCTGCAGATGAACACTGATGAGGCTGCATTGATGGGCATTTTAATGTAAGTTTCTTTTCCTTAAACTTCCCTCCTAAAAGTTTTTTTCCTTAAAATTCTCTCCTAAACTTGGGGTGCGTGTTATACGCCGGCGCGTGTTATACGCCGATAAATACGGTAAGTGCTGTTTGACCTCCCTGAATAAGGGGGGTAGCTGGCTTTCTGGTAAGCCTCCATTTTAGTTCTGGTGATGGGTGTTTGATCTTCACTTCTAACAAGGATTCTTCCATGGTATTTTCTTAATGGACTTTAGTTTGATATTTGCTATACATGAGTTTTGTCTGCACAGGATTGCACTTTATTTACATTTATTATAATACTTTATAGATGTGCTTTGAGACTTATTATGGTCTCCTTTTTTGAATGTTTTATTGATTATACATATTGTTTGATTGCACAGTATTCCACTTTATTTGTTTTAGCACTGCACTTTATTTATATATAATTTGTGGGCCTGGTATCTGGGTTATAGCGTACAGCTGCTGGTGCTCAGTTCCAAGCGCGGATATAAATTTTTTCTTTAATCAATAATTAAACATGAAAACTTGTCTGTCACACAGAGATAAACCACCCTAAGGGTGCTCAGAAAGCCCACACAGGGGACAAAATAGCTCAGCACTTCCATTACCCACCTGACGTGGGTCACAATCGCTTCCAAGTTCTCCATATCAATTAGTAATTATGGAAACCATAGAAGTCTAAACTAGAAAAGAAAAAGGGAAGAAAGAAAAAAAGAAAAAAGGTAAAGGGGGAGGTAAGGGAAAAATGCCCAAGAGGTCCATCAGAAAGTCCACTGCCCCCATCCGCACTCTTCAAGTGTCCAAAGGTTGGAGGTATTTAAGCCAAGGGTCCCAAACACAATCAAACCTAGCAGATCTGTCTTTCAGTATACTGACCAGCTTTTCGTGTAACATGATCCAGAACATTTTGGATTTTCTTTAAGGCTGGGTTCACACTGGTGCGCTGTGCGACAGTGCATGTGATTCGCACTGCACTGCAGTGCAAATCACATGCAATATTTGTGAGATGCGAATTCATCCATACAGATTGAATTTGCATCGCATTTGGACCAAAGTCATGCAGGACCCTTTTTTTTAGTCCGCACCAGAATCGGATCTCATGGGTCAGGTAAAAGCCTCCCATGGCTACCAATACCATCTCTATGCTGACGACACCCAAATGAATCTCTCTACCCCTCAGCTCACTTCTTCGGTCTCACGTATCACTAATTTACTAACAGACATATCAGCCTGGATGTCACACCACTTCCTCAAACTCAATCTATCCAAAACTGAGCTCATGATTTTTCCTCCCCCACGTGCCTCTGCCCCTGATCTCTCTGGCAAAATCAATAGCACTACTATTAGCCCGTCCCTGCATGCCAAGGTTCTAGGTGTAACCCTGGACTCTGAACTATCCTTTCGGCCCCACATCCAAACGCTTTCCAAATCTTGCCATCTTAACCTCTGCAACATCTCCAAAATACGCCCCTTCCTAACCAATGACACTACAAAACTCCTAGTTCACTCCCTGGTCATCTCCTGTCTTGACCACTGCAACTCCCTCCTCACGGGAATACCTTTACATAGGCTATCCCACCTTCAGTCCATCATGAATGCTGCTGCCAGGCTCATCAACCTTACCAACCGCTCCATGTCTGCTACCCCTCTCTGTCCATCCCTCCACTGGCTTCCACTCACCCAACAAATTAAATTCAGAATTGTAACAACAACTTACAAAGCCATCCACTACATCACTAACCTAGTCTCAAAACACCAACCTACTCATTCCCTTCATTCTTCCCAAGACCTGATGCTCTCTAGTTCCCTCATCAACTCCTCCCAAGCTCGCCTCCAGGACTCCCGAGCCTCTCCCATCCTCTGGAACTCCCTACCCCAATCTGTCCGACTAGCTCCTGGTCTGCTTGATTTTAGACAATCCCTGAAAACCCTTCTCTTCAGAGAAGCCTATATGACCCCCACCTAACAACTGTACATTTATTTTCTCCACCAGCACATCCACCACAGTTACTACCTCTTGTATCTTTTGACCTTCTCTCTCAGATTGTAAGCTCTAAGGAGCAGGGCCCTCTGATTCCTACTGTATTAAAGTATATTGTATTTGTACTGTCTACCCTCAAGTTGTAAAGCGCTGCGTAAACTGTTGGCGCTATATAAATCCTGTATAATAATGTCCGAATTGACAGTTCGCACTGCAATATGCAAACCGATCAGGGGATGTCATTAACCTTGTATTGCTACCCAGAACGAGATCCTTGTTTAGTGCAGGAGGAATTACTACAACTTAAAATATATGTTTGTTTAATGCAAGTAATACCTAAATTTGACCTGATATCAGTCCCTGTACAGTAGAGCCTGGGGGGGGGGGGGGGGGATCCACCCCCAAGTGCCTATCAGTTCTGCTGCAGACCAAAGAGCATATTTATAGGAGGAGAGTACAGAGTGACAGACAGATAAGCTCATCAGTCTTTTTCTTGTCTTTTCACTGTCACAGGATAGGGGAGAAGAGACCTGTAAGTAAACTGCAGCAAAGGAAGATCAGATCCTCTTCTCTGCCAGGAGGGACTGTGCTCTGTGGCAGAACTGTGTAACTGTCAGGCTTAGATAGACAGAAATACAAATTCTTTGGCAGGAAAATCCCCACATATTTATCTATTTCATCTGTGTATTTAGTTGTTTGTCTGGGGTCCAGACTGACTGTAAGACAAATATAGTGAACTAAAAGAGTGTCTGTGAATGACCAGCCCTTTGAAAGGTGGGAATGGCAGTAGATAATCACCTTAGTACAGCAGGAAACTGGCAGAGTATCACCAGCATGGTAAGAGTCAGAAGATATCACAAGGTCAGAAAATGTCCAAGGATGAAAAAATGTTGGATGTAGCTCCTAATTGTTGCATTTAACCCATTATGACTTAAACTTTAAAATGCCAGCATCTGAGAGCTGTTCAAGCATTGTTTATAGCAAATCTTTAGTTTCATTATATGGAAACGTACCATTGCGCTGAGCACTCTACCCACATAAGCAGGGTCACATCGTTTTGAAGCGTCCAGGGTCTTATCTTCCTTATAGTTTAAACTTCTGTTTAACATTTGTAGACATGTCTCCAAAATTCCATCTTCATACTAAAACATAATATCAGGAAAATTAGCTTTATGGAGAATGAAAATTCTAAGGACCCATAGATTGGATTTCACCTTAAAGAGTATCTGTAGTGGTCCTATTTGTCATAAACAAGCTCATCGCATGTCCTGGTGTATGCAGGCAGGTAGTCTTTTGTCTTTTGTCTCAGGCTCCATGCACACTGGGCTTAAAAAAAACGTCTGTTCTCTTTGGAGTAAAAAACGCTCATATAGAGCATTTTTTGTACAAAGTTTAGACGAGTTTAGGAGAATTTTATGGTCTTTCTGCCAATGAGCTCCAATGAGAAACGCGACTGAGAAGGGTTTTTTTTTCCTGCCTCTAAACAATCTCAAAATATGCCTGTAAACATTCTAATGTGCATGGACACATAGAATAACATTGAGTTGCTTCTACAGGCAGAACACAAAACTCCTGTAGAAGCAACATTTTTTATGCCAGTGTGCATGGAACCTTAAAGTATCCTGGAAGTCTTAAAACCAGGGAGACACCACTATGTAAATTCTGACTTTACACATTGTCTTTGGCTTGTCCCTTCCACCTCCTGTATTTCTATTAGTCATTTAGGCCACCTATCATAGTACTGGGCCATTAGAGAGGAAGAAAAAGTAAGGGTTAAATTCTGACTTTCTAGGTGAAGTTGAAATTTTAATTTGGGTGTAAGGACTCCCAAGCTATGCTAGCTATCACCAGGATTGAATCACCTATACCTGCTACTGGATAAAAATGACTGATTACAAAATTTAGGTCCAAAATACATTTGTTTTAAAGTTTTTCACAATGTACAAAAACAATGAACAATGATTACTAATTGGTTAATATTGGTTATCCATTCCGCACACACATCTTTTACTTTAAAACCTTATAATGCATCCGTCCAAATTTGGGACACCACTTAATCATGCTCCACAAATGTACAGGCAGTAGAAACCAACAACAAAATCATTTCCTTGCCCCCCTAGAGTGTTTTATTATAACACTTGTGTCAGTGTCCCAGCGCTCACCACTTTTTGGTCCCAGATTAAAGTCTACAGCTCCCCCCTCAGCCCCCTTAAAACTTACCTAAGCTCAATCTTGATCCAGTGATGTGCATGAGACCCGAGGCTTTCCCATGTCTCTCCCATTGGCTCCCGCTGCTGTCAATCAAAGCCAGTGAGCCACGCTGTATGTGTCTTATGGACGCAGACAGCCAGCTCGGGAGCGAGCATGCATGAGTATCACCACAGCAACCGGCTTGCTATAGGGGCACTTGGCAAGGGGAAGGGCCCAGAGCGTCAGTGGGGGACCCGAGAAGAACATGATCGGGGCTGCTTTGTGCAAAACCACTGCACAGAGCAGGTAAGTATGACTTTTTTTGTTTTTTTTTAACAAAATGTTTTCTTTTACAATCACTTTAAGCCACCCGGAATAAACAAGCACACCTTCAAATTACTGCTACACATTTTTACAGTTGCGAAATAGACAATTGCTAAAGAATAGCACTCCCCCACCCTGAAACCACTCTGAAAATGAACACTGTTCTTTTTCATGAAAGGAACCAAGCACATTTAACGAATAGGATCTTCTAAAGCCTGTGGTCGATTCACGCTATGTGATTTGGCTAAACTTTAATAAAAACAAAATGGCTAAATTAAATAAAACATTACATATTAACATACACTGAGTTACAAAAAAGTCCTACCATTGGGCTATAATATATATATATATATATACTGTATATATATATATATATATATAACAGCAACATTGAATCACTCAAAGCCTTCGATGAGATGATTAACAGTCTTTTACCTAATATCCAGTTTAAAATACACATTGGTGGGGACTCGGTCCCCTTTTTGGATGTACGGGTATATCTAAAACATGGACGGATTGAAACTGACATATACACCAAACCCACAGATAGGAATCAGCTGTTAAGGTATGACAGCTACCATCCCCCCCACGTTTTTAGTTCTATCATTAGAAGCCAACTTCTCAGAGTGATGCGTATTGTGAGTGAGACTACAATAAGAGATCAGAGACTAGATGAAATGTGCAGTAAGTTTAAGGAGCGGGGTTATCCAGAGGGTTTGATTAGACAGGAATTAAATAAAATTCTGAACCCCATTGACAATTGCAAAAAGAAAAAGTATTTATCTGATAGACCTAGGATTCCATTTGTCTTTCAATTTAATAGTTATAGTGATAAGATCATTAATATATTAAGAAAACATTGGACGATATTAAAACGATCATATCCTCAGATAGAGGAGTTTCAATTAACTCCTATGAAAGTATATCGACGTAATAAAACTTTGCGCGACTTTTTGGTACGATCTCAATTCAAACCTGGTAGGCAGGAGGAGAAAAGAATGACTTTTTTAGGTAGCAAAAGGAAGGGGTGTTACCCTTGTCTTAATTGTATCCAATGTAATCTAATGATTAAAGGCAATGATTTTTCCCATCCTAGAACAAATAACAAGATAAAAATAAATGGCTTTTATACCTGTCAATTATCATATGTGATTTACATTCTTACATGCCCTTGTAATCTCCTTTTATGTGGGGGAGACGACCCAAAAAATTAAAGATCGCATTGCACAGCATCGCAGCACGATTAGACATCCTCAATCAGGTCTCCCTGTATCGCGTCATTTTTCTGAGATGGGACATAAAGACACTGACCTACGATTTATGGTGTTGGAAGAGATTCCTCACGACAAAAGAGGGGGTGATAGGATTTTAAAATTGAAAAAACGTGAGGTTTGGTGGATCAATAAATTACAGTCCCTGCATCCTGATGGTATGAACAAGGATTATGATTTATATTTATTTGTATAGAAATTTGATATGAGATACAAAGTAATTATAACCAGGTCTTATTATATCATATTTCTTTTAGATCGATTGGAAAGAAATTCCGTTGGGAATATTAGATAATAGAATATCGGCTGGAATCTATGAGGAGATCTGAGATATAATCAAGAATACTATTGTATTTATGAGAAATGATTGGAAAGATGTTTATTTAAGCATATGAGATAGTTAATTCATTCCATAACATTATACTAATGGAGGATTTATATATAATGAGGATGAAACTGATGTGAATAACTCTATATTGGGGAAATTCAAGATAGTTTACTATATTGGATGTATATAGTGGGGTTAAATATTTGTATATGTATAGGTAGTTTGTTTATGGTAATTACTTAAGTGAACACAGGTGTGAACTGGACTGGGTGTGGATAAGAGAACATGATGTGGTTTGGCTTTTCACACACAGCCAGAAAAGCCTGACGAAGAGCGAATTGCGCTCGGAACTGTACAGTGGTTTGCTTGCATTTGAACTATGTAATGAAGGATTTTCAGTAAAAGGACACTTTTTGCATCAAAGCATCGTTCCTCGCATTTTTTCCTATATATATCTATATATATATCTCTATATATAGATATCTATATATAGAGATATATATAGATATCTATATATAGATATCTATATACTGTATTTATTGGCATATAACACTCACTTTTTCACCATGAAAATCGGGTGCAAATAGCGTGTTCGTGTTATACGCCAATACTTCAATTTTAGCTGCCTCAGAGGGGACAGGGAGGGAAGCGGGACGAGCGTCGTCAGATTACATACAGTGAGAATCTCCTGTTTACTTGGCGGCCTCTGTAATAGGAAGTCCCATCTCCTGGGCCGCCATTGGACCACTGTTCTGTCTTTCATAGGAGATTCTCACTGTATGTAATCTGTCGGCGCTCATCCCACCCCCCTCCCTGTCCCCTCTAGGCTGTAGATGAGCATCGATCAGGCAGCACTGATGGAAATGGTGAGGCTACTGCATTGAAGGCATTGATGAAGCTGCTGCATTGATGGCAATGGTGAGGCTGCTGAATTGATGGCAATGGTGAGGCTGCAGATGGGCATTGATCAGGCTGCATTGATGGCACTGGTGAGGCTCCAGATGGGCACTGACCCTTATTTTGCTTCAAAGTTCCTTATTTAAAATGTAAGATTTTTTCCTGAAACTTCCCTCTTAAAATGAATGTGTGTGTTATACCCCTGTGCGTGTTATAAGCCGATAAATACGGTATATAGATATATATATCTATATATATCTATATATATATAGATATATATAGAGAGAGAGATATATATAGATATATATATATCTATATATATATATATAAGGACATGGCACTTACTAGTATCCTGCACAAGGAATCAGCGCATGATTCCTGATTATGAATGATTAGTGTAAATTGGGCAAACTAAATGAAGGTTGTGTAAAAAAAATAATCAGGTTCTCACAGTTTCGCTTCTATTATGGAGAATTTGATTTTTACTTTTACTTTTACTTTGGGGACAGGTGAAAAAACAAAAGAAACCAAAGACATAACTGCATACTGTGTAACAAATTGCAACTCATACTGTAAGTTATATAAAAATACATAACTCTATAAGCCATTTGACTTTCCCCTAGCACAGAAACCTGCCACAAGGGAGACCCAAAGGCTGTCATTGACCTGAAAATGCTAGTTTCCTTGTTTTTATGCCAACGTAATGGCAAAACACTTGACTTGAACAACTATACAGATAAAGATTTTTGACTTTTTTTTCCCATCCTTTCTGATTTGCATGCTTGTTACTGGTCATTCACTCAAGCCAGTGGATTATTACAGCTAGGTGACTAGAACATTCAGAAATTTTGCATCAATGGCATTATCTCTATTTTTCTTCCAGAAAATATATTTTAATACTGTAGTAAGAAATATATTTTTTCAAAACTCTAAAAAAAACGGAAAATCAAAAGGATGTTCTTACTTGCCCAAAGTTCCATCCCATTTCTTGAATTGAGTCTTTGTCTCCAAAATAAATGATGCCGCTGTCATTCAAAACATACTCAATCTTCTCATTTTCATCTTCCATAAAGACATCATCATCTGAAGACAAACATGCAATAAACACTTCAAAAGGTTATCTTTTCTAAGGTAATCAAATGACAATATACTACATTTACAAAGCTTGGCCAAAGTTGCTGGAAGTAATGTTCTAACCAAGATCTGAGTATGAATTTAATAGACTGAAGTACTGAAATAAATTGTCAGATTTTTTGAAGAAAGAATGTCCGCAAGAAAAATATAGCGCATCCTTTAATTAATTACTACTAAATAACGGGGCCAAAGCTTGATATGAAAGAGTTCCTACCCCACCAAATAAATCGTTCTCTTCGTTCCTCTGAAGACCTCCTGCACTCTATCTCCCTTGTCACCTACTCCCATGCTTGCCTCTAGGACTTTTCCCTAGCCTCTTCCATCCTATGGAACTCCCCACCCCAATTTGCCTGACTCTGTCCACTTTTAGGTGATCCATGAAAACCCTATTCTTCAGAGAAGCCTATCCTGCCTCAACCTAACAACTGTATTTTCACTTTCTCCATCATCGCATCCCCCACAGTTATTACTTTTTGTATCGTTTAACCCTCTCTTTTAGATTGTAAGCTCTAACGACCAGGGCCCTCTGATTCCTCCTGTATTGAATTGTATTGTAACTGTACTGTCTGCCCTCATGTTGTAAGCATTGCACAAACTGTTGGTGCTATATAAACCCTGAATAATAATAATAGTAATAAATTGTTAGGTTTTTATCTTCTGATCTTGTATAATCAAGTTTTTAAAATCCATAATCCAGGCACAAGAATTTTTTTAAAAAAAGTCTGTAAGGAGCAATCATTGATTTGTAAAGGGGCTGTAATTACAGTAATCACGCTCATATAAAGTATCTCCATTCTAGCAATGTTTCCTGGGGCATGTCCCCAGTCTCCAATTCATCCTATAGCATGTTTGCTATATGCAATCTCTGTTGGACACGTGAGTATACCAGCGACACATGTACATTTTTTTATCCATCTGTTGCCATTTGATGGATATAAACACTGATTGAGCTATGCTGTTGTTAACAATATGTATTTCTTTGTATTTTAGATTGTCACATTTAGAGAAAATTGCATATCAGATCATCCCTGAAGAAAGAGTGTAAAACACTCCGCAACGCGTAGGATACATCGAATGCATATGATCTTTTGTTTACATGTCCATACTTTGAGTGCATATGTTCTCTGTGAGATACTAGGAGATATTATACACTCTAAGGCTATTTGCACAGATATTTTTAATACATGTTTGTATGAATATTACGTCATTTGAAAACGGGAAATCCCCCTAATGGGGCTATAAAACAGCCAGTGGTATAGGATGAACAAAATACAAAAGGAATAGTAATGGATGTTTTATTAATACAATAAATACTGACACCAAAAAGTTAGGACATAAGCTGGAATCCAAGAGTAAACAAAATAAGAAAACAATACCAATAACAGAGGGCAGTGTGCGATAAGGTTACACCATAAGCAACAGTAATACAATAACACAGAGATGTTGATTGTGTGAGATCCTGACGTGTTTTGACCCCAATGGGTCTTCTTCAGAGGATAAATATATAGAAAAACAGTCACGATGTACTCGATGGTTACAGGTGGCCATAGTATGAAGGATTTCCCTCTTATTGTATCCCCGATCTCCTAGCGGGTGGGCCAGCCACAAGGGGAGCAGGTGCCACACATACATGCCTTGCAGGGAATCACACACTAGATATCCCCAAAAAGTTGAGGGAAAAGAGCAGGTGTGCACTGCACCTGTGGTAAAATCACAATGTGTGTTAAGTAACAGGTTCCAAGATAGTTTATAAAGGCAAAAAAGACAAAAAGGAAAATGTATCTGTGTATGGCTGTTTGAATTCTAATTGGGTTGAAACTGAATGTTTCATACTATGGCCACCTGTAACCATCGAGTACATCGTGACTGTTTTTCTATCTCACACATCACATCTCTGTGTTATTGTATTACTGTTGCTTATGGTGTAACCTTATCGCACACTGCTCTCTGTTATTGGTATTGTTTTCTTATTTTGTTTACTCTTGGATTCCAGCTTATGTCCCAACTTTTTGGTGTCAGTATTTATTGTATTAATAAAACATCCATTACTATTCCTTTTGTATTTTGTTCATCCTATACCACTGGCTGTTTTAAAGCCCCATTAGGGGGATTTCCCCTTTTCAAATTCATTATTCGGGGTGTGCGGCCTCTTTGTCTGTACTCCTATGAGTGTCCCCTTTTCTTTTGAATATTACGTCATTAATTTTGATATATTGTCTAAATAAAATTACTTTATATTTTTATTACATTATTTGTCTTATAATCTATGCCTTTAAAGTCCCACCCCCAAGGGGAAACCTTGTACCATATTTAAGATTGGGATGCTGGCTGACAAATAGCAGATTTTTTTCTTAAACCTCCATTCTTTTTGATATCCATATTTGCAATCTCGGACCATCTGTTGTAACATGTCCATAGTCTCCTCTGTTGCGTATTAAAATGAAAGTAAAGTACTGCTGAAAATATTACTCAGAAACCTACCTGTAGCCCATGGGTTAAATAATAATATGAAATCATGGAGTTTGGAATGGCTCTTCCTATTTTTCGAGTATATTTGGAGGCTTGTTTTGTAAAGACCAATCGGTGCATCTGCTGGACTAGTGATGGTGACATTCACATCAGAGGAAGCGAGTGAGTCTGTAGTAGCTGTCCAGTAAGTGTTACTTCCTGACTTGGAGAGCTCAAATACAGCTAGAGTATAATAATCTTCCTGAGGGTTTGGACCTGTATATAGAGGGATGGCAAAGGAGCAATTATTGCAGTAAGAACAAAAAATGAATACATTCAAAGTAAGTCACTATACAAAAATGTAGTGCCATATTTAGTACATTTTTAGTTTCCAGACTGCTGGGTTACCTTTTATTCTTTAAGGTGCCCCCCTGAAGGTGACCTCTCCAGGTCAGCCCCCTTGTGGCAAGGCAGTCCTACTGTCTCATCTATCCTCCCTTTAGCATTCTAAGCACCCCTACTTGAAGCAATCCTGGTATAATTTGGCACTTGTGGCACTTTTTTTCTGCTTTATTTGTATCTCCTGGTATATGGTTGGTCTCACTGTAAAGAAAGACAAATTGGGATGGGTAGAGGGGGGTGGGTTTTTTGGCAAGTGTTTAGGTCTCTGTTAGTAATAGACAGTTTTTTTGATACTTGCTTTTCCAATTGTACTGTATTTTTGACCCTGCGTGGCCAAGGCTGGCAAACAAGCAAGTATGACAGAGGGACTACATTTTCTGAGGGTGTGTATGGACTGGTCTGAGCTCTTATTGGATTATATAATAATATATAAAACTAATGCAATCTCTTAGATTTTTGGAAGGCTTAGGTTAGGATAAAGTAGTTCGCCTTTTGGTTATTTAGCCTGGCCTTGACTTCAGTCTAATCAAAGCAGGCACCCCAAATCAGAACCTCATGCACTTCCAGAGCCTAACCACGTCATAGTGGTGGAACCTTACTAGAGTTTCAAAGAAGTAAAAGCATATGGAGCAGTCTTTCAGATATGTGATACAGTAAATGAACAGATTTGGATGGACTTTACTGGTGGTCACCTACAGTAGATCTACATGGTGTAATGTTAGAGATGCAATAGTACCTGTTTGCATGAGTGCACATACATGGCTGTTCCTGTGCTGAAAGAATATATCTCAGCCAGTAATTGGTGGCATGAGGCTCTTTGGGGAGCATAGAAGTACAAGAAAAGGGAAACCAAGAGAAGGCAGTTCACATATTATAGGTTGGCTGTGGGAGCAAATTTCTTACCAGTTTTAGGCATCTTAGGTGACAGAATGTTGGCCAACTTTGAAACAGAAATTAAGGTGATATATAGAAATAATCAAGAGGTAGAAAGAGGGGGCGTGGCCTGGACATGGCTGAATAGAGACGTGCGCTAGCTGAGCTCCCGGCCGTTTTCCCCATACCCCGGCTATTTCAGCTTGAAATTTAAACTATCCACCCTGCCAGAAGGAAAACGACAAAGAAAAACAGCAGATCGACTAAATCTACTCCTCAGCCACCCACATCGGGCGAACTCAGAAGGAGATTCCAGCTTTCTCTCCTTGGTTCGCCGGAGCTCAAGATGGCGACGCCACGTGGAGAGCACTCAGGGAGACAGACAGCAAGCGGCTCCCCGTCACCACAGAGAGACACACAAGTGGCAGACAACTACGCTGGCTTCCCCGCGGACTTCCACCCCGTTCTCGGTGAGCATTCACAGCCGCCTTCTCATGCTCCCTGAGTGGACACAGAGCTGCGCACTCTATTACAGGCCCTCCCAACAAAAACAGACATTGCGGCCCTCATAGCTACGGTGGAAGCAGCGCACCGTAAGTAGATGAGTGCAGTGAGGGCGGATGTCAGAGCGCTGAATACTAGAATAGTGTCAGGGGAGAGCTCCCTGGCAGCGCTGGAACGCTGAATGTCGGCTGTGGAGGAAAACCAGGACGCGCAAGCAGAAGCATTACAGGAACAACAGCTGCGCTTAGAAGAGATGGAGGACCGGAGTCGCAGGAACAATCTGCGCCTCCGGGGACTCCCAGAGGCCACAGGACCTGAAGATCTAGCAGACACAGCGATCACCATCTTCCGCAGCCTCCCAGGTATTGATCTGCCAGACCGTATAGTTATTGACAGGATACACCGAGCACTAGGCCCTAAACTAACTGACCCCCTGAGACCCAGAGATGTCATTTGCAGGGTACACCATTATGTACATAAGGAACAGATCCTGCGCAGGGCCTGGGAAGCGGAAGATCCAGAACTGGACGGTGTCACGATCAAGATCTTCCCGGATCTATCTCGCGCTACCCTGCAAAGGCGCGCGATCCTGAAGCCATTGCTGGACCTGGCTAGACAGAAAGGAGTTACATACCAATGGGGGTACCCCCTATCTGCCACATTCAGGAAAGACCAAAGGATCTTCACCTTGCGCAAACCAGATGCTCTACCAGCCTTCTTCACCTTTCTGGACACAGACCCTATAGATGTTCCGAACTGGCTGGGCCCTCTCCCGTGCACACAAGGACGCCCGCACATGTCAGGATCGGGAAACGATCTTCCACCGAGGCAACAACGGAACTGCCGTCATACCAGGGCAACTTCTCGGGAAGACACACGTGAGTCGTGAAAC
Source organism: Aquarana catesbeiana (assembly GCF_042186555.1). Classification (NCBI taxonomy): domain Eukaryota; kingdom Metazoa; phylum Chordata; class Amphibia; order Anura; family Ranidae; genus Aquarana; species Aquarana catesbeiana. The sequence continues at coordinate 187,555,070 of NC_133335.1, forward strand.
AGAAGTTTATCTACAATATGTTCACTCTCTAAGAGGTAGTGTTCTGGATGTTCTGTTCCCCATTGTTTTGGTTGGATTGTTACTTTCATTCAACAGTTGTCCTTAGCCCATCTCGGCCTTATGGCGGTCAGTGCATCATTTAAATTTTGCTGGGTGAGCAGCCGATTAAACCGTCACTGCTGACGGGCCGTACGCTAATTTTCACTTATACCGTTGTTACACTACAGTAACTTACTTGTTGCTTGAAATATTTTCTACTTAAAATAGACCACTACCCTATGCAGGAGACGCAACAACATGAAAAGGTCACCATGGTCTGAGGAACTTACGAGGCGGCGGGCCCAGACACTTGCATATTATCTGAAGGGAGCTGTTAAAAAACCTTACAGATACTCCTCCTATTACCCTGCCGGATCACATAAGCGGTCAGCATATATGGACAGAAACTGAAGCAGACACTATAGATGAAAGAGACGCTGTTGGGTACCCTTCCTTGGAAGACTTGTGCGATTCATGGCCTGCATAGCCTGTCCATGATGGCTCCAGGGGTGGACATACCAGCTCCTAGTTAGTGGAGTTATGGAGTGCCCACCCGGCAGACATGACATAACACTTTGTGAACCCAAGGAAGCTTCGAGATGCAGGTTGTATGCTAATGCAAAATAAGTTTTAGTGTCATAGGAAGTTATTTACGCCTCGTTCTGGGTCAAGGGTTATCTTGTAATGCTGTACTTCAGAATTGGGTCGGTTTACTAGCTACCTTTTATGGCTATAGTAAAGTTACCCAATTCATGGGCTAATCCGTTGTTGAGAGGGCCTTACAGTGTTTGCCCATTTAATTACATTGAGTTGAGCTGTTGATATGTATGGAAAGATGCATAGTAAATTTTTTATGGTTTTATCTCCAGATTTGCTGGGGTGGAGGGGGGTGGACGGGAGTCTCGCCTTTTCGAGCCTTGTCCTACCTCTCTCCCGCTTAGGTTAGCATACCCCCCTGGAGGACGGATCTGTACCTTCCGGGGGTCATATGCAGAATATACTCCCCGAATTTACAAGGGGTTTGTAACAGGCAAGACACTAGGCCTTGTCCTCATCTTCTCTTTGTTTTACTAACTTTCTGTCTATTCTCTCTACCCTAACTTTTCTCTCTATTCCCACATCTTACCTCGTCTTCCTTTCCCTTCACCTGAACCTACTCCCCCCCTCACACCTATCACTCCATGAATCCGGAGTCTAAATCCAAAGGAGTTTCCATCTTAATTTCTAGTAAGATCCCCTGGCAACTTCAGAACTCTAAAATAGACCCGACTGGTAGATACGTATTCCTCAAAGGACTAATCGGTACGATAAAGGTAATACTAGCAACCATGTATGCCCCTAATGAACATCAGGCCACGTTCTTAGGAGAGACTCTAGAGAAGCTAAATGACTTTAGGAAAGGACAACTGATCATAGGAGGAGACTTCAATATGCCGCTAATTCCATTGGCGGACACGTCGACGGGAAGAACGTCGATCCCACCGAACCAACTCAAAAAGATAGCTAAAACGCTACATAAATCTCAACTAATTGATGTCTGGCGCTTACAACATTCGGGAGAACGCGACTTTACATTTTACTCAAACGTGCACCAGTTATACACCAGAATTTATTATTTTTTGATCCCCCATACACAGCTACACGCTGTGGAGAAGACCTCAATTGGACATAGGACGTGGTCAGACCATGCACTTGTATTTTTGAACTACCGTTTGTCTTCATCTCCGAAACACCGCTTTTGGCGACTAAATGAAAGCCTCCTACAAAACCCTTAGGTATTGACTGAAGTGACTAGAGCAATTAATTTATACTTTCAGGAAAATGACAAACCAGACTGTGACCCAGGAATACTGTGGGAAGCTCACAAGGTAGTCCTTAGGGGGATCCTCATATCCCATGGTGCCGTAAAAGGACATATGAATCAGGGAACAAATGCGGGAAACTATTAGCCAAAATGGTTAGAAACCGCAAATCAGCGACCTATATCCCGCACATCACAGCCTCCAGAGGCAAAAAGGTATCCTTACCCGCACAAATCACTGAAGAATTTAGACAATTTTACTCTAGTTTATACAACTTGCCACAGGTAGCTCCCTCCACTACCGTGATAGAAAACTACATCATGTCCTCCCAAATGGCATCTCTCCCTCAGGAGATCAGAGATTAACTAGATTCACCTATAACCCTAATGGAAATCCATAAAGCCATAGGGACGATGACACCAGGTAAAGCCCCAGGCCCCGATGGCTATACACTACAATACTATAAAACACTTTTTCCTATACTGGGACCTCGCATGGTCACACTGTTTAACATGATAGGAACGGGTAAAGCTTTTGCTAGAGAGACCTTGGGTGCCCATATTTCGGTGATTCACAAGGAGGGGAAGGACCCAGCGGCATGTGGTAGCTACAGACCTATATCGCTCTTAAATATTGATCTCAAGCTATTTACTAAAATCCTGGCGGCTCGACTGGCGCAACACCTCCAACAACTTATCCACCTTGACCAAGTCGGATTTATTCCTTCTAGGGAGGCTAGAGATAGCACTACAAAAGTGCTAAATTTGCTGCATATCGCCAGGTCCAGAGAAATCCCTTGTGTCTTCCTTAATACCGACGCTGAAAAGGCGTTCGACCGTGTAAGCTGGCAATTCATGTTTGCGGTACTCAGACACATAGGCCTGGGGGGGGGGTGATGCTCAGCCGAATAGCCGGTATATATTCCAATCCCACAGCACAGGTGAAAGCGAATAGAGTCCTATCGGATCCCTTCCCGATAACAAATGGGACGAGACAGAGATGCCCTCTATCCCCTCTCCTCTTTGCTCTTTCCCTGGAACCATTTCTCTCCAAAATAAGATTAAATCCTGATATACAGGGAATTTCACTTGATCCCATGCAACATAAGATTTCAGCCTATGCAGACAATTTACTTTTCTCCCTAACCAATCCGGTGGTGTCCCTACCTAACCTCCTCAAAGAATTTGAAATATATGGGAAACTGTCAAACCTAAAAAATAATTTCTCAAAATCAGAAGCAATAGGAATCTCCATACCAGCTAACAATCTTCCAAATCTGCAATCGAGCTTTAGATTCAGATGGACTAATTATGCTTTGACTTACTTAGGTACGAAAATACCATCTAACCTGGCCCTACTGTATGTCAGCAATTTTCCCCCCTTACTAATTAAGACAAGAACATTAATGGATGACTGGAATACAGGACTACACTCCTGGTTCGGGCGGTGTAACTTAATCAAAATGAGTATATTACCAAAATTTTTGTACCTCTTCCAAGCCCTGCCAATTAAGTTACCTACCACATACTTTAAACAAGTGTAAACTCTTTTTACGCGCTTTGTTTGGGCACATAAAAAAACGCGCATCCCAAGATCGCAGCTATCCATACCAAAACACTATGGGGGTGTTGCGCTCCCAGACATCCGGAAATATTACCAAGCAGTCCATTTAGGCAGAGTAGTAGATTGGAACCGACATAAAGAGTCTAAATTATGGGCACAAATAGAACAACATCAAACTAAGATACCTTTACAGACAGCAATGTGGTGCTGGGACTCCCTTCCGTTGGAATTGAAGTCTCATCCCCTCATAGGCAACACTATTAAGCAATGCTTACAAGCTACGTTACAGACCTCTTTAATGACTAAAGGATCTCCCTTGACCCCGATCCTGGGAAATCCCAAATTCCCCCCGGGAATCACACCGGGGCAGTTTCAAGCACTAAGGAGTTCTAACTGTGTTGGAGATTCGCAATTTGTGAAACAAGATAAATGGCCCTCCATTCCAGAACTAGTGGACCCGATAGGCCCGTTCAAACTTGTATTCTGGAGTGCAGTACAAATCCACCATTTCCTTCAGGCAATCCCAAACCCTAAATCTTACACTAGACCTTTAACCACGTTTGAAGAAATATGCTCAGACACAGAACCACTACCACAGGACTTATCTAAGATGTACACCTTATTAAACACACCCCCACAACCACCTAGCTTACCATGCATCACAAAATGGGAAACTGACCTTCAGCGTTCTTTTACGACAGTGCAGAGGCAGAACATGATCGCTCTCTCCCTTAAATCCTCAATATGCACTAAAATACAAGAGACGAATTACAAAATTCTGACTAGGTGGTATTTAACATCTAGCCGCTTACATACCACGTTTCCCAGTACGTCAGAATACTGCTGGAGATGTCACGAGGAGGAGGGAACGATATTACACATGTTCTGGTCCTGTCCTAAATTGACGAATTTCTGGACTACGGTCCGTTCCATTTCCCAAAAATTCACTGACTTTCAGATCCCGAACGACCCAGCATTTTTTCTACTCCATATATCCACCATACCGCTTAAAACTTATAAAAAATCTATTTCCCCATGCTCTGGAAGCAGCAGTCCCCACCAACCACTTTGATGTGGCTACGGAAAGTAGAAGACATAAACAAAATGGAAGATCATATAATGAGGGCCCAAGATAGACAGGCAGTTTACAAGAAAACTTGGACACTCTGGAATATGTTTAAATATTCTGAGGAAGGAAAGGCCCTTTTTGGGAACCCGAATTACTGACAACTCAAGACGCACCTGACATAAAAAGACTTAAATAAAGATTTCCGCTGACCTCCCCCCCCTCCTTACTCCCCTCCCCAATCTTACCTTCCCACCCTTCCCCCCCCTCAACCCTCGCCCTCCATCTATTTTCTTTTCTTTTTTGCTACTGGCTTTTCTATCTCTCTGTTTCACTCTCTGGTTGCTGCCTCCTGATTGAAGTATGCAAGTTTCCATAAGAAAGACTTGATATCTAGCTGGAAATCTAGTTCGATGATCTCTACATGTACCCACAGGATTTAAGTTCTAAGATGGTGAAACAAAGAAAAATGTATATTTCAGTAACAGTAGCATGTTAACAGAACTTGCTCAACAAGTTTCTTGATATGTATTATATATTGTTAAGATGTACCATTGGGAGGCTGCGACCCCCCCCCCCCCCCCCCCCCTGTTTGTTTTGTACCATTGTGGTATTTTCTGGGCTCTGCCCTTTCCTTAAAAAAAAAAAAAAGAACTAATAAAATATATATTTGCAAAAAAAAAAAAAGAGGTAGAAAGAGTTTTATGGTCATGTTTATGCTGCAATTTCTATGAAATGCTACTAAGGTTCAAGAAGTATCTGATGACCACATTGGGTAAATTATGAAAGTCATATCAGTATATTTTCAGTATATATTTTTACCTGTGTGTACATAGAATTTCACCTGCTCTTTTTTTTGGATGGGTCTGTTAAAGTGAAGTGTGATCTTGAATTCCTGCCCTCTCCTCAACACCATCTTGCTGCTGTGGTAGTAATCAGTCTTATGTTCATACATGTTTGTTGTCTCCTCCATGCTGAAGTTCTTTAGCTTCAGTGCTGTAATCAAATTTAATTTTGGCAAACAAAGTTTAATTCAGACTGCAACCTTGAAATCACTAAAATATAAGGACAACTCTTATATAAATTAATCATTCAGTAAATGGGTTCTGAATTCCAGTGGCAAATGTCCCCTTTGTTTTGAGGAGGCACTTTTTTCCCCTTTTCACATTCTGGTTGGACTTCTTTAACCACTTCAGTCCCGGAAGGATTTGCCCGCTTAATGACCAGGCCATTTTTTTGCAATATGGCACTGAGTTGCTTTAACTGACAATTGCGCGATCATGCAATGCTGAACCCAAACAAAATTCACACCCTTTTTTACCCACAAATAGAGCTTTCTTTTGGTGGTATTTGACCACCTTTGCGGTTTTTATTTTTTGTGCTATAACCAAAAAAATACCAACAATTAAAAAAAACTCTTTTTTTTTACTTTCTGTTATAATACATATCCAAAAAAAACTATATAAAAAAAACAAATTTATTTATCAGTTTAGGCTATAATACATATCCAAAAAAAACTATATAAAAAAAAATGTATTTATCAGTTTAGGCTGATATATCATTGCGCGCACCCGCTATCCTCCTTGCACGGACCGACGTACAGGTACGTCAGTTTGGGCAGGAGAGCTGACCTGCCGCAGTTTATCTAAGTGAGCTGGTTGGCAAGTGGTTAAGTAGTGTATATTTAAGCCTTATTAAGGTTCTAACCCTTAAAAAAAAAATCCTGTTCCTTTAAAACATGTTAAGCCTCATAGTGCTTGTGCTGTGTCATTTGTCCATTTGTATGCTGTAAAAAAAAACCTGGATGATCCTGCCTGTTCCTGGGTCCCACTAGGTGTGCTGATCATGGTAATCATGGCTGCTGATCCATGATACAGGTCAGTTTACATGCCTCCATCAGCCCGCAGTCTTTCCCCCTCCCCCTCCCTCTCTGCCTGTCAGCTCCTGTGTGTGAGCCACCCCTCCCCACCCCCCTCTGCTATTCTGTGTAGCCGTAAAGTTAGTGCTCACAATTACTGACAGCCCCTCTGCTTTAACAAGATATACAACACAGTGTATGTGTTTTGTTTTAAATTCTATTATTCCACCTTGGTCCACATCGCCAATGTGTGGTAATGTCAGCGTTCGGCTGACGTCAGAAGGAAATCTCAGCCCCTCCCACTGTAGACCTTGGATCAGGGAAGGAGAGCGTCGAGCAGTCAGATGACCTCGCATCGGCGGTGTGAAAAAAGATATTTAGCAGCAGAATTTTGAAAAAAAAACACATACACAGTATAGTATAGCTTGTTATAACAGAGGGGCTGGCAAAAAATGGGAACACTGACTTTAACTATGAACTTTTCTTCTTTGCTTCACTTTGATTTGTTAAATATACAATTGAAAGAGTTTTTAGAAGAAGTGCAAAAGATATCTGTTAATCCAATGAGCTGATAACTTCCTGCCTTTATGCCTGTGCTGCAATCTCATCAATTACATTATTCCCAGGAAAGTGGGTGGCCACGTTTCTGCTCCATACATACAGTGCGGTGAGTGTTGTCAACTAGGGCGCAGCAAGTGTGTTACTGGCAGAATCACTAGGTGCACAAAAAGGCAGCCACCACATCTAGGAACTGGTAAGCTGCAATGTATTTTTTCTTCTTTGCAAAGATATATGAAACTGTACTGGTGGAAAATACCAATCATCTTGTGGAATGAAAAGCAGTTTGCACGCTATGAGATATTTTACTATACAAAAAGTGCAGCGCTAATCATGAGAGTATACAATTGTGAATCTAAAAAAAATCATACAATGTGAAAACAATTCAAATATAAAGTGTCAAATACTAATAAATCTGATAAAAATATAGAAAAGTCATATATAACTCCTGCCCCTCACTGGCAAAAATCTTCCATGGTTACCAGACAAATGGCCAAAAGGATGCAAACAAAAAGTGCATGAGCTGGGGTATGCTTCACTTCTTCTCAACAGTTATCCGGTCATCACACCTATGTTACAAAAAAAAAAAAGCCATGTGTTCCTCATAGTGTAAAAGCCAATTAATATTTTATAATTTAGTAAAACGACACATATAATAGCAAGTCACAGCGCTGTACAAAAAAATTCAGTCGGGGACAACAAAAGGACACTCCCTGGTACATGGTGACATCATCGATGGATCCCCCGATGACGTTAATGCTGACGAAATTTGTAGGGCGGAGCTGAACACAGTGGCATCAACATGTACCAGAAAGTGTCCCCTTATTGTCCCAGATGAGAATTTTTTCATACAGCACTGTTACATGCTATTATACATGAATGGTTTTACTAAATTTTAAAGTAGTCATTGGGTTTTACACTATGAGGTGCGCATGGCTCATTTTTCTTTTTAACATGGGTTTGATCACTGGATGACTAGTGAGGGGAATTGAGGAGTACCCAGATCATGCACTTTGTGTTTCCATCCTTTTGGCCATTTCTCTGATAACCGGAGAAGATTTTTGCCAGTAAGGGGCAGCAGTTGCTCCATGCACTATATGACGTCTCTATATTTAGAGGGTCATATATTTTTGGTAAGCCTTTCTGTGTGAAGCACTACGGCGGAGGTTTCATTTTTAGGTTTTTACATTTCTCAAGTTCATACTGACCTTCTAAAAACAGGTGCCTGTTCATAGTAGGATTTGTGGAACTTGAGGACTGGCATGTATCATTCAGTGCAGTATGGACTTTATTCTGGCTGACCCAAAAATAATATATTGTTTTATCTGTTATTGCCCTCTGTAATTTATTGAATATATTGTTTTAATTGTTTATAATTTCCTGTTTTGATAATACCTGTTCTCATTTTTAGTCCTGGTGTTGAAAGAAATAAGAAAGTAAGAGGAAATCTCCCCAGTGGGATCGCAGAACAATAAATGTTTAAAATTTTGATTGGGCTGGGATCAGTGATTTTATTTAAAGCAAATTACATGACTGCTGAGGCACAATGGGCCTAGGTCCCAATTAACATAACACCATGGGATCAAAGCTCTTCCAACAACTTCTCCGAATGACCCAGAATTCCCTGGGGGCACATGTTCCCTGAGCTCAGGCCCATCCCATCCCCCATATTTTGACCAATCATTCTCCTTGTCCCGGCACCTAGCCATGCCCCCATCAGTCAAGGCTCTCTTTCCCTAGGAGGGCTCAAGAGGCCTTCATTTCCCTGCTGCCTTCTTTTAATTAAAAAAAAAGGCTTATCTCAGGTCCCCTCATTGGCAGCATGCCCCTAAATCCATCACATGACGTCTCAGAATAAACATGTGGAGAGGAGATAATGGTCCGAGCCTGCATGAAAATTCCTTGCCTCTGCCAAGTGCTAAACAAAGCGAGGCCAGCCAGGGCTTACGAATGAAAGCAGGAAGTTGCACACCAATGATGTAAGATCATATTCAACTTTATTAAAGGAGGACAAAGCACACTGCAGCCCTGCCTAAGACAAGCCCCTCTTTAACGTCTCAGAGATAGGAAAGTAGGGAGAAAGCTCAAAGTTCAAAGTTTACCCACATCCTCGATAAGGTTTTTTTTTTTTTTTTTTGGCTTCTTTGGATTCTTGTTAAAGATTATCAGTAAAAAAATATTTTATTGTTTTAGGGGGTTTCTTGTAACTGAATGATTCAATGTGCAATTTGTAATAACAACTTTATATCAGTTTGTTGTCATTTTTTGTGATTTATGTTTATATAGCATGCATCTTTAACCACTTCAGCCCCGGAGGATTTGGCTGCTGAATGACCGAGCCATTTTTTGCGATTCGGCACTGCGTCACTTTAAATGACAATTGCGCGGTCGTGCGACACTGCATCCAATTTCCCACAAATAGAGCTTTCTTTTGGTGGTATTTGATCACCTCTGTGGTTTTTATTTTTTGCGCTATAAACAAAAAAAGAGCGACAATTTTGAAAAAAAGACACAATATTTTGTACTTTTTACTATAATAAATATCCCAATTTTTTTTTTTTTTTAAAGAAAATGTTTTCTCATATGTCTTCTACATATTTTTAGTTAAAAAAATCACAATAAGCGTATATTGATTGGTTTGCGCAAAAGTTATAGCGTCTACAAAATAGGGGATGGATTTATAGCATTTTTATTATTATTTTTTACTAGTAATGGCGGCGATCTGCGATTTTTATCGGGACTGCGACATTATGGCGGACACATCGGACACTTTTGACATATTTATGGGACCATTGGCATTTATACAGCGATTAGTGTTATAAAAATGCACTGATTACTGTAAAAATTTCACTGGCATAGAGGCACACAGTGTCTGCGCGCTCCCGAGCTGTGTGTCTATGGAGTGTCTATGGAGCCACTCTCCATAAACTTACACAATGGAAATTAATCCCGTCCCCCAATTCCTCCTCACTGCATTTGATTGACTTTGACTGCCCGAATGCTGTGTGAAGAGGAAGAGAGGGGAGAAGAGATACAGTCGTGCACAGCGCTGGATCTATTCTCCTCTCTCCTCATCCTTCACACAGGGAAGGAGGGGGGGCAGACAAATAAAGAACATTTTTTACATTAATGCAAGGAATGCATTAAGGTAAAAACGTTTTTAGTTTTAAATTGACTTTAAGAGTTAAGTTGCATTGATTGTATACTGCACGAAAGAGCTTTTCCTCCCTGCTCCCCCCATCTCTGGGTGAAACCGTGAAATCTTAAAGAGGGACGGTCCCAATGGGTGGTTGTGTTCCCCAGATCTGGCACCCCACTCCCTAATTTTGCAACAATTATTACAACTGTGACTTTGGATCCATAAATAGTTAATTGTCCCACTCCCATGTGAGGTCCCTTGGGTCACTCTGGCATGCATAACAATCATGTTGTACTTTGGGTGGAATACCAACAGCTAAAGACAATGCTGTGCATGGTAGGCAACAATCAGCTTCTAGCTTCAGGTTGTTCAGTTAAACTTTGACAAATAAAACCTGGAAGCTGATTTGCACCAGATTTTGCACTCTTCAGTTTTAGTAAATCAACACTAATGCGTCTTTGGTTTGAAAGTATTATATTATCCTGTACCAATTATCCTGGGCTGAAATACAGTGGTTCTGTATCATTTCTGATAAATATGCTTGTTTATGATACAAACTATACCTAGTGTATTTTAACACCTTCCCATCCGGCTTATAGCAGATTGAGAGCTGGGCAGGACTTTCCTCCTTCTGAGTGGATGTCATCTGATGTCCTCTCAGAAGGTGCTATTCAGGCAGACCTGGGGCAACGCAGCGGCACCATCTGTCACCAGCTGTGTCCAACGGTACCATGTGACCACTTTGACCAATCACAGCAGATCACATGGCAGTTGTAAAAAATGGATGGCTTTCTTTCATGCCATCCATTGTGTACAATTGTGTTGCTAGCTGTGATTGGTCAATGTGATCCCATGGTACAGACAGGGCCAATCACAGCCCATCTGTACCATGTGATTAGCTCTGGTCAATCACAGCTAATCACAACAAAACAAACTGAATAAATCAGTTTCATTCAGTAAAATTCTTGCTTATAGCAATGATAATGTGTGAAAAAAAAATCCTGATTACTTCCCCAGAGTAGTACAATTTTACTATGGTAAAATTATATTGCTCTGGTTACAGTATGTTAAAAAAATTGTAAAAACTTTTTTTACATTTCTTCATTTTCCAAAAAATTATGACAAAAAATTACAACTTCAAAAAACTCACCATGCCTCTTACTAAATACCTTGAACTGTCTTGGGCCTCAAAAAATGAGGGCCGTCAGTACATCAGGATTGATTAATTTTTCCGATATATACCATAGTTTGTGGACAATACAACTCTACTACAGACTAAATAATATACACTGATTTGGGTTATTTTCACCAACTAAATGTAACAGAATACATTTTGGCCTAAATGTATAAAGAACAATTATTTATTTGCAAAATTTTAAAACAGAAACGAAGAAAAACACATTTTTCTTTTCTTCAGAATTTTTTTGTTTATTTAGCAAAAGATAAAAAACACAGTGGTGATTAAATGCCACCCACCAAAAAAAGCTATAATTGTGTGAACAAATAGATAACAATTTAGTTTGGGTATAGTGTTGCATGACCGCACAATTGTCATTCAAAGTGCGACAGTGCTGAAAATTATATGTAAGTGTATATACAGTATTTACAGTATATGAATTAAAAAATGCAATTCAGTTCCTAGCATTTATTGTATATGTCTGTACTTGCTCCCTGAGCCTACAGTGAATTAACTTGTTCAACTGTTGAACTAATGTAATTTACATAGAGATTAAGAAATGCATTACTTGCTTTGTTTACCTAGATTCTCTCTGCAGTCTGTGAGAGACAATGATGAGAAAAATAAACACGAAATTCGAAAAGGTTATATATAAAATAAGAGATAATAATGTTAATAAAAATATGTGTAATATGTGTTCTTTATGTGCAATACACTTCTAAATGTAATAAAAAGAGGTTAAAGAAAAGTAGACATAGAAACTTTCGGCTCCTAATTGGAATAAGCAATCATTTGCATGTAAAAATATTAGCTAGTAACTCAGATTTTTTTTTTTTGGTGTTCCAGTGAGCCCAGCTCCCACACAGTTAGAACACACCCAGGGAACACAGTTAACCCCTTGATCGCCCCCTAGTGTTAACCCCTTCCCTGTCGTTTACCGTATTTATCGGCGTATAACACGCACTTTTTTTCCCTTAAAATCAGGGGAAAATCATGGGTGCATGTTATACGCCGATCCCCACTGTCTGACCCAAAAAAGAGCGAGCGCCGCCGAAAAAGACCGAGCGCCGCCGAAAAAGACCGAGCCGAGTGCTCGGCTCCGCTCGCAGTCACGCCGCCCCGCCTCCCTGCTGTTTCAGAGAGGATGAGAGGAGCGAGTGCTGCCGAAAAAGACCGAGCCGAGTGTACTGTGTACTCAGCTCGGCTCCGCTCGCAGTCCCACCCAGCTCCTATGATGGACATAACACAGGTCCAATGACGGGACTGCGAGCCAAGCTGAGTATACAGTACACTCGGCTCGGTCTTTTCGGGAGCGATCGCTCCTCTCATCCTCTCTGAAACAGCAGGGAGGCGGGGCGGCGTGACAACCCGAGTACACAGGCTCGGCGGCAAATTTAAACAAATGTTGCAAACAGCACACCACACTGAGAAAGGCTGCACTGAGCAAGACTGCACTGGGCAAGGCTGCACTGGGCAAGGCTACATATGACAATGGGCAAGGCTGCAAATGGACAATGTTCATTCTGCAATGATGGACAAGGCTGCAGATGAACACTGATAACGCTGCATTGATGGGCATTTAAATGTAAGTTTTTTTCCTTAAACTTCCCTCCTAAAAGTTTTTTTCTTTAAAATGCCCTCCTAAACTTGGGGTGTGTGTTATACACCGGCGCGTGTTATACGCCAATAAATACGGTATATATTGATCAGTGCATTATTTTAGCACTGATTAATGTGATAATGTCACTGGTCCCCAAAAAGTGTCACTTAGGGTTAGATTTGTTCGCCACAATGTCGCAGTTCCACTAAAAATCGCAAATCACCACCTTTACCAGTAAAAACATTAAAAAAAAGTCCATAAATCCTTCCCATAGTTTGTAGACGCGATAACTTTTGCGCGAACCAATCAATATACACATATTGCGATTTTGTTTACCAAAAATATGTAGAAGAATATATATTGACCTAAACTGATGAATAAATTAGTTTTTTATATATTTTTTTTGGATATGTATTATAGCAGAAAGTAAAAAAAATTGTGGTTTTTTTATTGTCGTTCTTTTTTTTTTGTTTATAGCGCAAAAAATCTAAACCACAGAGGTGATCAAATACCACCAAAAGAAAGCTCTATTTGTGGGAAAAAAAACGACATAAATTTTGTTTGGGTACAACGTCGCACGACCGCACAATTGTCAGTTAAAAAAAAACAAACAAAAAAAACACCTGAATGCCTAAAAACTTGGGGGTGGTCCTAGGAGCAAAGCAGTGTGTTTTGTCCGGCTTTAATAAAGTTGAATGGGATCTGATATCATCGGTGTGCCAATTTTCTATATAATATCTCAGGGCCGCAAAGAGCTGGAAGACTTCCCTCTGAACAAGATAGCTATATAATGTCCAGCACATGTCAATGACTGCAGATCCTGCTTTTAGGTATCCTTTCAGGGCCACCAACCCAGCCAACCGTATAAGCACTCGCCTGGCGATGGGAAGGGAATGCCCACTCACCCCCCAGTGCCCCTGCCCAGTCCTTCCCAATTTGCACTGTATAACAAAATACTTACTAATTTAAAGCCGTTTTGATATTTTCATTAAAAACAAAAAGTGTATATACAGTATTTACAGTATATGAATTAACAAATCCAATTCCGTTCCTAGCATTTATTGTATATGTCTGTACTTGTCTGAGTCTACAGTGAATTAACTTGTTCAACTGTTGAACTAATGTACAGTAGTTTACATAGAGATTAAGAAATGCATTACTTGCTTTGTTTACGCACATTCTCTCTGCTGTTTGTAAAAGACAATGATGAGAAAAATAAACACGAAATTCGAAAAGTTTATATATAAAATAAGAGATAATAATGTTAATAAAAATATGTGTAACATGTGTTCTTTGTGTGCAATACACTTCTAAATGTAATAAAAAGAGGTTAAAGAAAAGTAGACATAGAAACTGTCGGCTCCTAATTGGAATAAGCAATCATTTTACTGATTTTGTTGCAAAATTGTTGACTTCACTGTTCATGAAACTTCATTAAAATTAGCCTTATATTTGCTGCGAGGACTGCTTAAGTAAAATTGGTTTGAAAAAAAAAATTGAACAAAGACATATCATCACCATGTGAGTATGCAATGACATAATAATACCTGGTTTTGTTGATACACAAAGCCAACACTAAGGCTGCCCCTTTGTTTTTAAGTAAAGTCATGTGATCACCATTTCAACAAACGTCACCAAAGGTTAGGGTTTCTTAATATCTAAGTTTATGTTCCCAGCTAATGATTTTTTCTTTGGCACAATAACAGGTCCAGGGCTAGTTAGTATGTTTATGGGAATGTTTGACCATTCTTCCAGAAGCACATTTGTGAGGTCAGGCACTGATATGGACAAGAAGGCCTGGCTCGCAGTCTCCGCTCAAATTCATCCCAAAGGTGTTCTATTGGTGGAAGTCAGGACTCTGTGCAGGCCAGTCAAGTTCCTCCACCCCAAACTCGCTCACCCATGTCTTTATGGACCTTGCTTTCTGGAAGAATGGTCAAACATTCCCATAGATACACTCCTAAACCTTGTGGACAGCCTTCCCAGAAAAGTTGAAGCTGTTATAGCTGCAACGGGTGGGCCAACTCGATGTTGAACCCTACAGACTAAGACTGGGATGCCATTAAAGTTTGTGTGCTTGTAAAGGCAGGCGTCCCAATACTTTTTGTGATATAGTGTATCTATTTGACCACTGTCTCTGGTGCAGAAAGTATAGAAAATCTCATCTTTTAGAACAGGAAGTGGGTGGAGATCTTTCAGTGGGAATACCCGTTCTGGTGACTTCCTGTTGTGTCTCTGGGACAGGAGCTGAATGTATATCTCCCCAGTGGGATATAAACAGCAAAAAATAAAAAATACATAACATAACATATTGTATTAATTTCCTATGTTATCCAATGCTAAAAACAAGTTTGGGTTTACATACACTTTCATTTAATCAAAACTGGAAAAAATTTGGAAAACAGGAGTAAAAATGTAAAATAAATCTTAAAAAGAGATGATGTGTGTGTGACCAGCATTAGATTTATCAGTCCATAAGTTTGTGTTACACCAAGCAACTTTGACCAACCGGAGCACACACCCTTCAATCAAGAAGGGAGTAATGTGTGTCGACCTATAATAATAATAGCATGTAATCATAGTTACTTTAACAGACCGCCTCAAATAGTAATTTGGTGTAATCAGCTTGTCACTACCTGAAACATTTATTTCACTTACCTGCCATTGTGATGTGCTCTTTGTTGGGAGATCGCTGTGTAAATGCCAATGGATTGATTCCAGGCTAAGCATCAGTGGTTTGAGTTCACCCAGGCGGTGTAGGGATATACTGACAGTAACTAAAGATGTACAATTAGATACTGAGAGAGACAGATATAGGAGGAGCTGAAAACCTCTGCTGACCTTAATGAACCAGCAGAGTCAGCCAGTATTTGCTTGATTCGTTCTGAGAAACTATAGATGATTATCCTGTGCATTAATAATACCTGCTCTACAGGTATTATGGGTGTATTAGCATGATCCGGGAAGAAAGAGCTTGATTTCTTAATCAGTTACACAAGAATTACCTGCAGGAGCATCTTCTGTGACAAATAACACCAGCCACATGTTTTGATTTTTAAAATCTATTCAGGGCTCTATTTTTTATTGGCAATCGTGGATTAACAGGGTCAAAGGGAACAGAAAGCATCACAAATGTAAAAACTGTAAAACCTTTTCTTTAGTAAAAGGCTTTGGGTTACATCTGGACACAGTGGCTAAATTCAGCAAGAAAGCTGTAGGAGATGGGGGGGGGGGGTGCAGGGGATGTTAAGAGCAGTCAGAAGGATCCTTATAGTTGGGGAAACTATCTTCCCTTTCTCCTAATAGGTGGCTTATACAGCTGAGGCATAGACAGCAGACTACATGTTGTCAGCACTAACACATTAAGCATTAGTCATTCAGGTGACACTAAATTCTGATTTTAAAAAATTCTATGCAATTTCATATTTTTAACTCTGGGCTTCTTCCAAGTCCCTTTTTTTTCTGCTGTGATCTGACTTTCTGTTAAAGGGTGGCTACGTTTGAACTTTAAGTGGACCTACAGTAATTTTTTCAACTTTCCATCTATTAAATCTTCTGCCCTTGTTGTTTTAACTTTGGATGTTAAAACATTTATTTTTCTGCCTGTAAATACCTTATACAAGGTGGCGTGGCTCGGCTGCAGAGTGGAATGGCTGTGTAACTGCTCTGCTCCGTCCTTGAGGGAGAACCACAGCGGCTTAACAGCAGTGAGGATCGCCGCACACAGCTCCAGGCTCACCCGCCATCACTGGGGATCACGGGGCACATACAGTTGTGCTCATAAGTTTACATACCCTAGCAGAATTTATGATTTCTTGGCCATTTTTCAGAGAATATGAATGATAACACAAAAACTTTTCTTTAACTCATGGTTAGTGCTTGGCTGAAGCCATTTATTATCAATCAACTGTTTACTCTTTTTAAATCATAATCACAACAGAAACTACCCAAATGACCCTGATCAAAAGTTTACATGCCCCAGTTCGTAATACTGTGTATTTCCCCCTTTAACATCAATGACAGCTCGAAGTATTTTGTGGTATTTGTGGATGTAGCTTTTTATCTTCTCAGATGGTAAAGCTGCCCATTCCTCTTGGCATAAAGCCTCCAGTTCCTGTAAATTCTTGGGCTGTCTTGCATGAACTGCACGTTTAAGATCTCCCCGGAGTGGCTCAATGATATTGAGGTCAGGAGACTGAGATGGCCACTACAGAACCTTCAATTTATTCTGCTGTAGCCAATGACAGGTCAACTTGGCCTTGTGTTTTGGATCATTGTCATGTTGGAATGTCCAAGTACATCCCATTCGCAGCTTCCTGGCTAACGAATACAAATGTTCCTCCAGTATTTTTTTATAACATACTGCATTCATCTTGCCATCAATTTTGACCAAATTTCCTGTGCCTTTGTAGCTCACACATCCCCAAAACATCAGCGACCCACCTCCGTGTTTCACAGTAGAAATGTTGTACCTTTCATCATAGGCCTTGTTGACTCCTCTCCAAATGTAGCGTTTATGGTTGTGGCAAAAAAGCTAAATTTTGGTCTCATCACACCAAATGACTTTGTGCCAGAAGGTTTGAGGCTTGTCTCTGTGCTGTTTGGAGTATTGTAAGTGGGATACTTTGTGGCATTTGCGTAGTAATGGCTTTCTTCTGGCAACTCAACCATGCAGCCCATCTTTCTTCAAGTGCCTCCTTATTGTGCATCTTGAAACAGCCACCCCACATTTTCAGAGTCCTGTATTTCACCTGAAGTTATTTGTGGGTTTTTCTTTACATCCCGAACATTTTTCCTTGCAGTTGTGGATGAAATTTTAGTTGGTCTACCTGACCGTGGTTTGGTTTCAACAGAACCCCTCATTTTCCACTTCTTGATTAGAGTTTGAACACTGCTGACTGACATTCTCAATTCCTTGGATATCTTTTTGTATCCCATTCCTGTGTTATACAGTTCAACTACCTTTTCTCGCAGATCCTTTGACAATTCTTTTGCTGCTTTCCCCATGACTCAGAATCCAGAAACATCAGTGCACTGGATGAAAGATGCAAGGGTTTGTCAGGAGTTCAGAAACTCATTAACCTTTTATACACACACACTAATTACAAGCAAACAGATCACAGGTGAGGATGGTTACCTTTAATAGCCATTCAAACCACTTTGTGTCAACTTGTGTGCATGTTATCAAGCCAAAATCACCAGGGTATGTAGACTTTTGATCAGGGTAATTTGGGTAGTTTCTGTTGTGATTATGATTTAAAAAGAGTAACCACAGTTGATTGATAATAAATGGCTTCAGCCAAACACTAACCATGAGTGAAATAAAAGTTTTTGTGTTATCATTCATATTCTCTGAAAAATGGCCAAGAAATCATAAATTCTGCCAGGGTATTTAAACTTATGAGCACAACTGTATATAAAAAGAAATTCAAGCCCCCAGTACCACAAAAACTCACAGAGCACTTCTCCCGGCCAGCAATAGAGACCCAAGATGGCACCGATGGCAGGGACACAGCACACTCGCCGCTCCCTCCCTTGATTGTAATCCAGAGCTGCAGACTCACCAGCTCACTCTCCTCTCAAGGCACCTGTAAGTAAGAAACACATGGGGGCACCTGTAAGTAAGAAACACATGGGGGATGATGACAATTTTAACCAGGAGGGGGATGACCTGAGCTCTTTGGCTGCTATACCTTCTACTAGCAATTCAGTCTCTAAACACTTCCTGAAATCAATGTTCCTAAATCTCCACAAAAATATCCAAACAGAACTCTGCTCCTCAGTCTCACATATCCATAACAGAATAGATCAAGTGGAAGAATGCACTGGTCAAATTGAA
Organism: Aquarana catesbeiana; assembly: GCF_042186555.1. Classification (NCBI taxonomy): domain Eukaryota; kingdom Metazoa; phylum Chordata; class Amphibia; order Anura; family Ranidae; genus Aquarana; species Aquarana catesbeiana. Next base: position 187,573,711 of record NC_133335.1, read on the forward strand.
AGGCAGATGGAAGAGTTTACCCATGCTTATAACGAAATGGTTGATTCACATGCTGACCACACAGAGAAAATTCAATACTTAAATGCCAAAGTTGCGGATATGGAAGAGCGTTCCAGATGGAACAATATCAAATTTAGGGGTATCCCTGAATCCATAAAAAATTCGGACCTGGTGCCGTATCTGCTTCACAAACTCATTCTTTCTCTGTCTCCATCAGATCTTCTAATTGATCGAGCACACAGGATCTTCAAACTGAAGCATCCCAAGGTATGTGCTTGCTTTCATTCATTTTTTCCATACTAAAGACCAAATTATGAAAGTCGCCAGATCCATGCGCACCCTCCCTGATCCTTATTTAAAGATCGCCTTGATTGCGGATATCTCTGCTGCCACTGCGCAAATGCGGAAAGAATTCTATCCAATAACCAAAGCTCTCAGGGACCGTAACCTGGTGTACCAATGGGGATAACCCACTAAATTGCTAGTGACCTACCAAAATAAAATTGTACAGATGAATTCAGCTAAAGAAGGCTATAAACTCCTCCACAACTGGGGCATCCCTGTTCCACCCCCCACAACAACATCGCAACGTGGGCTCAGCCCCTCCAAAAATCTCGAGCTCCTGGTCCTCAGTCGGGAACACTGAACCTCCCACTCTAACTGTAAACAGGCAACCTCTCAAGTTCTATTAAACTCTTATCTCCCTAAAGGATAGCCATCACCTGTTAATCCACCCCCCTGGTTACTAGTGTGCCATGCTAAAAAGTTAAAAGTTGTTACGCTAACTTTGCGATGTTATGTTCCTCAATTTTTTTAAACCTGTTTTATCCTATGCCCTGTCAACTTATATTTTTATGTCAGTATTATGTGGTCTTTGAGTGGATGGTTCACATGTAGTCTTTTTCTGAGCATACTGCAGCATTACTTTCCTACTACACATGACACTTAAAATTGTCACACACAATGTCAAGGGGCTCAATAGCCAATTCAATCGTAGGCTCATGTGGAAGGATTCACTTTCATTCAAAGCGGACATCTTATGTGTACAAGAGACACATTTCACTGCCGAAAAGGCTCCCATCTGTCACCATGAAACATACCCGACTGCTTTTTCACCTCTGCAAGTCATGATAGCCATCTGCGACTCAGTATCATTTCAACTAAGCTCTGTCGAAGCTGACCCCAATGGTTGTTTCCTAATCGTATTGGCTATTTTCAATAACCACCCTCTAGTCCTGGTCATTATATATGCCCCCCAACGAACACCATTAACAATTCTTCCACTCTCTAATGAAAAAACGTAGTCCTTACCCCAAGAACCAAATAATCATGTGTGGAGACTTTGACACAGTCCTAGACCACTCTCTCGACTCGACTAACATTTGCAGAAGATGTTCTACCACCCTAGCCGAGTATGTCCAACAAGAAATTCTCTATGACCCCTGGAGGTGCTTACATGCCTCGGAAAGGCTTGATCTTTTCCTGGTCAACAAAAACCTCCTGCAACCTCTACACAAATAGGTCTGATCACATGGTCAGATCATGCTCTAGTCTCCCTTGAACTGTTCGCTTCTCCAGATAAGCGATATCGCAGAATCTGCTCCCTTCTCTCCCATCTATCCTACCAGGAAAAGATCAAAACTGAGGTCCACAACTTTTTTGAATTAAATACTGGCTCTGTATCCGACGATGCTCTACTCTGGAACGTGCATAAGGCCTACACCAGAGTTATTTTGATTAAGTTTGGTGCACAGGAGAATAAGCTACATAAGCAAGCCATTTCTAAAACTCTACAAGATATCAGGATAGTTGAGCGCTCCCACAAATCTACCCACAATCCCCAAGATGAGGCAGAATTACAAAAATTAATAACTCAACTACACTCCCCTCTACACACCAACTTTGACATCTACGTCAAAAGGCTGCGTACCACTTGGTAAGCCCAAGGCAACAAACCTGGTGCGCTTCTGGCAAGACAATATAAACACAAAATGGCGCAATCCAAAATCTCCTTTCTGCTAGACTCCTAAGGTAAAAGACTCTCTAACCCCCAAGATATTGCCAATAGATTCAGTGAATTTTATTTCAAATTATACAACCTAAAAGACTCCCACTGGCCCTCACCCAACCCCAGCAATTATCCAAAACATTTTATCCTCTATTGATTTGCCCTCTCTCCAACCTGACCAAATAGATGACCTTTCTAAGCATTTTACAAATGACGAAATTGCCAAAATAATCTCCAAACTTCCTTTACATAAAGCCCCTGGCCCGGATGGGTTTACCAACAAATATTACAAAAACATTCAAAGATCTGTTGTCTCCCCATCTCCAAAAAACATTCTCCACCTATGCAAATTCTGGTGATATACCTAAAGAATATTTAGCAGGTATTATTGTAATAATTCCTAAACCAGGTAAATCCACAGAGAATCCAGCTAACTACAAGTCCATTTTACTTCTGAATGTAGATACCAAAATCTTTGCAAAGCTCTTGGCTTCCAGAATATCAAAATATGTCCCAAAGCTTGTTCATAAAGATCAAGTAGGATTTGTAGAGGGGCGCCAGACGCTGACAATTGTGTGGTCATGCAATGCTGTACCCAAATGAAATTTGCGCCTTTTTCTCCCCACAAGTAGAGCTTTCTTTTGGTGGGATTTGATCACCTCTGCGGTTTTTATTGTTTGCGCTAAAAATAAAAAAAGAGCGACAATTTTGAAAAAAAAGCCGTTTTGTTTACTTTTTGCTATAATAAATATCCCCAAAAATGTTTTTAAAAAACAAATTTCTTCATCAGTTTAGCCCAATATATATTCTTCTACATATTTTTGGTAAAATAAATTGCAATAAGTGTTTCCTGACGCATCATGGCAGCACACACATTGGGTTGTGACTCCGCCTCCACAACCTGATAGGACTGGTTAGCTATAAGATTTGAAGAGGAGTCCACCTTGCATTCTCCTTTTTTTCCTCACCTGGATGGATCGACTGGTTACAGCTTGGAAACCCCTTGCCGATTCGCCCCAGCTAGGTTCAAGCCTCTCCTAGCTGGAAGCCCTGACTGTACAGCCTCTAAACGAGCTTTATGCAGGGAACCCCACTCTGGTGGTCTCAGGGGTATGTCCTAATTATATTTTTCAAAAGCCTTAAACAGGTTTTAAAAAGTGCACAGTGGTCTCCACCTCTTACCTTTCAAATCCCATTCTCTACCACCTGGTAGGTCACCACTTTGGCTATTGTAAAACTCTTATTTTCATTCTGTTTCGTTTTTCCCCTCTGTACCTTCGTCCGGGTCCGCTGGGCGCTGTAGTTCCTTGCCTTGCCTGTCCCATCATGGCGGCCGGCTCGGACTCACGGCACCAGGAAATGACAGCATGGATGCCTTGCTGGTCAATTGCCAGCACCCAAAATGGCGCCGAACGCCGCGGACGGCTAGAGCGCATACGCGGCCGTGACGTCATCACCGCAGCGACGGCGGTCTATTTAAAAACCGCAATTCTGTCATTTGGGGTTGCTTGAAGGGTAGGAGAACACCCTCTACACTAATACTGCCCCAGTTATTGCTGCCTTGCTAGTCAATCTCTGTCCCTACTGCTGGTAAGTCCATTTTCTCTCCCTCTCTTCCTAGCAGCAAAAAAAAAAAAAAAAAAAGGAAAAAACTTTTTTTTCCCCCTATGTTATTATATATGTAAAAAAAAAAAATTTTCTTAAAGATGGGGAATCTTTCTTTTCTTCCTTTCTCCCTTCATAGACACACTCTACTTTCTCCTATGGAGGCCGCTGCCACAGCAGACCACTCACGGACTACAAGGTAGGGGGGCAACAATAATGGGCTGCCACTAATACCACCTTATATTGGTAGTTCCGGCAGGTCATCAAGGTCCTCGCATTCTAAAAGAAAAGAGCGTTCACCTTCAAGACACTCTCATTCTCAAAGAAGTCATTCAAGATCCTCCCACCATAGAGATTCAACATCTTCTCGTCAACCGCGAGATGAGCAGTGTATCCGCCCTGCGGCCAATACATGCTGGGTCTGTGGAGCGCAAGCGCTACCTGGCAAACTAGTATGCCAAACATGCTTCGAAGAGGCAACCCGTGACAAGGAAGCTGACGCAGTGCAGGCATCCAACATAATAAGAGAAACCGTAAAAGAATCTATCCTGCATGTAGCAACATCCGAATCAATTGGACAATCCACTCCGGCCTCAACTCCTTACGATCCCCAGGACCAAGAGGATTCACCAGAGGAGGAGGAGGCTTTAGTACCCACTTCCTTCGACTTTGCATTAATAGACCCTTTTGCGAGAGCAGTAAAGAAGGCGATCGGATGGGAGGAAGAAAAGGACGCTCCTTGCAAACTAAGGAAATACTTTCCTAACCTAAAAAGAGATCCCGAAACCTTTCCCTTTATCGATGAGCTCGAAGAATTAATAAAAGATGAGTGGCAAAAGCCAGATAAAAAATCAGGGCTAAATAATAGGCTAGCCAAGCTTTACCCACTGAGAGAACCAAAGGTAAATCCTCTCATCGCAGCACCTGTGGTTGATTCATCACTAATGCGCCTGGCGCGTCATGTAACATTACCAATCGAAGATGCCGTCACCTTTAGAGACATAATGGATCGCAAGATAGACCTCGATCTTAAAAAAGCATATTCAGTGGCAGGAGGGGCCTGCAGGCCGGCAGTTACACTAGCTGCAGTCGGTAGGGCCATATCTAGCTGGGCGTCTAACATCGAAAAGTTATTACTAGAAGCAGCGGAGCAAGAAAAGATCACGTCTGCTTTACAGGAACTCAGCCTGGCGGGAGACTTTGTGGCAGAGGCATCGGTGGACATCATAAGATCCTCAGCGAGAGCAATGTTGGTGGCAGTAACATCCAGAAGAGCGTTGTGGTTAAAGCCATGGGTCGCAGATGCGAGTTCAAAATCCAGTTGGTGTAGAATCCCATACGACGGAACAAACCTATTCGGGCCTAAACTAGATTCTGCCATCTCGAAAGTTACTGGGGGTAAATTGGGCCTCATTCCTTCAGATAGGAGACCCAAACAGCAAAAAAACCCACCCTTCAGACGACATCTGCCCGAAAGATATCGAGAAGCAAGGTCTTATAGGCCAGGTAAACAATTTAAGCGAAATTGGCAAAACCCACAACCAGCCTTTGTGAGGGTGCAGAAGCCCAAAAACCCCAACTCAAGGGTTCAACAAAAGTCGTTTTGATGGCACGCAAGCCCAACTCGCAATAGTGGGTGCGAGGTTGAGGCTGTTTGCTCACGTATGGATACACTTTATAAGAGACCCCTGGACGATTTCCACCATCCAGGAGGGCCACAGATAAACATTCAAACACAAGCCTCCCAGAGAGTTCTACAGAGTTACCAGACTATCGTCCTCCCTTCCGAATCGAAAGCTTCTAACCAAGTATATTCTATAATTACTACAAAAACAGGCAATCGTAGAGGTTCCACGGGAATAGGAAGGCACAGGATTCTATTCTCCTCTCTTTTTAGTAACAAAAAAGACAGGAGACTTGAGACCGGTACTCGATCTAAAAAGTCTCAACGAAACGATTCTAGTCGAATCATTCAAAATGGAGAGCCTGCAATCAGTACTGCTAGCAATAGCAAAGGATTGGATGCTCTCGGTCGATTTGTCCGACGCCTATCTGCACATCCCCGTGCACCAAACCTTCCAGAAGTATCTACGCTTCGCAATAGGCCACCAACATTTTCAGTTCCAGAGCCTCCCATTTGGAATATCAACAGCTCCCAGGACCTTTACGAAAGTCTTGCTACCAATAATAGCACAGCTGAGGGAGAAAGGACTGAGTCCTACATTATCTCGACAACATACTGCTACTAGCTGACAGCTGGCGAACTCTGCTTCTACATCAAACAATATTAATTTCCGCACTCCAACAGTTTGGCTGGATAATAAATTGGAAAAAGAGCAACCTGGTTCCGGCACAAAGAATCATTTTTTTGGGAGCCGAGATAGACACCTGTTCCAACACAGTAGGTCTTCCTCAAGCGAAAATAGATCCGCTAATACAGAAAATAAAGAAACTCCTAGCAGCAGAATACTTATCAGCCAGAACGTGTCTAAGTATCCTGGGTTCAATGTCCTCCACCTTTTTAATGGTCCAGTGGGCACAGTGGAACTCAAGAACATTCCAGAATTCATTCCTAAAACAGTGGAACGGGTCATCAATGAACCAGCGGATCAGGATCAACCCGGCAGTAAAGAAGTCGGCATGGTGGTGGGCTCAAATCAGCAACCTATCACGCAGCCGTCCCATAATACCGCCACTACCAGAGATAATCACCACGGATGCCAGCCTCCAGGGGTGGGGAGCACATTATCAGCATCAAGGGGCACAGGGCCGTTGGTCCTTTCACCCACAGGGTATAGTTTCGAACATTCTGGAACTCAGAGCCGCCTGGAAAGCTCTACTAACATTCGGACCACTTCTCACAGGAAGAAACGTTCTCCTACGCATGGACAACACGGTGGCTGTAAATTACATTCACAGACAAGGAGGTACCCGGAGCAACACACTCATGGAGGAGGTTCCTCCTATAATCGAATGGGCTCAAGTTCACCTGACGGATCTCAAAGCAATATACGTCCCGGCAGTACAGAACCAACTAGCAGACGACCTGAGTCGGATATTCATATCAAACAACGAGTGGTCTCTCAACCCTCAAGTATTTGCTCTTCTCACTCGCAAATGGGGGATCCCCGATATGGACTTGGCAGCAACTCCACAGAACAGCAAATGCCCTCGGTTCCTATCGAGGGCCACCTATCCAACGGCGGCAGGGATGGACTGTCTCCATCATCCATGGAGCTTCCACTTAGGATATGTCTTTCCTCCGATTCCCCTAATAGCCAGATTTCTGGCCAGGCTGAGGAGATCGATGTCCATAGTGATAGCAGTATTGCCGTTCTGGCCGAGGAGGCCATGGTTTGCGACCACCCTACAACTAAACACAGAAGTGCCGTTTCCAGTTTCCAGTTTCCAGCACTGGAACGACTACACCTAACGGCCTGGAGATTGAAAGGGAGAGGCTACTAGACCAAGGATGCTCACTTAGAGTAGTGAACACACTCCAACAGGCAAGAAAAGTGACAACAAATATCACGTATAGCAAAATCTGGGAAAGATTCACCGAATTTTCGCAGCAGCAGTGTTGGAACCCGCTCTCTCCTTCAGTCTCCCAAGTCCTAGAATTCCTACAACTAGGACTGGAGAGGGGACTAGCTTCCAGCACTCTCAAAGTTCAGGTCTCCGCACTGTCCGCAATGACGGGAACCAAATGGGCAGTGGATCCACTCATAATCCAATTCCAGAAAGCATGCCTGAAAATAAGGCCACCAAGAAAACCAACCTTTCCGACCTGGGACCTATCGATTGTGCTAGGGGCTCTGTCTAGATAACCATTCTTCCCTCTAGAATCAGCATCCTTATGGGATCTAACGTTTAAATTATCTTTCCTGGTAGCAATAACATCTGCCAAAAGAGTCTCAGAGTTACAAGCACTACTAATCAAAGAACCGCATCTGGTCTTCTATCCGGATAGAGTCGTCCTCAGACCATCAGATCAATTTATACCTAAGGTAGCATCTACCTTCCACTTCAACTCGGAGATCAATCTCCCAGTTTTCCTTACTAGCGAAGGGAATCCACATCCGTTGGACATTAAATCGGTTATCTCCTCCTACTTAGAAGCTACCAAACAATTCAGAAAGACTGATAACCTTCTAGTCATACCGCATGGCCCAAGAAAAGGCCAGGCAGCTTCCTCAAGAATAATAGCTTCTTGGCTAGTGAGAACCATCATAAGAGCGTACCAAATTCAGCTACTCCCAATACCGGACGGATTAAAAGCCCACTCGACTAGAGCGGTAGCGACCTCCTGGGCAGCATACTGTAGAGTGTCCTCAGAAACCATTTGCAAGGCAGCAACTTGGTCTTCAAGAAACACTTTCATTTCACACTACAGAATAGACCCGGCTCAATTAACTACAGTTGAGTTCGGGAGATCAATCATTCAGACTAATTTTTCTATACCCTGTACTTGAGCAAATAAAAATCTTTGAAAGCACCCACCCATTTAGCGAGTTATTTCCCAATGTGTGTGCTGCCATGATGCGTCAGGAAAACGGAAAATTGTATACATACCTTTCCGTAATTTTCCTTTCCTGACGCATCCCATCGCAGCACACAGAACCCACCCTTCTAAGGTGATAGTTACTGAGAATGCAAGGTGGACTCCTCTTCAAATCTTATAGCTAACCAGTCCTATCAGGTTGTGGAGGCGAAGTCACAACCCAATGTGTGTGCTGCCATGGGATGCATCAGGAAAGGAAAATTACGGAAAGGTATGTATACAATTTTCCGTTATATTGATTGGTTTGCACAAAAGTTATAGCGTCTACAAACTATGGGAAAGATTTATGGCATTTTAATATTTAGTTATTTTTTTACTAGTAATGGTGGTGATCTGCGATTTTAGTGGTACTGCAGTATTGCAGCGGACAGACCAGACACTTTTGACACATTTTTGGGACCACTGACATTTATACAGCAATCAGTGTTATAAAAATGCACTGATTATTGTGTAAATGTGACTGGTAGGGAAGGGATTAACACTAGGGGGCGATCAAGGAGTTAAATGTGTGCTCCCTAAATGTGCTAAATGTGTTCTAACTGTTTGGGGATGTGACTGATTTGGGAAGGAGACGTATCGGTGTTCCTACTTAGTAGGAACAAACGATATGTCTCCTCTCCCCTGACAGAACAGGGATTTGTGTATTTACACACACAAATCCCCGTGCTGGCGCTCGTGCCCGTGGTTGCCCTCTGTCGGCTCCTAAAGGGTACAACGTATCTATACAGGGTTTCGCCCAGCAGAGCCATTCTGCCGACGTATATCGGCGTGAGCCGGTCGGCAAGCGCTTAAAGTGGTTGAAGTTTCCTAAAATTGCTGTGGGCAATAATGCTAGCTTTTCACTCTGCTATTTTATCCATTTTATCTTGCGTTCCAAAAAATGTACTGGTTTCAAGCAACAAAACAATGAACATGTGGGACATTGTTTAAAAATGTATTTTCAAGTGGAATTGAGTTCTGTCCCAGTTTTTGACCATTTGGCCACTAGTATCCGGGAACAGGGATGAGCCAAACACCCCCCCGGTTCGGTTTGCAGCAGAACATGCGAACAGGCAAAAAATGTCTGGGAACACGCGAACACTGTTAAAGTCTATGGGACACAAACATGAAAAACCAAAAGTGCTAATTTTAAAGGCTTATATGCAAGTTATTGCCATAAAAAGTGTATGGGGACTAGGGGACTAGGGTACTGCCCCAGGGGACATGTATCAATGCAAAAAAAAAAGTTTTTTCAGGAGCAGTGATTTTAATAATGCTTAAAGTGAAATAATAAAAATTAAATATTCCTTGAAATATTGTGGCTGAGGGGTCTCCTTAGTCTGCCCATACGACAGCAAAATTACATTTCTAAAGGAAAAAATGTCATTTAAAATTGCTTGCGGCTGTAATGTATTGTCGGATCCCAGCAATAAAGATAAAAATCATTGAAAAAAACAAGCCAAAATTTTAAAAAATGGCCTGCTATGGATTTTAAGGGGAACCTCGCACCAAAATGAAAACAAAAATGGCTTGGGGTCCCCCCGAAATCCATACCAGACCATATCCAAGCACGCAACCTGGCAGGCCGCAGGAAAAGGGGGGGCAAGCGAGCTCCCCCCTCCTGAACCGTACCAGGCCACATGCCCTCAACATGGGCAGGGTGCTTTGGGGTCCCCCCCCAAAGCACCTTGTCACCATGTTGATCGGGACAAGGGCCTCATCCCCACAGGAGTAGGGCACTCTCTCTTCCCCCTTTTCCTGCGGCCTGTCAGGTTGCGTGCTCGAATAAGGGTCTGGTATGGATTATGGGGGGACCCCCATGCCTTTTTTTATTTTGGTGCCATTTTTTCAATGATTTTTATGTATATTGCTGAGATCTGGCAATACATTACAGCCGCGAGCAGTTTTAATTTACATTTTTTTACATTTTTTCCTTTAGAAATGTCATTTTGCTGCTCTCATTCATTACACTATGTACAGACGCTATGTAAGCAGCCTTACATAGTGTGTGGCATTGACATAGCTCCCTGAGCCATGTTTGGCCAAAGGCACCCAGCCTTTGGCCAGTCATGGCTCTCACAGCAGAGCGCGCTGTGATTGGCCAAAGCATGCATGTCAGGTGCATGCTTTGGCCAATCATCGGACACCAATGCACTGCGACCTCGCCACAAGCACAGTTCTTGTGAACACTATCAGCCTTATTGAATAACTGAAGAGCTAATTATTAATTGCAGTAACCTACAGCAACCGATCAGAACCCATCTACTGCTGATCTCACTAAGTGAATTGCTGTAGGCAATAAAAACCTGACAAATGTTCCAACTCTTCTCCCACATACTATTCGAATTCAAAATTTTTAGTCTTTTTTTTGTAAAAAATAAAAAACCCAGCAGTGATTAAATACCACCAAATACCACCTCTATTTGTATGAAGAAAATTATAAAAAATTTTTTGGGTACAGTGTAGCATGACTGCGCAATTGTCATTCAAAGTGCGACAGCGCTGAAAAATGGCTTGGGCAGGAAGGGGGTGTAAGTGCCCTGTAGGCAAGTGGTTAAGTGTACAGTAGGTTTTACATGGCCCCTGAGGTTTATGTATTGTAAGATGATTTCAATTATTCTGAATCTGTACTGCTGCCATAAAATGGCAACACTTTAGTCTCATTGTTTTATTTTTTCACAGAAAGAAAACAGAATCAATGGCAAAAAATGCAATCAAAAATGTTAAAGTGGCAGTACAATACAGTTTTAACTACTTCAGCCCCGGAGGGTTTTACCCCCTTCATGACCAGGCTATTTTTTGCGATTTGGCACTGCGTCATTTTAACTGAAAATTGCATGATTGTGCCACGCTGTACCCAAATAGAATTTAGGTCCTTTTTTTCCCCACAAATAGAGGTTTCTTTTGGTGGTATTTGATCACCTCTACAGTCTTTATTTTTTGAGCTATAAACAAAAAAAGACAGATAATTTTGAAAAAAATACAATATTTTTTACTTTCTGCTATAATACATATCCAATAAAAAAATGTAAAAAACCTAATTTCTTCATCAATTTGGGCCAATATGTATTCTGCTACATATTTCTGGTAAAAAATCCCAATAAGTGAATATTGATTGGTTTGCGCAAAAGTTATAACGTCTACAAACTATGGGATATTTTTGATGGAATTTTTATTTATTTATTTATTTTATTGGTAATGAGGGCGATCAGCAATTTTTAGTGGGACTGCGACATTGTGGCAGACAAATTTGACACCTAACTGACATTTTTGACACTTTTTTGGGGACCAGCGACATTATTACAGTGTTCAGTGCTAAAAATAGGCACTGTTTACTGTACTAATGACACTGGCAGGGAAGGCGTTAACACCAGGAGCGATCAAAGGTTTACGTATATCCCCAGGGGGAGCTTGCTAACTGTTTGGGGGATACTCTGACTGGGTGAAGGCAGAGATCGGTGTTCCTGCTTAGTGGGAACACAAGATCTCTATCTTCTACCCTGTCAGAACAGCAATCTGCCTTGTTTACATAGGTAGATTGCCGTTCTGCCTCTCTGGGGAACGATCGCAGGTGGCCGGTGGACATTGGGTGCACCGGACCCACTAATTGGCATCCCCTGTGTCCAATCAGCGAGTGATCACGCCTCTGGCATGACCCCCCCCCCCCCCCCGGTGTCTATTGCATGAAAGGACGTACAGGTGCGTCGTTTCGTGCAATAGAGCTGACCTGCCGCAGTACATCTGTGGTAGGCATTCGGCAAGTAGTTAAAGTAGCAATAACAAATACACACAAAAAAAGGAAAACAATTAAATAAACTAAACTACCCTAAATTTAACAAAATAAAATCTCAAAAAAGTGAGTTTGTACTGTTTGATAAATAAGGCTTACATGTATGTCTACCATGTGCTCGTATGATTTGATTCTTAACTATATCATTTCTTGATCGTTCCTTTATATAGATCTAATTAAACTCTTTTCAACCCTGGTGTCCCCAAAGCCATTTTAAATGGTGCTGGTATAGCAGCCATTTGTCCCTCTGTGTTTGAAATGGGTGGGGGTTAAGGTTGGCTGTCTTTGACAGCTTGAATCCAGCACTAAGCCAAGCTAAAACAATCAGCTCCCCTGCTTCTGATACTTTTATAGGGCTTTCACACCGAGCCGCCACTGGCGTCAGCAGTAAGGCGGCGCTATTTTTAGTGCCGCTTTACCGCCCCATTGATTTCAATGGGGAGCAGCGGTGGAGGAGCAGTGGAGGAGCGGTGGAGGAGCGGTGAGTTCACAGCTCCAAAGAAGCTGTTGGCAGGACTTTTTGTGATGCCCTGCCAGCGCACCGCTCCAGTGTGAAAGCCCGAGGGTTTTCACACTGGAGTGAATGGAGCCGCTTTTTTTTAGGCGCTATGCAGGTGCTATTTTTAGCGCTGTAGCGCCTGAAAAACACAGGCAGTGTGAAAGGGCTCTTACAGATCGCTCCATAGGAGTGTGCTGTGAAAGAGAAAGTAAACACAGAGCTTCCGCGCAATGTTTACATTGGAAGTGTGGCAACGCCACCACACTTTTATTCAATTATGGTGGGTCTAGCAAAGATTTAACAGCTTTGCCCAGCTTCTCCATACAGCAGCGGATCACTGCTAATTGCAGCCAGCAATATATGACTATAGAAGTGATCTGCTGCAATGCTGCCTCACCGCTGATCAGATCCCTATGAAGGATAGTTAAGGGCAAATAAAAAATATGGATGCTTTTATCCATACACCTTATATTGGGCATTTTTCCATGACCATGATGCACCTACCCATAGACGTGAATGGCTGTGTGCAGATTTATGTGGTGCGCCATTATGAAAGGCAAGGTGATGGATGGACGCTATGTATCACCTCGCATGCGTTCATATGCAGGAAACTAAGGTGGCAATGTTGGTTCCGGACCAGATTTTCCAGTCCACTAGTGACCACCAGTAGGTGGTATAAATAAGGAAGGACTGGAGCAAGAGGGTGCTCTTGGCCTGGGACTCAGAAAGCCAAACCTGAGAAAGTGGCTGATGCGAAGTTTGCTTTGTGAGAGAAAGAAAAAGGTTGCATTATGTTTGTTTTGTGGGTGACTGGGGGAGGCCCTTCATCTGTGAGTTAGGAACCGAAATGTTTAGTTGATGCCTGGATGGCAAGGATTTATTTTCTGTTTTGTTTTGTTTGATTTCCATGCAACCTTTTAAATTAACCACTTAAACCCCGGAAGTTTTTACCCCCTTAATGACAGACCATTTTTTGCAATATGGCTCTGCATCGATTTAACTGACAATTGCATGGCCGTTCGACGTTGTACCCAAATAAAATTGATGTCCTCTTTTTCCCACAAATATAGCTTTCTTCTGGTGGTATTTAATCACCTCTGCAGTTTTTTTTTTTGCGCTATAAACAAAAAAAGACCGACAATTTGGAAAAAAACAAAACAATATTTTTTAATTTCTGCTATCATACATATCCAAAAAAAAAAAGTGAAAAAACAAATTTATTTATCAGTTTAGGCCAATATGTATTCTGCTACATATTTTTGGTAAAATAAGCGTATATTGATGGCAAAAGTTATAGCGTCTACAAAATAGGGGAAAGTTTTTTGGCATTTTTATTTATTTTTTTTTTACTAGTAATGGGGGCGATCATGGATTTTTAGCAGGACTGCGACATTGCGGTGGACAGATCGAACACTTTTGACACTTTTGTGGGACCAGTAACATTATTAAAGTTATCAGAGCTAAAAATATCCACTGATTACTGTATAAATGACACTGGCAGGGAAGGGGTTAACACTAGGGGCGATCAAGGGTTTAAATGTGTCCTAGGGAGGTGTCTCTAACTGTGGGGGAAGTGTACTGACTTGGAGTACAGACAGTACAGAGAGATCGCTGTTCCTAATCACTAGGAACAGACAATCACACTGTGTTCCCCTGACAGAACAGGTATTTGCATTGTTTACATTGGCAGATCCTCGTTCTGCCTCTCTGAGGAGCGATCGCGGGTGGCCGGCGGACCTCGCGGCCGCCGGACCCACGCTTCGGCTCCCCTGCTGTGCAGCAGGTGCGCGCCCATGGCCACAGTGTCTCATGCATGAAACGACATATGGGTACGTCATTTCACGCAATAGGGCCGCCCTGCCGCAGTATATATGCGGTGGGCGGTCCTTAAGTGGTTAAAACTGGCTACAAATCAGATTTTAAGAAAAACCTGCCATCTGGACTACCTTTTTTCCAGGGAAGGTGATCCCTGTTTGATCTAACTCCCCACAGTGAGTATATGCCACTGTCACTAATGCGATATAATTTGATCAAGACCAGGCCCACTTCTGACATTTGTTGTTTACAAGTTAAAATCAGTATTTTTTGCTAGAAAATTACTTAGAACCATCAAATATATATATTTTTTAGCAGAGGCCCTAGAAAATAAAATGACGGTTGTTGCAATATTTTATGTCAACTGTATATGTGCAGCGGTCTTTCAATCGCAAATTTATTGCAAAAAAACACACTTCAATTAGTTAAAAAAAAATAAAAGTTAGCCCAATTTTTTGTACAATGTGAAAGATGATGTTAAGCGGAGTAAATAGATACCTAACATGCCACGCTTTAAAATTGCGCACACTCTCGGAATGGCGACAAAGTGCGGTACTTAAAAATCTCAATAGGCGAAGTTTTAAAAAATTTTAACGGTTACCTGTTTAGAATTCCAGAGGAAGTCTTGCGCTAGAATTATTGCTCTCGCTCTAACAATCGCGGCGATATCTCACATGTGATTTGAACGCTGTTTACATTTGTGGGCATGACTTACGTATGTGTCTTCTTTGGCACGCGAGCACGAAGGAATGGGGTGCTTTAAAAAAAATGTTTTTTTTATTATTATTATTTTTATAAAATATATTTACTATTATTTTTATTTTATTTTTACACTGTCCCTTTAAAAAAAATGTTTCTAATCACTTTTATTGCTGTCACAAGGAATGTAAACATCCAGCAAACAGTAATAGATCCCAAACCCCTCCTCTGCACTGAAAGTATTCAAAACGCCAGGATCGGTGTTTTAGAATACTGAAATTTTTTTTAAACTTGCGCCGTTGGCTGCCGAGTAAACCGGAAGTGGCATCATGAAGTTTTTGGCACTGGCAGGTGCCACTGATTGGCACTGGCAGGGGGCACTGATTGGCACTGACAAGTAGCACTGATTGGCACTGACAGAGGAGAGGGAGTTTCACACTGAGCTGATATTAATGCTTGCCAGAGCCGCTCAGTGTGTGAAACTGACATGTAATGTAACTTCATGCAGAGAGAGACCAGTTGTCAAAATTCAGCGGTGATGTCGGGGGTGGGCAGGACCCAGCAGCCAATCAAACACCAGCCAATGATTGGGCTGCTTAAGAAAGGAGGTGGGCCCCCAACGTTGTGGCCTGCCCAGACCCCATCCCATCTGGTGTTTGATAGCTGCTGGGTCCCGCCCACCCCCGACATCAATGCTCAATTTTGACAGCTGGTCTCTCTCTGCATTCAGTTGCATTATATGACAGTGTCACACACTCAGCGGCTCTTACAAGCAGAATGATCTGCTCAGTGTGAAACTGTCTTACAGGCAGAACGGACTGCAAACTCATTGGATGCAGCCTTTCACAGCAGTCCCATAGGCAGATCCCTGGAGACAGCCAGCACGGGTGACCGTATGGGTACAACTGCCGCCCCTCTTAAAATGTCGCCTGGGCCCACTGGATTCCATGGTAGGGCCGGCCCTGCTTATATGGTATCTTTGTGCACAGAATAGATAATTGAAATATTGTTGGATGCAGTTTTTACTCTGCCACCAGTTTTGAAGAATATGTATTTTTATTTCTAATTTTGCTGCTAAGTGCATTTTGAAAAATTGTGGTTCAATGTCCAAGTTGTACCTTTTGCCAAAAATCCTGAGGGGGACTACTTTTATAAATGGAGTCACTTTGGTGTAGTCGCAGGGGTTCTGCCACTTCTGAACCACTGTAAATGCAGTACAGTGCGAAAAAACTGACATGGCAGTTTTTAACAATTGAAAGCCAGAATGCACTCCTTTGTTTGTGGGCCCTGCCATGTTCCCACCAAGTGACTTAGGCATACCTTATGGTGTTCTCATGTATGGAAGCAGTAGCAGAACGTTTTATAGCAACATTACCTACAGTACTTTTATACATAAGAAACTGAAGCAAAAAGCAACAGCAAAAAACAACTAGAAACAACAATTTTTTATCTATTGTGTTAAGTAAATCAATTAAGTACAAATGTTCATAACATTCACAGTCTAATGCCCCGTACACAGGGTCGGATTTTCCGACGGAAAATGTGTGATAGGACCTTGGTGTCGGAAATTCCGACCGTGTGTAGGCTCCATCACACATTTTCCATCGGATTTTCCGACACACAAAGTTTGAGAGCAGGCTATAAAATTTTCCGACAACAAAATCCGTTGTCAGAAATTCCGATCGTGTTTACACAAATCCGACGGACAAAGTGCTACGCATGCTCAGAATAAATAAAGAGATGAAAGCTATTGGCCACTGCCCCGTTTATAGTCCCGACGTACGTGTTTTACGTCACCGCGTTCAGAATGATCGGATTTTCCGACAACTTTGTGTGACCGTGTGTATGCAAGACAAGTTTGAGCCAACATCCGTCGGAAAAAATCCTAGGATTTTGTTGTCGGAATGTCCGAACAAAGTCCGACCGTGTGTACGGGGCATAACACTTTTGACTGTTTTCTGTTCAAAATGGTGCAATTTCTTCAGTCCTTCAACATATAAAGATAGGGCCTTTGTTGCCATTCCATAGTGTGAGAAAAATTTTATAAATAAAACCTACCGTATACATCATTGTTTCTACACCAAATATGTCCCCCTTTAACTTGCAGAAAACCGGCACATTTTGAATACCCAGCCTGTCCATCCCCCTCCTCTATTCACAGAAGGTGTACTGCAGCCTCCAGCAATAAAATCCAACCCATCCCATAAATGGAGGATGGGCAGAAGAATGAAAGGTCCACCTCCTCCTTTCATAGTGAGCTTTTCATTGCTCTAAGCTACAGTGCATCTTTATGAATGGATGAGGGGGGCTCACCCAGCTGTGTCTTACTCCACTCCACCTTACAGACACCTGCTTCTTGCTTTCTTTCAGGTCTCTCCTGCAGGTACTGTAGGTTAACCCTTTCAGGACAACAGTCTCCATAGTCAGAGTTGGAGGTTCTTTCCCACCCAGAGATTCCAAATTCTGGGTCCCAAATAAGGACTCACCAATTCTGAGAGAACTGTAAATGAGTTTTCTCCTCTCTAACTCGACCACCCCAGAACCCCTCACCCTGCATGGGTAAGAAGCCCTGAATACTCCAAAAATGTCTTAAAGGGACCCCAACCCAAATAATGAGACACATTTCTCCAGTCCAAGACCCATCCTTGGCGTCCTGTACAATATGTAAAATAATTATGTATATTGTGACATGTAAAGGGTACCATATCCAAGTCTTTGTTGTATTGGTTGAAAGGTCTTCCCATATTCCCAGCTGAACCCTGTTTACCTTCTGCTCAAAACTCATCTGCCTCCATTTTCACTCACTTCTTTTGAGAGTAGGTGTACGTTGGACTCTCACTTTCGGGGCCTGATCTCCTGCTTTCAAGCTCCCATTAATGAGTCGCATACCAAAACTACTACTCTTTACCAAACAAAAAGGGCAGAGGAATTTAGCACTGTTGTAGCAAGCAAGGATTTGGAGGAGATTTTGTCAGCAGTGGCAAAAATAGTTAAAGAAATATACTTGAACTCGAAAGTACTTGTATGTGCCTGTTTAAATCTACACCATTTTATCCCCCTAATTGTTTTCAGGACTGTACCCAGTTAGGTTCTATTTCACAAATATGGTGGACATGCCCCAAGGTGAAACAACTCTGGGTTTAGGTATATACCTTAATAACATGTTGTCCTGCCAGCACCTATGTTAAAATTTGGAAATCCGGCAACCCTGAAATACCTATTATGTCCCCAAGAGTTTGATACCCTCCTTGTGGTCTCCTATATTACTTTACTCGTAACAGGAGGATGCTCAATGTGCTCAAGCATCTGGTATTTTTTTTTATTTTTTTTTCCCCCTACTTCTTTCTCTGCTCAGTTACTGCACCCAGGGCCAGCCCTATATGGGTCCCAGTGGGTCCACTGGACCCAGGCAGCACTTTGAGCGGGGCATCAGATTGAACCATGGCCTCTCCTTCTCTTCTATTTACCCAGCAAATTGTCAACCAAGATTTTTTTTCCAGCAGTTTTGTGTGTCATGATGATAACTGCCCCCCAGGCCACTCTGCCTTCCCCTATACTACCCTAGCACACCCCTATACTGCCCTAGCCTGTCTATATACTACCCTAGCCTGTCTATATACTACCCTAGCCTGTCTATATACTACCCTAGTCTGTCCATATACTACCCTAGCCTGTCTATATACTACCCTAGCTTGTCAATATACTACCCTAGCCAGTCCCCTGTCCATATACTACCCAAGCCTGTCTATACATTACCCTAGCCTGTCTATATATTACTACCCTAGCCTATCTATATACTACCCTAGTCAACCCCTATACTGCCCTAGCCGCTCCCGAATATACTGCCCTAACCTGCCCCTTGGAATTGAACATAATGGTATGTCATATAATTTTGCATATAGACAAGGTGCTGTTGCATGTAAATCAGACTTCCTGATAAATGTAATTTTAGTTTTAATTATCATGATATAAAATACCCCTGATTTTCATCTTTTGCCCACCTCCCCTCTCCTTCCTGCTTTCCCTCTCCTTATATTCTTATCGACCCTTTTACAATCCATTACCCTAAACTATGGGTGGGTTTAGCTGTAGAACCCACCTTTCCTTTTTGCAATTGTTACAATGATAGTGATATGACATTTGACATCCTAATCAATTTTGAGCTATTGTTATTGGCACCAGCCCTAGAGAAGGACATAAATTGTTTGGATATTTTGGCTTTTAGTATCCCTTTATGATCTCCCGGCCTACAGGTTGTGTAATATCTCACTAGATGACTTGTTGCCTTTGGATTTTCTGTAATTTTTGTCTCCTTGCCTAAGGCTGGAACGCCTATTACTTTGTCTTTTATGCTTCAATGTTCACAAATTCACAATGTTTGTTTCCTTCTTCAGAAAAAATGTTGCAAAAGAAAAAAAAATCCCTTTGATCACATAAACAGTTGTTTGTTTATGTGAGATATTATGTTGATAAAATGTTTACGAAGTCACCTTTTTTTATATTTACACCACCTACCCAAATAAAGCTGACAGCAGCTGTAAATGATTTATGTGATAAATTTATTAGACTAATTAATATTTAAAACACTTTGATGAGTAAAACCAAACACCAATTAGTACTTTTCACCTGAGCACCTTCTGAGTATAATTATAGTGTGTGTAATGCAGTAAACACATTTCAGAACTTTTTGTGAAAGATTGTTTGAGGAGTGCCTTTTTATTTTATTTTTCCAGGCTGGTAACCTTTTAATTACTTATGATATCCTTTTTAATATTTGGATATGTTTGATTTTCAAACTTGTATTGTCTTTGACACAGATTTTTAAACACTGAAAAAGAAAAATAACCTTAAAAGATGTTATAAAAAACAACTGAATGCCACATGACGTTCCAAAATAATGTGTCATCTTAGACACACCTGGTATGACAGTCCAGGAAAAAACAGGTTTAGGAGTTACCATATATGCATGTTAATGTGTATTTACTAAATGTTTGGGTGTATATGTGTGTGTGTCTGTGTGTACATGCGATCAATACAGATTAGCAGAAACAGACAAATAGTTTGAACAAGTCGATGGGACACCCAACAACCAGAGACAATCTAAAACCAAATAATTATGTATGGTTAAATGTACCCTTTTTGCAAAACCTATATTAAATATGCATGTATTTAGAAATAATAAGACCAAAACATACTCTTAAAATATATTTTAATTTTCTTTTTTGGGGAAAATGTTCAATTTCAATAGACACTTCCATAATATTAAAAGATTTCCACTTACAATATCACATTTGTCAAAAACATTTTGAAAAACTAGAGTCCAAATAATATTCCACCTGTCATCATCCAAAGATGCTTCATTGGTAGATTGTACCATTTAATATTGAGAATTAAGTAGGTGGTTTACAACAAAAGTAAGATCAAGGGAAATTGCCCTTTGTTTTAACTTTCCATTAACATTCTTAGGTGCTTAAAGCAAAGACTGGAAATTGTTTAGCAAGTCTTTCCCTCTTAGAATGATTTTCTGCTGGCTGGCACTTAGCGCTACTTACTGTCCACGATCCAGTGCCACCTCTGCTTCTATGACAGAGGGCCGCTGCTTAGGCCCCTTTCACACAGATGGATAGATTGGTGCTTTTAGCTGCGGATTTTCTAATTTTCTACCGCAGCTAAAAGC
Organism: Aquarana catesbeiana; assembly: GCF_042186555.1. Classification (NCBI taxonomy): domain Eukaryota; kingdom Metazoa; phylum Chordata; class Amphibia; order Anura; family Ranidae; genus Aquarana; species Aquarana catesbeiana. The sequence continues at coordinate 187,594,344 of NC_133335.1, forward strand.
ACACAATGCTTTCCTATGGCCCCATTCACACACTGTGTTTAGCTGCGAATTATATACATGCGGTTCTGTGCGGATAGAAAAAATAGAATTGCCTGCGTCCAGGAGCAATTTAGCGCAGCTATCCGCACATAACCGCAGGTAATCGCAGTGCACTGTGTCAGCTGCGGATAACAGCGCCGAGCTGCTCATCAGGAAAGGAAAAATCATTTTTCCTTTCCCAATGAGCGACAAGCACGGGGATCCGACTCGGATCCCCGCCAATGCCCGGCACTGTTTGGTATGAATCTTGAGGGGGAACTCCACGCCAAATTTTAAATAAAAAAATGGCATGGGTTCCCCCTCAGGGGCATACCAGGCCCTTCGGTCTGGTATGGATTTTAAGAGGAACCCCTACGATGAAAAAACGGCGTGGGGTCCCCCCCAAAATCCATACCAGACCCTTATCCAAGCACGCAGCCCGGTCGGTCAGGAAAGGGGGTGGGGGACGGGCGAGCGCCCCCCCCTCCTGAGCCGTACCACGCCTCATGCCCTCAACATGGGGGGTGGGTGCTTTGGGGAAGGGGGGCCCTGCGGGCACCCCCCACCCCAAAGCACCTTGTCCCCATGTTGATGAGGACAAGGGCCTCTTCCCGACAACCCTGGCCGTTGGTTGTCGGGGTCTGCGGGCGGAGGACTTATCGGACTCCGGGAGCCCCCTTTAATAAGGGGGCCCCCAGATCCCGGCCCCCCACCCTATGTGAATGAGTATGGGGTACATGGTAGCTGTCTAATAAATTACTTGAAAAATCTGTGTAGTGTTTTTTTTATTGACACTTTTTCCCTAGGTGAATGGGTAGGGTTACCATGTACCCCATACTCATTCACATAGGGTGGAGGGCCGGGATCTAGGGGCCCCCTTATTAAAGGGGGCTCCCGGAGTCCGATAAGCCCTCCGCCCGCAGACCCCGACAACCAACGGCTAGGGTTGTCGGGTAGAGGCCCTTGTCCTCATCTACATAGGGACAAGGTGCTTTGGGGTGGGGGGGGCCCGCAGGACCCCCCTCCCCCAAAGCACCCACCCCCCATGTTGGGGGCATGCAGCCTGGTACGGCTCAGGAGGGGGGGGCGCTCGCCTGTCCCCACCCCCTTTCCTGACCGACCGGGCTGCGTGCTCGGATAAGGGTCTGGTATAATTTTGGGGGGAACCCCACGCCGTTTTTTCGGCGTAGGGGTTCCTCTTAAAATCCATACCAGACCAAAGGGCCTGGTATGCCCCTGGGGGGGAACCCACGCCATTTTTTATTTAAAATTTGGCGTGGAGTTTCCCCTCAAGATTCATACCAAACAGTGTGAGTCGGCACCCTATCGGGTTGCCATGGAAATGGCAAACCGCAGCCAAACGCGACCGCAGCTAATCGCACTGTGCAAATGCAGCTGATCGCAGTGTCTGGAGTCTTGAACTCCACAGGAAAAAAAACATGCTTTTAACTGCGGCAGAATAGCCGTCCATGTGAAAGGCGTCTTAAAGTGTAACTTCACTCTCTGAATCAACATTGGCTATTTTTAATCCTTATGTTGCTTGCATTTTTAAATAGATAGCAATGCATATCATATTTACTTGTGTTAAACAAATTTTTTACGTTTCTTCATTCACTTCCTGGTTCCTTGCCTAGACAAATGATGTCATATATCCCAGGAGTCTTCTGGAGGGGAGGAGGGTTTTTCTCAGCTAAGCACGCCCTCCTGCTTGTACACATGAACTAAGGGCAGATGGATTCCAGGAAGTCAATGCTACATTAATCATTTTGCCCTTACTTAAGATGGCCACAGCCAGAAATGTTAGGGGATGTTTTTAAAAGTGATTTCTCAGCAAAATAAATCATGTAGACATGGATGATGAATTAGATGAAATAAATAGCATTTTTGCTTTGTGGTGCTGTGTAGTTCCACTTAAAAAAAACAGTTATTACAGTAACATGGAAGCTGCCATTGTTGACTTCTTTTTCTGTCAATGTTATATGCCAGTCATCATGCTGACACATGTTGAACCAGTGGGGCTCCTGATCATGTGACTACCAAGACAGCCAATCATAGTGTTCACATGCAGGCTGGAGGTCATTCATAAAAATAAACCACAGCAGCCTGACAATGGCAGTGTGCCTACTGTATGTTTAATACAGTAACTGTCAGATACAATTATAGTATTAAGTGGAACATAAAAAAATCTAGAACAAAAAATAACTTTCTCACATTTTTATCTAGTTGTCAGACTTTAATTAAAAACATAAACAAACAAAAAAAACATCCAAACAAGCAAACAAACAACGGAGCAGTGAATTTACTAAAGCAATGTATTAATAAAAAATGTTTATGTCCTTAAAAACTTGATTTAGGTGGGGAAATTAGTCCTAGAGTTATTGTTAAGGTCCCCAGGCTTCAATATTGATCATAAAGAGCGGAAAATTCTCTGACTTTCCTCCGAATTTTTGGATCCGCCAACTTGTTTATAGTCTTAGAAGTAACAAAGAAATAGGGGAAAAAAGGGACTTTCAAGGTATGACCCCCTCAACAAATGAATTAGTTTGAACATAAAATATAAAACAAAATCGTTATTAGTATACAAATGATTTGAAAGTCATATAGAAGGCTGTACAGGACAATAAATATTGATGCATATCTATACTTTACATCCAAATAAGAGGCTACATCAAGAGCCAGTAAGTGAATTATCCAGGTGTACACTATATTGTATTTATATCTGTACATCTGGATAGTTCACTTTATGGCTCCTGATGTAGACACCTATTCAGGTGTAAAGTATACATCAATATTTATTATCTTGTATAGCCTTCTAGCCTTGTATAGCCTTCTATGTAGCTTTTTTAACCATTTGTATACAAATAAAGATTTTGCTTTGTATTTTATGTTCAAAGTCATTATTTGCTGAGAGGTCATAATTGAAAGTTACAGTTTTTTTATTCTTTCTTTATTATAGACTTTATGGGATGTGATGTGACTATATGCCCAGTTTACTATATTCCCATATTTGCTTACATAGTCTAGAAGTACAGAAGCCAGTCAGCATAACTACTCTGCTAAAATGTTCTGCTATGGCAGCCTCTGTATTTATCTCATAACATGGATACTTTAAATCAGAATGGCATAGTTATCAAGACAAAGTTGCACATGACCTTTACCCAGGGAATGCCTTTACATAACTCCAAAAGTTAAATACGACTGACATGTCTTTTTTAAGACCTGGTTCACACCTATGCATTTTTTAGTGCGTTTTCAGATTTGCAGAAACACACTACGGTCCATTTAACATGGTTTCCTATGGGTTACGTTCACATCTGTGCATTTTATGGAGAGGGCCAGGGACTTTTTTCTGGTTTTTGGTTCCACAGACTTCAATGGATCAAAAACATGTATTGAAAAATGCAAAATTGCACCTGGAATACACAAACTGCAACCTGCATAGCTGAGAACCAAGCCTAACTAAATATCATTTGCAATCATTTATTTTTATTCTCAATAAACAAATGTACAAAAGTACCATGCAGTTCCTCTCACATAATGCGAATCATAGAATACAGGCAAATAAGTTAATTATACTGCAAATGCAATGCTACATTTGACTTTATATTTCAACAAACAGTTGCTGAAAAAACAAGTTAAACAACTGCTGGCTATACTTAGATTAAATATTATTTAAGGACAGTGCTTTGCAAAAGCAATCTGCTAAACGTTAACTCAATTTCTAATATTAAATATACGTATAAAAGCTTTACAATACAAGTACATTAGTGGGTCAACCTGCTTTACTCCTTTAGGTAAAATTCTGTTCCAGAACTTATCGGAATAAAGTGCAGCTAAAGCTAATTTTCAAAAGTTGATACTTAGGCCCCTTCCACACGAGGCAGATCCGCTCAGCGGAGTTCGCCAGCTCAGTAGGAGATCGCCCCGTTGATCTCTGCTGAGCCGGCGGATGACAGGTTTGTCTCTGCTCTTTGAGTGGGGAGGGGCCTGTCAGAGCGCCGCTGATTCATATGGAGAGATCGGACGAAAACTGACAGCATGTCTGTTTTCATCAGATCTCATCTGAACCGATGCGCCAAGACGGATGGCGAACGTATCATCATACATCTGATTTTAGCGGATCAGATGGCAGATGGGTGTCAGCGGACACATCTCCGCTGACATCCATCTCCCCATAGGAGTCAATGGATGGCCCGCTCGGATCCGCCTGAAAAACGGACAGGAGGATCCGAGCGAGCTTGTCGCGTGAAAGGGGCCTTAGGGTTACAGTGGCCATTTTATCTACCATTACAGGCATCAGAGACAGAATGCTTAACCAACATAAAGTTGTATTGTAGAGGCCTGGAGTGAAACTGGGCAAATCTTGAAGGAGGCTATCATCAGTCCTAGGACTCTCATGCAATAGCAAAGAATTAGACAACTCCCAGACTGGAAAATTGATTCAGAGACCAGAAAGTTTAAAGTTTCTCCTGTGGAAGATACGCTCTGTCCTGAGCTGTGTCCGAGACTAGACCCAGATACTGCAAATGAAGAACCAATTCCAGCAACAATTTTTGAATGATTAAGATTCACTCAAACCACTGCAACTTCTAGACAGTCATTACCCAAAAGAGCCAGCGCCATGTTCCCATCAATGGGAGGTTGTCTAAGCATCCCACAATGACATATTAGGGTTAACACTTTGGTGGACACCCAAAGTGCAAACAAGCGTCAAAAGGGCAGACTATGAACTTGTAGTGTAGAGGCCCAATAGCAAGCCGTAGGAAACCTAAATGTGAAAGTACATGTCCTTGAATTTATGGATTCAAATAAAGACATTCTGAACTTTGAGATCCAAGATGAGGCAAATGCCTCCTTTGTGTATGGGAACGCTGAACAAGTTGGAGTAAAGCCCATGAAATCGTTATGCCACAGGAAGTGGTGCAATGATATCTTGATCCAGAAGACCTGAAAGGGCTTAATGGAAATCTGCTAATCTGTGGAGAGACACAGGAAAACTGAAGGTGAGAATCCAAAAAGGGGACAAGGAGCAAAACTTCTGGAAAATCATCTCCTGTACCCAAGCATCAGAGATGCAAAACTGACCAAGCATCACTCCCATTCTGGAAAATGGGGACGTGTCTATATGTCAAGGAATACTTGTCTGAGAATTTGGCAGAGTTTGAGTGCCGGACCTTAGGATTGGAAAGGGAACCAAGCTTGAAGGGTCTCAAGGAGTTAGTTGAGAAACAAAAATAAACATTTCTTAACAGTCACTGAGAGAAAGACTTATCAGTCTATGTTTAGCTTTTTTCTGCTGAGAAAAATAGTGATGTTGCTGTCACTAGCGTCCTAGATAAACAGTATCTAGAATTGATCCAAAGAGACATTGTCCCTCAAAGACCATGCAGAACAAATGCTTCCTATACAAAAATTTTGCAGTCCAGCACCTTAACCAGGGTGCCCATGCCTTAATGCTGACAGGAGAACCATGCAATAGCAAAACCAGGAAACTTTTAGTGGACTGGCATAGCTACAATTAAAAATGACAGCCATTTGACCATAAATTTGTCCATGGTCTGACAAGCTGACAACCGCAACAAAAAGAAGACAAATGCTGATGTGGACATAATAGTCACAGATCGAAATTAATCAAAACAATTCTTCCTCAGACAGATGGGGTGAAACACTGTTAATAGTTGCATCAGGGTAGGTAGAGCTGCATGAGAACAATTGCACGTATTAATCCACAACAGCTGTTGTAAATCAACCAGATGAAACTTCAAATTTAAACTAAACCAAATTAAACCAAGTACTATTTGACTGTGTTCTGTTAAAAAAGCACCAAGTACAATCTGACAGTGATCTGTTACTCAGGATGCATTGGCATAGAGTACAATATAACTGAGTGTAGAGTGTGCCTGCTTGTGGAGAAGATATCACATGGTCACACTAATTCAGGATCCTGCCAGCTATCCAAAATTGACAATGTAATTCCACACTGAGAACTGGCTGTACTCATTGAAGAAATACACCATGTGAAGCAAATTTACAGCTTGGACTATTAACACTGCTTATCCAAGTTATTCTTCTTACTATGCAAGAAATTATAGTGGGTGTGTATGCTCCTGAGTGCGTCCTGCTGTCTTAAAGCTGCATTATCAACCCAAGCAGAAATAAATATGAGGGAACCCCCATATGCCCAACATGCAAAGTATATAAAGTGTAAGCAAGCTGAGAAAGAAAAGGAAAATTTAACTCTCTCAAAAATATCCAGTCAGCTATATTTGCTACTGTAGCAAATACCCTATACGTAGCCTCAGTACCAGACAGAGGAAACCTAAAGGACAGGAAAAATACCTTATCTCTGCACCATTAACTGCATAAGGAATCCCCAGACCTACTGGTCTGATTATAAAATCAGAGCCCTGTGTGAACTGGAACATGGATGGGCAGTCACTGTTGACTTCAGGACTGTCACAGAGAGAACACCAGTATAGATATTGAACTGGGAACCTGTGGGGGTTGGCTAACTGGAAAGCTGTTCTGATTGGAGAGACTTTCAGGGTTTAGGTTGTCTGGCACAAATCAACCGGCGTGTCAGAAACCATGAAATCAGACCGAGACAGAAGTACAGTTAAATCACGCTTGTTTAATAATAAAAGTAAAAAGAACAAACGTAGTCAAAACATAGCCAAAGTTCAGTAACCGGAACGGATAATAAGCCAAGCCAGGAGTTAGGGATCAAAGTAGTGGAACAGCAAGCAGGATCTGTAGCCAGAAGGGATGTCAGCAAAGCCAGGCTTTAAACAGGAACGCAGGAGATAGTTTCTTGTGACGTGACCAAGGCGAAGGCAGAGCTACTCTGGACTGGACGGCTTAAGTAGGCAGGACTGACGAGCAGATCATCAACAGCTGGGTAACTTTGGAGAGAGATGAGAGCTGGCAATTAGCAGACAGCTGAGCGGCCAGCTCAGAGAAGGAAGGGCTGAATCCAGCCCTGACAGTACCCCCTCCTCAATGACCCCTCCCCCTCGAAGGACCACCAGGCTTGAGGGGAAAACGTCTATGGAAATCAAGGAGGAGGACAGGGGCATGTACGTCCGAGGATGAGACCCAAGAGCGTTCCTCTGGACCGTACCCTTTCCAATGCACCAGGTACTGTATGCGCTCATGGAACCTATGGGAGTCAACAATGGACTGTACTTCATACTCCTCATGGTTCTCAATCTGTACAGGGTGAGGACGTGGCACTGAGGTGGTAAAGCGGTTTTAATAAGGAGACATGAAATACATTCGAAATACGCATATTAGAAGGAAGGTCTCATGTGTAAGCCACTGGGTTAATCCTGCGAAGAATACGGAAAGGCCCAATAAACCGAGGTGCGAACTTCAGTGAGGAAACACGAAGTCGGAGGTTGCGACATGACAGCCAGACCCTGTCCCCAACTTGGTAGGAAGACGCAGGCTGGCGTCTGCGGTCAGCATGGAGTCTGTACCTATCATTAGTATGACGCAAAGCCTCCTGGACTTGTGTCCTAGTGGAACGAAGACCACGGAGATGCTCCTCTAACGCAAGAATACTCTGCGGAACAAACGAGTCAGGCAACATGGAAGGTTGGAAGCCATAATTCACCATAAACAGGGACAATCGAGAAGCAGAATTCAAGGCACTGTTGTGAGCAAACTTTGCCCACCGTAATAGGTCTGACCAGTTGTTATAATGGTCAGAAATATAGCAATGTAGGAATTGCTCCAAAGACTGATTGGCTTGTTCTGTGGCCCCATTAGGCTGCGGGTGATACGCAGAGGAGAAAGCAAGCTGAATTCCCAACTGTGCACAAAAGGCTTGCCAGAACCGGGACACAAACTGACTACCCCTGTCCGATACAATCACCTTGGGTAGTCCATGTAAGCGAAAGATCTCCCAAGCAAAAATGGAAGCCAGTTTCTTAGAAGTGGGCAACTTTTTAAGTGGAATACAATGACAACTGGTCCACCACCATAAGGATAACCGTGTTGCCTTGGGTAACTCCACAATGAAATTCATAGACAGGTGGGTCCAGGGCCTCTCTCCATTGGGTATGGGTTGTAGGAGGCCCACCGGAAGGTGTCCTGGAGTCTTACTCTGAGCACACACAGAACAGGCAGCTGCGAAGGCAGTTACATCAGCACGTAGACTAGGCCACCAGAATTGTTGGGAAATGGCCCAAACAAATTTATTCTTCCCAGGGTGGCCAGGTGCCTTGGGAGAATGGTAAGTCTGGAGCACGGCAGTACGGAGACTCTCTGGGACAAAGCAGCTTTCACAAGGTTTCTCAGGAGCAGCATGGACCTGAGCAGCAAGAATTTTGTCACCTAAAGGAGAAGACTGGTGCAAACCATAGCCAGAATACGATCAGGAGGAATCACAGGAACCGAAACCGACTTCAACTTGGAAGTGGAGGAAAATTGTCGTGACAAGGCATCAGCCCTTACATTCTTAGTACCGGGTAAGAATGAGACAATGTAACTGAAACTTGACAAGAAAAGAGCCCATCGCACCCTTCTTGGAGAGAGGCATTTAGCCTCAGACAAGAATGTGAGATTCTTATGATCAGTAAGAATGAGAACCGGCACAGTGGTACCTTCGAGGAGATGTCTCCATTCTTTCAGGGCTAAATTGATCACCAACAGCCCTCTGTCACCAATCTCGTAATTGCACTCCGCAGGTGACAATTTCTTGGAAAAGTAGCCACAAGGATGCATAGCGCTCTCAGAGGTAGGACGTTGAGACAGAAGGGCGCCAACACCAGAAGCATCAACCTCAAAGATAAAAGGTAACGTAGGATCAGGATGTGCCAACACAGGAGCAGAAACAAAGGCAGCCTTGAGACTCTCAAAGGCCTTAATGGACTCCGGAGACCAACTCTGTGGGTTACTGTCCTTTCTGGTCATATCAGTCAGGGGCTTGACCAGAGACGAGAAGTTACGAATAAACTTCCGATAATAGTTGGCAAAGCCCAGGAAACACTGCAGAGGACGTAATCCCATGGGACGGGGCCACTGTAGGACTGCCGAAAGTTTCCCTGGGTCCATCGAAAAACCAGCAGTGGAAATGACATAGCCCAGGAACTTAACCTGTTCACGATGGAACTCGCACTTCTCCAGTTTACAATAGAGATTGTTCTCTCTTAGTTTCTGAAGCACACGACAGACATCTGTGTGGTGGTTCTCCAGGGACTTGAAAAATATGAGGATATGATCGAGATAAACCACTACACATAACTGCAACAAATCTCAGGGGACACCGTTAATAGATTCCTGGAAAACTGCCGGGGCGTTATAAAGGCCAAAAGGCATTATGAGGTACTCATAATGGCCTGTTCTGGTATTAAACGCAGTTTTCCACTCTTCGCCCTCCTTAATCCTTACAAGATTGTATGTCCCTCTCAAATCAAGCTTCGTGAAAACCATTGCTCCCTTGAGGCGGTCAAATAACTCTGTAATCAACTAAATCGGATAGGTATTCTTAATCATGAAGGTCAATTGCACAATCATACGGCCAGTGTGGAGGCAAACTACCGGCTTGACCTTTGTAAAAGACATTGCTAAAATCGCGGTACTCCTCCTCCGGCAGGGAGGAGAGTGAAGGGGTGCACAGGACCTTGGCTACCTTCTGGAAGCATGTCTCACTGCATTGTGGTGACCAGGAGAGAACCTCAGCATGGAGCCAATCAACAGAGGGGTTGTGCCTCTGTAACCAAGGATAACTAGCTGAAACTTAGGCGAGGAAATAACTTGGAATTGGATTATCTCATGGTGAAGAGCCCCTACGGCCATGGACAATGGAACCATCTCATGAGTCACATGGGCAGGCTGTAGAGGTCTCCCATCAAGAGCCTCAATGGCAAGTGGAGTGTCACGCAGCTGCAGTGGAATCGAGTGCTTCGATACAAAGGCGGCATCAATGAACAGGCCTGCAGCCCCAGAGTTGGGTAGAGTCTGTATCTCGACGGACGACTCAGCCCAAGAAACGGTGCCTGAAACCAGCGGCTTATCCTTCTGGATAACTGGGGACGAAACAACGCCACCTAAGGTCTGTCCGTGACAGGACCTCAAGGTTCGGGCGTTCCCTGGACGGGTAGGACAAAACTTCAAAAAGTGACCTGCCTGGCCACAATAAAGGCACAATCTCTCCATCCTCCTAAAGGTTCTCTCATCCACAGAGAGACGCGTGAAGCCCAAGTGCATGGGTTCATCTTCACTGACCGACTCGGTGCCAGGAGGCATGGGAGGTGAGGGAGGCACGGGTGGGACTGCAAAGCTCGGAGGCAAACGTACAGGAGGCTTCCGCAAGCGCTCCATAAAAGAGTCTTTCTCTTAGTCTGGAGTCAATGAGGATGGCAAATGTGATCAACTTTTCCAGCTCAGTGGGTATATCTCGGGCTGCTATCTCATCCTTGATGGAATCCGAGAGACCATGAGAAAAAGCAGCCACAAGGGCCTCATTGTTCCAAGCGACCTCTGCTGCCAGAGTACGGAATTCAATGGCGTAGTCGTACTCGGTTTGATGGGCATGAGGCACTTGGTAGAAGAAGCGGAGTGTACGGGAACGTCAAATACCATTTTAATGGAGGCCACAAACTCAGAGTAACTCAAGACTACAGGTTTTTGCGGCAGGGCTCTTTCCGAAAGGAAAGATATCACAAAACCTACTTTGCTTCTGTCCGTGGGAAACGCCTGGGGCAGCGTCTCAAAGTATATCTCAACCTGGTTAAGAAACCCTCTGCATTGAACTGGATTGCCCCCAATCGCTGGGGAAGTGGAGCAGAACCAGACATACCTCTTATAGAGGTAATACTAGAGGCGGGTGCCTGCACAGAGACTGGTGCAGCAGCAGGGACGGCCTACAACTCAGGTTGTACTGGAGCAGCCACAGTGGGAGATTCCTGGTGAGCCGTGCGACTCAGGAGCGTTTGTAACGCTATGGCATACTGATCCATGCGGTGATCTTGCTCATCCAATCTGGAAAAAATATTACCAACAAGTGGATTGACTGCATCTTCTGGATTCATGGCCTTCGCCTACTGTCAGAAACCATGAAATCAGACCGAGACAGAAGTACAGTTAAATCACACTTGTTTAATAATAAAAGTAAAAAGAACAAACATAGTCAAAACATAGCCAAAGTTCAGTAACCGGAATGGATAGTAAGCCAAGCCAGGAGTCAGGGATGAAAGTAGTGGAACAGCAAGCAGGATCTGTAGACAGAAGGGATGTCAGCAAAGCCGTCTTTAAACAGGAACGCAGGAGATAGTTTCTTGTGATGTGACCAAGGCGAAGGCAAAGCTCCTCTGGACTGGACGGCTTAAGTAGGCAGGACTGACGAGCAGATCATCAACAGCTGGGTAACTGTGTTGAGAGATGGGAGCTGGCAATTAGCCAACAGCTGAGCGGCCAGCTCAGAGAAGGAAGGGCTGAGCCCAGACCTGACACAGCGCTCATTGGCTGACTTCACAGACTTCCAGGATTTAACATATTCGGCATGAATCTTCCATCACTTTTCCATTTTTTTCACTTTTTTATTTTCCAAACAGAGAAAAGCACACATTAAGAAAACGCATCAACTCTCCTGAGGATACTAACAAATAACTGAGGCGTGATGGTTGTTGTTGGAGTTATTATGTGCTGGCAATTTTTTATTTATTTTACCAGAGTATTTTTCTCCTGTAGGAGGTAGTATAACCCAAAGATCTAGAAAGTCCTGTGTTCCTCCATGGATAAGAACGTTTTGTCTTTAGTTATACTTTAAAGTGACCTGCTTGGGGAAAGCAATAGCTTCACTTTAATCCATTCCCAACAATGCATATGCACCTTTCATTTGTTTCCCTGGTGTTCTGTTTAGCTGCCAAGAACAGGCGAAGCTACTCTATGTAAGCTGAAAGGTACTCAAGTCATACTTACCTAGGGATATGGTCTTAAGTGACGGCACTTGTTGATTGGCCCAATGTTGTCACATAGGGCGAGACATGCTCCTTCATAACTGAAAGTACCCAGAATTTTGTTTACTCCTATTGGCCCTTGGGGAGTGAAGGAAATGTAAATATGAGCTGCTGGAGATTGAAGTATAAAGGGGAACCTGTGTTTTGCTTGAATGGCAGCTGCAGAGACAGCTGAATGGGGTATGGTGCTGCTCTGCTTTCAGTTACCTCTGAACACCAATGATTCATTTCCCAGTGGGAGCCATATGGCACTGACACCAATGTAATAGAATCACAATAGCACTAACATAAACATAGTGGGCGAAAAGACTTCGCTTTAAGTCAATACTTTAATTTTTTGGCATAAAAAATTAGATAATATAATAAAACATTCTGCTTTTTTGCTGATGTATCTTTTTGTACTAATACTATATGGTAATCAGTAAATTAGGTTAACATACTTTCCTTTTACATGCATTTCTACTAAAAGTGCAATTATTTGATGGTAAAAATAAGGAAATTGAGATGACAAATTACATAATAAGTTCCACATGACTTTATGAGTAAATGACTTGGATAGGTACAGTAAGCTAATACTTTAAAAGCCCAGACACTTTTTTATTTATTTTTGATAGAGTTGGAAAAGGTTAAAATCTTTCAACATTTTGCAGTCTGAGTTTCTGTTTGGGGTGAGGCCTCACGTTCTTTCTATGTGACAGTAGTCAAACAAGAAGTGAAATCTCTCCAGCATGGGGCATGGACATCAATTAAAACCCAACCGTTTAAATGCTTCCTCACTCTATAAAAAAAAAATGGCTAGAGCTGGTTTTCAAAACTTTAAAGCATCAATAATTTCTTGTGGTAGAATTCCCCTTTCAGCAGAAATACCCAGAGAAAAATGTATGTAATTAAAAAGTGAGCATCGTGCTGCAGTAGAGCTATGTTGCTAAATTCTAGCCTCCAATAATGAAAAAGGCTTTGAATTTACCAGTTTACTGAATAAATAAAACATGTAACATGATTAGAAGACAATGTTGGTTGGTTACCAGGACTCCACATTTATCAACTGGTATCCTTTGATTGAAAAATATCTACATTTAAAATTGGCTATGAGTTGTCTTATTCCAGATCTGTATGGTGTTAGCTCCACCTTGAACTTTATTCTTTCATTCGGCTTCAGGTAAGGAACCCTGCATGAAGCATAAGAAAATGAAATTAGAAGTCATTATATTAACACCAAACTGGGGCAAAGCTAGACCCTTTGGGTTCTGAAGCACAATGGTAAGCAGTTTTTTTAATAAATCCAACAGGGTTTCACTGCAAAGAAGAAAGTTAATACTTACCTCTTCTGCAGCTGATAAATTGCTGTCTAAAGACTCAAGTTCCTCCTGCCAACCCATACGTCCCTTTAAGATACAGATACAGGAACCACTAATCACAGCAGGGGACTAGGAGATTGACACTCCCATAAAAGTTGATTTATGAAGCAGTGGCAGCTGGTGCTCAATTTTTTGTTGGGGGGGACAGCAAACCAACTGGGCCCCCTCACTTCCCTCCAGTCACCCCCCCCGCTCGATCGATCACCCGCTTGCTCGCTCGCCCATCCGCCTGCCAGGCCATCCACCAGCCCCACACTTGCCGTGACTTTGTTGGGGTCAGTTGTTTCCCCTGCATCTCCTCCTGAGTCCCGAGTGGTCGATTTTTCTCCCGGCCAATCGGGTCTTAGGACTCCCTGCCAATCGGGTCTTAGGACCAGCTTCCTGATTGGCTGGGAGGAGAAGCAGAAAGACTTAAGCGAATATTTAATTCACTAATATCACACAAGTGTGTGGGCCCTTTTTTAAGCCAATTAAGGCCTCAGGCTCTAATTTGTGTGCTTCAAAAAAAAAAAACCCACTGAAATTCATGCGCCCTGAATGGGGATTAGGGGCCGGGTGCATGGATTAGCTCGCAGCGCCCCTGCGCCCCTTATGAACGGCCACCACTGTTTTGAAGTCTGCAGGCAGCAATTTCTCTTCTTAGTGTCTGGGGCAGTAGGAAGAGGTAGGTAAGTATTTGCAATCTACAGAGAGGCCATGTATTCACTGTCTGACTTTCAGCTACCATATGCACAAATAATGTATGCATTGCAGAAAACCTGTAGGCATTCTAGGGAAAAAACTATTTCAACGAGGCATCCAAGTGAGCAACAAAAATGGTGAGATGTCTCAAGAATAGAACATATGAGAATAGACTTAAGGAGCTTAATGTGGTTTGTACAGCCTTAAGGAAGGAAAGGGAATGTAGGATATGACTGAAACCTTTAAATACATTAAAAGTGTAAATAAAGCTTAGCAGGACAGTATTTTCAATATTATTATGAGGCTATTAGGAACACTGGACATTACCTCAAACCGGCAAGAGGAAAGTTTAAAACTAACATTAGAAACTATCATTTTACTGAAAGAGTAGCGGAAGCTTGGAACAGACTTCCAAAAGAGGTAATGAGTCAACAGTAAGGACCCATTCACATCACACATGTTGGCCTAATGCCAAACTATTGCAGTAACAAGCCCAAATACATTGTTTCTAATGGGCTGAGTTCATGCCAACTTCTTGCATGGGTGTGCCCTTTGTGAAAATAGAACTGCTGCATGTAAAGTGCTATTAAAGGCTGATTTTTACAAAAATAACAAACATGTTGTAGTTACCTGCTCTGTATAATAGTTTTGCACAGAGCAGCCCCGATCCTCCTCTTCTCGGGTCCCCCAACAGTGCTCCTGGCCCCTCCCTCCTGCCGAGTGCCTCTATAGCAGGCAGCTTGCTATGCAGGCACCCGAACAGGCTGGCTTCTGAACCACTGCTCTGTGTGTCCATTCACACATGGAGCATGTCTCGGCCCCACCCCTACTCTCTTCTCTTTGGCTTACTGGCTGTGATTGACAGTAGCATGAGCCAGTGGCTCCTGCTGCTGTCTCAGCCAATGAGGAGTCGCTGCTCTTGTTGCTGGATCGAGATGGGTCTCAGGTAAGTATTGGAAGGGGGAGAAGCTTGGGGGGGGGGAGGGCTGCTGCACACAGAAGGTTTTTTACCTTGAGCCTTTACAACCACTTTAAGCACATAGCAACACGCTATAAGGACAGAAATATAATGTATGTTGGATCCTACCAAAAAATCTGCACATCATAGCAACATATTGAAATGATGTACATCAACAGAAAGCAATGTTTTTGAAACCAATGTAGGTGGACATCCACTAAAGTGCATTTAACATGCACTAAATGCAACAGAAGTGTTGTGAATCCAACATGCTTAGGATAAACCTAGGGCTATACACAGATGGGAAAGTTAAAACTCCTTCTATATTTCTTTTCCCTTACCTCAGTAAAAGGAAGCTAATTCTTAAGATGTAATTGGAGCTGGAACCAACAGAGCCGTGGTCCACAGTCTCCTATGCTACAGTTGCTACCACTGTTGCTGCACAATTAATGCAAGAGAAGTACTTTTCTGCAAAAAAGTGTAGAAAGCCCAGAATCCTCAGCAAACATGGTGTAACAAAAGCATCCTGTATTAAACATTTATTAGGTAATACATTAGAAATAAGGTAACACTCTGCATCAATAAACAACACAATTACATGTTCTCTACAACAGTTGTTACAAGTCAAAATATTAAAGGCTGGTTTTAGAATACACTTGTAAGGATTATCGTAATACTTACACTGCTATAAGTTGTCTGTCAACCAGTCCACTGCCTTCCACTACCAGGGTGCAGTCAGTAACCGCCATATGAAGTGGGTTTGTAAACCGGATCTCCAGTGCCATTGTTTTGTGCAGCATAGCAGTAGATAGAGGCTGGTAAAGAAAAGATGACATTCAGTCATTCAGGTGGTTTCTAGACAGTCCACTATGGTTGCTTATTCATGCTTATCAATTTAAAGATCCTGCAAGGGCAGAAAAATATTAATCTGCCAGAAATGCACTCAGCTCCTAAAGCTGGCCAAAGACCGTTCCAATCCCTGCCAATTCGAAACATGTATGGGCAGGCTGAATGTACCCAAGTTGATCGACCGATCAACTTGGGTACAACCAGCCAGTCAGATTTTACATGCGATTATTGCTAGTGGCTATTATAGCTGCTAGCAGTAATCACTGTGTCCTCTGGGCGGGGATGGCTCCGCCAAACTCCCCTGCGGGGAGAACACAATGGCTCCATGGGAGGGATTTCCCCATCAAAACTGACTGTGTTAATTGGGGTAATCAAGCAAATCACTCCGTCCGAGGCTGTCTTAAGTCATATTGTCGACTGAAAACACACAACACTTTTTGTGTAGTGGGGGGTTGTCAGGCCTGCTCAGTTCTCCCTGTTCAGTACTCTGGCTTGGGTTTTGTCCAGCTAGCTGCTATTCTAGCTCAGAGATCTCCCCCAATCTATTGCAGGATTCCATTTCAAGGGCATCTTAAGGACAGTGCTCTCAGAGAAAAGCACCCTTAAAAGATGTATTAGAAGGTGTAAAGATTTTTCTTAAAGTCATGGCACTCTATAGTTCCTTATTAAATAGACAATAAAAGTTGTGTAGCGCTAGGTGCTACAATGCAAGAACGGCTTCAGGTTAGCCTTACACTGCAATTCCTTGATGACATTTCCCTCCCCTGCCTTAATCATTGACATTTATTCTCTACATTTTTTGGGCTTATCTTGCACACCATAACTGCTTTTGACCCTTGTAGTGTCCTGAAGGTCTAGCTGTTAGGTCCTACTATAGAATAATGAGCTAATAATGTGGTCAAAAAGATAGCCATTGCTTTGTAGTCTTGGTAGACATGGTCCTTCTGCTGGGCCAAAGCACAGATAAACACCCAGTGGCATTTCACAGTGTTGAAAAACACAAACATGTCCATATTTGCTACTTCTATATGAATTGATAAGCCAGATTTCAATGTAACAGCAACAATTTCTTACTTCCTAAACAAGAATAACCACATACTTGTGAGTGGGTGTCAGCAAATTATCTGGTTTAATTGTTTTCTGTAATATCTTTTTTCCTGATTCACGATTGAAGAAGTTTATTGAATAAATCCACAAACTAATTTGCATAACTAGTTACTAGTTAATATCTATTTTAACAAACTACCAGTTGGCCTTTCCATTCAAGCAAAGAGCATTGACATTCCTATATTAGGAGCAATGGAATTGCAGTTCTGCATAATCTCCAACAGTTAATCTTCTAGACCAAGAACTCTAATGCAGAGTACACACAGTCGAACTTTACGACCGGACCGGTCCAATGGACCGAGTCCAGTGGACAATCCGATCGTGTGTGGGCTTCATCGGACCTTCAGCGGACTTTTCCAGTCGAGAATCTGACGAACTTTAGATTTGGAACATGCTTCAAATCTTTATGTCATAACTCCGCCAGACCCGGAAATCTGCTCGTCTGTATGCGAGTCAGACGGACAAAAAACGACGCTAGGGCAGCTATTGGCTACTGGCTATCAACTTCCTTATTTTAGTCCGGTGTACATTATCACATACGAATCCGTCGGACTTTGGTGTGATCGTTTGTAGGCAAGTCAGTTTGTTAAAAAGTCAGTCGGAAGTCCGTCAAAAGTCAGTTGAAAGTCCGTCGGAAAGTCCGTCGGACCAGTCCGGTCAAAAAGTCCACCCGTGTGTACGCAGCTTCAGTCCCACTTTTCTTTGTTTTTTTTTTTTTTCTGGTTTAAAGATCTTAGTAAACAGAATTATATCAATATCAGAAGTATAATATTGCACTAAACTTCCCCTGCTACACATTTAAATGCGTGCATTTCTTTTCACACTCGAGTATTAAGTAAAAGAGGTCTAAGTGAAAATCCTAGGACCCCATAGCAAAGTTTTGACAGGGCCCTCCCTTCTTGAGTTGGACATCTGCTTTTATGGTGATAAATAAACTGTCATGAGAAAAACAGCCCTAGAGTGGTACTGCCTTACATACAGAAGAGAAAATGACTTAGAAATAGGGAAAGACTGTCCTGGACACCTTAGAAGACTGCCTCGGATAGAGAAAGACTGTCCAGAAAAGGCTTGGGTGGGGAGCAACATAAAACCTCTCTGATGGGCTTACAGGGAAGTATCCTGTTTCTTTCCTGACTTAGAGAAAGGGAGACACTGTATCAGAGACACTTCTAGAAAGAGTCTTTTATGGAAACATGAAGTATGGGGGGGTATGTCAGGTTATGTCAAACTTCCATGTCATGGGCATTTTTTTGAGTAGCCCCTAACATACCCCCCCCATAACTCATCACTGTCTTTTATGGAAATATAAACAGATTTTCCTGGGAAAAAAGGACTGTCTTGGAGAGCTTTGGGAGAGACAAAAGAGAAAGGTTCTCTGAAGGGCCTAGAGGCAAGCATCTGGTTCCTCTCCTGCTTTAAAGAGAAGGAGAAGCTGTCTTGGTGACAATAACGCCCTGTACACACGGTCAGACATTCTGACGGAATATGTGCGATCGGAGCTTGTTGTCGGAAATTCCGACCGTGTGTGGGCTCCATCTGACTTTTTTCATCGGAAATTCCGACACACAGACTTTGAGAGCATGCTACAAAATTTTCCGACAACAAAATTCGATCCTGTAAATTCCGATCGTGTGTAGACAAATCCGACGGACAAAGTGCCACGCATGCTCAGAATAAATTAAGAGACGAAAGCTATTGGCTATTGCCCTGTTTATAGTCCCGACGTACATGTTTTACGTCACCGCGTTCAGAACGATCAGATTTTCCGACAACTTTGTGTGACCGTGTGTATGCAAGACAAGTTTGAGCCAACATCCATCAGAAAAAATCCGTGGATTTTGTTGTTGGAATGTCCGATCAATGTCCGACCGTGTGTACGGGGCATAAGAGACTATCCTGGAGCCACTAAAAGACTGCCCTGAAGACACTAAGAATGTTTTGGGAAGAGAAAGATTGTTTTGGAGATCCCTGAGGAGAGACAAAAGAATTTTTTTGAAGGGCATACAGGAAAGCATCCTGTTCCTCGTCTAGCCAAAGATCACTGCAAAAGCATAGTCCTGTGATTTTTTTTTTATGTCATTTTTAAGGAACTGGGTCACTGCAGTCAGCTCATACTGAGAAAGGCACAGCATGGTGTTGTATTTAAAGATTTTAAAAGTAATTTCTGCCAATTTCATTCTACTCACTAAAACTTGCTGGGCCCTCTCTCATCCCTGGGCCCCACTGCAACTGCCTAAGCTGCTTTTGCTGTAATTATACCTTTTTGGAAACGTAGTGTTGAAAACAGCATGAGGAGGCTTAATCATTCATTTTTTTTGCATGAATTCTTATGGCCTTCCAAAAAATTGGATCATGGCAGGCATTTGTAGTGTGCTTATATACTTTTCATTGACTATGTCCCTCTTTCCTACCTCAGAAAGTTGGGAGGTTTGGTCATGGAAGCCCTGTTGAGCAGGATATTTAGTACACACTTTCTCTGCTGTTTTATAGCTCCATATCTTGGACCTGTATATCTTTTTCTTATTACATAACAATACATGCTTACATTGGTTTTTTTCTAACTGTTGTGAGGACTGGCACCAGATTCTCCTAAATACAGTGGGGACGGAAAGTATTCAGACCCCCTTCAATTTTTCACTCTTTGTTATATTGCAGCCATTTGCTAAAATCATTTAAAAAACACAGAATTGTTGACATTTTTTGCAGATTTATTAAAAAAGAAAAACTGAAATATCACATGGTCCTAAGTATTCAGACCTTTTGCTGTGACACTCATATATTTAACTCAGGTGCTGCCCATTTCTTCTGATCATCCTTGAGATGGTTCTACACCTTCATTTGAGTACAGCTGTGTTTGATTATACTGATTGGACTTGATTAGGAAAGCCACACACCTGTCTATATAAGACCTTACAGCTCACAGTGCATGTCAGAGCAAATGAGAGTCATGAGGTCAAAGGAACTGCCAAGGTTACAAAAAAAATTTCTGCTGCACTTAAGGTTCCTAAGAGCACAGTGGCCTCCACAATCCTTAAATGGAAGACATTTGGGATAACCAGAACCCTTCCTAGAGCTGGCCATCCGGCCAAACTGAGCTATCAGGGGAGAAGAGCCTTGGTGCGAGAGGTAAAGAAGAACCCATAGATCACTGTGGCTGAGCTCCAGAAATGCAGTCAGGAGATGGGAGAAAGTTGTAGAAAGTCAACCATCACTGCAGCCTTCCACCAATCAGGGCTTTATGGTAGAGTGGCCTGAAGGAAGCCTCTCCTCAGTGCAAGACACATTCTTTGTCTGATGAGACCAAGATAGAACTTTTTGGCCTTAATTCTAAGTGGTATGTGTGGAGAAAACCAGGCACTGCTCATCACCTGTCCAATACAGTCCCAACAGTGAAGCATGGTGGTGGCAGCATCATGCTGTGGGGGTGTTTTTCCAGCTGCAGGGACAGGACGACTGGTTGCAATCGAGGGAAAGATGAATGCGGCCAAGTACAGGGATATCCTGGATGAAAACCTTCTCCAGAGTGCTCAGGACCTCAGACTGGGCCGAAGATTTACCTTCCAACAAGACAATGACCCTAAGCACACAGCTAAAATAACGAAGGAGTGGCTTCACAACAACTCCGTGACTGTTCTTGAATGGCCCAGCCAGAGCCCTGACTTAAACCCAATTGAGCATCTCTGGAGAGACCTAAAAATGTCTGTCCACCAACGTTTACCATCCAACCTGACAGAACTGAAAGGAGGAATGGCAGAGGATCCCCAAATCCAGGTGTGAAAAACTTGTCGCATCTTTCCCAAAAAGACTCATGGCTGTATTAGATCAAAAGGGTGCTTCTAATAAATACAGAGCAAAGGGTCTGAATACTTAGGACCATGTGATATTTCAGTTTTTCTTTTCTAATAAATCTGCAAAAATTCAACAATTCTGTGTTTTTCTGTCTATATGGGGTGCTGTGTGTACATTAATGAGGAAGAAAAATGAACGTAAATTATTTTAGCAAATGGCTGCAATATAACAAAGAGTGAAAAATTTAAGGGGGTCTGAATACTTTTTGTCCCCACTGTATATATTTTTGTACATGTATAAATGATATTGGTAGCAGCGCGTCAACCATTTTAATCAACCACAAAAACAAAATGAGGACTTTGTGGGTGGTGATCTTTTTTAAGTTTGTGTCCAACATACAGTCCAGTATATGTATACTCTCTTTTTTTTTTTATATTACCTTAATAATAATTGGTGGGTTCTCCAGCACAAGATCCTTAGTAACGACCAGTTTTGCGCCAAATGGTAATTCACAAAGGGCAACCACTTGAATCATGTTACCTTCATTGAGACCTTTGCTGTAGTGAGAGTATGGTATTTGTAAGGAAATATGCGCATCTGGAAAGAAAATATAAGTAATAAGAATTTGCTCACAATAAAAGAAAATATACATAGTATTTTGAAACTTTCTGACAGCACACTTACAAAATGGACTCTCTGTTAAATTGTGTATTAACTGCTTTAAATTTTGCAGTAGTGTGGATGTAAAATATGTTGGGGCATAATTACGGAGGGGCAGATAATGCAAGCACTACTGAGGCTATGAAGTATGCTCACATATATTAAAATACAGTAATTGGACACAATCAATTGAGATCTGCTATAAAAAAGAGGCATCATTAAAACCTGTTAACCAGAGGAAGGCCAAAAAACCTAAAGCTTGGTACACTTAGTTCTATTATGATATCTGATAAGTAGTTTCCTACAGGGTATGCTAGATCTACTTCCTATGGGAGAATATTCCACATTTTGCCTGCTCTTACAGTAAAGAACGCTTGCCATATGTAAAAGTAAACCATTTTTCTTTGAGTCACAATGAGTGTCCTCGTTTCTCCTGAAGTGACTTCAGTTTGAACAATTTTCTAAGAAATGTCCTGTTATTATGCAGCATATACATAGCCCCTTTTCTCAAATAAGAATGAATTCAGTTGAAATAATCTTTGCTGATATAGGCCTTCCTTTTATTAACATAGTTACCCTTTGACAACCCCCCCCCCCCTTGCATATTCAAGTTGAGGTCACACTCAGTGATGAGTCATAATAACGGCAAAATACATGGTTTTCTGGGGCCCCATACTCCAGGGGGGCCAACAGCGACACTAAAAAAGGTTCTGCACTTTAGTCTTGTTTCTAGTAAGTCAGTTTCAGCTTTGAAACACTTTGGACTTTCATCACAGCTGGTATTCTTCTCAGTAAGGGATTCTTTAAGAGAATCAATCATACACAACACATATTTCCTTTACCTAGAAAAATTGTTTTGACACTATCTTTACTATAATATGTGTCAATTTCAAAGAATTACTGTATCACCACATAATATTCTGTTCAAAATTTGAATTTTGCCTTCCAAATCCTTCAGAATAGCTTTATAAACACAGATGGCTAACTACATACTCTTATGCATGATCCCATTAAACTGGCCCTTGAACTGAAAACGGCCTGTGGCCCATGGTTCAAAAAGCCCATTCTTGGTCACATTAATACATTGTATAGTATTATGTAGTATCCTTTCCTTGACATTCCTGTTTCCTGGTGTTATTAGTTCTTTATTGATGGCATATTATTAAAACATCAGTTACGGTATGTATATAATCCAAAAATATTCACAGTATTAAAATATTTTTAAAAAATATTATACTGTATATTTTTGTATTCATTTTTTTTGTATGATATATGAGTGAACCCTGTTCATAATCAGCACTGGCATTTAGTTACACATCTGTCTTTCAGTAATTCCGTGCCATTCTCATTATATGAACCAAAATTAGGAGAATAAATTTCTGCTAATTTTTTAAAACCATTTAAAATGTGGCATTGTTAGTATTATTTTTAAATGTCTCTTAAAACAAGAAAAATAGAGATGACTGCTTTCTTTTCTCTTGAGTCTTTCCCAACCAATATAAAGTAAAACAGTGTGGCCTGGTGGACACTTTTAAAACTGCAGTTATAATCGTTCTCAGCTATGTTAGGGAGACATTCACACCTATGCTTGTGCATTGCCATGAAACTTATAATGCGAGTCAATGCTTGTTGCATATATGCATTTTAGGGATGTGTCCATTTATTTTTTGGGGCCCCCAACATTAATTCCTGTACAAAACATGTATATGATACAGGCAAGGCAGTGCAACACATACATCAGACACCTGCTCTGTACTGCAATGCATGTGGAGTGAAACCAAGACACTGGAAATTACATATTTGGATTTATATGGCAATAGCATATTAACACTTTGGTCATTTATTTAAAAAAAAAAACACGCAGAGATGAGGGGACATCTTTGAAGATGTCCTTCACTCTGCACAGTGCACTGGAGATTTTAGGTCTAACAGGGACACACAACCTCTATGTAAGCTCCTGCTCAGTAGTGTTTAAAGTGTTACTAAACCCACAACAGTAAAATCAGTCTGCATATGCAGTAAAGCATGCTTGTTATACTCACTGTGGGACCTAAGGGGTTTATCCTCTGCATTGTGTGAAAAGACTGTTTCATCCTGTCTTCTCTGATCCTCCCCTTTCTTCCACCGTCCCCAATTCATCTCCCGATAGTATAGAGCCTTAAGGGCACTCTGCATATGCTCTGTTTGGTGTGCATTGCTAGAGAGGTTTTTTGTTCATGGGAGAGTGCATGTGATCAGCACAGGGCCAATCAGCACTGTCCAGACAGAGGGTCAGGGGTCCTGCAGCCTCATAGGTCAGAGGAGAATGAAAACTCCTCCTACAAGCTTTAACCAGTGCTCAGCCAGACACTGATAGAAGTCACAAGACTGCTTTATATGGCTAATGAGAAAAGGTATTTAGCGGTTTATATTTACTAAAATAATTGCATTTCTATGTTCTGTGTACTGTAGGAGACCAGATATAGTGAATGCAGGGTCCTGGGTTTAGTAACACTTTAAAGCTCAACTCCAACCAAATTATTTTATTTTATTTTGAATAGAGTGGGGAAGCATCAGTTTATCTGTCCATCTGTGTCTCTGTTGGGGAGGCTTTCCTCATCCCCTGATATCCCTCTTAAAATATCTTCAACAGGAACACATACAAAAACACGTTTTTAGTAGAATGGAGACAGGTTTGAACTCCAGACAATCTGTGGAATTAAAAATGTGTGCACCATGTTAACTAAGAAGATAAACCTGTTTCAGAGTGAAATAGAAACTGGCGCAGAGTCTGCACATTATTAACAGAGGAACGCTACAGAGGCAGGCATTCCAATCATGTGACCGGTGTGATTGGCAGTCACAGTGGTCACATGGTTAGAAAGAAGCTACTGATCAAAAGTATGCATGGGAGCTTTCCATGCAGGGAGCGCGCTGTCAGCACGGTAATGAGTTTACATAGTGCCGCATATATGCAACCTCTCAGCATTGAAGTCCACCCACCGAGAGGCCACATACATGTGTACATCCGGCGGGAAGTTGTTAAAGATTAAATCATACAACCCATGTGCATGGGGCTATTGATGCCATGGATTGTAATAAACAGAAGGTATATTCTATAAATTCAGTTAATTTCATTGTGGATGTTTCTGCACATTTTTTCAAGACAATTTTTTCCTGTATTTGGCAAAATTGTTCTCATTGTTATGCAGTGCAGAATTATTTTGGCTAGTGAAATTTTCGAAGTTCTAGTATCATCCGTTCTAGTAACACGTGAACAGTTTACCTAATAAAAAAAAATAGTTGTGATGGGATTTTTAGAGCTTAAAACTTGTGTGATGAATCTATTTAAATCAGTGATGCTTAGAAGAATTAAACTAACTTCCTGCCACAGGAATGCGGCCACTATTGAGCATTAGAATGAATAAAATAGTAATATTGTATATAAATAAATTATGGAGCTAGTAAGGTATATGAGTATTGGTGATCTAGTCTGATAAGATGAATTTATTGACACTATTTTAATTCCAAGAACACCCTTCTAGCTTACTTTTAATGCAATAGAATGTTACTTGACGTACCTTGGTTTGGGCTGATAATCAAAGACTTCTGATCTGTGAATATGTCATTTACTCGTCTTCCAGTATAGAGAACAGCAGAAGCGCTAAGCATAACCTTTACTGGTCTGTGATAAGGTGTAAGATTTTTAAGAACCAGAAGCAGGTTAATGTCATCTCCCACCACTAGGGGGCTGAGGAGTCTAAATTTCCCAGCAACATCAGTCCCTGCAGATGCAGAAGAGGAAGGTTGGTGTACACCTGAAGAACGAGAAGAAGGCCTGTAAGCATTTGCTGAATTTGATGCATGTGATGGATGGCCAGAGAACAGAGAAGGCGATGATGGTCTTCCAGTTAAAGCAGCTGGTGAAGGTGATGAAGGCCGGTATCCAATTCCTGGAGCAGGGACAGGGGATGCATGACCTGTGACTAAAGCAGGTGATAGTGGTCTTCCAGTTGGTGCAGCCATTGAACTTGGTGAGGGTGATGCAGGCCTGTATCCATTCCCTGATGGCTGGGCAGATGATGGACGACCTGAGAAAGGCACAGGTGAAGATGACCTTCCGCTTGCTACAACTGGTGAGTTTGGTGATGGTGATGCAGGCCGGTATCCGCTTCCTGAAAGTGGTGTAGGGGATGAACGACCAGAGAACAGTGCAGGTGATGATGGTCTTGCAATTGGTGAAACCAATAAAGGTGAACCAGGCCGGAATTCAGTTCCCGGAGGCTGAACAGATGATGGACGACCTGAGAAAGGCACAGGGGATGACGACCTTCCCCTTTCTGCAACTGGTGCAGGCGATGCAGGCCGGTATTCATTTCCTGAACGTGGTTGAACTGAACGACCTGAGAACAGGGCAGGTGATGATGGTCTTCCAATTGGGGAAGGAGATGCTGGCCGGTATTCATTTTCTGAAGGCTGGGCAGTTGGTGGACGACCTAAGTACCTTGTAGCTGATGATGATCTTCCCCTTTCTGCAGCTGGTGAACTTGGTGATGGAGATGCTGACCGGTATTCACTTCGTGGTTGCACTGCACGACCTGAGGATGGTGAAGGGGATGATGATCTTCCATTCAGATCAGAATTGGGTGTAGGGGTTGATGATCGCATTGGGGACATATTTCTGTTCCTGTTCGTCATATTATTGGGTTCTGGGCTTACATTTTCTATTGGTGGTACATAATTAGGCATGCTCCTGCTGACCTTCTCAAATACCTGCCTTTCTTGTGGAGAGCCTGTTTTAAAGAACATACAAAAACATGTTTTTTTAAAATATGCTTTTGCAATATTTTAATTAATTAAAATATTAAAGCCATGTACATTTACAAATTTTACAGAATACAGGATAGTTTCATTTATTACAGGGAAATATGATATTCCTTATAAAACCCAAAAATTACAAGTACACACACTTTACAGCAAATATTGGTAAATGGCCACTGATAGAAATAGCACAAGAAGACGCAATGGGGGTTATTTACGAAAGGCAAATCCACTTTGCACTACACGTGTACTACACGTGCACTGCAAGTGCACTTGGAAGTGCAGACGCTCTAAATCTAAGGGGTAGATCTGAAGTGAGTTGAAGCTCTGCTGATTTTATCATCCAATCATGTGCAAGCTAAAATGCTGTTTTTTTATTTTCCTTGCATGTCCCCCTTGGATCTACAGGGACTGCACTTCCAAGTTCACTTCCAAGTGCACTTGCAGTGCACTTGTAGTGCAAAGTGGATTTGCCTTTAGTAAATAACCCCCAATGTCCCATACTTATATATTATCCCCCAAATTACACAACTCTTTACAGAGTACAGAGAACCTATCACATTCATTTAAATGCATACCAAAAAGTTTGTAATCTGAGGCCACTATCATACTCATGTACATTGGAACCAATTTTGGGAGAAGTCCAAAAATATGATTTGAGGCTGTGGGAGAAAACTGTAATACCCAACATAAACATGGGGGAAACATACAAACTCCATGTGAATGGCATCTTTGATAGGAATTCAGAACTTGAGCTACTGTTTAATCCATTTTTCAAAGACCAGTCTGACGGAGGTGTGCTGATTGCTGTGTTTGTGGGATTTAATCCCTTTACGACAGCATAACAAATATATGTGGTGTAGAGGAAATGGGCTTTAAACCTGGGTGCTGCATATATGTGTTGGGACTGGAAGCTGCGCTCCCAGCACAGAGACCTGGTCTATACTAACAATCAGGAACTGGAGGCACTGGATCCCAATCACATGAACACTGTGATAGCCTCCGATTGGCTGTTACAGTGATCATTTATTTTGCAGCTGGCGCCTGTGTTGTATCTCCTCTGTGAAGAGGAGACAACAAACATTTCTGCTTGTCAGTTAGTGTCAGTATAACTGTCAGTAGAGTTGGGCCGAACATCCCTCGGTTCGGTTTGCACCAGTGTTAACCCTATTAAAGTCTATGGGACCGAACCTGAAAAAGTGCCCATTTTGCAGGCTTATATGAAATATATGTTATTGGCCCTAAAAAGGGTATGGGGGTACTGCCCTGGGGGACATGTATCATGTTTGTGTGGGGGATGCTTTAAATGGGGGAAGACAGAGATCCGTGTTCCCGCTTAGCAGGAACACAAAATCCCCATCTTCCCCTCTGACAGAACAGCAGTCTGCCTTGTTTACATAGGCAGACCGCCATTCTGTCTGCCTTGGGAATGACACTACACTATACTCACACTATACCCAGACTACACTAATGCCCCGTACACACGGTCGGACATTGATCAGACATACCGACAACAAAATCCTAGGATTTTTTCCAACGGATGTTGGCTCAAACTTGTCTTGCATACACACGGTCACACAAAGTTGTCGGAAAATCAGATCATTCTGAAAGTTGTGACGTAAAACACGTACGTCGGGACTATAATCGGGGCAGTAGCCAATAGGTTTCATCTCTTTATTTATTCTGAGCATGCGTGGCACTTTGTGCGTCGGATTTGTGTACACGCGATCGGAAATTCCGACAACGGATTTTGTTGTCGGAAAATTTTATAGCCTGCTCTCAAACTTTGTGTGTCGGAAAATCCGATGGAAAATGTGTGATGGAGCCTACACATGGTCGGAATTTCCGACAACAAGGTCCTATCACACATTTTCCGTCGGAATATCCAACCGTGTGTACGGGGCATTACACTATACTGACACTCTACATTCAGAGTCACAATAACACACTAACTTGTTAGTAGCAAACTGAGCCCTGCTATCTCCACTCCAACAACACACTGCAAAAGATTTCTGTGGGAAGAAACCTTTTATAGTGTGGGGTTGGACTATGAGCATTGAGCCATGATTGGGCAAAGTCATCATGTGCTCTGTGCCCTGATTGGACAAAACCTTGCACCTGACCAGTGGTCAGATGCATTACTTCATCCAATTAGGGCTCCAGAATGCTCCGTGCAGCACACACCGGAATTTGCAGGGCGCTTGGCGCGATGTTCGCCCGCCGAGCACCTCGCAAATTCCGGTGTTGACTTTTGCTCAGCTCTAACTGTTCACCCAACTCTAACTGTCAGTTAGTGTCAGTGTCAGTTGGTGTCTGTGTCAGTTTGTGGCAGTGCAAGTGGCAGTTAGTGTCAATTAGTGGCAGAGTTAGTGTCAGTATGTTTTAGGTAAGAAAAACAGGTTCTATAATAGACATGGGTCAAACACCCCCCTGTTTGGTTTGCAGCAGAACTCCCAGACACAGGAAATGTTCTAACCCGAACGGCGAACCCCACTGAAGTCTATGGGTGCCCGAACAAGAAAAATCTAAAGTTCTAATTTTGAAGGCTTATATGCAAGTAATTGGCCATAAAAGGGGTATGGGGGTCTGGGTACTCCCCTGGGGGACATGTATTAATAAAAAAATGTTTTTTAAAAACTATTGTTCTTTCAAGAGCAGTGATTTTAATGATGCTTAAAGTGCAACAATAAAAAATGAAAAACTCCTTTAAATCCCCCCTCTGACGTCACAGACTGGTGCGTGCTGGACCTGTGATGTGAGGGGGCAGGTTTACTTGGTGACATGTCCAGGTGGCCCCACCCCTTACCTATACAAGAAATGTCAAAGTGCAGAGGAGGCATCTGGCAGGAGGCCATCGCAGGAGGTGGAGCGTTTTTTATATTTTTTTTTTTCGGGTTTACGATGGATTTACATCGAGGGACACAATTTTTTTATTTTTTATTTTAACCACTTCCCACCCAAGGTACGTACCGGTACATCCTTAGGTTTCAGTGGGTATACCGGGATGATGCCTGCACTTACAGAAGTAAAGCAGAAGTGATCTGAGTGGCTAATTAGCTTCTGCAGGTGGCGATCCCGCCGCTTCTCCCGGGCTCTCTGGTCGGTCCCTTTGCGGTTGGTGGCAATGGCTGCCCTGTACAGAGAGAGAGAAACGGACGCTCCTTCCCTCTCTCTGTAACCCTAGAAAGGGACGAGTAGTTCATTACTTCCGGTTACGCCCCTTTGTTTCTCGTTCTGATCGTTTGCATGGGGAGTCAGATGAGAGATTTGGGATCTAATAGACCCCAGATTTCTCCATAAAAGTCACGGCCCATGCTATCACAAGGGATGTTGTTCATCCCTTGTGATAGCAATAAAGTTAGTACAAAAAAAATAGGATAAAAAAAATTGTATAAAATAAATTTTCAAAAATTTAAAAATTTAAAGCGCCCACGTCCCACTGTGCTTACGCACAAATGCGAACGCATACGTTACTCCCGCATGCATATGTAAATGGTGATCGCACCACATATGTGAGGTATTGTTGCGAACATCAGACCGAGAGCAATAATTCTAGCACCAGGCCTCCTGTGCAACTCTAAGCTGGTAACCTGTAAAGGCGTTTA
Source organism: Aquarana catesbeiana (assembly GCF_042186555.1). Lineage (NCBI taxonomy): Eukaryota > Metazoa > Chordata > Amphibia > Anura > Ranidae > Aquarana > Aquarana catesbeiana. The sequence goes on from NC_133335.1 coordinate 187,624,132, forward strand.
AAGTGTCTCCTATGGATATTTTTAAGTGCTGTAGTTTGCCGCCATTCCACGGGCAGACGCAAATTTAAAGTGTGACATGTTAGGTATCTATTTACTTGGCATAACATCATTTTGCACATTATACAAAAAAATTGGGCGAACTTTACTGTTTTTTTTTTTTTTTTAATTTATGAGAGGTTTTATTTTATTTTAAATGCGTTTGAAAAACCGCTGTGCAAATACCGTGTGACATAAAAAATTGCAACACCCACCATTTTCTTCTATAGGGTCTAAAAAAATATATAATGTTTAGGGTTCTAAGTAATTTTCTAGCAAATAAAAGTAGATTTTTACATGTAGGAGTGAAGTGTCAGAAACGGTCTGGGAAGGAGGTGGTTAATAAAGGAATGGTCAAAAACTTGTTTTTATTACTATTGTACACTTTTTTGGTGAATGGGTAGGGGTACTATGTACCCAATACTCATTCACATGAGGGGGCGGGATCTAGGGGCTCCCTTGTTAAAAGGGGCTTCCAGATTCCGATAAGCCCCCTGCCCGCAGATCCCCACAACCACCGGCCATGGTTGTGGGGATGAGGCCCTTGTCCACATCAACATGTGGACAAGGTGCTTTGGAGTGGGGCAGAGCCCCCCTGCCCCAAAAAACCCACCCCCCATGTTGAGGGCATGTGGCCTGGTATGGTTCAGGAGGGGGTGGGGGCGCTCATTTGCCCGCCCCCTTTCCTGACCTGCCAGGCTGCATGTCCGGATAAGGGTCTGGTACAGATTTTGGAGGGACCCCATGCCAGGTTTTTCATTTTGACGCGGGGTTCCCCTCCAATTCCATACCAGACCCGAAGGGCCTGGGCTGGGGGTGGACCCCACGCCTTTATTTTTATTATTCAGCAGTTTGTTTCTTGGCCTTACTACGGGTACAAATAACTAATCACATCCACATATGAGGTATTGCCGTAATCGTTAGGAGTAGGAGAATTAATTATGTTTTTTTTGGTGGTGGTACATGGTGAAATGGTGAAATTATACAGCTACATTTAAAAATATATATATATTTTTACTATTTTGGGACAGTTTTCCTTTGATAATAATAAAAAAATTCAAAAGATTAACATTTCCCACCACATTAAATTTCAATCTGTTCTGAAAGAAACAGGGTATAACCTTAATATACTAAGTAGGTACTATGTACCTTTTTTTTTCATTCAAGAGGACCTTACCCACACCATTTACATTGTCTGTACTACTATGACCCCATTAGACACCTCCTGCCTACAAATGCATCTTCCCATGTGAAGTTATAGGCACAGCTTTCACCAATTCCCCTAATTTGTGGCAGGTACATGAAAGTTGTAGCTGGACATGCATTTATTCCTAGGCAGCTGCCTATTTGAGTAATAGATAGAATCTAGATGATGTGGCTCTGCGCCTTCATATTTATTTCAGCATTTGCAGCTTTTATATTTTTTGTTCAAATTCCTTTTAAGGGCATTGATCAGCAAAAGCTTGTCTAAAAAAAGCCTTAAAATAGCTCACTTGAGCATCACATTGAAGCTATGGTTGCCACCTCATCCCTTTAAACCCGAACACATATGAATTACACGGGTTCTGTGGCTGATTAAGGTGGTAATGAAACTCACTTGGTGCCTTATCTGAATTCAATTAGCCTCAGAACCTGTGTAATTCAAAGGTGTTCGGATTTAAAGGGATGAGGTGGCAACTCTAATCAAAGCCAATGTTTTAGTTATAGTTATCTGAGTGGTTGGTTTGATATTATGATATATAATATGCAAGGCATTCAATTTTAGGGAAGATACACTTTAAAATGAGATACACTTTCTAATCTAGCCCAATACCAGTCTTCCAATTTGTATCTTACCTTCTGGATATTTGTAGTTGAGTGTAACATCCACCCGGGAGTCATTTCCCACTGCCTTGGTGCTGATGCTTTGGCCAACATATTTAGTATCACTGTGGGCTTTTTCTTTAGTTCCATCCTTTTGAACAACCCATGTAGCTCGGTCAGCGTTAACCTCAGCAAACACAAAAGGAGTATCGAAACTCAAGTGTATATCTCCTTCTTTCACTGCAATCACAGATGTTGGTCCACACCGATATACTCCTGAAAGACAGAAATTTTACTTAGTTTTTTTTTTTTTTTTTTTTTCTATTTAACAATGTGTTAGATACTCCAGTAAGCTATATACAGTATTTTAGATTTATACCTGCTATATAGGTCTAACACCTTGGAGGTACAATTTATGTGTTGCCTTTATTTATTTGTAAAATGCATTTTAAATAATTCATTTAAATCAGGGGTCTCAAACTGTCGGCCCTCCACCTGTTGCGAAACTACAAGTCCCATCATGCCTCTGCCTGCGGGAGTCATGCTTGTAACTGTCAGCCTTGCAATGCCTCATGGGACTTGTAGTTTCACAACAGCTGGAGGGCCATCAGTTTGAGACCCCTGATTTAAATGGACCTTTATTCAAATGTTAACATACAGCTTTGTTGTATTGGATGAGGAGAAAATAATAGAATAGCTGTTATATTTACCATTCAAGGACAAATTCTCAGGTTCCTTGGGGAATTGGTTAAAAAAAGCCTAGAAATTAAGTCATGTGATCTCTGCTGAATGGGGGTATTGGATTGCCTATTATATGAGGAGTACTGCAGAAAGCCAGGAGCGTTTTATCACCAGGAAAGGCGATGACTTCAACCTTTCTATTGTACTTTATGTATCCTAGTTATATAATTAACATAGCTTTGTGGTGACACTTAAGTATACAGTAAAGCTCTTTTCACATAGTTCCAAAATGAAATCGTCAGAGTAATTTTTTAAAAAGTTTTGATGCTTTAATTGTTAATTGCTTATTTTTTATTATAGCTCAACAAAACACACTGTACAGTGGAACCTTGGTTAACTAGTAACGCCGTTAACGAGCAGTTTGAACGACGAGCAACTTTATTTTTTAAATTCTGAATCGGTTTGCGAGTGTTGTCTCGCAAAACGAGCAGAGTGCAAGCTAATGGGTTGTGCAGTACCGCATTTGGCCAGAGGTGCGGGGGCGCTGGTGACACTCAGAACGGTTCGGAGCCGTTCGGAAATACTCGGAAACACTCGGAAATAATCAGTTCCCGAGTGTTTCTGCGTTTCCGAGCCTCCCCGAGGCTTTCCGAGTTCAGTCGAGCTGTCCCCGAGTATTTCCAAGGCTCTCCGCCGCCCCTCCCCACCTCTGGCCACATGCAGTATTGCATGCAGTATAAGTCAATGCGGAACAAATTATCTTAGTTTCCATTGACTTCTATGGGGAAATTCGCTTTGATATACGAGTGCTTTGGATTACAAGCATTCTCCTGGAATGGATTATGCTCGTAATCCAAGGTTCCACTGTATTTACTTGAATTTATTAGATGTGTGTGTTATGTTGATTTTTTTCTGAATATACATTTTTTTTTGCTTTTAAACAAAGCAAAACTGACAAATTATGTCAACTAGTAAGTAACTCAACCAGAGTAGTCATACTTATTTTTTGTTGCTGGGTCAGAGATTATTCAATTGTGGAGTGGTTCATGTCTACTCTGCTTGAGACACTATTAAGATTTTGAACATCTTAGAGTGAGGATCAGTTGCAGTAAGGGTATAGCACCATGAGCTGCATCCTGTAGCATTTGCAAACTTTAGGCTCAATTAATTAGGCTTTATCATGTTTGTTATTTCTCAATGATAATAGGATTTTAGCCATTTTCAGCTCTCATTGGCTCAGATTGCAGGAGTGCAGACTATGGGAAATAACAATCAATATAACTTAATGGTTTAAGTCTTGTATTTTTCTTATTGAATAAAGGTTTCAGAAGGGTTCAGAGATGTAATGTAAATGTAAAATAGGAAATCCATTAAAGAAAGTTTTCAAATGCTTTTTCCCACCCCAAAAAGTGCAACAGCTGTTCACATGGCTTGGTATATAGAAGTCTAAATATTTAGGACAAACGATGTTTAAAGAGAACATCTGTACAGCACCTTCCCAGACAGACTAAACTATCTCCGCAATACAAAATAAACTCAGCAGGTGGCGGTACAGCTGATAACTAACATTGTACCACCATTACTATGTGAAATATTCAGCAGCAGATGTGGTTGAGGAGGCTAAAAGTATCCTTTAGTATTTCTTGTCTGATAAATGAATACTTTTCCTTTTGCCATAATTTTTGTGGAAGTTTTGATTTTTTTTTTAAGCAGTTGCCTCATATTTCTAAAGAATGCTTCAAGAGTGGAGAGAAGCTATTGAAAATTGGTAACAACACGTTCCCTGACTTTCATTGTATTTTAGTTAAATGTATGTGTGTATTGTTCATGGTTAAAGACCACCTTGAATTAGATCATTTTATTCAAAGTTTAGAACAACGTGAAGATGGCTAGAACCTCTGTTGTTGATTTCTTTCCTTATTGGCAAAAAAATGTTTTTCCATGTCATCACACCTCCAGAACAGGAAATGCTTGGGATGCCCAAGTGCTGACACGGGGACAAGTATAAGCTCTCACCAGACCAATTTGGAGCTTACAGGAGGCTTTTTCTTTGCAATATGCACCTTTAATCCAGAACCGGAATAAACTTCTGCTGTATTTCCGTGTCGCCACTAGATGTCACCAGTCTTCCAAACTGAATAATGGCTAACATCATTCAACTTACTTCCTGTAAACCCAAACTGTTATAGGCTCACCCTTAGGGAATCAAATGTAGAAGAGTATTGTGCAGTTGTCACTGTGTCCGATTAGTAGTAAACATGCTCTGGCATGTGACAGCACAATAGTAGATGGTGAGCCACAGTTCACTCATGCACTTCTTAGCTGCCAGAAATAAACACAGTAATCAAATGATTGTTGCTTACATTGACAATCTCTGCATTGGGCCCCAGGCAGCTTACATGTAGAAACATGTAGAAACGTGTATGATTGGACACAAAGCTCTCTAGAAATTTGGGCAGCCATTTTGGATTCAGAGAGGCTATAAATAACCCCTGATGGGTCATTTAGGCACTCCCAGAATGTGGGAATTATATAGATAGGTACAGACACCTGTTTGTTAAAAGTAGAGAAAACCTACGGCATGGTTCCTGAGGAGGAGAGATAGATAAGGGATGGTCCTGCATACCACTTGGAGACCTCTGGCTTTGAGAAAGGACCTTGTGCCCAGCTAGCTATCTGTATTGGAGAAATCTGCACACTGTTCTGCCAGCACAGCATACCTTTATTAACTTCAAGGGTACAAGCCTGAAGAAGCAATCCACAAGCACTTTGCCATATGTAAGTCTTGCATGGGTTTTCAATGGATGTCCAAAGGTGCCTTACTGTTCACAGTGCAATGAAGCACATTGTTGTAACTACTGACTATTCATTCCATAAATAAAAAATCTGGAAAAGACAGTGGAGTTGATTTACTAGCAAAATATCTGGTGCAGCTGTGCATAGAAACCAACCAGCTTCCATTTTTTTTTTCAAAGCTTAACTGAACAAGCTGACGTTAGAAGCTGATTGGCTACCACATTAAGCTGCACCAGATATCTCCAGTTTTAGTAAATTAAACCTATTGTCTTGTCTGTTCTCTGTAAACCACAGCTCCATTGCTAGCCTTGCCCACAACTGCACTGGCCTAAGTACATCTTTCTTACCTTGGCTTTGCTCCTGTGGTGTTGAATCCAGAACTTGCCAGCCACTGTAATAAAGGCCAAGGTCTCGTCTTAAGAACCATGATTCATTCCACACATGAAAGTTCCTGCATTGTAAAGAGAATTTAGAACATGTTGACACTCACCAATCCTAAAATTTGGAATGTCTCCTTTATTGGTGTAGATTGATCAAGATTTCGTGGAGTTACATTTTTTTTTTTATCTTTATTTTATAAATGTTTTCATTTTAAACAACATACATACAAGAAATTTGAAAAAAAGAAATGGTTAATTCATACAATAAACATATTATGTTAAAGATATCCCTTTCCTTTGTCCAATTTACATCATCCTATTAAAGTCTAACGGTGGGACAGTTTCTTATCATTCAATGGATTTTAAGGTTATGTCTCAGTTTCAAAGGCCTGCCCTATCAAGAAATTCATTCTCTCAATCTAAATATATACCTATAAAAAAACGTATGTTTCCCTACACACCTAAATAGGGTATCTATAACCCGTTTATATGTCAATAATTATACCTATATTCCAAGTAACATTTATTGGAATTATCTTGATCCTAACCTCAAATTAATATCAAGTTTCTTCTACACACACATGTGGACCAAGACTTACAAATTAACACAACACAAAAAAAAAAAAAAGGAGAAGGGGGGCCCTAAGTCAAGTTGCGCTAGAAATATTTTGATAATATTACAGAGGTTCGGAATTCTTCCCATTGTTGCCATGTCTTTAAGATTTGTTCTTTTAAACCCTCTTGTGCCATTATCCTCTGTTCCAAGGACTGCATCTCGCTCATCTCACACACCCATGCTACCATGCAGGGACCTATCGGTTACGATCTATGACCATACGTGCCGTGGTAAGCATATGTCATAGAATATCTTTTTTAATAGATTTTATTGATCCAGGAATAATAGCACAGACATAAATACTGTATATCTGGTTGGATGGTAGATTCTGTAATTTTCCGATAGATACTAAAAATCTTTGACCAAAATGAAAAAACAGTAATACCATATGTGCGACATTGTGCCACTTGCATTAAGACATCTCCAACATGTCTCCTGATGCTCAACATTGATTTTGTGCATATCCACCGGACATCGGTACCATCTTGCTAAAATTGACAACCATACCATGATGATTTTTTCATGATTTCAAAGTATATTGAAATAATACACAGATGATGCAACAAATTTGAATGCTATCCAACCTAGCATCTTTTAATCCCTGATGATTATGCAATAGAAGGACCTTTAATACTGCTACCTCTGAATGGTCACCCCATATCTAGCACTGCATGGACACTCCAGATCTAGCATCTATAACCAACACCTCCCTCGTGTTGAATTACCCGAACCCACTGAGCCACCAGCTGGGCATTGGCTCTGATGGACCCTTGTGATGCTCAGAGGACACTATGCAGCTTATTTTTAACATTGGGTATTATTTCTATATGCACCTACTACTCTAAAGAAGGCAATCTGTTTTTTTTAATGTTCTTGCACCCCTGAAGAAGAAAAATCTATTTAGAAACGCGTTGGGTGTTTCCCATCATCATTCTCTTTTTGGTGTTTCCCCTTTCGAGTACAGTGTACCTAGATAGATCATCCATCCCAATTTTAACATGTATTGTCATAAATATCTTTTGTACAGTTTGTAATAATAAAGAATAATAATTACATAGCTGAGTTTTGGGATTGGGATTTGATGATCCCAGACTAGACAGACAGAAAGGCTTGGTCCATATAAGCAACCCCAGAAGGCAAAAAAGGTTGTGTATGTATATGTTTAAATGCTGCAATATTGACCTTTAACTTAAGTGTACCTTATGTAATAGTGGAAGTTGACTTGGTTAAAATGTTTATTCTTTGATTTGAATAGAATTGGAAAGACTTATATTCTCCACTAGGTTTTATTGTGCTCACTCATTTACTGTCCCAAAGGTAGTGGTCACTATAAATGGAAGGGAGGGTTAATAAAAGTTTTGGGTTGAGTTAATCTTTAACCACTTCAGCCCCAGAAGATTTGGCTGCTCAATGACCAGAGCACTTTTTGCGATATGGCATTGCGTCGCTTTAACTGACAATTGCGCGGTCGTGCGACACTGTACCCAAATAAAATTGACGTCCTATTTTTTCCCACAAATAGAGCTTTCTTTTGGTGGTATTTGATCATCTCTGTGGTTTTTATTTTTGTGTGCTATAAACAAAAAAAGAGCGACAATTTTGAAAAAAACACAATATTTTGTACTTTTTGCTATAAAAAATATCCCCAATTTTTTTTAAAAAAGCTAATTTTTTTTCTCAGTTGAGGCCAATATGTATTCTTCTACATATTTTTGGTAATAAAAATCGCAATAAGCGTATATTGACTGCAACAGGCACGTGCACGCACCTGCTATCCCGCTTAAAGGAGCTGACGTTAAGCTACGACGGCTCGCAGGATCATGACAAACTGCCGCAGTATAATGACAGCGGCTGGTCGGCAAGTGGTTAAAGATGAATTCCTTGAACCAATGTAAATATGTATGTGCCATATCTGTGAGATCCCCGTAGAAGTAAATTACCATAGTAGGCACTGCTTCTACAGTTATTTTCACTAGATTCCGGGTCCCATTTTAAGCCGTTGCCCTGCTGCTTACCGAACACAGGAGATCACCTCTCGACACTGATGCCATTCAGAGAAAACTTTGCATTTTCTCAATGAATGCAAAGCATTCTCTGCTTGGATGAGGTGGAGATTGTGATGTCATCACCCGACCTCCCCACCTCATCCAATCAGAGAAGACTTTACATTTATTGTGAAAATGCAAAGCTTTCTCTGAATGGCAATTGTGCCAAGTGACTACCTCCTGAATAGCTGAGCAACTGCTTGGCATGGGAATTGGAAGCTAGTGGAAATCACTGTAGTAGTGGCTTGTAGGGCACCTGTGTGTTCACAAAGCAGCAGAGCAGTCAGTGATTTCTAGCTCAATTTTAGAAGCAGTGGGAGGGGTCACGGGGTCACGGGGTCGCCCCCCCCCCCCCACACACACACACACACACACACACACCACTTTCCAGTGGTTCATGAACAATACAGCATGACAGGTCCTCTTTATGGAGAGATCCACTACAATAAAAAGCAATAGACGAAAAATAAAAAACAATTTTTTACTGTTTTTAAAAACATGGCCTTGTGTACATCGGACCGGAACCGGACATGACATCATGACTTCGCTCCTAGACCATAGAGTTTAGCTGAGGCCATCTTTCCTCAGTTAATCTCTGTGGTAAGCCGCTGCAACTGCCGGATTGGTTCCTGGGGCTACCGATCTTAAGGGGGAACCCCACACCAAAATATAAACAAAAACGGTGTGGGGTCCCCCACCCAAGACCACACCAGACTCTTCAGTCCTTTGGCTCTACAAAAGATGAAACCTCATGCTAAATTTATAAAGAAATGCTGTGGGGTCCCCCCCAAATCTATACCAGGCCCTATGAGTCTGGTATGGATCTTGAGAGGAAACCCCATGCCAAAATAAAAAACAAACATACCTGACCCTTATCTGAGCATGCAGCCTGGCAGGTCAGGATGGTGGGGGACAAGCGACCGCTCCCCCCCCCCGAACCATACCAGGCCACATTCCCTTAACATGTGGGGTGGGTGCTTTGGGGCAGGGGGGAACTCTGCCCCTTACCCCAAAGCACCTTATCCCCATGTTGAGGGCATGTTGCCTGGTATGGTTCAGGAGGAGGGGTACTCGCTCATTCCACCCCAAAGGACCTTGTTCCCATGTTGATGGGGACAAGGGCCTCTTCCCCTCAACCCTGGGCTGTGGTTGTGGGGGTTTGCAGACGGGGGCTTATCGGAATCTGGAAGCCCTCAGATCCCGGCCCCTATGTAAATAAGTATGGGGTACATAGTACCCCTACCCATTCACCAAAAAAAAATCCAGTGTATTATAATAAAAACATGAGAGTTTTCGACAGGTCCTTTATTAAAAATTGCTAATGTCCCCCGTGGTAACTCCAATGTCGATCACAATGTCTTCCTCGGACGCCACAGACCCCACACCATTGCATTCCTAACATTGCCTCTGAGCACAAGTCGCATGTCACAAGTCGGATCAGTTAAGATGCTAATCTGACTTGAATGTGACTTCCTTTCAATTCTATGGGCTGAAATCGGACAGAAGTCTGACCAAAGTAGTGCAGGAACCTTTTCAAAAGTCAGACAGACCAGTTAAGACAGCTCTTATAGGGAACCATTGATTTTGACATGTCATGTGACTTGTGCTCTTGAAATCGAAGCACTTGTTGCACCAGTGTGAACCAGCCCTTAACAAAAGAGTAAAAAAAACACCTTTTTACTTTCCAGGGGGAAGGGGAGAGTGCAGGGATGTAATAATAATGAATACCATAACTGTGCAGAGTTACTCATGTAACATTTATACTTGCTTGCTTACTACTCTTCACTTACTTTGTTCAATAAACATAAGTTATACACTGTAAACATAGTTTTTAAAACTATTTTTACATTGTATAATTCATGCATAATAAACTTTATAAAAAATAACCGACTGTCTGGGGATCACACATGTTGTATGTTTCCTACTTAGGTCACTCTATTGTTTACTGTAAAATACAACTTACCAAATGCTGTCATCAGAGAGTTCCAAGAACTTCCCATCTGTGTCATAGTACATGTCTATGACCATGTTCCCATCTGTGTTATGGGCGGAGTTGAAATTTGTAATGACTCTGGTAGGGATGCCCAGACACCTGAGGGCTGATGCAACAAGAGACAATCATATAATTAGCATATATCAAGGTGATTTCCAACAAAGGTTGACAGTAATGTATGATTTCTATTTTGAGAAAAGCGCATTAGTGCATTACAGGGGGTCCCCGACTTACGAACATCCGAGTTGCGAACAACTCCTACTTACGAACGGGGCCCGAATGACGTCACTGCCGGCCGAATCTTCCTCTCCTTGCTTGACTGAGCCGTTCCTCCGTTCCTGGCCTGCCCATCCACAGGCCTAGTAAGGTCCGGTGGCCTGCCAGGCCGCTAAAACTGCCCGTCGTGGCCGCGGCCTAGTGAAGCCTCCAGGATCCCCGGTCTTTCCTGTGCCGCTGCCCCGCCGAGGTGCACTGCGGCCGGCCAGGCGGCCGGCCGGCCTGCCCGTACTCGGATCACAGACACTGCTGCTGTCTCCATCCATCCATCTCCCTGCTGTGCCATCACACATCAACACATCGGCTCCCCTCTCTCTGGTGTCTCCTGTCCCTGCTGCCATGTAAACTGTAAGAGGGGAGAGCTGTGCTGTGCTGTGGAAATCTAGCACAGTGCTGGGACTCCTGTTTTGGAGGTGACAGGGTCAAAAAAGAGAACCTGTCACCTCCAATTGCTATCACACAGGGAATTGTTTTCTCCTGTGTGATAGCAATAAAGTTTAAATGAAAAAAAAATTGATATGTAATTAAAAAAAATAAGAAATACAGTAATAATTAAATTAATAAAATAAAAAAGAAGTCATTAAAAAAGTAAAGAATAAGAAAAATAATATTAAAAATAAGAAAATTATACAAAAATAAATAAAAGACTGGATTTGCACTGAAAAAAAGGTACTGTTCCGACTTACAAACAAATTCGACTTAAGAACAAACCTACAGTCCCTATCTTGTTCGTAACCCGGGGACCCCCTGTATGTTTACCTTCTTAGTTATAAAGTATATTAGATTCAGCATAACATTTATTGACTTGGATGCAAAACCTGTCACTCCCTTTTTCTTCTTGGCTAAAAAGTTATTTTGACAGGTTGACTTTAAAGTGTATCCAAACCCAACAACAAAAAAAATATATACTATGATATAATTGTAGCACTACCTCCGCAAGGGCCACTGAGTTGTGTCCCAGGTTCTTTTCCCTTTGTATAGCGGGAGCCAGACAAACAGAAATTTTCAGTCTTCTTGCTCATAAAACTAGGGATTGGCGTTTTAAAAGTTTATTGCAGATTAGCTTAGGTGGGGTTTAGGGAGCTGTGGCATATTCCAGGACACCAAACAAGACTGTGAGGACACTCTTTCCTTTGCAGATACTTCTTAAACAGTGGCGGTCCGTCCATTAGGGGCGCCGCTCCCCTAATCCATGTGTCCAGCCCCTAATCTACATGCAGGGTGTCGGACGCATGGATTCCAATGGGGTTTTTTTTTTTAACACATGATTAGAGCCTGAGGCTCTAATTGGCTTAAAAAAAAGGTGGGCTTGGGGCGCAGAGCACTGTGCCCCGAGCCCGCCCAGTTGTCTGACATCAGCAAATTAATATTCCCTAAGGTCTTCCTGATTCTCCTCCCAGCCAATCAGGAAGCGGTTCCTGAGACCCGATTGGCCAGGGAGTCTTAGGATGGGTCTCAGGACCCACCTGCTGTTCGGCCGGGAGGAGAAGCAACGCCTGTAACTGGAAGGAAGAGATGGAGCGGACGAGCGGGAGCTGGTGCGGAGAGCGGGGAGCCCGATCAATTGAGCGGGAGCAAGTGCGGAGAGAGGAGAGTGGGGAAGCAGTGTCAGTACCTCCCGAGGCCTCTCCTTTTTGTTGCTGCTGTCATTTTGGATATGACAAAGCCTGTTTTCCGGATTCTGGAGTGGCAACAGGGTGTCTTGTTTGCCGCCCCCCCAAAAAATATACAGCACCAGCTGCCATTGTTCTTAAGGCCTCTTTCACATAGACAGTCCAATCAGGTCTGCCTGTCAGTTTTTTAGGCGGACCTGATCGGATCATCCAGTTTCTTCTATGGAGTGGCGCCAACAGATCCGATCCTGTCTGCCAAAAACTAAGAACAATTACAGCAAGTAAAGAAAATGACCTGTTGATCCTGCTAGAAATCCAATGTCCTTGCACATGTTTCTGCACTGAACTGAAATCTCAAACAATGTTATTTATCTTCTGCAAAATACCAAATATTCCCTTCCCCATGTAATGGAGATGAGAAAAGGGGGAGGTGTTTGCAGTGCAAATCAAGATAGCAGCTTTGGGTGACAACATTGCTCCTTTATAATACAATACAGCGAGTAAGTCTTGTCACAAAATAAAGAAAAAAAGCCTGAACAATAAAACTAAAGCAGCCACCACATCTAAGGACTGTTAAGCTGCATTGTAATAATATATTTTTTTAATTATTCATTTATTTGTAATATACCTATTTTAAAATGTAATTACCATTTTATTTCAACCATCAGCCAGCTATGATTTTCAAGTACTGTCAAAATAACAATTTGCTTCTGTGAAGCCAACACTGGGAGCATACTTTTTTTGCAGAGAATACTCTCAGATTCAATTTTTCTGTTCATCTGGTTGCCTTTGTAAGCAAATTATTACAAAGTTGAGAGTGATAATGTGATTATGGCAGGTACACTGTTTCTTTGTCCAGTGTACAGGAGTTCAAGGAATGGCCTGTTTCAACCAAAACTATTGGGACACCTGCCTTTACACGCACATGAACTTTATTGGCATCCCAGCCTTAGCCAACAGGGTTCAATATTGAGTTGGCCCACCCTTTCCATAGGAGTGTGTCTATGGGAATGTTTGACCATTCTTCCAGAAGTGCATTTGTGAGGTCAGGCACCTATGTGGACAAGAAGGCCTGGCTCATAGTCTCTGCTCTAATTCATCCCAAAGGTTTTCTATCGGGTTGAGGTCAGGACTGTGTGCAGGCCAGTCAAGTTCCTCCACCCCAAACTTGCTCATCCATGTCTTTATGGACGTTGCTTTGTGCACTGGTGCGCAGTCATGTTGGAACAGGAAGGGGCCATCCCCAAACTCTTCCCACAAAGTTGGGAGCATTAAATTATCCAAAATGTCTTGGTATGCTGACGCCTTAGGACTTCCCTTCACCGGAATTAAGAGGCCAAGCCCAACCCCTGAAAAACAACCCCACACCATAATCCCCCCTCCACCAAATGAGTTGGAGCAGTGCACAAAGCAAGTTCCATAAAGACATAGATGAGTGAGTTTGGGGTGGAGGAACTGGCCTGTACAGAGTCCTGACCTCAACCTGATAGAACACATTTGGGATGAATTAAAGTGGAGACTGTGAGCCAGGCCTTCTCGTCCACATCAATGCCTGACTGTGAAGGAATGTAATGTAAATAATAATAATAATCTGAAAATGTCTATTTTCTTATGTGCATACATATTTTTCTCCTTACTCATTATATAAGTATACAGATTTGCTCTGTTTCTATATTTTTCTCAAAATGGCGGGTACCCCCTACATCCCACACATCAGAAGAACGCGGAACTGAAGATAAAACCAAGGACAGCCAAACCTCATTATGAAGATTCTCCATCTTCTTTTCTATCTTAACCAATGAGATGTACCTATTAGACTAACATAGCAATGACGTATTTTTGTGTATAAAACATTAGCACCGCCTTGAATAAATTAGAAGTGTAAAAAGTAACGGAGCTGAGCGTGTCTCAGAGTGTTTACTTTTATATGCATGCATATCCACACTTTCCAATTAGAGACAGCAGCAGATAACCTTGGGCTCGATTTGAGCTCTTAATCATTTCCATAACAGACCTCACAAATGCGCTTCTGGAAGAGTGGTTAAACATTCCAATAGACACATTCCTAAACCTTGTGGACAGCCTTCCTAGAAGAGCTGAAGCTGTTATAGCTGTGATGGGCCAACTCAATATTGAACCCTATGGACTAAGACTAGGATGCCATTAAAGTTTATGTGCATGTAAAGGCAGGTGTCCCAATACTTTTGGTAATATAATGTATGTAAAGAAATTTGTTCCTGTTTGCAATATGTGCATCTGATCTGGAGAGACTTTTTTTTTTTTTATAAATAAAGTTTCATTTTGAACCTGAAACCCCCTATAATTGCTGTTTTAGTTTATGTATGGTTCTGTTACAGCCAAGATCAAAACACTAGCCGATTCTGCCTCTTAGGTGCAGTATTTGAATTACACATCTTGGCATCCAGGGATTTATTATTTTATGTTATAATCATCAAAAAAAAAGAAACTTTATATCTTTAATATATGCTAGTCGCAGCAGACACCCTGTGGGGCCTGGCAGCATACTTCAGGTATGTAAATGGTTTTCACAGTAGTAATTATGAGTCATAATCGCGTGATTAGTAGGTATATTCCTACATAAATTATAGCATATTCCTGCATCTCATTTCCAAACTCCAGCACCAGTTTTGGGAAGCAAGAACCCTTGTTACAATTAATAATTTCATATTTTAAGATTTTTTCAGATACATATAAGGTGAATGCCATGCAAACATTGAAATACACTGACGAAACAGCTGCTTTATCCATGAAAGTATTTGTATTTCTGTTTCTCCAGCTCTGAAATTTACATAGCCCTGTCACACAGCAGTCATGCCTGGCAGGGCAAGGAACCTAACTTTTCTGTGCTGCAGTTAAAGCAGTTAAAAAAAAAAAAAGTCAGCAGCTACAAATCCTGTAGCTGCTGACTTTTAATAAAAGGATACCTAACCATCCAGGGATCCAGCGCTGTTGTCTCCCGGGCTATTCACTAGTCTTCTGGTTCCCGGTGCCGGCATCCTAACTGTGGGCAGCCGACTGTGCTGCTCTCAGCTTCACAGCTGGCTGCCCGCTGTGCATGTGAGAGCCATGCTGCACTTTGTGAATGGTCCCGCAGTCTTCTGGGACCTGTGACGTGACCTAGAAGACTGCGGGAAGGGGGGGTTGGAGAACTTCTTTTTGTATCGCCTAGGCGATCCGAGCAGAAGTGGGAGCAGGTACCTGTCAAAACTGGATACCTGCTCTCCCTCCAAAAAAAAATGATATGTCAAATATGGTAGAGGAGGGGGGAAAGATGACTTAAAGCGTAACTTCCCCTTCTGGGTGAAGTATCACTTTAAGTAACACTCACTTAGTTCATGTCCCTTCCCTATCCTGTGCCTGAGCAGTGAAAAGAAAAGTAGAATGCTAAGGAGATCACTTTCTGCCACCTACCTTAGCTTTCCTCTCCTCTGCAGCCGGCACTGAAATTGACTGTGTCAGCGACCCCCGAGAGGAAGGCGTTCATTGCCTTGGCCATGTGACAGTGTTTGAGCGATTGGCTGCTAGGCCCAGGCACTACCAAGGGGAAGCAGATCCCATGCACCTCCATACCTGTAATTGCCAGGTATTCCTTCTGGTTGTAGTGCAACAAGGAGCAGTGAGGAAGTGCAGGTGAGGTGAGTATAAAGGCAGAGACACTGTCACTATTCCCTACATCGGCATGGCCGCTTGGCTTTTGCACATAAAAGGAACAATTCCGAACTGCACACAAAATATAACTATGGGCATGTTGCACAATAGCAAGAAAATGTACACCTCACCTGTACACATTACAGCTGCAAAGACCCAGCACTGGCCATACTTTACTGGTTTGTATTCGTCATTTTTCCATTTCCAAAGAATTTCCACGCTTCCATTCCAGCTGTTTGGGTCAGCCCCATCTGAAAAGTCTTTTTCCCACTTCCCTTCAAGCACACCAAAGTCATCATTGCTGTTGACCTTCAACCACAAACAGAATTTTGTTACTATTGTTTTCTACTTCATTGCATAATGGATATAATCAAGGTGAGGGATCCAATTGTGTCTACAGAAACTGTTAAAAATTCTCAGTCCCATAGCATCACCTTGGTGATCCTTTAAAGAGTTTGTTACCCCAACACTTCATATTCTTGATATGTGACTGCTGTACCATGTACTTGTATGAGAAAGTCTCCTGTTCTCTTTGGATTGTTTACCTTATGTGAAATCCCTGGTGTTCCTGCCAGTCCCTCTGCTTTGCTATTAAAATCTGACCACACTAGGCATGAGAGCACAGTGTGGTCAGTTCTCTAGCTATGCTGGGAACTCAGTTTACTCTCCTCCAATGATCAGATTTGTCCTGACACGCCTCCGCTGCACAGCCATTCACTGGGAAGGTCAGTGCACTGCTGCTTCTCCTCCCCCAGCTCTTACACAGCTGAGAACAGAGAGAATGTCATCAAAAAGGTATTTATAATGTTTTTTATATATATAGAAAAATGTTTTAACTTTAATTTCTTTTTTAAACTAAATGGGTTGTTTTACAATGTGATCATTTACAATCACTTTAACTGTTCTTTCTGGCCAAGTAAAGAAGTTCCATGTAGTATATGTAATAAATGCTTAGTACAAGCATTAACAAAACTAATGGTGGTGCAGAAGGTGTTAGTAAACCAACGAGAGCTCTGAGCCGTTGAAGGCTATTGGGCTTCTTCACATATTGGGCATAGTGGATCAACAATAATAATGGTGTCAGTTGACCATACTCTTGGCCATCTTTCTAGCAATTTTGTCTACTAGTATACCTTCTTTGACTGCAACTCAATTAAGGGATTTAAGGTAACCTTCTCCTCCAATATTTTTATGATTTTCATGTTCAAACTCTTGGTGGTAAGTTCTCCTGATACATCAGGCCATTTTCGTAATAGCAATTCGTAATTGTCGATAGCAGTTAAATTGCAAAAAAAAAAAAAAAAAATTGAATTGCCAGAGTATATGGTCAGATAATAATTTTGAACAGACGCAACAATTTTCAAACAATCTTAGATACCGTACATTTAACCAAATTTTGCTCTCTAAAAAAATCAAAGCAATATGATATCAAAGGTTTATGATAGCTTGCTTAAACCCATTATTCATTTTTTTCAGAATAAAAATTAGTTATAAGTGATTGAAACCAACTGAAAAGTGTATTGTGCGTGGATGTGTTATTTTCTCATAACGAGATTCAAATTTTAGACTCAGAGCTAAACCTGATTTATGATTTTGTACAAATCCCAACAGTACTTAGTGCTGATATGGTAAGACCTATGTTTCCTGTGCTTATGGAGATATCAGATGTCCTCTCTACTTTAGGTAATCTGATAAAAGGACAACACTGAGATTGTAATGCTCTTCAATCTTTATAAATCAGCTTCACTGTATTCCAAGGATCTCTGCACACAAAATGATCCATTCTTACCATTGCACTGATGACTCTTCCCACATAGATGGGACTGTACCTCTGGGAGCAATCTAGAGCTGGGTCTTTCTGATAGTTCAGACTTCTATCCAAGATGTCCAAGCAGATATTCAGAATATTATTTTCAAACTAGACAAGTCAAACATAACAGATAAAAGCCATGTAAGCTGGACACAAACATTAAATATAATACTATAAACGGATGTAGAAGAAGATGCTATAGAGTTTATGAAAAAGACTAATAAGGTACATGAGGTCCATACTGCCTTCCATTACTTCACTGAGATATTCACCACCACCCCTTTTCAGAGCACTGACTGCATTTGCTTGACCAAATCAAGAAAAGTCTGGGTAGCCCATTTTCAACAACAAGTTATGTCAAATTAATTGTGCATGGTCTGATTTCAGAACTCATGGTAGACTTGCAGTCTAGTTTGTGAGCAGATAGGGTAACTAAAGCTGGCCATAGATCCATCTTTTTTTTTGATCAGCTGGTGGGCTGATCAAAAAAAAAACAAAACAAAAGGATTCCCCCATCAACACAAGTGAGGTGGATGAGGGAATCCTCCACACTATGCTATTGTATTTTGACTCCACGGAGGAGTCAAAATAGGGGGGACTCCTCAGCTGTCAGAATACTCTGATTAGCAGATCAAGTGAACATTTTCCAACATTCCCATTCAAGAGAAGCCAATTATTGGATTGACTTTTCGGGAATGGGAACAGCCATAGATGGATAGAAAATCTTCCGCTCCCCTCTGAACCGAACGATTTTCAACTCATCTATGGTCAGCTTTAGTTCTGCCTCATATTACCATCATGTGTATTCGCTCCTTTATTGGCTACATAATATCAACCTTGACAGTATGAGCCTAAAATTAGTGAATTTTCTGTTTCCTGGCGTATATTTATAATTGGTTGTTGACAGACACATTTAAAAGGACTGGATATTAAATCGTAAATAAATATGACATTGGTGAAATACACTCTGCTTTATATATCTGAATGTCTTATGAATTTACCTGACCATAGTTCCATCCTATCCCTGTTACATGTTTCTCATTTCCCATGAAAAGGACACCATGGTCATTTAGGATATATTCTTGCCTTTCTTCTTCATTGGCCATGTACACATCATCGTCTATAGAGAAGAAGTTAAGACATAATCTTCATTGAAAGCTTAGTTATGGAACATATCTAGGAAAGTTATATTTAGCTAAGCATACAATATATGTATTTAGAGCCCAGTTGAAGTCTCACACTTTTTTTAATCCTGAATCCTGAAAATTGTTGGTACGAAATCTATCTAACTACATATATTTATGTGATTTATGTTGGGCTTTACGTTTGCCTTCTATCATGCTAGAAAAAGGGCAGATTGGTACTTGCCAATATTATTATTTATTATTAAACCTAGATTTTCTTTCCCATATTTCATTTACAGAATACATACATACATGCCTTGATAGGCAGTTTTACACACTTTATACAGTATCTTTTATATGTTACTTTCTAATATATTCAATTATTTGCCAAATTATTTATTTTCTTGATTTCATATATGCTTTAATCTTGACAGTGTACTATGGCTAGTTAGTTGACTACAATAGGGAAGTAGAGAGTCAAGACAGTAGTTTGACTTGGGATGTAAGAAGTTTAAATCTCCCCCTCTAAAAAAAAAAATTCTATGCAATACAAAGAAATTGTATATGAATCTTAAAGGTGATGTATTTTAAATATTCATTTTTATAA
Source organism: Aquarana catesbeiana (assembly GCF_042186555.1). Lineage (NCBI taxonomy): Eukaryota > Metazoa > Chordata > Amphibia > Anura > Ranidae > Aquarana > Aquarana catesbeiana. Next base: position 187,643,581 of record NC_133335.1, read on the forward strand.
CTCATTCCTTCTTTGAAGCTCAGAACTAAAATCTGTGGCCAATGTACCTTTGCTTTACCCTTGTATCTTGCACACTCTAAAAAGCTCATAGTGTACATTAAAAGCTGCCCACTTCCCTATAACCGCTGTATCAGTGGATGATGACCAGCATTATCCAGGCTTGTCCTCCTGATTGGGTGTAACCATTGGCGATCTGCATGCTAGGAATGCCTCCTTATCATGACTGACACCTGTAACTCTGCCAGCCCCTTCCACCAGCCACAGCGGGTGGCAGAGTTGAAGAGACACACTGATGACGTGACTGGGCCAAAAATATTCTATATATCAAAACAGCACAGTGTGAGTAGAATATTCTTTTTTCTGGTGGAGTAAACAGGGAACCAGTGAGGTCATCATTTTCATTGACTAGAGTTTAGCTTTAACAAAGTATTTCAGTGTCCCCAAATTTACAGCCAGTGAAAATTGTCTGTTAGAGTTTTCTGACTGCTGCAAAGGATTGTCATTGCTTTGAAATACTCATTGTTAATCACATGAGACTCATAGATGTAAAGATCCTTGTAAAAAAAACTGTCTATGGTCAGTAATACTGATGTCTCCTAACTCTGCCTCAGATGAGTATATCAATGTTCACATTAATTGTTGAAAATTTAAATTGCTTTATAGTAAACAGATTTTTGTCAGTGCTTCAGTCAGTTAGGCCTTACCTAGACACCAGGGGTTGAAAAGCAGAATGAATTTGCCAAGGGAATATGTAACTGTTTGACCCATCACAGAAATCCGAACACTGAGGTCATATCTCCCTATGACCGCTGTGGCAGGACTAGACATGATTATCTTCAGGGAATTGCCAGGGCTGGACTCTAGCACTGCACTCCACATGCCACTGCTCCATGAGCTGGACAGAGGAAACTCCACATTTGTGTTGGCATATCCTGAGTTTGGTGGACCTTTCAAGGACACACAAAAGACAAAAAAAATGCATTAGTATGCAATCTGAGAGGGAAACATAAGTATATTTTACCGGGCTAGATGTAGGAGAAGGGGGACAAGAGGGTGGGACTTTAAATGAATCTCGTGGTTGCAAAGAGGTAATTGGTGAACATGTTGGGATTTTAATGGTTGCCATGGAGTACAAACAGAAATATATAAAGACATAATAAAATATTGCATGGTTAATGCAGTACATCTTGGTTACAACATGAGTATCATGAAAAACAATGGCAAGCAAACAATCCTCCAAAATGCACCAGAATAAATTGAATAAAAGCATAATACATGAAAGTGCCTGCAAAGCCTCGGGTCTCTCGGATCAATGAATGAAAATTGACAAATGGCTAATAGAACAATGTAAATATTGATAGGTGGCAATATGAATGGCAGCTCAACGCGTTTCGTGGCTAGAAGGCCACTCATCAGGAGCCATCACTTGATATATCTAGAGGTAAAAAATTATAATATAAATTTAGATGGTATAATAATTGCACATACGAACGGGGGGTAAAGGTAATACCCCAGGTCGATTGCAAGTTAACTTGCTCCCCACCGGGAGCCGCGGCGAGCTATACAGCGGGGGCACCCCAGGGGCCCCAACCAGGCCGGGCATGGGACCGAGGTGACCTGTGTGAGAGTGATAAAGAGGGTGAACCGAGGTTCACAGTAGGGAGTGACACTCCCTACTGTGAACCTCGGTTCACCCTCTTTATCACTCTCACACAAGTCACCTCGGTCCCATGCCCGGCCTGGTTGGGGCCCCTGGGGTGCCCCCGCTATATAGCTCGTCGTGGCTCCCGGTGGGGACAACAGTCGGATGGCACGTGAGGCTCAGCACCACACCACCATCATATGAACTCAAGCAAGTTAACTTGCAATCGATACGGGGGTATTACCTTTACCCCCCGTTCGTATGTGCAATTATCATACCATCTAAATTTATATTATCATTTTTTACCTCTAGATATATCAAGTGCTGGCTCCTGACGAGTGGCCTTCTAGCCACGAAACGCATTGAGCTGCCATTCATATTGCCACCTATCAATATTTACATTGTTCTATTAGCCATTTGTCAATTTTCATTCATTGATCCGAGAGACCGGAGGCTTTGCAGGCACTATCATGTATTATGCTTTTACTCAATTTATTCTGGTGCATTTTGGAGGATTGTTTGCTTGCCATTGTTTTTCATGATACTCATGTTGTAACCAAGATGTACTGCATTAACCATGCAATATTTTATTATGTCTTTATATATTTCTGTTTGTACTCCATGGCAACCATTCAAATCCCAACATGTTCACCAATTACCTCTTTGCAACCAAGAGATTCATTTAAAGTACCACCCTCTTGTCCCCCTTCTCCTTTTGATTAATACAGGGATGGAAATTTGTGACCTTACTGGGCCACAATTTCAATTAAAGTCCTGAGGGATGGAACAACTGACCTTACCAGGTCATACCTTCAATTAAAGCCCCTAAAACCAGTCTCATTACTAATACCAGGATAGATGTAAAAAGCACAAGTAAAGTATTCATTCAAAACTGTATATTGTCATTATCATTTTTGCATCAGTTATTCAGTGGAAAATACTGGTATACCAAAGTGCCTATTTCATATCCTCAAATTTTCCGAGATGAGAGAGAGAGAGAGACACAAGGTTTAGTACAAAGTATGTAGGGTAAAGGACTCTGTCCTGCTACATCCCCGGTTAAACAACCCATGAAGAAATAATATGCAAAGATGATTAGAAAAACGCATAAATAAAAGTGCTTCTTTCATCACTACTTTTCCTTCATATGGTCTTCCAAATAACAACAATCAAAATGATTGATGGTTGGATGGATGGTACAACATTTTTTGTTAGAGTTGAATTCCAACACCAATTACCATCAGTCTTGCAAATTTGTACATGATCCTCGCCTGTACTGAAAGTGCTTACTCTGATTTCACTGCACACTGTGAGCTTTTCCATTGCAAGTTGCCTTCTTTCCTGTTCGGCATCATATAGTAATCACCTCCACAGCCTTACTTTACATGGCCCACCACTTTCATTTATTAGATTTCAATTCTTGCAATCATGGAGGATCAGCATCAAATTTGGCTGACACCTGGAGCAGTCTACATGTAAATGTAACCTAGGATCACCAACTCCTTCAGACTAAGATCCACCCACCAAGACATTTTAATGCCTCCCAAGAGCATAACCCCTGCTGTGCAATACTACTGGACAGCCATTGTATTAATTTGCTCATGATATGGATGCCTATTTGGTCATTTTTAACATAATAGTTGCTCCTGTTAGATGAGATGTCCTGGATAATTGCACACCTCTGATGGTTTTGCAGATACAGTGTATATATTGTTGTGTTTCATATTTATAATATATGATGGTTTTGCAACAGTGCAGGCATGTTTACCACTCTTCAGCATCATGTTGATCATTTTTGATGCTTACATAACAGAGTGGACTATTCTTTATACTATATTAAAGTTCAAGTGCACAGTTATCCAGTCCCTTGGGGGGGGGGTGTATTTTGTTTTTAATATGATTTTATTGTTTATATGAAGGCTATTATTTAATCAGGTGTAGTGGAGATAGGACAACCATCTCATGCATGATGTTATTTAGCTACGTTCAAAGTTGGTGTCCATATTGGATCTGAGGCGATTTTGGTCAAAATGTCCTCAGGTGTGTGTTTTGGGGGTTTTCTTTTGTAAAGCTATAGATGCAGTGCAGTGCAAGGTAGCTGATCAACATGACTATAATGTTACAGGCAGACAAAGCCTAATATATAAAGGTAATTGTGAAACAGTGACTGCTTGAATATAGCAAAGCAAAACTGCATATACCAACACAAATAGGATAAATAATGACACAATGCAAAAAAATATATAATGCAAGAAAAATACATGTGGGCTAGTGCCCCATTAGCAAAAACGTGCCAAATCCTGGTGGACTACAAGTGACAAATCCCTAGGACAAACATGAATATTAGTTCTAGTTCTTCTCATCCTCTGAAGAAGTCACGTGACGTGACGATATGCATTAGGATTGGAGCATGGGACGCTGCCACAGACAAACAACAGGAGACGAGCTCGGCGCTCGTAGTTACTACACACTGCAGCATTGTTTTAAATGTAAGTTGATTGGACTTGTTTTATCAAATAAATATACCTTTTATATGGGATCACGCTATGTGCATCTCTTTCCCCCTCACACTGTACATCACTACTCTACCTGACGAACACTGAGGAGAGAGGCACGGGGACAAATTCCAGTTTCCAGGCACGGAGACAGATTCCAGATTGGTGATACCCCTGGAGGCATACGAGCTTGGCGCTCGTGGATTGATGCCCACACTCACTTCATGAAAGTGAGTGCAACCTCCCCCCATGTGTGTCTTGCCCCCCCCCCCCTCCACTGTGGTCATCGCAGAGTTATTTTACATGCTGTATATTTTTTATTCATTATATTTCGCTTGGCATGTTCATCATTGTCACTACCTTATATACGGAACGTCTACACCTGCGGGTCATTTGCAACACAGGCTGTACACCTTACAGCTGTAAGGTAAGAAGCTTGCAAACACGGAGGTGTCCTCACTGAAGATCCCCCTTCCCTTCACGATTGGAATTGTTTTGTGTTTCTCATCACGAGTTTTTGTTTTTGGACTGGATGATAGAACTAATATTCATATTTGTTCTAGGGATTTGTCACTTGTAGTCCACCAGGATTTGGCACGTTTTTGCTAATGGGGCACTAGCCCACATGTATTTTTCTTGCATTATATATTTTTTTGCATTGTGTCATTATTTATCCTATTTGTGTTAGTATATGCAGTTTTGCTTTGCTATATTCAAGCAGTCACTGTTTCACAATTACCTTTATATATTAGGCTTTGTCTGCCTGTAACATTATAGTCATGTTGATCAGCTACGTTGCACTGCACTGCATCCTTACCATGTTCTTTTAGCATGTAGGATCCATTCATGCTTTGGCCCGTTTCTTTTTCAGTTCACTTTGCCACTTTAGTCATCTTTGTAGCCCCCCCCCCCCCTTCATCATAGCGCAACTACCATCTTCCCCCACTTTTGTCTCATTTGTCCTGCTTTGGATCAGTACTTAGGTGTTGCAGCAGTGTCCTTTTAGCGTAGGCCCCCCCGACAGCGCAGGAGTTTCCACTTTCACATTATAGATGCAAATGTGTTTTTTTCTAATGTGTATTCAGGGACCTTGATGCCTTTGCCTTCTTCTGATGCCAATGACAAACAACCTACAATTACAACAAGAAAGTATCCAGTTTCTCAGTTCAGAATTTGTAAAACAAAACTGTGAAGTGTGGTCCTTCTAGAATGTCTTCCCATCAACCTGAACAGCACCAGAAGAACTCCAACCCTAATCTATAGATTAGAGCAATCATAGCACCAATGACAGGAAATGCCAGATGAAAGATACCTGTGCGTGCAACAAACACTATGCTCTGCCAGTCACGTAGTGGTTTGTTGAATTCCAGAGTTAATCGACAGGATTGCCCTCTACGCAGTATCAGTTCAGAGCTGTTAAACATATCCGTATGGTGGGCCTTTTTATTGGATTCTGCAGGAATAAGAAAGAAGTCAATTTAAAGCAGGAAAGGGCATAAAAGGAAATTACATATTTACATAATTGGGTTAAAATAAGTCCATCTAGATCAACCAATAGAGCAAATAAATAAATAGTATGGTCCAATGATTATTGTGTAAGTAAATATAACATATGTACCACCCCCTTAAAGTGAAGTAAAAGTTAATATATATATAGATATATCTCTCTATATATATATATATCTATCTATATGAATATATAGATAGATCTATATATATATATATAGATATATCTATATATATATATCTATATATATAGATATATCTATATATATATAGAGAGAGAGAGAGAGAGAGATATAGAGATATATATATATATAGAGATATATATATAGTGACAGAGGGACGTTCTGTCACTGTAATGCCCCGTACGGTCGGATTTTCCGACGGAAAATGTGTGATAGGACCTTGTTGTCGGAAATTCCGACCGTGTGTAGGCTCCATCACACATTTTCCATCGGATTTTCTGACACACAACGTTTGAGAGCAGGCTATAAAATTTTCCGACAACAAAATCCGTTGTCGGAATTTCCGATCGTGTGTACACAAATCCGAAGCACAAAGTGCCACGCATGCTCAGAATAAATAGAGATGAAAGCTATTGGCTACTGCCCCGTTTATAGTCGCAACGTACGTGTTTTACGTCACCGCGTTCAGAATGATCGGATTTTCCGACAACTTTGTGTGACCGTGTGTATGCAAGACAAGTTTGAGCCAACATCCGTCGGAAAAAATCCTAGGATTTTGTTGTCGGAATGTCCGATCAATGTCCGACCGTGTGTACGGGGCATTAGTATATAGGAAAATGTGACACAAGATTCATATTAAGGGTTAATGTGTGGTTCAGAACTATAATTTCTGAGTGGACAAAGCTGTGTTTTTGGCTTTCTCCTGTGTTTGGGTTTTGCTAGATGTCTGTAACCTGACTGACTACACAGGTATGCAGGTTCATTATATACTGGGGTTTGAGAATTGCTCAGAGCTCCAGTTTCGGAGACAGCTTCCAGTTTGGAGACCCCTCCTAGTGTGGGAGACGAAAGGTCTCCCCCCGGGGTCAGGGGACCCCAACCAGAAGCCAGGAGACAGAAGTCTCATCGAGGGGTCAGAGGACTGAGCCACAAGCCAGGAGACAGCAGGTCTCGGTTCCAGGAGTCAGGTCAGCTTCTATCAGGGGTGCCGGGACAACCCCAATCCTTAGGCCAGAGGTGGGCCATGCAACTACAACTGAAGGCTAGAGAGCCAAGTGTTCCAGGAGAGCTGAATGACACAGTCAAAAGGACCGATAAGAGGAGCAGCAGTGCTGCAACACGTGAGCCAGGCCACTCAGTATTTTTGTTCATGCATGTTATGTGGAAAAAAAACCTGCGTGGGCAACTGATGTACAAGTGAACTTTTCATGTATTCAATAACAGTAGGCTGCCACGCCCTAAAATTACAGTTTGGACTGGCGCAACTCATTGTAAATGCACCTGTTGCTTGAGTTTCATCACCACAATCTTATATATATATATATATATATATATATATATATATATATATATATATATATATACAGTATATATATATATATATACAGTATCTCACAAAAGTGAGTACACCCCTCACATTATCGTAAATATTTTATTATATCTTTTCATGTGACAACACTGAAGAAATGACACTTTGCTACAAGCCCAAATTTAACACACCTGCTCCCCATTCACACCTGAGACCTTGTAACACTAACTAGTCACATGACACCGGGGAGGGAAAATGGCTAATTGGGCCCAATTTGGACATTTTCACTTAGGGGTGTACTCACTTTTGTTGCCAGAAGTTTAGACATTAATGGCTGTGTGTTGAGTTATTTTGAGGGGACAGCAAATTTACACTGTTATACAGGCTGTACACTCACTACTTTACATTGTAGCAAAGTGTCATTTCTTCAGTGTTGTCACATGAAAAGATATTATAAAATATTTACAAAAATGTGACGGGTGTACTCACTTTTGTAAGATACTGTGTGTGTATATATATATATATATATATATATATATATATATATATATATATATATACTATATATATTACCAAAAGTATTGGGACGCCTGCCTTTACACGCACATGAACTTTAATGGCATCCCAGTCTTAGTCTGTAGGGTTCAATATTAAGTTGGCCCACCCTTTGCAGCTATTACAACTTCAACTCTTCTGGGAAGGCTGTCCACAAGGTTTAGGAGTATGTCTATGGGAATGTTTGACCATTCTTCCAGAAGCGCATGAGGTCAGACACTGATGTTGGATGAGAAGGCCTGGCTCACAGTCTCCTCTCGAATTCATCCCAATGGTGTTCTATCGGGTAGAGGTCAGGACTCTGTGCAGGTCAGTCAAGTTCTTCCACCCCAAACTCATTCATCTATGTCTTTATGGACCTTGATTTGTGCACTGGTCTAAATTGTTTGACAGGGGCAGCACCCAAATAAAGCTGAATACACACTATACAATTTTCTGTAGATTTTTTCCTTCAGATTTATCAAAACCATATAATTTGAGGTCAAACCTTAAGAGCTTCAATTTGTATGCAATCAGGCAGGCCCTTGCACTACATCAGGGGTGTCCAAACTTTTTTCAAAGAGGGCCAGATTTGAAGTGAACATGCGTGAGGGCAGACCATTTTGACTGACTTTTTCGGAACCATTAACATTAAATGCAAATTAAATATTTTATGCAAAATTTATTGCAAACGGAATACTATTCATTTCATAACACTGATGACAATATATGATGATATATATATCTTCTCTTCTCAGGGCAACGATGAGCTCAGGCGTGTCATGTAAAAAAAAAAAAAAAATTATATATATATATATATATATATATATATATATATATATATCTTCTTTAGCCTCTGACCAATCCCCAAGCACCTCTCGGGGTAAGGATGAGCTTGAGCGTTATTTTTTAAAATAATAATCTTTTCTTTAGCCAGCCAAATCCACCAGCACCTCTCACTGTAAGGATGAGCTCAGGTGTTTTCTGTTATTTTTTTTAAATGATAATCTTTCCTTCAGCTGGCCTAATCCACCAGTGCCTCTCATTGGCTGAAAGGAACAGTGTTCCGGTTTGATGTGGCCCCCACTTGGAATTTACATATATATCCATCTGTGGCCCCCCAAGTATATCCATCTGTGGCCCCCCCATACCTGTGGTATGTTTTTTTTGCTGTGGATACATCTATTTTCTTTAGCTGAATAAATCCCCGAGCACAACGCTCATTGTTAGGGGGTGTGTGGCTGGGCGTGTTCAGAAGTCCATGGGCGTATTCAGAAGTCCATGGGCATATTCAGAAGTCCATGTGCCCGAACCCGCAAGGAAGCTGACAAAACATAACACGGTCGAGCTTGGGGGCCACAGATGGATAGATGTGTAAATTCCAAGTGGAGGCCACATCAAACCGGAACGCGGGCCGGACTTTGGACATGCCTGCACTACATGGTTTTGGTAAATCAGACAACAAAAGTTGTATAGTGTGTATGGGGTCTTATGCCCCGTACACACAATCGGACTTTCCAACAACAAAACCGTGAACTTTTGTCCGAAGTGTGTTGGCTCCAACTTGTCTTGCATACACACGGTCACACAAATGTTGGCCAACAATTACGAACGTAGTGACGTACTAGACGTACTACGTGGTTTTTAAGCTCTTTAGCGCCACCCTTTGGGCTCCTTCTGCTAATTTCGTGTTAGTAGAAGTTTGGTGAGTGTTGATTCGCGCTTTTCTTTTTGCGTTTTTCATTTATCGCTTTTCAGTTAATTTCTGAATGGCCGTTCACCAACCAGACATGTTGCGGAATCAGAGGAGATAACGTGTTATTTATTATTGGCTTTGGAGTTATTGCTTTGACATTATTTTTTGGGTTGAATAATAATGAATTGATTTGGTATATTTTCTATATTTTTGGATGCAGGTCTAATTTTTTTTTTTAATAATGCACAATAAAAAAATTGTGGAGAATAATACTTGGCTATGTTTTTTACTTCACATGACAGTTTGGGAGTAGGCAGTTACATTTTATAAAATACAATGTAAAATTAACAGAGACACAAACATAGTTGTATCTTTGATCTTAAAAACTACGGGATAATGGTGTTGTGGTAACTTGCCCAAAAATAAATAAATAAAACATAATAATATTATTCTTGATATCACTAGAGAAAAAAAAGCCTTTGAAACCTTGTTTGCAATAACTCCATCAGTATCACCAGCAAAGCAGCTTCATTATTATCCCATTAAAGAAGAAGAGAATTGTGCACTGCATTTGAAGATTTCATAATTTGCCAAGTCACGAATGTTAATTCTCCATTACGAGCGCTAGTATACAAGACTGACTGCTTCTGAGCATGCGTGAACTTTTGTACGACGGACTTGCGTACACACAATTGGAAAGTCCAACAACAAAAATTTGTTGGCGGAAAATTTGAGAACCTGCTAGCCAACATTTGTTGGCGGAAAGTCCGACAACAAATGTTCAATGGAGCATACATACGGTCGGACTTTCCGCCAACAAGCTCACATCCAACATTTGTTGTCGGAAAATCCGATCGTGTGTACGCGGCATAAGAAGTAGGACTTGTGGGCAACACAGCATTGTGTACATTAAAAAAGTGACAGGTCCATTTGCAGCAGAAACATGTCTTTTACAATGTAATCAGTATATAATTATTGGGGAGGGGTCCATCTGACTCTTTCGTGAATTTCATGATTGGTTTAGGCTGTCCAACCAAACTGAGTAGTTCTACTCTCCACCTGTGATTAAACGTCCATTATTCCACGGTGATTGACACAGCAAGATACAGCTTTTTCCTAAAATAGGTTTTACTGCTTCTTTCATCTGGGAAGATGACAGGTCACTTTGAACTCCTGTGTGATGTGAGGAATGCCGTTGGATCATGAACATATGTTTACATCAACTATCAAACTTGAATGTATATAATGATGTGGGTGAATATCCTGTACCAATCGTCCCGCGCTCATAATGTTAAATTACTCAGATGTTAATCTGTCTCATTTTATTGTGACTGTATGTGCATGCCCAAGTCATCCCTCTTAGTGGAAAACTATTATTAAGGATCTTGCTGATGTCACAAGAATAATATTTTTGGATGAGTTCGATCAGCCAGGCCTGCTGAACACATGGCAGAGACAAGGTGTACAAGCACACTCACTTAAAAGGGAAGTTTTATCACAACGAAAACATTGTCTATTTACATGTGGCTGGTGGAATTCACTAGCAGATTAGGTAAATAGCAGTACCTATACACACTGCATGAACAAAAATACTTTCAATCCCGTGAGTACACAGTGACGCCATTGTGCAGCGTGACAGTGTTATCATGCTGGCCTTGGTTATGTCACAGGTTTTGGAGCCTTCACATGCTAAATTAATTGCAGATGTTCTTAGAAAGAGGCTTATTACATAAGAATAATGTGAATAGAGAATATAGCAACCAATCAGCATTAATCTTTTCTGTTCTGGCTGCCCTATACTGATAAAGGGAGAAACTTGATTGGTTGGTATGGATTACTAAATTTCAAAGCAGTTAATCTCAACCAGAATTCTGTGGAACCCTAGGGTTTCTTCAGAAGTTGCTAGAGATTCCTTGATTCACCTCTCATTTTATGGTGCCTAGATAGTTCTGAGGCTAATGCCACTTGAAAGAGCCAGTGGCATGACACCAATGATCATTTTAGTTGTCTGGAGGGGGTGGCTTTCTGACTACCACTATAAGAAGGTAATTTTTCCCACTGTCCATGAATGTATGGGACATATTTGCTACTGTCTCCTTATAAATTGGTTTAAATAGACATTCCCTTAAACCTAAATTTGTTTTCAAAGGTTCCTTGAGGGTAAAAAAGTTGAGAAAGGCTGCTTCAAAGTGGCACTAAATTCTGGTTACATATTCAAGTTTGGATTCCTATATAAAAACTGATCATTGTAAGCTCTTCCAATAGTGAAATTGGGTTTGTCCCAATGCATGCAAAGGTGGGGTCTGATATAAATAAAGGCATGTGAAATAAAAAAGGAATTCATATGCTGAATTCTATCATTACAGATATTAACTCGTACTAACAGATTATTAACACAGTTACCAGAATACGCACACAAAAAACGTGTAGAAACTTGTATGCGTAATCACAATAAATCCAGTGCTCCAATTAAAACATCAAATCATTGTGAAACCATATCATAAAAATCCTGCTACTATACATGTCTAACTAACATCCAAATGGTTACCACATGGACTTCTTTTACATAATTGCCAGGTTTGCTTGCACTGCCTCCAAATATTTTAATCATTATGTGCCCTATAATTTTATGTTCGATCATTCATGTTGCTCAGATTATTTTAGCAGGAATTTTTATAGTTGAAATCTTACAAATTAGGTAATCATATAAATCTTGTGTTATGTGCCATCCTGTTTATTGCCATTCTGCTGAATTCTACAATCTATATACAAATTACTGATGCTGTTTTTATTGGAAATGTTACAGCCTTGCAATTATAGTGTAACCAGTTCCAGCACATTACTGGCATTTCAAGGATTTTTCCAATATCATATAACTGAAATAAGTGGGAAAAATCACACTAGATCCATTGGCATTGGGTGCAAATAGTAAAAGTGGATCACACCCAATAGGGATAGGATTTTTTTGCTTGTTGGTGTAAGGTGTGGGCCACTGGATATCTCGTAGCAGTGGGTATTTCCAGTCAGTTTTTAAGCAGTGTAAAGTGAAAATTTACCTTAAGCTAACCATACACTATAGATCCATCAAAGGACCCTTAAAATAATTTTTATGTGTCAGAGAACCCCCCCACTAAAATTATTATATCTACAGTTCAAAGTACACTAGCATGATCAGTAGGTTGTAAAGAGAGTATTTGACACCTAAATCCAGATCATATTTAATAACACCATGGCTATATACTATAAAGTATTTTCAGTAATAATCATGATATACATAAATATAACAGCCTTCCTTACTTTGAAAGTCAGTGGAGAAGTGCCCTATTACATCGGATGTTAGAGGAGAAGGGCCCTACTTATATTGGGGGTCAGTAGAGAACTGCCCCCTCAATCAGTAGGGTAAGGGCCTACTCTACACTGGTGGCCAGTGCAAGGAGGGCCCACTAATACTGGCTGATAATGGTAGGAAGACTGGTGATCATTGATGGTCAGTGGTTTTTTTATCTGAAAAATTAGATGCTTCACTGGTGTCATACCACTAATTCTGCAGCGAGACATTTTCCCCATAATTATGCATACACCATCAGATAGGTCTTTAATCCATCACTTGTCACTGCTTAGGAAACTCTTATAAACTCCTGAAGGATACCTGGTTGAGATATATTGATCTACTCTTTCTATTTTTACAGTTCTTCATTCCTTGAAAACCACAACATAAAATGTACTAGGTAACCGCTGGCTTGGGAAAAAGGTTACTGTAAAGCAGATTTCCAAATTGTGGTTACAAGTCAAATTAAAAGGGTGATTCACCAAAGTCTAAGCGTCCCCCTGGGCCAAATTATTAATTTCCAACACTCAAATTAGGAGTAAATGACTGGCATTTGCTAGTGGATGTTTCAAGAAACATTGGCTGTTTGCTAGTTTATATAAAACATTTTTCTTAGTAAATCATCCTTTTGTTGTAAAATACAGCAATAAAATATCCATAATTCTATACATTTCATACTGGGTTCATGCAAAGGCTGATGTTTGCTTTTTGTGAATCTGTTGTTTCTTATCTGGAGATCCTGCCAGTAACAGCAGTTTGTGTTGCAGGGTGACAACGCTAAGCCACTGCCTTGCAATTAGCAGGAGCATTATCAACCTGCCACATGTGCTCTTTCAGTAGGCAACTGGGCTGTCGACTAGATAGACCTGAATCTCCAGGTAAGAAAACTGTACATAGTGATTCCAAACACACTGAAAATAGATTGTGGGCTTACATACATTTTAAAGTAGAAGTCCAGCTAAAAATTGTCATAGGTAGATTTTACCCTCACTTTGCGTAGATGTCCTCTTATTTCTGCCTAAAAAATGGAAGTGAGGGGACATCAGCCAGACCCCCCCCCCCCCCTTGAAAGGTTTGACTGATGTTCTACTTTAAAGTATAACTAAAGGCAGAACATTTTCTTTTTAAGTTTTGGATACAGTGAAGAGGGGTTAGAACACTTATCAGGTCTTTATTGTTGTCTGTGCCCTGTTAGGGAGATTAACCTTCTCTATTTGTCCTGGTGACCATTATCACTGAAAGTGAAAGTAAAAGAAAACTCCAAATTTGGGGTTGTCCCCAGAGCTATAATAGAGAAGAAATCTTCCATTGGGGACACTAGTTCTGGTGATCCTGGTGGCAACCAGGAATTCACTCACTTTGGATGGATTTCCTCTCACTTTCTGTTTTAGCCCCAAGGGATTCCCTATTTGCAGGAATTTACACTCACTTCCTTTTTGCCTATGGGACAGGAAGTGAAGGGAAATCTCCAAAATAGAAAACAGATTAGGAAAAAAAAATTGACGGGTTATAACAGTCCTTTGCTCTATCCAAAATGAAAAAAAAAAAAGTTTTGCCTATAGTTTTACTTTAAAGTATATCGAAAGTCAAAACCTTTTTAAATTTTGGGTAGAGCAGGGAAAGAACTCTGTTGTTTGGTGGCTGTGTGTGTTGGTTTGCATGATGTTGATCTGTTGGGAGGATTTACATTATACTTCCTAAGCCACAACAGGAAGTGATTGCATATCTAAAGTTAAGAGAAATCCCTTTCTTAGACATCTGTTACAAGAACCATTGGAATCTAATTTTCTGCTTTAGTGACAACTGTCAAATGATAATTTTTCCATCACTTTTTATCCCAATGACAATGGTTATCAGGAAAAACACCATGAAAAACAGAGTGAATCTTACAGCAAGGACACAGCAATAAAAACATAACAGGGGTTCCATCAAAACAAGCTGGAGGAAACAACCAAAACAAGAAACACATGGTTTCGATAGACTGCTGAACAGAATTTTTTATGGTCAGGATTTCCTTTACTTTTGGCCCTACATGGCCTAGTACTTTGGGATTAAGATCACTAGCTAAGGTACTATTGTCACAAAAAAGAAAGGAACATGGAGTTAAGAAGTTCTGTTTTCATGAACCGTTTTCTGTTTTGCTAAGAATATAAGAATACAATGTATGGTAATTATATTACCAGCAGATAATTATTGTGACTAATCAGACACATGTAATGTATGTCTAATGGCCTGAGTATTGCATAGGAACGCTGATATCTGTGTATACTCAGATTATTAGCTGACTGAATTTTCCACCTAAATATATCCCATGTTTTGTATTTGTTATCAAATGTATCCTCCCCCCAAATAATGGATTGAAAAAAGTGGAAATGTGGAAATGATGCATATGGCAATCAGTTAAAATCCGAGCCTCATTTTTGGCTACTCTTTGCTTCTACAAACACTTCTACAGTTCCTTTCTATCTCTTTCATATAGAATACACATTTCAGGTAGTACATATGTGGGCCAATATTCACAAGTAATATGACCAAACTGAGCATTTATTCCAACAGTCATGAAAAACAAGCACTTCCAAAGATTGGTTGAGTTTGTTATCGTCAGCTAATTGTTGGAAAAGTTTCCAACATTCTTGCTCTGAATTTTGGCCAAAAAAGGTCTTGGTGGGTCCTAGCAGTGCACAGTCTAAAAGTGGATGGGCAAATATTATGATGCCCATTATTCCCCATCGCCATTTATGCTGGGTACCCTATGAGATTTTTCAACTGAAATTCTTATGTTTTTGAAATTATCAGAATGGATGGATGTTCGGTAGCGGTAGCACATTTCCAAATGTGCCACTGGCAGCATCACCAAGTGAAAATAAAGGTAAAAAGTCTGAAAAAAAAAAATGCAGCCACCCCATCTTAGGACAGGTAAGCTGTGACATATATAACATCTTTGTTTTTGGGTTTAGAGACATGTTATTTCTGTGTATAATTATATAGATGCTAAGTATAGTCATTTTCATACCATTTTTGGGAAATTTTAGCTTTAGGTCATCTTACTCAATTCTACACTGTGAATATTCTACATTCAATGTAACTTTATGTAAGTGAAATTAAAGTTAAAAAATAAATATGCTTATTGGCAGAGCTTTTTTTTGTAGAAGAGACTTTGTAAGTCTCTTCTGCCAACAAGCTCCACTTCTTTTTCTATAGCAAACATATGCACAGCAAAACCATCATCAGTGGCTGCTCAATGGCTGAGAATATGTTTGGTTCTGGATGAGGGCAATATAGGAGATAAGTCCCTCCATTACGTGCACATTATGGCAAATGCTCACACAGCCCCCCCCCCCCCTCCCTACCCCCAACAACACACATGCACACATATAATTCCACTTTAAATTTGGAATATATTATGCAACAGGATTAAAGCAGTTGCAGGATCTGCTATGGTCCAACAACCACATCGACACTTGATGGGTGGCCTTCATTTTACAATACTTCAGACCAGCACAATGAATACAAAAAAGCACTTCTTTATTAATGTTCTTTAAAATTCATACTACAAACTCTTTAAAAAATTGACTTATGCAACATTTCAAAGTTTAATGCTCTCTTTTTAAGCTGTATATGCTTGGAGACATTGCAAAAGCTTAAAATATTATTTTGTTAAAATGTATT
This sequence comes from Aquarana catesbeiana, assembly GCF_042186555.1. Classification (NCBI taxonomy): domain Eukaryota; kingdom Metazoa; phylum Chordata; class Amphibia; order Anura; family Ranidae; genus Aquarana; species Aquarana catesbeiana. Next base: position 187,659,942 of record NC_133335.1, read on the forward strand.
TTAAAGATCCATAATAAAGAAGCGTTTGTAAGTGGGGATGGTGCTGGCCCGAAGCATTACATTCAATATGGCCACATACAAATAATATATACTCTGTTTCATTCATTTGAAATAATTTTTTCAATTTTATAGAGCACAGCAGTGGTTTTTATAAATAGTTCAACACACTGGGGCAATTCATAGATTAAAAATAAAATAAAGATGAAAATATTTAAAGTTTTCTTACAGCTTTACCAAAGCTTCCCGTATACCTGTAGTGCAAATGTCCTCTTTGTAGTTAGAGGGATTCTTTTACCAGTTACAGTGTATGTAAAATGAAAAAAAAATAAATAAATTTTGTATAGAGTAGTGAATGGTTAAGGGCCTATGTCAGATTTTTTTGCCCCTTCACTTCCTGTCCCAGGAACACAGCAGAAGGTAAGAGGAGATAAATGGCCCCTTTAACGGGTTTGCCCTTTGGGCACCTCCTGTACCTGTGACAACTTCAAATTATTGGACTTCCAATTACTTTCAAAGACATGGTCACCAGGTTCAACGGTGAAAATGAATATCCCTAGTGGAGACCCAGACAGCAATAAAAATCAGACCTGAGATTCTATTCCTTCCACACTGCAAAATTTTACCAAAAATGAAACATTTTGGCTTTGCATACTTTAATAACTAAACGTAATTTCACCTAAAATATGACCAATTCCTTGGAATCACTGTACAAAGTGTATTGCTTTACTGAATGTTTATATTAAGGTTTGTATTGTGTTTTGTACTGCTTTATTGTAATACTATGTATTGCATTTTATTTTGTATGGCTGTTAACTAAATACTATCATATATTGTATTTACACTGTGGGTTCAGTAACAAGAAGACACTCAATTAGAAGCTGAAACTTTGCTTCAATAAAGCAGTACAAAAACCATATTTTTTTAAAATCCATAATCTGTCTTTGGCTTTATATTACCATAAAATATTAAATTAATATTTGTAACATGGTTTTAAAAAAAAAAATATCAAAGTCAGAAAATAATCAACTAACTTACCGTCCATGGTGCTTTGATGTCCTCTCTCTCTGCTTTGTGGTTTAGATAGTGCTTGGACAAACTACCGGATGAATGTGAATCAACCATTATTTGTATCACTCACTGCCCTCACTATTAAAATTCCAGTGACTGAATGTTTTATGAGAGTGTTAATGGGACATGCCTTAATGCTTACACTGTACACTCTCTTCCTGGTCTACTGCAGTGCACACATGATATCCCGGAAGTGCCAAACTGAAGAATGTGCCAGTCTACCATCTCCTTGGCACGCACTTCAACAGCCACAAATGAAAACTGGCTGGACGTTCCTATGTAAATGCTTATCTTGTGACTGGGAACCCGTCTATCAGTCTGAACTGTTCCATGAAGTAAATCATATTTTTACAAGCTCTTGCAGACAGTTCAGAATAAACTCTCAAACATGCCTGGCCTAGTTCTTGCACATGTCCCAGATAATTTTTACAGCTGGGGACATGCTGTGTAGTTTGTTTTACACTAAAATTACTAAGGGTGGTGCAAAGGCACGTTGTATTGCAGACACAAATGTTGCTGTTAAAGTTTATCTAGCTGCTCAAAACCTGTATATCACAGTGTCTTCTAGGTTTGGCTGAATTTGTTAGCCAAAGCTGAATTCATTTACTGTAACTGACATTTAGTTAAACATAAGGGTTGATTTAATAAAGGTGTAGAGAGTGTTCACTTTGCAAGGGAATTTTTGCTTAGCTTAGTGAATAAAGTAAAGCTGCGTTGACTTCCCTTTTCACATTTTTTACGTTTTGCTTGCGCTTTATTTTTTTTTTCAAATATATGTTTTATTATTTTTTGAGAAAAAAGGGGCAAAGCCCAAAGAATACAAACAAAGAAAAAAGAAAGGGGGGGGTCGCAGCCTCCCAACATTATATCGTATTGATACATAGCATATTTCGAATATTGACATACAAGTTCCGTTTTATGTAACTAGAGTCCATATATGTACCTTTAACCAGGTTACTACAGCTCAGAGTTATAATTACCATGACTGTATATAGCAATCCGCAATCTGGGTCGCCATTCATATGTCTTTGCCTAAACATGTAAGACTTAGGTACTTGCAGTCAGGAGGTGGTGATCAGTAGGTGGAGTAAAGACATAAAAGTATAGGTAATAAAGAAGAAAAGGAAAGGGTGGGCGAGGAAAGGTGGGGGCAGGGACAGAGGGGGAGGGGAAAAATGGGTGGGGTGTAATGGGGGTGAACTAAGGTCATTAGCTCTGTGAGTTATCTTCTGTCTGCTGGGTCTATTAATTTGAGGTCTCAAAGAGAGTTTTGCCTTCATCTGAGTATTTGAACATATTCCAGAGTGACCAGGTCTTTTGATATTTTGCTTGTCTGTTTTGGGCTGTCATTATTAGATTCTCCATTTTGTTTATTTCTTCTATTTTCCTCAACCACATTGCTATGGTTGGTGGGGAATGCTGTTTCCACAATTTTGGTATACAGGACTTGGCTGCATTTGTTAGATGTCGTAGGATGGATTTTTTATAGGTTTTGAGTGGCATGGAAGATACATGAAGTAGGAAAAATGCCGGGTCGTTGGGGATCTGAAAGTCAGTGAATTTCTGAGAAATGGAACGTACCGCAGTCCAGAAATTTGTCAAGCTGGGGCATGACCAAAACACGTGTAGAAGCGTTCCCACTTCTTTCTGACAGCGCCAACAATATTTAGATGCCTCAGTGAACATAATATGTAGGCGACTAGGTGTTAAATACCACCTTGTTAAGATTTTAAAATTCATCTCCTGTATTTTAGTACAAATGGAGGATTTCTGGGAAAGAACTATCATGTTTTGTTTCTGGACTGCTGTGAAAGTACGCTGAAGGTCTGTTTCCCACTTTGTAATGCATGGCAGGCAAGGTGGCTGTGTAGGTGTGTTTACCAGTGTGTACATTTTGGACAGTACCTGTGATAACGGTTCTGGGTCTGAGCATAGTTCCTCAAACTCTGTTAGGGGTCTAGTGTAAGATTTAGGATTTGGGATCGTCCATAGAAAGTGGTGGATTTGAGCTGCATTCCAGAATGTTAGTGCAAACGGACCTACCAGGTCCATTAATTCCTCAATGGAGGGCCATCTGTCCTGCCTCACAAATTGCAAGGCTCTGTCACATCCAACACTCTTCAATGTCTGAAACTGTCCAGGACTTATCCCAGGAGGAAATTTAGGGTTTCCCAAAATTGGGGTCAGAGGAGATTCCGTGGTCGTTAATGAATCTTGCAAAGTAGCCTGAAGGCATTGTTTTATAGTATTGCCTATGAAGGGGTGTGCTTTTAGTTCTAATGGAAGGGAGTCATAGCACCACAATGCAGACTGTAGTGGTATATTTGTTTGATGTTGCTCTAATTGAGCCCATAATTTAGTTTCTTTATGTCGATTCCAATCTATCACTCTGCCCAGGTGTACTGCGTAGTAATATCTCTGTATGTCTGGGAGTGCCACTCCACCGTAATGTTTGGGTAGGGATAGTTGTGATCTGGGGATGCAAGGTTTTTTATGCGCCCAGAGAAAGCGAGTAAAAAGAGTTTGCACTTGTTTAAAGTATGTGGGTGGTATTTTAATTGGTAGAGCTTGAAAGAGGTACAAGAATTTGGGTAATATGCACATTTTGATTAGATTACACCTCCCAAACCAGGAGCGTAGTCCCTTAGTCCAATCCTCCAATATCAGTTTAGTTTTGGTTAATAGGGGGGGAAAATTGCTGTCATATAGCAATGTTGGGTCCGGTGGTACCTTCGTGCCCAGGTATGTTAAGGCAGAGGTGGTCCATCTAAACTGAAAATTTGATTGCAAATTTGTAAGGACATTAGGTGATATAGATATACCCATCGCCTCCGATTTTGAAAAATTAATTTTTAGCTTTGACAGCTTCCCGTATGTTTCAAATTCCTTTAGGAGGTTGGGTAAGGACACTACCGGGTTAGTTAGTGAAAAAAGTAGGTCATCCGCGTATGCTGATAATTTATGCTGCATGGGGCCGATTGATATTCCGTGTATATCAGGGTTTAACCTGACTTTGGAGAGAAAAGGCTCGAGAGAGAGGGCAAATAGGAGAGGGGACAGGGGGCAGCCCTGTCTCGTCCCATTTGTGATTGAGAAGGGGTCTGACAATACCCCATTCGCTTTTACCTGCGCTGTGGGAGTGGAATAAATACCAGCTATTCGGCTGAGCATCACCTCCCCTAGGCCTATGTGTCTGAGTACCGCATTCATAAATGGCCAACTGACACGGTCAAAGGCCTTTTCTGCGTCAGTATTAGGGATGAGCCGAACACCCCCCGGTTCGGTTCGCACCAGAACCCGCGAACGGACCGAAAGTTCGCACGAACGTTAGAACCCCATTGACGTCTATGGGACTCGAACGTTCGAAATCAAAAGTGCTCATTTTAAAGGCTAATTTGCATGGTATTGTCCTAAAAAGGGTTTGGGGACCCGGGTCCTACCCCAGGGGACATGTATCAATGCAAAAAAAACTTTTAAAAACGGCCGTTTTTTCGGGAGCAGTGATTTTAATGATGCTTAAAGTAAAAAAAAAAAAAGTGAAATATTCCTTTAAATATCGTACCTGGGGGGTGTCTATAGTATGCCTGTAAAGTGACGCGTGTTTCCCATGTTTAGAACAGTCCCTGCACCAAATGTCATTTTTAAAGGAAAAAATCTCATTTAAAACTGCTTGCGGGTTTAATGTCATGTCGGGTCATGGCAATATGGATGAAAATCAGTGAGACAAATGGCATGGGTACCCCCCAGTCCATTACCAGGCCCTTTGGGTCTTGTATGGATATTAAGGGGAACCCCGCACCCAAATTAAAATAAGGAAAGGTGTGGGGCCACCAGGCCCTATATACTCTGAACAGCAGTATACAGGCGGTGCAAACAAGACAGGGACTGTAGGTTTGTTGTTAAGTAGAATCTGTTTGTAATTTTGAACATTTTTAACGTGTTTAGCTCCAGCCAAAAAATCTTTTCTAAGCTTTTTGGAAAACATAGGGAAGGGTTATCACCCCTGTGACATTTGTTTTGCTGTCTTTCCTCCTCTTCAGAAGATTTCACCTCACTTTTTTGTCCCAATGAAAAATGTTTTTTGAAAATTTGGGTTTTTTTGTGGAACAAGGATTGGAAAGCATCAGTGGAAAGGAGAAATTGTTTTCCCATATTAACTCTTACAGGAGAGAATTTCCCTTCCTAGGGGTAGATTTCATCTCACTTCCTGTTGTCTCCTTCCGTTTGCAAGTAGGAGTCGTTTGTAAGTTAGATGTTTGAAAGTAGGGTCCTGCCCTATATACTCAGCAGAAATTTGGGCCTTAGGTGTTGCTGTGGCCACAACACTGTAAGCCCTCACAGGGCCCTGCTGTGAAATATTAGATCAAGAATTGTAATTACATGCCCCTGTTGAACAGGAGCTGAAAAATTAGGCCTTAGGCACTGGTGCTGGTGCCACAACACTGCAACCCCTCACAGACACTCTAGTTGGAACGCAGGAACGAGCCCTGCTGCAAAGTATTGCTTCAAAAATTGTAATTACACGCCCCTGTTAGACAGGGGCAGAAAAATTGGGCCTTAGGCACTGGTGCTGGTGCCACAACACTGCAACCCCTCACAGACACTCTAGTTGGAACGCAGGAACGAGCCCTGCTGCAAAGTATTGCATCAAAAATTGTAATTACACGCCCCTGTTAGACAGGGGCAGAAAGATTGGGCCTTAGGCACTGGTGCTGGTGCCACAACACTGCAACCCCTCACAGACACTCTAGTTGGAACACAGGAACGAGCCCTGCTGCAAAGTATTGCATCAAAAATTGTAATTACACGCCCCTGTTAGACAGGGGCAGAAAAATTGGGCCTTAGGCACTGGTGCTGGTGCCACAACACTGCAACCCCTCACAGACACTCTAGTTGGAATGCAGGAACGAGCCCTGCTGCAAAGTATTACATCAAAAATTGTAATTACACGCCCCTGTTAAACAGGGGCTGAAAAATTGTGCCTTAGGCACTGGTGGTGGCGCCCAGAACCAAAAATGTTCTTACAAGCTATCAGCGTGATGATTGAGGAGGAAGAGGATAATTACTCAGGGATAGTCACTCAGCATCAGCATAGGCAGTCTTTGAAGGGATCTGAGATTTCAAAAAAAATTATTCGGTTACATCAGCATCAGGTGCTTGGTAGCTGGTGGTGATCCAAGACTCATTCATTTTTATGAAGGTCAGCCGATCGACCGAGTCGGTGGACAGACGCACCCTGTGATCGGTTACCACGCCTCCAGCAGCACTGAATGTGCGTTCCGAAAGAACGCTGGATGCAGGACAGGCCAGTAGCTCAATTGCATACTGTGCAAGCTCTGGCCAGTGATCCATCCTCAAGACCCAGTAACCCAGAGGATTTTCGGTGGGAAAGGTGTCCAAGTCTGATCTTGCCCCTAGGTATTCCTGCACCATGTAAAACAGACGCTGGCGATGGTTGCTGGAACCGATCATACCTTGGGGCTGCGGACCAAAAAATTGTCTGAACGCATCGGTCAGACGGCCACCTTCTCCACCGCTCCTTCTTTGACTGACCGAAGCCTCAGCAACACGTTGTCCAGAAACAGGAGTTTGTAACCTCCCAGTCTCTGGGAACGCGTTGCACAGACCTTTCTGCAAGGCCTCCCGAAGATGTTTCATCCTCTGCTCCCTCTGCGATGGCAAGATAAGGTCCGCAACCTTACCCTTGTAACGTGGATCAAGGAGGGTTGCCAGCCAGTATTGGTCCTTCTCCTTGATACCACGAATACGAGGATCCTTACGCAGGCTTTGCAGGATCAGGGAGGCCATGCAGCGTAGGTTTGCTGAGGCATTCGGTCCGGAGTCCTCTGGGTCACTAAGAACGACATGGTCCGCAGCCACCTCCTCCCAGCCACGTACAAGTCCATGTGTTTCTTGGGACTGATCCCTTAAAGACTGCTGCTGATGCTGAGTGCCAGGCTCCACCTCCATACTGACACAATCTTCCTCCTCCTCCTCTTCCTCCTCGTCCTCTTCCTGTGTGATCGGCGGGCACGCAGGAACACTGTCTGGATAAAGGGGGCCTTGAGAGCTAAGGAAGTCCTCCTCTTCCTGCCTCTGTTCTGCCTCAAGTGCCCTGTCCATTATTCCACGCAGCGTGTGCTCCAACAGGTGGACAAGGGGGACAGTGTCACTGATGCATGCACTGTCACTGCTCACCATCCTCGTGGCCTCCTCGAATGGTGACAGGACAGTGCATGCATCCCTGATCATGGCCCACTGGCGTGGGGAAAAAAAAACCAAGCTCCCCTGACCCTGTCCTGGTGCCATAGTCGCACAGGTACTCATTGATGGCCCTCTGCTGCGTGTGCAGCCGCTGCAGCATGGCCAACGTTGAGTTCCACCTGGTGGGCATGTCACAGATTAGGCGGTTCTTGGGCAGGTTAAACTCCTTTTGGAGGTCCGTCAGCCGAGCACTGGCATTATATGACCGGCGGAAATGCACACAGACTTTCCTGGCCTGCCTCAGGACATCCTGTAAGCCCGGGTACCTGCCCAAGAACCGCTGCACCACCAAGTTAAGGACGTGAGCCAAACAGGGCACATGGGTCATTTGTCCCTGTCGGAGGGCAGAGAGGAGGTTGGTGCCATTGTCGCAAACCACCATTCCTACCTTAAGTTGGCGTGGCGTCAACCACCTCTGAACCTGCCCCTGCAGAGCTGACAGAACCTCTGCCCCAGTGTGGCTCCTGTCCCCCAAGCACACCAGCTCAAGCACCGCATGGCATCTTTTGGCCTGCATACTTGCGTAGCCCCTTGAACGACTACGGAGCACCGCTGGTTCCGAGGAAGAGGCCATGGAGGAAGAAGAAGAGGAGGGGGTGGAGGAGAGAGGTGTGTCACAATCAGCATTTTGGAGGCGTGGTGGCGGAACAACCTCCAACACTACTGCACCTTGTCCTGCATCCTTCCCAGCTGCCAGCAGAGTCACCCAATGCGCCGTGAAACTTAGGTAACGTCCCTGTCCATGCCTGCTGGACCATGAGTCAGCGGTAATATGCACCTTACCGCTGACCGCCCTGTCCAGCGAGGCATGGACATTGCCTTCCACATGCCGGTAGAGAGCCGGAATTGCCTTCCGTGAGAAAAAGTGGCGTTTGGGTACCTGCCACTGAGGAACCGCACATTCCACAAACTCACGGAAGGGGGCAGAGTCTACCAACTGAAAAGGCAGCAGTTGAAGTGCTAGCAATTTTGCCAAGCTAGCATTCAACCGCTGGGCATGTGGATGGCTGGGAGCAAACTTCTTTCGGCGGTGCAGCAGCTGGGGCAGGGAAATTTGCCTGGTACAATCTGACGTCGGTGTACCAAAAGCAGATTGCCCACAAGTACTTGGCTGTGACACACCTAATTCTACACCTTCATTCCTCTCACTGCAGGTCTCAGAGAGGACTGAAGGTCTAGTGGGGTTGGAAATCTCAGCTGATGAGGAGCAAGGAGAGATCCTCTTTGTTCTTTGGTGTGGGTCTTTTAGATACGCTTGCCAACGAACTGCATGGCAGGTCAACATATGTCTGGTCAAGCATGTGGTACCCAAGCGGGAGATGTTTTGGCCACGCGAGATACGCTTGAGACATATGTTGCAAATAGCAGCGGTGCGATCTGATGCACTCGTCTCAAAAAAGGCCCACACCAAAGAACTTTTTGAATAACGCGCAGAGACTGCAGCGCCCTGCACATGTGGAGCTTTGGGGTGTGATGCAGTCAATGTGCTGCCCTTAGGCTGGCCCCTGGAGGGCATCCTGCCTCGTTGGTGATGTGCCGCCGCCTCCTCCTCCTCCTCCTCCTCCTCCTCTCTCCTATCAGGCACCCACGTTGAGTCAGTGACCTCATCATCCCCTCCCTCCTCATCACTGGAGCAAACCTGGCAGTATGCTGCAGCAGGGGGAGCATGACTGCCAGATTGCTGTCCTTCTTGGGCACCCCCTCTGTCCGTGCTCATGTTACTGCCTTCATCGAGCTCAGTATCGTCATCAGAGCCTTCCAAACGCTGGGCATCCTCCTGGAGCATGTACCCAACACTGTGGTCAAACAGTTCGAGGGAATCCTCATGAGGACATGGTGGAGCTAGGGAAGGAGTCACTGATGACATTGAACTGAGGGAAGAGGCCGCTGCTTTGCCAGACAAAGCACCCTGGGCATGGGTGAGAGAGGATGAGGAGGATGAGGACGGCTTGGTCATCCACTCGACCAAGTCTTCCGCATGTTGCGGCTCAACACGGCCAGCTGCCGAAAAAAAGGCCAAGCGTGTCCCATGGCCACGTGCTGATGAGGATGCACCGTCTCCACGACCAGCACTAGACACAGAGCCTGCTTGCCCTCTCTTATTGGCTTGTGACTGTCTGCCTCTCCTTCTTGGCCTTCCAGACATACTAATGGCCTGTAGCTGCACTAAGCTGGGATAGAACACCTGTAATTTTCTTCAAGTAGCTTTATATACTGTAACCAGACAAGCCTGCCTGTCAGTAGGAAGATAACAGGAACGGATCTAGCTGAACACTGTGAGCAGGACGCACTGTACTAAATGTAAATAGTCTAGCTGCCTGACCGTGGTACTAATAGGATCAAATAGAACACCTGTAATTTTCTTCAGGTAGCTTTATATACTGTAACCAGACAAGCCTGCCTGTCAGTAGGAAGATAACAGGAACGGATCTAGCTGAACACTGTGAGCAGGACGCACTGTACTAAATGTAAATAGTCTAGCTGCCTGATCGTGGTACTAATAGGATCAAATAGAACACCTGTAATTTTCTACAGGTGGCTTTATATACTGTAACCAGACAAGCCTGCCTGTCAGTAGGAATTTAACAGGAACGGATCTAGCTGAACACTGTGAGCAGGACGCACTGCACTAAATGTAAATAGTCTAGAAGATAACAGGAACGGATCTAGCTGAACACTGTGAGCAGGACGCACTGCACTAAATGTAAATAGTCTAGAAGATAACAGGAACGGATCTAGCTGAACACTGTGAGCAGGACGCACTGCACTAAATGTAAATAGTCTAGAAGATAACAGGAACGGATCTAGCTGAACACTGTGAGCAGGACGCACTGCACTAAATGTAAATAGCAGGAACTGATCTAGCTGAACACTGTGAGCAGGACGCACTGCACTAAATGTAAATAGTCTAGAAGATAACAGGAACGGATCTAGCTGAACACTGTGAGCAGGACGCACTGCACTAAATGTAAATAGCAGGAACGGCTCTAGCTGAACACTGTGAGCAGGACGCACTGCACTAAATGTAAATAGCAGGAACGGATCTAGCTGAACACTGTGAGCAGGACGCACTGCACTAAATGTAAATAGTCTAGAAGATAACAGGAACGGATCTAGCTGAACACTGTGAGCAGGACGCACTGCACTAAATGTAAATAGCAGGAACGGATCTAGCTGAACACTGTGAGCAGGACGCACTGCACTAAATGTAAATAGCAGGAACGGATCTAGCTGAACACTGTGAGCAGGATGCACTGCACTAAATGTAAATAGCAGGAACGGATCTAGCTGAACACTGTGAGCAGGACGCACTGCACTAAATGTAAATAACAGGAACGGATCTAGCTGAACACTGTGAGCAGGACGCACTGCACTAAATGTAAATAGCAGGAACGGATCTAGCTGAACACTGTGAGCAGGACGCACTGCACTAAATGTAAATAGCAGGAACGGATCTAGCTGAACACTGTGAGCAGGACGCACTGCACTAAATGTAAATTGCAGGAACGGATCTAGCTGAACACTGTGAGCAGGACGCACTGCACTAAATGTAAATGGTCTAGAAGATAACAGGAACGGATCTAGCTGAACACTGTGAGCAGGACGCACTGCACTAAATGTAAATAGCAGGAACGGATCTAGCTGAACACTGTGAGCAGGACGCACTGCATTAAATGTAAATAGTCTAGATAGAAGATAACAGGAACGGATCTAGCTAAACTGAATACAGTGTATATATATATATGCAACACCTGGGATGCATATATATACACAATACACTGTAAGTGCAGCTAACTGACTGACTGTTCTGCCTAATCTATCTAACTCAAATCAAATGACACTGTCTCTCTCTCTCTCTATCTCTCAGCACACCGGAACACACACTACACAGGGCCGCCGTGCAGGCGGCCTTATATAGTGTGGGGTGTGTACTAAATCCCCTGAGCCATAATTGGCCAAAGCCACCCTGGCTTTGGCCAATTACAGCTCTCTCTACTGACGGCGCTGTGATTGGCCAAGCATGCGGGTCATAGTGCATGCTTGGCCAATCATCAGCCAGCAATGCACTGCGATGCCGCAGTGAATTATGGGCCGTGACGCGCCACACGAATTTAGCGCGAACGGCCCATAACGTTCGCAATTCGGCGAACGATCGAACAGCCGATGTTCGAGTCGAACATGGGTTCAACTCGAACACGAAGCTCATCCCTAGTCAGTATTAAGAAAGACACATGGGGTTTTCCTGGATCTAGTGATATGTAATAAATTTAGCACTTTTGTAGTGCTATCTCTAGCTTCTCTAGAAGGAATAAATCCAACTTGGTCTAGATGGATGAGTTGTTGGAGGTGCTACGCCAGCCGAGCAGCTAGAACCTTAGTGAATATCTTAAGGTCTAGGTTCAACAATGATATAGGTCTGTAACTCCCACATGCCGCCGGATCCTTCCCCTCCTTATGAATTACTGAAATATGGGCCCCTAATGTTTCCCTAGCGAAAGCTGTACCTGTTCCAAGTTTGTTAAATAGTGTGGCCATGCGGGGTCCTAGTATTGGTAAGAGAGTTTTGTAATATTGTAATGTATAGCCGTCAGGGCCTGGGGCTTTGTCTGGTTTCATTGTTTTTATGGCGCCTTGTATTTCCGTCAGAGTTATAGGTAAGTCCAACTCGTCCCTGGTCTCCTGGGCGAGAGTTGACATTTGGGAGGATTTAATATAATCTTCCAATACAGTAGTGGGGGGAGTTTCCCGTGGTAGATTGTATAACTTTGCATAAAATTGTCTAAATTCCTCAGTTATATGTGTGGGCAGGGTTACTTTTTTGCCTCCCATCGCAGTGATATGAGGGATATAGGTCACTGATTTGTTACTTCTAACTATGTTAGCTAGTAATTTCCCACACTTATCCCCTGACTCATATGTTTTTTTGTGACCACATTGTAGGGCCGCTTTTGCTCTATAATGTAAAAGATCAGTGATTTTGCGACGAAGGGCGGACAGTTGGGTTTCCGATGACTGAGTGGGGGCGTGTTTGTGTTTAGCTTCCATAGTGGTAAGTTCCTTTAAGAGCTGTGTCAGCATTTTATTCCTCTCTCTCTTTATTCGGGCCCCATGAGAAATGAGGATCCCCCTCATAACGACCTTGTGGGCTTCCCATAATGTCCCCGGGTCACAGTCTTGGAGGTCATTTTCCTGGAAATAAAGGTTTAGTGCCTTAGTCACTTCTGTTAGAACTTCTGAGTTTTGTAAGAGGCTTTCGTTAAGCCTCCAGAATCGATGTCTGGGAGAGGAAGTGTCCGATAAGCGATAGCTCAGGAATATAGGTGCATGGTCTGACCAAGTCCTAATTCCAATCGAAATCTGTTCAACTGCATGTAGTTGTGTGTGGGGAATCATAAAATAGTCAATTCTGGTGAATATTTGATGCATGTGGGAGTAGAATGTAAAGTCTCTTTCTCCTGAGTGCTGTAAGCGCCAAACGTCTATTAATTGTAGTTTGTGAAGTGTTTTAGCTATACGCTTGAGTTGGTTCGGCGGGATCGATGTTTTGCCCGACGACGTGTCTGTTGAGGGGATCAGTGGAGTGTTGAAGTCACATCCTAAAATCAGTTGTCCTTCTTTGAAATCATTTAGTTTCTCTAATGTCTCTCGTAGGAACGTGGCCTGTTGCTCATTAGGGGCATATATAGTTGCAAGCGTTACCTGGACAGTGCCAATTGTGCCCCTCAGGAAGATATATCTTCCTGTCGGATCTATTATGGAGCTCTGGTGTTGCCGGGGATCTTACTTGAAATTAGAATGGAGACTCCTTTGGATTTGGAGTCCGGGTTCATGGAGTGGTAGGCTACTGGGAAGTGTCTGTTTTGTAAGTATGGTAATCTATTAGTCTTAAAATGTGTCTCTTGGATGAAGGCTATATCGGTATGGTTTCTCTTTAAGTCATCTATTAGCATACGTCTCTTCTCTGGTATGTTAAGTCCTTTTACATTCAGGACATCACCTTAATTTTACTGGCCGCCATATTGTAGGGAGGGGGAAAGGGGGATAGGGAAAAATCAAAGGAAGGGAAGAGGGGGAGGGGAAGATAGAAAAGGAAGTAAAAGTAGGAAATACAGAAAGAGAGTTAGTAGAGAGTTGTGAGATACAGACAAGGCCTAATGTCTTGTCTGTTGCGTTCCCCTAAAACAGTGGGGATTGTATTTTGCATATAACTTCCAGGTGGCAGAATTCTGTCCTCTAGGAGTGTATATGAACCTAATCGGGTGGGAGGAAGAACAAGGCTCCTAAATAGAGTCTCCCATCCGTCCCCCCACTCCAGCATGTCTGATCAACATAACTATAGACAGTACTATGCAACTCTATAACCATCATAACAGATAAACTCTGTAATGTGAACCGAACAGTCAATATAATCATCTCCTTGCAATGTTACCTACTAAGAGATAAGGTAGTGCCCTGTCTTTTCTTGTCTAGTGTATCGATCCATTTTTAGTTATCATGACTTAGTGGATCTTTACTACTACTAGGACCAGGGATAAATAACAACATAAAACAGTAAACCCCTTCTTTGTGTTAACATGTAGCATGTCTCTAAAAGAGATCCTGCTTCTTTAGTCATAGTATTAGGGCTGCGGGGTAAGCACTTCGTCACTCCACTGTTTAGGAGCCAATATGTTTCCCCATGGAGCCTCTAAAATAAGGCTCTGCAGACCAATTTTGAAACCAAGCTTGAGAAGGGCGAATGATCATATATGACACATTTATATAACCCTATCAATGTTACTGCTGATCTTGTAATCTGTGCAGGTTGTCGGACACTCTGTAGATATCTGTACAACAGACCTTGGGAGAGGGATGTGGATGTTTTGTCCCTCTGCTCATCAATTCCTCAGGCTATTACAGCAGTTTTATTGCTCTGGCGTCTGTGTAAGGTCTCGTCTTCCCTTAAGTGCAGGGCCTCCGGCCCTTACAGTGTGTTTCTGGAAAATAGTACCTGTAGGGGTGGGACTGAAAATTCCGTCTACTTGATGTAGCTGTCCTAAAGATCTGCTTCTTACAGCAAGAATCAGGTAAGTTCCAGACTCTTATGTTATTAAGGTGGGCAAGTAGCCATCAGTGTAGGTAAAGAGCGATTAAACGTAATCAGTTAGTAATATTATAACTTGTGCATCAGTTCTCTGATCTTGAAAATAATGCGGTATTACAGAAGTTCAAGACTCACGTGCATCCTCCTGTGAAGGTGCTCTAGGCCGGCGGTGGTTCCTTTGTTGTCTTGGTGGCAGACTATTTCCCATTCTCTGCACGGGCGGTCTCGGGAGAGGGCCCAGCCAGGTCGGGACATCTATTGGCTCTGCTCCGAGAAAAGTAAAAAGAGCTGGCAGGGCGTCTGGCTTGCGTAAGGTGAAGGATCCTTGGTCTCGTCTAAATGTAACAGACAAGGGGTAGCCCCAGCGATATGTGGCTCCTTTTCGTCTAGCCAGGTCAAGAAGTGGCTTTAGAATCGCACGTCGCTGTAGGGTTGCACGAGACAGGTCTGGAAGGATCTTGATCGTGACGCCATCCAATTCCGGGTTGTCTGCTTCCCAGGCCTTGCGCAGGATTTGCTCCTTATGTATATAGTGGTGGACTCTGCAAACGACGTCTCTAGGTCTCAGAGGGTCGGTAGGTTTAGGGCCCAAGGCGCAGTGGATTCTATCAATCACAATGCGGTCTGGCAAATCTATACCTGGCAGGCTACGAAAGATTGCTACTGCCGTGTCTACTAGGTCTTCAGGCCCTGTGGCTTCTGGGAGTCCTCGGAATCGCAGATTATTCCTGCGACTTCGGTCTTCCATCACCTCTAATCGCAGTATCTGCTCTTGCAGTGCCTCTGCCTGTGTGTCCTGGGTTTCTTCTACTGCCGACATTCGGCGTTCTAATGCTGCTAGGGAGCTCTCCCCTGTTTCCAGTCTAGTGGTCAGCGCATTAACATCCGCCCTGACTGCCTTCATCTCCCTACGGTGGGTAGCTTCCACCGTAGCTATGAGGGCAGTAATGTCTGCTTTAGTGGGCAATGCCAATAGAATAGAGCGTAGCTCTGCATCTCCTCCTGGCACTTGGAGAAAGGGTTGTGACAACTCACTGCGGCCAGCGCGGAGATCCGGAGGGAAGCCAGCGTAGGTAACTGTAATCAGTGTGTCTTCTAGCGGTGACTGGGAGTCTCGCGCCCTCTGTCTCTCCTGATGCTCTCCACGCGGCGTCGCCATCTTAAGCTCCGGCGAGCGGAGGAGGGAGAGCTGGAATCGCCTTCTAAGTTCGCTGGAAGAGGGCGGTTGTGGAGCGGATTTAGTTGATCTACTGCTCTGCTTCACCGCTCTCTTTCTTGAGGAGTGCATAGCTTGGAATATCAGCTGGATTAGCTAGAGTGGGGGTGAGACGGCCGGGAGCTCAGACACCACACGTCTTCATTCAGCCATGTCCAGGCCACGCCCCCTGCTTTCGCTTTATTAGGTATTTCTTTCACAGTGCATTTTCAGCACATTCACAAAGTTAAGTGAAAATTCTCCTTCAAAGTGAAAATTTCCATCCTTCAGTAAATTAACCCCAGTGAATTTCCACTTTGATATGGCATAATAGTGGGAAATTTGGTAAAATTGGTAAAAGTGATATACTTTACTTGTTAATTTAAGTTAGCCAATAAAGTTTATCTTTAAATATAGAATCAGTAGGGTAAGAAACTACTCTACACTGGTGGCCAGTGCAAGGAGGGCCCACTAATACTGGTTGATAACGGTAGGAAGACTGGTGATCATTGACGGTCAGTGTTTTTTTATCCGAAACATTAGATGCTTCACTGGTGCCATATCACTAATTCTGTAGAGAGACATTTTCCCCAGAATTATTCATACACCATCAGATAGGACTTTAATCCATCACTGATTAGGAAACTCTTATAAACTCCTGAAGGATACCTGGTTGAGAGATATTGATCTACTCTTTCTATTTTTACAGTTCTTCATTCCTTGAAAACCACAACATAAAATGTATTAGGTAACCGCTGGCTTGGGAAAAAGGTTACTGTAAAGCAGATTTCCAAGTTGTGGTTACAAGCCACAATAAAAGGGTGATTCACTAAAGTCTAAGTGTCACACTGTGTCCAATTATTGATTTCCAACACTCAAATTAGGAGTAAACGACCGGCATTTGCTAGTGGATGTTTCAAGAAGCATTAGCTGTTTGCTAGTTTATATAAAACATTTTTCTTAGTAAATCATCCTTTTATTGTAGAATACAGCAATAAAATATCCATAATTCTATACATTTCATACTGGGGTCATGCAAACTCTGTTTATGAGAATTGTTTTAGAGAGCTGATGTTTGCTTTTTGTGAATCTGTTGTTTCTTATCTGGAGATCCTGCCAGTAACAGCAGTTTGTGTTGCAGGGTGACAACGCTAAGCCACTGCCTTGCAATTAGCAGGAGCATTATCAACCTGCCATTATCAACCTTTCAGTAGGCCATTGGGCTGTCTATTAGATAGACCTGAATCTTCAGGTAAGAAAACTGTATATAGTGATGCCAAACACACTGAAAATAGATATTGGGTTTACATACATTTTAAAAAATAAGTCCAGCTAAAAATTGTTATAGGTAGATTTTAGCCTCACTTTGGGTAGGTGTCCTCTTATTTCTGGAAGTGAGGGGACATCGGCCAAGAACATCAGCCAGACCTCCCCCTTTAAAGGTTTGACTGATGTTCTACTTTAAAGTATAACGAAAGGCAGAACATTTGCTTTTTAAGTTTTGGCTACAGTGGAGATGGATTAGAACACTTATCAGGTCTTTATTGTTGTCTGTGCCCCGTTAGGGAGAGTCACCTTCTCTATTTGTCCTGATGACCATTATCACTGAAAGTGAAAGTAAAAGAAAACTGCAAATTTGGAGTTGTCCCCAGAGCTGTAATAGAGAAGAAATCTTCCATTGGGGACACTAGTTCTGGTGATCCTGGCGACAACCAGGAATTCACCCACTTTGGATGGATTTCCTTTCACTTAATGTTTTAGCCCCAAGGGATTCCCTATTTGCAGGGATTTACACTCACTTCCTTTTTGCCTATGGGACAGGAAGTGAAGGGAAATCTCCAAAATAGAAAACAGATTAGGAAAATAAAATTGACAGGGGTTATAACAGTCCTTTGCTCTATCCAAAATGAAAAAAAAAAAAAGTTTTGCCTATATTTCTGGGAAGTTAGGGTGTAGTGAAACAATTAAGTAAGAGATGCTGTACTGAACAGTAAAGCATATCTGCAAAAACCATAAGTGAAATGAAATGAACAAACACAGTATAAAGTGTCCACATATGGTAAATGGATGATTCCAAACTCAAATTATTAAGAGGAACTGGTATGGACCAAAAAATGATGTGAAACTAGAAAATAAAGTCAATGGTGCACGGTGTGGATCTGTGACTGTGAGTCAACAACGGGGTACAGAACTTCCGTAGCTGTAAACCAACATCTCGATATGGGGCATCAGAATGAAAACATCAGGAAGGAAGATAAGATGGGTACTCTTACCAGATGACGTGGACTCCACTGTCATATGACATGGAGTCAATGGTGCATGGAGCCAAACCTAGGCTGGAAAACGATATCCGGAACGGTGGAACCTCTGTCTCACTTCTCGACTTCTCTGGTGGGGTGAAGAAACATCAGGAAGGGCCGCCAACTGGATATCAGCCAATAGACCTCAAGGATGTGTTCCAAGGAGAAGCCGGGGACAGATTTGATCCAGACCCCGTGATGGAAGTAGGGCTACTGGAAGGCAGTTTCTTGCATCGGGATAATATGCAAATAAAAAATAAAAAGCTTCTGCATAGTGCAGGTAAACCAGGGATTTTTATTTCTAAAAATACCATACAAAAAATGGATAAAAGTGATCACAATTAAAATAAAATCTAAGCAGCGTAAGGAAGGGGAGATCGCCCCTTCCTTACGCTGCTTAGATTTTATTTTAATTGTGATCACTTTTATCCATTTTTTGTATGGTATTTTTAGAAATAAAAATCCCTGGTTTACCTGCACTATGCAGAAGCTTTTTATTTTTTATTTGCATATTATCCCGATGCAAGAAACTGCCTTCCAGTAGCCCTACTTCCATCACGGGGTCTGGATCAAATCTGTCCCCGGCTTCTCCTTGGAACACATCCTTGAGGTCTATTGGCTGATATCCAGTTGGCGGCCCTTCCTGATGTTTCTTCACCCCACCAGAGAAGTCGAGAAGTGAGACAGAGGTTCCACCATTCCGGATATCGTTTTCCAGCCTAGGTTTGGCTCCATGCACCATTGACTCCATGTCATATGACAGTGGAGTCCACGTCATCTGGTAAGAGTACCCATCTTATCTTCCTTCCTGATGTTTTCATTCTGATGCCCCATATCGAGATGTTGGTTTACAGCTACGGAAGTTCTGTACCCCGTTGTTGACTCACAGTCACAGATCCACACCGTGCACCATTGACTTTATTTTCTAGTTTCACATCATTTTTTGGTCCATACCAGTTCCTCTTAATAATTTGAGTTTGGAATCATCCATTTACCATATGTGGACACTTTATACTGTGTTTGTTCATTTCATTTCACTTATGGTTTTTGCAGATATGCTTTACTGTTCAGTACAGCATCTCTTACTTAATTGTTTCACTACACCCTAACTTCCTATTACTTCTTAGCGCTGCATTTTTTTCCCATTTACCAGTTATTGTTTGTCACAATGTATGTAGCTGCTGGCTCACATATATTTTATTTTTGCTATTAGAGCGCAGTGTTTTCTTATTCTCTTGCCTATATTTCTACTTTAAAGTATATCGAAAGTCAAACCTTTTTAAAATTTTGGGTAGAGCAGGGAAAGGTTGAAAACTCTGTTAAAAGCTGTTGTTTGGTGGCTGTGTGTGTTGGTTTGCATGATGTTGGTCTGTTGGGAGGCTTTACATTATACTTCCTAAGCCACAGCAGGAAGTGATTGGATATCTAAAGTTAAGAGAAATTCCTTTCTTAGACATCTGTTTCAAGAACCATTGGAATCTAATTTTCTGCTTTAGTGACCACTGAAAAAAAATCTCTGTGGGGAAGGAGGCTTACATTATCACATACTGACAACAGTGGCGTATTCTGAGACTGCAGTTGGGTTGAAGACTAGCACAGGACTGCTGAGCATTTGAGTCACATTTTAGCACTAGCAGGGTGCACACAGAAATAAAAAACTTAGCACTGACAGATGAGATCTACGTGGTAGGTGGAGCAGTGTGACTCTGTCAGCAGTGAATTTTGGGATTATCAGACTATTGTGAACTTAGCAAAATACATGCATGATTTTGAGTCACTTAACACAATGTAAAGCTAGCTCAGTACAGCTAGGATTACTCTATCCTACTCAGTCCTTGCAGGTAGCTTCTATTACACAACACGACCACTCCTTTAATGGCACCGGACTCTTTCTGTAACCATACTTTTGCCACGGCTGTCTCACTTGTTGTCCCTTACATGTCCAAGCGATAGTTTCCATTTTCCTCATACAGCAATATAACCTACATTATGAACTTAACAATTCACTAGACCTCTCAAACTATACTTTTTTTTTTCAAAGAGGAGGACCTACAAAATGAAAAATCATTTTGACTAAGAATTAATTCCCTTAATCCCCTTAATTCCCTTAATCTCTTTGCAAAGTCCAGTTGCACTCTGCAAGTGCAGTTTCATCTTGAGCATAGTAAATGAGGTGAAGCTTCACTTTGCGAAGAACAACCAATCACATGCAAGGAAAATAAAAAAAAGCATTTTTGCTAGCACATGATTGGATAATGGAAGTGAGCAGAACTTCCCCTCATTTATTTAGCTCTGGAGCAGCTGCTCTTGCAGAGTGCAACTAAATTTTGCAAAGTGCACAGTCTATTTGTCTATAGTAAATCAACCCCTAATGCCACGTACACACGATCGGAATTTCGGCCCGCAAAATACAGACGAGATTTTTTCGGCAGAAAATGCGACCGTGTGTATGCTCCATCGGTCTTTTGCTGGCAGAATTCCAGCCAGCAAAAGATTGAGAGCATGCTCTCAATTTTTCAGTTGGGAAAAGTCCCTATCCGAAAATGCAATCGTCTGTGGCAATTCCGACACGCAAAATCCCTACGCATGCTCGGAAACAATTCGACGCATGCTCGGAAGCATTGAACTTCATTTTCTCGGCTCGTCGTAGTGTTGTACGTCACTGCGTTCTTGACGGTCGTAATTTCAGCAAACTTTTGCGTGACCGTGTGTATGCAAGGCAAACTTGAGCGGAATCCCGTCGGAAAAGCCGTCATATCTTTTTCCGACGAGAAATCCGCTCGTGTGTATGTGGCATTAGAGTGCTAATCAACCGATGAATGTCCAGATTCATTATTATTATTCATGACACTAAATAAAAATGGCCAATGTATTTCAAGGGTTCAAAAAACATCCTTTATCAGGACTGGAATGCAGTAAAAATTAGATCTGGAAGGAGATTTATTTTTTGATGAATACAGGGAAAAATTCTAAATGTTTGTTAAAAGTGTCTGTACGGTTGATGAACTGTGAGCTGGAATAGAGGTTCTTTGCAAACATTTGGTCTTAAACAGCCAGGTATGTACAGGCTGAGTGAGCTAAGTGACAGTCAAGAGGAACCATGTAATAATTATTTTGTAGACACTATTCACACAGTCATTTTTACAGTATGTAATGTTATAGTCAAAGCTGAACTCCAGGAAGATAAATAAACACCATTAAATACAGTAAAATATGTATTTCAGAGTACAGTAGATGATTGTATTTTACAAGTATAGGTACCTGAACATGACTTGATATCGGCCTCCTATCATCCAACGCACAGCAGCACTTAGACTAGGAGTATCTGAAGCATCTTCTGCATACACATATTGACAGGAAGCATGCAGACGAAGGAGGGAGGTAAGTAAACAGACAAGATGGCTTACTGCTCCTTCATGGTGTATTCAGCAGGTGCAGACGTGATACCACCATTTTCCTGAACGCTAACAAAGAAAGCGGGATCATGCGCCTGAATCTACTGTCTGGTTGAGATAAATAGGACTAGGAAAGGAGGGACCAAATATAAGAACACCGCATCCCAAACGTATAGAAAAATAAAAATGTATTTATTTATTTAAACATTAAAAAAAAATCACAAAACATGATTTAATATAGACAAACAATTTTTTCATCATAAAATTCAGTAACGTATCGCAAAAGATACCACTTTTCTCAGAAAGGTGGTAAAAGAGAAAAGTGGTATCTTTTGCGATACGTTACTGAATTTTATGATGAAAAAATTGTTTCTCTATATTAAATCATGTTTTGTGATTTTTTTAATGTTTAAATAAATAAATACATTTTTATTTTATTCAAACCCTTGATGAATTGATATTTAAGATATAAACACCTTTAAAGTCCTAAGGTTGGTTACCTCAAAGTCCATTTTCTTCTACTGTCTGGTAGAGGTCTATGAATCACAAAAGTGACTAGTAAGACTTACAGATCTTTGAACGGATAAAACAGTTCACATGTGTATTTCAAGCAAAATAAAAATGGCAAATACTCAGATCAGTTTAAACTTAGCATATGCAAGGTGCACATGGTCAAGGAAGTTCACAGATCGGTACAGTACAAAAGGTACCGAAGGCAAACTTACCAGCTAGCCAACAAAAAAAAAGAATGTATGAACCGCTTTAAAATGTTGCTTTTAAAACATACGTTTTGATGCATAGACTTGCAAATGTATGTAAAGCCATACTGTCGTACAGTGGCGGCGCGTCCATAAAGGGAGCAGATGCGCCGCCCCCCCTCTCCTGTCACTGTCTAATCACCACAGATAGAAAAAAATTTTGATCACCAGCCGCCACTGCTGCCATACCTTTGCAAAGTGTGGTCCCTTATACTCCATTTATAGGTCACCTTTGAAGATTAATTTGGGCATCCTCTGAACTCATCTCTAGCTTGAACTCTGAACTTCCACATTTTTGTACTCCAGTGAGCTGTGGGCTGGATCGCTGTGGGATGAGGAATGACTCGTAGCTCACTAGAGTACAAAAAAGTCAGCGTTCGGGTTAGAGACAAGTTTAAAGGACACCCAAGCTCATTTCTGGTCACCTTAGCCAATATGGCAAAGTTCAGAGACTCTGCTAAGTGGCCCCTGGACCCATTTATTCTTGTTAGAACTCCCCAGCTGCCTCTGCCTCCTTTGCAACCAGCTATACCCATCATTTATAGTTATGGGGGAAAATGTGATCTCCTTCCCTGTGAAAATGTTTGAGTCTAGCGTTCAATCACTAGACCTGAGCTCACATGACTGAGAGCTTGATATCACCACCCCCTTGTCACTGAGATTGAGGATTTTACTGGCCCCTGTGATATAAGAAGGAGCAGTAGGGAGTGTGGGATTGATGAGAAAGGGGGTTGGGGCAAGTTGACAGTGTCTTATTCAATTTCAAATTGTAAAACAGCCTTTCTCAATTTTTTTTAACATGGAGGGAACCTTGAAATAAATTTCCGTGTTCAGAGAAGCCCTGCTAATAATTCTATATCTGCAGCTCACAGTACAATAGTGTGAAAGTCACTGGGAAGAATGCTCCTTAAACTTGTGGTCATTGGGAAGACCCCCCCCCCCCTTATAGATTGCTAAAAAGATCATTGGTGTCAATGGTTATTCATTTAAGAGGCAAAAGTTGCTCATAGCTCACAAAACCCCTAGAAACCTTTGGAGGAACCTGGGTTGAAAAAAAACTGCTGTAGAATGTATCCAATGACTTTCACTAAGTCTGGTCATACATTCATTTTTTTCAACCTGCGGGAAACAAAGAGAAATTTTTCTAACAGGCTGGTTGTACATAAGTCGATTAATAGTGTGGCATAACCATTTGGCATGTGAAGAATGTCTGCTGATAGAATGCAAACAATGGCTCATGACATATTTTCAGGCATGTAGAAAAACTATTTTTGCCTCATTGGAAACATTGACATCACAGGACTACCTGTACTATACAAAACAGTCATCATAGCACATAGATATTGTACAGAAAAATAAAGTGTATATATACAAAAAAAAATAAAAATAAGCAACAACGTGTGCTTAAAAGTCCTATTCACCTTATAATTGGACATTATTATTTCAGGATATACTGTATTTGTGTTAATGAGTTACCTGTATAATTAATCTGTTAATTAAAATACCCACAGTTGGAGTCCTAATGGTGTTTGAATTACATTTAATTATCAATAGGAGCATAATCGGATTGCTAGATTAGGGCATTTACATTGCAGTAGTTATTTTAAGTAAACTGAACTCCAGACAAATATTAATTACATACATTACCCAGCTCTTTATTCATTAATACATAGTTAATTGTATTTTTGAATGCAAGCAATGTAAGTACCTGAATTTTGATTTGGTTTCTGCTTTTTGCCACTAGCCAAACAGTAGAGCTTATCCTAAGACTGAGTAGCAACGTAAGGAGGTATAGTGCTCACGTGCTAACAAGGAGAAAACAGACAGGAGGAGAGAGCAGAGTGATGAAGGGATAAGCTCATCAGTCTGCTGTCATGCTGTGTCTGCTATTACTGTCCATTCAAAAGCTGGGGAGGGACAAGACCTGTAGTGCTACTGCAGCAGAGAAAAATCAGGTCTCCTGCCAAGCTGCAATAATGTTATCAGGCTTGTACGCTCTCTGCTGACATGGGCCCCAAAAAAGGCAAAAAGCTCTTTTATGTAGTTGCATTAGAAGGTGAAAGGAGGGTCCATATTATCAGGATGGAGGATACACTTCTCTGATTTCCACCTAACCATTCCATTTGTACAATAATTGATAATGATGTTTATAGCGAACCTTGCAGTGGTGGCCGCTCATGCAGGGCGCAGGGGCGCCCCCTCTAATCCATGCGCCCGACCCCTAATCTACATGCAGGGCACCGGACGCATGGATTTCAATGTGGGTTTTTTTTTTAAGCACATGATTAGAGCCTGAGGCTCTAATTGGCTTCAAAAAGGATGGGCTCGGGTCGCAGAGAACTGCGCCCTGAGCTCACCCACTTGTGTGACATTAGTGAATTAATATTCGCTAATGTCTCCTGCTTCTCCTCCCAGCCAATCAGGAAGCGGGTTTTGAGACCTGATTGGCCAGGGAGTCTTAGGACTCCCTGGCCAATCGGGTTTCAGAACCTGCTTCCTGTTCCTCTCCTGGGAGGAGAAGCAACGGCCCCGACTCTTCCGTCCGCTGCGGGCCATGTGCAGAAAGGAGCAGCAGGTGGAGGTGTGCTTATCTTGTAGACTTCCCCATTTACAAAAGAAAGTTACATTTTAAAAAATGAATTAAAATAAAACAGTAAAAGTTGCTCATCTCAAGCCCAATGCACATATACCGAAAGTTGATCAGTTCAGCAGGAACAAGCCAAATTTTAGTCAGTGTGTATCGCTGTCTGTTCAACAGAAGGTGGTCTAAAAATCGGCTTTTGTCGAACTGTCTTGCTGGAAAACCAACTTTCAATCTGCACTGGCAGCCAATGGCTTTAAGCACTAATCAGTGTTTTCTGATGGAGGGGTTGAATCCCCCTGACAGAATACAAAGGCACAGTGGGGGAGATCCCTACATCAACATCACTTGTGTTGTTGCAGGAATCTGTGGGGTTGATGTACTAAAATTGGAGAGTGCAAAATCAGCTGCACCAGATTTTACACTCTCCAGTTTTAGTAAATCAACCCCACTGTGTGTAACCAGCTTTACACTCCAGTTTCTGGCTGCTCCTAGCAGGCAAAAGTTACATCACTAGGCTTACTGAGGAAGTCAAATCTGATGTATACAAGAAGTAGCTGGGTGCCACTCTCTTATTATAATGCAGGATTTATATAGCACCAACAGTTCGCACAACGCTTTACAACCTTAGTGCAATGCTTTTGGTGTTTTGTTTTTCAAACCATGCTTTTTTTGGGGGGTGTTGGCATTTACAGAATAAGCAGACCTTAGTAGAGTGTATGTATGAGTATGTTTATTGAGTATTATTCATCTCAAACCGGGATCATATAGAAAGCAAAGATGTGCCCCCTCAATTGTAACAATTTGAACGCTCTTTTGATCATCTCATGCAATAATCTAGAACAGCTTTTCTCAAAATTTTTACCCCAGAGGAACCACTGAAATCATTTTTCGAGGAACCCCTGCTAAAATCAGTTCATCAGGGAACAGTGGGAAGAATGCTCTATATATTGGTAGTCAGTGCAAAAACTGCTCCTTACATAGTTTATCAGTGGGAAGAATGTCCCTCTTACATTGACTGTCAGTAGGAGGAATGTCTCCTTACATAGGCAGTCAAAGGGACGAATGACCTCTTACACTGGTGTTCAGTGGAAAGAATGTCCTTTGCTTTCGTGGTCAGAGGGAAGTTTGTCCCCTTACATTGGTGGTCAGAGAGAAGTAAGTCCTCTTACATTGGTGGTGAGAGGGAAGAATGTCCTTTTACATTGGTGATCAGAAGGAAGTATGTCCCCTTATATTGGAGGTTAGTAGAAAGAATACTTCTTACATTGATGGTGAGTGGAAAGAATGCCAGTGAAAATAGTGGTCAGAATGCCACCGTTAACGTTCGCTAAAAAGAGTGTTGGTGTTATCGCACTGGACACAGATCTATCCAGGCATTATCATATTGGAGGTCAGTCAGCCACATCTCAGGGAACCCTTAACAAACAGTGGAGGCACTTGAGGGTTCCACAGAACCCTGGTTGAGAATGGCTGGTCTAGAAGAACCTATTGGGATGGATTTCCTTAAGGCAAATAGACTGTTCCCTTTGCAAGTGCAGTTGCACTCATTTTTCTTAGTAAATACAAATGTGGCGAAGCTTCGCTTTGTAAAGAATATCCAATCAAGTGCAAGGAAAATGAAAAAAAAAAAACAGCATTTTTCTTGAACATGGTTGGATGATGGAATCAGCAGAGCTTTACCACATTTACTAAGCTCTGGGAAAAAGTAATGCAACTGCACTTGCAAAGTGCACAGTCTATCTGCTTTTAGTAGGGCAACCCCATTGTCTTTTTGGAGCCCATGTATGGTAGTCTGGGGTATAGTATAGTACCTTTATTGATTTTGGCAGGCTTTTGTAATTACAAACTCCATGGCCAGGTCACAGAAATCTTGGTTATTTACCTGTGAGGGAAATCTTATATTTTGTGTTCTATGAAGCAACTATTTGCAAAAGTTATGTGAGAATAAACACATGTAGGATAGCTTGGAAGTCAAACCTACAGACTTCAAACTACTGTAATCCTACTACAGGCAAGCTATTAACATTATAAGATTAACATAGGCCGTGGGTGGGGACATACATCCTTTTAAAAATAGTTGCACTAATCTTTTGTGATGATTGCAAGGTTATACAGTGATATATAACCTTATATTATATACAGTGATGCTGCAGCTTATAAATACCTGTTACCTTTTTCTACGGACTACATTTGTGGAAAAACATTACATTTACATCCTTCTATAAAGCCCAGCTGAACTTTTAGTCTTTCATTGCTGGAGAATTTTTTTCATTTTTTACACACCTGTTAAAATCTGCATTTTTGTCTTGAAATATACTAAAACCCATTATTCTGAAGTCAGAGGCCATGTAGAATTAAAAAAATTATAGTTGTATTTTTTTTTTTTAGAATCCCCTTTTTTTGTAAGAAAGAAAAGACGAAATTGTGTTGATTAAACAGATATCAAAATATGTCAGACATCAAAACTGTGGGCTTGAAACAGGAAACAGCTTTGGTACCCAAAATTATCCCCAGGCAATCATTTAAATTTTCTTTAGCTCACTACTAAAGAGAAAACCATAAATGAGGGACCTAGAGTTATTTCTCTTACTCTGGTGTGTGCTGTGGTACCTAATATGTGTTGTAAAATTGGTACATACATACACCTGGGCACCCTATGCACAAGTTGCATTTATATGTATGAGTACGCTGTCACTTTCCACTTAGGTTTATTTCTACAACAAGGGGACTAACAAGTTCCTTTTGTGATAGCACTGGGCAGATAGGAGGGAGTCATTATGGAGACATCAGGGTCTATAAGTCCTCCTATTTTCTCCCCTGCTCTCTGCTCCAGTGACTAAACACAGCCTTTGCTCAATCTGCTTGTTACCCTGCTTTGCAGATTGTATTTTAACAGCCCTGAACCTGGAAGTGCTCAGAGCTGAGCGCTTACATGTTCACACCCCACAAAAAACATTGGGGAATGGATATTACTCAATGGGGTTGATTTACTAATGGCAAATAGGCAAAAATAAAAAACTGGAAAGTTGGGACTATAAATGATGCCATGGACATCGTGGGAGTAAATGGTGGAAAAATGTATATTTATTGAAAATAAAACATGTATGAAACATGTCAATTTCACAACTACTTAAGGAGAGACATTGTAGTGAATATCAATCCATAAATGCTCACACACACATAATATGTGTGCATGTAACATGGGCAACAAGGGTACATGAAATATATATCGACTTGGCACCACATAGTGGTCACAACTGATTATTAAATACATTCAATGAATCCGTATATATACATTGCAGCAGTATTGACAGAATAAGTAACAAATATATAAGAAAGCAGTAAAACCATGAATGAGGAAAATGTATACATGTTCTTGATTGGAGGTGTGATATTAACGAGTCTGCAACATCAAATTGACTGACGCGTTTCATGTAAACCACTCATCAGGGGCTGATGCTGTAGAATATCTATAGAGTATAGTAAGGTGTAATTAATATGAGGGTAACTAATTGACAGGGAAAGGCAAGTGAGCCCACCCTATGTACTCACATGGATTTAAAACTGGAAGGTGTGAAAGGCATGGAGCCAGGGCCGGAGCAGTAGCCTGTGGCAAATAGGCTGTGCGCTTTGGAAAGTGCAGTTGCTCCAGAGCTTAGTAAATAAGCACAAGCTCTTCTGACTTCCATCATCCAATCATGCGCAAGCAAAAATGCTGTTTTTTTTTTAATTTTCATTGCACATGATTGGGTACTCTTTGCAAAGTGAAGCTTTACCTCATTTACTAAGCTCTAGAGCAGCCTTTCTCAACCCTTTCAATACAAAGGAAACCTTGAAATATCTTTACGGTCTCAGGGAACCCCTACTAAAAATGATGATATCTACAACTCATGATACATTAGTGTGATGGTCAGTGGGAAGAATGCTCCTTACACTTCTGGTCATTGGGAAGAAATACCCCCTTACAGATAGCTAAAAAGATCAATAATGTCAGTGGGAACTTATCTGAAAGTAAGAAATTGCTGATTGCTCAAGGAACCTCTGGAGGAACCCTAAAGTTGAACCCTGGTTGAGAAACCCTGCTCTAGAGCAACTGCACTTGCAGAATGTACAGTCTATTTGCCTTTAGTAAATCAACCCCTAAGTCCTTTTTCTCACTTTACTGACAGTTTTTCTCTGTAGTCTCAGGAGAAATAGTAGAGCCCAAGAACGACTAAGGGGGCAGAGGGCAAGGACACCTTTTGAGTCGTGAGTGCGTTTTAAAGTGGTTCTAAATTCTAAACTTTTTTTTACCTTAATGCATTACATTATGGTAAAAAACACCCCACTACCTCTTCTATGCCCCATCCGTAAATGCTTACCTACCTCCTCTCATGGCCCAGGGCTGTCCCATCTGTAGCACCACTCCTTCTCTTTCTGGTCTCATAGGAGATACAGGCAGCTGCGGGAGACATAAACTCCTGCTGCTCTCATGAAATCCTGTGAGGAGGGAGCAGGGGGCGTGGTTTAGCTGCACTGTATTTGTCTGTGGACTGGCCGGTGGGGGACTCCACAAGAGGAGGTAGGGGACTGGTCTGCGCAATACCATTATACAGAGCAGCTATGTATGACATTTTTTTTTTAACTTTTTTTTAAAAAAACCTTTAAAGTCACTTAAACACTGTCAGGTTGATTCATGCCATGCCCGCACATGAATCACACTGGAACCCGCTGTGTGTTCCTGTGCGATTCACATGCAGATCTGTGTGGTGCAAATTCAACTCATTCATTTTCAAAATCGGGCTAAAATCGCACCACACCAAAAATAGTGCACTACTTTTTGAAAAGGCCTTGTAACTGGACCGCCTGGTACAAAAGTACCAGGCGATCCAGTGTGTTTTCGACCTGCATTTGCGGTGTCATCAACTTTCGTTTGACACCTGCTGCAGATCGCAAATAGAGTGTATTTTGCATGTGGTTTGAATCGCACAGGAACACACAGCACATTTCTGCGTGATTCATGTACGAGCATTGTGTAAACCGGCCCACAAAAGGTTAAGTTTAAATCAGCTAAATATATAGTTACATAGTTTATTAGGTTGAAAAGAGACACCGGTTTATCCGGTTTACCCTATGTGTGTGTGTATGTGTATGTGATTTTTATACTCTAACAATTCTCATAGCTCTGTATAGTCTGCTTCCTGAGGAAGACATCCAAAAGTTTTTGGAAATTGTCCACACTCTCCGCTAGTGCTACTCCCTGGGGGAGGGAGTTTCACCTTTTACCTGCTCTAATTGTAAAGAACCCTGTAAGAGAACTGTTGCTTCCGGGTTCACTCGCGCATGCATGCACGCATAAGGGATTCTTTGGATCGCAGATGCGCCAATGCGCGTGCGCAAAGGAATGTGCGCGCCCGCGGGTGCGCGTCCACGCACCCCTTTGGCACCAGACGGCCTAATTAAAAGGGCACACTGACTGTAAACAGATTCTGACTGACCTTCAGCTGTTCCTGTACCAGTACCCTGTGTTTTGCTTGTCTGCCTGATATCCGTTGCTGAACCCTTGGCTTCCCCTGACCTTGCTTCTGGACTCTCCCTTATCTTTGATTACTGGTTCCTGATTCCGGCTTCCTATTTGACTCTGCTCCTGCCTGATGATTTGGTACCTTTCTGCCCGCCTGCTTCCGAACCCGGCTATTCCTGTGACTTTGCTTTTGTCTCCTGTTTGGCTCCAAGCTGCCTGCCAAGTTGCTGCATCTCCACTCCTGCGATCTGCTGCGACTTACTGCATAACCAAAGTCGCATCATCTGCCTCAAGCTTCCAGGGCTACATCTGCAGGCACTCGTGTTCCTCCTTTCCTTTGGGTCCTTCTGTTCCCACTCTCAGCGGGAGCTGGGTTGGAGATACAAGGGAGGCCGACCTTGTCACTTCAGACTCCGATAAGGTACGTGACAAACCCTTTCCACAATCTAAGGTTAAACCTCCACTCTTCAAACTTCAAATCTTGGCAGTGTGTCCTCTTCAGGTTCTTTAGAGTAGACAGTTTATCAGTTACTGGATCAACTTTGGTATATTCGTATAGGCCGACCTCGTCACTTCAGACTCCGATAAGGTACGTGACAGTATCAGTCAT
The DNA here is from genome assembly GCF_042186555.1 of Aquarana catesbeiana. Classification (NCBI taxonomy): domain Eukaryota; kingdom Metazoa; phylum Chordata; class Amphibia; order Anura; family Ranidae; genus Aquarana; species Aquarana catesbeiana. The sequence continues at coordinate 187,690,703 of NC_133335.1, forward strand.
CCAGCAATGGAGTCTGAAAGGGAGGCCTCGCCTGTTATGGACATCTGCCAAGCAATTTCTGCACTAGCCCATACTGTACGGAATCTCCAGGAGGACCTGGGCCAGATGGAAGATCGTCTACCGGACCTGCTTGATGTTTCATCTGCCTCTACCCACCTTGCTCTTGTGAATGCTTCTGTGCAAACCGACTTTTGCCTGCTCAGTGAAACCTCTCTGCCTCCTGAACCCAGAGTATCCTTGCCTGAGCATTTTTCAGGGGATCGCAAACTGTTCCGCACTTTCCAAAATGCCTGTGAACTTTATTTTTCCTTGTTACCCCGAACTTTCTCATCCGAGAGTATTAAAGTGGGATTTATCATTACAGTCCTACGAAATGAACCACTCTCCTGGGCTCATCGTCTTAAAGAACATCATGATCCAGCTTTGTCTACCACTGACTCCTTCTTTTTAGCCATGTCCCAACTGTATGCTGACCCCTTCCTCTAACAGACTGCTGAATCTACACTTGGTAAACTCCAACAAGGCTTAAGATCCGTAGAAGACTATGTAACTGATTTCCGTGTCTGGAGTTTAGATACGCAGTGGAATAAAGCCGCTCTACATCATCAATTTCGTCTTGGACTCTCTGACACATTAAAAGACGAACTTGCCCGAGTAGGGGTACCATCATCCCTGGAAGATCTGATCCATCTTGTTATCCAACTCGACCGTCAACTGCGTGAAAGGCAATCTGAGAAAGCTAGTACCATGCCATCTACTTCCTCAGGAGTTTTTGCTTCTGTTTCTACAGTCACTTCCAGATTACCAAGGGGACCCCACAAGAATAAGGCGCACCTTGAGTCTCCCCACAGAAGCTTTCTAAGACCACCACAGTCTCCCTCTGAACGCCTCCGGCAACTACATGACAGACTATGCTTTTACTGCGGAGTAGAAAGTCATTTCATTCAGGCTTGTCCCATAAGACCTGCCAAGCCCACTCCTACTTCACCTCACATGATGCATCCTCCTGGGAGGGATCTGCTACATCTCCCTCTTTCGCTCCAGTTTCAGTTGCCGGGGAGGACTATTCCTGTAACCGCAATTATAGACTCAGGAGCCTGCAGTTTTGTGGACTCAGCCTTTGTCACTTTTCATCAACTTCCTGTATGCACCAAAAGGCAGGAATTTACTGTGCATCTTGCAGATGGCTCTGGTCTCAAGTCTGGGCCTGTTACACAAGAGACTGTACCCATTCTCTGCCAAACTTCTTCGGAACATCAGGAACTTCTCCGTTTGGATGTCATAACTTCCCCCCATGTTTTCTGTTATCCTGGGGTTACCTTGGCAGAGGGCCCATAACCCTCATATTGACTGGCTCACGGTAGATATCTCCTTTTCCTCTAATTATTGTCAGAGACATTGCTACCCAGAAAAGTTTGCTAATCCTGCTCCTCTCCTCAGCATCCACTCGGACCCCGAAACTATGAAGTTAGTACCCGTAGTTTATCATGAATTCCTGGATGTATTTAATAAAAAGAATGCAGAGAGCTTACCTCCCCACCGGACTTACGATTGTCCCATTGAACTTTTACCAGGGGCAGAGATTCCTTTCGGACAAATTTAACCTCTCTCGGAACCCGAACTAGAGGCCTTACGCAAATACATAGATGAAAGTCTAGAAAAAGGTTTTATTTGGGCCTCTTCCTCTCCAGCAGGGGCTGGTATCTTTTTTGTGGAGAAAAAGGATCACTCCCTGAGGCCCTGTATTGACTATCGTGATCTTAACAAAATAACTATCAAGAACCGGTACCAACTTCCTTTAATTCTCAAGTTGTTCCAGAGACTGCGTGGAGCACAAGTCTTTTCCAAGCCAGATCTGAGAGGTGCCTACAATTTGGTTTGAATCAGGAAGGGAGATGAATGGAAGACTGCCTTCAGGACACGTTTTGGGCATTTTGAATACCTAGTCATGCCCTTCAGTCTCTGCAAAGCCCTAGCCACCTTTCAGCACCTGGTAAATGACGTTTTTCGGGACTTCCTTGATCTGTTCATCCTTGTCTATCTTGATGATATTCTTATCTTTTCTGACTCAATCGAGGTCCACCGTACCCATGTGAAGAAGGTTTTGAGTAAACTTCGTGAACACCACCTCTATGCCAAGGCTGAAAAGTGTGACTTTGAAAAACAGACAAAACAATTTCTGGAACTTGTCATCTCCGCTGATGGTATCTCCATGGATCCCCAGAAAGTCGCTGCTGTCTTGGAATGGACAGCTCCTACAGACCGGAAGGCGGTACAAGGGTTTGTGGGATTCGCTAATTTCTATAGGAAATTCATTAAGAACTTTTCTGGCATTATCTCTGCTATTACCCTTTTGACTAAACAGCATGTTCCTTTCCGGTGGAGTACTGAAGCACAAACTTTTTTTGAGCAGTTGAAAGCTTTGGTCACCTCAACCCCCATCTTAAAGCATCCTGATCCTTCCTTGCCCTACATTCTGGAAGTAGACGCCTCTGAAGACGCTGTGGGGGCCATATTGTCGCAGCGACAGGGCCCTAAGTCTCTACTCCATCCTGTGTCATTCTTCTCCAAGAAACTGAATCCATCTGAGAAAAATTATGATGTAGGGGATGGGGAACTGTTGGCCATTAAAGCTGCTCTCGAGGAGTGGCGTTACCTGTTAGAAGGTGCCCTGCACCCTATACTCATCTTCACCGACCACAAGAACCTTGAGTACTTGAGAACAGCTGAAAGACTTAGACCTCGGCAGGCAAGATGGGCATTGTTCTTCTCCTGCTTCACATTCCACATAACTTTCCGCCCTGGTTCAAAGAATGGTAAACCAGACGCGCTGTCGCGCATGTTCCATGATCCTATTCGTCCCTCGGAAGCAGACACCATTTTACCGGCCAAAGACTTTCTTCCTCTCCAAACTGATCGGACGTCCCAAATAAGAGCTGAGTTGTTGGAGCATCCCCCTTCCCAAGACTTATCCCTTCAGCTAAAGGACAGGGTCTATTACCATAGGGAACAGGTCTTTGTCCTGGAGCAGTTTAGAGTTTCTGTCCTGAAGCGTTGCCACGATCATCTTTTGGCGGGCCATTTTGGGATCCACAAGAGTATCGACCTAATTTCCAGTTCTTTCTGGTGGCCAGACTTGATTCAGGACTGTAAAAGATATGTCAAATCCTGTGTGACTTGTCAACGCAATAAGACTGATCGAGCCAAGACTTGGGGCCTATTAGAATGTCTTCCTGTGCCTAAGAAACCATGGAGCATGATATCCATGGATTTCATTGTTGAACTCCCCCTGTCTGAGAACTTTACCACCATATTTGTCGTGGTTGATCGCCTGACTAAGATGGCACACTTTTTACCCTTGCAAGGAACCCCTTCTGCCACAGAGACTGCTTCCATGTTCATCGAGAGATAGTGAGGCTACATGGTATCCCCGACAATATCACTTCTGATCGAGGGGTACAGTTCACTTCCAGATTTTGGAGATCTCTCTGTGAAGCTATGAACATCGAGCTCCGTCTGTCTACTGCTTACCATCCTCAAACTAATGGACAGACGGAGAGAACCAACCAGACTTTGGAGCAATATTTGCGTTGCTTCTCCTCTTTTTCACAAAACGATTGGTCACCTCTGCTTCCGCTAACGGAATTTGCATACAATAATTCCATCCACTCTGCTACTAACAAACACCCTTTTTCTCCAATTATGGATACCACCCTTCCTTTTTGCCTAAATTACCCGTGGAATCTTCTGTGCCTGCTGTCCAAGACAGATTGAGTTTGTTCAACGCCAACAACAAATTGCTTCAGGACACCATCTCTAAGGCTCAGGCTAACAACAAAAGATTTGACAGGAAAAGGAGGGGTAACTTGAATCTGAAACCAGGAGACAAGGTCTGGTTATCCACTGCTAATTTGAAACTTAAGTGTCCCTCCAAGAAACTTGGTCCAAAATACCTGGGGCCCTTTCCTGTAAAGAGAAGGATCAACTCTGTGGCCTTTGAACTTATCCTACCAAAGAACATAAAAATTCACCCTGTTTTTCATATTTCTTTATTGAGAACATCAGTGCCCAATCCCTTTCCCAACCGGGAACCGGAAAACCCTCCTCCAGTGCTCGTTGCGGGCAGTGAAGATTTTGAAGTAGAAGCCGTTCTCGACTGTAGAACCAGGAATGGCCTGACACAGTTTAATTAAATGGAAGGGCTATGGCCCTGAGGACAATTCTTAGGAACTAGCTTCTAATGTACATGCCCCACGAAAGGTACAGGCCTTTTTTCAGGACCATCCAGAGAAGAAGCCCCTGAGGGGCAATGTAAGAGAACTGTTGCGTTCCGGGTTCACTCACGCACGCATGCGCGCATAAGGGATTCTTTGGATCGCAGATGCTCCAATGCGCGTGCGCAAAGGAATGTGCGCGCCCGCGGGTGCGCGTCCACGCGCCCCTTTGGCGCCAGACGGCCTACTTAACCACTTGACCACTGGGCACTTAAACCCCCTTCCTAACCAGACCAATTTTCAGCTTTTGGTGCTCTCACATTTTGAATGACAATTACTCAGTCATGCAACACTGTACCCATATGAAATTTTTGTCCTTTTTTTCACACAAATAGAGCTTTATTTTGGTGGTATTTAATCACCACTGGGTTCTTTATTTTTTGCGCTATAAAAGAAAAAAGACCGAAAATTCTGTAAAAAAATAAATTTTTCTTCATTTCTGTTATAAAATTTTGCAAATTAGTAATTTTTCTTCATATATTTTGGCCAAAATTTATACCACTACATATCTTTGGTAAAAATAACCCAAATCGGTGGATATTATTTGGTCTTTGTGAAAGTTATAGCGTCCACAAGCTATGGTGCGAATATCTGAAAATTGATCACACCTGAAGTACTGACGGCCTATCTAATTTCTTGAGACCCTAACATGCCAGAAAAGTACAAATACCCCCCAAATGACCCCTTTTTGGAAAGAAGACATTCCAAGGTATTTAGAAAGATGCATGGTGAGTTTTTTGAAGTTGTCATTTTTTCCCACAATTCTTTGCAAATCAAGTTTTTTTTTTTTTACTTTTTTTTTTTTCACAAAATTGTCATATTAGCAGGTTATTTCTTACACTCCACATATGCATACCACAAATTACACCCCAAAACACATTCTGCTATTACTCCCGAGTACGACGATACCACATGTGTGAGACTTTTACACAGCGTGGCCACATACAGAGGCCCAACATGCAGGGGAGCACCTTCAGGCATTCTGGAGTGCCCAGGCCAATTCTGACATTTCTCTCCTACATGTAAAAATCATCATTTATTAGCTAGAAAATTACATAGAACCCCAAAACATTATATATGTTTTTTTTAGCAAAGACCCTAGAGAATACAATGGCGGTCGTTGCAACTTTTTATCTCACACGGTATTTGCGCAGCAATTTTTTTAACGCTTTTTTTTGGAAAAAAAAACTGTTTTGTGCTTTACAAAAACCAAAACAGTAAATTTAGCCCAATGTTTTTGCATAATGTGAAAGATGAAGTTACGCCGAGTAAATAGATACCCAACATGTCACCTTTCAAAATTGCACGCGCTTGTGGAATGGCGCCAAACTTTGCTACTCAAAAATCCCCATAGGCGACACTTTAAAATTTTTTACTGGTTACATGTTTTGAGTTACAGAGGAGGTCTAGGGCCAAAATTTTTGCGCTCGCTCTACCGATCGCAGTGATACCTTACATGTGTGGTTTGAACACCGTTTTCATATGTGGGCGGGACTTATATATGCGTTCGCTTCTGCATGCAAGCACACAGGGACAGGGGTGCTTTAAAATTTTTTTTTTTTTTTTTATTGTTCATTTTACTTTATTTATTTTTGTTTGATGCTTTTTTACAAAAAAAAAAATTTTGACCACTCTTATTCCTATTACAAGGAATGTAAACATCCCTTGTAATTGGAATATGGCATGACAGGTCCTCTTTACAATGAGATATGGGGTCAATAAGACCCCACATCTCACCTCTAGGCTGGGAAGCCTGAAATAAAAAAAAAAAAACGATCCTGGCTTCGATCGTAGCGGTGAGTCGGTAGAAGCAGTGGAGTGCGGCGTAAGAACGATCAAGCAGTGGAACAGCCGCTATGATCGTTCTTATGGTGTAGGGAATCGCCGGCTGAAAAAGCTGATATCTGAATGATGCCTGTAGCTGCAGGCTTTATTCAGATATCCCCGCACAAAGTCAAGGACGTTGTATGACAGTCGGCGGGCGGGAAGTGGTTAAAACTTATTTTTTTTTTTTTTTTAACACAAAGTTGTCCATTTATACAATATTTCTAACACATAGCATGTACACAAAGCAAAAATGACACCCCAAAATAGATTCTCCTGCTCCTCCTGAGTACGGCGATACCACATGTGTGAGACTTCCACAGCCTGGCCACATACAGAGGCCGAGTACAGCCGAGCGTGGCTCAGCATGGCAGGGTATGGCTGGGTATGGCGGGGTATTGCAGAGTATGGCGGGGTATTGCAGAGTATGGCGGGGTATTGCAGAGTATGGGGGTATTGCAGAGTATGGGGGGTATTGCAGAGTATGGGGGGTATTGCAGAGTACGACGGGGTATTGCAGAGTACTGCAGGGTATTGCAGAGTATTGCGGGGTATTGCGGAGTATTGCGGGGTATTGCAGAGTATTGCGGAGTATTGCGGGGTATTGTAGTGTATTGCGGGGTATTGCAGAGTATTGCGGAGTATTGCGGGGTATTGCAGTGTATTGCGGGGTATTGCAGAGTATTGCGGGGTATTGCAGAGTATTGCGGGGTATTGCAGTGTACTGCGGGGTATTGCAGAGTACTGCGGGGTATTGCAGAGTATTGCGGGGTATTGCAGAGTACTGCAGGGTATTGCAGAGTACTGCGGGGTATTGCAGAGTATTGCGGGGTATTGCAGAGTATTGCAGAGTATTGCGGGGTATTGCAGAGTACTGCGGGGTATTGCAGAGTATTGCGGGGTATTGCAGAGTATTGCGGGGTATTGCAGAGTACTGTGGGGTATTGCAGAGTATTGTGGGGTATTGCAGAGTAATGTGGGGGTATTGCAGAGTAATGTGGGGGTATTGCAGAGTAATGTGGGGGTATTGCAGAGTAATATTGGGGTATTGCAGAGTAAGGTGGGGCATAGCAGAGTATTGCAGAGTAGTGGGGATGGCTGAGCATGGATGGATGGATGGATGGATGTCTCTGTGCAGCGCTGTGGGCACTACACAACCAGCCCACAGCGCTGCAGACATCCATCCATCTCCCTCTCCTCCACAGTGTACCGATCGGTACACAGGAGGGGAGGAGAGGAACCGGCGTCATCAGACGCCGCCGGTCTGTTTACATGTGATCGCGCCGTCATTTGACGGCGCGATCACATGGTAAATGGCCGCGATCATAATGTCGAATCTTTTGAGGACCCGGCGGTCACGGATGTGTTCGGGTGCGCGCCCCAGGGGGCGCGCGAGAGGGGAATTCTGAGAGGACGTCATATGACGTCCTCCCAGAGTTAAGCAACCGCCCTGCAGCCGTCATTCGGCTATGGGCCGGTTGTTAAGTGGTTAAAGGGCGCACTGACTGTAAACAGATGCTGACTGATCTTCAGCTGTTCCTGTACCAGTACCCTGTGTTTTGCTTGTCTTCCTGATATCCGTTGCTGAACCCTTGGCTTCCCCTGACCTTGCTTCTGGACTCTCCCTCATCTTTGATTACTGGTTCCTGATTCCGGCTTCCTATGTGACTCTGCTCCTGCCTGATGATTTGGTACCTTGCTGCCCACCTGCTTCCGAACCCGGCTATTCCTGTGACTTCGCTCTTGTCTCCTGTTTGGCTCCAAGCTGCCTGCCAAGTTGCTGCATCTCCGCTCCTGCGATCTGCTGCGACTTCCTGCATAACCAAAGTCGCATCATCTGCCTCAAGCTTCCAGGGCTACGTCTGCAGGCACTCGTGTTCATCCTTTCCTTTGAGTCCTTCTGTTCCCACTCTCAGCGGGACCCGGGTTGGAGATACAAGGGAGGCCGACCTCGTCACTTCAGACTCCGATAAGGTACGTGACAAACCCTTTCCACAATCTAAGGTTAAACCTCCACTCTTCAAACTTCAAATCTTGGCAGTGTGTCCTTTTTCAGGTTCTTTAGAGTAGACAGTTTATCAGTTACTGGATCAACTTTGGTATATACGTATATTGTAATCATATCCCCTCTTAAAGAGGAAGTAAACCCTGATGGGTTTTACTTCCTCTTTGTCCCCCTGCAAACCCTGCAAAGTAAAAGCATAATGGGCTAGTATGCATCGCATACTAGCCCATTATGTGCCACTTACCTGCAAACAAAGACCGCAGTGTCCCCTCTGGTGGCCGCATCCATCTTCTGCCCTCTTCCTTCCAGGGCCATGGACTCCGGCTCTGTGACCGTCCGGAGCAGCGTGACATCACTCCGACACATGTGCACGGGAGCCATCAGTCACGGCACATATGAGTGGAGAGATGGCACGGCGGTCAGTTTTTTCACAGCACATGTGCCGATTACATCATTGGCGCAGTGTACAGGAAATATCTCCTAAACATCGCACGTTTAGCAGATATTTCCACTACCTATAGGTAAGCCTTATTATAGGCTTAAAACTACAAGATCTCATAAAACTGGGATCTATACACTTCGTCACAGATAATTAAATGAAATTGAATATAAGTAAGCAGCCACTTTCAAAGAACACAGTATATAAAAAAGTACCAAATATGAATGAATATAGAGGTAAACTGTTTTTTTATTCATTCATATTTGATACTTTTTTTATATACTTATTATAGGCTTACCTATAGGTAAAGCTTACATATGTGGGTTTACTGCCACTTTAAGTGCCTCTTCTCTAGAGTGAATAACTGTAATCTATGTAATTGATCTTCAGAGCTGAGATGCTCCATCCACCTAAATCATTTTGTTGCACTTCGCTGAACTCTTTCTGATTCAACAATGTCTTTTCTGAGGATTGGTGACTAGACTTGAGGACACACTAAAATATTTTGTTTCGGAATTTCGTTTTCGTCCGAAAAATACATTTTTTTAGTTACTCCCGAAATTAGTTTTTATTTATTTTGTTTTGTTAAAAAAAATGCATTTGTCTGAAAATCCGATATAATTAAGGTCGAATCTGTCATTGAAGGCTTATGGTGTCTGTCGAATGTTCTAAGAAGATTCGACGGAGCAGCTAAACTGTACGACGCCACAATCCTACATTTCCGGTCGAATGTTCCGCCTACAAGCTATAGTAGAATTCTAATGTTGTATGACACTAGTAATAATTATATTTATTAATTATTATTACTAGTCAACCAACATTAGAATTCTTCTATAACCTATGGGCGGAGCATTTGACCATAAATGTCCGCTCACGGCGACTGCTTCGTCAAATCTTTATGTCGAATCTTTTCTCTCTATTTTGAATAATCTTGGACTAATAGAGCTAGGTTAGACACATTCGACCTTTTTTGCTATATTCTCTATAATGTCGAATCTTTTCTCTCTATGTCGAATAATCTTGAACTAGTATGCCCTGTACACACGGTCGGACTTTGTTCGGACATTCTGACAACAAAATCCTAGGATTTTTTCCGACGGATGTTGGCTCAAACTTGTCTTGCATACACACGGTCACACAAAGTTGTCGGAAAATCTGATCGTTCTAAACGCGGTGACGTAAAACACGTACGTCGGGACTATAAACGGGGCAGTGGCCAATAGCTTTCATCTCTTTTTTTATTCTGAGCATGCGTGGCACTTTGTCCGTCGGATTTGTGTACACACAATCGGAATTTCCGACAACGGATTTTGTCGTCGGAAAATTTTATATCCTGCTCTCAAACTTTGTGTTTCGGAAAATCAGATGGAAAATGTGTGATGGAGCCTACACACGGTCGGAATTTCCGACAACAAGGTCCTATCACACATTTTCCGTCGGAAAATCCGACCGTGTGTACGGGGCATTAGAGTTAGGTTAGGCACATTCAACCTTTTTTGCTATTGTCTCTATAATGTCAAATCTTTTCTCTCTATGTCGAATCTTTTCTCTCTATGTAGAATAATCTTGGACTAATAGAGCTAAGGTTAGGCACATTCGACCACAGGTTCAATGGACACAGATCGCTATTGTCAGCGTCATGTCGAATCTCCTATCTATATCGAACTTTTGTCGCAATGAAAACGAAAATAAAGCATTTGTTTATGTCGGATTTTTTGGTTTTCGGATTCTGCACGTTCGTTATCGTTTGTTAAAACGATAACGAAAATACCAGAAATTCGGACGAAAATGCATTCAGACGAAAACGAATGCACATGTCTATTGGTGACCAATACTGAGCTGCATATTCAAGATAAGGGCAAATCAGTATCTTGTAAAGGAGTAGAATTGTTGATGTATCTATTGAATGTGTGCCCTTTTCGATGCATGAAAGTTTTGCTTTGTTTGCCGTGGCTTGGCATTGCATACTATTGCTACAGTCAGGTCCATAAATATTGGGACATCGACACAATTCTTATCTTTTTTGCTCTATACACCACCACAATGGATTTGAAATGAAACGAACAAGATGCAATTTAACTGCAGACTTTCAGCTTTAATTTGAGGGTATTTACATCCAAATCAGGTGAACGGTGTAGGAATTACAACAGTTTGTATATGTGCCTCCCACTTTTTAAGGGACCAAAAGTAATGGGACAGATTAAGAATCATCCATCAAACTTTCACTTTTTTTATACTTGGTTGCAAATCCTTTGCAGTCAATTACAGCCTGAAGTTGGGAACACAAAGACATCACCAGACGCTGGGTTTTATCACTGGTGATGCTCTGCCAGGCCTCTACTGCAACTCTTGGGGCATTTTCCCTTCAGTTTTGTCTTCAGCAAGTGAAATGCATGCTCATTCGGATTCAGGTCAGGTGATTGACTTGGCCATTGCATAACATTCCACTTCTTTCCCTTAAAAAACTCTTTGGTTGCTTTCGCAGTATTCTTCGGGTCATTGTCCATCTGCACTGTGAAGCGCCGTCCAATGAGTTCTGAAGCATTTAGCTGAATATGAGCAGATAATATTGCCCAAAACACTTCAGAATTCATCCTGCTGCTTTTGTCAGCAGTCACATCATCAATAAATACAAGAGAACCAGTTCCATTGGCAGCCATACATGCCCACACCATGACACTACCACCACCATGCTTCACTGATGAGGTGGTATGCTTTGGATCATGAGCAGTTCCTTTCTTTCTCCATACTTTTCTCTTCCCATCACTCTGGTACAAGTTGATCTTGGTCTCATCTGTCCATAGGATGTTGTTCCAGAACTGTGAAGGCTTTTTTAGATGTTGTTTGTCAAACTCTAATCTGGCCTTCCTGTTTTTGAGGCTCACCAATGGTTTACATCTTGTGGTGAACCCTCTGTATCCACTCTGGTGACGTCTTCTCTTGATTGTTGACTTTGACACACATACATCTACCTCCTGGAGAGTGTTCTTGATTTGGCCAACTGTTGTGAAGGGTGTTTTCTTCACCAGGGAAAGAATTCTTTGGTCATACACCACAGTTGTTTTCTGTGGTCTTCCGGTTCTTTTGGTGTTGCTGAGCTCACCGGTGCGTTCTCTCTTTTTAAGGACGTTCCAAACTGTTGATTTGGCCACACCTAATGTTTTTGCTATCTCTCTGATGGGTTTGTTTTGTTTTTTCAGCCTAATGATGGCTTGCTTCACTGATAGTGACAGCTCTTTGGATCTCATATTGAGAGTTGACAATAACAGATTCCAAATGCAAATAGCACACTTGAAATGAACTCTGGACCTTTTATCTGCTCTATGTAAATTGGATAATGAGGGAATAACACACACCTGGCCATGGAACAGCTGAGCAGCCAATTGTCCCATTACTTTTGGTCCCTTAAAAAGTGGGAGGCACATATACAAACTGTTGTAATTCCTACATCGTTCACCTGATTAGGATGTAAATACCCTCAAATTAAAGCTGAAAGTCTGCAGTTAAAACACATCTTGTTTGTTTCATTTCAAATCCATTGTGGTGGTGTATAGAGCCAAAAGGATTAGAATTGTGTCGATGTCCCAATATTTATGGACCTGACTGTATGTCTGCAATCTACAAGTACCCTCAGATAATTTTCCATTATTCATTCTCCCAGGGGAGCCCCTCCTAATGTGTAATTTGCATGTGTTTTTTTGGCACCCAAGTGCATAACGATACAATACTCAATATTGAACCTCATTCCCTGGCATAATTTGGTATCATCAGCAAACAATGAATTTGAACTCTTGATTCCAACCTCTATATCATTAATAAACATTTTTGTTACTCAAGCCATGACTGCTGTCTAAAGAAAATGAACTGTAATGCCTCGTACACACTATCAAACTTTTCGACAACAAAACCATGGATTTTTGTTCGAAGGTTGTTGGCTCCAACTTGTCTTGCATACACACGGTTATACAAATGTTGGCCAACAATTAAGAACGTGGGAATGTGGTGACGTTCAAGATGAACGACGAGCCGATAAAAAGGAAGTTCAATAGCCAGTGCGCCACCCTTTGGGCTCCTTCTGCTTGATTCCGAGCATGCGTGAACTTTTGTGCGACGGACTTGTGTACACATGATCGGAAAGTTCGACAACAAATTTTTGTTGGCAGAAAATTTGAGAACCTGCTAGCCAACATTTGTTGGCAGAAAGTCTGACAAAAAATGTTTGATGAAGCATACACACGGTCAGACTTTGTACAACTTTTACTTTGATGTACCTGGAATGCTGGAACCCGGTGATCAACTCTGACCTTCCCCAAACACAGCTCTGTGAGTGTAAACAACACAGAGCTGTGTTCAGTGGCATGGGATCTAGTTGTTTTTTCATTCCTTGCTAAGCAGGGAATGAAAACAACTAGATCCCCAGTAAAAGTAGCACACAGTACGCAACTAAAAACACTTATTTAACCTCTTGATTGCCCTAGATGTTATCCCCTTCCTGCCCAGTGTCATTAGTACAGTGAAGGTGCATATTATTAGCACTGCTTGCTGTAATAATGGCACTGATGATGTCAGTGGCAGGTAATTAGTTTACCCTAGCATCAGTAAGTGTCAGATTGTCCGCTGCACTATCGCAGTCCCGTTGCTGATCACTACCATTAGTAGTATAAAAAAAAAATCTATTATGTATGCCATAGTTTGTAGATACTATAACTTTCACTCAAAACAATCAATATACACTTATTGGGATTTATTTATACCAAAGACATGTAGCAGAATACATTTTGGCCAAAATGTATTAAGAGATTTGATTTTTTTTGTTTTATAGTAGAACATTTAAAATATTGTTTTATTTTTCAAAATTGTCTTTTTTTCATTTATATAATAAAAAAAAAAAATAAAAAACAGAGGTAATCAAATACCACCAAAAGAAATCTCTCTTTGTGTGAAAAAAAAATATATAAATTTTGTTTGGATACAGCATTGCATGACCGCGCAATGGTCTGTTTTCAATAGTGCAGTGCCGAATAACAAAAAATGGCCTGGTCACGAAGGGGGTAAAAACTTCTGAAGTGGTTAGAGTAATATTCTGTATGTAAACAATATGACAGCAAAGTCTCCAAAGATGTATGCATCCTTTATTAAAAAAAAAATACATCTTTCAGTCAAACTTCCAATTTACATAGTCTGCTATGCACACCCATAAAACAAAACTTGCATATAAAGCCACAAACTAAAACACCAGCCAAGTCCTAATAATTATGCTTACTATGTTATTTGATGTTTACTATGCTTCGGCTTCACAGACTACACCTAAAGTTGCCTCCAAGTGACTACATGCTGCTACTACACTTAACAGAAATAATATAATATGTATGAGTGTACTTAATAGTTGAATTATTTATAATAATATATAATCATTATCACCTATCATTATCATTACATTGTTCTTACTCTCATTATTTAATTCCAAAAAGTCACATTTTTTAAAATTGTTTTTTAGTTTTGAATAGAGAAGAGAGAGGGTGAAATCTCTCAGTTTATTTTTTTGCTGTCTGTATCCTACTGGAGAGATTTCCTTTCACTTCTTGTTCCACAAATGCAGCAAGAAGTAAAAGAAAATCTTTAAAAAAGGAAGAGGATATCTTCTCTTAGACAGTTGTCACTGGAATACCCGCACCCCTTGAAAGAAATACTCTTCACCTATTATTTGAGTGACAATTTCGGTAACATTTTGAATTTCCCATGCATTTCTTGTAATTCCACTGGGCAAATCTAAGGGCCAAGATCTGGGAACGTAACAAAACTCATACTTGCTTTAGGGGGTTTCAGGCCCAGTTGCGTTTACACTCAGCACATCAGCTGGTGATGCCACTAAAAGTAAGAACTGGGTGCATCTTAGCAATGCCCTAACAAAAACACAGGACAGGGGTATGCCATCTCTGGGAATTTTTTATTCAGGCTTCGTAAGGTATGTAAATGGCCTACACCTATAGCAAGGGCATTATTCAAGCTATTTAAGCTTCACAGTTTGTTTTTATGTATAGCTGCCCCGTACCTGTATAGGCAGGGCTGCTGCAAGGATTTTTGACACTTTTTTTGCCCTGCCCATGTATACCTCACCTTTTTAATGAAGTGCCCATTAAATGCAGCCTCACCAGCGCCCATCAATGCAGCCTACCAGCGCCCATCAAATGCAGCCTACCAGCGCCCATCAAATTCAGCCTCACCAGCGCCCATCAAATACAGCCTCACCAGCACCCATCAATGCAGCCTACCAGCGCCCATCAATGCATCCTCACCAGCGCCCATCAATGCAGCCTACCAGTGCCCATCAATGCAGCCTCATCAGCGCCCATCAGTGCAGCCTACCAGTGCCCATCAATGCAGCCTCACCAGCGCTCATCAAATGCAGCCTACCAGTGCCCATCAATGAATGTTTGCTTGCTTCCATTAATTCGGGAGTCAGGACACAGACACAGTCCTCCACTGCCGCTGCACCTCTGACACTATGTGCGAACAGAGCGGCGTCTGCCTGCTGATGCTGAGACTTAGTTGCTTGCTGCAGAGAGAAGAGTGGCCAGGCACCCTAGGCAGCAGTGCGCCCTAGGCGGCTGCCTGCTTTGCCTACTGGTAGTACCAGCCCTGTGTATAGGCAGTATTATTATATAAGCAAACTATCCCGTTAAGGTGGGATTTAGGCCCATTTATGGTGGAATTACATACAACACACTATTCTGCTATCTTAGTCTTGCCTTTCCATATAGACTGTAACCATTTGCTGCAAGCAGCAAAATTGGATTTCAGGAAACCAGAAAAAAATGTGACACTGAAATTGTGATCTATTCAGCAACAAAGATGTAATAAGGGGATAGAACTTAAACATTTACAGATAATTTAGGTTCTCATTTTAGTTGTTAAAAGAACAGCAAAAAAATCATAAACCACCTTATTCAGAAAGATGATTTTAATGCGGTCCTAATTGTAAATGGTTTAAAATGCCAGGACATGGTGGGTTTCCATTCTATCTAGTGTGCCTTGCCACTAACAGTAGAAGCCCTTGCTCTATCAGTCTCTTCATAGGAGTCATGTTTGCTAAGAGAATTTGGTATTCAGAAAGGACAAAAAATTATTTTCTGAAGACTGGCACTTGCAAATTTAAATCCTGTATTCTCTGGTTTGTATTTTTTTTAAAGGGCGCATAAACTAAAGGGTAACTTCACTTTAAAAGAAATATATAAAAATGTATACGGCATATAGAATTGCCACGCAATGCTTTTTTTTTATAAACTACAAGGAACAATTAAATAATTAAAAAACAATTAACACCCGCATCCATGTAAAGTGAATGATTAATACCTGCCCCAGACTTCATGGCATCATGGGATTGGAAACCTCCCATCATTTTCTTGGAAAACCATCATCTTTTATAGTTATTGGTTTAAGATAACTGAGCGCCCAATGTGGTGCTAAAAAATAGTGCCGTATGTTCCTAACACTTGGAATTTTATTGGGTGAGCAGGTAAACATTACAGAAAAAGTCTATTTGAAGGTGTCTAATTATTACTGTCCTTATAATTTAGTGTTAATAAAAATTCATAAGGTAATAAAAATCTTCACCAGAACACTGTGGTATAGTGACAGTCTTGTTCTTCTCCGGATTTAAACCACCAGGCATCACATGCCCATATTTCAAGACCTTCAGCGTCCCGTTCTCAAGGCAGAGGTCTAGAAATGTCAGCTTGTAATCCCATTTGCTCTATGTGATGAAAACACAAAGACTGTCACTATACTACAATACTGGTAAGGATCAACCACCTCCTGCCTGCCATATATTAAAATGATGGATGCAAGGTGGCTCTCTTGTCCTGGGAGTCATCCCTCTGTCCCAGGAGTCAGTAGTTAATGATGGCTTGGTGGGGTTTCTGAATCCAGACTGCCCACAGTTCTTGGATACGTGTCCATAGCAGCCACACCACCAGCAATTTTGGTCCCATTTGGGGTCCCTGCTCAGTGAGTTCTCGCCCCTATGGGGATCGGGTGAGTACTTTTTGGAGAAGGCTACTTCCTGTTTCAGCTACATCCTGAGCTAGTATTGTCAGTAGGGCTTGCATGGCTGAAGGGGTGAAGGTGCCAAGGCTTACTCTTTAAAGTATGCAGGTTCAACTGCCACCGTTGCAGTCGTCTTACTGTTCCTACACAACCGCATCCACCACCGCATTATGGAAGAAGGTGGCTGGCTGCACCTTAACTTTCTCTTGCAGGGCTTTCCGGACTGGGCCAGCCTTCAGGCCAGCCATTAACTATAGTCCCTTAAAATGTGGCCTGAGTCAGTGATGTCAGCACAGCCACGCACATCCCTCTTCAGGCGCCTCCAGAGGTTCTGCATTGCTACCTCATAATTGGTGGGGTTGTCATCCCCCTGCTGTTTCCTTAAGAAGAACCTTCACACCTCTGGAAGTGTTGTCTTTTCCTCAAACAGGCCCTCTAATAGGGATGAGCTTCGTGTTCAAGTCGAACCCATGTTCGACTCGAACATCGTCTGTTCGCCCGTTTGCCGAATTGCGAACGATATGGGCCGTTCGCGCCAAATTTGTGTGGCGCGTCATGGCCCATAATTCAATGCGGCATTGTAGTGCATTGCTGGCTGATGATTGGCCAAGCATGCACTATGACCCGCATGCTTGGCCAATCACAGCGTCGTCAGTAGAAAGAGCTGTTATTAGCCAAAGCCAGGGTGGCTTTGGCCAATTATGGCTCAGGGGGTTTAGAACACGCCCGACACTATATAAGGCTGCCTGCACGGCGGCCCTGTGTAGTGTGTTCCGGCGTGCTGAGAGATAGAGAGAGAGAGAGACAGCGTCATTTCATTTGAGTTAGCTAGAGTAGGCAGGACAGTCAGACAGTTAGCTGCACTTACAGTGTATTGTGTATATATATGCATCCCAGGTGTTGTATATATATATATATATATATATATATATATATGTACACTGTATTCAGTTTAGCTAGATCCGTTCCTGTTATCTTCCTACTGACAGGCAGGCTTGTCTTGTTACAGTATTTATAGCTACCTGAAGAAAATTGCTGGTGTTCTTTTAATTCTATTAGTACCACAGTCAGGCAGCTAGACTATTTACAGTTAGTGTAGTGCGTCCTCCTCACAGTGTTCAGCTAAAGCTACAAGTTAGTTTAGTGCGACCTCTGCACAGTGTGCAGCTAAAGCTACAAGTTAGTGTAGTGCCTCCTCTGAACAGTGTTCATCTAAAGCTACAAGTTAGTGTAGTGCATCCTTTGAACAGTGTTCAGCTAAAACTACAAGTAAGTGTAGTGCGACCTCTGCAGTGTTCAGCTAAAGCTACAAGTTAGTTTAGTGCGACCTCTGCACAGTGTTCAGCTAAAGCTACAAGTTAGTGTAGTGCGTCCTCTGAACTGTGTTCATCTAAAGTTACAAGTTAGTGTAGTGCGTCCTCTGAACAGTGTTCGGCTAAAACTACAAGTTAGTAAGTTAGTGTAGTGTGTCCTCTGAACAGTGTTCATCTAAAGCTACACGTTAGTGTAGTGCGTCCTCCTCACAGTGTTCAGCTAAAACTACAAGTTAGTGTAGTGTGACCTCTGTACAGTGTTCAGCTAAAGCTACAAGTTAGTTTAGTGCGACCTCTGCACAATGTTCAGCTAAAGCTACAAGTTAGTGTAGTGCGTCCTCTGAACAGTGTTCATCTAAAGCTACAAGTTAGTGTAGTGCATCCTCTGAACAGTGTTCAGCTAAAACTACAAGTTAGTGTAGTGCGACCTCTGCACAGTGTTCAGCTAAAGCTACAAGTTAGTTTAGTGCGACCTCTGCACAGTGTTCAGCTAAAGCTACAAGTTAGTGTAGTGCGTCCTCCTCACAGTGTTCATCTAAAGCTACAAGTTAGTGCAGTGCGACCTCTGCACAGTGTTCAGCTAAAGCTACAAGTTAGTGTAGTGCGTCCTCCTCACAGTGTTCATCTAAAGCTAAAAGTTAGTGTAGTGCGTCCTCCTCACAGTGTTCAGCTAAAGCTACAAGTTAGTGTAGTGCAACCTGCTCACAGTGTTCAGCTAAAGCTACAAGTTAGTGTAGTGCATCCTCCTCAGTGTTTAGCTAAAACTACAAGTTAGTGTAGTGCGACCTCTGTACAGTGTTCAGCTAAAGCTACAAGTTAGTGTAGTGCGTCCTCCTCACAGTGTTCAGCTAAAACTACAAGTTAGTGTAGTGCATCCTCTAAACAGTGTTCATCTAAAGATACAAGTTAGCGTAGTGCGTCCTCCTCACAGTGTTCAGCTAAAGCTATAAGTTAGTGTAGTGCTTTCTCTGAACAGTGTTCATCTAAAGCTACAAGTTAGTGTAGTGCGTCCTCCTCACAGTGTTCAGCTAAAGCTACAAGTTAGTGTAGTGCATCCTCTGAACAGTGTTCAGCTAAAATTACAAGTTAGTGTAGTGTGACCTCTGCACAGTGTTCAGCTAAAGCTACAAGTTAGTTTAGTGCGACCTCTGCACAGTGTTCAGCTAAAGCTACAAGTTAATTTAGTGAGACCTCTGCACAGTGTTCAGCTAAAGCTACAAGTTAGTGTAGTGCGTCCTCTGAACAGTGTTCATCTAAAGCTACAAGTTAGTGTAGTGCATCCTCTGAAAAGTGTTCAGCTAAAACTACAAGTTAGTGTAGTGCGACCTCTGCACAGTGTTCAGCTAAAGCTACAAGTTAGTTTAGTGCGACCTCTGCACAGTGTTCAGCTACAGCTACAAGTTAGTGTAGTGCGTCCTCCTCACAGTGTTCATCTAAAGCTACAAGTTAGTGTAGTGCAACCTCCTCACAGTGTTCAGCTAAAATTACAAGTTAGTGTAGTGTGACCTCTGCACAGTGTTCAGCTAAAGCTACAAGTTAGTTTAGTGTGACCTCTGCACTGTGTTCAGCTAAAGCTACAAGTTAATTTAGTGAGACCTCTGCACAGTGTTCAGCTAAAGCTACAAGTTAGTGTAGTGCGTCCTCTGAACAGTGTTCATCTAAAGCTACAAGTTAGTGTAGTGCATCCTCTGAAAAGTGTTCAGCTAAAACTACAAGTTAGTGTAGTGCGACCTCTGCACAGTGTTCAGCTAAAGCTACAAGTTAGTTTAGTGCGACCTCTGCACAGTGTTCAGCTACAGCTACAAGTTAGTGTAGTGCGTCCTCCTCACAGTGTTCATCTAAAGCTACAAGATAGAGCAGTGCGACCTCTGCACAGTGTTCAGCTAAAGCTACAAGTTAGTGTAGTGCGTCCTCCTCACAGTGTTCATCTAAAGCTACAAGTTAGTGTAGTGCGTCCTCCTCACAGTGTTCAGCTAAAGCTACAAGTTAGTGTAGTGCAACCTCCTCACAATGTTCAGCTAAAGCTACAAGTTAGTGTAGTGCGTCCTCCTCAGTGTTTAGCTAAAACTACAAGTTAGAGTAGTGCGACCTCTGCACAGTGTTCAGCTAAAGCTACAAGTTAGTGTAGTGCGTCCTCCTCACAGTGTTCAGCTAAAACTACAAGTTAGTATAGTGCATCCTCTAAACAGTGTTCATCTAAAGATACAAGTTAGCGTAGTGCGTCCTCCTCACAGTGTTCAGCTAAAGCTATAAGTTAGTGTAGTGCTTCCTCTGAACAGTGTTCATCTAAAGCTACAACTTAGTGTAGTGCGTCCTCCTCACAGTGTTCAGCTAAAGCTACAAGTTAGTGTAGTGCATCCTCTGAACAGTGTTCAGCTAAAATTACAAGTTAGTGTAGTGCGACCTCTGCACAGTGTTCAGCTAAAGCTACAAGTTAGTTTAGTGCGACCTCTGCACAGTGTTCAGCTAAAGCTACAAGTTAATTTAGTGAGACCTCTACACAGTGTTCAGCTAAAGCTCAAAGTTAGTGTAGTGCGTCCTCCTCACAGTGTTCACCTAAAGCTACAAGTTAGTGTAGTGCGACCTCTGCACAGTGTTCAGCTAAAGCTACAAGTTAGTGTAATGCGTCCTCTGAACAGTGTTCATCTAAAGCTACAAGTTAGTGTAGTGCCTCCTCCTCACAGTGTTCAGCTAAAGCTACAAGTTAGTGTAGTGCGTCCTCTGAACAGTGTTCATCTAAAGCTACAAGTTAGTGTAGTGCGTCCTCCTCAGTGTTTAGCTAAAACTACAAGTTAGTGCAGTGCGACCTCTGCATAGTGTTCAGCTAAAGCTACAAGTTAGTGTAGTGCGTCCTCCTCACAGTGTTCAGCTAAAACTACAAGTTAGTGTAGTGCTTCCTCTGAACAGTGTTCATCTAAAGCTACAAGTTAGTGTAGTGCGTCCTCCTCAGTGTTTAGCTAAAACTACATGTTAGTGTAGTGAGACCTCTGCACAGTGTTCAGCTAAAACTACAAGTCAGTGTAGTGCGTCCTCTGAACAGTGTTCATCTAAAGCTACAAGTTAGTGTAGTGCATCCTCTGAACAATGTTCAGCTAAAACTACAAGTTAGTGTAGTGCTTCCTCCTCACAGTGTTCAGCTAAAACTACAAGTTAGTGTAGTGCATCCTCTGAACAGTGTTCATCTAAAGCTACAAGTTAGTGTAGTGCGTCCTCCTGACAGTGTTAAGCTTAAGCTACAAGTTAGTGTGGTGCATCCTCTGAACAGTGTTCATCTAAAGCTACAAGTTAGTGTAGTGCGTCCTCCTCACAGTGTTCAGCTGAAGCTACAAGTTAGTGTAGTGCGTCCTCTGAACAGTGTTCAGCTAAAACTAGAAGTTAGTGTAGTGCATCCTCTGAACATGTTCAGCTAAAACTACAAGTTAGTGTAGTGCGACCTCTGCACAGTGTTCAGCTAAAGCTACAAGATAGTGTAGTGCATCCTCTGAACAGTGTTCATCCAAAGTTACAAGTTAGTGTAGTGCGTCCTCTGAACAGTGTTCAGCTAAAACTACAAGTTAGTGCAGTGCGTCCTCTGAACAGTGTTCATCTAAAGCTACAAGTTAGTGTAGTGCGTACTCTTCACAGTGTTCAGCTAAAACTACAAGTTAGTGTAGTACGACCTCTGCACAGTGTTCAGCTAAAGCTACAAGTTAGTTTAGTGCGACCTCTGCACAGTGTTCAGCTAAAGCTACAAGTTAGTTTAGTGCGACCTCTGCACAGTGTTCAGCTAAAGCTACAAGTTAGTGTAGTGCGACCTCTGCACAGTGTTCAGCTAAAGCTACAAGTTAGTGTAGTGCGTCCTCTGAACAGTGTTCATCTAAAGCTACAAGTTAGTGTAGTGCATCCTCCTCACAGTGTTCAGCTAAAGCTACAAGTTAGTTTAGTGCATCCTCCTCACTGTGTTCAGCTAAAGCTACAAGTTAGTGTAGTGCGTCCTCTGAACAGTGTTCATCTAAAGCTACAAGTTAAAGTAGTGCGTCCTCCTCAGTGTTTAGCTAAAACTGCAAGTTAGTGTAGTGCGACCTCTGCACAGTGTTCAGCTAAAGCTACAAGTTAGTGTAGTGCGTCCTCCTCACAGTGTTCAGCTAAAAGTACAAGTTAGTGTAGTGCTTCCTCTGAACAGTGTTCATCTAAAGCTACAACTTAGTGTAGTGCTTCCTCCTCACAGTGTTCAGCTAAAGCTGCAAGTTAGTGTAGTGCATCCTCTGAACAGTGTTCAGCTAAAAATACAAGTTAGTGTAGTGAGCCCTCTGCACAGTGTTCAGCTAAAGCTACAAGTTAGTTTAGTGAGACCTCTGCACAGTGTTCAGCTAAAGCTACAAATTAGTGTAGTGCGTCCTCCTCACAGTGTTCATCTAAGCTACAAGTTAGTGTAGTGCGACCTCTGCACAGTGTTCAGCTAAAGCTACAAGTTAGTGTAGTTCGTCCTCTGAATAGTGTTCATCTAAAGCTACAAGTTAGTGTAGTGTGTCCTCCTCACAGTGTTCATCTAAAGCTACAAGTTAGTGTAGTGCGTCCTCTGAACAGTGTTCATCTAAAGCTACTAGTTAGTGTAGTGCGTCCTTCTCAGTGTTTAGCTAAAACTACAAGTTAGTGTAGTGCGACCGCTGCACAGTGTTCAGCTAATGCTACAAGTTAGTGTAGTGCGTCCTCACAGTGTTCAGCTAAAACTACAAGTTAGTGTAGTGCTTCCTCTGAACAGTGTTCATCGAAAGCTACAATTTAGTGTAGTGCGTCCTCCTCACAGTGTTCAGCTAAAGCTACAAGTTAGTGCAGTGCGTCCTCTGAACAGTGTTCATCTAAAGCTACAAGTTAGTGTAGTGCGACCTCTGCACAGTGTTCAGCTAAAGCTACAAGTTAGTGTAGTAGGTCCTCACAGTGTTCAGCTAAAACTACAAGTCAGTGTAGTGCATCCTCTGAACAGTGTTCATCTAAAACTACAAGTTAGTGTAGTGCGTCCTCTGAACAATGTTCAGCTAAAACTACAAGTTAGTGTAGTGCGTCCTCCTCACAGTGTTCAGCTAAAACTACAAGTTAGTGTAGTGCACCCTCTGAACAGTGTACATCTAAAGCTACAAGTTAGTGTAGTGCATCCTCTGAACAGTGTTCAGCTAAAGCTTCAAGTTAGTGTAGTGCGTCCTCTGAACAGTGTTCATCTAAAGCTACAATTTAGTGTAGTGCGTCCTCCTCACAGTGTTCAGCTAAAACTACAAGTTAGTGTAGTGCGACCTCTGCACAGTGTTCAGCTAAAGCTCCAAGTTAGTTTAGTGCGACCTCTGCTCAGTGTTCAGCTAAAGCTACAAGTTAGTGTAGTGCTTCCTCTGAACAGTGTTCATCTAAAGCTACAAGTTAGTGTAGTGCATCCTCTGAACAGTGTTCAGCTAAAACTAAAAATTAGTGTAGTGCGACCTCTGCACAGTGTTCAGTTAAAGCTACAACTTAGTTTAGTGCAACCTCTGAACAGTGTTCATCTAAAGCTACAAGTTAGTGTAGTGCATCCTCCTCACAGTGTTCAGCTAAAGCTACAAGTTAGTATAGTGCGACCTCTGAACAGTGTACATCTAAAGCTATAAGTTAGTGTAGTGCTTCCTCTGAACAGTGTTCATCTAAAGCTACAACTTAGTTTAGTGCGACCTCTGCACAGTGTTCATCTAAAGCTACAAGTTAGTGTAGTGCGACCTCTGAACAGTGTACATCTAAAGCTACAAGTTAGTGTAGTGCATCCTCCTCACAGTGTTCAGCTAAAGCTACAAGTTAGTATAGTGCGACCTCTGAACAGTGTACATCTAAAGCTACAAGTTAGTGTAGTGCATCCTCTGAACAGTGTTCAGCTAAAGCTACAAGTTAGTGTAGTGCGTCCTCTGAACAGTGTTATTCTAAAGCTACAATTTAGTGTAGTGCGTCCTCCTCACAGTGTTCAGCTAAAACTACAAGTTAGTGTAGTGCGACCTCTGCACAGTGTTCAGCTAAAGCTTCAAGTTAGTTTAGTGCGACCTCTGCTCAGTGTTCAGCTAAAGCTACAAGTTAGTGTAGTGCGTCCTCTGAACAGTGTTCATCTAAAGCTACAAGTTAGTGTAGTGCATCCTCTGAACAGTGTTCAGCTAAAACTAAAAGTTAGTGTAGTGCGACCTCTGCACAGTGTTCAGTTAAAGCTACAAGTTAGTTTAGTGCAACCTCTGAACAGTGTTCAGCTAAAGCTACAAGTTAGTTTAGTGCGACCTCTGCACAGTGTTCATCTAAAGCTACAAGTTAGTGTAGTGCGACCTCTGCACAGTGTTCATCTACAGCTACAAGTTAGTGTAGTGCGTCCTCATAGTGTTCAGCTAAAGCTACAAGTTAGAGTAGTGCGTCCTCCTCAGTGTTTAGCTATAACTACAAGTTAGTATAGTGCGACCTCTGCACAGTGTTCAGCTAAAGCTACAAGTTAGTGTAGTGCGTCCTCCTCACAGTGTTCAGCTAAAACTACAAGTTACTGTAGTGCTTCCTCTGAACAGTGTTCATCTAAAGCTACAACTTAGTGTAGTGCGTCCTCCTCACAGTGTTCAGCTAAAGCTACAAGTTAGTGTAGTGCATCCTCTGAACAGTGTTCAGCTAAAAATACAAGTTAGTGTAGTGCGACCTCTGCACAGCATTCTGCTAGAGCTACAAGTTAGTGTAGTGCGTCCTCCTCACAGTGTTCATCTAAAACTACAAGTCAGTGTAGTGCGTCCTCTGAACAGTGTTCATCTAAAGCTACAAGTTAGTGTAGTGCGTCCTCTGAACAGTGTTCAGCTAAAACTACAAGATAGTGTAGTGCGACCTCTGCACAGTGTTCAGCTAAAGCTACAAGTTAGTTTCGTGCAACCTCTGCACAGTGTTCAGCTAAAGCTACAAGTCAGTGTAGTGAGTCCTCTGAACAGTGTTTATCTAAAGCTACAAGTTAGTGTAGTGTGTCCTCTGAACAGTGTTCAGCTAAAACTACAAGTTAGTGTAGTGCGTCCTCTTCGCAGTGTTCAGCTAAAACTACAAGTTAGTGTAGTGCGTCCTCTGAACAGTGTTCATCTAAAGCTACAAGTTAGTGTAGTGCGTCCTCTGAACAGTGTTCAGCTAAAACTACAAGTTAGTGTAGTGCGACCTCTGCACAGTGTTCAGCTAAAGCTACAAGTTAGTTTAGTGCGACCTCTGCACAGTGTTCAGCTAAAGCTACAAGTTAGTGTAGTGCGTCCTCCTCATAGTGTTCAGCTAAAGCTACAAGTTAGTGTAGTGCATCCTCCTCAGTGTTTAGCTAAAACTACAAGTTAGTATAGTGCGACCTCTGCACAGTGTTAAGCTAAAGCTACAAGTTAGTGTAGTGCATCCTCCTCACAGTGTTCAGCTAAAACTACAAGTTAGTTTAGTGCGACCTCTGCACAGTGTTCAGCTAAAGCTACAAGTCAGTGTAGTGCGTCCTCTGAACAGTGTTTATCTAAAGCTACAAGTTAGTGTAGTGTGTCCTCCTCACAATGTTCAGCTAAAACTACAAGTTAGTGTAATGCGTCCTCCTCACAGTGTTCAGCTAAAACTACAAGTTAGTGTAGTGCGTCCTCTGAGCAGTGTTCATCTAAAAGCTACAAGTTAGTGTAGTGCGTCCTCTGAACAGAGTTCAGCTAAAACTACAAGTTATTGTAGTGCGACCTCTGCACAGTGTTCAGCTAAAGCTACAAGTTAGTTTAGTGCGACCTCTGCACAGTGTTCAGCTAAAGCTACAAGTCAGTGTAGTGCATCCTCTGAACAGTGTTCATCTAAAGCTACAAGTTAGTGTAGTGTGTCCTCCTCACAGTGTTCAGCTAAAACTACAAGTTAGTGTAGTGCGTCCTCCTCACAGTGTTCAGCTAAAACTACAAGTTAGTGTAGTGCGTCCTCTGAACAGTGTTCATCTAAAGCTACAAGTTAGTGTAGCGCGTCCTCCTTGCAGTGTTCAGCTAAAGCAACGAGTTAGTGTAGTGCGTCCTCTGAACAGTGTTCATCTAAAGCTACAAGGTAGTGTAGTGCGTCCTCCTCACAGTGTTCAGATAAAGCTACAAGTTAGTGTAGTGCATCCTCCTCACAGTGTTCATCTAAAGCTACAAGTTAGTGTAGTGCGTCCTCCTCACAGTGTTTAGCTAAAACTACAAGTTAGTGTAGTGCGTCCTCTGAACAGTGTTCATCTAAAGCTACAAGTTAGTGTAGTGCGTCCTCCTCGCAGTGTTCAGCTAAAGCTACAAGTTAGTGTAGTGCGTCCTCTGAACAGTGTTCATCTAAAGCTACAAGGTAGTGTAGTGCATCCTCCTCACAGTGTTCAGCTAAAGCTACAAGTTAGTGTAGTGTGCCCTCTGAACAGTGTTCATCTAAAGCTACAAGTTAGTGTAGTGTGTACTCTGAACTGTGTTCAGCTAAAACTACAAGTTAGTGTAGTGCGTCCTCTGAACAGTGTTCATCTAAAGCTACAAGTTAGTATAGTGCGACCTCTGAACAGTGTACATCTAAAGCTACAAGTTAGTGTAGTGCATCCTCTGAACAGTGTTCAGCTAAAGCTACAAGTTAGTGTAGTGCGTCCTCTGAGCAGTGTTATTCTAAAGCTACAATTTAGTGTAGTGCGTCTTCCTCACAGTGTTCAGCTAAAACTACAAGTTAGTGTAGTGCGACCTCTGCACAGTGTTCAGCTAAAGCTTCAAGTTAGTTTAGTGCGACCTCTGCTCAGTGTTCAGCTAAAGCTACAAGTTAGTGTAGTGCATCCTCTGAACAGTGTTCATCTAAAGCTACAAGTTAGTGTAGTGCATCCTCTGAACAGTGTTCAGCTAAAACTAAAAGTTAGTGTAGTGCGACCTCTGCACAGTGTTCAGTTAAAGCTACAAGTTAGTTTAGTGCAACCTCTGAACAGTGTTCAGCTAAAGCTACAAGTTAGTTTAGTGTGACCTCTGCACAGTGTTCATCTAAAGCTACAAGTTAGTGTAGTGCAACCTCTGCACAGTGTTCATCTACAGCTACAAGTTAGTGTAGTGCGTCCTCATAGTGTTCAGCTAAAGCTACAAGTTAGAGTAGTGCGTCTTCCTCAGTGTTTAGCTATAACTACAAGTTAGTATAGTGCGACCTCTGCACAGTGTTCAGCTAAAGCTACAAGTTAGTGTAGTGCGTCCTCCTCACAGTGTTCAGCTAAAACTACAAGTTAGTGTAGTGCTTCCTCTGCACAGTGTTCAGCTAAAGCTACAAATTAGTGTAGTGCGTCCTCCTCACAGTGTTCATCTAAGCTACAAGTTAGTGTAGTGCGACCTCTGCACAGTGTTCAGCTAAAGCTACAAGTTAGTGTAGTTCGTCCTCTGAATAGTGTTCATCTAAAGCTACAAGTTAGTGTAGTGTGTCCTCCTCACAGTGTTCATCTAAAGCTACAAGTTAGTGTAGTGCGTCCTCTGAACAGTGTTCATCTAAAGCTACTAGTTAGTGTAGTGCGTCCTTCTCAGTGTTTAGCTAAAACTACAAGTTAGTGTAGTGCGACCGCTGCACAGTGTTCAGCTAATGCTACAAGTTAGTGTAGTGCGTCCTCACAGTGTTCAGCTAAAACTACAAGTTAGTGTAGTGCTTCCTCTGAACAGTGTTCATCGAAAGCTACAATTTAGTGTAGTGCGTCCTCCTCACAGTGTTCAGCTAAAGCTACAAGTTAGTGCAGTGCGTCCTCTGAACAGTGTTCATCTAAAGCTACAAGTTAGTGTAGTGCGACCTCTGCACAGTGTTCAGCTAAAGCTACAAGTTAGTGTAGTAGGTCCTCACAGTGTTCAGCTAAAACTACAAGTCAGTGTAGTGCATCCTCTGAACAGTGTTCATCTAAAACTACAAGTTAGTGTAGTGCGTCCTCTGAACAATGTTCAGCTAAAACTACAAGTTAGTGTAGTGCGTCCTCCTCACAGTGTTCAGCTAAAACTACAAGTTAGTGTAGTGCACCCTCTGAACAGTGTACATCTAAAGCTACAAGTTAGTGTAGTGCATCCTCTGAACAGTGTTCAGCTAAAGCTTCAAGTTAGTGTAGTGCGTCCTCTGAACAGTGTTCATCTAAAGCTACAATTTAGTGTAGTGCGTCCTCCTCACAGTGTTCAGCTAAAACTACAAGTTAGTGTAGTGCGACCTCTGCACAGTGTTCAGCTAAAGCTCCAAGTTAGTTTAGTGCGACCTCTGCTCAGTGTTCAGCTAAAGCTACAAGTTAGTGTAGTGCTTCCTCTGAACAGTGTTCATCTAAAGCTACAAGTTAGTGTAGTGCATCCTCTGAACAGTGTTCAGCTAAAACTAAAAATTAGTGTAGTGCGACCTC
Organism: Aquarana catesbeiana; assembly: GCF_042186555.1. Taxonomy (NCBI): domain Eukaryota; kingdom Metazoa; phylum Chordata; class Amphibia; order Anura; family Ranidae; genus Aquarana; species Aquarana catesbeiana. Next base: position 187,718,940 of record NC_133335.1, read on the forward strand.
TGCACAGTGTTCAGTTAAAGCTACAACTTAGTTTAGTGCAACCTCTGAACAGTGTTCATCTAAAGCTACAAGTTAGTGTAGTGCATCCTCCTCACAGTGTTCAGCTAAAGCTACAAGTTAGTATAGTGCGACCTCTGAACAGTGTACATCTAAAGCTATAAGTTAGTGTAGTGCTTCCTCTGAACAGTGTTCATCTAAAGCTACAACTTAGTTTAGTGCGACCTCTGCACAGTGTTCATCTAAAGCTACAAGTTAGTGTAGTGCGACCTCTGAACAGTGTACATCTAAAGCTACAAGTTAGTGTAGTGCATCCTCCTCACAGTGTTCAGCTAAAGCTACAAGTTAGTATAGTGCGACCTCTGAACAGTGTACATCTAAAGCTACAAGTTAGTGTAGTGCATCCTCTGAACAGTGTTCAGCTAAAGCTACAAGTTAGTGTAGTGCGTCCTCTGAACAGTGTTATTCTAAAGCTACAATTTAGTGTAGTGCGTCCTCCTCACAGTGTTCAGCTAAAACTACAAGTTAGTGTAGTGCGACCTCTGCACAGTGTTCAGCTAAAGCTTCAAGTTAGTTTAGTGCGACCTCTGCTCAGTGTTCAGCTAAAGCTACAAGTTAGTGTAGTGCGTCCTCTGAACAGTGTTCATCTAAAGCTACAAGTTAGTGTAGTGCATCCTCTGAACAGTGTTCAGCTAAAACTAAAAGTTAGTGTAGTGCGACCTCTGCACAGTGTTCAGTTAAAGCTACAAGTTAGTTTAGTGCAACCTCTGAACAGTGTTCAGCTAAAGCTACAAGTTAGTTTAGTGCGACCTCTGCACAGTGTTCATCTAAAGCTACAAGTTAGTGTAGTGCGACCTCTGCACAGTGTTCATCTACAGCTACAAGTTAGTGTAGTGCGTCCTCATAGTGTTCAGCTAAAGCTACAAGTTAGAGTAGTGCGTCCTCCTCAGTGTTTAGCTATAACTACAAGTTAGTATAGTGCGACCTCTGCACAGTGTTCAGCTAAAGCTACAAGTTAGTGTAGTGCGTCCTCCTCACAGTGTTCAGCTAAAACTACAAGTTACTGTAGTGCTTCCTCTGAACAGTGTTCATCTAAAGCTACAACTTAGTGTAGTGCGTCCTCCTCACAGTGTTCAGCTAAAGCTACAAGTTAGTGTAGTGCATCCTCTGAACAGTGTTCAGCTAAAAATACAAGTTAGTGTAGTGCGACCTCTGCACAGCATTCTGCTAGAGCTACAAGTTAGTGTAGTGCGTCCTCCTCACAGTGTTCATCTAAAACTACAAGTCAGTGTAGTGCGTCCTCTGAACAGTGTTCATCTAAAGCTACAAGTTAGTGTAGTGCGTCCTCTGAACAGTGTTCAGCTAAAACTACAAGATAGTGTAGTGCGACCTCTGCACAGAGTTCAGCTAAAGCTACAAGTTAGTTTCGTGCAACCTCTGCACAGTGTTCAGCTAAAGCTACAAGTCAGTGTAGTGAGTCCTCTGAACAGTGTTTATCTAAAGCTACAAGTTAGTGTAGTGTGTCCTCTGAACAGTGTTCAGCTAAAACTACAAGTTAGTGTAGTGCGTCCTCTTCGCAGTGTTCAGCTAAAACTACAAGTTAGTGTAGTGCGTCCTCTGAACAGTGTTCATCTAAAGCTACAAGTTAGTGTAGTGCGTCCTCTGAACAGTGTTCAGCTAAAACTACAAGTTAGTGTAGTGCGACCTCTGCACAGTGTTCAGCTAAAGCTACAAGTTAGTTTAGTGCGACCTCTGCACAGTGTTCAGCTAAAGCTACAAGTTAGTGTAGTGCGTCCTCCTCATAGTGTTCAGCTAAAGCTACAAGTTAGTGTAGTGCATCCTCCTCAGTGTTTAGCTAAAACTACAAGTTAGTATAGTGCGACCTCTGCACAGTGTTAAGCTAAAGCTACAAGTTAGTGTAGTGCATCCTCCTCACAGTGTTCAGCTAAAACTACAAGTTAGTTTAGTGCGACCTCTGCACAGTGTTCAGCTAAAGCTACAAGTCAGTGTAGTGCGTCCTCTGAACAGTGTTTATCTAAAGCTACAAGTTAGTGTAGTGTGTCCTCCTCACAATGTTCAGCTAAAACTACAAGTTAGTGTAATGCGTCCTCCTCACAGTGTTCAGCTAAAACTACAAGTTAGTGTAGTGCGTCCTCTGAGCAGTGTTCATCTAAAAGCTACAAGTTAGTGTAGTGCGTCCTCTGAACAGAGTTCAGCTAAAACTACAAGTTATTGTAGTGCGACCTCTGCACAGTGTTCAGCTAAAGCTACAAGTTAGTTTAGTGCGACCTCTGCACAGTGTTCAGCTAAAGCTACAAGTCAGTGTAGTGCATCCTCTGAACAGTGTTCATCTAAAGCTACAAGTTAGTGTAGTGTGTCCTCCTCACAGTGTTCAGCTAAAACTACAAGTTAGTGTAGTGCGTCCTCCTCACAGTGTTCAGCTAAAACTACAAGTTAGTGTAGTGCGTCCTCTGAACAGTGTTCATCTAAAGCTACAAGTTAGTGTAGCGCGTCCTCCTTGCAGTGTTCAGCTAAAGCAACGAGTTAGTGTAGTGCGTCCTCTGAACAGTGTTCATCTAAAGCTACAAGGTAGTGTAGTGCGTCCTCCTCACAGTGTTCAGATAAAGCTACAAGTTAGTGTAGTGCATCCTCCTCACAGTGTTCATCTAAAGCTACAAGTTAGTGTAGTGCGTCCTCCTCACAGTGTTTAGCTAAAACTACAAGTTAGTGTAGTGCGTCCTCTGAACAGTGTTCATCTAAAGCTACAAGTTAGTGTAGTGCGTCCTCCTCGCAGTGTTCAGCTAAAGCTACAAGTTAGTGTAGTGCGTCCTCTGAACAGTGTTCATCTAAAGCTACAAGGTAGTGTAGTGCATCCTCCTCACAGTGTTCAGCTAAAGCTACAAGTTAGTGTAGTGTGCCCTCTGAACAGTGTTCATCTAAAGCTACAAGTTAGTGTAGTGTGTACTCTGAACTGTGTTCAGCTAAAACTACAAGTTAGTGTAGTGCGTCCTCTGAACAGTGTTCATCTAAAGCTACAAGTTAGTATAGTGCGACCTCTGAACAGTGTACATCTAAAGCTACAAGTTAGTGTAGTGCATCCTCTGAACAGTGTTCAGCTAAAGCTACAAGTTAGTGTAGTGCGTCCTCTGAGCAGTGTTATTCTAAAGCTACAATTTAGTGTAGTGCGTCTTCCTCACAGTGTTCAGCTAAAACTACAAGTTAGTGTAGTGCGACCTCTGCACAGTGTTCAGCTAAAGCTTCAAGTTAGTTTAGTGCGACCTCTGCTCAGTGTTCAGCTAAAGCTACAAGTTAGTGTAGTGCATCCTCTGAACAGTGTTCATCTAAAGCTACAAGTTAGTGTAGTGCATCCTCTGAACAGTGTTCAGCTAAAACTAAAAGTTAGTGTAGTGCGACCTCTGCACAGTGTTCAGTTAAAGCTACAAGTTAGTTTAGTGCAACCTCTGAACAGTGTTCAGCTAAAGCTACAAGTTAGTTTAGTGTGACCTCTGCACAGTGTTCATCTAAAGCTACAAGTTAGTGTAGTGCAACCTCTGCACAGTGTTCATCTACAGCTACAAGTTAGTGTAGTGCGTCCTCATAGTGTTCAGCTAAAGCTACAAGTTAGAGTAGTGCGTCTTCCTCAGTGTTTAGCTATAACTACAAGTTAGTATAGTGCGACCTCTGCACAGTGTTCAGCTAAAGCTACAAGTTAGTGTAGTGCGTCCTCCTCACAGTGTTCAGCTAAAACTACAAGTTAGTGTAGTGCTTCCTCTGAACAGTGTTCATCTAAAGCTACAACTTAGTGTAGTGCGTCCTCCTCACAGTGTTCAGCTAAAGCTACAAGTTAGTGTAGTGCATCCTCTGAACAGTGTTCAGCTAAAAATACAAGTTAGTGTAGTGCATCCTCTGAACAGTGTTCAGCTAAAACTACAAGTTAGTGTAGTGCGACCTCTGCACAGTGTTCAGCTAAAGCTACAAGTTAGTTTAGTGCAACCTCTGCACAATGTTCAGCTAAAGCTACAAGCCAGTGTAGTGAGTCCTCTGAACAGTGTTTATCTAAAGCTACAAGTTAGTGTAGTGTGTCCTCTGAACAGTGTTCAGCTAAAACTACAAGTTAGTGTAGTGCGTCCTCCTCGCAGTGTTCAGCTAAAACTACAAGTTAGTGTAGTGCGTCCTCTGAACAGTGTTCATCTAAAGCTACAAGTTAGTGTAGTGCGTCCTCTGAACAGTGTTCAGCTAAAACTACAAGTTAGTGTAGTGCGACCTCTGCACAGTGTTCAGCTAAAACTACAAGTTAGTTTAGTGCGACCTCTGCACAGTGTTCAGCTAAAGCTACAAGTTAGTGTAGTGCGTCCTCCACATAGTGTTCAGCTAAAGCTACAAGTTAGTGTAGTGCATCCTCCTCAGTGTTTAGCTAAAACTACAAGTTAGTATAGTGCGACCTCTGCACAGTGTTAAGCTAAAGCTACAAGTTAGTGTAGTGCATCCTCCTCACAGTGTTCAGCTAAAACTACAAGTTAGTTTAGTGCGACCTCTGCACAGTGTTCAGCTAAAGCTACAAGTCAGTGTAGTGCGTCCTCTGAACAGTGTTTATCTAAAGCTACAAGTTAGTGTAGTGTGTCCTCCTCACAATGTTCAGCTAAAACTACAAGTTAGTGCAGTGCATCCTCCTCACAGTGTTCATCTAAAGCTACAAGTTAGTGTAGTGCGTCCTCCTCGCAGTGTTCAGCTAAAGCTACAAGTTAGTGTAGTGCGTCCTCTGAACAGTGTTCATCTAAAGCTACTAGGTAGTGTAGTGCGTCCTCCTCACAGTGTTCAGATAAAGCTACAAGTTAGTGTAGTGCATCCTCCTCAGAGTGTTCATCTAAAGCTACAAATTAGTGTAGTGCGTCCTCCTCATAGTGTTCAGCTAAAACTACAAGTTAGTGTAGTGCGTCCTCCTCACAGCGTTCAGCTAAAACTACAAGTCAGTGCAGTGCATCCTCTCAACAGTGTTCATCTAAAACTACAAGTAAGTGTAGTGCATCCTCTGAACAATGTTCAGCTAAAACTACAAGTTAGTGTAGTGCGTCCTCCTCACAGTGTTCAGTTAAAACTACAAGTTAGTGTAGTGCATCCTCTGAACAGTGTACATCTAAAGCTACAAGTTAGTGTAGTGCATCCTCTGAACAGTGTTCAGCTAAAGCTTCAAGTTAGTGTAGTGCGTCCTCTGAACAGTGTTCATCTAAAGCTACAATTTAGTGTAGTGCGTCCTCCTCACAGTGTTCAGCTAAAACTACAAGTTAGTGTAGTGCAACCTCTGCACAGTGTTCAGCTAAAGCTTCAAGTTAGTTTAGTGCGACCTCTACTCAGTGTTCAGCTAAAGCTACAAGTTAGTGTAGTGCGTCCTCTGAACAGTGTTCATCTAAAGCTACAAGTTAGTGTAGTTCATCCTCTGAACAGTGTTCAGCTAAAACTAAAAGTTAGTGTAGTGCGACCTCTGCACAGTGTTCAGTTAAAGCTACAAGTTAGTTTAGTGCAACCTCTGAACAGTGTTCAGCTAAAGCTACAAGTTAGTTTAGTGCGACCTCTGCACAGTGTTCATCTAAAGCTACAAGTTAGTGTAGTGCGACCTCTGCACAGTGTTCATCTAAAGCTACAAGTTAGTTTAGTGCGACCTCTGCACAGTGTTCATCTAAAGCTACAAGTTAGTGTAGTGCGACCTCTGCACAGTGTTCATCTAAAGCTACAAGTTAGTGTAGTGCATCCTCCTCACAGTGTTCAGCTAAAGCTACAAGTTAGTATAGTGCGACCTCTGAACAGTGTACATCTAAAGCTACAAGTTAGTGTAGTGCATCCTCTGAACAGTGTTCAGCTAAAGCTACAAGTTAGTGTAGTGCGTCCTCTGAACAGTGTTATTCTAAAGCTACAATTTAGTGTAGTGCGTCCTCCTCACAGTGTTCAGCTAAAACTACAAGTTAGTGTAGTGCGACCTCTGCACAGTGTTCAGCTAAAGCTTCAAGTTAGTTTAGTGCGACCTCTGCTCAGTGTTCAGCTAAAGCTACAAGTTAGTGTAGTGCATCCTCTGAACAGTGTTCATCTAAAGCTACAAGTTAGTGTAGTGCATCCTCTGAACAGTGTTCAGCTAAAACTAAAAGTTAGTGTAGTGCGACCTCTGCACAGTGTTCAGTTAAAGCTACAAGTTAGTTTAGTGCAACCTCTGAACAGTGTTCAGCTAAAGCTACAAGTTAGTTTAGTGCGACCTCTACACAGTGTTCATCTAAAGCTACAAGTTAGTGTAGTGCAACCTCTGCACAGTGTTCATCTACAGCTACAAGTTAGTGTAGTGCGTCCTCATAGTGTTCAGCTAAAGCTACAAGTTAGAGTAGTGCGTCTTCCTCAGTGTTTAGCTATAACTACAAGTTAGTATAGTGCGACCTCTGCACAGTGTTCAGCTAAAGCTACAAGTTAGTGTAGTGCGTCCTCCTCACAGTGTTCAGCTAAAACTACAAGTTAGTGTAGTGCTTCCTCTGAACAGTGTTCATCTAAAGCTACAACTTAGTGTAGTGCGTCCTCCTCACAGTGTTCAGCTAAAGCTACAAGTTAGTGTAGTGCATCCTCTGAACAGTGTTCAGCTAAAAATACAAGTTAGTGTAGTGCATCCTCTGAACAGTGTTCAGCTAAAACTACAAGTTAGTGTAGTGCGACCTCTGCACAGTGTTCAGCTAAAGCTACAAGTTAGTTTAATGCAACCTCTGCACAATGTTCAGCTAAAGCTACAAGCCAGTGTAGTGAGTCCTCTGAACAGTGTTTATCTAAAGCTACAAGTTAGTGTAGTGTGTCCTCTGAACAATGTTCAGCTAAAACTACAAGTTAGTGTAGTGCGTCCTCCTCGCAGTGTTCAGCTAAAACTACAAGTTAGTGTAGTGCGTCCTCTGAACAGTGTTCATCTAAAGCTACAAGTTAGTGTAGTGCGTCCTCTGAACAGTGTTCAGCTAAAACTACAAGTTAGTGTAGTGCGACCTCTGCACAGTGTTCAGCTAAAGCTACAAGTTAGTTTAGTGCGACCTCTGCACAGTGTTCAGCTAAAGCTACAAGTTAGTGTAGTGCATCCTCCTCATAGTGTTCAGCTAAAGCTACAAGTTAGTGTAGTGCATCCTCCTCAGTGTTTAGCTAAAACTACAAGTTAGTATAGTGCGACCTCTGCACAGTGTTAAGCTAAAGCTACAAGTTAGTGTAGTGCATCCTCCTCACAGTGTTCAGCTAAAACTACAAGTTAGTTTAGTGCGACCTCTGCACAGTGTTCAGCTAAAGCTACAAGTCAGTGTAGTGCGTCCTCTGAACAGTGTTTATCTAAAGCTACAAGTTAGTGTAGTGTGTCCTCCTCACAATGTTCAGCTAAAACTACAAGTTAGTGTAATGCGTCCTCCTCACAGTGTTCAGCTAAAACTACAAGTTAGTGTAGTGCGTCCTCTGAGCAGTGTTCATCTAAAGCTACAAGTTAGTGTAGTGCGTCCTCTGAACAGTGTTCAGCTAAAACTACAAGTTATTGTAGTGCGACCTCTGCACAGTGTTCAGCTAAAGCTACAAGTTAGTTTAGTGCGACCTCTACACAGTGTTCAGCTAAAGCTACAAGTCTGTGTAGTGCATCCTCTGAACAGTGTTCATCTAAAGCTACAAGTTAGTGTAGTGTGTCCTCCTCACAGTGTTCAGCTAAAACTAAAAGTTAGTGTAGTGCGTCCTCCTCACAGTGTTCAGCTAAAACTACAAGTTAGTGTAGTGCATCCTCTGAACAGTGTTCATCTAAAGCTACAAGTTAGTGTAGCGCGTCCTACTCGCAGTGTTCAGCTAAAGCTACAAGTTAGTGTAGTGCGTCCTCTGAACAGTGTTCATCTAAAGCTACAAGGTAGTGTAGTGCGTCCTCCTCACAGTGTTCAGATAAAGCTACAAGTTAGTGTAGTGCATCCTCCTCACAGTGTTCATCTAAAGCTACAAGTTAGTGTAGTGCGTCCTCCTCACAGTGTTCAGCTAAAACTACAAGTTAGTGTAGTGCGTCCTCCTCACTTTGTTCAGCTAAAACTACAAGTTAGTGTAGTGCGTCCTCTGAACAGTGTTCAGCTAAAACTACAAGTTATTGTAGTGCGACCTCTGCACAGTGTTCAGCTAAAGCTACAAGTTAGTTTAGTGCGACCTCTACACAGTGTTCAGCTAAAGCTACAAGTCTGTGTAGTGCATCCTCTGAACAGTGTTCATCTAAAGCTACAAGTTAGTGTAGTGTGTCCTCCTCACAGTGTTCAGCTAAAACTAAAAGTTAGTGTAGTGCGTCCTCCTCACAGTGTTCAGCTAAAACTACAAGTTAGTGTAGTGCGTCCTCTGAACAGTGTTCATCTAAAGCTACAAGTTAGTGTAGCGCGTCCTACTCGCAGTGTTCAGCTAAAGCTACAAGTTAGTGTAGTGCGTCCTCTGAACAGTGTTCATCTAAAGCTACAAGGTAGTGTAGTGCGTCCTCCTCACAGTGTTCAGATAAAGCTACAAGTTAGTGTAGTGCATCCTCCTCACAGTGTTCATCTAAAGCTACAAGTTAGTGTAGTGCGTCCTCCTCACAGTGTTCAGCTAAAACTACAAGTTAGTGTAGTGCGTCCTCCTCACTTTGTTCAGCTAAAACTACAAGTTAGTGTAGTGCGTCCTCTGAACAGTGTTCATCTAAAGCTACAAGTTAGAGTAGTGCGTCCTCCTCGCAGTGTTCAGCTAAAGCTACAAGTTAGTGTAGTGCGTCCTCTGAACAGTGTTCATCTAAAGCTACAAGTTAGTGTAGTGTGTACTCTGAACTGTGTTCAGCTAAAACTACAAGTTAGTGTAGTGCGTCCTCTGAACAGTGTTCATCTAAAGCTACAAGTTTGTGTAGTGCGTCCTCCTCAGTGTTTAGCTAAAACTACAAGTTAGTGTAGTGCGACCTCTGCATAGTGTTCGGCTAAAGCTACAAGTTAGTGTTATGCGTCCTTCTCACAGTGTTCAGCTAAAACTACAAGTCAGTGTAGTGCGTCCTCTGAACAGTGTTCATCTAAAGCTACAAGTTAGTGTAGCGCGTCCTACTCGCAGTGTTCAGCTAAAGCTACAAGTTAGTGTAGTGCGTCCTCTGAACAGTGTTCATCTAAAGCTACAAGGTAGTGTAGTGCGTCCTCCTCACAATGTTCAGATAAAGCTACAAGTTAGTGTAGTGCATCCTCCTCACAGTGTTCATCTAAAGCTACAAGTTAGTGTAGTGCGTCCTCCTCGCAGTGTTCAGCTAAAGCTACAAGTTAGTGTAGTGTGTCCTCTGAACAGTGTTCATCTAAAGCTACAAGGTAGTGTAGTGCGTCCTCCTCACAGTGTTCAGATAAAGCTACAAGTTAGTGTAGTGCATCCTCCTCACAGTGTTCATCTAAAGCTACAAATTAGTGTAGTGCGTACTCCTCACAGTGTTCAGCTAAAACTACAAGTTAGTGTACTGCGTCCTCCTCACAGTGTTCAGCTAAAACTACAAGTCAGTGTAGTGCATCCTCTGAACAGTGTTCATCTAAAACTACAAGTTAGTGTAGTGCATCCTCTGAACAATGTTCAGCTAAAACTACAAGTTAGTGTAGCGCGTCCTCCTCACAGTTTTCAGCTAAAACTACAAGTTAGTGTAGTGCATCCTCTGAACAGTGTACATCTAAAGCTACAAGTTAGTGTAGTGTATCCTCTGAACAGTGTTCAGCTAAAGCTTCAAGTTAGTGTAGTGCGTCCTCTGAACAGTGTTCATCTAAAGCTACAATTTAGTGTAGTGCGTCCTCTGAACAGTGTTCATCTAAAGCTACAATTTAGTGTAGTGCGACCTCTGCACAGTGTTCAGCTAAAGCTTCAAGTTAGTTTAGTGCGACCTCTGCTCAGTGTTCAGCTAAAGCCACAAGTTAGTGTAGTGCGTCCTCTGAACAGTGTTCATCTAAAGCTACAAGTTAGTGTAGTGCATCCTCTGAACAGTGTTCAGCTAAAACTAAAAGTTAGTTTAGTGCAACCTCTGAACAGTGTTCAGCTAAAGCTACAAGTTAGTTTAGTGCGACCTCTGCACAGTGTTCATCTAAAGCTACAAGTTAGTGTAGTGCGACCTCTGCACAGTGTTCATCTACAGCTACAAGTTAGTGTAGTGCGTCCTCATAGTGTTCAGCTAAAGCTACAAGTTAGAGTAGTGCGTCCTCCTCAGTGTTTAGCTATAACTACAAGTTAGTATAGTGCGACCTCTGCACAGTGTTCAGCTAAAGCTACAAGTTAGTGTAGTGCGTCCTCCTCACAGTGTTCAGCTAAAACTACAAGTTAGTGTAGTGCTTCCTCTGAACAGTGTTCATCTAAAGCTACAACTTAGTGTAGTGCGTCCTCCTCACAGTGTTCAGCTAAAGCTACAAGTTAGTGTAGTGCATCCTCTGAACAGTGTTCAGCTAAAAATACAAGTTAGTGTAGTGCGACCTCTGCACAGTATTCTGCTAGAGCTACAAGTTAGTGTAGTGCGTCCTCCTCACAGTGTTCAGCTAAAACTACAAGTCAGTGTAGTGCGTCCTCTGAACAGTGTTCATCTAAAGCTACAAGTTAGTGTAGTGCGTCCTCTGAACAGTGTTCAGCTAAAACTACAAGTTAGTGTAGTGCGACCTCTGCACAGTGTTCAGCTAAAGCTACAAGTTAGTTTAGTGCAACCTCTGCACAGTGTTCAGCTAAAGCTACAAGTCAGTGTAGTGAGTCCTCTGAACATTGTTTATCTAAAGCTACAAGTTAGTGTAGTGTGTCCTCTGAACAGTGTTCAGCTAAAACTACAAGTTAGTGTAGTGCGTCCTCTTCGCAGTGTTCAGCTAAAACTACAAGTTAGTGTAGTGAGTCCTCTGAACAGGGTTCATCTAAAGCTACAAGTTAGTGTAGTGCGTCCTCTGAACAGTGTTCAGCTAAAACTACAAGTTAGTGTAGTGCGACCTCTGCACAGTGTTCAGCTAAAGCTACAAGTTAGTTTAGTGCGACCTCTGCACAGTGTTCAGCTAAAGCTACAAGTTAGTGTAGTGCGTCCTCCTCATAGTGTTCAGCTAAAGCTACAAGTTAGTGTAGTGCATCCTCCTCAGTGTTTAGCTAAAACTACAAGTTAGTATAGTGCGACCTCTGCACAGTGTTAAGCTAAAGCTACAAGTTAGTGTAGTGCATCCTCCTCACAGTGTTCAGCTAAAACTACAAGTTAGTTTAGTGCGACCTCTGCACAGTGTTCAGCTAAAGCTACAAGTCAGTGTAGTGCGTCCTCTGAACAGTGTTTATCTAAAGCTACAAGTTAGTGTAGTGTGTCCTCCTCACAATGTTCAGCTAAAACTACAAGTTAGTGTAATGCGTCCTCCTCACAGTGTTCAGCTAAAACTACAAGTTAGTGTAGTGCGTCCTCTGAGCAGTGTTCATCTAAAAGCTACAAGTTAGTGTAGTGCGTCCTCTGAACAGTGTTCAGCTAAAACTACAAGTTATTGTAGTGCGACCTCTGCACAGTGTTCAGCTAAAGCTACAAGTTAGTTTAGTGCGACCTCTGCACAGTGTTCAGCTAAAGCTACAAGTCAGTGTAGTGCATCCTCTGAACAGTGTTCATCTAAAGCTACAAGTTAGTGTAGTGTGTCCTCCTCACAGTGTTCAGCTAAAACTACAAGTTAGTGTAGTGCGTCCTCCTCACAGTGTTCAGCTAAAACTACAAGTTAGTGTAGTGCGTCCTCTGAACAGTGTTCATCTAAAGCTACAAGTGAGTGTAGCGCGTCCTCCTTGCAGTGTTCAGCTAAAGCTACAAGTTAGTGTAGTGCGTCCTCTGAACAGTGCTCATCTAAAGCTACAAGGTAGTGTAGTGCGTCCTCCTCACAGTGTTCAGATAAGTCTACAAGTTAGTGTAGTGCATCCTCCTCACAGTGTTCATCTAAAGCTACAAGTTAGTGTAGTGCGTCCTCCTCACAGTGTTCAGCTAAAACTACAAGTTAGTGTAGTGCGTCCTCTGAACAGTGTTCATCTAAAGCTACAAGTTAGTGTAGTGCGTCCTCCTCGCAGTGTTCAGCTAAAGCTACAAGTTAGTGTAGTGCGTCCTCTGAACAGTGTTCATCTAAAGCTACAAGGTAGTGTAGTACATCCTCCTCACAGTGTTCAGCTAAAGCTACAAGTTAGTGTAGTGTGCCCTCTGAACAGTGTTCATCTAAAGCTACAAGGTAGTGTAGTGTGTACTCTGAACTGTGTTCAGCTAAAACTACAAGTTAGTGTAGTGCGTCCTCTGAACAGTGTTCATCTAAAGCTACAAGTTTGTGTAGTGCGTCCTCCTCAGTGTTTAGCTAAAACTACAAGTTAGTGTAGTGCGACCTCTGCATAGTGTTCGGCTAAAGCTACAAGTTAGTGTTATGCGTCCTTCTCACAGTGTTCAGCTAAAACTAAAAGTCAGTGTAGTGCGTCCTCTGAACAGTGTTCATCTAAAGCTACAAGTTAGTGTAGTGCGTCCTCTGCACAGTGTTCAGCTAAAGCTACAAGTCAGTGTAGTGCGTCCTCTGAACAGTGTTCATCTAAAGCTACAAGTTAGTGTAGTGTGTCCTCCTCACAGTGTTCAGCTAAAACTACAAGTTAGTGTAGTGCGTCCTCCTCACAGTGTTCAGCTAAAACTACAAGTTAGTGTAGTGCGTCCTCTGAACAGTGTTCATCTAAAGCTACAAGTTAGTGTAGCGCATCCTCCTTGCAGTGTTCAGCTAAAGCTACAAGTTAGTGTAGTGCGTCCTCTAAACAGTGTTCATCTAAAGCTACAAGGTAGTGTAGTGCGTCCTCCTCACAGTGTTCAGATAAAGCTACAAGTTAGTGCAGTGCATCCTCCTCACAGTGTTCATCTAAAGCTACAAGTTAGTGTAGTGCGTCCTCCTCGCAGTGTTCAGCTAAAGCTACAAGTTAGTGTAGTGCGTCCTCTGAACAGTGTTCATCTAAAGCTACAAGGTAGTGTAGTGCGTCCTCCTCACAGTGTTCAGATAAAGCTACAAGTTAGTGTAGTGCATCCTCCTCACAGTGTTCATCTAAAGCTACAAATTAGTGTAGTGCGTCCTCCTCACAGTGTCCAGCTAAAACTACAAGTTAGTGTAGTGCGTCCTCCTCACAGCGTTCAGCTAAAACTACAAGTCAGTGTAGTGCATCCTCTGAACAGTGTTCATCTAAAACTACAAGTTAGTGTAGTGTGTCCTCCTCACAGTGTTCAGCTAAAACTACAAGTTAGTGTAGTGCGTCCTCCTCACAGTGTTCAGCTAAAACTACAAGTTAGTGTAGTGCGTCCTCTGAACAGTGTTCATCTAAAGCTACAAGGTAGTGTAGTGCATCCTCCTCACAATGTTCAGCTAAAGCTACAAGTTAGTGTAGTGTGCCCTCTGAACTGTGTTCAGCTAAAACTACAAGTTAGTGTAGTGCGTCCTCTGAACAGTGTTCATCTAAAGCTACAAGTTTGTGTAGTGCGTCCTCCTCAGTGTTTAGCTAAAACTACAAGTTAGTGTAGTGCGACCTCTGCATAGTGTTCGGCTAAAGCTACAAGTTAGTGTTATGCGTCCTTCTCACAGTGTTCAGCTAAAACTACAAGTCAGTGTAGTGCGTCCTCTGAACAGTGTTCATCTAAAGCTACAAGTTAGTGTAGTGCGTCCTCTGCACAGTGTTCAGCTAAAGCTACAAGTCAGTGTAGTGCGTCCTCTGAACAGTGTTCATCTAAAGCTACAAGTTAGTGTAGTGTGTCCTCCTCACAGTGTTCAACTAAAACTACAAGTTAGTGTAGTGCGTCCTCCTCACAGTGTTCAGCTAAAACTACAAGTTAGTGTAGTGCGTCCTCTGAACAGTGTTCATCTAAAGCTACAAGTTAGTGTAGCGCATCCTCCTCGCAGTGTTCAGCTAAAGCTACAAGTTAGTGTAGTGCGTCCTCTGAACAGTGTTCATCTAAAGCTACAAGGTAGTGTAGTGCGTCCTCCTCACAGTGTTCAGATAAAGCTACAAGTTAGTGTAGTGCATCCTCCTCACAGTGTTCATCTAAAGCTACAAGTTAGTGTAGTGCGTCCTCCTCGCAGTGTTCAGCTAAAGCTACAAGTTAGTGTAGTGTGTCCTCTGAACAGTGTTCATCTAAAGCTACAAGGTAGTGTAGTGCGTCCTCCTCACAGTGTTCAGATAAAGCTACAAGTTAGTGTAGTGCATCCTCCTCACAGTGTTCATCTAAAGCTACAAATTAGTGTAGTGCGTACTCCTCACAGTGTTCAGCTAAAACTACAAGTTAGTGTAGTGCGTCCTCCTCACAGTGTTCAGCTAAAACTACAAGTCAGTGTAGTGCATCCTCTGAACAGTGTTCATCTAAAACTACAAGTTAGTGTAGTGCATCCTCTGAACAATGTTCAGCTAAAACTACAAGTTAGTGTAGCGCGTCCTCCTCACAGTTTTCAGCTAAAACTACAAGTTAGTGTAGTGCATCCTCTGAACAGTGTACATCTAAAGCTACAAGTTAGTGTAGTGTATCCTCTGAACAGTGTTCAGCTAAAGCTTCAAGTTAGTGTAGTGCGTCCTCTGAACAGTGTTCATCTAAAGCTACAATTTAGTGTAGTGCGTCCTCTGAACAGTGTTCATCTAAAGCTACAATTTAGTGTAGTGCGACCTCTGCACAGTGTTCAGCTAAAGCTTCAAGTTAGTTTAGTGCGACCTCTGCTCAGTGTTCAGCTAAAGCTACAAGTTAGTGTAGTGCGTCCTCTGAACAGTGTTCATCTAAAGCTACAAGTTAGTGTAGTGCATCCTCTGAACAGTGTTCAGCTAAAACTAAAAGTTAGTGTAGTGCGACCTCTGTACAGTGTTCAGTTAAAGCTATAAGTTAGTTTAGTGCAACCTCTGAACAGTGTTCAGCTAAAGCTACAGGTTAGTTTAGTGCGACCTCTGCACAGTGTTCATCTAAAGCTACAAGTTAGTGTAGTGCGACCTCTGCACAGTGTTTATCTACAGCTACAAGTTAGTGTAGTGCGTCCTCATAGTGTTCAGCTAAAGCTACAAGTTAGAGTAGTGCGTCCTCCTCAGTGTTTAGCTATAACTACAAGTTAGTATAGTGCGACCTCTGCACAGTGTTCAGCTAAAGCTACAAGTTAGTGTAGTGCGTCCTCCTCACAGTGTTCAGCTAAAACTACAAGTTAGTGTAGTGCTTCCTCTGAACAGTGTTCATCTAAAGCTACAACTTAGTGTAGTGCGTCCTCCTCACAGTGTTCAGCTAAAGCTACAAGTTAGTGTAGTGCATCCTCTGAACAGTGTTCAGCTAAAAATACAAGTTAGTGTAGTGCGACCTCTGCACAGTATTCTGCTAGAGCTACAAGTTAGTGTAGTGCGTCCTCCTCACAGTGTTCAGCTAAAACTACAAGTCAGTGTAGTGCGTCCTCTGAACAGTGTTCATCTAAAGCTACAAGTTAGTGTAGTGCGTCCTCTGAACAGTGTTCAGCTAAAACTACAAGTTAGTGTAGTGCGACCTCTGCACAGTGTTCAGCTAAAGCTACAAGTTAGTTTAGTGCAACCTCTGCACAGTGTTCAGCTAAAGCTACAAGTCAGTGTAGTGAGTCCTCTGAACATTGTTTATCTAAAGCTACAAGTTAGTGTAGTGTGTCCTCTGAACAGTGTTCAGCTAAAACTACAAGTTAGTGTAGTGCGTCCTCTTCGCAGTGTTCAGCTAAAACTACAAGTTAGTGTAGTGAGTCCTCTGAACAGTGTTCATCTAAAGCTACAAGTTAGTGTAGTGCGTCCTCTGAACAGTGTTCAGCTAAAACTACAAGTTAGTGTAGTGCGACCTCTGCACAGTGTTCAGCTAAAGCTACAAGTTAGTTTAGTGCGACCTCTGCACAGTGTTCAGCTAAAGCTACAAGTTAGTGTAGTGCGTCCTCCTCATAGTGTTCAGCTAAAGCTACAAGTTAGTGTAGTGCATCCTCCTCAGTGTTTAGCTAAAACTACAAGTTAGTATAGTGCGACCTCTGCACAGTATTAAGCTAAAGCTACAAGTTAGTGTAGTGCATCCTCCTCACAGTGTTCAGCTAAAACTACAAGTTAGTTTAGTGCGACCTCTGCACAGTGTTCAGCTAAAGCTACAAGTCAGTGTAGTGCGTCCTCTGAACAGTGTTTATCTAAAGCTACAAGTTAGTGTAGTGTGTCCTCCTCACAATGTTCAGCTAAAACTACAAGTTAGTGTAATGCGTCCTCCTCACAGTGTTCAGCTAAAACTACAAGTTAGTGTAGTGCGTCCTCTGAGCAGTGTTCATCTAAAAGCTACAAGTTAGTGTAGTGCGTCCTCTGAACAGTGTTCAGCTAAAACTACAAGTTATTGTAGTGCGACCTCTGCACAGTGTTCAGCTAAAGCTACAAGTTAGTTTAGTGCGACCTCTGCACAGTGTTCAGCTAAAGCTACAAGTCAGTGTAGTGCATCCTCTGAACAGTGTTCATCTAAAGCTACAAGTTAGTGTAGTGTGTCCTCCTCACAGTGTTCAGCTAAAACTACAAGTTAGTGTAGTGCGTCCTCCTCACAGTGTTCAGCTAAAACTACAAGTTAGTGCAGTGCGTCCTCTGAACAGTGTTCATCTAAAGCTACAAGTTAGTGTAGCGCGTCCTCCTTGCAGTGTTCAGCTAAAGCTACAAGTTAGTGTAGTGCGTCCTCTGAACAGTGTTCATCTAAAGCTACAAGGTAGTGTAGTGCGTCCTCCTCACAGTGTTCAGATAAAGCTACAAGTTAGTTTAGTGCATCCTCCTCACAGTGTTCATCTAAAGCTACAAGTTAGTGTAGTGCGTCCTCCTCACAGTGTTCAGCTAAAACTACAAGTTAGTGTAGTGCGTCCTCTGAACAGTGTTCATCTAAAGCTACAAGTTAGTGTAGTGCGTCCTCCTCGCAGTGTTCAGCTAAAGCTACAAGTTAGTGTAGTGCGTCCTCTGAACAGTGTTCATCTAAAGCTACAAGGTAGTGTAGTGCATCCTCCTCACAGTGTTCAGCTAAAGCTACAAGTTAGTGTAGTGTGCCCTCTGAACAGTGTTCATCTAAAGCTACAAGGTAGTGTAGTGTGTACTCTGAACTGTGTTCAGCTAAAACTACAAGTTAGTGTAGTGCGTCCTCTGAACAGTGTTCATCTAAAGCTACAAGTTTGTGTAGTGCGTCCTCCTCAGTGTTTAGCTAAAACTACAAGTTAGTGTAGTGCGACCTCTGCATAGTGTTCGGTTAAAGCTACAAGTTAGTGTTATGCGTCCTTCTCACAGTGTTCAGCTAAAACTAAAAGTCAGTGTAGTGCGTCCTCTGAACAGTGTTCATCTAAAGCTACAAGTTAGTGTAGTGCGTCCTCTGCACAGTGTTCAGCTAAAGCTACAAGTCAGTGTAGTGCGTCCTCTGAACAGTGTTCATCTAAAGCTACAAGTTAGTGTAGTGTGTCCTCCTCACAGTGTTCAGCTAAAACTACAAGTTAGTGTAGTGCGTCCTCCTCACAGTGTTCAGCTAAAACTACAAGTTAGTGTAGTGCGTCCTCTGAACAGTGTTCATCTAAAGCTACAAGTTAGTGTAGCGCATCCTCCTTGCAGTGTTCAGCTAAAGCTACAAGTTAGTGTAGTGCGTCCTCCTCGCAGTGTTCAGCTAAAGCTACAAGTTAGTGTAGTGCGTCCTCTGAACAGTGTTCATCTAAAGCCAAAAGGTAGTGTAGTGCGTCCTCCTCACAGTGTTCAGATAAAGCTACAAGTTAGTGTAGTGCATCCTCCTCACAGTGTTCATCTAAAGCTACAAATTAGTGTAGTGCGTCCTCCTCACAGTGTCCAGCTAAAACTACAAGTTAGTGTAGTGCGTCCTCCTCACAGCGTTCAGCTAAAACTACAAGTCAGTGTAGTGCATCCTCTGAACAGTGTTCATCTAAAACTACAAGTTAGTGTAGTGCATCCTCTGAACAATGTTCAGCTAAAACTACAAGTTAGTGTAGTGCGTCCTCCTCACAGTGTTCAGCTAAAACTACAAGTTAGTGTAGTGCATCCTCTGAACAGTGTACATCTAAAGCTACAAGTTAGTGTAGTGCATCCTCTGAACAGTGTTCAGCTAAAGCTTCAAGTAAGTGTAGTGTGACCTCTGCACAGTATTCATCTAAAGCTACAAGTTAGTTTAGTGAGACCTCTGCACAGTGTTCATCTAAAGCTACAAGTTAGTGTAGTGCGACCTCTGCACAGTGTTCATCTAAAGCTACAAGTTAGTGTAGTGCATCCTCCTCACAGTGTTCAGCTAAAGCTACAAGTTAGTATAGTGCGACCTCTGAACAGTGTACATCTAAAGCTACAAGTTAGTGTAGTGCATCCTCTGAACATTGTTCAGCTAAAGCTACAAGTTAGTATAGTGCGACCTCTGAACAGTGTACATCTAAAGCTACAAGTTAGTGTAGTGCATCCTCTGAACAGTGTTCAGCTAAAGCTACAAGTTAGTGTAGTGCGTCCTCTGAACAGTGTTATTCTAAAGCTACAATTTAGTGTAGTGCGTCCTCCTCACAGTGTTCAGCTAAAACTACAAGTTAGTGTAGTGCGACCTCTGCACAGTGTTCAGCTAAAGCTTCAAGTTAGTTTAGTGCGACCTCTGCTCAGTGTTCAGCTAAAGCTACAAGTTAGTGTAGTGCGTCCTCTGAACAGTGTTCATCTAAAGCTACAAGTTAGTGTAGTGCATCCTCTGAACAGTGTTCAGCTAAAACTAAAAGTTAGTGTAGTGCGACCTCTGCACAGTGTTCAGTTAAAGCTACAAGCTAGTTTAGTGCAACCTCTGAACAGTTTTCAGCTAAAGCTACAAGTTAGTTTAGTGCGACCTCTGCACAGTGTTCATCTAAAGCTACAAGTTAGTGTAGTGCGACCTCTGCACAGTGTTCATCTACAGCTACAAGTTAGTGTAGTGCGTCCTCATAGTGTTCAGCTAAAGCTACAAGTTAGAGTAGTGCGTCCTCCTCAGTGTTTAGCTATAACTACAAGTTAGTATAGTGCGACCTCTGCACAGTGTTCAGCTAAAGCTACAAGTTAGTGTAGTGCGTCCTCCTCACAGTGTTCAGCTAAAACTACAAGTTAGTGTAGTGCTTCCTCTGAACAGTGTTCATCTAAAGCTACAACTTAGTTTAGTGCGACCTCTGCACAGTGTTCCTCTAAAGCTACAAGTTAGTGTAGTGCGACCTCTGCACAGTGTTCATCTAAAGCTACAAGTTAGTGTAGTGCGACCTCTGAACAGTGTACATCTAAAGCTAAAAGTTAGTGTAGTGCATCCTCCTCACAGTGTTCAGATAAAGCTACAAGTTAGTATAGTGCGACCTCTGAACAGTGTACATCTAAAGCTACAAGTTAGTGTAGTGGATCCTCTGAACAGTGTTCAGCTAAAACTAAAAGTTAGTGTAGTGCGACCTCTGCACAGTGTTCAGTTAAAGCTACAAGCTAGTTTAGTGCAACCTCTGAACAGTGTTCAGCTAAAGCTACAAGTTAGTTTAGTGCGACCTCTGCACAGTGTTCATCTAAAGCTACAAGTTAGTGTAGTGCGACCTCTGCACAGTGTTCATCTACAGCTACAAGTTAGTGTAGTGCGTCCTCATAGTGTTCAGCTAAAGCTACAAGTTAGAGTAGTGCGTCCTCCTCAGTGTTTAGCTATAACTACAAGTTAGTATAGTGCGTCCTCCTCACAGTGTTCAGCTAAAACTACAAGTTAGTGTAGTGCTTCCTCTGAACAGTGTTCATCTAAAGCTACAACTTAGTTTAGTGCGACCTCTGCACAGTGTTCATCTAAAGCTACAAGTTAGTGTAGTGCGACCTCTGCACAGTGTTCATCTAAAGCTACAAGTTAGTGTAGTGCGACCTCTGAACAGTGTACATCTAAAGCTAAAAGTTAGTGTAGTGCATCCTCCTCACAGTGTTCAGATAAAGCTACAAGTTAGTATAGTGCGACCTCTGAACAGTGTACATCTAAAGCTACAAGTTAGTGTAGTGCATCCTCTGAACAGTGTTCAGCTAAAGCTACAAGTTAGTGTAGTGCGTCCTCTGAACAGTGTTATTCTAAAGCTACAATTTAGTGTAGTGCGTCCTCCTCACAGTGTTCAGCTAAAACTACAAGTTAGTGTAGTGCGACCTCTGCACAGTGTTCAGCTAAAGCTTCAAGTTAGTTTAGTGCGACCTCTGCTCAGTGTTCAGCTAAAGCTACAAGTTAGTGAAGTGCGTCCTCTGAACAGTGTTCATCTAAAGCTACAAGTTAGTGTAGTGCATCCTCTGAACAGTGTTCAGCTAAAACTAAAAGTTAGTGTAGTGCGACCTCTGCACAGTGTTCAGTTAAAGCTACAAGTTAGTTTAGTGCAACCTCTGAACAGTGTTCAGCTAAAGCTACAAGTTAGTGAAGTGCGTCCTCTGAACAGTGTTCATCTAAAGCTACAAGTTAGTGTAGTGCATCCTCTGAACAGTGTTCAGCTAAAACTAAAAGTTAGTGTAGTGCGACCTCTGCACAGTGTTCAGTTAAAGCTACAAGTTAGTTTAGTGCAACCTCTGAACAGTGTTCAGCTAAAGCTACAAGTTAGTTTAGTGCGACCTCTGCACAGTGTTCATCTAAAGCTACAAGTTAGTGTAGTGCGACCTCTGCACAGTGTTCATCTACAGCTACAAGTTAGTGTAGTGCATCCTCATAGTGTTCAGCTAAAGCTACAAGTTAGAGTAGTGCGTCCTCCTCAGTGTTTAGCTATAACTACAAGTTAGTATAGTGCGACCTCTGCACAGTGTTCAGCTAAAGCTACAAGTTAGTGTAGTGCGTCCTCCTCACAGTGTTCAGCTAAAACTACAAGTTAGTGTAGTGCTTCCTCTGAACAGTGTTCATCTAAAGCTACAACTTAGTGTAGTGCGTCCTCCTCACAGTGTTCAGCTAAAGCTACAAGTTAGTGTAGTGCATCCTCTGAACAGTGTTCAGCTAAAAATAAGAGTTAGTGTAGTGCGACCTCTGCACAGTATTCTGCTAGACCTACAAGTTAGTGTAGTGCGTCCTCCTCACAGTGTTCAGCTAAAACTACAAGTCAGTGTAGTGCGTCCTCTGAACAGTGTTCATCTAAAGCTACAAGTTAGTGTAGTGCGTCCTCTGAACAGTGTTCAGCTAAAACTACAAGTTAGTGTAGTGCGACCTCTGCACAGTGTTCAGCTAAAGCTACAAGTTAGTTTAGTGCAACCTCTGCACAGTGTTCAGCTAAAGCTACAAGTCAGTGTAGTGAGTCCTCTGAACAGTGTTTATCTAAAGCTACAAGTTAGTGTAGTGTGTCCTCTGAACAGTGTTCAGCTAAAACTACAAGTTAGTGTAGTGCATCCTCCTCACAGTGTTCAGATAAAGCTACAAGTTAGTATAGTGCGACCTCTGAACAGTGTACATCTAAAGCTACAAGTTAGTGTAGTGCATCCTCTGAACAGTGTTCAGCTAAAACTAAAAGTTAGTGTAGTGCGACCTCTGCACAGTGTTCAGTTAAAGCTACAAGCTAGTTTAGTGCAACCTCTGAACAGTGTTCAGCTAAAGCTACAAGTTAGTTTAGTGCGACCTCTGCACAGTGTTCATCTAAAGCTACAAGTTAGTGTAGTGCGACCTCTGCACAGTGTTCATCTACAGCTACAAGTTAGTGTAGTGCGTCCTCATAGTGTTCAGCTAAAGCTACAAGTTAGAGTAGTGCGTCCTCCTCAGTGTTTAGCTATAACTACAAGTTAGTATAGTGCGACCTCTGCACAGTGTTCAGCTAAAGCTACAAGTTAGTGTAGTGCGTCCTCCTCACAGTGTTCAGCTAAAACTACAAGTTAGTGTAGTGCTTCCTCTGAACAGTGTTCATCTAAAGCTACAACTTAGTTTAGTGCGACCTCTGCACAGTGTTCATCTAAAGCTACAAGTTAGTGTAGTGCGACCTCTGCACAGTGTTCATCTAAAGCTACAAGTTAGTGTAGTGCGACCTCTGAACAGTGTACATCTAAAGCTAAAAGTTAGTGTAGTGCATCCTCCTCACAGTGTTCAGATAAAGCTACAAGTTAGTATAGTGCGACCTCTGAACAGTGTACATCTAAAGCTACAAGTTAGTGTAGTGGATCCTCTGAACAGTGTTCAGCTAAAACTAAAAGTTAGTGTAGTGCGACCTCTGCACAGTGTTCAGTTAAAGCTACAAGCTAGTTTAGTGCAACCTCTGAACAGTGTTCAGCTAAAGCTACAAGTTAGTTTAGTGCGACCTCTGCACAGTGTTCATCTAAAGCTACAAGTTAGTGTAGTGCGACCTCTGCACAGTGTTCATCTACAGCTACAAGTTAGTGTAGTGCGTCCTCATAGTGTTCAGCTAAAGCTACAAGTTAGAGTAGTGCGTCCTCCTCAGTGTTTAGCTATAACTACAAGTTAGTATAGTGCGTCCTCCTCACAGTGTTCAGCTAAAACTACAAGTTAGTGTAGTGCTTCCTCTGAACAGTGTTCATCTAAAGCTACAACTTAGTTTAGTGCGACCTCTGCACAGTGTTCATCTAAAGCTACAAGTTAGTGTAGTGCGACCTCTGCACAGTGTTCATCTAAAGCTACAAGTTAGTGTAGTGCGACCTCTGAACAGTGTACATCTAAAGCTAAAAGTTAGTGTAGTGCATCCTCCTCACAGTGTTCAGATAAAGCTACAAGTTAGTATAGTGCGACCTCTGAACAGTGTACATCTAAAGCTACAAGTTAGTGTAGTGCATCCTCTGAACAGTGTTCAGCTAAAGCTACAAGTTAGTGTAGTGCGTCCTCTGAACAGTGTTATTCTAAAGCTACAATTTAGTGTAGTGCGTCCTCCTCACAGTGTTCAGCTAAAACTACAAGTTAGTGTAGTGCGACCTCTGCACAGTGTTCAGCTAAAGCTTCAAGTTAGTTTAGTGCGACCTCTGCTCAGTGTTCAGCTAAAGCTACAAGTTAGTGAAGTGCGTCCTCTGAACAGTGTTCATCTAAAGCTACAAGTTAGTGTAGTGCATCCTCTGAACAGTGTTCAGCTAAAACTAAAAGTTAGTGTAGTGCGACCTCTGCACAGTGTTCAGTTAAAGCTACAAGTTAGTTTAGTGCAACCTCTGAACAGTGTTCAGCTAAAGCTACAAGTTAGTGAAGTGCGTCCTCTGAACAGTGTTCATCTAAAGCTACAAGTTAGTGTAGTGCATCCTCTGAACAGTGTTCAGCTAAAACTAAAAGTTAGTGTAGTGCGACCTCTGCACAGTGTTCAGTTAAAGCTACAAGTTAGTTTAGTGCAACCTCTGAACAGTGTTCAGCTAAAGCTACAAGTTAGTTTAGTGCGACCTCTGCACAGTGTTCATCTAAAGCTACAAGTTAGTGTAGTGCGACCTCTGCACAGTGTTCATCTACAGCTACAAGTTAGTGTAGTGCATCCTCATAGTGTTCAGCTAAAGCTACAAGTTAGAGTAGTGCGTCCTCCTCAGTGTTTAGCTATAACTACAAGTTAGTATAGTGCGACCTCTGCACAGTGTTCAGCTAAAGCTACAAGTTAGTGTAGTGCGTCCTCCTCACAGTGTTCAGCTAAAACTACAAGTTAGTGTAGTGCTTCCTCTGAACAGTGTTCATCTAAAGCTACAACTTAGTGTAGTGCGTCCTCCTCACAGTGTTCAGCTAAAGCTACAAGTTAGTGTAGTGCATCCTCTGAACAGTGTTCAGCTAAAAATAAGAGTTAGTGTAGTGCGACCTCTGCACAGTATTCTGCTAGACCTACAAGTTAGTGTAGTGCGTCCTCCTCACAGTGTTCAGCTAAAACTACAAGTCAGTGTAGTGCGTCCTCTGAACAGTGTTCATCTAAAGCTACAAGTTAGTGTAGTGCGTCCTCTGAACAGTGTTCAGCTAAAACTACAAGTTAGTGTAGTGCGACCTCTGCACAGTGTTCAGCTAAAGCTACAAGTTAGTTTAGTGCAACCTCTGCACAGTGTTCAGCTAAAGCTACAAGTCAGTGTAGTGAGTCCTCTGAACAGTGTTTATCTAAAGCTACAAGTTAGTGTAGTGTGTCCTCTGAACAGTGTTCAGCTAAAACTACAAGTTAGTGTAGTGCATCCTCCTCACAGTGTTCAGATAAAGCTACAAGTTAGTATAGTGCGACCTCTGAACAGTGTACATCTAAAGCTACAAGTTAGTGTAGTGCATCCTCTGAACAGTGTTCAGCTAAAACTAAAAGTTAGTGTAGTGCGACCTCTGCACAGTGTTCAGTTAAAGCTACAAGCTAGTTTAGTGCAACCTCTGAACAGTGTTCAGCTAAAGCTACAAGTTAGTTTAGTGCGACCTCTGCACAGTGTTCATCTAAAGCTACAAGTTAGTGTAGTGCGACCTCTGCACAGTGTTCATCTACAGCTACAAGTTAGTGTAGTGCGTCCTCATAGTGTTCAGCTAAAGCTACAAGTTAGAGTAGTGCGTCCTCCTCAGTGTTTAGCTATAACTACAAGTTAGTATAGTGCGACCTCTGCACAGTGTTCAGCTAAAGCTACAAGTTAGTGTAGTGCGTCCTCCTCACAGTGTTCAGCTAAAACTACAAGTTAGTGTAGTGCTTCCTCTGAACAGTGTTCATCTAAAGCTACAACTTAGTTTAGTGCGACCTCTGCACAGTGTTCATCTAAAGCTACAAGTTACTGTAGTGCGACCTCTGCACAGTGTTCATCTAAAGCTACAAGTTAGTGTAGTGCGACCTCTGAACAGTGTACATCTAAAGCTAAAAGTTAGTGTAGTGCATCCTCCTCACAGTGTTCAGATAAAGCTACAAGTTAGTATAGTGCGACCTCTGAACAGTGTACATCTAAAGCTACAAGTTAGTGTAGTGCATCCTCTGAACAGTGTTCAGCTAAAGCTACAAGTTAGTGTAGTGCGTCCTCTGAACAGTGTTATTCTAAAGCTACAATTTAGTGTAGTGCGTCCTCCTCACAGTGTTCAGCTAAAACTACAAGTTAGTGTAGTGCGACCTCTGCACAGTGTTCAGCTAAAGCTTCAAGTTAGTTTAGTGCGACCTCTGCTCAGTGTTCAGCTAAAGCTACAAGTTAGTGAAGTGCGTCCTCTGAACAGTGTTCATCTAAAGCTACAAGTTAGTGTAGTGCATCCTCTGAACAGTGTTCAGCTAAAACTAAAAGTTAGTGTAGTGCGACCTCTGCACAGTGTTCAGTTAAAGCTACAAGTTAGTTTAGTGCAACCTCTGAACAGTGTTCAGCTAAAGCTACAAGTTAGTGAAGTGCGTCCTCTGAACAGTGTTCATCTAAAGCTACAAGTTAGTGTAGTGCATCCTCTGAACAGTGTTCAGCTAAAACTAAAAGTTAGTGTAGTGCGACCTCTGCACAGTGTTCAGTTAAAGCTACAAGTTAGTTTAGTGCGACCTCTGCACAGTGTTCATCTAAAGCTACAAGTTAGTGTAGTGCGACCTCTGCACAGTGTTCATCTACAGCTACAAGTTAGTGTAGTGCATCCTCATAGTGTTCAGCTAAAGCTACAAGTTAGAGTAGTGCGTCCTCCTCAGTGTTTAGCTATAACTACAAGTTAGTATAGTGCGACCTCTGCACAGTGTTCAGCTAAAGCTACAAGTTAGTGTAGTGCGTCCTCCTCACAGTGTTCAGCTAAAACTACAAGTTAGTGTAGTGCTTCCTCTGAACAGTGTTCATCTAAAGCTACAACTTAGTGTAGTGCGTCCTCCTCACAGTGTTCAGCTAAAGCTACAAGTTAGTGTAGTGCATCCTCTGAACAGTGTTCAGCTAAAAATAAGAGTTAGTGTAGTGCGACCTCTGCACAGTATTCTGCTAGACCTACAAGTTAGTGTAGTGCGTCCTCCTCACAGTGTTCAGCTAAAACTACAAGTCAGTGTAGTGCGTCCTCTGAACAGTGTTCATCTAAAGCTACAAGTTAGTGTAGTGCGTCCTCTGAACAGTGTTCAGCTAAAACTACAAGTTAGTGTAGTGCGACCTCTGCACAGTGTTCAGCTAAAGCTACAAGTTAGTTTAGTGCAACCTCTGCACAGTGTTCAGCTAAAGCTACAAGTCAGTGTAGTGAGTCCTCTGAACAGTGTTTATCTAAAGCTACAAGTTAGTGTAGTGTGTCCTCTGAACAGTGTTCAGCTAAAACTACAAGTTAGTGTAGTGTGTCCTCTTCGCAGTGTTCAGCTAAAACTACAAGTTAGTGTAGTGCGTCCTCTGAACAGTGTTCATCTAAAGCTACAAGTTAGTGTAGTGCGTCCTCTGAACAGTGTTCAGCTAAAACTACAAGTTAGTGTAGTGCGACCTCTGCACAGTGTTCAGCTAAAGCTACAAGTTAGTTTAGTGCGACCTCTGCACAGTGTTCAGCTAAAGCTACAAGTTAGTGCAGTGCGTCCTCCTCATAGTGTTCAGCTAAAGCTACAAGTTAGTGTAGTGCATCCTCCTCAGTGTTTAGCTAAAACTACAAGTTAGTATAGTGCGACCTCTGCACAGTGTTAAGCTAAAGCTACAAGTTAGTGTAGTGCATCCTCCTCACAGTGTTCAGCTAAAACTACAAGTTAGTTTAGTGCGACCTCTGCACAGTGTTCAGCTAAAGCTACAAGTCAGTGTAGCGTGTCCTCTGAACAGTGTTTATCTAAAGCTACAAGTTAGTGTAGTGTGTCCTCCTCACAATGTTCAGCTAAAACTACAAGTTAGTGTAATGCATCCTCCTCACAGTGTTCAGCTAAAACTACAAGTTAGTGTAGTGCGTCCTCTGAGCAGTGTTCATCTAAAAGCTACAAGTTAGTGTAGTGCGTCCTCTGAACAGTGTTCAGCTAAAACTACAAGTTATTGTAGTGCGACCTCTGCACAGTGTTCAGCTAAAGCTACAAGTTAGTTTAGTGCGACCTCTGCACAGTGTTCAGCTAAAGCTACAAGTCAGTGTAGTGCATCCTCTGAACAGTGTTCATCTAAAGCTACAAGTTAGTGTAGTATGTCCTCCTCACAGTGTTCAGCTAAAACTACAAGTTAGTGTAGTGCGTCCTCCTCACAGTGTTCAGCTAAAACTACAAGTTAGTGTAGTGCGTCCTCTGAACAGTGTTCATCTAAAGCTACAAGTTAGTGTAGCGCGTCCACCTTGCAGTGTTCAGCTAAAGCTACAAATTAGTGTAGTGCGTCCTCTGAACAGTGTTCATCTAAAGCTACAAGGTAGTGTAGTGCGTCCTCCTCACAGTGTTCAGATAAAGCTACAAGTTAGTGTAGTGATTCCTCCTCACAGTGTTCATCTAAAGCTACAAGTTAGTGTAGTGCGTCCTCCTCACAGTGTTCAGCTAAAACTACAAGTTAGTGTAGTGCGTCCTCTGAACAGTGTTCATCTAAAGCTACAAGTTAGTGTAGTGCGTCCTCCTAGCAGTGTTCAGCTAAAGCTACAAGTTAGTGTAGTGCGTCCTCTGAACAGTGTTCATCTAAAGCTACAAGGTAGTGTAGTGCATCCTCCTCACAGTGTTCAGCTAAAGCTACAAGTTAGTGTAGTGTGCCCTCTGAACAGTGTTCATCTAAAGCTACAAGTTAGTGTAGTGTGTACTCTGAACTGTGTTCAGCTAAGACTACAAGTTAGTGTAGTGCGTCCTCTGAACAGTGTTCATCTAAAGCTACAAGTTTGTGTAGTGCGTCCTCCTCAGTGTTTAGCTAAAACTACAAGTTAGTGTAGTGCGACCTCTGCACAGTATTCTGCTAGAGCTACAAGTTAGTGTAGTGCGTCCTCCTCACAGTGTTCAGCTAAAACTACAAGTCAGTGTAGTGCGTCCTCTGAACAGTGTTCATCTAAAGCTACAAGTTAGTGTAGTGCGTCCTCTGAACAGTGTTCACCTAAAACTACAAGTTAGTGTAGTGCGACCTCTGCAC
This sequence comes from Aquarana catesbeiana, assembly GCF_042186555.1. Taxonomy (NCBI): domain Eukaryota; kingdom Metazoa; phylum Chordata; class Amphibia; order Anura; family Ranidae; genus Aquarana; species Aquarana catesbeiana. Next base: position 187,746,762 of record NC_133335.1, read on the forward strand.
AGTGTTCATCTAAAGCTACAAGTTTGTTTAGTGCAACCTCTGCACAGTGTTCAGCTAAAGCTACAAGTCAGTGTAGTGAGTCCTCTGAACAGTGTTTATCTAAAGCTACAAGTTAGTGTAGTGTGTCCTCTGAACAGTGTTCAGCTAAAACTACAAGTTAGTGTAGTGTGTCCTCTTCGCAGTGTTCAGCTAAAACTACAAGTTAGTGTAGTGCGTCCTCCTCACAGTGTTCAGCTAAAACTACAAGTTAGTGTAGTGCGTCCTCTGAACAGTGTTCATCTAAAGCTACAAGTCTGTGTAGTGCGTCCTCCTCAGTGTTTAGCTAAAACTACAAGTTAGTGTAGTGCGACCTCTGCATAGTGTTCGGCTAAAGCTACAAGTTAGTGTTATGCGTCCTTCTCACAGTGTTCAGCTAAAACTACAAGTCAGTGTAGTGCGTCCTCTGAACAGTGTTCATCTAAAGCTACAAGTTAGTGTAGTGCGTCCTCTGCACAGTGTTCAGCTAAAGCTACAAGTCAGTGTAGTTCGTCCTCTGAACAGTGTTCATCTAAAGCTACAAGTTAGTGTAGTGTGTCCTCCTCACAGTGTTCAGCTAAAACTACAAGTTAGTGTAGTGCGTCCTCCTCACAGTGTTCAGCTAAAACTACAAGTTAGTGTAGTGCGTCCTCTGAACAGTGTTCATCTAAAGCTACAAGTTAGTGTAGCGCGTCCTCCTCGCAGTGTTCAGCTAAAGCTACAAGTTAGTGTAGTGCGTCCTCTGAACAGTGTTCATCTAAAGCTACAAGGTAGTGTAGTGCGTCCTCCTCACAGTGTTCAGATAAAGCTACAAGTTAGTGTAGTGCATCCTCCTCACAGTGTTCATCTAAAGCTACAAGTTAGTGTAGTGCGTCCTCCTCGCAGTGTTCAGCTAAAGCTACAAGTTAGTGTAGTGCGTCCTCTGAACAGTGTTCATCTAAAGCTACAAGGTAGTGTAGTGCGTCCTCCTCACAGTGTTCAGATAAAGCTACAAGTTAGTGTAGTGCATCCTCCTCACAGTGTTCATCTAAAGCTACAAATTAGTGTAGTGCGTCCTCCTCACAGTGTTCAGCTAAAACTACAAGTTAGTGTAGTGCGTCCTCCTCACAGTGTTCAGCTAAAACTACAAGTCAGTGTAGTGCATCCTCTGAACAGTGTTCATCTAAAACTACAAGTTAGTGTAGTGCATCCTCTGAACAATGTTCAGCTAAAACTACAAGTTAGTGTAGTGCGTCCTCCTCACAGTGTTCAGCTAAAACTACAAGTTAGTGTAGTGCATCCTCTGAACAGTGTACATCTAAAGCTACAAGTTAGTGTAGTGCATCCTCTGAACAGTGTTCAGCTAAAGCTTCAAGTTAGTGTAGTGCGTCCTCTGAACAGTGTTCATCTAAAGCTACAATTTAGTGTAGTGCGTCCTCCTCACAGTGTTCAGCTAAAACTACAAGTTAGTGTAGTGCGACTGCTGCACAGTGTTCAGCTAAAGCTTCAAGTTAGTTTAGTGCGACCTCTGCTCAGTGTTCAGCTAAAGCTACAAGTTAGTGTAGTGCGTCCTCTGAACAGTGTTCATCTAAAGCTACAAGTTAGTGTAGTGCATCCTCTGAACAGTGTTCAGCTAAAACTAAAAGTTAGTGTAGAGCGACCTCTGCACAGTGTTCAGTTAAAGCTACAAGTTAGTTTAGTGCAACCTCTGAACAGTGTTCAGCTAAAGCTACAAGTTAGTTTAGTGCGACCTCTGCACAGTGTTCATCTAAAGCTACAAGTTAGTGTAGTGCGACCTCTGCACAGTGTTCATCTACAGCTAAAAGTTAGTGTAGTGCGTCCTCATAGTGTTCAGCTAAAGCTACAAGTTAGAGTAGTGCGTCCTCCTCAGTGTTTAGCTATAACTACAAGTTAGTATAGTGCGACCTCTGCACAGTGTTCAGCTAAAGCTACAAGTTAGTGTAGTGCGTCCTCCTCACAGTGTTCAGCTAAAACTACAAGTTAGTGTAGTGCTTCCTCTGAACAGTGTTCATCTAAAGCTACAACTTAGTGTAGTGCGTCCTCCTCACAGTGTTCAGCTAAAGCTACAAGTTAGTGTAGTGCATCCTCTGAACAGTGTTCAGCTAAAAATACAAGTTAGTGTAGTGCATCCTCAGAACAGTGTTCAGCTAAAACTACAAGTTAGTGTAGTGCGACCTCTGCACAGTGTTCAGCTAAAGCTACAAGTTAGTTTAGTGCAACCTCTGCACAGTGTTCAGCTAAAGCTACAAGCCAGTGTAGTGAGTCCTCTGAACAGTGTTTATCTAAAGCTACAAGTTAGTGTAGTGTGTCCTCTGAACAGTGTTCAGCTAAAACTACAAGTTAGTGTAGTGCGTCCTCCTCGCAGTGTTCAGCTAAAACTACAAGTTAGTGCTGTGCGTCCTCTGAACAGTGTTCATCTAAAGCTACAAGTTAGTGTAGTGCGTCCTCTGAACAGTGTTCAGCTAAAACTACAAGTTAGTGTAGTGCGACCTCTGCACAGTGTTCAGCTAAAGCTACAAGTTAGTTTAGTGCAACCTCTGCACAGTGTTCAGCTAAAGCTACAAGTTAGTGTAGTGCGTCCTCCTCATAGTGTTCAGCTAAAGCTACAAGTTAGTGTAGTGCATCCTCCTCAGTGTTTAGCTAAAACTACAAGTTAGTATAGTGCGACCTCTGCACAGTGTTAAGCTAAAGCTATAAGTTAGTGTAGTGCATCCTCCTCACAGTGTTCAGCTAAAACTACAAGTTAGTTTAGTGCGACCTCTGCACAGTGTTCAACTAAAGCTACAAGTCAGTGTAGTGCGTCCTCTGAACAGTGTTTATCTAAAGCTACAAGTTAGTGTAGTGTGTCCTCCTCACAATGTTCAGCTAAAACTACAAGTTAGTGTAATGCGTCCTCCTCACAGTGTTCAGCTAAAACTACAAGTTAGTGTAGTGCGTCCTCTGAGCAGTGTTCATCTAAAGCTACAAGTTAGTGTAGTGCGTCCTCTGAACAGTGTTCAGCTAAAACTACAAGTTATTGTAGTGCGACCTCTGCACAGTGTTCAGCTAAAGCTACAAGTTAGTTTAGTGCGACCTCTGCACAGTGTTCAGCTAAAGCTACAAGTCAGTGTAGTGCATCCTCTGAACAGTGTTCATCTAAAGCTACAAGTTAGTGTAGTGTGTCCTCCTCACAGTGTTCAGCTAAAACTACAAGTTAGTGTAGTGCGTCCTCCTCACAGTGTTCAGCTAAAACTACAAGTTAGTGTAGTGCGTCCTCTGAACAGTGTTCATCTAAAGCTACAAGTTAGTGTAGCACGTCCTCCTCGCAGTGTTCAGCTAAAGCTACAAGTTAGTGTAGTGCGTCCTCTGAACAGTGTTCATCTAAAGCTACAAGGTAGTGTAGTGCGTCCTCCTCACAGTGTTCAGATAAAGCTACAAGTTAGTGTAGTGCATCCTCCTCACAGTGTTCATCTAAAGCTACAAGTTAGTGTAGTGCGTCCTCCTCACAGTGTTCAGCTAAAACTACAAGTTAGTGTAGTGCGTCCTCCTCACTGTGTTCAGCTAAAACTACAAGTTAGTGTAGTGCATCCTCTGAACAGTGTTCATCTAAAGCTACAAGTTAGTGTAGTGCGTCCTCCTCGCAGTGTTCAGCTAAAGCTACAAGTTAGTGTAGTGCGTCCTCTGAACAGTGTTCATCTAAAGCTACAAGGTAGTGTAGTGCATCCTCCTCACAGTGTTCAGCTAAAGCTACAAGTTAGTGTAGTGTGCCCTCTGAACAGTGTTCATCTAAAGCTAAAAGTTAGTGTAGTGTGTACTCTGAACTGTGTTCAGCTAAAACTACAAGTTAGTGTAGTGCGTCCTCTGAACAGTGTTCATCTAAAGCTACAAGTTTGTGTAGTGCGTCCTCCTCAGTGTTTAGCTAAAACTACAAGTTAGTGTAGTGCGTCCTCTGAACAGTGTTCAGCTAAAACTACAAGTTATTGTAGTGCGACCTCTGCACAGTGTTCAGCTAAAGCTACAAGTTAGTTTAGTGCGACCTCTGCACAGTGTTCAGCTAAAGCTACAAGTCAGTGTAGTGCATCCTCTGAACAGTGTTCATCTAAAGCTACAAGTTAGTGTAGTATGTCCTCCTCACAGTGTTCAGCTAAAACTACAAGTTAGTGTAGTGCGTCCTCCTCACAGTGTTCAGCTAAAACTACAAGTTAGTGTAGTGCGTCCTCTGAACAGTGTTCATCTAAAGCTACAAGTTAGTGTAGCGCGTCCACCTTGCAGTGTTCAGCTAAAGCTACAAATTAGTGTAGTGCGTCCTCTGAACAGTGTTCATCTAAAGCTACAAGGTAGTGTAGTGCGTCCTCCTCACAGTGTTCAGATAAAGCTACAAGTTAGTGTAGTGATTCCTCCTCACAGTGTTCATCTAAAGCTACAAGTTAGTGTAGTGCGTCCTCCTCACAGTGTTCAGCTAAAACTACAAGTTAGTGTAGTGCGTCCTCTGAACAGTGTTCATCTAAAGCTACAAGTTAGTGTAGTGCGTCCTCCTAGCAGTGTTCAGCTAAAGCTACAAGTTAGTGTAGTGCGTCCTCTGAACAGTGTTCATCTAAAGCTACAAGGTAGTGTAGTGCATCCTCCTCACAGTGTTCAGCTAAAACTACAAGTTAGTGTAGTGCGACCTCTGCACAGTGTTCAGCTAAAGCTACAAGTTAGTTTAGTGCAACCTCTGCACAGTGTTCAGCTAAAGCTACAAGCCAGTGTAGTGAGTCCTCTGAACAGTGTTTATCTAAAGCTACAAGTTAGTGTAGTGTGTCCTCTGAACAGTGTTCAGCTAAAACTACAAGTTAGTGTAGTGCGTCCTCCTCGCAGTGTTCAGCTAAAACTACAAGTTAGTGCTGTGCGTCCTCTGAACAGTGTTCATCTAAAGCTACAAGTTAGTGTAGTGCGTCCTCTGAACAGTGTTCAGCTAAAACTACAAGTTAGTGTAGTGCGACCTCTGCACAGTGTTCAGCTAAAGCTACAAGTTAGTTTAGTGCAACCTCTGCACAGTGTTCAGCTAAAGCTACAAGTTAGTGTAGTGCGTCCTCCTCATAGTGTTCAGCTAAAGCTACAAGTTAGTGTAGTGCATCCTCCTCAGTGTTTAGCTAAAACTACAAGTTAGTATAGTGCGACCTCTGCACAGTGTTAAGCTAAAGCTATAAGTTAGTGTAGTGCATCCTCCTCACAGTGTTCAGCTAAAACTACAAGTTAGTTTAGTGCGACCTCTGCACAGTGTTCAACTAAAGCTACAAGTCAGTGTAGTGCGTCCTCTGAACAGTGTTTATCTAAAGCTACAAGTTAGTGTAGTGTGTCCTCCTCACAATGTTCAGCTAAAACTACAAGTTAGTGTAATGCGTCCTCCTCACAGTGTTCAGCTAAAACTACAAGTTAGTGTAGTGCGTCCTCTGAGCAGTGTTCATCTAAAGCTACAAGTTAGTGTAGTGCGTCCTCTGAACAGTGTTCAGCTAAAACTACAAGTTATTGTAGTGCGACCTCTGCACAGTGTTCAGCTAAAGCTACAAGTTAGTTTAGTGCGACCTCTGCACAGTGTTCAGCTAAAGCTACAAGTCAGTGTAGTGCATCCTCTGAACAGTGTTCATCTAAAGCTACAAGTTAGTGTAGTGTGTCCTCCTCACAGTGTTCAGCTAAAACTACAAGTTAGTGTAGTGCGTCCTCCTCACAGTGTTCAGCTAAAACTACAAGTTAGTGTAGTGCGTCCTCTGAACAGTGTTCATCTAAAGCTACAAGTTAGTGTAGCACGTCCTCCTCGCAGTGTTCAGCTAAAGCTACAAGTTAGTGTAGTGCGTCCTCTGAACAGTGTTCATCTAAAGCTACAAGGTAGTGTAGTGCGTCCTCCTCACAGTGTTCAGATAAAGCTACAAGTTAGTGTAGTGCATCCTCCTCACAGTGTTCATCTAAAGCTACAAGTTAGTGTAGTGCGTCCTCCTCACAGTGTTCAGCTAAAACTACAAGTTAGTGTAGTGCGTCCTCCTCACTGTGTTCAGCTAAAACTACAAGTTAGTGTAGTGCATCCTCTGAACAGTGTTCATCTAAAGCTACAAGTTAGTGTAGTGCGTCCTCCTCGCAGTGTTCAGCTAAAGCTACAAGTTAGTGTAGTGCGTCCTCTGAACAGTGTTCATCTAAAGCTACAAGGTAGTGTAGTGCATCCTCCTCACAGTGTTCAGCTAAAGCTACAAGTTAGTGTAGTGTGCCCTCTGAACAGTGTTCATCTAAAGCTAAAAGTTAGTGTAGTGTGTACTCTGAACTGTGTTCAGCTAAAACTACAAGTTAGTGTAGTGCGTCCTCTGAACAGTGTTCATCTAAAGCTACAAGTTTGTGTAGTGCGTCCTCCTCAGTGTTTAGCTAAAACTACAAGTTAGTGTAGTGCGACCTCTGCATAGTGTTCGGCTAAAGCTACAAGTTAGTGTTATGCGTCCTTCTCACAGTGTTCAGCTAAAACTACAAGTCAGTGTAGTGCATCCTCTGAACAGTGTTCATCTAAAGCTACAAGTTAGTGTAGTGCGTCCTCTGCACAGTGTTCAGCTAAAGCTACAAGTCAGTGTAGTGCGTCCTCTGAACAGTGTTCATCTAAAGCTACAAGTTAGTGTAGTGTGTCCTCCTCACAGTGTTCAGCTAAAACTACAAGTTAGTGTAGTGCGTCCTCCTCACAGTGTTCAGCTAAAACTACAAGTTAGTGTAGTGCGTCCTCTGAACAGTGTTCATCTAAAGCTACAAGGTAGTGTAGTGCGTCCTCCTCACAGTGTTCAGATAAAGCTACAAGTTAGTGTAGTGCATCCTCCTCACAGTGTTCATCTAAAGCTACAAGTTAGTGTAGTGCGTCCTCCTCGCAGTGTTCAGCTAAAGCTACAAGTTAGTGTAGTGCATCCTCCTCAGTGTTTAGCTAAAACTACAAGTTAGTATAGTGCGACCTCTGCACAGTGTTAAGCTAAAGCTACAAGTTAGTGTAGTGCATCCTCCTCACAGTGTTCAGCTAAAACTACAAGTTAGTTTAGTGCGACCTCTGCACAGTGTTCAACTAAAGCTACAAGTCAGTGTAGTGCGTCCTCTGAACAGTGTTTATCTAAAGCTACAAGTTAGTGTAGTGTGTCCTCCTCACAATGTTCAGCTAAAACTACAAGTTAGTGTAATGCGTCCTCCTCACAGTGTTCAGCTAAAACAACAAGTTAGTGTAGTGCGTCCTCTGAGCAGTGTTCATCTAAAGCTACAAGTTAGTGTAGTGCGTCCTCTGAACAGTGTTCAGCTAAAACTACAAGTTATTGTAGTGCGACCTCTGCACAGTGTTCAGCTAAAGCTACAAGTTAGTTTAGTGCGACCTCTGCACAGTGTTAAGCTAAAGCTACAAGTCAGTGTAGTGCATCCTCTGAACAGTGTTCATCTAAAGCTACAAGTTAGTGTAGTGTGTCCTCCTCACAGTGTTCAGCTAAAACTACAAGTTAGTGTAGTGCGTCCTTCTCACAGTGTTCAGCTAAAACTACAAGTTAGTGTAGTGCGTCCTCTGAACAGTGTTCATCTAAAGCTACAAGTTAGTGTAGCGCATCCTCCTCGCAGTGTTCAGCTAAAGCTACAAGTTAGTGTAGTGCGTCCTCTGAACAGTGTTCATCTAAAGCTACAAGGTAATGTAGTGCCTCCTCCTCACAGTGTTCAGATAAAGCTACAAGTTAGTGTAGTGCATCCTCCTCACAGTGTTCATCTAAAGCTACAAGTTAGTGTAGTGCGTCCTCCTCACAGTGTTCAGCTAAAACTACAAGTTAGTGTAGTGCGTCCTCCTCACTGTGTTCAGCTAAAACTACAAGTTAGTGTAGTGCGTCCTCTGAACAGTGTTCATCTAAAGCTACAAGTTAGTGTAGTGCGTCCTCCTCGCAGTGTTCAGCTAAAGCTACAAGTTAGTGTAGTGCGTCCTCTGAACAGTGTTCATCTAAAGCTACAAGGTAGTGTAGTGCATCCTCCTCACAGTGTTCAGCTAAAGCTACAAGTTAGTGTAGTGCGTCCTCTGAACAGTGTTCATCTAAAGCTACAAGTTTGTGTAGTGCGTCCTCCTCAGTGTTTAGCTAAAACTACAAGTTATTGTAGTGCGACCTCTGCACAGTGTTCAGCTAAAGCTACAAGTCAGTGTAGTGCATTCTCTGAACAGTGTTCATCTAAAGCTACAAGTTAGTGTAGTGTGTCCTCCTCACAGTGTTCAGCTAAAACTACAAGTTAGTGTAGTGCGTCCTCCTCACAGTGTTAAGCTAAAACTACAAGTTAGTGTAGTGCGTCCTCTGAACAGTGTTCATCTAAAGCTACAAGTTAGTGTAGCGCGTCCTCCTCGCAGTGTTCAGCTAAAGCTACAAGTTAGTGTAGTGCGTCCTCTGAACAGTGTTCATCTAAAGCTACAAGTTAGTGTTATGCGTCCTTCTCACAGTGTTCAGCTAAAACTACAAGTCAGTGTAGTGCGTCCTCTGAACAGCGTTCATCTAAAGCTACAAGTTAGTGTAGTGCGTCCTCTGCACAGTGTTCAGCTAAAGCTACAAGTCAGTGTAGTGCGTCCTCTGAACAGTGTTCATCTAAAGCTACAAGTTAGTGTAGTGTGTCCTCCTCACAGTGTTCAGCTAAAACTACAAGTTAGTGTAGTGCGTCCTCCTCACAGTGTTCAGCTAAAACTACAAGTTAGTGTAGTGCGTCCTCTGAACAGTGTTCATCTAAAGCTACAAGGTAGTGTAGTGCGTCCTCCTCACAGTGTTCAGATAAAGCTACAAGTTAGTGTAGTGCATCCTCCTCACAGTGTTCATCTAAAGCTACAAGTTAGTGTAGTGCGTCCTCCTCACAGTGTTCAGCTAAAGCTACAAGTTAGTGTAGTGCGTCCTCTGAACAGTGTTCATCTAAAGCTACAAGGTAGTGTAGTGCGTCCTCCTCACAGAGTTCAGATAAAGCTACAAGTTAGTGTAGTGCATCCTCCTCACAGTGTTCATCTAAAGCTACAAATTAGTGTAGTGCGTCCTCCTCACAGTGTTCAGCTAAAGCTACAAGTTAGTGTAGTGCATCCTCCTCAGTGTTTAGCTAAAACTACAAGTTAGTATAGTGCGACCTCTGCACAGTGTTAAGCTAAAGATACAAGTTAGTGTAGTGCATCCTCCTCACAGTGTTCAGCTAAAACTACAAGTTAGTTTAGTGCGACCTCTGCACAGTGTTCAACTAAAGCTACAAGTCAGTGTAGTGCGTCCTCTGAACAGTGTTTATCTAAAGCTACAAGTTAGTGTAGTGTGTCCTCCTCACAATGTTCAGCTAAAACTACAAGTTAGTGTAATGCGTCCTCCTCACAGTGCTCAGCTAAAAATACAAGTTAGTGTAGTGCGTCCTCTGAGCAGTGTTCATCTAAAGCTACAAGTTAGTGTAGTGCGTCCTCTGAACAGTGTTCAGCTAAAACTACAAGTTATTGTAGTGCGACCTCTGCACAGTGTTCAGCTAAAGCTACAAGTTAGTTTAGTGCGACCTCTGCACAGTGTTCAGCTAAAGCTACAAGTCAGTGTAGTGCATTCTCTGAACAGTGTTCATCTAAAGCTACAAGTTAGTGTAGTGTGTCCTCCTCACAGTGTTCAGCTAAAACTACAAGTTAGTGTAGTGCGTCCTCCTCACAGTGTTAAGCTAAAACTACAAGTTAGTGTAGTGCGTCCTCTGAACAGTGTTCATCTAAAGCTACAAGTTAGTGTAGCGCGTCCTCCTCGCAGTGTTCAGCTAAAGCTACAAGTTAGTGTAGTGCGTCCTCTGAACAGTGTTCATCTAAAGCTACAAGGTAGTGTAGTGCGTCCTCCTCACAGTGTTCAGATAAAGCTACAAGTTAGTGTAGTGCATCCTCCTCACAGTGTTCATCTAAAGCTACAAGTTAGTGTAGTGCGTCCTCCTCACAGTGTTCAGCTAAAACTACAAGTTAGTGTAGTGCGTCCTCCTCACTGTGTTCAGCTAAAACTACAAGTTAGTGTAGTGCGTCCTCTGAACAGTGTTCATCTAAAGCTACAAGTTAGTGTAGTGCGTCCTCCTCGCAGTGTTCAGCTAAAGCTACAAGTTAGTGTAGTGCGTCCTCTGAACAGTGTTCATCTAAAGCTACAAGGTAGTGTAGTGCATCCTCCTCACAGTGTTCAGCTAAAGCTACAAGTTAGTGTAGTGTGCCCTCTGAACAATGTTCATCTAAAGCTACAAGTTAGTGTAGTGTGTACTCTGAACTGTGTTCAGCTAAAACTACAAGTTAGTGTAGTGCGTCCTCTGAACAGTGTTCATCTAAAGCTACAAGTTTGTGTAGTGCGTCCTCCTCAGTGTTTAGCTAAAACTACAAGTTAGTGTAGTGCGACCTCTGCATAGTGTTCGGCTAAAGCTACAAGTTAGTGTTATGCGTCCTTCTCACAGTGTTCAGCTAAAACTACAAGTCAGTGTAGTGCGTCCTCTGAACAGTGTTCATCTAAAGCTACAAGTTAGTGTAGTGCGTCCTCTGCACAGTGTTCAGCTAAAGCTACAAGTCAGTGTAGTGCGTCCTCTGAACAGTGTTCATCTAAAGCTACAAGTTAGTGTAGTGTGTCCTCCTCACAGTGTTCAGCTAAAACTACAAGTTAGTGTAGTGCGTCCTCCTCACAGTGTTCAGCTAAAACTACAAGTTAGTGTAGTGCGTCCTCTGAACAGTGTTCATCTAAAGCTACAAGGTAGTGTAGTGCGTCCTCCTCACAGTGTTCAGATAAAGCTACAAGTTAGTGTAGTGCATCCTCCTCACAGTGTTCATCTAAAGCTACAAGTTAGTGTAGTGCGTCCTCCTCGCAGTGTTCAGCTAAAGCTACAAGTTAGTGTAGTGCGTCCTCTGAACAGTGTTCATCTAAAGCTACAAGGTAGTGTAGTGCGTCCTCCTCACAGTGTTCAGATAAAGCTACAAGTTAGTGTAGTGCATCCTCCTCACAGTGTTCATCTAAAGCTACAAATTAGTGTAGTGCGTCCTCCTCACAGTGTTCAGCTAAAACTAAAGTTAGTGTAGTGCGTCCTCCTCACAGTGTTCAGCTAAAACTACAAGTCAGTGTAGTGCATCCTCTGAACAGTGTTCATCTAAAACTACAAGTTAGTGTAGTGCATCCTCTGAACAATGTTCAGCTAAAACTACAAGTTAGTGTAGTGCGTCCTCCTCACAGTGTTCAGCTAAAACTACAAGTTAGTGTAGTGCATCCTCTGAACAGTGTACATCTAAAGCTACAAGTTAGTGTAGTGCATCCTCTGAACAGTGTTCAGCTAAAGCTTCAAGTTAGTGTAGTGCGTCCTCTGAACAGTGTTCATCTAAAGCTACAATTTAGTGTAGTGCGTCCTCCTCACAGTGTTCAGCTAAAACTACAAGTTAGTGTAGTGCGACCTCTGCACAGTGTTCAGCTAAAGCTTCAAGTTAGTTTAGTGCGACCTCTGCTCAGTGTTCAGCTAAAGCTACAAGTTAGTGTAGTGCGTCCTCTGAACAGTGTTCATCTAAAGCTACAAGTTAGTGTAGTGCATCCTCTGAACAGTGTTCAGCTAAAACTAAAAGTTAGTGTAGTGCGTCCTCTGAACAGTGTTCATCTAAAGCTACAAGGTAGTGTAGTGCGTCCTCCTCACAGTGTTCAGATAAAGCTACAAGTTAGTGTAGTGCATCCTCCTCACAGTGTTCATCTAAAGCTACAAGTTAGTGTAGTGCGTCCTCCTCGCAGTGTTCAGCTAAAGCTACAAGTTAGTGTAGTGCATCCTCCTCAGTGTTTAGCTAAAACTACAAGTTAGTATAGTGCGACCTCTGCACAGTGTTAAGCTAAAGCTACAAGTTAGTGTAGTGCATCCTCCTCACAGTGTTCAGCTAAAACTACAAGTTAGTTTAGTGCGACCTCTGCACAGTGTTCAACTAAAGCTACAAGTCAGTGTAGTGCGTCCTCTGAACAGTGTTTATCTAAAGCTACAAGTTAGTGTAGTGTGTCCTCCTCACAATGTTCAGCTAAAACTACAAGTTAGTGTAATGCGTCCTCCTCACAGTGTTCAGCTAAAACAACAAGTTAGTGTAGTGCGTCCTCTGAGCAGTGTTCATCTAAAGCTACAAGTTAGTGTAGTGCGTCCTCTGAACAGTGTTCAGCTAAAACTACAAGTTATTGTAGTGCGACCTCTGCACAGTGTTCAGCTAAAGCTACAAGTTAGTTTAGTGCGACCTCTGCACAGTGTTAAGCTAAAGCTACAAGTCAGTGTAGTGCATCCTCTGAACAGTGTTCATCTAAAGCTACAAGTTAGTGTAGTGTGTCCTCCTCACAGTGTTCAGCTAAAACTACAAGTTAGTGTAGTGCGTCCTTCTCACAGTGTTCAGCTAAAACTACAAGTTAGTGTAGTGCGTCCTCTGAACAGTGTTCATCTAAAGCTACAAGTTAGTGTAGCGCATCCTCCTCGCAGTGTTCAGCTAAAGCTACAAGTTAGTGTAGTGCGTCCTCTGAACAGTGTTCATCTAAAGCTACAAGGTAATGTAGTGCCTCCTCCTCACAGTGTTCAGATAAAGCTACAAGTTAGTGTAGTGCATCCTCCTCACAGTGTTCATCTAAAGCTACAAGTTAGTGTAGTGCGTCCTCCTCACAGTGTTCAGCTAAAACTACAAGTTAGTGTAGTGCGTCCTCCTCACTGTGTTCAGCTAAAACTACAAGTTAGTGTAGTGCGTCCTCTGAACAGTGTTCATCTAAAGCTACAAGTTAGTGTAGTGCGTCCTCCTCGCAGTGTTCAGCTAAAGCTACAAGTTAGTGTAGTGCGTCCTCTGAACAGTGTTCATCTAAAGCTACAAGGTAGTGTAGTGCATCCTCCTCACAGTGTTCAGCTAAAGCTACAAGTTAGTGTAGTGCGTCCTCTGAACAGTGTTCATCTAAAGCTACAAGTTTGTGTAGTGCGTCCTCCTCAGTGTTTAGCTAAAACTACAAGTTATTGTAGTGCGACCTCTGCACAGTGTTCAGCTAAAGCTACAAGTCAGTGTAGTGCATTCTCTGAACAGTGTTCATCTAAAGCTACAAGTTAGTGTAGTGTGTCCTCCTCACAGTGTTCAGCTAAAACTACAAGTTAGTGTAGTGCGTCCTCCTCACAGTGTTAAGCTAAAACTACAAGTTAGTGTAGTGCGTCCTCTGAACAGTGTTCATCTAAAGCTACAAGTTAGTGTAGCGCGTCCTCCTCGCAGTGTTCAGCTAAAGCTACAAGTTAGTGTAGTGCGTCCTCTGAACAGTGTTCATCTAAAGCTACAAGTTAGTGTTATGCGTCCTTCTCACAGTGTTCAGCTAAAACTACAAGTCAGTGTAGTGCGTCCTCTGAACAGCGTTCATCTAAAGCTACAAGTTAGTGTAGTGCGTCCTCTGCACAGTGTTCAGCTAAAGCTACAAGTCAGTGTAGTGCGTCCTCTGAACAGTGTTCATCTAAAGCTACAAGTTAGTGTAGTGTGTCCTCCTCACAGTGTTCAGCTAAAACTACAAGTTAGTGTAGTGCGTCCTCCTCACAGTGTTCAGCTAAAACTACAAGTTAGTGTAGTGCGTCCTCTGAACAGTGTTCATCTAAAGCTACAAGGTAGTGTAGTGCGTCCTCCTCACAGTGTTCAGATAAAGCTACAAGTTAGTGTAGTGCATCCTCCTCACAGTGTTCATCTAAAGCTACAAGTTAGTGTAGTGCGTCCTCCTCACAGTGTTCAGCTAAAGCTACAAGTTAGTGTAGTGCGTCCTCTGAACAGTGTTCATCTAAAGCTACAAGGTAGTGTAGTGCGTCCTCCTCACAGAGTTCAGATAAAGCTACAAGTTAGTGTAGTGCATCCTCCTCACAGTGTTCATCTAAAGCTACAAATTAGTGTAGTGCGTCCTCCTCACAGTGTTCAGCTAAAGCTACAAGTTAGTGTAGTGCATCCTCCTCAGTGTTTAGCTAAAACTACAAGTTAGTATAGTGCGACCTCTGCACAGTGTTAAGCTAAAGATACAAGTTAGTGTAGTGCATCCTCCTCACAGTGTTCAGCTAAAACTACAAGTTAGTTTAGTGCGACCTCTGCACAGTGTTCAACTAAAGCTACAAGTCAGTGTAGTGCGTCCTCTGAACAGTGTTTATCTAAAGCTACAAGTTAGTGTAGTGTGTCCTCCTCACAATGTTCAGCTAAAACTACAAGTTAGTGTAATGCGTCCTCCTCACAGTGCTCAGCTAAAAATACAAGTTAGTGTAGTGCGTCCTCTGAGCAGTGTTCATCTAAAGCTACAAGTTAGTGTAGTGCGTCCTCTGAACAGTGTTCAGCTAAAACTACAAGTTATTGTAGTGCGACCTCTGCACAGTGTTCAGCTAAAGCTACAAGTTAGTTTAGTGCGACCTCTGCACAGTGTTCAGCTAAAGCTACAAGTCAGTGTAGTGCATTCTCTGAACAGTGTTCATCTAAAGCTACAAGTTAGTGTAGTGTGTCCTCCTCACAGTGTTCAGCTAAAACTACAAGTTAGTGTAGTGCGTCCTCCTCACAGTGTTAAGCTAAAACTACAAGTTAGTGTAGTGCGTCCTCTGAACAGTGTTCATCTAAAGCTACAAGTTAGTGTAGCGCGTCCTCCTCGCAGTGTTCAGCTAAAGCTACAAGTTAGTGTAGTGCGTCCTCTGAACAGTGTTCATCTAAAGCTACAAGGTAGTGTAGTGCGTCCTCCTCACAGTGTTCAGATAAAGCTACAAGTTAGTGTAGTGCATCCTCCTCACAGTGTTCATCTAAAGCTACAAGTTAGTGTAGTGCGTCCTCCTCACAGTGTTCAGCTAAAACTACAAGTTAGTGTAGTGCGTCCTCCTCACTGTGTTCAGCTAAAACTACAAGTTAGTGTAGTGCGTCCTCTGAACAGTGTTCATCTAAAGCTACAAGTTAGTGTAGTGCGTCCTCCTCGCAGTGTTCAGCTAAAGCTACAAGTTAGTGTAGTGCGTCCTCTGAACAGTGTTCATCTAAAGCTACAAGGTAGTGTAGTGCATCCTCCTCACAGTGTTCAGCTAAAGCTACAAGTTAGTGTAGTGTGCCCTCTGAACAATGTTCATCTAAAGCTACAAGTTAGTGTAGTGTGTACTCTGAACTGTGTTCAGCTAAAACTACAAGTTAGTGTAGTGCGTCCTCTGAACAGTGTTCATCTAAAGCTACAAGTTTGTGTAGTGCGTCCTCCTCAGTGTTTAGCTAAAACTACAAGTTAGTGTAGTGCGACCTCTGCATAGTGTTCGGCTAAAGCTACAAGTTAGTGTTATGCGTCCTTCTCACAGTGTTCAGCTAAAACTACAAGTCAGTGTAGTGCGTCCTCTGAACAGTGTTCATCTAAAGCTACAAGTTAGTGTAGTGCGTCCTCTGCACAGTGTTCAGCTAAAGCTACAAGTCAGTGTAGTGCGTCCTCTGAACAGTGTTCATCTAAAGCTACAAGTTAGTGTAGTGTGTCCTCCTCACAGTGTTCAGCTAAAACTACAAGTTAGTGTAGTGCGTCCTCCTCACAGTGTTCAGCTAAAACTACAAGTTAGTGTAGTGCGTCCTCTGAACAGTGTTCATCTAAAGCTACAAGGTAGTGTAGTGCGTCCTCCTCACAGTGTTCAGATAAAGCTACAAGTTAGTGTAGTGCATCCTCCTCACAGTGTTCATCTAAAGCTACAAGTTAGTGTAGTGCGTCCTCCTCGCAGTGTTCAGCTAAAGCTACAAGTTAGTGTAGTGCGTCCTCTGAACAGTGTTCATCTAAAGCTACAAGGTAGTGTAGTGCGTCCTCCTCACAGTGTTCAGATAAAGCTACAAGTTAGTGTAGTGCATCCTCCTCACAGTGTTCATCTAAAGCTACAAATTAGTGTAGTGCGTCCTCCTCACAGTGTTCAGCTAAAACTAAAGTTAGTGTAGTGCGTCCTCCTCACAGTGTTCAGCTAAAACTACAAGTCAGTGTAGTGCATCCTCTGAACAGTGTTCATCTAAAACTACAAGTTAGTGTAGTGCATCCTCTGAACAATGTTCAGCTAAAACTACAAGTTAGTGTAGTGCGTCCTCCTCACAGTGTTCAGCTAAAACTACAAGTTAGTGTAGTGCATCCTCTGAACAGTGTACATCTAAAGCTACAAGTTAGTGTAGTGCATCCTCTGAACAGTGTTCAGCTAAAGCTTCAAGTTAGTGTAGTGCGTCCTCTGAACAGTGTTCATCTAAAGCTACAATTTAGTGTAGTGCGTCCTCCTCACAGTGTTCAGCTAAAACTACAAGTTAGTGTAGTGCGACCTCTGCACAGTGTTCAGCTAAAGCTTCAAGTTAGTTTAGTGCGACCTCTGCTCAGTGTTCAGCTAAAGCTACAAGTTAGTGTAGTGCGTCCTCTGAACAGTGTTCATCTAAAGCTACAAGTTAGTGTAGTGCATCCTCTGAACAGTGTTCAGCTAAAACTAAAAGTTAGTGTAGTGCGACCTCTGCACAGTGTTCAGTTAAAGCTACAAGTTAGTTTAGTGCAACCTCTGAACAGTGTTCAGCTAAAGCTACAAGTTAGTTTAGTGGGACCTCTGCACAGTGTTCATCTAAAGCTACAAGTTAGTGTAGTGCGACCTCTGCACAGTGTTCATCTAAAGCTACAAGTTAGTTTAGTGCGACCTCTGCACAGTGTTCATCTAAAGCTACAAGTTAGTGTAGTGCGACCTCTGCACAGTGTTCATCTAAAGCTACAAGTTAGTGTAGTGCATCCTCCTCACAGTGTTCAGCTAAAGCTACAAGTTAGTATAGTGCGACCTCTGAACAGTGTACATCTAAAGCTACAAGTTAGTGTAGTGCATCCTCTGAACAGTGTTCAGCTAAAGCTACAAGTTAGTGTAGTGCGTCCTCTGAACAGTGTTATTCTGAAGCTACAATTTAGTGTAGTGCGTCCTCCTCACAGTGTTCAGCTAAAACTACAAGTTAGTGTAGTGCGACCTCTGCACAGTGTTCAGCTAAAGCTTCAAGTTAGTTTAGTGCGACCTCTGCTCAGTGTTCAGCTAAAGCTACAAGTTAGTGTAGTGCGTCCTCTGAACAGTGTTCATCTAAAGCTACAAGTTAGTGTAGTGCATCCTCTGAACAGTTTTCAGCTAAAACTAAAAGTTAGTGTAGTGCGACCTCTGCACAGTGTTCAGTTAAAGCTACAAGTTAGTTTAGTGCAACCTCTGAACAGTGTTCAGCTAAAGCTACAAGTTAGTTTAGTGCGACCTCTGCACAGTGTTCATCTAAAGCTACAAGTTAGTGTAGTGCGACCTCTGCACAGTGTTCATCTACAGCTACAAGTTAGTGTAGTGCGTCCTCATAGTGTTCAGCTAAAGCTACAAGTTAGAGTAGTGCGTCCTCCTCAGTGTTTAGCTATAACTACAAGTTAGTATAGTGCGACCTCTGCACAGTGTTCAGCTAAAGCTACAAGTTAGTGTAGTGCGTCCTCCTCACAGTGTTCAGCTAAAACTACAAGTTAGTGTAGTGCTTCCTCTGAACAGTGTTCATCTAAAGCTACAACTTAGTGTAGTGCGTCCTCCTCACAGTGTTCAGCTAAAGCTACAAGTTAGTGTAGTGCATCCTCTGAACAGTGTTCAGCTAAAAATACAAGTTAGTGTAGTGCATCCTCTGAACAGTGTTCAGCTAAAACTACAAGTTAGTGTAGTGCGACCTCTGCACAGTGTTCAGCTAAAGCTACAAGTTAGTTTAGTGCAACCTCTGCACAGTGTTCAGCTAAAGCTATAAGCCAGTGTAGTGAGTCCTCTGAACAGTGTTTATCTAAAGCTACAAGTTAGTGTAGTGTGTCCTCTGAACAGTGTTTATCTAAAACTACAAGTTAGTGTAGTGCGTCCTCCTCGCAGTGTTCAGCTAAAACTACAAGTTAGTGTAGTGCGTCCTCTGAACAGTGTTCATCTAAAGCTACAAGTTAGTGTAGTGCGTCCTCTGAACAGTGTTCAGCTAAAACTACAAGTTAGTGTAGTGCGACCTCTGCACAGTGTTCAGCTAAAGCTACAAGTTAGTTTAGTGCGACCTCTGCCCAGTGTTCAGCTAAAGCTACAAGTTAGTGTAGTCCGTCCTCCTCATAGTGTTCAGCTAAAGCTACAAGTTAGTGTAGTGCATCCTCCTCAGTGTTTAGCTAAAACTACAAGTTAGTATAGTGCGACCTCTGCACAGTGTTAAGCTAAAGCTACAAGTTAGTGTAGTGCGTCCTCCTCACAGTGTTCAGCTAAAACTACAAGTTAGTTTAGTGCGACCTCTGCACAGTGTTCAGCTAAAGCTACAAGTCAGTGTAGTGCGTCCTCTGAACAGTGTTTATCTAAAGCTACAAGTTAGTGTAGTGTGTCCTCCTCACAATGTTCAGCTAAAACTACAAGTTAGTGTAATGCGTCCTCCTCACAGTGTTCAGCTAAAACTACAAGTTAGTGTAGTGCGTCCTCTGAGCAGTGTTCATCTAAAGCTACAAGTTAGTGTAGTGCGTCCTCTGAACAGTGTTCAGCTAAAACTACAAGTTATTGTAGTGCGACCTCTGCACAGTGTTCAGCTAAAGCTACAAGTTAGTTTAGTGCGACCTCTGCACAGTGTTCAGCTAAAGCTACAAGTCAGTGTAGTGCATCCTCTGAACAGTGTTCATCTAAAGCTACAAGTTAGTGTAGTGTGTCCTCCTCACAGTGTTCAGCTAAAACTACAAGTTAGTGTAGTGCGTCCTCCTCACAGTGTTCAGCTAAAACTACAAGTTAGTGTAGTGCGTCCTCTGAACAGTGTTCATCTAAAGCTACAAGTTAGTGTAGCGCGTCCTCCTCGCAGTGTTCAGCTAAAGCTACAAGTTAGTGTAGTGCGTCCTCTGAACAGTGTTCATCTAAAGCTACAAGGTAGTGTAGTGCGTCCTCCTCACAGTGTTCAGATAAAGCTACAAGTTAGTGTAGTGCATCCTCTGAACAGTGTTTATCTAAAGCTACAAGTTAGTGTAGTGTGTCCTCCTCACAATGTTCAGCTAAAACTACAAGTTAGTGTAATGCGTCCTCCTCACAGTGTTCAGCTAAAACTACAAGTTAGTGTAGTGCGTCCTCTGAGCAGTGTTCATCTAAAGCTACAAGTTAGTGTAGTGCGTCCTCTGAACAGTGTTCAGCTAAAACTACAAGTTATTGTAGTGCGACCTCTGCACAGTGTTCAGCTAAAGCTACAAGTTAGTTTAGTGCGACCTCTGCACAGTGTTCAGCTAAAGCTACAAGTCAGTGTAGTGCATCCTCTGAACAGTGTTCATCTAAAGCTACAAGTTAGTGTAGTGTGTCCTCCTCACAGTGTTCAGCTAAAACTACAAGTTAGTGTAGTGCGTCCTCCTCACAGTGTTCAGCTAAAGCTACAAGTTAGTGTAGTGCGTCCTCTGAACAGTGTTCATCTAAAGCTACAAGGTAGTGTAGTGCGTCCTCCTCACAGTGTTCAGATAAAGCTACAAGTTAGTGTAGTGCATCCTCCTCACAGTGTTCATCTAAAGCTACAAGTTAGTATAGAGCGTCCTCCTCACAGTGTTCAGCTAAAACTACAAGTTAGTGTAGTGCGTCCTCCTCACAGTGTTCAGCTAAAACTTCAAGTTAGTGTAGTGCGTCCTCTGAACAGTGTTCATCTAAAGCTACAAGTTAGTGTAGTGCGTCCTCCTCGCAGTGTTCAGCTAAAGCTACAAGTTAGTGTAGTGCGTCCTCTGAACAGTGTTCATCTAAAGCTACAAGGTAGTGTAGTGCATCCTCCTCACAGTGTTCAGCTAAAGCTACAAGTTAGTGTAGTGTGCCCTCTGAACAGTGTTCATCTAAAGCTACAAGTTAGTGTAGTGTGTACTCTGAACTGTGTTCAGCTAAAACTACAAGTTAGTGTAGTGCATCCTCTGAACAGTGTTCATCTAAAGCTACAAGTTTGTGTAGTGCGTCCTCCTCAGTGTTTAGCTAAAACTACAAGTTAGTGTAGTGCGACCTCTGCATAGTGTTCGGCTAAAGCTACAAGTTAGTGTTATGCATCCTTTTCACAGTGTTCAGCTAAAACTACAATTCAGTGTAGTGCGTCCCCTGAACAGTGTTCATCTAAAGCTACTAGTTAGTGTAGTGCGTCCTCTGCACAGTGTTCAGCTAAAGCTACAAGTCAGTGTAGTGCGTCCACTGAACAGTGTTCATCTAAAGCTACAAGTTAGTGTAGTGTGTCCTCCTCACAGTGTTCAGCTAAAACTACAAGTTAGTGTAGTGCGTCCTCCTCACAGTGTTCAGCTAAAACTACAAGTTAGTGTAGTGCGTCCTCTGAACAGTGTTCATCTAAAGCTACAAGTTAGTGTAGCGCGTCCTCCTCGCAGTGTTCAGCTAAAGCTACAAGTTAGTGTAGTGCGTCCTCTGAACAGTGTTTATCTAAAGCTACAAGGTAGTGTAGTGCGTCTTCCTCACAGTGTTCGGATAAAGCTACAAGTTAGTGTAGTGCATCCTCCTCACAGTGTTCATCTAAAGCTACAAGTTAGTGTAGTGCGTCCTCCTCACAGTGTTCAGCTAAAACTACAAGTTAGTGTAGTGCGTCCTCCTCACAGTGTTCAGCTAAAACTACATGTTAGTGTAGTGCGTCCTCTGAACAGTGTTCATCTAAAGCTACAAGTTAGTGTAGTGCGTCCTCCTCGCAGTGTTCAGCTAAAGCTACAAGTTAGTGTAGTGCGTCCTCTGAACAGTGTTCATCTAAAGCTACAAGGTAGTGTAGTGCGTCCTCCTCACAGTGTTCAGCTAAAGCTACAAGTTAGTGTAGTGTGCCCTCTGAACAGTGTTCATCTAATGCTACAAGTTAGTGTAGTGTGTACTCTGAACTGTGTTCAGCTAAAACTACAAGTTAGTGTAGTGCGTCCTCTGAACAGTGTTCATCTAAAGCTACAAGTTAGTGTAGTGCGTTCTCCTCAGTGTTTAGCTAAATCTACAAGTTAGTGTAGTGCGACCTCTGCATAGTGTTCGGCTAAAGCAACAAGTTAGTGTTATGCGTCCTTCTCACAGTGTTCAGCTAAAACTACAAGTCAGTGTAGTGCGTCCTCTGAACAGTGTTCATCTGAAGCTACAAGTTAGTGTAGTGCGTCCTCTGCACAGTGTTCAGCTAAAGCTACAAGTTAGTGTAGTGCATCCTCTGAATAGTATTCATCTAAAGCTACAAGTTAGTGTAGTGCGTCCTCTGAACAGTATTCATCTAAAGCTACAAGTTAGTGTAGTGCGTCCTCCTCACAGTGTTCAGCTAAAGCTACAAGTTAGTGTAGTGCGTCCTCTGAACAGTGTTCATCTAAAGCTACAAGGTAGTGTAGTGCGTCCTCCTCACAGTGTTCAGATAAAGCTACAAGTTAGTGTAGTGCATCCTCCTCACAGTGTTCATCTAAAGCTACAAGTTAGTATAGAGCGTCCTCCTCACAGTGTTCAGCTAAAACTACAAGTTAGTGTAGTGCGTCCTCCTCACAGTGTTCAGCTAAAACTTCAAGTTAGTGTAGTGCGTCCTCTGAACAGTGTTCATCTAAAGCTACAAGTTAGTGTAGTGCGTCCTCCTCGCAGTGTTCAGCTAAAGCTACAAGTTAGTGTAGTGCGTCCTCTGAACAGTGTTCATCTAAAGCTACAAGGTAGTGTAGTGCATCCTCCTCACAGTGTTCAGCTAAAGCTACAAGTTAGTGTAGTGTGCCCTCTGAACAGTGTTCATCTAAAGCTACAAGTTAGTGTAGTGTGTACTCTGAACTGTGTTCAGCTAAAACTACAAGTTAGTGTAGTGCATCCTCTGAACAGTGTTCATCTAAAGCTACAAGTTTGTGTAGTGCGTCCTCCTCAGTGTTTAGCTAAAACTACAAGTTAGTGTAGTGCGACCTCTGCATAGTGTTCGGCTAAAGCTACAAGTTAGTGTTATGCATCCTTTTCACAGTGTTCAGCTAAAACTACAATTCAGTGTAGTGCGTCCCCTGAACAGTGTTCATCTAAAGCTACTAGTTAGTGTAGTGCGTCCTCTGCACAGTGTTCAGCTAAAGCTACAAGTCAGTGTAGTGCGTCCACTGAACAGTGTTCATCTAAAGCTACAAGTTAGTGTAGTGTGTCCTCCTCACAGTGTTCAGCTAAAACTACAAGTTAGTGTAGTGCGTCCTCCTCACAGTGTTCAGCTAAAACTACAAGTTAGTGTAGTGCGTCCTCTGAACAGTGTTCATCTAAAGCTACAAGTTAGTGTAGCGCGTCCTCCTCGCAGTGTTCAGCTAAAGCTACAAGTTAGTGTAGTGCGTCCTCTGAACAGTGTTTATCTAAAGCTACAAGGTAGTGTAGTGCGTCTTCCTCACAGTGTTCGGATAAAGCTACAAGTTAGTGTAGTGCATCCTCCTCACAGTGTTCATCTAAAGCTACAAGTTAGTGTAGTGCGTCCTCCTCACAGTGTTCAGCTAAAACTACAAGTTAGTGTAGTGCGTCCTCCTCACAGTGTTCAGCTAAAACTACATGTTAGTGTAGTGCGTCCTCTGAACAGTGTTCATCTAAAGCTACAAGTTAGTGTAGTGCGTCCTCCTCGCAGTGTTCAGCTAAAGCTACAAGTTAGTGTAGTGCGTCCTCTGAACAGTGTTCATCTAAAGCTACAAGGTAGTGTAGTGCGTCCTCCTCACAGTGTTCAGCTAAAGCTACAAGTTAGTGTAGTGTGCCCTCTGAACAGTGTTCATCTAATGCTACAAGTTAGTGTAGTGTGTACTCTGAACTGTGTTCAGCTAAAACTACAAGTTAGTGTAGTGCGTCCTCTGAACAGTGTTCATCTAAAGCTACAAGTTAGTGTAGTGCGTTCTCCTCAGTGTTTAGCTAAATCTACAAGTTAGTGTAGTGCGACCTCTGCATAGTGTTCGGCTAAAGCAACAAGTTAGTGTTATGCGTCCTTCTCACAGTGTTCAGCTAAAACTACAAGTCAGTGTAGTGCGTCCTCTGAACAGTGTTCATCTGAAGCTACAAGTTAGTGTAGTGCGTCCTCTGCACAGTGTTCAGCTAAAGCTACAAGTTAGTGTAGTGCATCCTCTGAATAGTATTCATCTAAAGCTACAAGTTAGTGTAGTGCGTCCTCTGAACAGTATTCATCTAAAGCTACAAGTTAGTGTAGTGCGTCCTCCTCACAGTGTTCAGCTAAAGCTACAAGTTAGTGTAGTGCGTCCTCTGAACAGTGTTCAGCTACAGCTACCTGTAGAAGGTTGGTGGTGTATTCCTGATCCTATCACTACCACAAGCAGCTAAAGTATTTATACGTTAGTGTAGTGCGACCTCTGCACAGTGTTCAGCTAAAGTAACCTGTAGAAGGTTGGTGGTGTTTTCCTGATCCTATCACTACCGCAGGCAGCTAAAGTATTTACACGTTAGTGTAGTACAACCTCTGCACAGTGTTCAGCTAAAGCTACCTGTAGAAGGTTGGTGGTGTTTTCCTGATCCGATCACTACCGCAGGCAACTAAAGTATTTAAACGTTAGTGTAGTGCGACCTCTGCACAGTGTTCAGCTAAAGCTACCTGTAGAAGGTTGGTGGTGTTTTCCTGATCCTATCACTACCGCAAGCAGTTAAAGTATTTACACGTTAGTGTAGTGTGACCTCTGCACAGTGTTCAGCTAAAGCTACCTGTAGAAGGTTGGTGGTGTTTTCCTGATCCTATCACTACCGCAGGCAGCTAAAGTATTTACACGTTAGTGTAGTGCGACCTCTGCACAGTGTTCAGCTAAAGCTACTTGTAGAAGGTTGGTGGTGTTCTCATACTGTAGGCAGGCAGTTGATTTTGCTAGCTGCAATATAAGTATATATATATATATATATATATATATATATATATATATATATATATATCCCAGCTTAGTGCAGCTACAGGCCATTAGTATGTCAAGAAGGCCAACAAGGAGAGGCAGACAGTCACAAGCCAATAGAGAGCAAGCAGGCTCTGTGTCTAGAGGCAACGGTGCTGGTCGTTTAGACAGTGCATCCTCATCAGCACGTGGCCATGGGACACGCTCGGCCTTTTTTTTGACAGCTGGCCGTGTTGAGCCGCAACATGCGGAAGACTTGGTCGAGTGGATGACCAAGCCGTCCTCGTCCTCCTCATCCTCCCTCACCCATGCTCAGGGTACTTTGTTTGGCAAAGCAACTTCCAATACGGCCTCTTCCCCTTGCTCAATGGAATCAGTGACTCCTTCCCTAGCCCCACCATGTCCTCCTGAGGAGTCCCTCGAACTGTTTGACCACAGTGTTGGGTACATGCTCCAGGAGGATGCCCAGCGTTTAGAAGGCTCTGATGATGATACTGAGCTACATGAAGGCAGTACGTGAGCACGGACAGAGGGGGTGTCCAAGAAGGTCAGCAATCATGGTGCAGGAATACCTAGGGGCAAGATCTGACTTGGACACCTTTCCCACCGAAAATCCTCTGGGTTACTGGGTCTTGAGGATGGATCACTGGCCAGAGCTTGCACAGTATGCAGTTGAGCTACTGGCCTGTCCTGCATCCAGCGTTCTTTCGGAATGCACATTCAGTGCTGCTGGAGGCTTTGTAACCGATCACAGGGTGCATCTGTCCACTGACTCGGTCGATCGACTGACCTTCATAAAAATGAATCAGTCTTGGATCACCACCAGATACCAAGCACCTGATGCTGATGTAACCACATAATTTTTTTTGAAATGTCAGATCCCTTCAAAGACTGCCTATGCTGATGCTGAGTGACTATCCTGAGTAATTATCCTCTTCCTCCTCAATGATCATACTGATAGCTTGTAAGAACATTTTTGGTTCTGGGCGCCGCCACCAGTGCCTAAGGCCCAATTTTTCAGCCCCTGTTTAACAGGGGCGTGTAATTACAATTTTTGATGCAATACTTTGCAGCAGGGCTCGTTCCTGCGTTCCAACTAGAGTATCTGTGAGGGGTTGCAGTGTTGTGGCACCAGCACCAGTGCCTAAGGCCCAATTTTTCAGCCCCTGTTTAACAGGGGCGTGTAATTACAATTTTTGATGCAATACTTTGCAGCAGGGCTCGCTCCTGCGTTCCATCTAGAGTATCTGTGAGGGGTTGCAGTGTTGTGGCACCAGCACCAGTGCCTAAGGCCCAATTTTTCAGCCCCTGTTTAACAGGGGCGTGTAATTACAATTTTTGATGCAATACTTTGCAGCAGGGCTCGTTCCTGCGTTCCAACTAGAGTATCTGTGAGAGGTTGCAGTGTTGTGGCACCAGCACCAGTTCCTAAGGCCCAATTTTTCAGCCCGTTTAACAGGGGCGTGTAATTACAATTTTTGATGCAATACTTTGCAGCAGGGCTCGTTCCTGCATTCCAACTAGAGTATCTGTGAGGGGTTGCAGTGTTGTGGCACCACCACTAGTGCCTAAGGCCCAATTTTTCAGCCACTGTTCAACAGGGGCATATAATTACAATTCTTGATCTAATATTTCACAGCAGGGCCCGTTTCTGTGCCCACCAAGATTAACTGTGAGGACTTACAGTGTTGTGGCACCAGCACTACCATCACCAAAGGCCCAATTTTTCTGGCCCTGTTCAACAGGGGCATGTAATTACATTTCTTGATCTAATATTTCACAGCAGGGCCCTGTGAGGGCTTACAGTGTTGAGGCCACAACAACACCTAAGGCCCAAATTTCTGCTGAGTATATAGGGCAGGCCCCTACTTTCAAACATCCAACTTACAAATGACTCCTACTTGCCAAATGGAAGGAGACAACAGGAAGTGAGATGAAATCTACCCCATAGGAAGGGAAGTTCTCTCCTGTAAGAGTTAATGTGGGAAAAACTTTTCTCCTTTCCACTGATGCTTTATCATCAATCCTTGTTTCACTAAAAACCCCCTAATTTTCCAAAAACATTTGTCATTGGGACAAAAAGTGAGGTGAAATCTTCTGAAGAGGAGCACAGACAGCAAAACAAATGTCACAGGGGTGATAACCATTCCCTATATTTTCCAAAAAGCTTAAAAACAGATTTTTTTGGTTGGAGCTACACAA
Organism: Aquarana catesbeiana; assembly: GCF_042186555.1. Lineage (NCBI taxonomy): Eukaryota > Metazoa > Chordata > Amphibia > Anura > Ranidae > Aquarana > Aquarana catesbeiana. Next base: position 187,772,717 of record NC_133335.1, read on the forward strand.
AAATTTAATTTGGGTGCGGGGTTCCCCTTAATATCCATACAGGACCTAAAGGGCCTGGTAATGGACTGGAGGGTGCCCATACCGTTTGTCTCACTGATTTTCATCCATATAGCCAGGACCCAACATTACATTAAAGCCGCAAGCAGTTTTTAAATGACTTTTTTTCCTTTAAAAATGTCATTTTGTGCAGGGACTGTTCTAAGCACGGGAAACATGTGCCACTTTACAGGCATACTATAGACACCCCCCAGGTACGATATTTAAAGGAATATTTCACTTTTTTTTTTTTTTTACTTTAAGCATCATTAAAATCACTGCTCCCAAAAAAACGGACGTTTTTAAAAGGTTTTTTTGCATTCATACATGTCCCCTGGGGCAGGACCCGAGTCCCCAAACCCTTTTTAGGACAATACCATGAAAATTAGCCTTTAAAATGAGCACTTTTGATTTTGAACGGTCGAGTCCCATAGACGTCAATGGGGTTCTAACATCCGTGCGAATTTTCGGTCCGTTCGCAGGTTTTGGTGCGAACCGAACCGGGGGGTGTTCGGCTCATCCCTACCCTCTAAGTGCGACATAATCTGTTCTACAGTAGCTCACTCATCATTTGGCAGCGCCATCACTGCATGGCGGGTGTCATCCTCTAAGGCAGGGGTTTTCAAACTTTTTAGGCAAAGGGCCAGTTTACTGTCATACAGGCTTTAGGGGGGGCAGACTGTGGTCAGTGGGAGTAGAAAATGCCCTGACTTCAGTGCCCCATCGTTGGTTTCAATGGGAGCAATAGCGCCCCATTGGTGATATCAATAGTGCCCCATTGATTGTGTCAGAAGGGGGAATGGTGCTCCATCGATGGTGTCAGTTGGTGGAATAATTCCCTAAGATAGAGGCAAGCAAAAAGGGCCACATCAAGCCCCCGGGCTGCAGTTTGGAGAACACTGCTCTAAGGCGTTAATAGTCAGCCCAGCTACCGTTAATGGTCAGCCCCGCTACCAGCCTGGTACAGGCGTGCGAGACTCTCCAGTTGTTCCTCCCACTCTGCGAAAGTAATTTTAGAGCCATTGAACTTCGGTATAAGGTCTAAGACCGATCCTAGCGAAGCCATGCTGGAACCAATTCCTCCTTCTGCACCTGCTGCAAGGGACATATCCTGCTGACTGCCGCCAAGTGTAGGTGGGGTGCAGCGCGGTGCAGTAGATAAAAATAGTCTTGGTGGGAAGACAGCCCAACCGGAAAAGCTCACAGGTCCAACAGTATGTAGAGAGAAGATTTCAACCTCAATGGCAGTGCATGTTATGAGGGGCAGAATGCGGCTTGGCCATCTAGTGCCCAAGCGGGAAGATGTCTAGAGAAGTTGCAAGCCTATGCTTTCCCTTCTCATCAGGATCCTTTCCCTGACACTAGTTCTGTCCCAAATAGGCAGGGTACCTGTCCCTGCTCTATCCACTCACAAAATGTTCGCCAAGCCTGGGAGCCAGGGCCTTAAATAGGCTCTGCCTGAACCAAGATGGCTGCTGGAGTCACATGGGGTGGCAGTATCCAATTGGATAGCTTCCCCAGTGGCCCATAAAACCATAGAGGAACCATGTTCCTATTGACTTCCTCTCCAACTGCAATGCCACTGTGGGAGAGCGCCACCTGCATGCTCAATTTTAATTCCCTCCTAAGCTCTTCATTTACTCCTTTTTCCTATCTGTGCAGTCCACTTGAATATGGAGTCACACATGTGGGTGTATACACAGTAGTAAATGACACTCCCCTCCCTCCTCCTCCATGTCCTCCTACTGCTAAATACTATGGGGGTGGAATATAGTATGCTGTTTGAATATATCCACTAAGAAACTCACAAAAATGCTTAATTTTAACTACTTGCCGCCTGCCCCCGCAATGCACAGAGGTAGTCTGTTAGCATGTCCCGGCCAATGATTCACGGCCGGTACCCTGGTTGGCTGTACAATCACAGCCCAGAGCTCTGTGTTGATAAACAACACAGAGCTCTGTGGAGAGGGAGCAATCTGTCAGAGCAAAGTAAAGCAAGAATGAGAAACTAAGAGATCTATTAGTAAAAACAGCATACACATATTACACATAGTTAGGCGCACATTTAACCTCTTGATTCACCCTTTCCCATCCAGTGTCATTAGCACAGGGAAGGTGTATAATATTAGCACTGATCACTGTATTCAATTCACTGGTGATGTCAGTGGCAGTTAGTCAGTTCCCCCCAGCTTCAGTTATTGTCAGATTTCCCGGCACACTATCACAGTCCCATTATCAGTCACTGATCACCGACATTAGTGGTATAAAAAAAAAAAATTCCAGTATATACTGTATATATTTTGTAGGTGCTATAACTTTGACACAAACCAATCAATATACACGTATTGGGATTTTTTTTTTAACAAAGAATTGTAGCAGAATACATTTTGGCCAAAATTTATGAAGAAATTAGATTTTTTTAAAAAATTTTATTTGATACATTTTATAGCAGAAAAAAAAAATTATTTTCGTTTTTTTTTTCATTTTTCTTTTATCATATTTCACTTGTTATCACAAATGTTTTTTTAGTTATCGCTACACTTTTTTATATATATTTTATTGAAGTTGTTGTATCAGGACTCAAAGTGCTGGCGGCTCTTTATAGTCTCCCAATCCAATTGCAATGTTTTTTCCTTTTTTTTATGTTAATATAAATCAGTATTAAATATATCAAATGTAAATACTACCTGTAATGTAAAAAAAAAGAGCCTTGAATGCAGATGTCATCTGAACAAAATGAAAGCTAGCGTCAATCATCTCTGACTCTGCCTACACCATATTAATGCACAAAAAATACACATTTGATGTTCAATAAAGTTTTACAGAGAGCTGTAAACAGTTTTTTATATTTATAATCGAATATGAATTGCTCTTCTGAAACTGTTTTTTTTTTGTTAGTCATGTGACTGGCACAGCACCAATCAGGGTTGGGCAGACACAGACTCACACTGTAGAGAACATACATCAGCAGAGTAAAAGAAGCCCCTCCCAAGGATCTTTCCCTGCAGATGCGAAAGAACAGGGAACATGTGACCACACCACATCACTGCAGGAACAGGCTCTTTAGATGATTAAAAAAAAAACAAAAACAAAAACAGAGCCATGATATATATGATGTATGTGAATGAATTATGGCAATTAATTTATTATCACAAGTTTCTCATAACGTGATCACTATATCAGCTGTAGTGCTCATATGCAAGCTAGAGGCTTCACTAATTAAAATGAAAGCCTTTTGTGTCCGCAGATGAACACCACCAACTTCAGTCAAAAATTAACTCCCCTCCACCAATCCAGCACCATAGTTCAGTTTTAAATAGTTTATATTTTTTAATGCCAGCAATTAGAATGGGTGGAAGGGGGGTGTAGTTCAGCTTTAATGTTGTAGTTAGATTACAGTATTTAAAAGCCTGTAACAAAAATGAAAAATGTAAAAAAAAAAAAAAAAAAAAAAAAAAGTAAAAGATGTACGTATCCTTAAAAAAATATAAAAATGATTAATGTATGCAGATAAGTCATAAAATGATTGTCAGGTTACCCAATACACACTAAATTTGACTTCGACGTCTATACATCAGTGATCTTTAGGCACAAAAGGTTCAGATAAAAATAAAATAAACAAATATAGAATAACATATTTTCTTCTGTGCAGTACCAGTCAGGACAGATACGATATCTCACAAAAGTGAGTACACCCCTCACATTTTTGTAAATATTTTATTATATCTTTTCATGTGACAACACTGAAGAAATGACACTTTGCTACAATGTAAAGTAGTCAGTGTACAGCTTGTATAACAATGTAAATTTGCTGTCCCCTCAAAATAACTCAACAAACAGCCATTAATGTCTAAACCGCTGGCAACAAAAGTGAGTACACCCCTAAGTGAAAATGTCCAAATTGGGCCCAGTTAGCCATTTTCCCTCCCCGGTGTCATGTGACTCGTTAGTGTTACAGGGTTCCAGTTGTGAATGGGAAGCAGGTGTGTTCAGTTTAGTTTTATCGCTCTCACTCTCTCATACTGGTCACTAGAAGTTGCTCTACATAAAGATGGCCTAGACTATAAGAAGAGTGCCAAGACCCTGAAACTGAGCTGCAGCAAGGTGGCCAAGACCATACAGCAGTTTAACAGGACAGGTTCCACTCAAAACAATCCTTGCCATGGTCGACCAAAAAAGTTGAGTGCACGTGCTCAGCATCATATCCAGAGGTTGTCTTTGGGAAATAGACATATGAGTGCTGCCAGCATTGTTGCAGAGGATGAAGGGGTGGGGGGTCAGCCTGTCAGTGCTCAGACCATACACTGCACACTGCATCAAATTGGTCTGCATGGCTGTTGTCGCAGAAGGAAGCTTCTTCTAAAGATGATGCACAAGAAAGCTTGCAAACAGTTTGCTAAAGACAAGCAGACTAAGGACATGGATTACTGGAACAATGTGCTCTGGTCTGATGAGACCAAGATAAATTATTTGGTTCAGATGGTGTCAAGCGTGTGTGGCGGCAACTAGGTGAGGAGTACAATGACAAGTATGTCTTGCCTACAGTCAAGCATAGTGGTGGGAGTGTCATGGTCTGGGACTGCATGAGTGCTGCCGGCACTGGGGAGCTACAGTTCATTGAGGGAACCATGAATGCCAACATGTACTGTGACATACTGAAGCAGAGCATGATCTACTCCCTTCAGGGACTGGGCCGCAGAGCAGTATTCGAACATGATAATGACCCCAAACACACCTCCAAGACGACCACTGCCTTGCTAAAGAAGCTGAGGGTAAAGGTGATGGACTGACCAAGCATGTCTCCAGACCTACTGTAAACCCTATTGAGCATCTGTGGGGCGTCCTCAAGTGGAAGGTGGAGGAGCGCAAGATCTCTAACATCCACCAGCTCTGTGATGTCGTAATGAAGTAGTGGAAGAGGACTCCAGTGGCAACCTATAATGCTCTGGTGAACTCCATGCCCAAGAGGGTAAGGCAATGCTGGAAAATAATGGTGGCCACACAAAATATTGACACTATGAGCCCAATTTGGACCCTTTCCTTAGGGGTGTACCCACTTTTGTTGCCAGTGGTTTAGACATAAATGGCTGTGTGTTGAGTTATTTTGAGGGGACAGCAAATTTACACTGCTATACAAGCTGTACACTCACTACTTTACATTGTAGCAAAGTGTCATTTCTTCAGTGTTGTCATATGAAAAGATATAATAAAATATTAAGAAACATGTGAGGGGTGTACTCACTTTTGTGAGATACTGTTCTTATTTACTCTTTTGGTAAATATATTCTCATTAACATGCATTTACAAGATGCAACAGTATACAGTATGTAACCCAATTGTTTCTGTTTTCTACTGCCTATTCTAAAGGGGGGGTGTCTAACCTGCGGCTCAAGAACCACATTTGGCCAAAGACGGCTTTGAATGCGGCCCAACACAAAATCATAAACTTACTTAAAGTGGTTGTAAACCCAATTCATGAAATTTGACCTAAGCAAATTTAGTATTTACTTTAGTATTTACTTATCTCTCTCCAAAGCTCTAAGTGCAGTTTATCTCTGGTGCTCCATTCCTCTGTTATCAGTATGAGTCACTTCTGACACTTCTGACAGCAGATATACAAGTAAATGTTATGTACGGAGATTTGTTTCTGTGTATCATCTGAGGCTATTCACTTCTAGATATGTGCGCTGTCAATAAATTTGTTTCTTTTCGTTCCGTTTCATTTTAAAATTAATTTGTAATTCGTGTCCGAAATTCAATTTGGATTCGTACTAAATACGAATTTTCGTTAGGTTTGTAAACTTTTCGTAACAATAAAGAAAGTTCGTTATGATAAATTTATCATTATGAGGGGCTCCCACCATCCCTGTGCCATGCTGACTTCCTGGGGTTTTTAACTTTTAGGTTCATTAACTTTTCGTAACAATAACGAAAGTTCGCTATGATAAATTAATCTGAAGTTCGTAAACGAAATTTCGTATTTCGTACAAAATTCGTATGCATAAAAATTCGTATTTCCGGAAATTTGTACGAATTTCCGATTCCTGCTAAACTAATCGCACATGTCTATTCACTTTACTGGGTATATGTGAGAGTTTACAACCACTTTAAAAATGTTGAATTTCTGGGGATTTTTTTGTAAAAATACTTGGCGAACATGTGAGGCCGAAGAAAAAAATTTGACAATGTCTTTTTAAGGGACCTTTATATATTTTATCTTCCCAATGCAAAATCTCCCACTCTTCACACTCCTTATTTATGTCATCAGTATTTAGCAGCACCTACATTTGTGAGCAACTTCTTTCACAGGAAAGGCAAAATTAGAACCTAAATGTCTGATGATCACCAAGCCTCAAATATTGCACTCGTTTTATGTTGCCTTCTTTTACTTTTATAACAAATATTACAAAAAAATGAAGTTTTAATTCTTTAGATATAGTAATGCCCTGTACACACGGTCGGATTTTCCGACGGAAAATGTGTGATAGGACTTTGTTGTTGGAAATTCCGACCGTGTGTAGGCTCCATCACACATTTTCCATCGGATTTTCCGACACACAAAGTTTGAGAGCAGGCGATAAAATTTTCCGACAACAAAATCCGTTGTCGGAATTTACGATCGTGTGTACACAAATCCGATGCACATAGTGCCACGCATGCTCAGAATAAATAAAGAGATGAAAGCTATTGGCTACTGCCCCGTTTATAGTCCCGACGTACGTGTTTTACGTCACCGCGTTCAGAATGATCGGATTTTCCGACAACTTTGTGTGACCGTGTGTATGCAAGACAAGTTTGAGCCAACATCCATCGGAAAAAATCCTAGGATTTTGTTGTCGGAATGTCCGATCAATGTCCGACCATGTGTATGGGGCAATAATAGGTACATTATCTATATTGTTGAACGTTGACTTGTGATCTGACTGATTTTTTCTGCTCATCAGCTATCCTTATTGTTAGTGTATTTTATGTGTGATCAAACACAATTCCTCTTCTTCCAATGTGGCCCAGGAAGGTCAAAAGTAGGGATGAGCCGAACACCCCCTGGTTCGGTTTGCACCAGAACCTGCGAACGGACCGAAAATTCGCATGAATGTTAGAACCCCATTGACGTCTATGGGACTCGAACGTTCGAAATCAAAAGTGCTCATTTTAAAGGCTAATTTGCATGGTATTGTCCTAAAAAGGGTTTGGGGACCCGGGTCCTGCCCCAGGGGACATGTATCAATGCAAAAAACTTTTAAAAACGGCCGTTTTTTCGGGAGCAGTGATTTTAATGATGCTTAAAGTAAAAAAAAAAAAAAAAAGTGAAATATTCTTTTAAATATCATACCTGGGGGTGTCTATAGTATGCCTGTAAAGTGGCGTGTGTTTCCCGTGCTTAGAACAGTCCCTGCACAAAATGTCATTTTTAAAGGAAAAAAAGTCATTTAAAACTGCTTGCGGCTTTAATGTAATGTTGGGTCCTGGCAATATGGATGAAAATCAGTGAGACAAACGGCATGGGTACCCCCCTGTCCATTACCAGGCCCTTTGGGTCTTGTATGGATATTAAGGGGAACCCCGCACCCAAATTACCAAAGGAAACAGCAGCATACAGGCTCTGTACTCTGAACAGCAGTATACAGGTGGTGCAAACAAGACAGGGACTGTAGGTTTGTTGTTAAGTAGAATCTGTTTGTAATTTTGAACTGGTACATTTTTAACGTGTTTAGCTCCAGCCAAAAAATCTATTTTAAGCTTTTTGGAAAACATAGGGAAGGGTTATCACCCCTGTGACATTTGTTTTGCTGTCCGTGCTCCTGTTCAGAAGATTTCACCTCACTTTTTGTCCCAATGACAAATGTTTTTTGAAAATGCGGGTTTTTTTGTGAAACAAGGATTGATGATAAAGCATCAGTGGAAATGAGAAATGTTTTTCCCATATTAACTCTTACAGGAGAGAATTTCCCTTCCTAGGGGTAGATTTCATCTCACTTCCTGTTGTCTCCTTCCGTTTGCAAGTAGGAGTCGTTTGTAAGTTGGATGTTTGAAAGTAGGGGCCTGCACTATATACTCAGCAGAAATTTGGGCCTTAGGTGTTGTTGTGGCCACAACACTGTAAGCCCTCATAGGGCCATGCTGTGAAATATTAGATCAAGAATTGTAATTGCATGCCCCTGTTGAACAGGGGCAGAAAAATTGGGCCTTTGGTGGTGGTGGTGGTGCTGTTGCCACAACACTGTAAGTCCTCACTCGCTCTTGGTGGGCGCAGAAATAGGCCCTTTTAAACAGGGGCTGAAAAATTGGGCCTTAGGCACTGGTGCTGGTGCCACAACACTGCAACCCCTCACAGATACTCTAGTTAGAACGCAGGAACATGCCCTGCTGCAAAGTATTGCATCAAAAATTGTAATTACACGCCCCTGATAAACAGGGGCTGAAAAATTGGGCCTTAGGCACTGGTGGTGGCGCCCAGAACCAAAAATGTTCTTACAAGCTATCAGCGTGATCATTGAGGAGGAAGAGGATATTTACTCAGGATAGTCGCATCAGCATAGGCAGGGAAACACGGATTGGTGATAAAGCATCTGGGATCTTTAGAGATTTCAAAAAAAATTATTCGGTTACATCAGCATCAGGTGCTTGGTAGCTGGTGGTGATCCAAGACTGATTCATTAATATGAACGTCAGTCGATCGACCGAGTTGGTGGACAGACGCACCCTGTGATCGGTTACAAAGCCTCCAGCAGCACTGAATGTGCGTTCCGAAAGAACGCTGGATGCAGGACAGGCCAGTAGCTCAATTGCATACTGTGCAAGCTCTGGCCAGTGATCCATCCTCAAGACCCAGTAACCCAGAGGATTTTCGGTGGGAAAGGTGTCCAAGTCAGATCTTGCCCCTAGGTATTCCTGCACCATGTAAAACAGACGCTGGCGATGGTTGCTGGAACCGATCATACCTTGGGGCTGCGGACTAAAAAATTGTCTGAACGCATCAGTCAGACGGCCACCTTCTCCACCGCTCCTTCTTTGACTGACCGAAGCCTCAGCAACACGTTGTCCAGAAACAGGAGTTTGTAACCTCCCAGTCTCTGGGAACGCGTTGCACAGACCTTTCTGCAAGGCCTCCCAAAGATGTTTCATCCTCTGCTCCCTCTGCGATGGCAAGATAAGGTCCGCAACCTTACCCTTGTAACATGGATCAAGGAGGGTTGCCAGCCAGTATTGGTCCTTCTCCTTGATACCACGAATACGAGGATCCTTACGCAGGCTTTGCAGGATCAGGGAGGCCATGCAGCGTAGGTTTGCTGAGGAATTCGGTCCGGAGTCCTCTGGGTCACTAAGGACGACATGGTCCACAGCCACCTCCTCCCAGCCACGTACAAGTCCATGTGTTTCTTGGGACTCTAAATGATCCCTTAGGGACTGATGCTGAGTGCCAGGCTCCACCTCCATGCTGACACAATCCTCCTCCTCCTCCTCTTCCTGTGTGATCGGCGGGCAGGCAGGAACACTGTCTGGATAAAGGGGGCCTTGAGAGCTAGGGAAGTCCTCCTCTTCCTGCCTCTGTTCTGCCTCAAGTGCCCTGTCCATTATTCCACGCAGCGTGTGCTCCAACAGGTGGACAAGGGGGACAGTGTCACTGATGCATGCACTGTCACTGCTCACCATCCTCGTGGCCTTATCAAATGGTGACAGGACAGTGCATGCATCCCTGATCATGGCCCACTGGTGTGGGGGGAAAAAAACAAGCTCCCCTGACCCTGTCCTGGTGCCATAGTCGCACAGGTACTCATTGATGGCCCTCTGCTGCGTGTGCAGCCGCTGCAGCATGGCCAACATTGAGTTCCACCTGGTGGGCATGTCACAGATTAGGCGGTTCTTGGACAGGTTAAACTCCTTTTGGAGGTCTGCCAGCCGAGCACTGGCATTATATGACCAGCGGAAATGCACACAGACTTTCCTGGCCTGCCTCAGGACATCCTGTAAGCCCGGGTACCTGCCCAAGAACCGCTGCACCACCAAGTTAAGGATGTGAGCCAAACAGGGCACATGGGTCATTTGTCCCTGTCGGAGGGCAGAGAGGAGGTTGGTGCCATTGTCGCAAACCACCATTCCTGCCTTAAGTTGGCGTGGCATCAACCACCTCTGAACCTGGCCCTGCAGAGCTGACAGAACCTCTGCCCCAGTGTGGCTCCTGTCCCCCAAGCACACCAGCTCAAGCACCGCATGGCATCTTTTGGCCTGCATACTTGCGTGGCCCCATGAACGGCTACAGAGCACCGCTGGTTCCGAGGACAAAGCACAGGAAGAGGCCATGGAGGAAGAAAAAGAGGAGGGGGTGGAGGAGAGAGGTGTGTCACAATCATTAGTAGTGATTGGTGGGCGTGGTGGTGGAACAACCTCCAACACTACTGCACCTTGTCCTGCATCCTTCCCAGCTGCCAGCAGAGTCACCCAATGCGCGGTGAAACTTAGGTAACGTCCCTGTCCATGCCTGCTGGACCATGAGTCAGCGGTAATATGCACCTTACCGCTGACCGCCCTGTCCAGCGAGGCCAAGACATTGCCTTCCACATGCTGGTAGAGAGCCGGAATCGCCTTCCGTGAGAAAAAGTGGTGTTTGGGTACCTGCCACTGAGGAACTGCACATTCCACAAACTCACGGAAGGGGGCAGAGTCTACCAACTGAAAAGGTAGCAGTTGAATTGCTAGCAATTTTGCCAAGCTAGCATTCAACCGCTGGGCATGTGGATGGCTGGGAACGAACTTCTTTCGGCGGTGCAGCAGCTGGGGCAGGGAAATTTGCCTGGTACAATATGACATCGGTGTACCGAAAGCAGATTGCCCACAAGTACTTGGCTGTGACACACCTAATTCTACACCTTCATTCCTCTCAGTGCAGGTCTCAGAGAAGACTGAAGGTATAGTGGGGTTGGAGATCTCAGCTGATGAGGAGCAAGGAGAGGTCCTCTTTGTTCTTTGGTGTGGGTCTTTTAGATACGCTTGCCAATGAACTGCATGGCAGGTCAACATATGTCTGGTTAAGCATGTGGTGCCCAAGCAGGAGATGTTTTGGCCATGCAAGATACGCTTGAGACATGTGTTGCAAATAGCAGCGGTGCGATCTGATGCACTCGTCTAAAAAAAGGCCCATACCAAAGAACTTTTGGAATAACGCGCAGAGATAGCAGCGCCCTGCACATGCGGAGCTTTGGGATGTGATGCAGTCAGTGTGCTGCCCTTAGGCTGGCCCCTGGAGGGCATCCTGCCTCGTTGGTGATGTGACTCCTCCTCTCTCCTATCAGGCACCCACGTTGAGTCAGTGACCTCATCATCCCCTCCCTCCTCATCACTGGAGCAAACCTGGCAGTATGCTGCAGCAGGGGGAGCATGACTGCCAGATTGCTGTCCTTCTTGGACACCCCCTCTGTCCATGCTCATGTTACTGCCTTCATCTAGCTCAGTATCATCATCAGAGCCTTCTAAACGCTGGGCATCCTCCTGGAGCATGTACCCAACACTGTGGTCAAACAGTTCGAGGGACTCCTCAGGAGGACATGGTGGGGCTAGGGAAGGAGTCACTGATGCCATTGAGCCGAGGGAAGAGGCCACATTGGCAGCTGCTTTGCCAGACAAAGTACCCTGAGCATGGGTGAGAGAGGATGAGGAGGATGAGGACGGCTTGGTCATCCAATCGACCAAGTCTTCCACATGTTGCGGCTCAACACGGCCAGCTGCCGAAAAAAAGGCCAAGCGTGTCCCATGGCCACGTGCTGATGAGGATGCACCATCTCCACGACCAGCACTGTTGCCTCTAGACACAGAGCCTGCTTGCCCTCTTTTATTGGCTTGTGACTGTCTGCCTCTCCTTGTTGGCCTTCTTGACATACTAATGGCCTGTAGCTGCACTAAGCTGGGATATATATATATATATATATATATATATATATATATATATATATATATATATATATTGATACTGCAGCTAGCAAAATCAACTGCCTGCCTGTAGTATGAGAACACCACCTTCTACAGGTAGCTTTAGCTGAACACTGTGCAGAGCTTGCAAAAAACTAACTTGTAGCTTATTTAGCTGCCTGCGGTAGTGATAGGATCAGGAAAACACCACCAACCTTCTACAGGTAGCTTTAGCTGAACACTGTGCAGAACTCACACTACACTAACTTGTAGTTTTAGCTGAACACTGTGCAGAGCTCGCAAAAAAACTAACTTGTAGCTTATTTAGCTGCCTGAGGTAGTGATAGGATCAGGAAAACACCACCAACCTTCTACAGGTAGCTTTAGGTGAACACTGTGCAGAGCTTGCAAAAAACTAACTTGTAGCTTATTTAGCTGCCTCCGGTAGTGATAGGATCAGGAAAACACCACCAACCTTCTACAGGTAGCTTTAGGTGAACACTGTGCAGAGCTCGCAAAAAAAAATAACTTGTAGCTTATTTAGCTGCCTGCGGTAGTGATAGGATCAGGAAAACACCACCAACCTTCTACAGGTAGCTTTAGGTGAACACTGTGCAGAGCTCGCAAAAAACTAACTTGTAGTTTTAGCTGAACACTGTGAGGAGGAAGCACTACACTAACTTGTAGCTTTAGCTGAACACTGTTCAGAGGACGCACTACACTAACTTGTAGCTTTAGCTGAACACTGTGCAGAGGTTGCACTACACTAACTTGTAGTTTTAGTTGAACACTGTGAGGAGGACGCACTACCCTAACTTGTAGCTTTAGCTGAACACTGTGCAGAGGTCACACTAAACTAACTTGTAGCTTTAGCTGAACACTGTGAGGAGGACGCATTACACTAACTTGTAGCTTTAGCTGAACACTGTGCAGAGGTTGCACTATACTAACTTGTAGTTTTAGCTGAACACTGTGAGGAGGATGCACTACACTAACTTGTAGCTTTAGCTGAACACTGTGCAGAGGTTGCACTACACTAACTTGTAGTTTTAGCTGAACACTGTTTAGAGGACAGACTACACTAACTTGTAGCTTTAGCTGAACACTGTGCAGAGGTTGCACTATACTAACTTGTAGTTTTAGCTGAACACTGTGAGGAGGATGCACTACACTAACTTGTAGCTTTAGCTGAACACTGTGCAGAGGTTGGACTACACTAACTTGTAGTTTTAGCTGAACACTGTTTAGAGGACAGACTACACTAACTTGTAGCTTTAGCTGAACACTGTGCAGAGGTCGCACTACACTAACTTGTAGTTTTAGCTGAACACTGTTCAGAGGACGCACTACACTAACTTGTAGCTTTAGCTGAACACTGTGCAGAGGTCGCACTACACTAACTTGTAGTTTTAGCTGAACACTGTTCAGAGGACGCACTACACTAACTTGTAGCTTTAGCTGAACACTGTGCAGAGGTCGCACTACACTAACTTGTAGTTTTAGCTAAACACTGTTCAGAGGACGCACTACACTAACTTGTAGCTTTAGCTGAACACTGTGCAGAGGTCACACTACACTAACTTGTAGCTTTAGCTGAACACTGTGAGGAGGACGCACTACCCTAACTTGTAGCTTTAGCTGAACACTGTGCAGAGGTCAAACTAAACTAACTTGTAGCTTTAACTGAACACTGTGAGGAGGACGCACTGCACTAACTGTAAATAGTCTAGCTGCCTGACTGTGGTACTAATAGGATCAAAAGAACACCAGCAATTTTGTTCAGGTAGCTGTAAATACTGTAACAAGACAAGCCTGCCTGTCAGTAGGAAGATAACAGGAACGGATATAGCTAAACTGAATACAGTGTATATATATATATATATATATATATATATATATATATATACAATACCTGGGATGCATATATATATATACACAATACACTGTAAGTGCAGCTAACTCACTGACTGTCCCGCCTAATCTAGCTAACTCAAATGAAATGACACTGTCTCTCTCTCTCTCTCTAAGCACGCCGGAACACACTGCACAGGGCCGCCGTGCAGGCGGCCTTATATAGTGTGGGGCGTGTTCTAAACCCCCTGAGCCATAATTGGCCAAAGCCACCCTGGCTTTGGCCAATTACAGCTCTCTCTACTGATGGCGCTGTGATTGGCCAAGCATACGGGTCATAGTGCATGCTTGGCCAATCGTCAGCCAGCAATGCACTGCGATGCCGCAGTGAATTATGGGCCGTGACGCGCCACCCCGAATTTGGCACGAACGGCTCATATCGTTCGCAATTCGGCGAACGATCGAACAGACGATGTTTGAGTCGAACATGGGTTCGACTCGAACACGAAGCTCATCCCTAGTCAAAAGTTTGGACAAACCTGTTGTCTGTTCTAAAGCACCATCTAGTGGAAAACATTTGCAATAATGCCCAACTAATGCAAGATAAACTGCACTTTTATACTGTATATGTATTTTTCAACAGTTGTCCACATTGTGTCTACTGAGAGCTACTGGTGTTAGGTGCTAGAGGAAGAATGTGGATTTAATATGCATACCAGAAGTTTCTGCTTCTTAAACAGTTCTAGTCAGCTTTCATCCCTATGCAAATACTGTTCTGCCTAGCTGGCTAGCTGATTGCAAATAATAAAGTGCAGCTCAATTTTAGTGAAGTTGTACTATGTCATTACCAGTTACAGAACCAGGTGGATGCCATAGTTGGCAACATTGTAAAAACATTTTTAGGGAGTCTTATTATAATTAGGGGGTGGGGCATGCGTTTGTAGGTGTGGCACAAGGGGAAAAGTAAAAATGCAGCGTGCTAAGCGAGCCGCAGCGAAAAATTGGCGTGGTTTACACGAAATAGTGGGCGTGTCTTAAATGGGCGTGGCTCAACAGGGTGTGGTTAGAGTCTGAGATGAATGAGGGATGGAGAGGGAAAGGGGAGGAGAGGGATGGAGGAACAGCAGCCCCAGATCCTACACAACAATGGAAATATGTGTATTCTAGAAAGTTTAACAATCAGCAGATAAAGATACATCAAACACCTGGTGTTAGCACTTCAATCATCCCGGCACCATAGTTGTTATGGTGTCAAGATGATTGAAGTGCATTATTTCTATTATTACATTGTAATATAAAATGAAATCATTCAACTCACCATAATGCCGAATCAGTGGGATCCCTGAGCGTGTCACCTGCCACGTCGCCTGCCGCCAGCCATCCGTCCTTACATCAGGTGCCCCCAGTGGAGCCCCCCTTACATCAGATGTCCCCAGAGGAGCCCCCCCTTACATCAGATGTCCTCAGCGGAGCCCCCCTTACATCAGACGTCCCCAGCTGAGCCCCCCTTACATCAGGTGTCCCCAGCGGAGCCCCCCTTACATCAGGTGTCCCCAGCGGAGCCCCCTTACATCAGATGTCCCCAGCGGTGCCCCCCTTACATCAGGTGTCCCCAGCGGAGCCCCCCTTACATCAGGTGTCCCCAGCGGAGCCCCCCTTTATATCAGGTGTCCCCAGCTGTGCCCCCTTACATCAGATGTCCCCAGCGGAGCCCCCCTTACATCAGATGTCCCCAGCGGAGCCCCCCTTACATCAGATGTCCCCAGCAGAGTCCCCCCTTACATCAGATGTCCCCAGCAGAGCCCCCCTTACATCAGGTGTCCCCAGCGGAGCCCCCCTTACATCAGATGTCCCCAGCGGTGCCCCCCTTACATCAGATGTCCCCAGCGGAGTCCCCCCTTACATCAGATGTCCCCAGCGGTGCCCCCCTTACATCAGGTGTCCCCAGCGGAGCCCCCCTTACATCAGATGTCCCCAGCGGAGCCCCCCCTTACATTAGATGTGCCCAGTGGAGCCCACCTTACATCAGATGTCCCCAGTGGTGCCCCCATTACATCAGATGTCCCCAGCGGAGCCCCCATTACATCAGATGTCCCCAGCAGTGCCCCCCCCACATCAGATGTCCCCAACGGAGCCCCCTTACATCAGATGTCCCCAGCAGTGCCCCCCCTACATCAGATGTCCCCAGCGGAGCCCCCCTTACATCAGATGTCCCCAGTGGAGCCCCCCTTACATCAAGTGTCCCCAGCGGAGCCCCCCTTACATCAGATGTCACCAGCGGGGCCCCCCTTAGATCAGGTGACACCAGCGGAGCCCCCCTTACATCAGATGTCCCCAGTGGAGCCCCCCTTACATCAGATGTCCCCAGCGGAGCCCCCCTTACATTAGATGTCCCCAGCGGTGCCCCCCTTACATCAAATGTCCCCAGCGGAGCCCCCCTTACATCAGATGTCCCCAGCGGAGCCCCCCTTACATCAGATGTCCCCAGTGGAGCCCCCTTTACATCAGGTGTCCCCAACGGAGCCCCCCTTACATCAGATGTCCCCAGTGGAGCCCCCCTTACATCAGATGTCCCCAGCGGTGTCCCCTTACATCAAATGTTCCCAGCGGAGCCCCCCTTACATCAGATGTCCCCAGCGGAGCCCCCTCTTACATCAGGTGTCCCCAGCGGAGCCCCCATTACATCAGATGTCCCCAGCAGAGCCCCCCTTACCTCAGGTGTGCTAGTAGGTCTCCGCCACCATTGTAGAACAGAGGGGGTATACAAAACAGTGTCTCTCTCCGCCGGCCGCATGGGGGGGTAGGTGGGGTGAGGTGGGGCGGAGGCTAGGCCACGACGCAGGAGCTCCGTCTAGCCCCCCAGCCGTGTTCCTGGTCTTCTTAAAAATGGCGGCCGGTGGAGACAAGCCGCGGACCTCTAGCGGCGGCATGCGGCGTGGCGAAAGATTGTGAAAAACTGGATTTCTCTGGACATTTCCCGGGAAACAATAAAATCGGGAAAAGAGTCTAATTCCCGGGAATGTCCCGGGAAATCTGGGACAGTTGGTAAGTATGGGGTGCTTGGGTGAGGTTTAGCACACCCCGACCCAAAAAAAAATCTCATAGCACCCCCATCAGCAGTTCCCTGGGAGATGCTATTCCTTTGCCCTGGGTCCCCTACATTTTGGTGGCAGGCAGACCTGGTTTCTTTATACAGGAGATGGTCCAACCCCTCTACACACCCCCCTGGCCTGCCTCTGTGTGTTTTCACAGTCATGAACAGGCACACAATAAATGGGCACTTCCACCAGCCTTGCCACCATCAGCCTACCTGCTCACCCTCCCACCTGCTGCCAACAGCCACCACCATTATAAGTATTTTGCACTGATTTTGAGGAGGGGGCCAATGTAAGGGGGGCAAACTGAGCACTGAATGCCAATGTAAGGGGGCACACTAAGAACTCTGCGCAAATGTAAGAGGGAATATTGAACGCTGAATACCAATTTAGGTGGGCTCACTATAGACTGACCAATGTAAGGGGGTACACAGATCACTGACCTTCAATTCAAGGATGTAAGGGGGCTCACTGTGCACTGATCATCAATGTTAGGGAGCACATTGACCACCAATGTAAGAGGGTACGCTAAGCACTGACCACTAATGTAAGGGAGCACATTGAGCATTGATTGCAACTGTAAGAGGGCACACTGATCACTAATGTAGGAGAGTACACTGAGCACTGACCACCAATATAAAAGGGCACACTAAGCACTGACCACTAATATAAGGGTGCACACTGACCACTGACGACCAATGTAAGGGGGCGCACTGTCCACCAAGATAAGAGGGGCTCACAAAGACATCCAATGTAAGGGGACACACTTAGCACCAGTGAAAGAGTCAAAATAAATGAGCGCACTAAGCACTGACCACAGTGTAAAAAAAGAAGACTACTGAATGCAGCTATCTTGCAGCAAATCTTCAGACCTGAGGTACTTATTACCTAACAGAGGGTCCTGGGCCAGGTGATTTTAAAAGTATGGTCACTGAGAATGAGTGGTGGGATTTCAGTGAAACAAAATTATCAACTTCTTTACCTGAAATTTGCTGAACTTTTTAAGGTGTAAATTGCCTAAAAAAAACTCTATTTTTTTTAAATCTTTATTTATAGATGTAGCGCCCACCACCTTTAGGTGGGTGCTAGTAGGTAAGTGTTAGGTAAATTGCCAGTGTCTTACCCTGTTTGTTCAGGCCTGGTTGGTTAATTTGATTGGGAGATTTGATAGAATAGAGCAGGGTGTGGCCACCTACACTCTGCCCTGCAAGATTTCCCTTACTTTCCCTGAAATGTTCTGGAAGGTAGGTGGACTGGGGAGCAGAGTGGCAGGTAGTTCATGAAGACCGCTCTGAGCCAATCATTGTTTTGTTTGGACAGAGGCAGGACTGTGATAAAAACTAAGGTCACGTGCTTCCTGGGAGTTGGAGATTGGAACTGAATCCAGAGAAACAGCAGAAATGTAACCAGCAAAGAGCAGGCTTGAAGGCCTAGGGGGGTGTTGAGACCCTAGCACTGGATAGCAGGAACTAAACCTGAAGGCCTGAGGGTTCAGAGACCTCAGCGCTGGATGGTTCAACAACACCAATTAACCACAAGAAATTCCGGGAGAAATGGACCGGGCGTCTCAAGCTGGGATGCGCCGGACCATGCGGAGCGAGAAGTAGCTGCCAAAAGGATGGAGTAGACTAGGATCGGCTTTCTGTGGCAATCATGGACTGTCGGTGGGAGAGAGCAAGGGGGTGCAACCCAGCAGTACTCATTCATCCAGAACTTTCCTGAACTGACGTGGGAGGACTGCAGGAGTCAAGATAGGCAGGTGAGGCCTGGGGCTTTAAGCGTCCACTTACCACAGTGTCTTTCAGAGGGGCACTGGTCAGTTCATTATAGGAGAGGACACTGGATACACTAAGGAACCAGAGATTAAGAGACAGCTCATATTTCCCTAAGAAATCCTGTAACATACTGCAATCAAGAGAATAAAGTTCTTTGTAAAAAGTTATTAAACTGTCTGCTGATGTGGTTCCTGCAGGGGTGGAAGAACGGATGAAGTTAACAGAAAGGTATGAACACAACTTTGCAGCTCCCAAGGGAATAGTGCACTACATAGGCCAATGTATTTGACCAAAATAGCAAAGCTTCGACTAAATCTCCTGATTTTTGCAGACATTTTGGAAAAATTAACCCTTTCATGACTAAGCCTATTTTTGAAATTTGATGTTTACAATTTAAAATCCGTATTTTTTGCTAGAAAATTACCTAGAACACCCAAAGATATTATATATATATATATATATATATATATATATATATATATATATATATATATATTGTTTTAGCAGAGAATCTAGAGAATAAAATGGAG
Source organism: Aquarana catesbeiana (assembly GCF_042186555.1). Taxonomy (NCBI): domain Eukaryota; kingdom Metazoa; phylum Chordata; class Amphibia; order Anura; family Ranidae; genus Aquarana; species Aquarana catesbeiana. Next base: position 187,791,908 of record NC_133335.1, read on the forward strand.
ATTGTTGCAATATTTTATTTCACACAGTATTTGTGCAGCTGTGTTTTAAACGCAAATTTTTGGAAAAGGGACACTTTCATGAATTTTAAAAGATCCAAACAGTAAAGTTACCCCAATTTTTTTGTATAATGTGAAAGATGATGTTACACCGAGTAAATAGATACCAAACATGTCACGCTTTATAATTGCACGCACTCGTGGAATGGCGACAAACTACGATACCTAAGAATTTCCATAGGTGATGCTTTAAACTTTTTTTATGGTTACCAGGTTAGAGTTACAGAGGAGGTCTAGTGCTGGAATTATTGCTCTCGCTCTGACGATTGTGGCGATACCTCACATGTGTGATTTGAACACCGTTTACATATGCGGGCGCGACTTCCATATGCGTTTTCTTTGCTGCGCGAGCTCGTGGGGATGGGGGTGCTTTAATTTTTTTTTTCTTATTTATTTTATTTATTTTGATATTTATAAATTGTGTTTAAAAAAAAAATTGATGACTTTTATTGCTCTCACAAGGAATGTAAACATCCCTTGTGACAGTAATAGTTGGTGACAGGTACTCTTTATGGAGGGATGGGGGGGTCTAAAAGACCCCCCATCCCTCCTTTGCACTTCAAAGTATTCAGATCGCCAAAAATGGCATATCTGAATACTGTGTATTTTTTTAAAAACCGGAGCCATTGGCAGCCGAGTAAACGGGAAGTGACGTCATGACGTCGCTTCCGTGTTTACAATTGGAAGGCTGGAACGAAGCCGCCCACGGCTTCGTTCCAGCCACCGGAGGCAGCCGATTGGTCACTGGGAACGTCCACTCCCGCTCCTCCGGTATAACAGCCAAGCGGCTTCTAGCCGCATCGGTTGTTATACTCGGATAGCCGATCGCCCGCTGTAAACAACGGTACCGGGATGATGCCTGCAGCTGCGGGCATCATCCCGGTATAACCCCGGAAAGCCGAGTACGCACATCTGCGTACGCTCGGCGGGAAGGGGTTAAAACTCTTAATTTTTTTAAAACCTAAAGGACACAGGTTTAATCACCTTTAAACCTTAGCCCCAATGCTCTGTTAAGGGTCACTTCTGGTTTTGAGGAGGTCACTTCCAGTTTCCCAAACAATTTCTTGGCTTTTTAACTACTTCAGCCCCGGAAGGATTTATCCCCTTCCTGACCAGAGCACTTTTTGCGATTCGGCACTGCATTGTTTTAACTGACAATTGCGCGGCCGTGCGATGTTGTACCCAAATGAAATTGACGTCCTTTTTTCCCCACAAATAGAGCTTTCTTTTGGTGCTATTTGATCACCTCTGCGGTTTTTATTTTTTGCGCTATAAACAAAAAAAAGAGTGACAATTTTGAAAAAAAAGCAATATTTTTTACTTTTTGCTATAATAAATATCCCCTAAAAATTTATAAAAAAACTAATTTTTTCCTCAGTTTAGGCCGATATGTATTATTCATATTTTTGGTTAAAAAAAAAAAAATCGCAATAAGCGTATATTGATTAGTTTGCACAAAATTTATATCGTCTACAAAATAGGGGATAGTTTTATATAATTTTTATTATTAATTTTTTTTTTTTTTATTGGTAAGGGCAGCGATCTGCAATTTTTATCATGACTGCGACATTATGGCGGACACATCGGACACTTTTGACACTATTTTGGGACCATTGTCATTTATACAGCGATCCGTGCTATAAAAATGCACTGATTACTGTGTAAATTACACTGGCAGGGAAGGGGTTAACCATTAGGGGGCAATAAAGGGGTTAAGTGTGTCTTAGGCTTCGACTCACATGACAGCGATCACTGCTCCCAATGACAGGGCGCAGTGATCTCTGTCATGTCACAAGGCAGAACGGGAAATGCCTTGTTTACAAAGGCATCTCCCCATTCTTCCGCTCTGTGACACGATCCCAGGCACCTGGCGGACAGCGAGTCCACGCGACCCGCGGTCACAGAGCATGCCGACGGTGCGCGTGCGCCCACAGCACCACTTCTTAAAGGGGATGTACCTGTACGCCCTTTATCCCACCCGTGCCATTCTGCTGACGTATATCATTGTGCAGCAGTCGGGAAGGGGTTAAGGTTGAAATACAGTCATTTTTCATTCCTCTGGTCATTTCTTGGTAAAAGGAAGCCAAAACAGGTAAAATGGCTGAAAAATTAATTTGGCCCATTTTTTGTGGGCGTGGCCCCTAAAATTTTCACACCTTTGGCCAATGGCTCAGTGAGGCAGGAAATGTGTCAAAACTGGATCAAAAGTCCCTAAAATAGATGCAAAAAGGATTTGAAGGCCAAAATTTAAAAGAGAAAGGTGTTTAAGGGACACTTCTGGTTTTGAGGAGGTCACTTTCAGTTTCAAGAAATGGCAATTTCCCAAGCAAAAAATGGGTTAAAATCCAGTATTTTTTCATCCCTCTGGTTATTTCTTGGTAAAAGGAAACCAAAACAGGTAAAATGGCTGAAAAATAAATTTGGTCCATTTTGCAGGCGTGGCCCCTGAAATTTTCACACCTTTGGCCAATGACTCAGTTAGGCAGGAAATGTGTCAAAATCGGATCAAAAGTCCCTAAAATAGATGCAAAAGGGATTTAAAGGCCAAAATTTCAAGGTGAAAGTTTTTTAAGGGACACCTCTGGTTTTGAGGTCATTTCCAGTTTCAGGAAATGGCAGTTTCCCAAGCAATTTCTTGGCATTTTATGGTTGAAATCCAGTATTTTCTCATCCCTCTGGTCATTTCTTGGTAAAAGGAAGCCAAAACAGCTAGAATGGCTGAAAAATAAATTTGTTCCATTTTGCGGGATTGGCCCCTGAAATTTTCACACCTTTGGCCAATGGCTCAGTTAGGCAGGAAATGTTTGAAAACAGAATCAAAAGTCCCTAAAATCGATGCAAAAAGGATTTAAAGGTCAAAATGTCAAGGATAAAGGTGTTTAAGGGCCACTTCAAGTTTTGAGGAGGTCACTTCCAGTTTCAGAAAACGGCAGTTTCACAAATACTTTCTTGGCTTTTTAGGGTTGAAAGATAGTAATTTTTCATCCCTTTGGTCATTTCTTGGTAAAAGGAAGCCAAACTAGGCAAAATGGCTGAAAAATAAATTTGGTCCATTTTGCGGACGTGGCACCTGGAATTTTCACACCTTTGGCCAATGGCTCAGTTAGGCAGGAAATGTGTCAAAACGGGATCAAAAGTCCCTGAAACAAATGCAAAAAGGATTTAAAGGCCAAAATGTCATTTCTTTGAAGGTGGATATCTCGGTAACGGCAGCAGCTGCTGCCACAACTGAGGTATCCATCTTTAGGGCCAGAGGTTCTGTGTACGATAATGGTGGTCTCTGCAGTGGATTCGCCATAAGATCACCGTTATCGGCGGCGGGAGAGGTGCCACCCGCCGATCTCCCGCGCCCTCCGCCGCTTACCGGAGCCGTCGGTAGCGGCGGAAGCGATCGGGACCTGTCACGTCCGTGGTATGGAGATGAGTGAGGGGAAGATGGCCCCCACCCCCGTCTCCATGCCATAGGAGGGCGGAAGCGATGTCATAACGTCAGCTCCGCCTATGCGTCTTAAAGGCACATTTTCTTGTTGTCATTTTTTTTCAAATTACTTTTTTTTTTTTTTTTTTTTTTTTTTTTTTTGCATTTAAGTCCAAATATGAGATCTGAGGACTTTTTTGACCCCAGATCTATTTAAGAGGGTCATGCTTTTTTCTATTACAAGGGATGTTTACATTCCTTGTAATAGGAATAAAAGTGATCCAATTTAAAAAAAGAAAAGAAAGAAAACAATGAAAAAATAAATAAAATAAAGTAAAATAAATAAGAAAACAAAAAAAAAATTTTTTTAAAGCGCCCTGTCCCGACGAGCTCGCGCACAGAAGCGTGTGGGGGCACACATCGCGGCGATCAGTGGTGCGGTGTGTCAGTCTGACACACCGCTACACCAATCTCGGTAAAGAGCCTCTGGAGGCTCTTTACCGAGATCGGTGTAGCGATCTCGATGAAGAGCCAAAATAGGCAAAATGGCTGTAAAATAAATTTGGTCCATTTTGCGGCCGTGGCACCTGGCATCTTCACACCTTTTGGCCAATGGCTCAGCTAGGCAGGAAATGTGTCAAAACGGGATCAAATGTCCCTGAAACGGATGTAAAAAGGATTTAAAGGCCAAAATGTCAAGGAGAAAGGTGTTTAAGGGCCACTTCTGGTTTTGAGGAGGTCACATCCAGTTTCAGGAAATGGCAGTTTCCCAAGCAATTTCTTGGGTTTTTATGGTTGAAATCCAGTCATTTTTCATCACTCACCGCTACACCAATCTCGGTAAAGAGCCTCTGACGGAGGCTCTTTACCGAGATCGGTGTAGCGATCTCGATGAAGAGCCAATATAGGCAAAATGGCTGTAAAATAAATTTGGTCCATTTTGCGGGCGTGGCACCTGGCATCTTCACACCTTTTGGCTAATGGCTCAGTTAGGTCCATAAAAAAGTCCATAAAATGGATGCAAAAAGTTTTTAAAGGCCAAAATGTCAAGGAGAAGGGTGTTTAAGGGCCACTTCTGGTTTTGAGGAGGTCGCTTCCAGTTCCAGTTTCTTGAAATGGCAGTTTCCTAGGCAGTTTCTTGGATTTTTAAAAATCCAAGCCAAAATAGGATAAAGGTGTTTAAAGGAAAGAATTTACTCTCCACTGTCTGCATCTAACACATTACGCATGTACAGTATGATCGATCATCCAATGAGACATCTCGTACAATAGAACATACAGTATGGCTCAAAATAAAGTTTGTTGTGAACCAATATCCATGTGTATTTTGCTTTTTACTTTACAAGATTCCACTCATATTAGAAATCCTAAATGTGCTCCTAATCACCAAGTGCAAATCCGTGCAGTGACCTTATGTTTCTGAACGTTATCCTCCCTTCAGGAATTTAAATTATTCAAGCTACTCAGTTATGTAATACCAACCACAACATAAAATGATAGTATAATACCCATTAAAATAATGTAAATATTAAACTCAATTAAACTGTGCTCGCAATATAACATGCATGTTTCAAACCATCCACTTTCCATGTGACTTCAGGCACCCGCTCCCCAATAGAATATATGCTTTACCAGACCTCTGTATACTGAATAAGGGGTTGTATCTGCGTTTATACCATACTTTCGGTTATCCGGCGGTGCGCCTGGCATCACTTCTGTTGCATTTCAAAATGCATCAGTAAGTGACATCAGACGTACCACCAGAAAACTGTAAATTTTCATTCGGCCAGCTTGGATGTGGCTGTGTAGTGTTCTTCAATATATGTAAATATGTTGGGGTGTAAGAAATTAATTTTTTCTAAAATACTACACCATGGCCCTTCTTTAATCCTTTTTATATGATGTCGCATATGGATTGAGAACATCTGTGGATCTAAAACGGAGGATTAAGTGGAATTGTATAAGCGCAGATAAGGCCCCTTATGCAGTGTGCAGAGGGTCTGGTAAAGCATTTTTTCCATTTGGGAGTGGATGCATGAATTCACATGGAAAGTGGATGGTTTGGCACTTATATTGCATGTTGTAATGTGAGCACATTTACTGTAACTAAGTTTAATATTTACATTATTTTAAATAGTATTTCACCATCATTATATTTTTTTTTTGGTATTACATCACAGAGGAGCTTAAATAATTTGTATGCCTGAAGGGAGGAAAACGTTTGGAAACATAGGGGAAGGTCACGTTCAAAACATATGATATATGCCAGAATGAATTTAACATTCGGTAAAGTAGTTTAAACAAGGGGAAGGTATTTGCACTGGGTGATTCTAAAAACACTTATGACTACTAATATGAGTGGAATCTGATGAAGTAAAGCCTAGACACACGTGGATGTTGGTTCACAACAAACTTTATTTTGTCGCATGTGTGGGTTCATTTTATCTGGTGATAGCATACAATAACCTTGCGAACTATATTGCACACTGGGACTTATTAGCACAGCACTCGTTTTGATTTATACATTTTCACCAGCATAGGGGGCATTATGTTTCCAGATGCTGGGGGCAATATAAACTTTTCCTTCTGCGCTAATATAATTCATAAAAAAGGTGATAGATGTGCTGCTGAGGCCTGTGCATTGTGTTGTTGGATCAGGACTGCACTGCTACACCTGTCTGAAGACCACTTCTGTTGAAGGGACCACCGAGTATGTTTAGGGGACCCATGCCTTGAAGTGGAGGGACTAATGATCTGCAAGAGAGGACACCTGCAATGGCGACCCTAGGGGGGGGGCCAGAGGGGGCCCTGACCCCCCCCCCAACATTATGCTGTGCCCCACCGTGTGCCCCCCCAAAAAAAAAAAATTTTTTTTTTTTTTTTTTTTTTACAAAAAATCAATGTCTAAGAGGGAGAGAGTCCCCAGTCAGCTCCTGCGGGTGATTCCTCCCCCCCTCCTCTGCTCGCTGACACTGCATAATGCGAGCGTTCACACAACCACGGCCGCCTGATCTGCTCCTTCACCTGCATCCTCATTGGCAGGGAGAAGAGCGAGTTGCAGGAAGGACTCCACCAGGACTTTCAGTTACTGAAAAAACAGACTGATTTCCCCCGTCCTTAGGACAGGAGGACCTGCCTGTAAATTCCAAGAGATGCCAGACCAGAGCTGTCAATAGCAGGGGCAGGACAGCAAGAGGAGGCTGGGGAACCCCACAGTGGCAGAACACCAGGGCCCGGAGGCAAGACAACCTTTGCAACCCTGATAGTTCTCCCACTGCTTTGGATCCTTATATTTTCTTGATATGCTGGTGACATATATCTCTTGTTTTCTGCCACCCTGGGGGACCCCAATACAGTAGGAAGGGAGCTCACTGCAGAACATGTGAAAGGGCCCGTTGTGGGGTCGTAGTAAAGGGCCCCAGGATATATATATATATATATATATATATATATATATATATATATATATATATATATATATATATATATATATATATTATAGTTGCCCCCCTACTTTTGTCCCTGTCCCCCCATGTGCCCCCCCTAAATTTGAAAGCTGGAGACGCCACTGGACACCTGTACCTAAGAAGCCTGTTGGTTTTCCTAGGGTTTCTGCTATAGTGTTCAGAATTCCTGTTATCATCCTCAGAGACAACCTGCTCATGTGTCCAGTGTGCCAGGTGCTCATGAGAAGGCAGAGAATCCACAATGAACATCAGAGTGATAAATGGCCTTTGGCCATAATCTTTGCTATACCCCTTCCAGCACCAACACAATTTGGGACCCCCAAGGATTTATTTTGAGATTACTCCCATTTTTCATGATGGAGTTGCTAAATCTCAATTTAACCACTTTTCGACCTCCGCACACACATATACGTCGGTAGAATGGCTCGTACAGGCAAATGGGCGTACCTGTACGACCCTTTGAATTCGCCGCCTTCCGGGCACGTGCGCGCCACCGACGACACGTGCCGCAGGATCGTGCCCGCGGGTCCCCCAAACTCGTGAGACTGAGAGGCAGAACGGGGAGATGGCTATGTAAACAAGGCATTTCCCCGTTCTGCCTAGTGACATGATCTGTTATTGGGAGCAGTGATCGCTGTCATATCAGTGGTAGCCCACCCCCCCACAGTTAGAATCACTCCCTAGGACACACTTAACCCCTTGATCGCCCCCTAGTGTTTAACCCCTTCCCTGTCAGTGTAATTTATAATAATACTAAGTGGCTATTTATAGCACTGATCGCTGTATAAATGACAATGGTCCCAAAATACTGTCAAAAGTGTCCGATGTGCCCGCCATAATGTCGCTGTCCCGATAAAAATTGCAGATTGCCACCATTACTAGTAAAAAAAATTAATAAAAATGCCAGAAATCTATCCCCTATTTTGTAGATGCTATAACTTTTTCGCAAACCAATCAATATAAGCTTATTGTGATTTTTTTTTTTTTTTTTTTTTTTTTACCAAAAATATGCAGAAGAATATATATCAGCATAAACTAAGGGAAAAAATTGTTTATTTATATATTTTTTGGGGATATTTATTGTAGCAAAAAGTAAAAAAAAATTGCTTTTTTTTTTAAATTGTCGCTCTTTTTTTGTTTATTGCGCAAAAAATAAAAAACGCAGAGGTGATCAAATACCACCAAAAGAAAGCTCTATTTGTGGGAAGAAAAGACGTCAATTTTGTTTGGGTACAACATCACACGACCATGCAATTGTCAGCTAAAGCCACGCAGTGCAAAAAATGCTCTGGTCAGGAAGGGGGTAAATCCTTCCGGGGCTGCAGTGGTTAAGAGCACTCCAATGTAGTTTTGTACCCCAACACTGGCCACGGTAAAGAATACCAGGTACAATAAGGTAGGGCGAAAAGGAGGGATTGTGTCTTATAGACCCTGAGAGTAAATAGTCTCTATTTAGGGCTTCCCCATAAGTCAGGGTTAAGGAGGTGTGGACTGCCCTGTGAGCCAGGATTCCAGTACCCTATGAAATCAGTTTTGATAACCTCTTTCTTAAATATTATTAATGCAACTGTTATTTAACTTTGTTTGCCATCATTTTTCATGATGGTCTTCACCATTTGCCCTGCTGGGCATGTTGCCCAAATACACATCCTTTCCTTCAGCCTCGGTGTATCAGAGGGCGTGGTACTGCCTGAAGGGACATTATTACCAGGGACCAATCATCCAGCTATTTCTTCATGTATCACTACAATTGGCGACTCATCTGTGATTTTCCTGATCCATGAGTGAAGCCGGGTTCACACTGGTCCGACAAACGCTCCGACATTGGGAGCTCATGTCGCATGAAGTGTGAAATTCAATGTTTCCCTATGGGAGCCATCCTAACTGGTCCGACACAAGTCGTTCCAACTTTAAAAATGCTCCCTGTACTACTTTGGTCCAACTTTGATCCTACTTCAACCCATTAACTATCATTGAAGTCAGATCAAAGTCGGATCGCCGTCTCACATGATCCGACTTCGGCATGTGACTTGTGCTCATATGATCTTGAGGGGGGAACTCCGCGCCAAATTTTAAATAGAAAAACCGGCATGGGTTCCCCCTCCAGGAGCATACCAGGCCCTTGGGTCTGGTATGGACCTTAAGGGGAACCCCCTACGCCAAAAAAACGGTGTGGGGGTCCCCCCCAAATCCATACCAGACCCTTATCCGAGCACGCAGCCCGGCTGGTCAGGAATGGGGGTGGGGACGGGCGAGCGCCCCCCCCTCCTGAACCGTACCAGGCCTCATGCCCTCATGCCGGTTTTTTATTCAAAATTTGGCATGGAGTTCCTCCTCAAGATTCATACCAAACACAGTGCCGGGCATTGGCGGGGATCCAAGTCGGATCCCCGTTCATTGAAAGTCAGACACATGCCGGCTTCAAGTCGGATCCAAAATAGGACGGCTGTCGTGTCTCACCAGTGTGAACCCAGCCCAAATGCCCATTAACCTAGCTGCAGCTGCTCAATGTTGCAAAAAGTAAAACAGCACACCAAGTCTGAATGTAGTTCTGAATGTAACTGGATCACCTGGGAAGAAGAACAAACCTGTCAGACAATGACTTCCGCACTTACACACTGTTATACCCCATACACGCGGTCGGATTTTCAGACGGAAAATGTTCAATGGGAGCTTGTTGTCGGAAATTCCGACTGTGTGTAGGCTCCATCGGACATTTTCTATCAGAATTTCTGTCACACAAAATTTGAGATCTGGATCTCAAATTTTCCGACAACAAAATCTGTTGTCGTAAATTATGATCGTGTGTACACAATTCCGACACACAAAGTTCCACGCATGCTCTGAATCAAGCAGAAAAGCTGCACTGGCTATTGAACTTAATTTTTCTTGGCTCGTTGTACGTATTGTACATCACCGCGTTCTTGACGTTCGGAATTTCCGACAAGATTTGTGTGACCGTGTGTATGCAAGACAAGTTTGAGACAACATCCATTGGAAAAAATCCATGGATTTTGTTGTCGGAATGTCCGATCGTGTGTACGGGGCATAAGCGTAGAGGAGAGGAAAGCTGGATTGTTTCTAAGAAGCTCAGGTTGACCAACCTCATAGAGGCTCACAGTGGTGGCCCACCCTTTTTTTGAAGCCTATTAGAGCCTCTACCTCTAATCACGTGCTTCAAAAAAAAAAACCCTGATTGGAATCCATGTATCCAGAACCCCACATGTAGATTAGGGGATGCGTGGATAGGGGGGCCTTACCCGTGCACCCTGCATTACAGGCTGCCACTGGAGGCTCACATAGTTCAACTGAGAAAGCCGGACACCAGCCCAGAGAGCAAAAGTCAGGCAATTGAGGCAGAAGGGGTTTCTGTATCAGTAAGCTCAGTCACCATAGAGGCTGAGTTCTCCACTGCCCTGGCAAATTTCATAACCATGTGTGATAAGACGTGCTGTCCATTCAGGGGCAGGCTACAGAAAGCTAAGGACCTGGCATGCAGCCAGTGCCCCCTGGAGAAGAAGAATATGAAACCTACATAAAACAGACCATTCAGACTTTGGGGAAATGGGGCTTGTCAGAAGTCCAAAAGAGAAAACAGATCACCAATAGCTTGAGAGGAGGCCATTAGAAATCTGGAAATTTGATCAAAAAACTTGTAAGGCTTACAACTACCTTAGAATGCTAGAGCGTAATTTGGGTGAACAGAGAAAACATCTGACCTGATTTATCAGTTCAAGCACGTTTCGACATGGGAGTGAGTGACGATCTGACATATAAATAGGCTGCTGCACCAAATTGTGTTCAAGAAAGGAATGTAGATGTAGATGTTGCCCTACTTTCTGACCAGGGCCGTCTTTTCCATTGGGCACGCTGGGCAGTTGCCCGGGGCCCCACTTGCCTGGGGGGCCCCACCTGCCCAGCGACCCCAGCTAAGCATCTATCTATGTCACCCTCGCTCCAATTTTCTGTGACCCCGCGCTCCGGCCACCATGTCCAGTTTCAGGCCGGCCCCTGGCACCCTGGGATTGGGCGAAAGGGGTCATGTGCGGCAGATGGGGCTGGCCTGTCCTCAATCGCGGGAGAGCTGGCCTTCACTGTGATCTGTGGCCGCTGTCTTTTTCCTCATCCTCCTCTCTGGGTCACCGATCATGTCCCCACCGGGGCATGCAGTTTGTACCCGATGTCTTCTTCTCCTCCTCTCCAGGTCACCGATCATGTCCCCGCCGGGGCATGCAGTCTGGCAGTGTGACAGGTGGCGGCACAGAGGCAGAGCAGATCGTGAAAGAAAAAAAAGGTAGGAGAGTCACTTGTGAGTTTTGTTGCTGGCCCGGATGTATTGTGTGTGTGTATAGTGTATTGTGTGTGGTGTATAGTGTATTGTGTGTAGTGTATTGTGTGTGTGTGTGGTGTATTGGTCTGTGGGTAGAGTATTGTGTAGCGGTCAGTATGTAGTGTATTGTGTAGCGGTCTGTGGGTAGTGTATAGTGTATTGTGTAGTGGTCAGTGGATAGTGTAGTTTGTGTAGTAGTGGTCAGTATAGAAATCAGGTAGGGTGGTGTGTAGTAGTCAGTGTGTAGTGTAGTGGTCAGTATAGGAATCAGGTAGGTTAGTGTGGTGTGTAGTGTAGTGGTCAGTGTGGTGTGGTGTGTAGTGGTCAGTGGATATAGTGTAGTGTAGACAGGGCTCCAGTGCACTGGATTGCCCGGGGGCCTATAATTCTCTTAAGATGGCCCTGTTTCTGACCCGATCTGGATTCAGCTGAAGACTTCAGAAGATATCCCTTCTAAGATATCCCATCTAAGATATCCCAATTAATTAAGGTAGTGAGAGATGAGGAAGCCATGTTTGAAGCCAAGAGGTTCATGGCCAGATCAAAGACAGGATTATATCCCAGATCTCTCCTCTGGCCTTCAGTGCAGTCAATTAGACACAGATCTGTCTGTTTGGCTGCTTTCCTGGCCACTAACAGCCAGGCAAACAAAGAACTAAAACCAAGAGTGACAAAATTCTCGTAGTTTCTGGTTGCTGGAGTCACAGAGAGGAAGGAATAAGGTCATGTCTCGCTCCCTGTGTTCACTGCAGATACTGTCGGTCAGTTTGTTTCCAGGCTCCCCAATCAGACAGAAAAGGTGACAGTGGGGGGACCTACTTATGCCGCCTGCAGAAGTGGTTGAGTGGCTGCTTCAGGATTGCTAGTGGCAAATTTGGATTCCAGGATGAGGCCTGCAGGTGCTGGGGGAGGTGCCTGCAGGTGCTGGGGGAAGTGGTTAAAGTTTTACACACTTATGTATTTATTTCATCCTGTAACCAGTTTCCGCCCGGGCCATAGCCTAATGACAGCTACAGCGCAGTTAGATAACTCTGGGAGGCTGTCATATGACGTCCTCCCAGAATCGTGCTCCTGTGCGTCCCCCTGGGGCGTGCACCTGGGAATGTCCTCTGACCCAGCTCATCACAGAACAGGGTAAAGGGCTAATGACATCGGCCCCTTACAATGTCCCGTTCATTGATGGAGCGATGAGTTGTTAACAGACCGGAGCATGTGCAGTTCAGCTCCTCCCCTCTCCTCGCACCGTTCAGGACAGTGTGCTTGAAGAGGAAGGAGACGGGTGCAGCAGTGCTGTGGGCTGGATCTGATGTGCCCACATCGCTGATCTGTGCCCATTCCTGCCCATCCATGGCTCATTCATGCTCCATCTATGGCTCATCCATGCTCCATCCATGGCTCATCCATGCTCAGCCATGCTCATCCATGCCCAGCCATGCTCAGCCAAGGTTATCCATGCCCAGCCATGCTCATATTTGCCCTCCATGCTCATCCATGTCCAGCCATGCTCATCCATGCTCAGCCATGCCCAGCCATGCTCATCCATGGCCCATCCGTGCCCATCCATGGCTCATCCATGGCTCATTCGTGGATCATCTCTGCCACTTCAGTGCTCATCTGTGCCACATCCATGCCACATCTGTACCACATCCATGCCACATCTGTACCACATCCATGCCACATCAGTGCTCATCCATGCCACATCAGTGCTCATTCGTGCCACTTCAATGCCACATCAGTGCTCATCCGTGCCACTTCAATGCCACATCAGTGCTCATCCGTGCCACATCCATGCCACATCAGTGCTCATCCGTGCCACATCCATGCCACATCAGTGCTCATCCGTGCCACATCCATGCCACATCAGTACTCATCCGTGCCACATCCATGCCACATCAGTGCTCATCCGTGCCACATCCATGCCACATCAGTACTCATCTGTGCCACATTCATGCCACATCAGTGCTCATCCATGCCACATCCATGCCACATCAGTGCTCATCCGTGCCACATTCATGCCACATCAGTACTCATCCGTGCCACATTCATGCCACATCAGTACTCATCCGTGCCACATTCATGCCACATTAGTACTCATCCATGCCACATCCATGCCACATCAGTTCTCATCCATGCCACATCCATGCCACTACAGTGTCTCACAAAAGTGTAATAGGTTGTCAAATTAGATGTGTAATTTGTGCTCCTAGAAAACCTGATGGTGCTCCCTGCATATTGGGCCTCTGTATGTGGTCTGGCTGTGTAAAGGTCTCACACATGTGGTATCACCATGCTCAGCAGGAGTAGCAGAATGTATTTTGGGGTGTAATTTTTGCTATGTGTTAGAAATATCTTATACATGGACAACTTTGTGTAAAAAAAAAAAAAAAAAGATTTTCTTTCCACATTTTCCAAAAACTTGCGTAAAAAAATGACATGTTCAAAAGACTCATTGTGCCTCATAGATTATACATTGGGGTGTTTGCTTTACAAAATGGGATCTTTTTTGTCATTTCCATTGTCCTGGTGCACCAGGGCCTTCAGGTAGTCAAGAAATTAAGTGTGTAATTTATGTTCCTAGAATACCTGATGGTGCTCCCTGCATGTTGGGCCTCTGTATGTGGCCAGGCTGTGAAAAAGTCTCACAGATGTGGTACCCCCATACTCAGGTGGAGTAGCAGAATGCAGTTTAGGGTGTAATTTGTGGTATGCACTTGCTGTGTGTGAGAAATAACTTGTTATGACAATTTTGTGAAAAAAAAATCTTAATTTTGCAAATGTAGCGATGGCTCTGCAGGATTGCTATGTGTTTACAGCATCCACACAATTCACCCTGCTACCAGATATCCATTAGACACACTTCTCAGTCAATGAACAGTCTTTTGCTTGTTTTTGTTGTTTTATTAGGGGATTGAACTTGGTTGGGGAAAAGGGACATGGGATGCCGATAGGATAAATTGTACTTTGTAGAATAAAAGTAACTGTCACTCTACTCAGAAGAACAAGATGGCTGACCCTAAACTTGACAGACTTTTACCTCAGAACACTTCTTCCAGTTCACTTCCTCTAGCACACTACTTCACTGTCCAATTTTAGTAATCCTGTCACACCATCAGATCATAACTAGGCCTCACTCTGAATAAGTTCCAGTGTCTTTACTTGATGGCCCTTTGTAGGTCGGGGCCTGCAGTACCCCTTTGTGGTAGCAACTGATTTACTTGAGAAGAATAAATGTACTTGATGGACTACTGATCCCAGCTAGTCTGACTAGCAAATCCTGCCGGCCCTCATGGCTGCATCGATTTAACACAAACTCCCACAGTCTCTCCCTCTTGCTCTACATCCAGCACCACTGGCATGCCTCTTCCAGAGCTTTCCACTGTGCTTTCCACTCACCGACACCTGCCCTGGATCCTTCCTGAATGACTTTACTCCAGACATGCCTACCAACTGTGTCCTCCAGCTGCTGTTCCAGGATACCTCTCCAAGACCGTATAAGGAGAGGCTCCCTCCCGAGCTCCCCGCCTGAGGTATACCCCCCAGAAAGGGGGTTCCCTCAGGCACGACAGTCTAACACTCTATCATCCAGTTCATCCAGCCGACAACTCCTCCCCCAGCAGGCTGACCATGGGTATATGTAGGAGGCCTGCCCCCTGCCAATCCTAGTTGGATTAGTTAGAGCTCCTCACATGCACCCCATGTCACTCCAGCTCTCTGCCCTGCCTCTTTTCCAGAACATTCTCCCTGGAAACAGAGGAGGCGCCCAAGAGCTGAAGTACATGTCAGTCACCTACTGCTACACTAAACCACTTCCCTGCCCCCAGATTAAAACAAACACGCCTGGCTCACAGCATAGGCCTTGTTAAATGTACCTGTGTTGGCAGCTTACATGAAAACCTACACTAGCACCTACCTACCTAAGGTAGAGGATGCTACACAAAGAATTGTGGGGAAAAAATACAACTTAGCAAAACTCCCCATGCCTCTTACTAAATACCTTGGAATGTCTACTTTCCAAAAAGGGGTAATTTGGGGGGTATTTGTACTTTCCTGGCTTGTTACTGTCTCAAATGAGATAGGCCATCAGTACATCATGTGTGATCAATTTTCAGAGATTCGCACCATAGTTTGTATGACTGAGTCATTGTCATTCAAAGTGTGAGAGCACTGAAAGCTGAAAATTGGTCTGGTTAGGAAGGGGGTTTAAGTGCCCAATGGGCAAGTGGTTAATTGGTTTACAATTTATGTATTGGTGGTATTTTCATACAACGTAATTTTTTTGAGCACAACACTGTGAATTTGTATTTTTTGTATTTTAGGGTGATATCCCCTGTTGTGTTTGCAGCTTATTTTTATTTTCAGTTTCTTTTTATTCTATGTTTTATTTTTGTTCACATTTGCGCATTTTTTCTTTATACTATACAGTGATTTATTGTGCCAGAAACCCGATTCAAATAGACAGGGCCAAGATCAACGAGAATCCACAATGGCCAAGGTTTTGGTGGCGAAGTTCTTTGTTCACTAAGGGCTACATTGTTATCAGGGCAGAGACTTTGAAAATGGACTCATTAGGCAACTGCTAGATCCATTGGGTGTTGATTTGGTGAAGATTCTTACCACCCACAAAGGGATCCACAACCTTGAGAGATTCAACCACATCCTTCTCAACACACTGTGGACTGTGATAGTGGAAAAGAAACAACACTGAAACAGACACATCTGTGCAGTTGTGCTTGTGTGCACAGAACAAAGTGTACTGAGAACAATTCCAATGGTCACTCCCCCCCATACATGTTCACGTTTGAGAGAAAGGCCCAACTGCCTGTTGACTATTGGCACATCCCTGGACAAACATCTGTTATTGTCCATAGAGGGTATGAGGCTAAGAAGTCTAAGAAGAAAAATTAAAGACAGCTTAGAAAAAGGCCCAGGCTGCAATGAACATTTGAATTCAATGGAACAACAGGAACTTTGTCCTGAGCAGGGCTTTTTTTCTCAGAAAATAGGTGCAGGAACTCAACCACGACCTCTCAAAAAAATTGCAGATTTCTATTAAGTAATTTCGCATGATGAGAAATACGTGTTTTGACACAAGAGCGGCAACCGAATGAAGTCTGGTGCACGGTATTATGAACGGAGACTGGTACTCCGCTCCAACACTAACCAAAAAAATGGCCGCTTTCGAGGCGGCGACAACTTCATCCCTGTTATCCGCTGTGCTGTGAAAACATCCAAATGTTCCTTTAGCTGACTGCATTCAGTTGCCGCTGTTGTGTCCAAATGCAAATTCGTTAAAATCTGCAATTACTGTGGGTTTTAAGAAACCTGAAGTGACGTGGTTCTATATTCTGCCAAGTTGCGTATTTTGTCAGGACAGGGGCAATAAAAACCTGGGGTGCATTATGTACAGAGTGCAGAGTTTCGAGGGGGGGGAATGGGGGTGTTACACATATGAGTGCAGAGTTCAGGTGGTGTGTTTGGGAGTAGGTTATGTACATGGAATGCTCCTGATGAGCGGTTGCAATACCGCAAAACGAGTAGAGCCTTGAATTATTACCATTTCTCCCCAATCATGGAATATCAAGATTTTAATGACTCTATCTACACCCATAATTATTATGGCAAAAAATTATTTTTTTATTATTATCTTTTTTTTTATTTACCAAGGTCTTTTTTTGGCCATTCTGGGCTTAACCACAGCATCAAATGTATACATATACGTATTTATTGTCATCTGTGCTTTATATGAACATCGGATTATGACTTATTGTGTACTTTATGTAAAATTAATCCATGGTTTATTATATAGAGGCTGGATGTCCATAGCATTTTTAAAGGTTGGATGCCCAAAATGTTTTTTACACACTATGGATTATACCAAATAAATGAATTTTTTTAGTCACTTGACTTACTCTTGTACTGTTGTGTGCTTCATTTAAAGTCCCACTTCTCTCTTTTTCTTTTGTTTTAAACTATTGACCGGGATGGAGGCGGGCAGGGCTGGACTGGGACAAAAATTTGGCCCTGGACTTCCTCATGACTGGCCCACTTTAATTTTGAGTGTCCCCAACAGCGTCCCCCTTACATCAGTGTCCCCAACAGCATCCCCCTTACATCAGAGTGTCCCCAACAGCGCCCCCCTTACATCAGAGTGTCCCCAACAGCGCCCCCCTTACATCAGAGTGTCCCAATCAGCAGCCCCCTTCACATCACAGTCCCCACCAGCAGCTCCCTTCACATCACAGTCCCCATCAGAGAGCCCCCATCAGCAGCCCTTCACATCAGTGTCCTCCCTCTCCTCCCCCTCCCACATGTACTCACCGTTTTGAAGGCAGCTTCTCGTTCCTCTCTCCAGTCATGTGATAACAAGTAATAGGGGAGACAGGAAGGAAAGTCTGCCGTTGGTCTATCTCCCCCTGCAGGCTGGAGGGAGCATAACGCCTAATGCTCTCTCCAGCAGCATATGACGGAAGCTGCTCCTCCTGACAGGAGAGAAATTGCGATCACTCACTGTCAGAGAGGAGCAGCTCCAGGATCGCACCTGACTGGCCCACTGAGCCATCGGCCCACCGGGAATCTCCCGGTAGTCCCGATGGCCAGTACATGCCTGGAGGCGGGCATCCCTTTGGTGCCTGCCTCATTTAAAGTCCCAAAATTACTTTTCCTATTTTTGATTGTAAACACAGAAGCTGGACTTCTGTTTTTGCAAGCGATAGTGGTGAGTAGGAAGCAGAGGGCCTGAGCCAAAGGTGGTGGAACTGAGTTCCTCCAAGTTCCAGCTGAAACAAAGCCCTGGTCCTGAGTAAGGAATTCAGGATTTACAGGGCGCTTCTAAAGAATGTTGGTGTCCCCAGGAAGCATAAACTAGCTGACCAGTGGAGATCCCAACCCTACACCATCTGCAAGCAACAATCTGGTCTGTCAGTGTACCAGATTCACCGGGAGGGGAAAATGGGACCATTAAATGTCTGGCACTAAAACCTTCCTATGACTCTGAGTGAAGCTGCTGGGATGTCCTAGTAGACTGATCCATCTTCTATTAGAGTATCATCTTCAAGGAAAGGAATGAAAACCCGATCATAATCTTCTCCATCTGTTGAGGAATAGGAAGGTGACAGGAGGAAGATGTCTGTACTGATTGGTTGTAGCCATTTGGGCCAGTAGATACCACCAAAAGAAAGCTCTATTTATGTAAAAAAATGACATAAATTTTATTTGGGTACAGGGGTTGCACGACCGCACAATTGTCAGTTAAAGTAATGCAGTGCCGTTATGCAAAAAATTGGCCTAGTCATGAAGGAGGGTAAATCTTCCAGATGTCAAGTGGTTAAAAAAAAAAAAAAACTGGCATGTATACTTCTCATATTACCTCACTTCTGGAACCTCTGTTTGCATGAATACACTGGTTTTACAGTACAGTGGAACCTTGGTTTACGAGTAACGCGGTTAACGAGCATTTCAAAAGACGAGCAACTTTTTTAAAAAGCCTGACTCGGTTTGCGAGTGTTATCTCGCAAAACGAGCAGAATTCAAGATAATGTGGTGTGCAGTACCGCATTTGGCCAGGGGTGCGGGGGCGCCGGTGACACTCAGAACGGTTTGGAGCCGCTCGGAAATACTCGGAACCACCAAGCCTTCCGAGGGTTTCCTAGTTCAGCCAAGCTGTCCCTGAGTATTTCCGAGGCTCCCCGGCGCCCCCCCCCCCCCCCCCACACCTCTGGCCACATGCGGTATTTCATGCAATAGAAATCAATGTGGAACGAATTATCTTCGTTTCCATTGACTTATATGGGGAAACTTGCTTTTATATGCGAGTGCTTTGGATTACAAGCATTCTCCTGGAACGGATTATGCTCGTAATCTTAAGGTTCCACTGTATATGGCGTTGATTACTTGTTCATTAAACCATTCACAAATGTAATAATGCAATCCTGAAGATGGCAGTATAGTGATTATAAAAATTGTATTTTACCCCCTACCCAAAATGTAAAAGTAAATAGTGGTGCTGATATTGAAATATAACAATCACTACTGTAACATAAACAAACATAAATGAAATAACACCCTGTGACAAGTGAAAGTCACTGTGAACATTAGTGACAGAAGTGACACAAATTAAAGTCCATAAAAAAATCCAAATTTTGACTCCGTGACTTCAAAAATATTTTTCTATAGTAGTAGTAGTAGTAGTAGTAGTAATATAGTAATAGTGATATGTAGTAATATTCCAGATCTTCCACCACACTGCATGTGAAAGTGCCTCCGCTCCTCTTAAGAAACGTACTCACCGGCTTTAGGTACCTTGCAGTCTCATGCTTGGCATATACACTTTTACCCTCAAATGGTTAAATCATCCCACCGATATCCAACCGGGCATACGGAAAAAGATCTCTCCACATGAAAATAAAATAAGTGTTCCAATACTGTGATAACGTTTTAACAATTTAAGGAATAAAAGCAAATCTCCAACTATTGCACTCACATAGATCTAAATAAAGTAAGTATAAAAACAATCCTCCTGTTATCAGCAAGTGGTGGAATATTGTGGTCACAGCGGACCCGCGGTGTTTGATCTGTGTCTCACCCTCACTGACTGATCAGACTCGGATTGTCACCTCCCGGTTTGACGTCAGATGTCACAGCTGGTTGCGTACAGCCACGCCCGATGCGTTTCATCATCACAACCTATTCATGGAATTGGCTGTACGGCACAGCAACCCTCTCCTTTATAGTCCTCACGTTCATTACTGGCGGAAGTGTTTTTACTGCGCATGCGCACATCCCGTGTCCCCGCAACCACAATAGACCAACCTTTATGCTGATCACATTCACATTACGGGACATCACATTGGTTTCGGTCAGCATGCTAATAACATAATTCTTATCGATTTGCCCCCATAGAGCACATTTACAGGTGCCCATAGCAGGACAGATAATATTCCGCACAATATTACAATCGACATTTCCGATGTTAAACAGACATTTATCTAACACACCATCCAATGTCAAAATGTATTAGATTGTATAGTATGTATCAATTCCAATGTCCATCACAACCCCATCGTTAGTCAATGATACACATCTAAGACACCTAGGTTCACTTATATATATATATATATATATATCTCTCTCTTATATATACATATATTTTTTAATATATATATTTTAATGTAGTTTTAACATATATATAAGTGAACCTATATACCTTGTGTTCAATACCTATCATTCTGGAACCCATAGAAAAGTTTAGAGCAAATTGGAAAAAAACATTTTAAAATTATTAATAAAGCAATTGAGGTCCAGCTCAATGTTCAAGCATCTAGGAAAAATACTTTTTAATGAAAAAATCCACCTGGTTTCTCTTTGGGATAAATCAAGTACACGATTTGAGCCCCTCCATGATGAAAAAACACAATCTATCCCACAAAACTGCAGCAATGTGGAATCTTGGATGTGCTTTTCCTTAAAATGCAGAGAGACACTGTGGTGTCTAAAGCCCTTTTTTTATATTAGCCAGGTGTTCAGCAATGCGGATCTTAAGGAGTCTTTTAGTTCTCCCCACATAATATAATCCGCATGGGCACCACAGCAAATACACAACATGTGAAGTGTTACATGGGATGAATTCATCTATGGAGAATGTTTCATGGTCACTGGTCAGCATTAGTGACACTAGACATGCCCCTATTGCTGACTGTTCTGCAACATATACATATTTCCTACATGAATAAAATCACTTTAAATCTAATTTTAATGTTTGTTGGCCAGGTGGGTCCAAGATTTTTCTTACCACCTGGTCACCAAAATTTGGGGCTCTTCTATACATAAATTTGGGTCGGTCAGGTAAAACACCCCCCACATGTCTATCCATACGTAAAATGTACCAGTATTTCTGAAAAATACTTTCAATTTCCTTAGATTGATAATGGAAGTTAGATGTTGGTCAGTTGATGTTTGAGCTTCCTTCTTCATCAAGCATTGCTTCCTTGGTATATTTGCTACCTCTTTAATTGTTTCATCCAAAACATCCCCTCTATATCTCTTTTTTACAAATTTTTCCTTAAAGCGGTGTTCCGGCAAAAAAAAAAATGAAAAGCCAGCAGCTACACATAATGCAGCTGCTGGCTTTTAACAATAGGGCACTTACCTGTCCTGGAGTCCCGCGATGTTGGCACCGCAGCTGATGTTCCCATTAGCTGTCCGGTACTGCCGCCGCCATTACGGGTAAGGGTACCCGGCAGTGTAGCCTTATGGCTTCACGCCGGGAACCCTACTGCACATGCGCGAGGCTCCGCTCCTCTCTCCTACTGGCCCGGCCACAGGGAGAGGAGGAGGGAGGAGGCGGGAGCCCCTTGTTGATGTTAGGCGGCTGCGGCCCGGACTCACGGAAGTGGGAACAGGATACCTGTCTAAGACAGGTATCCTGTCCCCCTTCCCCCAGAAGGGTGCCAATTGTGGCAACAGATTGGGAGAGAAGACAAATGAGCAGAAGTTCCACTTTTGGGTGGAACTCCGCTTTAAGTACTTTGCTTGTTTATGAAAATCTTGTTTAGTGCACTTACGTCTCACTCTGAGAATCTGTCCCTTCGGGATATTTTTTATCCAAGCCGGGTAATGTCCACTCCTAATAGATAAATAACTATTCCGGTCCGTTGGCTTAAAGTAGACCTTGGTGCTCAATTCATTTAAATTCTTCTCAATGGTAACATCCAAGAAATGAACCATTTTATCGATTATTTGGTGATCCAGTTCAATATTGTTATCACTATTGTTCAAATGTAGGCATGTCTGTCCTCCCATTCAGCCATAAACAGGTTGGCTAAGCTGGGAGCAAATTTTGCTCCCATAGCTACGCCAACCTGTTAGGGGAAGAACTGCCCATGATACCAAAAATAATTATGTGAAATACAAAGATCAAGCACCTTTCCCAAAAAACATTTTTGCATATGTGGGATGTCATCCCTTTTACTCAGAGCCCAGTTTAGTGCTAATAACGCATTGTCGTGTTGGATGATAGTATACAAAGAGGATAAATCCACAGTTACTAGATAGGACATAGAAGCAGGATTCAGTTTAACCTCATCCAGCAACTGCAGAAGGTCTGTTGTATCTCCAAGAAGAAATACCTACCCAATGAACAACAGGGGGGAGGAAGGAATGGTCCACCATATTACCCGAACAGGGATATGGTACCTTTTCGAAGAGAAGAAGAGGGTGCAGGGCAGGTAGATGCAAACAATCCAAGAAAGAGAAGGAGGGACACTTAAACACAGGAATCTATATTCTAAGTGAGGTTGAACTCAACCAAAAAGAGTTGAACATACTAGACTTGGGTTTAAAATGTGCCCCAAAGAAAACAATGAATAAACTTGAGGTATATATTGATACACATAAATATGTACGCACTTTGAACATGAATAAATACTTCCTTAGTCATCCAGCAGGCTCTTCCAATAGTGTAATCACCAATGAGAATAGAGTAAACAGTGGTCTGCGTAACAAATCAATTTTTAACCCCCAGAACTCAAATAATCACTATATTGAGGAATTTAAATTATGGTACTAAAAGATATTGAAGAATTGACTCCTAAAAAAAAAGAGTGCATCCAGATTATATTAAAGAGAGTAGTAAGTCATTAGAAGACAGGAAAAACATAGTCATCTGACCAGCGAACAAAGGGGGGTGGGGTAGTGGTCAGTGGTGTATTTAGGTTTTGTACTGCCCTAGGCCTGACCCATGCACCCCTAATTTAAATATGACCCACCCCTTGTTGTCAAGGTCACATCCCTTCCCTTTTAGGCTGCACCTTTTCATCTTAGAGCTCCACCTCTTCCTCTCTCTACATTAAAAGTGGGTACCAAGTGTAGCTTCATCACTGCCCTTCAATGCAGCCTCATCAGTACCCATCAATGTAGCCTCACCGGTGCCCATCAGCGCAGCGTCACCGGTGCCCATCAGCGCAGCCTCACCAGTGCCCATCAGGGCAGCCTCACCGGCGCCCATCAATGCAGCCTCACTGGTGCCCATCAATGCAGCCTCACTGGTGCCCATCAATGCAGCCTCACTGGTGCCCATCAATGCAGCCTTGCCAGTGCCCATCAATGCAGCCTCACCAGTGCCCATCTGGGCAGTCTCACAAGTACCCATCAGCACAGCCTCACCAGTGCCCATCAGCGCAGCTTCATCAGTGCCCATCAATGCAGCTTCATCAGTGCCCACCAATGCAGTCTCATCAGTGCCCATCAATGCAGCCTCATCAGTGCCCGTCAATGCAGCCTCATCAGTGCCCATCAATGCCTCCTCATCAGTGCCCATCAATGCAGCCCCATCAGTGCTCTCAATGCAGCCTCATCAGTACAGGTTATCAGTGGCCATCAGTGCAGCCTCATCAGTGCCCATCACTGTAGCATATCAGTGCTGCCTTATCAGTGCAGCTTAAAAGTGCCACCTAATCAGTGGCAATCAGTGCAGCCTTAACCTCTTTAATGAGTTTGCATTGATTTCAGCATGCATGGAGCACTTTGCACATGCTGAAATCAATACAAACTCATTAAACAGTCCACATTCAGTGAAAGTCATTAATATACAGATCATGATATTGCAATAAAGTGATCCATGCTACAAACTCATTAAACAGTCCACCTTTAGTGAAATTTCATGTACTGCAAAGTTTGAACTTTCACTGAAGGTGGGCTGTTTAATGAGTTTGTAGCATGGATCACTTTATTGTAATATCATGATCTGTATATTCATTTCCATATTGAGCACAGATTGGCTGCTTGGCACATGCACATTACAAAAGTAATAGTAATTTACTCAATTTTACCTGCTGTCCTGGCTAAGGGGTCCTCCTCCTCCTCCCTCCTCCCTCCTCCCTCCTCCACAGACCCCGGGCCGGGGAGACGGGCGATGCAGTGAAAGCCGAATGAAGGTGGGTAGAAGGCAGAGCTTTAGGCTCCGCCTCTGCCTGTCCATTACATGCAGCCAGTCACCGGCCACTTATGGGAGTGAGAGTCGCCCCCCGCCAAGCACGCCGTCACACCACAATAACAAAACAGCAAGATGGCCGCCAGAGCCTGCATTTGTGCGAAAGAAGGCCGCGGGATCCGGGACTCGGAAAGGCCGGTGGGGGGGGGCGGCATAGGACTTGTCAGCCTAGGCCTAAATACAGCACTGGTAGTATAAAGCAAAGGTAAACTCACTAGTGGAGTGGGGCTTTAGAACCAATGCTATGAATTGCAAAGAAAAAAGATATCTTAACCCTAGCGCTTGTAGAATTCCGTCAATCTATACGTTACCTAAAATTCATAAGAATTTACAACAACCACCTGCATGACCATTCGTGAATGGAATTGGGTCAGTAACAGCAAGACTTATGCCGTGTACACACGAGCGGACTTTCCGGCATACTTTGTCTGGCGGACCAGAGTCCGCCGCACAATCCGATCGTGTGTAGGCTCCGGCGGAGATACAGATCATACACCACGGGTCCGCTGTGACCACAATATACCACCACTTGCTGATAACAGGAGGATTGTTTTTATGCTTACTTTATTTAGATCTATGTGAGTGCAATAGTTGGAGATTTGCTTTTATTCATCAAATAGTTTTAAACCTTATAACACTATTGGAGCACTTATTTTATTTTCATGTGGAGAGATCTTTTTCCATATGCACGGTTGGATATCGGTGGGATGATTTAACCCTTTGAGGGTAAAAAGTGTATATGCCGAGCATGAGAATGCAAGGCACCGAAAGCCGGTAAGTGCGTTTCTTAAGGGGAGCGGAGACACTTTCACATGCGGTGTGGTGGAAGATCTGGAATATTACAACTACTATAGAAAGATATTTTTGAAGTCACTGAGTCAAAATTTGGATTATTTTATGGACTTTAATTTGTGTCACTTCTGTCACTAATGTTCACAGTGACTTTCACTTGTCAAAGGGTGTTATTTCATTTATGTTCGTTTATGTTACAGTATTGATTGTTATATTTCAATATCAGAGCCTCTATTTACCTTTACTTTTTAGGTAGAGGTTAAAATACAGTTTTTATTTTTGATTTATTTAGAGTGGCAGCTTTAATCAAATCACTAATCCTTCCTAGGGGCGCAGTGGTAGGGCTTCAAGTGTGGGCGTCTTGCCGACCAGCACTTAGACAAGCACAGTAATTATAACTTTGACTCTTCTTTTAGCACACAGAGTACTTGACGCCTTTATAGACACAGATGTCTCTATGTGGCCCCAAAATTCTGGCAGTAAAGCACAAATGTATCACACATGTATCATTTATTCAAAACTATCTTTCTTTAAAATTAGACACAACTTTAAAAATGTGCTTTATTCAATAAAGTAGATGAAATCATTAAATAAAATATAGCAAATGCAAATAAACAATAAAGCATATACAAATGCTAGACAAGCCACATTGTAATTTAAACAGGGGTCAAGTCCTGGGGGAAAAGTGTGAGAACTCACCCAAGATCCCCCCCCCCCCCCCCCCCACACCTCAAAAATAAATAAGTACTCCTTTTTTAACAAATAAAGTGCAACATTTATTGTAAAGTGACAGTTTATGAGGACACCTCCAAAATTCACATAAATTAAACAAACAAATATAGAACAGATGTAACAACAAAATAATTTAACCTGTATGCTATACTAACAAAAAACCCCCCACAATGTGTGATAATGGTTCCCTCGAAGGGAATTTCAAAAACATTGATACAGGAGATGGTCAGAGACTGTGTGCGGACAATGATACAGGAGATGGTCAGAGACTGTGTGCGGACAATGATACAGGAGATGGTCAGAGACTGTGTGCGGACAATGATACAGGAGATGGTCTTCTTATGGTAATGACAAGCAAACTCTTCCCTGGCTAACACGGTAACAAACACTGGAGCCACAGACAGGGTGCAGACAGACAATCCCACCACAAACAGGGTGCACACAGACAATCCTGCCACAGACAGGGTGCAGACAGATGATTCCGCCACAGTGATACAGGAGATGGTCCGAGACTGTGTGTGGACAATGATACAGGAGATGGTCAGAAACTGTGTGTTCATGATACAGGAGATGGTCAGAGACTGTGCGCCCATGATACAGGAGATGGTCAGAGACTGTGCGCCCATGATACAGGACATGGTCAAAGACTGTGCGTCCATGATACAGGAGATGGTCAGAGGCTGTGCAGCCATGATACAGGACATGGTCAGACTGTGCGTCCATGATACAGGAGATGGTCAGAGATTGTGCGTCCAAGATACAGGAGATGGTCAGAGATTGTGCGTCCAAGATACAGGAGATGGTCAGAGATTGTGCGTCCATGATACAGGAGATGGTCAGAGATTGTGCATCCATGATACAGGAGATGGTCAGAGATTGTGCAGCCATGATACAGGACATGGTCAGAGACTGTGCAGCCATGATACAGGACATGGTCAGAGACTGTGCAGCCATGATACAGGACATGGTCAGAGACTGTGCAGCCATGATACAGGACATGGTCAGAGACTGTGCGGTCATGATACAGGAGATGGTCAGTGTGCTGTCTATTATAGAATTGTCTCTATAGCAGTGGTTCTGTCCTCAGGACCCACTAACTCCTGTCCTCAGGACCCACTAACAGGCCAGGTTTTATGTATTACCTTGGGGAGATGCAGACTAGAAGACTGCAATTACTGAGCAGCAAATTATATCACCTGTGATGTATTTCAGTTATCTTGCAAACCTGGCCTGTTAGTGGGTCCTGAGGACAGGAGTTGAGAACCACTGCTGTATAGGTTTGTCATTTTGAGGACACCTAGTGGTTGTCTGTTGCAATTGCAGTTCAGTTCCTCACAGGAAAGAAACAGGAAGTCTTGCCTTTGTTAATAAAGTTTCCTATTGAACAACATAAAGTTTTTACCTCAGAAGCCATTTAGTTCTGATGCAGACAAGTGAAGGTTTTCAAATTTGCCTCTAGATATACTAATGCCTGTAAGTCTATTGATTATTTCCCAAAGTTAATTTTAAATTTGGACTGCACTGTTATGTGTTCGATATATGATTTAAATATAAGCTTTCTGTATAGTAATGTTTACTGTTGTATTTATTTGCAAAGTGTCACATGTAATACATATTGTAATTCTAAGTTTCTCTGATTGTATTGCAGTTTACAGAACTATTGATAGAAGTAAATTCAGTTTTGGAAAAAAACACAACGCTATTCCTGTCCACAGACAAGGTGCAGACCACAGGCAGGGTGCATAGTTGCCAACTGTCCCGGATTTCCCGGGACATTCCCGGGACTTACACTCCATTCACGAATTTTTTGTGTCCCGGTAAATGTCCCGAAAAATCCGTTTTTTGATTTTTGCCGCCGCCGCCGCTAGAGGTCTGCGGCCGGTGGAGACATTGTCTATGCCGGCCGCCATCTTGAAGAAGCTTGAAGACGGCTGGGGGGGGCTAGACGGAGCTCCTCCGACGCCGCCCACCCTCCGCCCCGCCTCACTCCGCCCACCCTCCGCTCCCCCCCACCTCACTCCGCCCACCCTCCGCCCCGCTCCACCCCGCCTCACTCCGCCTACCCCCGCCCCGCTGCCAGGGAAAGGGGCGGGGGTTTTGCCATCCATGCGGAATTCGAAAAGACCGGCGGACTCTGAGGTAGGGGAGGGGGGGCGCACGCCGCTGTGGGAATTTGTAGGGGGGGCTCCACTGGGGGACACCTAATGTGAGGGGGGGCTCCACTGGGGGACACCTGATGTGAGGGGGGCTCCGCCAGGGACACCTGATGTGAGGGGGGCTCCGCCAGGGACACCTGATGTGAGGGGGGCTCCGCCAGGGACAGCTGATGTGAGGGGGGGCTCCGCCAGGGACACCTGATGTGAGGGGGATCTCCGCCAGGGACACCTGATGTGAGGGGGAGCTCCGCCAGGGACACCTGATGTGAGGGGGGGCTCCGCCAGAGACACCTGATGTGAGAGGGGGCTCCACTGGGGGACACCTGATGTGAGGGGGGGCTCCGCCGGGGACACCTGATGTGAGGGGGGGCTCCGTCGGGGACACCTGATGTGAGGGGGGCTCCGTCAGGGACACCTGATGTGAGGGGGAGCTCCGCCAGGGACACCTGATGTGAGGGGGGGCTCCACTGGGGGACACCTGATGTGAGGGGGGCTCCGCCGGGGACAACTGATGCAAGAGGGGGCTCCGTCGGGGACACCTGATGCGAGGGGGGGCTCCGCCGGGGACACCTGATGCGAGGGGGGGCTCCGCCGGGGACACCTGATGCGAGGGGGGGGCTCTGCCGGGGACACCTGATGCGAGGGGGGGCTCTGCCGGGGACACCTGATACGAGGGGGGGGCTCTGCCGGGGACACCTGATGCGAGGGGGGGCTCTGCCGGGGACACCTGATGCGAGGGGGGGCTCTGCCAGGGACACCTGATGTGAGGACGGACTCTGCCGGGGGCAGGCGATGTGGCTAGTGACACGCTCAGGGCTCAGAGTACAGGGTACAGGCAGGGTGCAGAGTAAGACCACAGACAGGGTACAGACCAAAGACAGGGTGCAGACCACAGGCAGGGTGCAGAGTCAGACCACAGACAGGGTGCAGACCACAGACAGGGTGCAGACCACAGGCAGGGTGCAGAGTCAGACCACAGACAGGGTGCAGAGTCAGACCACAGACAGGGTACAGACCACAGACAGGGTGCGGACCTGTCACATACCTGGTTCGTGACCCTGATGTGTAGAAGAGGGCCTCTCGTACCACACCGGCTTGTGGGTCACCAAAGGTGAGACAGCAGCCACAGAAGCACGGTGGCGTAGGAGTGCCTGAGATCAGTCCTGTAGTCTGTATGGCTGGTTGTCCGTGGACGGATGTGCAGCAAGCAGGCTGGTTGTCTGTGGGTGGATGTGCAGCAGGCAGGCTGGTGGTGGTTAGGCAGACCAGGGCCGTGGCAGACTGGGATCACAGCTGGAGCAGGAACCGGATGCGAATTGCAGAGCAGAGCTGTGAGAGGCTGGATGAGCGGGTGCAGGGTCAGGCAAGCCAGGTCGGTAATGTTCAGGCAGATAAACAGAGCAGTAGGCAGAAGAGGAGTCCAAAACAAGCCGGGGTCAGGGAATCAAGCAGACAGCGTTAGTGAGAACAAGCCAGATCAAGATCAGAGGTCAGCACAGGTAACAGGTCAGAACACACAGAAGCTGCAGTCCAAACGGCAACGAGTCTATGCAGAATCTCAGTTTAAATAGCCTGCATGGCATACGTGTGTACGCTGATGTGCCAATGCGCTAGTGCGCATGCGCGTACACCAATAACTTCTAAATGTACTGTGGACCTGTCTTTCCTGACATTGCCCCCTCCCTACGGGCAACCTTCGGGTGCCCAATTGGTTTCTCTTTTGTGGGTTTCTGTGAAAGAAGGCACAAATTAAATCTGTGGCATGTACGTTATAAGCAGGTTCCCAGGAATTTTTCTCTGGACCATACCCCTTCCACTTAATTAAATACTGTATTTGCCCCCTTCTCTTCCTGCAGTCTACAATGGTCTCAACTTGGAACTCCTCATGCCCATTATTGGTAATAGGTGCAGGGGGTCCCGAACTACGATCGGGAAATGGATCTGGTACTGCCCGTTTCAACAGGGATACATGGAATACCGGATGTACTCTGAGGGACTCTGGTAATGTTAATTAATAAGATACGTCATTAATTTTCTTCCTTACCGTAAATGGGAAACTGCGGACCTGTCTTTCCTGACAGAACCATAGACAGGGTGCTGACCATAGACAGGGTGCAGAGTGCTGACCATAGACAGGATGCAGAGTCAGATCACAGACAGGGTACGGACCACAGACAGGGTACGGACCACAGACAGGGTACGGACCACAGACAGGGTGCGGACCACAGATGGTGCGGACCACAGACAGGGTGCAGAGTGCTGACCATAGACAGGGTCCAGAGTCAGATCATAGACAGGGTACAGAAATATAGTATACATATGTTCATGTGCACTCTGTCAGCTCAAATAGAGAGAAATGGGCGATAAATCTACTCTCTATAGTGGGGAGTCCATGCATGAGAGTTCAAATGCAGCAAGAGGTGTGTAGATGGTCACAGATGGGCTGACTCTGGATGGCTGCCAACTCATAAGAAGCTAGAAGGGGCTCTGTAGACAGTAAAAAACAAAGAAGAGAGCAGCGCCATCTAAGTGCAGCGTGATAAAAACATTTTAATATAGGACAGACGATTTTAAACTCACAAGATTGTAGAGAATACAGAGCATGTGAAATGGTAGAGGAAGTTCATCCACTCCTGGGGGAAGGAGGTCGGCTCACAGGTGGAGAGGCAGCTGATGTTCCTGGCTGCGCTGGTGGCTCCTAACGATTCCTGGTTCTCAGATTTGGCTCAGGGTAGGCTGGACACGTCACTTCCGGATAGTGAGGGAGTGGGGAGGAGCACGCGTTTGGAGCATGCGTGCTCCTTCATCAGGCATCAAGTTTGCTTGATGAAGGCGCATGCATGCTCCGAACGCACGCTCCTCCCCACTCTCTCACCATCCGGAAGTGACGTGTCCAGCACCTGAGCCGAATCTGAGAACCAGGAAGCGTTGGGAGCCACCAGCGGCCATCTTGCTTCACCCGGCAGCGGCCAGGGCCAGCTTTCCGGGCCTCCCTGGCTACACAGAGACTGATCCTACTCTGGAACCACCTCCAGACTACCTGAGGCCACAATTACCGTGCATCCACGCCCTGTATCTACCTGGGGACAGGCTGTGGTGCCGGCCTACTTCCCGGAACGCCGTCCATCTTGCTACACCCGGCTGTAGCCCTGGTGAGTTCTCCCAGCCTCCCTGACTGTATTTGCAATCCCCCCATCCTGGAGGGGCCTCCAGGCTGCCTGCAATCTCTGCTGAGTGAGCTCCGCCAGCATCTAAAGCTTTCCTCCCTCCTCCTGGCGGCCGGAGTACACCCACAGAGGCAGTGGACATCTCCATGAGACGCTACTCATCCCGGACATCGAAAGGACGGGGTAAGAAATATACTTTCCCCACTGTACTGGAGGAATCCGTCCCGGTCCGCAGGGACCGCGTGGGGTCTGGAAGGCGCCCATCCACGATCATGGCGTCCCAGGCGGAGAGCGAGGAGTAGCCCTCGCCGCAGGTAACCAGTCTTGCAAAGGTCCTGGCTTCCATTACAAATTGTCATGTCTCTGTCACCTCCCTAACCACTAAAGTAGATTCTGTGCAGCTTGATGTGGGGTTAATCAGGCAGGACATGGACAAAATGCGTTCCAGAATCCATACAGCAGAACAGCGCATAAGTCATGTAGAAGACATGGTGGAGGGCCATACCACTGACCTGCAAATGCTGCATACTAAAATTAAAGCCCTTGAATACAAAGCAGAAGATGCTGAAAATCGCAATCAGAGAAACAACCTCCGCATTGTCGGAATGGCGGAAAGTCTAGAGGGTTCACACCCGACTGAGTTTGCGGAAAATCTACTTAAAACCCTCCTGCCTCTGGCACAATTTTCACCCTTCTACGTAGTGGAACATGCGCACCGCATCCCCCCTAAACCAGGCCCACCCAGAGCCCCACCACGCACTTTTATACTCAAATTCCTGAACTTCAGGGATAGGGATGAGGTACTCCGCACGGCACAGGAGTATTAGGGGGAACTGGCATATCAAAACAGCAAACTTTTGATTTTCCCAGACTACTCAATGGAAACGCAAAAAAATGAGGCGCTCTTTTGACCAAGTAAAAGCTGCTTTGCGAGTAAAGGGTATTAAGTATAGTATCCTGTTCCCGGCTAGACTGCGGGTTCAAGATGGTGAAACCACTAGGTTTTTTACTTCTCCCAGAGATGCTTCTGCCTGGCTAGAATCCCTCCCCCCGCACCGCTGATGGCTGCTGGTCTCCTAACATTTAACAACCTCTTACCTCAGTATTACTGCCCCCCTCTTCTGTTCATAAACTACCTGACGGGAGGACCTTGGGGCGGATATCTTGGGGAGATCATCCTCCAGGTGTGAGGTTGCCTTCTACTTCTGTTGCCCCTGTTGTGCCTGACCTACTTGTTTGCAACGTTTGAAGAAAGTGCCCCTGGACAGACCAGGTGATTATGTGCAGTTGTGCACACTCAGGTTTCTGTTCACCATTAATTGCTCCGGATTTCATGGCCTATGCCGAAATGCTGTTTCCTGCTGCAGGGTTTGCCTTATATGTTCTTATATGTTCTTATTTTTTCCCCTGCACAGAGTCTCATTCCTCCTGCTGAAAAGTGCCCAAACTGGAAAGACTTCCTTCACACGCACTTCTGTCTCACTGGAGGACTGTAGTGTCAGTGTCAGAGTCTCACTCCTCCTGCTGAAGAGCGACAAAAAACGACCAGACTTTTATTGCACTAACTTCTGACTCACTGGCGGACTCTAGTGTCAGGTAAAAGGTACTGTAGCCCTGTACTTCTGTGAAGACAGTGAAATATTAATGCAGAAGGTTTATCCTTGGTCCTGATTAAAAGGACTGTTATTCAAGGGGATGGAATTGTTTTTCTCTTGAGGTCTAATCGTCTGCTATTCCCCCCCCTCTCATGTTTAAATGCGTAAAGGGTTTGAGTTTTGTTATCTCTTGGTGCGCATTTGACAGATGGAGATAGAACCTAATAACTGTGTTGCTCCTCTCCTGCACTGGCGGTGGAGCCTCTCCAGATTTGCGGGGTCACTCCCCCTCAGTGTATACATACGGCCACTGGTACACGCCCCCTAGCATTGGGTGTATAATGTTTGGGGTTCTAAGCATTCCTAGGTTGGGGTTTGGGATGCGGGGAGGGGGAGGGTTAGGGAAAGGGTTGGGAATGTTAAAGGTGTTTTTTTGTCACCTCAGGTGTTTTGTGATGTCTATACTTAAGGTAATTTGGTACAGTGTCATATGTGCTACAGTGTTTCTCATGCATGGGGCCAGGATGCTGCCCCGCGAGCCTTCTACCCCTACACTGATTTCTCCCATATACCTTAAATGCCTCCAATTACAGTAATTTCTTGAAATGTTAGGGGCCTAAACTCAGCGGTTAAATGATCTCTGGTGTTCCGCTTTCTACAGAAACATAATCCTGACATTTGCATTTTACAAGAGACCCACCTTCAGGGCCATAAGACAATCTCCTTGAAAAGACCATGGGTGGGGTTAAACGATCACACCACTTATTCTACAAATGCTCGTGGGGTCAGCATCCTGGTTCGGAAATCCCTACCCTTTAGCCCATTACTATAAAGACTGATAAGGAGGGCAGGTATGTCATAGTACACGCAAATATTTATGATAGGGATATTGTACTGGTTGGGTTGTATCTTTCCCCGCCGGCATCGGTCCAAATCCTTCATGACATTATGCAGGAGGTAGTCCAGATGGACACCGGCTTGGTACTTCTGATGGGTGATTTCAATATGGTCCCATGCGCTGCTGTGGATAGGATGTGTGCATCGACTCGTGACTCTCCTCACCTCCGGCAGTGGGCGGACACGTTCGCCCTTACGGATGTGTGGAGACACACGCACCCGAAAGAAAGGGAATATACCTGCCACTCCTCCACCTATAAAACACTATCTAGAATTGACCTGGCGTTTGGATCTAGCTCGACCCTACAATGTGTCCAGGATGTCTCTATGCTTCCCAGAGCGATCTCTGACCATGCTCCCATGTCTTTCTTTAACACTAAGTGTTCCCTCTGGGTCTCGCCTATGGCGACTTTCTAGCTACTGGGCAGCAGAGGAGAAGCTCCAGGAACGTATTACAGCATCCATATGTAACTACTGGACTGAAAATACTGACTCAGCCCCTCCCCCAGTACTTTGGGATTCTTTTAAGGCCTGGGTTAGAGGAGAATTTATATCCAAGATATCACGCATTAAACGAGAAAGAGCCCAGGCCCTGGAGGAGCTGGAGGGTAGGTCCATCACACTAGAGGCTGACTATATTTCCAACCAGACTGAGGCTAAATATCAAGCCTGGCAACAGGCGCTACGTGATCTGTCTGACGCTAGACTTAAGGATACAAATAGGGCCCTCCTTTATTCGGCCCAACAGGTGTTTGAGTTCGGGGGGAAGAATGGGAAGCTCCTGGCTTGGTTAGCAAGGGGCAACATCCCCTCCACTCCTATTGGGTCCATTAAAGACTGCCGGGACCAGCTTCTTACCTCCCCCCCCAACATCAATACTAGATTTAAAGATTTTTTTGAAGAACTATATACATCTAGGGCTGACTATACAGAATCTGACCTACTGACCTTTTTAGACTCTGTGTCCTTTCCCGCCCTGTCTGAGGGAGATCGGGAGAGGTTGGAGGAGAATTTTACACTGGAAGAGGTCCAAATGGCCATGGGAGGCCTGAAGCGTGGGAAGGCTCCGGGGGAGGATGGGTTGCCCTCTGAGTTCTATTCTACCTTCACAGAACTCCTAGCTCCCAAATTACAGACATTATTCTCCAACGTTGAATCTCTTGAGGCCTTACCAGACTCAATGAACGAGGCTGTCATAGTTCTTGTCCCTAAGCCGTGTAAGGATCCTCTAGACTGCTCGTCATATAGGCCCATCTCCCTTTTAAACGTGGATGCAAAGATATTTGCAAAAATCCTTGCTAATAGGCTCTCTCAGGTAATAGAGG
Source organism: Aquarana catesbeiana (assembly GCF_042186555.1). Classification (NCBI taxonomy): domain Eukaryota; kingdom Metazoa; phylum Chordata; class Amphibia; order Anura; family Ranidae; genus Aquarana; species Aquarana catesbeiana. The sequence continues at coordinate 187,826,829 of NC_133335.1, forward strand.
ATCTGGTGAATATTGATAGACAGGGTTCCTGCCTGGGAAGGGGACTGACATCTATATTAGAAGGCTCTTTCTTAACACATCCATAACACTTGACAATCAAGGCACTAGGGTAATCGCCTCATTAGCCGCTGAAAAGGCATTCGACTCTGTCGAATGGACCTATCTGTGGGAGGTTTGGCTTCAGCCCTAAATTTATACAAGGTATCCAGCTCCTATATTGGGCACCAAGGGCACGGGTTCGCACGAACAACTGGCTGTCAGAGCCATTCACCCTTTTCCGTGGCACGAGACAGGGTTGCCCGCTCTCCCCCAGCCTCTTTGCCTTGGCCCTGGAGCCCCTGGCCATTTTGGTCAGGAATGCTCCAGATGTGCTGGGCTTGCGGCTGGGTAAGCTGGAAGAGCGGCTGTCCCTGTACGCGGACGACGCATTATTATACCTTAATGACGCAGGCCCCTCGCTCTTGGCTGCCCTATGTATTTTTGACACGTTTGGAGGTTACTCGGGTATAAGGATTAACTGGGCCAAGTCAATACTTTTCCCCCGAGATGAGGGATCCATCCGTGGGGCGGCCTCCACTCCTCTCCGCTGGGTTGAAGAATTTTGTTATTTGGGGGTTCAGGTGACGAAACATCACTCGGACTTCTTGGGGAAAAATCTGATGCCTGTTTTGTCGACCCTTAGATCCAAGTGTTCAACATGGTCAAATTTGCCACTAAATTTGATAGGCCGCATTAACCTACTAAAAATGATCATATTACCCAAATTTAATTATTTATTCAGAAACTGCCCGATATGGATCCCAGTCAGCTTCTTCAAAGAGATAAACAAATGCATAGGTTCCTTTATATGGAATGGGGCGGTACCGCGGTTGGCCAGATCCACGCTCTGGCTACCTGCTCACTTGGGTGGGTTAGCCCTACCCAGTTTTCAAGTTTATTACTGGGTGGCGGTACTAGTGACAGTCCAGTGGTGGTACCAAGGGGATAGATCCAATGCGGCGGTATGCCTGGAGGCAAACTGCTTGGGCTCCCTTGCTGGGCTCCGCAGCTTTCCATACAGGGGTCCCGGGGCATATGGGACAACACCAGGACCAACCAGGGTAACATGGCGGGTGTGGACCACTGCCCGGCGGCGTTTTTTGCGGTCTCCGGCACAACCGTTGTGGGGCAATCCCACCCTATCACAACTTCGTTCCATTCCGGATCCACAGTTGTGGGCCAGGTTTGGCATCAGGACACTGGACCACATTATGCCCCAGGGTACCCTATTGAAGTTTGCGGATCTGAAGGTTAAATATAATTTACCAACCTGGATGGCATTCAGATACCTACAACTCAAACATGCCACTGGAGCCCAATTCCCCCGGCCGATCACACTCAAAGCTGATCCTATAGAGGAACTGTTGGCTCCGGGTGATCTAACCAAGCCTCTTTCTACTCTGTATAGTGCGTTACTGGGCAATGAGTCCCCAAAAATAGAACGTTTGTGGGAAACATGGCACAGTGACATACCCTCACTAGATAGGGAGGGATGGGAGGACTGCCTGGAGTATGGCCCCATAGTCATCTCCTCTAGAGATAAGTTAATACAGGTAAAATTTTTGCATAGGGTATATTATACACCCCAAAGACTTCACAAGATGTACCCAGACAAAGACCCCGAGTGTCCCAGATGTAAAGCACATATAGGAACCTTCTTCCACATGTTCTGGGACTGTCCTGTCATTTCCACTTACTGGACAAAGGTCTTTAGGGAAGTTAATTCTAGACTGCAACTGACACTCCCAATGTCACCTGAGATGGCATTACTGGGAGTTCACGATGACGAGCAAAGACCACACCACTTAAAATTACTAACTGCATACCTATTCTTTTATGCCAAAAAAGAAATCCTCCTCAAATGGATCCTACCAGACCCCCCCTCCATCTCCTCCTGGAAGGCACTGATCAAAGCTGCACTGCCCATGTATAGAATTACATATTTGAACAGAGGCTGTAAGTGGAAATATGAAAAAGTCTGGGCCCCATGGACCTCTGACTAACGTACTGGTGAGGATCTCATATCCTAAGATAGGTAACTGTTAAAGGTATACTACTAGACACTTACGCGGAATGTATTAACCTAGTCCACATGCTACCTGTATGCGAACTTTTGCTGCATGTTGTGCTTGTTCACTGTATTGTCTGGACCTGTATGTACACAAATGTATTCCATGTGATGATATGTACTGTACCTATGGATATGTTTTTATTTAACCTATATGACAACAATAAAACACCTTTGTAAAAAAAAAAAAATTTTACTGTTCTTAAAGTGAATTTAATCCTTAACAATGACCTTCGCGATATGTTCTATGCTGACCTTAGTCACAATGAGAAGGCTGAGGTTCTTGTCTGACAGATGTTTCATGTACATATCAAATTCTTACACCGACACTTACATCAACACCGTAGAACTAAATAAAGAGGACAAATAGGAAGGACAAAATATCAGACATACAGTGAATTACATTTAAAACAAACATGGCTTGAAACTCATAACTAGACAGAAATAAATCTACATACCACTTTTGCCTGCTTGTGAGCTAGGAGAGGGGTTTCTAGCTTGAAGATTCTTAGTCAGATGGCTTACTTTACACACAAAAAACACTTTAAACCTTGGATAGAAAGCAGTTCAGCAAGAAGAGAAAACAGGAAGAAGCATGTAATAATGCATGATGGGGGGGGGGGGGGATCAATCAAAAAGTAAGCACACATGTGCCGAGTAGAGGAAATTAGCAGTACAATCCCACCATCATGCAACGTTTAATTCTTAATGGAACCCAAGTTATCACTTTGAGTTCTGGGTCTTCATCATCAATCTCCCCCACCTTAATATTTTGTTCTTCTTCAGAGAATTCTCTTTGCCATAGGAAACTTGGCCAGTGAAAAAGTTCGACTCTACAAGTTGCTCTGCAGTGAGTCCACAAGAGGCGTGGTCAACTGGGTTATGTTCTGAAGCGACATAACTCCATTGACTAGGCTTATTATTTAACCTGGTCAGCTGAATTCAGTTGGCTACAAATACATGGAACTGTCTTGCATCATTATTAATATAACCTAGCACAACCTTGAAGTCAATCCAATAGTATTCACGGATATCACACAAGTCTAGTTCACTCTTTTGAAAAATCACCAATTCTTGTGGCCACAACTGCAGCTGGGTGCTTAATTCTTGGAATTATTATTATCCATTTTGTCTTGACACATCTTTTGTAGTATCCCTTTACTAACTAGGATGAAGGGAGAGACAAATCCAAGAGGATCAAAAATCGAAGCGACCGTAGACAGCACTCCTCTATTAGTGAATAGATTTTCCCTTACTAAGACTCTGAAATGGAACTTGCCTGCAGTTACGCACCATTGGACCCCTAGCGCCCTTTCTATTTTAGGTTTATCTGGGGTCAAATCAAAGTCATTTGCACCTTCAGCACATTCTTCCTTTGCAATTGTGGCTATCACTTTCTTGCTGTTAGTGACAAATTTGTGCAAGCAATGTTTCGCAGTACTGCAGAGATCCCTGGCTTTCTTCACAAGCTGGATAGCATCTGTCTCTGTGCCTACACTTGTTAGACCATCGTTAACATAAAAATTGCGTTGTATAAACTTCTCTGTAGCTTCATTAAACTTGCGTTCACCTTGTGCAGCAGGGTGCTTGAGTCTAAAGTTTGCACATCCAGACATGAAAGCAGCTCCAAACAGGTGAACTTTCATGCGATACACTGATAGTGGGGATTCCATGTTGCCTTTTTCCAACCACAGGAACCAAAGGTAGTCTCTATCCCTTGAAGCAACATAAAACTGATGGAACATACACTCCACATCACACATGATGGCCACTTTGCCTTTCCGAAAACAACATAAGACTCCAACAAGGGTATTTGTGAGGTCAGGTCCAGTCAGTAGATGTTCATTCAGGGAAGTATTCTTAAATCTAGCAGAGAAATAAAAGACAACACGGATCTTGCCCGATTTCTGGGGGTGGTAAACCCCATGATGAGGGATATATCATGCTGATTCATTGCTTATCTCCATCTCTGGAACCTTTTTAGCATCGCCTCTTACTATTATGTCCTTCATGAAAGCCATGTAGTCCTTGTAGTATTGCTCATCTTTCTTCAGATGTTTCTCTAGACATTTGAGTCTATGTTCTGCACAAGCTTTGTTTTTTGGCAATTCTGGTCCCTTGTCTTTAAAAGGCAATGACATTTCATAGTGTCCACCTTGCCTTTGCCTAATTCCTTCTTTTAATGTTGCCAAAAACTGTAGGTCCCTTGGTGACATAAAAATTCTTCCCTAATCCTTTCACTAAAATCTAACTCAAAAACCTTCAGTATATCTGTTGGAGTGATCATTACCTTCACTTTGTTCCTACACACAAAGTAGACTTCAGATTTCAATTTTAGAGATGGTCTGACAGCGAGTAAAACTTTTTTCATAATAATCCTATGACTCACACCAATTTCATCTTCGTAGCCATTGTCATAGTGTCTGATGAGGCTCCAACAGGGATCTCTGTGCAAATGGCTGGTCTTCGTTACCACTGAGAACCTCTCTGGGTAGTAAGGCTTAAGGACAGTAATAGCCAATTAACAACCCTACTTCACAGTCAAGTTCAGGAAACATTTCATCTGCTAGGTGTTCTAGATGGGGCCAGTTCCTAGCAGTGTCACATGTGGGTACGTGGGATCTATTGGCAGGTATGTAGTCTCTGGTATAAGTTGTTGGAAGTTCAATTTTTATTTCAAGTTTGATGCCTCTTACTTGTAGACCAATCAATTTCTGGCTGGACACAACCTTTGTTTTAGAAGACATGGTAGAAATCTTGAGTATGACTGGCTCTTTTTTAATATCAAGCATTTCAGCTGTATCTTTTAGGATGAAAGTAGTGTAACTCTGGGTGTCAAGCAAAGCGTACACTAGAATTTTTTCCCTTGATTCAGTTACTGTTGAGACATATACTGGAATAATTGATGAGGTATGAGTGTTACTTCTTTCTTGTACAACTCCGTTGGAAGTCACTGGCATAGACTCTTGTGTCTTCTGTGAATCAGCTGTTCTCTCTGTGGGTCCATGATTGGCCTTTGTCCGCCCTGGATTGGTTCTGACTCTTTGTTCTTGATCTTTATTCTCCTGATCTTGATTTAGGCATGTTGGATGGAGCCTTTCACATTTATCACACACACTTCAGGAGGTGCAGTTTTTGAAGTTATGACCGATTTTAAGGCTTTGACTGTACAAACTTTACTCTTTCTTCCACTGGTCTTTCCATAAGTTTGCAACACTTATGAAGAGTGTGGAAATGTCTCTTATAAAAGGCACACATGATGCTAGAACTTTCACTAGAACTAGTATTTAAAGGTTTTGGCACTTGAACTGTGATTTTGTTGAGACTTAAAATAATCTTGATCTGTTTGCTTAGATCTTTCTTGCTCTGTTGGCTTTATTGAGTATAACAAGTAATTCTGCGCTACCCAAATAGTAAGCAGCTAACACGGCCAATAGGATATAAGCATAGAACAAAAAGCAGAATAAGTGTAGCGCTAATATGACAAATAATCATATGTTATATAGTGTGAAGACCATTAGGTTCCTCGAATCAGCACATCAAAATGTGTGGGGGGGACATAAAAAGTACATCAATAGATAATAAAGTCCTCAAAGTCCTCAAGAAATGTATCATGTAAAATGCTGGGATGAGAGTCCTCAATATATATGTGACTATATTAAAGCATATCAAAAATACAGAAAACATCTGGACTGAAGAAACACCACAGCCGACAGTGAAGAGGCTTACCGGAATGTTTGAACCCAATAAAACGTACGTTCAATTGGGTCAAACAAGCTTGAATTGTGAATGGTTGATAGAGTTCCGTGGACGGTGGGAGAAGATCCAAGGATAATCTGCGTGATGGTGTAAGCCTCGGAGGTGATGTCCGCAGTGAATGATGGTTACATTGGGCAAGGAGAAACAAAAAAAGGCCACATAGTGTAATCCCGTATGGAAAATGTATACCAAATTTATTATAAAAAAGAAATACACTCACATGAGCAATGGATAAAAGACAGCGCTGTACAAGTAAAATGGCGGCAGTGGGGTCCTACCAGGTGCGTTTTGTCTCCTTGGACATCGTCTGGGGGGACCCCCCACTGCAGCCAACAGGATTTATATAAGAAATGTAATCCCCAATTTGAGAGTCAACTCACATTGGATTCGGCATGTAAACCATGCCACTTCCGGTATCTAGGTAAGATGGCCGCTCGGCGTACATTCCACACCTCATTTTGAGACCGGAAGTCTCTAGATCAATTAGGCATTACCTCAACATGTCCAATGTATTTAACGTGGGAGGCTTTGGATGATATATGGAGTGTCAGTGGTGTGCCATGCAAACGGAACAAAGAATTAAATGAAAAAAGGGAAGCGCGAGTGCGCTGGAAGTGAGTGGTGTGATGTCACAGGCATGCGCCCGAAGCATGCGTTCCAACCGACCATGGTGCGTTGGTGTAAGTGCGGAGGGAGAATGACGTAATTCCCCTTCGCTTAGTGGGAGGCGTCCTGCACCGACGCACACTGGCATCATGCATCACCCCGGTAACAAGGGTCACGTGCTCTAAACGGCGGGGTGACGTATGGAAGGCACGCTTACTGGGCTGATGCATCATAGCATCGTAAGTCACCCCGGCAACGGGGTCACGTGTCCTGAATACCGGGATGACGCATGCAAGGCACCATAACAAGTGGGATCATTTGTGAACAGACGGGAAAAGTAAAAAACAGAAAAACTTAACCCGGACAGACATAAAATGGTTACAAAATATGTGAAATTAATATCCACGGATAGCGGTGTGAATGAATTAAATGGGTATACCCACAGATGGGAAAAAAAATTATGCATATGTATGTGCTCACGAAAGCATGTGAAAAACATGTGTATAGTGAGAAGTAAATGAATGAAATTTAAAATATGCAGAAATATTTGAAAAAAAACATTGAATTGTTTTTTGAGGGAATAACAACTACTCAAACCCCAGTGTGTATATGTAAAGTGGACTCTCATGGGGGAATAAGGGCCGACAGTTATACACAAAAAAGAGGGAACTTCAACCCCATGTTAGACAAATCTACACATGACTCAAAACACGTGTAGCGTAAGTCCATAACAAAAGGATCCCTAAAGTTCAAAATGTAAAATTGAGAACCTATGTGACAATATATATAAAAACTTTATATGTGGGGGTCATTTTCACACATGAAAAGTGAAAATGATAATGGGAAATATATACAAGAAATATATGTACCTAAAAGGTGTATTGGAATAAAACAATGAGAAAAGGAGAAAGATAGGCATATATGTACCTAAAAGGTGTATTGGAATAAAACAATGGGAAAAGGATAAAGATAGGCATATTGAATCGGAACATCAGGCCTTATTGATGAAGGAATTAATGTCTAGCTCCACGTTCATGCCGGACGGAAAAAGAGTCCGGAGTTCATGGATCCAGAAGGTCTCTAAACGAGAAACACCTCTGGTCATGGCACCACCTCTCCATGGGGGAACATATCTGTCTATCATCATGAACTGTGTGCTCTTAATTATACGGTTGTGGTGCAGTTTATAATGCCTGGGGACAGTATGTTTAGTGTCCCCACTTTTATTAAGAGCAATATGCTCAGCCACTCCTATGTTGTGCTGACAAACAATACATTTTCTACATGAGTAGAAACCTTCCATCTCATGAAAAAGAGTTTGGCGTATGGGGGGGTTGATAATATTTGGAGCTGTTTTACTCTGCAGAGTGGGAGCTCCTCTAAAAATAACTTTCGCTTGGTCAGGCAGAGAGGTATTTAGGAATCCGATCGGTTTTAAGGATGTCCCAATGTTTGGAAATAATAGCTCTGACCTGTTTATGCTGAATAGAAAATGAAGTCAGCATAGACCACTTGAAAGTATCCCCCTGTTCTGCTTTAGATTTCTCTTCCAGTAGAGACTCCCTGTTGGTGTTTAAAGCTTGTGGAAATTCCCGGTCCACTAGATGGGGATCATAATCTTTGTCCACAAACCTGGCTCTCAGTATGTTAGACTGTGTTCTGAATGTGGCAATATCAGAGCAATTGCGACGTAGCCTAAGAAATTGGTTCCGTGGCACGAGTCCAACCACGATCGATGGTGGCAACTATCCGTTGGAATGAAGCCATTGCGATCTGTTGGTTTAAAGTGCATCTGGAACTGGAAACGTCCATTACGCATTTTAATATCTAAGCAAAGAAAGTTGATTTTGTCTTTACTTGCAACATAAGACAGAGATATACCCCTATCATTGTTATTCAAATATTGAAAGTATACTTCCAATGATTCGGCACTACCCTTCCATAGGAGGAGGATGTCATCTATGTAACGTGCCCACAGGACGAGAGAAGGGGTCCTGTGGGCATAGATGACATCCTCCTCTCACTTGGCCATGAAAAGGTTGGCGAGGCTAGGGGTGAATTTAGCACCCATAGCCACGCCACGTAGCTGAAGAAAGTACCATTGGTTGAACCAAAAATAGCTGTGCTGGGTGGCAAATTGCAACAGTTCAATAATAAAGTAACGTTGGAAAGGGGCAATGATAGATTCTTAAGAAAATACTGAACAGCTTCAATACCCCTTTCTTGCGGTATGCAGGTATAGAGGGAAGCGACGTCTGCCGTGGCAATAATATAGTCACCCTGTACATCCAAGCCTTCCAATAAATGGATAGTTGATCCCGTGTCTTTCAGATAGGAGGGCATTTGTCTGACTATAGGTTGAAGGAAAAAATCTATGTACCGGCCTATACGTGAGGTGACAGAATCTATTCCACTCACGATAGGCCGGCCCGGGGGTTGTGTTGGGTTTTTGTAGACTTTTGGCAGATAATAAATGGTGGGAACTCTAGGTGCCAAAGGCACCAAAAAATCTTTCTCCTTTTTATTAAAAATTTTTTGTTCATATGTATGTATTTGGTTCGTTGAGTATTCTATGCATTTCTAACTCGTAGTCCTTTTTGTCTAAAATAACTATCCCACCCCCTTTGTCAGCCGGGCGGATGACTAAGTCCCTCTGTTGACATAAGGACCTGAAACCCGCACTGGGTAGGGGATGGTGACGTATGCGCTTCTCTGGAAGTTCCGCTAGGTCTTTGAGAACAAGGTCTCTAAATATACCAATAGCCGGTGCTACGGGAACAGGTGGGTTGAATAATGAAGGGTTAGACAATCCAGAATGAATAGTTCCAGATGTTGCAGTGCTACCCCCGTTTCTGTAAGGATTGGAAATGAGGAAGCGCTGAATATTCAATTTCCGTATGTACTTATGGACATCAATAAAGGTGCCAAATCTAATTTCTTGGGGGGGGGGCAAACTTGAGTCCCTTGTCCAAGACAGCAAGTTCATCTTTAGTAAATGTCTTGGTGCTTAGGTTGAAAACACCCTGGCCTCTCAAGTTCTCCTTCTTTGTCCTCCTCTGTATTCTCTTCCCTCCTCTTGTACCTCTCTTGGGTCTGGACCCCTTTTCCGTAATCTTAGGTCCTTGTAAAAAATCTGGCCATTGTGTTCATTAACGCTGGATTGACTGTATCTCCGGGGAGATTGGCCATATGCACCTCTGGATTCAGGTCTATAATCAGTCCTGTAATCATTGTCAGGTAAGTTTCTGAGGGGAGAAAACCTATTGGAAGTGGTTGAGGGGGGGTCGGCCGTGATGATGGGGGTTAGTGTAATGTGTATCAGCATGTCCCCTATAGTAAGAAAGGGAAGCATCCCTATCATGGTAATAGGACTCAGAATGCTGTATACCTCTACCTCGTGAACCTCTCCCCCTTGTTTGCCTTTGTTGTATCCCCTGCCTCTATAGGTAGTGTAGGGAGTATGTGGACTGTAATGGTGTACTCTCATTTGAGAAGATGTTTCGTTCCCTCTGATATCTCTACCCCGTCTATTGGCTGGAGTACCTGTGGGTGGAACATCTGCATTTGACGTTCCAGACATAGGAACGGTTGGAAGACCAACCGGGATGAAGGGGTTGGTGTCGGGCGCCGTATTGGAGGAAAAAAGTTTTTGCCAACCAAACACGGTTCCGTTTTTATAATCGCCACATCTCTGGAGTACTTTTTTTGCTTTTTGTTTTTCTGATCTCTATCTTCCTTTTCAACAAAATTCTGAAGATTGGAAGAAAGAGCATTATATTCAGACGAGTTTTTATAAGATGAAAGTTTATCTTTAATGTCTTTAATTTCCCTATCCAATATTGATAGTTTATTTTGTTTCTTGATGATAAGGACGCTAAGGAGGCTAATCCCTGCGTCATTAAAGTATTTAACCATAAATCTATCTCAGGATCACACTGTGGTGGGTAAACATCCCACCTGAGGCTTCTAGGGACCATACGGTCAGTAATGTACTGTTCAACGCCACGTCCCATTGTAGGTGGAGCTCAGAGGACATGATATTCTTGAGCCTCATGAACAAACCTCCTACTTCAGTGTCACCACCCGTAGCAATGAAAACGCCTTCAGTATTGACAGTACGAGAAGCTCTATAGTCAAAGATATCCATATTGCTATGAAATCAACTGGGTTGCAGCAAAATATGGTCACTAAAATAGCAAACAGAGTATAACAAGTAATTCTACGCTACCCAAATAGTAAGCAGCTAACACGGCCAATAGGATATAAGCACAGAACAAAAAACAGAATAAGTGTAGCGCTAATATGACAAATAACCATATGTTATATAGTGTGAAGACCATTAGGTTCCTCAAATCAGCACATCAAAATGTGTGGGGGGACATAAAAAGTATATCAATAGATAATAAAGTCCTCAAAGTCCTCAAGAAATGTATCATGTAAAATGTTGGGATGAGAGTCCTCAATATAAATGTGACTTCATATTAAAGCATATCAAAAATACAGAAAACATCTGGACTGAAGAAACACCACAGCCGACAGTGAAGAGGCTTACCGGAACGTTTGAACCCAATAAAACGTACGTTCAATTGGGTCAAACAAGCTTGAATCCTGAATGGTTGATGGAGTTCCGTGGAAGGTGGGAGAAGATCCAAGGATAATCTGTGTGATGGTGTAAGCCTCGGAGGTGATGTCCGCAGTGAATGATGGTTACATTGGGCAAGGAGAAACAAAAAAAGGCCACATAGTGTAATCCCGTATGGAAAAGTATACCAAATTTATTATAAAAAAGAAATACACTCACATGAGCAATGGATAAAAGACAGCGCTGTACAAGTAAAATGGCGGCAGTGGGGTCCTACCAGACGCGTTTTGTCTCCTTGGACATTGTCTGGGGGGACCCCCCACTGCAGCCAACAGGATTTATATAAGAAATGTAATCCCCAATTTGAAAGTCAACTCACATTGGATTCGGCATGTAAACCATGCCACTTCCGGTATCTAGGTAAGATGGCCGCTCGGCGTGCATTCCACGCCTCATTTTGAGACCGAAAGTCTCTAGATCAATTAGGCATTACCTCAACATGTCCAATGTATTTAACATGGGAGGCTTTGGATTATATATGGAGTGTCAGTGGTGTGCCATGCAAACGGAACAAAGAATGAAATGAAAAAAGGGAAGAACGAAGTGCTCTGGAAGTGAGTGGCGTGACGTCACAGGCATGCGCCCAAGGCATGCGTTCCAACTGACCGTGGTGCGTTGGTGTAAGTGCGGAGGGGGAATGACGTAATTCCCCTTCGCTTAGTGGGAGGCGTCCTGCGCCGACGCACACTGGCATCATGCATCACCCTGGTAACAAGGGTCACGTGCTCTAAACGGTGGGGTGACGTATGGAAGGCACACTTACTGGGAGGGCGTGCTGCTCTGATGCATCGTAGCATCGTAAGTCACCCCGGCAATGGGGTCACGTGTCCTGGATGCCGGAACGACGCACGCAAGGCACCATAACAAGTGGGATCATTATGAACAGACGGGAAAAGAAAAAACAGAAAAACTTAACCCGGACAGACATAAAATGGTTACAAACTATGTGAAATGAATAACCACGGATAGCGTTGTGAATGAATTAAATGGGTATACCCACAGATGGGAAAAAAAAATTATGCGTGTGTATGTGCTCACGAAAGCATGTGAAAATTCTCAGGAATACTACCGGTACATCGAGCCACACCAGAAAGGAAGAGGGAGATTAGGGAAGTAAACAAGTGGCTGAAGAGCTGGTGTAGTAAGGAGGGGTTTGGGTTCCTGGAAGACTGGGCCGACTTCTCAGTCGGTAACCGGTACTATAGAAGGGACGGACTGCACCTAAATGAGGAGGGTGCAGATCTGCTGGGAAGGAAGATGGCCAAAAAGTTAGAAGGGTTTTTAAACTAGGCGATGGGGGGGAGGGTCCAGAGGCAGAGATAGCCAGCGCGGAAGATATTCCAGAGGGTAGTATTGGGGGCATTAGTGGTAGGTTAACCAAAGCACAAAAACACAAGGTGAGTATAGTAGTAAGTCCTAGTTGCAATCTCGAAACACCCAATACAAAGACAATATGTGACCGGTCTAAACTATGTGGCATGTTCACCAATGCCAGGAGCATGGCAGACAAGATAGGTGAACTAGAGATACTGTTGTACGAGGAGGATTTGGATTTTGTGGGAATTTCAGAGACCTGGTTCAACAGCTCTCATGATTGGCTGGCAAACATTCAAGGGTATACCCTATACCGCAAGGATAGAGAAGGTAAAAAAGGGGGAGGGGTATGCCTATATATCAAGAATAATGTACAAGTGAATGTGAGAGATGACATCACTGAGGGAGCTAGAGAGGAGGTGGAATCCTTATGGGTAGAGCTCCAAAGGGATGAAGAGGGAGGAAGTGGAGACGGATCTCCTATCACAAATTGGAGTAGCAGCAAGGATGGGAAGTGTTATCATAATGGGGGATTTTAATTATCCAGACATAGACTGGGCGGAGGGAACCGCGCATTCATTTAAGGCTCGCCAGTTCCTTAACGTCTTGCAGGACAATTTTATGGGTCAAATGGTAGACGCACCAACTAGAAATAAAACATTACTGGATCTACTGATTACCAACAATACAGACCTGATCACGGATGTGGAAATGCGGGGCAATTTAGGTAACAGCGATCACAGGTCAATTAGTTTCAGTATAAATCACACAAATAGGAAACATACAGGGAATACAAAGACACTGAATTTCAAAAGAGCCAACTTCCCTAAACTACAAACCTTGCTAAAGGGCATAAACTGGGATAAAATATTAGGAACAAAGAATACGGAGGAGAGATGGGTTTGCTTTAAGAGCATATTAAATAAGGGCATTAGCCAATGTATCCCATTGGGTAATAAATTTAAAAGAGCGAACAAAAGTCCTGGATGGCTTAACTCCAATGTAAAAATGCATATAAAAGCAAAGGAGAAGGCCTTCAAAAAATACAAGGTTGAGGGATCATCCTCAGCATTCAGACTTTATAAAGAATGCAACAGGAAATGTAAGGGTGCAATTAGGACAGCTAAGATAGAACATGAAAGACACATAGCAGAGGAGAGCAAAAAAAATCCCAAGAAATTCTTTACGTATGTAAACAGTAAAAAAGGGAGGACAGACCATATTGGCCCCATAAAGAATGAGGAAGGACATCTGGTTACAAAGGATGGGGAGATGGCAAAGGTATTGAATTTATTCTTCTCCTCAGTCTTCACGTGTGAATCGGGGGGCTTCAGTAAACATAACTGCAGTGTTTATCCTCATGACACAACACAGGAAGCACCTCCATGGTTAACAGAGGACGGAATTAAAATTAGACTTGAGAAACTTAACATTAATAAATCACCGGGACCAGATGGCTTGCATTCGAGGGTACTCAGGGAACTCAGTCAAGTGATTGCCAGACCGTTGTTCCTAATTTTTACAGATAGTCTACTGACTGGAATGGTACCAGCTGATTGGAGAAAAGCCAATGTAGCACCTATATTTAAAAAGGGCCCAAAATACATCCCTGGGAATTACAGACCAGTTAGCCTAACATCAATAGTATGTAAACTCTTGGAGGGGATGATAAGGGACTATATACAGGATTTTAGTAATACGAACGGTATCATTAGCAGTAATCAGCATGGATTCATGAAGAATCGTTCTTGCTAAACCAATCTATTAACCTTCTATGAGGAGGTGAGTTGCCATCTAGATAAAGGAAGGCCCGTAGACGTGGTGTATCTGCATTTTGCAAAAGCATTTGACACAGTTCCTCAAAAACGTTTACTGTACAAAATAAGGTCCGTTGGCATGGACCATAGGGTGAGTACATGGAAAACTGGCTACAAGGGCGAGTTCAGAGGGTGGTGATAAATGGGGAGTACTCGGAATGGTCAGGGGTGGGTAGTGGGGTTCCCCAGGGTTCTGTGCTGGGACCAATCCTATTTAATTTGTTCATAAACGATCTGGAGGATGGGATAAACAGTTCAATCTCTGTATTTGCAGACGATACTAAGCTAAGCAGGGCAATAACTTCTCTGCAGGACGTGGAAACCTTGCAAAAAGACCTGAACAAATTAATGGGGTGGGCGACTACATGGCAAATGAGGTTCAATGTAGAAAAATGTAAAATAATGCATTTGGGTGGCAAAAATATGAATGCAATCTATACACTGGGGGGAGAACCTCTGGGGGAATCTAGGATGGAAAAGGACCTGGGGGTCCTATTAGATGATAGGCTCAGCAATGGCAGGCAATGCCAAGCTGCTGCTAACAAAGCAAACAGAATATTGGCATGCATTAAAAGGGGGATCAACTCCAGAGATAAAACGATAATTCTCCCGCTCTACAAGACTCTGGTCAGGCCGCACCTAGACGGTCCAGTTCTGGGCACCAGTCCTCAGGAAGGATGTACTGGAAATGGAGCGAGTACAAAGAAGGGCAACAAAGCTAATAAAGGGTCTGGAGGATCTTAGTTATGAGGAAAGGTTGCGAGCACTGAACTTATTCTCTCTGGAGAAGAGACGCTTGAGAGGGGATATGATTTCAATTTACAAATACCGGACTGGTGACCACACAATAGGGATAAAACTTTTTGGCAGAAGAGAGTTTAACAAGACTCGTGGCCACTCATTAAAATTAGAAGAAAAGAGGTTTAACCTTAAACTACGTAGAGGGTTCTTTACTGTAAGAGCGGCAAGGATGTGGAATTCCCTTCCACAGGCGGTGGTCTCAGCGGGGAGCATTGATAGCTTCAAGAAACTATTAGATAAGCACCTGAATTACCACAACATACAGGGATATACAATGCAATACTGACACATAATCACACACATAGGTTGTACTTGATTGACTTGTGTCTTTTTTCAACCTCACCTACTATGTAACTATGTAACTATAAAAAACATGTGTATAGTGAGAAGTAAATGAATGAAATTTAAAATATGCCGAAATATTTGAAAAAAACATTGAATTGTTTTTTGAGGGAATAACAACTACTCAAACCCCAATGTGTATATGTAAAGTGGACTCTCATGGGGGGGATCATGTGCCGACAGTTATACACATAAAAAGAGGGAACTTCAACCCCATGTTAGACAAATCTACACATGACTCAAAACATGTGTAGCGTAAATCCATAACAAAAGGATTCCTAAAGTTCAAAACATAAAATTGAGAACCTAAGTGACAATATATATAAAAACTTTATATGTGGGGGTCATTGCAGGCTACGCCGCAATTGCTCTGATATTGCCACATTCAGAACACAGTCTAACATACTGAGAGCCAGGTTTGTGGACAAAGATTATGATCCCCATCTAGTGGACCGGGAATTTCAACAAGCTTTAAACACCAACAGGGAGTCTCTACTGGAAGAGAAATCTAAAGCAGAACAGGGGGATACTTTCAAGTGGTCTATACTGACTTCATTTTCTATTCAGCATAAACAGGTCAGAGCTATTATTTCCAAACATTGGGACATCTTTAAAACCGATCGGATCCTAAATACCTCTCTGCCTGACCAAGGGAAAGTTATTTTTAGAGGAGCTCCCACTCTGCAGAGTAAAATAGCTCCAAATATTATCAACCCCCCTATACGCCAAATTCTCTTTCATGAGATGGAAGGTTTCTACTCATGTAGAAAATGTATTGTTTGTCAGCACAACTCTGGGATAGGACACAAAACTGTTTCGTTCACATCCTCTGTGACTCATAAACAATATTTCATCAAACAGTTTTGTACCTGTACTACCAGTCATGTTGTGTACTTAATCACCTGCCATTGTGGGAAACAATACGTGGGCTGAGCTTATTGCTCTTATTAAAAGTGGGGACACTAAACACACTGTCCCCAGGCATTATAAACTGCACCACAACCGTATAATTAAGGGCACACAGATCATGGTGATAGACAGATATGTTCCCCCATGAAGAGGTGGTGCCATGACCAGAGGTGTTTCTCGTTTAGAGACCTTCTGGATCCATGAACTCCGGACTCTTTTTCCATCCGGCATGAACGTGGAGCTAGACATTAATTCCTTCATCAATAAGGCCTGATGTTCCGATTCAATATGCCTATCTTTCTCCTTTTCCCATTGTTTTATTCCAATATACCTTTTAGGTACATATATGCCTATCTTTCTCCTTTTCTCATTGTTTTATTCCAATACACCTTTTAGGTACATATATTTCTTGTATATATTTACCATTATCATTTTCACTTTTCATGTGTGAATATGACCCCCACATATAAAGTTTTTATATATATTGTCACATAGGTTCTCAATTTTACGTTTTGAACTTTAGGGATCCTTTTGTTATGGACTTACGCTACACATGTTTTGAGTCATGTGTAGATTTGTCTAACATGGGGTTGAAGTTCCCTCTTTTTATGTGTATAACTGTCGCCACATGATTCCCCCATGAGAGTCCACTTTACATACACACATTGGGGTTTGAGTAGTTGTTATTCCCTCAAAAAACAATTCAATGTTTTTTTCAAATATTTCGGCATATTTTAAATTTCATTCATTTACTTCTCACTATACACATGTTTTTCACATGCTTTCGTGAGCGCATACACATGCATAATTTTTTTTCCCATCTGTGGGTATACCCATTTAATTCATTCACACCGCTATCCGTGGTTATTCATTTCACATATTTTGTAACCATTTTATGTCTGTTCGGGTTAAGTTTTTCTGTTTTTTACTTTTCCCGTCTGTTCACAAATGATCCCACTTGTTATGGTGCCTTGCGTGCGTCGTCCCGGTATTCAGGAAACGTGACCCCGTTGCCGGGGTGACTTACGATGCTATGATGCATCGGCGCAGCACGCCCTCCCAGTAAGCGTGCCTTCCATACGTCACCCCGCCGTTTAGAGCACGTGACCCTTGTTACCGGGGTGATGCATGATGCCAGTGTGCGTCGGCGCAGGACGCCTCCCACTAAGCGAAGGGGAATTACGTCATTCCCCCTCCGCACTTACACCAATGCACCACGGTCGGTTGGAACGCATGCCTTGGGCGCATGCCTGTGACGTCACGCCACTCACTTTCAGCGCACTCGCGCTTCCCTTTTTTCATTTCATTCTTTGTTCCGTTTGCATGGCACACCACTGACACTCCATATATCATCCAAAGCCTCCCACGTTAAATACGTTGGACATGTTGAGGTAATGCCTAATTGATCTAGAGACTTCCGGTCTCAAAATGAGATGTGGAACGCACACCGAGCGGCCATCTTACCTAGATACCATAAGTGGCATGGTTTACATGCCGAATCCAATGTGAGTTAACTCTAAAATTGGGGATTACATTTCTTATATAAATCCTGTTGGCTGCAGTGGGGGGTCCCCCCAGACGATGTCCAAAGAGACGAAACACATCGGGTAGGACCCCACTGCCGCCATTTTACTTGTACAGCGCTGTCTTTTATCCATTGCTCATGTGAGTGTATTTCTTTTTTATAATAAATTTGGTATACATTTTCCATACGGGATTACACTATGTGGCCCTTTTTTTTGTTTCTCCTTGCCCAATGTAACCATCATTCACTGAGGACATCACCTCCGAGGCTTACACCATCACACAGATTATCCTTGGATCTTCTCCCACCTTCCACGGAACTTCATCAACCATTCAGGATTCAAGCTTGTTTGACCCAATTGAACGTACGTTTTATTGGGTTCAAACGTTCCGGTAAGCCTCTTCACTGTCGGCTGTGGTGTTTCTTCAGTCTAGATGTTTTCTGTATTTTTGATATGCTTTAATATGAAGTCACATATATATTGAGGACTCTCATCCCAACATTTTACATGATACATTTCTTGAGGACTTTGAGGACTTTATTATCTATTGATATACTTTTTATGTCCCCCCCCCACACATTTTGATGTGCTGATTTGAGGAACCTAATGATCTTCACACTATATAACATATGGTTATTTGTCATATTAGTGCTACACTTATTCTGTTTTCTGTTGGCTTTATTGCTTGCAGCAAGGTAATCGGGTTGCATACAATTCTAGTTTCTTCGTTGAGGAATTCCACAAAGTACCTGAAATCAGGAAATGCTCTGTATTCATCTTGGAACCTTGTGACAGCTCTGTTTCAATGTGAACGTAACCACTCTGGTAGCTTGGCTGCTATCCTTTGATTTTCAACATATTCATTTAGAGCTTGTAAACCTTGAACATAAGGCATGGCTGACTCAACGCTGCTTAGGAAATCTAGAAGTTCAGAGATCTTTACTGTCCTTGGTGGCAATCTTATGCCATGCTTGTATTTTGTCACGATAGGATTTTCCAGCTACGCAAAAAAAAAAACTGATTACCAAATCTGTCATCAAGTATGTCCCAGGTAACTCGAAAAACAGTTTCTGTTCCAACCATGAAGTGTCCTTTAATGGCTCTCTTTGCTGGTCCACTTACATACTTGCGTAAAAACAAAAGCTTTTCTTGGGTTGGCAAGTTCTTGCGGTCAATTAAATGTCTGAAAAGACAGCTTCCAGTCATTATACTTTAGAGGGTCTCCAAAGAAAACAGGTTCTGGAATTGGAATCCTATTGGCCGTAATTGTTTCAGCGAGTGCTTTCACAAGGTCTTTGGCAGCTTCATGGGAGGTAGTAAATATAGCTGACTGAGGGACAGGACCTTGGGTGAATGGAAACCTTTTGAGGGGTAACAAGGGGTTGGTTTAAAGATGTTGTGACTTTAGTAAGAAGGACTGGCTGAGAAAGAGTAGAAGGAGCACTTGGTTGAGAAACATGACCTTCCTGTGTTTGTTGAGGTAAAGCAGTAGAACGTTGTTCTTCATCCTTGCTTTGATGCTTCCAGCATACACTTGTAGCCTTGCTTGTGCTGCATTGTGCCTGTAGTTCCTCCAATTGTTCCACTTCTTTCTTCTTCTCTTCCAACTATATTTCTACTGGTGCTTTCTGATATAAATTGTGCTTTTTCTTGCATTATTTGCTTCTATTTGCCTTCCTTGGGCGTCTCTCTCTGCTTTTAACCTCACATCCTCTGCCTCAAGTTTTCTAATTTCTTTTTTACATTGATGTTGTGTCGTGATGATTTTAATACCTCTTGTGTGTCTGCTACTTCAGCTGCTGCTTTTTGTTTTTTCTGTAGTGACTCGTGAGAAGACTGACTCGACATCTTGGAAACAGCCCTTTTAACTTACTGGAGGTTGCTGAAATGATGCTGGACACAATAGTTTTAAACACTGACTCTGAATCAGGCCAGGTTATGTCTTCTGGACCTTCGATAAGAGAGTGTTAAACTTTTCATTTGCAGTGTTATGCCTCGTAAACATGATCGGACCTTCCCACAACAAAACTGTGGAATTTTGTCCGAAGGGTGTTGGCTCAAACTTGTCTTGCATACACACGGTCACACAAATGTTGGCCCACAATTATGAACGTAGTGATGTACTAGACGTACTACGTGGTTTTTCAGCTCTTTAGCGCCACCCTTTGGGCTCCTTCTGCTAATTTCGTGTTAGTAGAAGTTTGGTGAGTGTTGATTCGCACTTTTCTTTTCACGTTTTTCAGTTCGTTTCTGAGCGGCCGTTCGTCAACCAGACATGTTGCGGAATCGGAGGAGATAACATGTTATTTATTATTGGCCTTGGAGTTATTGCTTTGACATTTTTTTTTTTTTGGTTGAATAATGATTTGATTTGGTATATTTTCTATATTTGTGGATGCATAGAATTTTGGTTAAGTTCTATTGGCAGATAGCATGTCTAATTTTATTTGTTTGTTTTTTTTAATGCACAATAAAAGAAATTGTGGAGAATAATACTTGGCTATGTGTTTTACTTCAAATTACAGTTTGGGAGTAGGCAGTTACATTTAAAAAAATAGAAAGTAAAATTGACAAGGGACACCAACATAGTTATTTGATCTTAAAAACTACGGGATAATGGTGTTGTGGTAACTTGCCCCCCCCCAAAAAAAGCATAATAATATTATTATTGATATCACTAGAAAAAAAAGCTTTTGAAAATTTGTTTGCAATAACTCCATCAGTATCACCAGCAAAGCAGCTTCATTATTATCCCATTAAAGAAGAAGAAGAGAATTGTGCTCTGCATTTGGAGATTTCATAATTTGCCACGAATTTTAATTCTCCATTACGAACACTAGTTTACAAGACTGACCGAGCATGCGTGTTTGTACTTTGAACTTTTGTCCGACAGACTTGTGTACACACGATCGGAAATTCCGACAACACATTTGTTGGCAGAAAATTTGAAGACATGCTCGCCAACATTTGTTGCCGGAAAGTCCGACAACAATTGTCCGATGGAGCATAAACACGGTCAGATTTTCCGCCAACAGCCTAACATCCAACATTTCCCGTCGGAAAGTCCGACTGCATGTACGAGGCTTTAGTGATTGCAAAACAAGTGTCATTTTTCCACCTAATTTCAGGTTCAGGGTTTGTGATGCTTCTTATGTCACCATAAATAAGGTCAACCTCTGACTGAGTGGCATTGATCGTGTTGGCAACTTGATAAACGATTCTGCATTATCACTTTTCTTAAAGGCTCTTTTCAAACCATTAATATATTTCCATCTTCTATATTTCTGTTCGAAATCCTTTATTAGAGAATTTAATTTAACATCTTGCAGTGATTTACCTTTTTCGGTGAGTGTGCGTGTACGTTAACTTCTTCTATGGTCTGGGAGCTGTGTATTATCTGAGCTTACCTTGGGCTGTTGCATTTGTGCTGCTAATTCTGATTGCTGTGGTGGGTTGGCATGTTCTGTATTGACAACATCTTGCGCAATAGGTTCAGCAGGACCAACTTCTGAAATTGGTCAGCCCTGTATTTTCACTTGTGTCTGACATGTTAATCTGTTCCGTATTGAAGGTGCTTGCTTGTTCAGCCTTTACTTGCTACTAGCTGCCTCAATAATCAATTGCTATAGGTTCCAGTGTTGTACTTCCCTTATAAAACACATGGCTTTCCTTGCTAGCCTATTTCTACGTGCAGCTTCATGGTTTCATGGCCTTCACAGACGCAGCAAAGTGTTCTACTTCACAATTTCATTGCCTTCACAGATGCAGCCAAGTGTTTTACTTTTCTGCCTTCAGTCACAGGGGTGGCACAGTGGTGTAGTGGGTAGCACTCTCGCCTAGCAGTAAAAGGGTCGCTGGTTTGAATCCCAACCACAACACTACCTGCCTTGAGTTTGCATGTTCTCCCTCTTCCTGTCTGGGTTTCCTCTGGGTACTCTGGTTTCCTCCCACACTCCAAAGACATGCTGTTAGGTTAATTGGCTTCTGTCCAAAAAATTGAACCTAGTATTTGAATGTGAATTAGATTGTGGGCTCCTTGTGCCACCTAGTGGTAACCCCTACACTGCCAGTGACATTTTTACAGTAATCAATGCAATTTTATAGCATTGATCGCTGTATTAATGCCAATGGTCCCAAAAATGTGTCAAAATTGTCCGATGTATCCACCATAATGTCGCAGTCACGATAAAAATCGATGATCGCCGCCATTACTAGTAAAAAAAAAAAAAAATATCAATAAAAATACGATAAAACTATCCCCTATTTTGTAGACGCTATAACTTTTGCGCAAACCAATCAATAAACGCTTACTGCAATTTTTTTTTTTTTTTTTTTACCAAAAATATGTAGAAGAATACGTATCTGCCTAAACGGAGGAAAACGTTTTTTTACATATTTTTGGGGGATATTTATTATAGCAAAAAGTAAAAAATAATGCGTTTCTTTACAAAATTGTCGCTTTTTTTTGTTTATAGCGCAAAAAATAAAAACCGCAGAGGTGATCAAATACCACCAAAAGAAAGTTCTATTTGTGGGAAAAAAAGGATGTCAATTTTGTTTGGGAGCCACGTCGCACGGCCGTGCAATTGTCAGTTAAAGCGATGCAGTGCCGAATCGCAAAAAGTGCTCTGGTCAGGAAGGGGGTAAATTCTTCCGGGGCTGAAGTGGTTAATGAGACACAATGTATAGGGATAGGAACAATTGTAGACACGCTCACTCACTAACTATGTAAGAATAAGAAGGCTGAGGTTCTTATCTCACAGATGTTTATTGTACATATGAAGTTCTTACACCAACACTTACATCAGCACCATAGAACTAAATAAAGAGGACAAATATGAAGGACAAATTATCAAACATACAGTGAATTACATTTAAAACAAACATGACTTGAAACTCATAACTAGACAGAAATAAATCTACATACCACTTTTGCCTGCTTGTGAGCTAAAAGAGGGCTTTGTAGTTTGAAGATTCTTAGTCAGATGGCTTATTTTACACACAAAAAACACTTCAAACCTCGGATACAAAGCAACGCATGTAATGATGCATGATGGGGGAAATAAATGAACAAGTATGCACACATGCGCCATCTAGAGGAAATTAACATTATAGTTACAGAAAGTTTGTGTATGCCAGTACATGTTCTCTTGGTCTGTTGCGGTCATATGAGCTGATAACTTCCTGTGCTTTCTGCCTTTGCTGCATAGTTATCAGTTAACATGGTTCCTAGCAATCTCTGTAGGCTACAGACCCCCCCCATTCCTACATTATGTAGAAGAGAGGAAGCTTTCATTCAACCAATCTCTCCTGCCATGCTACTGTTTTCTGATGATGGGATCCCCCCACCAGACTACACTAATCAGCACTTGCAGCAATTGGCTGCAAGCCCTGATCAAATGTTGGTTTTCCACCAAGACCATTCCTGCTGAGCCAGTTGACTTTAAATAAGGAAGTGTGTTACTGACAGAATCAACAGGTGTTTGCTACACCTTAGCCCTCTTTCCAAACTAAAATATCGACATTCTCTAGTGAGACATCTATCAAATGCGGCGAGGGCCTGCATACCAGCACATTGTAAATCCCCCCTGCACCATTGGATTAGAACAGTAGATGATATAATGCAGATAGAGGAACTTGCAGCTTTGCTGAGGAGACAGGAAGCTTGCTCAGTTGCTTCACTAGGGTTGGTGTTACCTGGTGCGGTAAAAAAAATGGTGTCACCCCCCCATCTCCAGGTCAGCAGCCCAGCGATGGAGCTTATTGGCGCACGTTGCAGCAGTCAATAAGGCCTGCAGGCAGTATTAGGGTTAGAGTATAGGATAGTTGGGCACTTCCTAATGACTCATCCCTAGGAACAGTAATGGATAATAGCCAATCAGACCAAGCGAAACTGCAGCAGTGATCCCTCCAGCTGGACGTTTGCTCGCTCTGTGTTGCCCAGGTCAGCTCTGGTCAGTAGTGTAGCACGTCTGTACCCAGGCAGTGGCTCAGTCTTTCTCCCTCTGGTGGTGTTGGGCAGCATGGCTCTTTCTCTCTGGTGGTGCGGGTACAGCATGGCTCTGTCTCTGGTGGTGCATGTACAGAGTGGTGCTCTCTCTGGTGGTGCGGGTACAGCATGGCTTTCTCTCTGATGGTGCGGGTACAGCGCGGTGCTCTCTGGTGGTGCCGGTACAGCATTGCTTTCTCTCTCTGGTGGTGCTGGTACAGCGTGGCTCTCTCTCTCTGGTGGTGCGGGTAGATCATGGCTCTCTCTGGTGATGCTGGTACAGCATGGCTCTCTCTCTGGCTTCCCCCAGCACAGCACAGTCTTTTCCTGTCTCCTTTAGCACTCACTCCCTCACCTGTTTCTCATGGTCCAGGCTCCCCCCCCCAGAAGAGTGCATGCTGGGGGCTGTAGTTGGGGGCCGCCAATCTTCCCAGACTACATGTCCCATGATGCTCCTAAACCTAGTTTCTTCTGATTGACTCTGCTGTGGCCAATGGGGAGGGAAACAGACCGGCGGCAAGCTAGGTGGCAAACCAGATGAGAGCCGCTCTTTCTTCTCTCACACTGCTGACAGGAGAAAAGGGGGGGGGGGCGAATGGGAGAGATACACTGACAGCCTGCAACTCGCCTCTCCCATGTCACAGCTGAGGAAAAGAGCCCGCTTTACTGATTAGGGGCTCGATGGCACCCACTACTACTGTTTCCTGGTGTCCGCCCCCGCACCTCCATAGCAACGTCAATAAGCTTGCTTTTAAAAGAAAACTTGGACACAGCGGGCCCACTTTAAGTTGACCGTGAGATATAAGAATTTTCTTACAAGTTTGCAGATGTAGTGGAAGCAAATACAGTGGTACACAAAAGTGTATTAAAGGTTTTTTCTTTTTATTATTATTTTTTCTTCCTCCTCCCCCTGTTCCTTATCCTTCTTAGGTCCCTTCTTCAAAAAAAGAAAAAAGGCCAATATGTATTCTTCTACATATTTTTGGTAAAAAAATCACAATAAGAGTATATTGATTGGTTTGCGCAAAAGTTCTAGCCCCTACAAAATAAGTTATTGATTTATGGCTTTTTTTTTTTACTAGTAATGGTGGTTATTGCGTTTTTTATCAGGACTGCGACATTTCGGCGGGCAGATCGGACACTTTTGACACTATTTCGGGACCACTGACATTTATACAGCGATCAGAGCTAAAAATAGCAATTGAATACTGTATAAATGTCACTGGCAGGGAACGATCAAGGGGTTAAATGTGTTACCTAGGGAGTGATTCTAACTGTGGGGGGATGGGACTGACTGGGGGAGGAGTCCGATTGGTGTTCCTATATACTAGGAACACACAATCTGTCTCCTCTCCCCTAACAGGACGTGGATCTGTGTGTAAACACTAGGGATGAGCTTCATCTTCGAGTCGAACGCATGTTCGACTCGAACATCGTGTGTTCGGTTGTTCGCCGAATTACCAACGTTATGGGCCGTTTGCGCCAAATTCAAGAGGCGCGTCACGGCCCATAATTCACTGCGGTATCGCAGTGCATTGCTGGCAGATGATTAGCCAAGCATGACCCGCATGCTTGGCCAATCACAGCGCCGTCTGCACAGAGAGCTGTAATTGGCCAAAGCCAGGGTGGCTTTGGCCAATTATGGCTCAGGGGGTTTAGTACACGCCCCACACTATATAAGGCCGACTGGGTGGCGGCCTTGTGTAGTGTGTTGCGGCGGAGAGCGTTAGATAGACAGAGAGATAGACAGAGAGACAGTGTCATTTGATTGAAGTTAGATTTTTGTTTGATACATTTTTATTCTTAGTGGAAAAACATTATCAGTTTCAATGCTCACAAATTAACAACTTTTATAAACAAGTAATTGTCTCTGGAAATACGAAAAGGAGAATGTAAGCGAATGTACTGACAAAATAGACAGAGGTTGCTTTCTAAGTGAGTAAATGAATCAAAACAAAAAAAAGAGAAAATATTGCTTTAATTTGAAATGAAAGATGAAAGAAAAGGAGTAGAAAAAGGGGGGAATAACATAGTTACATAGTTACATAGTAGGTGAGGTTGAAAAAAGACACACGTCCATCAAGTTCAACCTATGTGTGTGATTATGTGTCAGTATTACATTACATATCCCTGTATGTGGCGGTCAGTCAGGTGATTATCTAATAGTTTCTTGAAGCTATCAATGCTCCCCGCTGAGACCACCGCCTGTGGAAGGGAATTCCAAATCCTTGCCGCTCTTACAGTAAAGAACCCTCTACGTAGTTTAAGGTTAAACCTCTTTTCTTCTAATTGTAATGAGTGGCCACGAGTCTTATTAAACTCTCTTCTACGAAAAAGTTTTATCCCTATTGTAGGGTCACCAGTACAGTATTTGTAAATTGAAATCATATCCCCTCTCAAGCGTCTCTTCTCCAGAGAGAATAAGTTCAGCGCTCGCAACCTTTCCTCATAACTAAGATCCTCCAGACCCTTTATTAGCTTTGTTGCCCTTCTTTGTACTCGCTCCATTTCCAGTACATCCTTCCTGAGGACTGGTGCCCAGAACTGGACAGCATACTCCAGGTGCGGACGGACCAGAGTCTTGTAGAGCGGGAGAATTATCGTTTTATCTCTGGAGTTGATCCCCCTTTTAATGCATGCCAATATTCTGTTTGCTTTATTAGCAGCAGCTTGGCATTGCATGCCATTGCTGAGCCTATCATCTACTAGGACCCCCAGGTCCTTTTCCATCCTAGATTCCCCCAGAGGTTCTCCCCCCAGTGTATAGATTGCATTCATATTTTTGCCACCCAAATGCATTATTTTAAAATTTTCTACATTGAACCTCATTTGCCATGTAGTCGCCCACCCCATTAATTTGTTCAGGTCTTTTTGCAAGGTTTCCACATCCTGCGGAGAAGTTATTGCCCTGCTTAGCTTAGTATTGTCTGCAAATACAGAGATTGAACTGTTTATCCCATCCTCCAGGTCGTTTATAAACAAATTAAATTGGATTGGTCCCAGCACAGAACCCTGGGGAACCCCACTACCCACCCCTGACCATTCTGAGTACTCCCCATTTATCACCACCCTCTGAACACGCCCTTGTAGCCAGTTTTCAATCCATGTACTCACCCTTTGGTCCATGCCAACAGACCTTATTTTGTACAGTAAACGTTTATGGGGAACTGTGTCAAATGCTTTTGCAAAATCCAGATACACCACGTCTACTGGCCTTCCTTTATCTAGATGGCAACTCACCTCCTCATAGAAGGTTAATAGATTGGTTTAGCAAGCACGATTCTTCATGAATTCATGCTGATTACTGCTAATGATACCGTTCGTATTACTAAAATCCTGTATATAGTCCCTTATCATCCCCTCCAAGAGTTTACATACTATTGATGTTAGGCTAACTGGTCTGTAATTCCCAGGGATGTATTTTGGGCCCTCTTTAAATATAGGTGCTACATTGGCTTTTCTCCAATCAGCTGGTACCATTCCAGTCAGTAGACTATCTATAAAAATTAGGAACAACTGTCTGGCAATCACCTGACTGAGTTCCCTAAGTACCCTCGGATGCAAGCCATCTGGTCCCGGTGATTTATTAATGTTAAGTTTCTCAAGTCTAATTTTAATTCCATCCTCTGTTAACCATGGAGGTGCTTCCTGTGTTGTGTCATGAGGATAAACACTGCAGTTTTGGTTACTGAAGCCCCCCGATTCACTCGGGGGGGGGGGATAAATTCAATACCTTTGCCATCTCCCCATCCTTTGTAACCAGATGTCCTTCCTCATTCTTTATGGGGCCAATATGGTCTGTTTTTTGCTGTTTACATACTTAAAGAATTTCTTGGGATTTTTTTTGCTCTCCTCCGCTATGTGTCTTTCATGTTCTATCTTAGCCGTCCTAATTGCACCCTTACATTTCTTATTGCATTCTTTACAAAGTCTGAATGCTGAGGATGATCCCTCAACCTTGTATTTTTTGAAGGCCTTCTCCTTTGCTTTTATACGCATTTTTACATTGGAGTTAAGCCATCCAGGATTTTTGTTCACTCTTTTAAATTTATTACCCAATGGGATACATTAGCTAATGCCCTTATTTAATATGCTCTTAAAGCAAACCCATCTCTCCTCCGTATTCTTTGTTCCTAATATTTTATCCCAATTTATGCCTTTTAGCAAGGTTTGTAGTTTAGGGAAGTTGTATCTTTTGAAATTCAGTGTCTTTGTGTTCCCTTCATGTTTCCTATTTGTGTGATTTATACTGAAACTAATTGACCTGTGATCGCTGTTACCTAAATTGCCCCGTATTTCCACATCTGTGATCAGGTCTGTATTGTTGGTAATCAGTAGATCCAGTAATGTTTTATTTCTAGTTGGTGCGTCTACCATCTGACCCATAAAATTGTCCTGCAAGACATTAAGGAACTGGCGAGCCTTAAATGAATGCGCGGTTCCTTCCGCCCAGTCTATGTCTGGATAATTAAAATCCCCCATTATGATAACACTTCCCATCGTTGCTGCTAATCCAATTTGTGATAGGAGATCCGTCTCCACTTCCTCCCTCAGGTTAGGGGGCCTATAGCATACTCCCAGTATTATTTTCCCCTTAGCTTCATCCCTTTGGGGCTCTACCCATAAGGATTCCACCTCCTCTCTAGCTCCCTCAGTGATGTCATCTCTCACATTCACTTGTACATTATTCTTGATATATAGGCATACCCCTCCCCCTTTTTTACCCTCTCTATCCTTGCGGTATAGGGTATACCCTTGAATGTTTGCCAGCCAATCATGAGAGCTGTTGAACCAGGTCTCTGAAATTCCCACAAAATCCAAATCCTCCTTGTACAACAGTATCTCAAGTTCACCCATCTTGTCCGCCATGCTCCTGGCATTGGTGAACATGCCACATAGTTTAGACCGGTCGCATATTGTCCTTGTATTGGGTGTTTCAAGATTGCAACTAGGACTTGCTACTATACTCACCTTTTGTTTTTGTGCTTTGGTTAACCTACCACTAATGCCCCCAATACTACCCTCTGGAATATCTTCCGCGCTGGCTATCACTGTCTCTGGACCCTCCCCCCCCCATCGCCTAGTTTAAAAACCCCTCTAACTTTTTGGCCATCTTCATTCCCAGCAGATCTGCACCCTCCTCATTTAGGTGCAGTCCGTCCCTTCTATAGTACCGGTTACCGACTGAGAATTCGGCCCAGTCCTCCAGGAACCCAAACCCCTAGATGATACAAAAGAAGAAAGATAAAGGAGGAGGGATGATCGATAGGGTGTGGACTAAGGTGGGGGGGGAAGGGAGGGGAGGGAGGGGGGTTGTTGGCATGCCTGTCAATATGTTGAAAAATCTTGAGATAATGGTATTTAAATAGCAATACTTAAATGATAGGCTAAAGGGGTTTGCTTTATAATGTCCTTATAAGAGGAAGTGGACTGGAATTTCACCCAGGGTGCCCATGTTAACGGATGCTTCTTGGAAGTACCTTCAATGTTGTGGGTAATATTCTCCATGAGATGAACTTCATCCACTCTTTGTAGCCAGACTTTTATAGATGGGATAGTTGGTTGGCCCCATAGAGTAGGAATTAGAGCTTTGGCGGTGTTTAATAGGTGGGGAATGAGTGAACGTTTGTATGAGCCTATGGGGACTTTAGTAGCATGGAAAAGAATAGTCCATGGATCATTGGGTAGATTGACATCAGAAATCTGTACAATCAGATTGCAAATGGCAGCCCAAAAGGGTCGAATGAGCGGGCAAAACCACCAAATATGTGCATGAGTAGCTTCGTTCCCACAATTCCTCCAGCATAATGGGGAACTGGCGGGGAACATTTGGTGTAGTCTAGCAGGAGTGTAATGCCACCTGGTGAGTAATTTATAGTTGACCTCTGCCATTTTTGAGGCAAGGGAAGAGGTGTGAGCTAATTGTAGGACCTTGTCCTTATGTTTGTCCGTGGGAGGGGAGCCCAGATCTATTTCCCATTTAGCCAGGAAAGGTGGATAGGCGGGATTTTGAAGAGCAATAAGAGCTTTATAGAAAAGAGAAATACTATGTGGGGGGGGGGTCTTTTGGGTGGCATATCTCTTCTATGCTATTTAAATCTTGTAGGCCTCTAAGCGGATGAGGAAGGGAGCTTAAAAAGCGTTGTAGATGGTGGAATCTCCATTTATCAAGAAATGTAATGGGTTTATGGTCAGTGATCACCTGTAATGGTTTGAGGACATGATGTAATAGGAGAGGTTCTTCTGAAACCCATGATTTAAAACCTGGGTCTAATAAACCTGGTAGAAAATATTTGTGGCTGAGGAGAGGCATTAAAGGAGAATCATACTCCCATGAGAATTTCTTATATAGGGCGTCCCATATATCTAATGAGGATATGGTGAGTACTGAAGTATTTCGAGCAAGATTCCTACAGGACCGGGGTATCCAGGGAACTAGTAAACGATCTACACCACTCAAGAAATATTCAAGTTGTACCCACAATTTTGAATTAAAAGCATATTTCCAGTCAGCTAATCTGGATAAGACAACCGCTTGATAGTATGCTTTAACATTAGGAAGTGCAAGACCCCCAGAACATTTGGAGCGAAATAATAGCTCTCTAGATATCCTGGGATGACTGTCCTTCCAGATAAAGCGAGAGATCAAGGTTTGCAAGATGGTAAAGAACCCCACAGGTATACCCAGTGGGAGCATTTGAAAAATAAAGAGAATGCGGGGTAGTATATTCATGTTAATGATGTTTACTTTCCCTAACCAGGTGTGCGATAAGCTGGACCATTTTCGTAGATCATCCCTAATCCTGTTTAGCAAGGGGATATAATTATGCCGGAAAAGAGAGTGGGGATCAGAGGTGAGGTAGATACCCAGATATTTCATACATTTGGGTTCCCATTTAAAGGGAAAAAGGGGTTTTAGGGAGAGCGCCTCGGACTTGGGGATGTTAACATTTAAAATTTCTGATTTGGATAAATTAATTTTGAAGTTGGAGATTGATTGAAAGGTGGAAAATGCCGACATTAAGTTAGGTATTGAAATGTGTGGCTGTTGAATAAAGAATAGTATGTCATCAGCATAAGCTGCGTATTTGTGGGAGCTGTTGCCTATTTGTATGCCATGGATATTAACATTATTCCTAATTGTAGCTAGAAAGGGTTCTAAGGTAATAGCGAATAGGAGAGGGGACAGGGGATATCCCTGCCTGGTACCATTATGTAGGATGAAAGGGTCACTCAACGTCCCATTAATACGAATTTGTGCTGTGGGGTTAGAATAGAGAGATGAAATACGATGGTACATCTTAGGTCGCAATCCAAAATGTTGCAAGGTCATCTTAAGATAGTCCCAGTCCACCCTATCAAAAGCTTTTTCAGCATCAGTGGAAAGGAGTAGGGTGGACTGGGCACATCTCTGAACATACTGGATCAGGGAGATCGCTTTAAGAGAGTTATCTTTTGCTTCTCTATTAGGTATGAAACCTGATTGGTCTGCAGAGATCCAACTGGGTAGTAGGGGGAGCAGACGATTTGCCATTACTTTGGCGAATAATTTAATATCAGTATTAGTGATATCGGCCTAAAACTATTACAGAGGGTGGGGTCCTTAACGGGTTTAGGAATGACAGTGATGTGAGTCGAGAGGGATTCTGGGCGTAAGCCTGAGGAGTGAGAGACTGAGTTTGCATAGGCAGTGAGACGGGGGATCAAAGTATCGCTAAATGTTTTGTAGTATAAAATAGTGAACCCATCAGGTCTGGGTGCTTTACCGGATGGGGAAGATTTCAAAGCGGCCCGAAATTCCTCAACTGTGAAATCTTCTTCCATTTCTCTAAGGACGGACATGGGCAATTTGGGTAAGTTGGCTTCTTTCAAGTAGGAGAGCATGCGGCTTCGCCTCTCTTTCTGAGATAGAGAGGATAGATCATTTTTGACATTATAGAGGTCCGCATAGAACTCCCTAAAGGCTTTAGCAATGTCTGGAGTTGCATGAGCAAGCTCACCTGTTGAAAGTTTGATTTTGGAAATAAAAGATTTCGACTGTTTTAGCTTTTATTGATCTAGCTAGTAGTTTGCATGGTTTGTTCCCCCACTCATAAAATTTCTGAGATATGCGCTGAAATTTTCTCTTAGTGTCTAAATAGAGAAGGTACTTCAATTCCTCACGTTTAAGTGTGAGGGATTGGAGGTACTCAATATGTAAAGATAGTTTATGTTGCTTGTCAAGATCAGCTATTTGTTGTAAAACCTGTTTAATTTGTTGACCATACTACTTTTTTTTTCTAGCACCTAGCTCAATGAGGCGGCCCCTAATAGCAGCCTTATGAGCTTCCCAAACAATAGAGGGAGAGTTGTCAGAGGGTTTGTTTTCCTTAAAGTATTGTAACAAATATGAGTTCAACATGGAAACCTCAGCTTCATTAGAGGGAAGGGAATCATTGAGTTTCCAGTTATTAGTGCGGCGAGTTAAGGAAGGCATGGTCAACGTCATTGAAACAGGTGCGTGGTCTGATATAGATGCAGTACCTATGCGGGTAGACTGTAAGAGAGGAAGGTGGAAGTGATCAAGGAATATATTGTCTATTCTGGAATATGATTGGTGTGTTGAAGAGAAATGTGAATAATCCCTTTCCTTGGGATGGAGGAGGCGCCAGACATCCATTAGTTGAAGGTCTAAAAGCCTTTTTTTTGACAAATTTCAGGCGTTTGAATGAAATATTAGAGCGGCCTTGGGATGTGTCTATTGTTGGGTCTAGAGGCATGTTAATGTCACCCGCTAAGATAATAAGACCCTTGGTGAAATGTGACAGTTTGGTTAAGGTTTGTGAGAAAAAAGTAGGCTGATTTCGGTTTGGACAATACACATTTGCACGGGTACATTGGGTATTACCTATAAAATCCCTGAGGAAGAGAAAGCGACGGTGGTCATCTGCTAACATATCAGATAAACAAAAGGATACATTTCTGCTAAACCCAATGGCTACTCCCTTAGCTTTGTTAGTGTCTGATAAGCTGTAATACCACTGCAGAAAGTGGGGTGAGGTCAATTTAACAGGTGTGTGAGTTAAATGCGTTTCTTGAAGAAAGGCAATGGAACATGAGGCTTGCTTTAGTTCGCGAAATATATGGTGCCATTTGGTGGTGACATTAAGACCCCTAACATTGTATGATGAAATCTTCAACATAGCCATTGTTATAGCAAAGTGGGATCCTTTAGCTTACATTTCCAAGCATGCCAACAGGAGGGGGAGAGAGGAGGGGCGGAGAAGAGGATTGATCGGAAAGAGAGAGAAAGAAAAGTAAAAGATAATAAACATGTATAGAAATCGTATACATAAATTACAGAACTTGTGGGAAACATATGAACAACACGCAGAAATCTGCAGTGATCCCATTGGGGAAAGAGAGAACGAGTAGCCATCCAGATCCCTGAGCAGGGATTGAATGAAACAACTTTAAGGCCACTCATACTCACCATCCCCAGCTCTGATAGCACACGGCCTGTGAAAAACAAATAACTTATAACTATAAGTGAATAATGAGTTCCAGTAAAATAAGGTTATGCAAGCAAGAACAAGATCAACTTAAACAAAATGGATCCTGCAAGGCTACACATGTTTAGACCACACTGGTACGGCAACAAAAGAAAACTAAAGAAAAAGGAAAAATAAAACAGTGGTCAGTTCGATATCAGGTCCATGTCAGCCAAGTATAGGTAGATAATAGTCGAGAAAACTGTAGTTGAAACCTGACTTTGAATAAGTAAACAGTAGGAGATTGTATATCTACACCTGTAGAATGGGGTTGGATGAAAAAATGCTCAATTCAACCATGCTTCTGTGTAGAGCCTGGGAGTGAGGTACGTCTTTTCTTTGAGGGGGTTTTTCTCCAGAGTGGATCTACTGGGTTCAAAAATTTGGGAATTGGGTCCTGCCAGCCTGGGAGCTCCAAGGATGGAAGGTAAAGATCTTGCAAGAAGGTTGAAAGTTCCTGCGGGAACCTTAGTTTATGGGAGCGTCCATTTTTTGTGGCACTCAAGCAGGCTGGGAAACCCCATCTGTACGTGATCCCATCCGAGCAAAGTTGATCAAGAAGCGGTTTTAGGGCTCTCCAAAGGGCGATCCAAAGTATCCTTGGATAGGTCTGGGAATATGATGATTATTGCCCCGTCAAAGTCTATGATCATATTCGTCATGATGGCGTTTTTATCCTCGAAGTAATGCAGGCGACAGATGACGTCCCTTGGCTGGTCTGAATTAGCATTACGGGGTCTTAGAGCTCGATGTACTCGGTCAAAGCGCAGCGGATCAGTGACAGGGTTACCCAGAATGTTATTGAAAATGCCTCATATTGATGGTTCGAGGTCGTTATCTCCAGTTGCCCCAGGCAAACCTCTGATACGTATATTATTTCTATGATTACGATTCTCAAGGTCCTCGAGTTTGTATAGAGAGGCCCGGTGAGCAAATGCTAGCTGGGTAACAGTTTCCCGCAATTCTTTTATGGCTAGAGCATGGGAGTCCTGCCGTTGCTCCGTTTCCTCCACTCTGACCAGGAGGTGTGACATATCAGTTCTGACAGCAGTGATCTCTTTTTTAATGGATTTTTCCAGACTGTAAAACATACCTGCGAGTTCTTTTTTAAGACCACTCATCAGCGTAGTCATTTCGGAACCGGCAGGGGATCCAGGGTCATCCATAAGATCTGAGCAGTATGAGGAGGCCGGAGAGCTCTCCCTCACAGAAGCAGCATGAGATAAGGGAGAGGCACTTGGTCTCGAGGTTCTAGCCTGGTCACCATGTGCGTTAGCTAAGTAATTCTGAATGGAGCCTACGGAGACTGGAAGAGACAACGACCTCTTGCCCGAATGTTTACCCGGAGCGGGGTTTAGGCGTCTTGGCGGGCATTACTGGAACTATAAGGCCGATAGCTGTATGGGACACACTTCACTCACATATATTCAGTGCCATGCATACTCCAATATACTGTTATTATTTGTAAAGATTCTCAAGCCAACAATAACAGGTTCAACTGCAACATCAACTGCAAGACAAGGCCAGGAGAATTAGCTTGATCAGAAACTAGAGGAGCAAAAGCAGCATGAAGAGTGTAGTGGCACAGAATGAGATGGGGGTACTAGGAGTACCAAGATGGCCACCGGAGCCGTGGACTTTCCTGGCGGTAGTAGCCGGCCTGGTGAGTTCCGAACCATCCAGACCCAAATTGGATCAAAATTTGGGGGTGAAAATGTCCCAACTTTGTAGAGGGGGCCGGCTAAGGGGTGAACAGGCGAACGCCCTGTTACTCACTGCTTCTAATAATCAGAGGAGGCCGGAGCAGAAGGCCGCAAGATGGCATCGGCTGTCAGAGGCCGGTGATGAAAGAAGGGATTGCCGGGCGGGCTGTCTCCAGCAGATAAAGTCTCCGTGGCCGTGGATGATTTCCCGGTCAGGGATCCAAAACAGGGCTCTCTCACGACCTCCGATCAGGGGGAATGAAGAGCGGTGGGCTCCGGGCGCACCACAGGCCCCAATATGGCGGCGAGTGCCCGAGGCTCGGAACTGGCTGTAGGCCCGAGACTATGCAGCGCAGTCAAAAACCACAGAAAGTCTCTGGATAAGCAGCCAAGGGTGTCCAGACACTGCTACTGCCGAGATGGAGCTTCGGTGAGGTGGAAAAGGGCACGGATGGCACTGGATTCAATCTGCCCGAACAGAGTTCAGCTCCCACATGTCCTCCCTCCCAGACACCCCCCCCATTTAAGTTAGCTAGAGTAGGCAGGTCGAGTCAGTTAGCTGCACTTACAATGTATTGTGTGTATATATATATATATATATATATATATATATATATATATATATATATCCCAGGTGTTGTATGTATATATATATATATATGTATATACACTGTATTCAGTTTAGCTAGATCCGTTCCTGTTATTCTCTTCCTAATATACTGACAGGCAGGCAGGTGTTTTTACAGTATTTCCAGTTAGTGTACTGTGTAACCCTGCACAGTTGCACCTACAGTATAGCTACCTGAAGCCAAGTGCTTCTGTGCTTCTTCTGATCCTATTAATAGCACAGGCAGGCTCTTGAAGTATTTACAGTTAGTGTACTGTGTACCCTGCACAGTTGCACCTACAGTATAGCTACCTGAAGCCAGGTGCTTGTGTGCTTCTTCTGATCCTATTAATAGCACAGGCAGGCTCTTGAAGTATTTGCAGTTAGTGTACTGTGTAACCCTGCACAGTTGCACCTACAGTATAGCTACCTGAAGCCAGGTGCTTGTGTGCTTCTTCTGATCCTATTAATAGCACAGGCATGCTCTTGAAGTATTTACAGTTAGTGTACTGTGTAACCCTGCACAGTTGCACCTACAGTATAGTTACCTGAAGCCAAGCGCTTGTGTGCTTCTTCTGACCCTATTAATAGCACAGGCAGGCTCTTGAAGTATTTACAGTTAGTGTACTGTGTATCCCTGCACATTTGCACCTACAGTATAGCTACCAGAAGCCAGGTGCTTGTGTGCTTCTTCTGATCCTATTAATAGCACAGGCAGGCTCTTGAAGTATTTACAGTTAGTGTACTGTGTACCCTGCACAGTTGCACCTACAGTATAGCTATCTGAAGCCAGGTGCTTCTTCTGATCCTATTAATAGCACAGGCAGGCTCTTGAAGTATTTCCAGTTAGTGTACTGTGTACCCTGCACAGTTGCACCTACAGTATAGCTACCTGAAGCCAGGTGCTTGTGTGCTTCTTCTGATCCTATTAATAGCACAGGCAGGCTCTTGAAGTATTTCCAGTTAGTGTACTGTGTAACCCTGCACAGTTGCACCTACAGCATAGCTACCTGAAGCCAGGGGCTTGTGTGCTTCTTATGATCCTATTAATAGCACAGGCAGGCTCTTTAAGTGTTTCCAGTTAGTGTACTATGTACTCTGCACAGTTGCACCTACAGTATAGCTACTTGAAGACAAGTGCAGGTGTTCTCATACTAATAATACTACAGGCAGGCAGTTGATTCTGATAGCTGCAGTATAATCGGTATATATATATATATATATATATATATATATACATCCCAGTTTTGTGCAGCTACATCTCACTGCAGGCCATTAGTATGTCTGGAAGGCCAACAAGGAGAGGCAGACAGTCACAAGCCAATACAAGAGGGCAAGCATTCTCTGTGTTTAGAGGCAATAGTACTGGTCATGGACATGGTGCATCCTCATCAGCACGTGGCTGTGGGACACGCTTGGCCTTTTTTTTGGCAGCTGGCCGTGTTGAGCCGCAACATGTGGAAGACTTGGTCGAGTGGATGACCAAGCCGTCCTCATCCTCCTCATCCTCTCTCACCCAGGCTCAGGGTACTTTGTTTGGCAAAGCAGCTGCCAACGTGGCCTCTTCCCTCGGCTCAATGGCATCAGTCACTCCTTTCCTAGCCTCACCATGTCCTCCTAAGGAGTCCCCAGAACTGTTTGACCACAGTGTTGGGTACATGCTCCAGGAGATTGCCCAGCGTTTTGAAGGCTCCGATGATAGTACTCAGCTAGAGGAAGGCAGTAACGTGAGCCCAGACAGAGGGGGTGCCCAAGAAGGACAGCAGTCTGGCAGTCATGTTCCCCCTGCTGCAGCATACTGCCAGGTTTGCTCCAGTGATGATGAGGGAGGGGATGATGAGGTCACTGACTCCACGCGGGTGCCTGATAGGAGAGAGGAGGAGGAGGAGGCACATGATGAGGCAGGATGCCCTCCAGGGGCCAGCTGACTGCATTACACCGCAGAGCTCCGCATGTGCAGGGCACTGCTGTCTATGCGCGTTATTCCAAAAGTTCTTTGGTGTGGGCCTTTTTTGAGACAAGTGCATCAGATCGCACCACTGCTATTTGCAACATATGTCTCAAGCGTATCTTGCGTGGCCAAAACATCTCCCGCTTGGGTACCACATGCTTGACCAGACATATGTTGACCTGCCATGCAGTCCGTTGGCAAGCGTACCTAAAAGACCCACACCAAACAAAGAGGATCTCTCCTTGCTCCTCATCAGCTGGGATCTCCAACCCCACTATACCTTCAGCCCTCTCCGAGACCTGCACTGAGAGGAATGAAGTTTCAGAATCAGGTGTGTCACAGCCAAGTACTTGCGGCAATCTGCTATCGGTACACCGATGTCAGATTGTACCAGGCAAATTTCCCTGCCCCATCTGCTGCACCGCAGAAAGAAGTTTGCTCCCAGCCATCCACATGCCCAGCGGTTGAATGCTAGCTTGGCAAAATTGCTACCTTTTCAGTTGGTAGACTCTGCCCCCTTCCGTGAGTTTGTGGAATGTGTGGTTCCTCAGTGGCAGGTTCCCAAACGCCACTTTTTCTCACAGAAGGCGATTCCGGCTCTCTACCAGCATGTGGAGGGCAATGTCTTGGCCTCGCTGGACAGGGCGGTCAGCGGTAAGGTGCATATTACCGCTGACTCATGGTCCAGCAGGCATGGACAGGGACGTTACCTAAGTTTCACAGCGCATTGGGTGACTCTGCTGGCAGCTGGGAAGGATGCAGGACAAGGTGCAGTAGTGTTGGAGGTTGTTCCGCCTCCAAAATGCTTCTACTGGTGATTCTGACACACCTCTCTCCTCCACCCCCTCCTCTTCTTCTTCCTCCATGGCCTCTTCCTGTGCTTTGTCCTCGGAACCAGCGGTGCTCCGTAGGCATTCAAGGGGCTACGCAAGTACGCAGGCCAAAAGATGCCATGCGGTGCTTGAGCTGGTGTGCTTGGGGGACAGGAGCCACACTGGGGCAGAGATTCTGTCAACTCTGCAGGGGCAGGTTCAGAGGTGGTTGACGCCACGCCAGCTTAAGCCAGGAATGGTGGTTTGCGACAATGGCACCAACCTCCTCTCCGCCCTCCGACAGGGACAACTGACCCATGTGCCCTGTTTGGCTCACGTCCTTAACTTGGTGGTGCAGCAGTTCTTGGGCAGGTACCCAGGCTTACAGGATGTCCTGAGGCAGGCCAGGAAAGTCTGTGTGCATTTCCACCGGTCGTATAATGCCAGTGCTCGGCTGGCTGACCTCCAAACGGAATTTAACCTTCCCAAGAACCGCCTAATCTGTGACATGCCCACCAGGTGTAACTTAACGTTGGCCATGCTGCAGCGGCTGCACACACAGCAGAGAGCCATCAATGAGTACCTGTGTGACTATGGCACCAGGACAGGGTCAGAGGAGCTTGTTTTTTTTTCCCCACGCCAGTGGGCCATGATCAGGGATGCATGCACTGTCCTGTCACCATTTGAGGAGGCCACGAGAATGGTGAGCAGTGACAGTGCATGCATCAGTGACACTGTCCCCCTTGTCCACCTGTTGGAGCACACGCTGCGTGGAATAATGGACAGGGCACTTGAGGCTGAACAGAGGCAGGAAGAGGAGGACTTCCTTAGCGCTCAAGGCCCCCTTTATTCAGACAATGTTCCTGCGTGCCTGCTGATCACACAGGAAGAGGACGAGGAGGAGGAGGATTGTGTCAGCATGGAGGTGGAGCCTGGCACTCAGCATCAGCAGCAGTCTTTAAGGGATCATTTACAGTCCCAAGAAACCCATGGACTTGTACGTGGCTGGGAGGAGTTGGCTGCAGATCATGTCGTCCTTAGTGACCCAGAGGACTCCGGACCTAATGCCTCAGCAAACCTACTCTGCATGGCCTCCCTGATCCTGCAAAGCCTGCGGAAGGATCCTCGTATTCGTGGTATCAAGGAGAGGGATCGTTACTGGCTGGCAACCCTCCTTGATCAACGTTACAAGGGTAAGGTTGCAGACCTTATCTTGCCGTCGCAGAGGGAGCAGAGGATGAAACATCTTCGGGAGGCCTTGCAGAAAGGTCTGTGTAACGCGTTCCCAGAGACTGGTAGGTTACAAACTCCTGTTCCTGGACAACGTGTTGCTGAGGCTTCGGTCAGGCAAAGAAGGAGCGGTGGAGAAGGTGGCCGTCTGGCCGATGCGTTCAGACAATTTTTTAGTCTGCAGCCCCAAGGTATGATCGGTTCCAGCAACCATCGCCAGCGTCTGTTTTACATGGTGCAGGAATACCTAGGGGCAAGATCGGACACCTTTCCCACCGAAAATCCTCTGGGTTACTGGGTCTTGAGGATGGATCACTGGCCAGAGCTTGCACAGTATGCAATTGAGCTACTGGCCTATCCTGCATCCAGCGTTCTTTCAGAACGCACATTCAGTGCTGCTGGAGACTTTGTAACCGATCACAGGGTGCGCCTGTCCACCGACTCGGTCGATCGACTGACCTTCATAAAAATGAATCAATCTTGGATCACCACCAGCTACCAAGCACCTGATGCTGATGTAACCGAATAATTTTTTTTGAAATGTCAGATTCCTTCAAGACTCCCTATGCTAATGCTGAGTAACTATCCTGTTATGCCGAGTGACTATCCTCTTCCTACTCAATGATCATGCTGATAGCTTGTAAGAATATTTTTGGTTCTGGGCGCCGCCATCAGTGGCTAAGGCCCAATTTTTCTGCCCCTGTTTAACAGGGGCGTGTAATTACAGTTTTTGATGCAATACTTTGCAGCAGGGCTCATTCCTGAGCTCCAACTAGAGTATCTGTGAGGGGTTGCAGTGTTGTGGCACCAGCACCAGTGCCTAAGGCCCAATTTTTCAGCCCCTGTTTAACAGGGGTGTGTAATTACAATTTTTGATGCAATACTTTGCAGCAAGGCTCGTTCCTGCGCTCCAACTAGAGTATTTGTGAGGGGTTGCAGTGTTGTGGCACCAGTGTCTAAGGCCCAATTTTTCTGCCCCTGTTCAACAGGAACTAGGGGTGCGCATCTTCACTGGCCTCACGATTCGATTCAATTCAATTACGATTATCCGGTCCACGATTCGATTTGATTCGTTTCTGCGATGCATCACGATGCATCACGATTACTGTGTACGGTTTTCATCCAAAAAATTCAAGCAGTCAGAAGAACTCCATTTTCTAAATTTTATCTGTTCTTAAAAAAAAAAGACGACACTCCCTGCATGTAGCAAAGTGTAAACACAGCAGACAACTTAAACAGGAGCTCCAGACTGCCCCAAAATGACTACAGAAGATGGTAAGAGACTGCAGACATGATACAGGAGATGGTCAGAGACTGCAGACATGATACAGGAGATGGTCAGAGACTGCAGACATGATACAGGAGATGGTCAGAGACTGCAGACATGATACAGGAGATGGTCAGAGACTGCAGACATGATACAGGAGATGATCAGAGACTGCAGACATGATACAGGAGATGATCAGAGACTGTAGACATGATACAGGAGGTGATCAGAGACTGCAGACATGATACAGGAGATGATCAGAGACTGCAGACATGATACAGGAGGTGATCAGAGACTGCAGACATGATACAAGAGATGGTCAGAGACTGCAGACATGATACAAGAGATGGTCAGAGACTGCAGACATAGTACAGGAGATGATCAGAGACTGCAGACATAGTACAGGAGATGATCAGAGACTGCAGACATGATACAAGAGATGATCAGAGACTGCAGACATGATACAGGAGATGGTCAGAGACTGCAGACCTGCTGGACGTGGTAAGGGAGGTGCCAGACTGTCCTATCCAAGCGGACTAATACCCCGCCCCCCTCACCACTAACCTGTCACCATATAATACTGTTTCATTACCATAGCGCTCCCCTGCCCAGTGTCACCACGGACCACCCCCCCCACCTCTACACAGTAAGCATGCAGATAAGGCAATAAAAAACAAAAACTGGTGTGCACTGTGCAGTGCTTTGTGGTGATGTACAAAAGAGTGTTATTAAGTAGTGAATAAATAAAGTCCTGAAATATATAAAGCACTGCACACGATTTTTTGTTTTTATTGCCCTATCTGCATGCTCACTGTGTAGAGGTGGGGGAGGGGAGAGCAGAGGACTGTGTGGATGCTGGTCGAGAAGTATGGGAATTGGTCCATGGTGACACTGGGCAGGGGAGCGCTATGGTAATGAAACAGTATGGTGAGGTTAGTGGTGAGGGGGCGGGGTATTGGTCAGCTTGCCTTAGATAGCACAGTCTGGCACGTCCACCCCCCTCGAAGTCCTCCCCGCGGCCCCCTCACCTGGCTGATCTGTCACACCCGGCTGGATATGCCACGTCTCCACTCTCTCCCTTGGAGCTCCGTGCTCCACAAGCCGGCCGCCGCCACTCGCAGCAGTACCAAACATCGGCGCTCCATGTCCCCGTCAAAGTGCACACAGCGTCGAGGAGCGACGCAGGGCAGCAGGGGATGATGTCAGTGGGAGGCAGGAAAAGGTAAAAGCCGGCGTGGCTTACTCCCGCGGCTCTTCGGCGACTTTCGGCTCCGCTCGGTCGCGAAGGCGGGGCATATTAAGGCGTGAGGATGACGTCATCAAAAATCGATTATGCCAGTCGTAGCATCCATGCCGCATCGTGTATGGTCGAATCGCGATGCATCAATACTACGATTATGTTCAACAGCCCTAACAGGGACATGTAATTACAATTCTTGATCTAATATTTCACAGCAGGGCCCGTTTCTGTGCCCACCAAGAGTAACTGTGAGGACTTACAGTGTTGTGGCACCAGCACCACCACCACCACCATCACCAAAGACCCAATTTTTCAGACTCTGTTCAACAGGGGCATGTAATTACAATTCTTGATCTAATATTTCACAGCAGGGCCTGTTCCAGCGCCCACCAAGAGTAACTGTGAGGACTTACAGTGTTGTGGCACCAGCACCACCACCACCATCACCAAAGACCCAATTTTCCTGACCCTGTTCAACAGGGGCATGTAATTACAATTCTTGATCTAATATTTCACAGCAGGGCCCTGTGAGGGCTTACAGTGTTGTGGCAACACCAACACCTAAGGCCCCAATTTCTGCAGAGTATATAGGGCAGGCCCCTACTTTCAAACATCCAACTTATAAACGACTCCTACTTGCAAACGGAAGGAGACAACAGGAAGTGAGATGAAATCTACCCCTAGGAAGGGAAATTCTCTCCTGTAAGAGTTAATATGGGAAAAACGTTGCTCCTTTCCACTGATGCTTTATCACCAATCCTTGTTTCACTAAACACCCCAAATTTTCAAAAAACATCTGTCATTGGGACAGAAAGTGAGGTGAAATCTTCTGAAGAGGAGCACAGACAGCAAAACAAATGTCACAGGGGTGATAACCCTTCCCTATGTTTTCCAAAAAGCTTAAAATAGATTTTTTGGCTGGAGCTAAACACGTTAAAAATGTACCAGTTCAAAATTACAAACAGATTCTACTTAACAACAAACCTACAGTCCCTGTCTTGTTTACACCGCCTGTATACTGCTGTTCAGAGTATATAGGGCCTGGGGGCCCCACGCCTTTCCTTTTTTTAATTTGGGTGCGGGGTTCCCCTTAATATCCATACAAGACCCAGAGGGCCTGGTAACGGACTGGGGGGGTACCCATGCCGTTTGTCTCACTGATTTTTATCCATATTACCGGGACCCGACATTACATTAAAGCCGTAAGCAGTTTTAAATGACTTTTATTCCTTTAAAAATGTCACGTGTGGTTTGACCACCGTTTTCATATGCGGGCGCTACTCACATATGCGTTCGCTTCTGCGCGCGAGATTGTCAGGACAGGACGCTTTAAAAATTTATTTATTTTTTTCTTATTTATTTTACTTTTATTTTATTTAATTTTTCACAGTTTTTAAAAAAAAAAATTGGATCACTTTTATTCCTATTACAAGGAATGTAAACAGGTCAAAAAGACCTCAGATCTCATATTTGGACTTAAATGCAATAAAAAATAAATAAAAAATGTCATTTGAAAAAATGACATTGAAAAAATGTGCCTTTAAGAGGCATGGGCGGAAGTGATGTTATGACATCACTTCCGCCCTGCAGTGTCATTGAGACAGGTGGGGGCCATCTTACCCTCACTCGTCTCCATGCACAGCCACTGACAGGACACGATCGCCTCCGCTGCTACCGACAGCTCCAGTAAGCGGCGAAGGGCATCGGATCGCGGCGGGAGGGGGGCCCTCTCCCGCCACCGATAAAAGTGATCTCGAGGCGAATTCGCCACAGGGACCACTTTTATCTGAAAGCCGACCATCGCACGAAAACGGGGATACCAGGGTTATGGTAGCTAGCTGCTGCCATAACAACGATATCCGCCCTCAAAGTTAGGACGTACATCGGCATGCGGCGGTCGGCAAGTGTTTTTTAAGCATCATTAACATCACTGCTCCCGA
Organism: Aquarana catesbeiana; assembly: GCF_042186555.1. Taxonomy (NCBI): domain Eukaryota; kingdom Metazoa; phylum Chordata; class Amphibia; order Anura; family Ranidae; genus Aquarana; species Aquarana catesbeiana. The sequence continues at coordinate 187,870,921 of NC_133335.1, forward strand.
AAGAACGGCCATTTTTAAAACTTTTTTTACATTGATATATGTCCCCTGGGGCAGGACCCAGGTCCCCAAACCCTTTTTAGGACAATATCATGCAAATTAGCCTTTAAAATTAGCACTTTTGATCTCGAACGTTTGAGTCCCATAGACTTCAATGGGGTTCTAATGTTCGTGCGAAGTTTCGGTCCGTTCGCAGGTTCTGGTGCAAACCGAACCGGGGGGTGTTCGGCTCATCCCTAGTAAACACACACAGATCCATGTTTCTGCTCTGTCACAAGTGATTGCGGTTGCCCTGCAGACATCGCAGCCACCGGGCACACGCATTGGATCCTCGGTGATGCGGCAGGCGCATGCGTCCCCTATGCCGGCAGGAAGCTGAGGACGTCATGTGATGCCCGCCCAGGATGGGAGCTCCCATCTGCAGACATCATATGACTATGGGCGGGTTTTGAAGTGGTTAATTTGCTTTATCTTTCTCTTGTCTTATTTTGGTATTATGTAATAATTATGCATTAGTGGACAATTATATTGTATACATTAGAAATCTGTTGTATATTTGGGTAAGTGGGCATTTTTGTGTATTAAGGAATGTGATTGTTTTGTATTATTTTAATATAATTTGTCACATTAAATAAAGAATAGGAAAAAAAAAACTCCAAAAAAGCAAAAAAAGAATCATCAGGTGATGATATAATCATCACCTGATGAGATAGAGGTAACTGGGCTATTTTATTCAGGGTGCAGGCAATTGGTAGTCACTTGTAACTTTATTGTTCTTATAAAGTTACTCTGAGTATTTCAAAGACTATGCACTGCTGCCACCTAGTGTCCTACTTGAGAAATTGCTCCAAGGCAGCTCATGTTATTTTAATAGTTGCATTGCCTGTTATTATTTGTTCTGTGTGTATTACATAACTCTGGTATCATCTTGTTCGCATTGTCACTTTAGCCTTCATTCATTCAGTAAAACCTCAATTTGAAGTTGCAAATTTAAATTGGATTGCATATAATTGGATGATTAAATTCAGCACAGCTTTACCTCATTTCCTAAGTGAAAGTTCGCTTTACAAAGTGATTTTTTTTTACTTAGTAAATGAGAGGAAGTTGTACTGAATTTAATCATCCTATTAAGTGCAATCCAATTTCACTTTCCATCATCATCTAATCACACACAAGCAAAAATCCATTTTATTCTTTGCAAAGTGAATTTATATTTGCTTTACCCTATTCACTAAGCTAGGTGAAAATTCACTTTGTAAAGTGCTAATTTACTTTTTAAAGTGAACATTCTTCTTCTTTAGAAAATCAGCCCAAATATGACTTTTCTAGGTATTAGCCGCTTCTGGACCCCCTACCGCATATAGTGGCACAGCTGCGCACTGTACGTGATTTTGTGCACGCTATCTGGGGCGCAGGTGCGCACCACCGGAGTGCCGCTTCCCTTGTGATTGGACACAGCGGTAACCAATTAGCGGATCTGGCGGCCGCGATGCCTGCCGGGACCCGCCAATTGTTCAGAGGAAAGGCAAAACAGAGGTCTGCCAATGTAAACAAGGCAGACCGCTGTTCTGTCAGGGAGTAAAAGAGAGATCTTGTGTTTCTGGTAAGCAGAAACAATAATCTCTCTTTTCATCCAGTGTATCCACTTCCCCCACAGTTAGAAAGCATTCCCTAGGAGCACACTTATCCCCTTGATCGCCCTGGTGTTAACCCCTTCCCTGCCAGTGTCATTTATACAGTGACAGTGCATTTTTTTAGCACTGATCACTGTATTGGTGTCAGTGGCCCCCAAAAAGTGCCACTTAGTGTCAGATTAATTAAATTAAATTAAATTTCTTTTAAAAAATGTATTAGGTATGTTTTATAGCTGAAAGTGAAACAAATTGTTTTTTTGTCTGTCTTTTTTTGTTTATAGTGCAAAAAATTAAAACTGCAGAGATAATCAAATACCAACAAGAGAAAGCTCTATTTGTGAGAAAAAAGGGACATTAATTTTATTTGGGTACAGCGTCAGTTAAATCAATGCGGTGCTGTATAGCAAAAAATGGCCTGGTCAGGACGGGGGTAAAACCTTCCGGAGCTGAAGTGGTTAAAAATGAAACAAAAAGTTCTATCAAGGACACCAAAGTCTATTATGTAAATTACTATTTGAATTTTATTTTATCTATATTATTAATTGCACTTATGTATTTCTTTGATAATATGCATGTCCCAAAAATGCATGCACAATTTGAATACTTTTAAAGTCAATACCATAGAGTTCACTTTCAAATTCTATTAAAAAAATACACAAAATGCACTTTTTTATACTTAATGTCTGTTCTCAAGCTGATGACCATTCTGGTCCAGGCATTGCTGATAACGCATATCATAGAATCACAAACATCAAGAATCATTTTTATTTGCTATTTGGGAACATTCTCTTTTAATCGCTACTTTTAATTCGGTTGCAAGTTTTGATAAACTTTCTCTTTTAGAAATCCCCATAGGAAAAAGTCCAGTGGCGTTAGGTCTGGTGAAAGTGGAAGGTATTCTACTGAACTTCTTCACCCAATTCATCTGTTTGGCAGATTCTCATTAAAATAGGCGATGGTAGTGGGGTGGCTTTCCAACTTGTTGGAAATAAAGGTCCTCATCTCCAAAATCTTCTTGAATTTGTGGCATGATAGGTTCCACAAGAAAGTTCAGGTAAACGACACCAGTTACGGCACCATCAAAAAAGAATGGTACAATAATCCATGCACTGACAAGCCGCACCACACGATCATTACTGGTTGCTTCCGGACCAGCGACATACGGGTACGTATCCGTGGTTATACCCTGATGATGCCTACAGCTGCAGGAATCACCCCTGTACCATTTTTTAAAGCCGGCGGTCAGCTCTCTTTTAAAAGTAATCCTAGTGGCTAACTAGCTGCTGGACTGCTTTTACAAGCCCACCCCTCCTGACGCTTTCTGCGGCTTGCCTGGGCTCTCTCATCCCACTAGGAAACCAAAGCGACCACATCCACCAGCTGGTCGGGAAGCCAAACAAAGCTGGGATTGGCTTTGATTTACTTTCCGGTATAGTAACCCAGAAGCGATGACCTGACATCATGTCCTGTTTACCCGGATGTCAACGGCAACATTTTAAAATAATTGAAAGCTTTCAAAAACACTGATCTTGGTGTTTTGAATGCTTTAAGGGCAGAGGAGGGATTTTGGGTCTTTTAGATCCCAGATCTTTCCATAAAGAGTACCCGTCACATGCCTATTGCTGTCACAAGGATGTTTATCATTCCTTGTGACAGCAATGAAAGTAATTGTGCCTCACATGTGAGGTATCACTGCGAACGTCAGATCATGGACAGCACTAGCACTAGACCTCCTCTGTAAATCCAAAGTGGTAACCTGCAAAGGCTTTGTAATATGTCGCCTATAGATAGTAAAGTGTATGTTGCTTGTCGGCGTTGCACAGGCGTGTGCAATTTTAAAGCATGACATGTTTGGTATCTATTTACTCATTGTAGCATCATCTTTTATATTTTACCAAATTGGGTTATGTATTGTGTTTGTTTGCATTAAAATTCAAAAAAGTGTATTTTTTCCCAAAAAATTGTGTTTGAAAAACCGCTACGCAAATACTGTATGACAAAAAAAATAGCAAAACCACCTATTTATTCTCTAGGGCCTCTGCTTTAGTAAAATATTTTATGTATTTTATATTTTGGAAATGAACTGTATGGTAATAAATACTGACATCATAATCATTCAAATTGTGTAGACATTTTTCTGGGGCACCCTATATATCTAGAGGTGCCAAACAATCTTGTAAATAAAACCTGTTACCTCTGCATTTAATTTCCTTGGTGCTTTCATCGCAGGGACAGGCCAGACAAACATTGCTATGTTTACATTCTGTTTGTCTGTGTCTGTATTGTAGCTGCGGACAGGAGGAGAAAGAAAACTGCAGTAACTTCAAAAAGGAGTGAGAGGAAGGAAGGTATTTGCAGTTTGGGTTTGCCACTGATTAAACGAGTGCTGCACTATACAAATATATTCAATTAGCACTGGTAGTGGGGATAGGGTTGCCACCTTTTCATTAAGCCAAGCCTGAACACTTTAGCAGCACATGGTAATTTTTAAAAAAAAATTTGCAGTATACTATATAGGATTATAGGATTGTAAAAGACTTGGGACACCTTTGGGTGCCTCAAGAAGAGCAGTAATGAGGTGCTGTGATGAACAGTGGGTATGGCTAAAAGGTTAGTCTGTCCCCCAGTACAATCCCCTTAGGTCAGTCTGTTTCCCAGTATAATCCCCCAGGTCAGTCTGTTTATCAGTATAACCCCCCAAGTCAGTCTGTCTCCAGTATAATCCCCCAGGTCAGACTGTCTCCCAGTATAATCCCCCCAGGTCAGTCTGTCTCCTCATATAATCTCCACAGGTCAGTCTGTCACCCAGTATGATCCCCCAAGGTCAGTCTGTCTCCCAGTATAACCCCCCCCCCCCCCAGGTCCGTCTGTCTCCCAGTATAATCCCCTTAGGTCAGTATGTCTTCCAGTATAATCCCCTTAGGTCAGTCTGTCTCCCAGTATAATCCCCCAGGTCAGTCTGATTACCAGTATAATCCCCCAGGTCAGTCTGCTCCCTGGTATAATCCCCCAGGTCAATCTGTCTCCCAGTATAATCCCCCCAGGTCAGTCTGACCCCCGGTATAATCCCCCAGGTCAGTCTGCCCCCCGGTATAATCCCCCAGGTCAATCTGTCTCCCAGTATAATCCCCCCAGGTCAGACTGTCTCCCAGTATAATCCCCCCAGGTCAGACTGTCTCCTAATATAATCCCCCCAGGTCAGTCTCCTAATATAATCCCCCCAGGCCAGTCTGTCTCCCAGTATAATCCCCCCAGGTCAGGCTGTCTCCCAGAATAATCCTCCCAGGTCAGTCTGTCTCCCAGTATAATCCCCCCAGGTCAGTCTGTCTCCCAGTATAATCCCCCCAGGTCAGTCTGTCTCCCAGTATAATCCCCCCAGGTCAGTCTGTCTCCTAGTATAATCCCCCAGGTCAGTCTGTCTCCCAGTATAATCCCCCCAGGTAAGTCTGTCCCCAAGTATAATCCCCCCAGGTCAGTCTGTCTCAAAGTATAATCTTTCCCAGGTCAGTTTGTCCCCAGTACATCCCCACAGGTCAGCGAACGCCAACAGAGGCTGGTGTGAAAGGGCAGGGAGGACTCTGTACTACTGCCCAGGGGCAATAATCTGAGAGATGAGTATTTTAGAGGCACCCATAATGAAGGAGTAATCAGGGACCCACATCCAGAAGTGCAAAAAACGGAAAATTGTTGTCACTTACCATAATTTTCCTTTCCTGGCCCATCCTCACGTCAGCACATAATGGGTTAACACCTCCTTTGGAGCCCCACATGACCACATGTTCCAAGCTGAATAAAAGACAGCCCCTCCCCCAACTAAGACGTTTGATAATGTAAAAAAGAAGATAAGTGCAGCGCAAAAAAGAAAATGATGTCAACATAAAACATAAGTCCTTATTAATCCGTATATAGATTAAACTTCAATTCTTGATCATGGAAGGACGTATAAATTCTTCTCCGTAACTTATACACACTGAATCTGTAGGAAATGCGCTTACCAGAGTAGTTGGACCTCTAAATTATAGGAGGTCAAACGGGCATGATAATCAAACACCATCAGCACAACGACACCGGTCACCTGGATAGTTGTCCTCATCCACCATAGCCTGATGACAAGCTGGAGATAGTGTAAACTGTATTGCAGTAATCCTCAATCAGATCCTCAATGTATTTAGCAAAGCACCAAAGGTAAGAAACGCCATGGAGATAAAAAGAAAACAAAGTCTTCTAAGTGTAGACTGATTGCTACTTTATTTCAAAAACAAAAGAAATGTCAATCCTAAAAGCACTGTGGAGCACAGCTCAGCGAAGCTGTCCCCCCTACAATCAGCACAAATAAAAACTCAAGTGTGTTTCTTTAGTGCTACGTTTGTGCTGTTTTGTGCCGTAAAAATTTACATTTGTGCTGCTTTTATTTTTAAGATATTAGCAATTGTTTTTTCCAGACTATGACATCACCTAGCCCCCCTACAACGCCCAAATGACACAAAACTGGTCTTGTTGGTTAGTGCTACGTTTGTGCTGTTTTGTGCTGCTAAAAATTCCGTTCTATCTTTTATCGTTTTTGTGTTATTAATGATTTATTAAAGGTCACCAAAGGTCAGTCAGCCCCCCTACAACGCCCAAATGACACAAAACTGGTCTCGTTGGTTAGTGCTATGTTTGTGCTGTTTTGTGCTGCTAAAAATTTCGTTCTATCTTTTATCGTTTTTGCGTTATTAATGATTTATTAAAGGTCACCAAAGGTCAGTCAGCCCCCCTACAACACCGAAATGACACGAAACTGGTCTCGTTGGTTAGTGCTATGTTTGTGCTGGTTTGTGCTGCTAAAATTTTTATTTGTGCTGTTATGGTTTTTAAGTTATAACAGTTTTTTTTTTTTTCAAACCCCACTTACTTTGCCCACCCTACAATCAGCACAAATAAAAACTCAAGTGTGTTTCTTTAGTGCTACATTTGTGCTGTTTTGTGCTGCTAAAATTTCCGTTCTACCTTTTATCGTTTTTGCGTTATTAATGATTTATTAAAGGTCACCAAAGGTCAGTCAGCCCCCCTACAACGCCCAAATGACACAAAACTGGTCTCGTTGGTTAGTGCTACGTTTGTGCTGTTTTGTGCTGCTAACATTTCCGTTCTATCTATTATCGTTTTTGCGTTATTAATGATTTATTAAAGGTCACCAAAGGTCACTCAGCCCCCCTATAATGCCCAAATGACACAAAACTGGTCTCGTTGGTTAGTGCTACGTTTGTGCTGTTTTGTGCTGCTAAAATTTCCGTTCTATCTTTTATCGTTTTCTCGTTATTAATGATTTATTAAAGGTCACCAAAGGTCAGTCAGCCCCCCAACAATGCCCAAATGACACAAAACTGGTCTCGTTGGTTAGTGCTATGTTTGTGCTGGTTTGTGCTGCTAACATTTTTATTTGTGCTGTTATGGTTTTTAAGTTATAACAGTTTTTTTTTTCAAACCCCACTCACTTTGCCCACCCTACAATCAGCACAAATAAAAACTCAAGTGTGTTTCTTTAGTGCTACATTTGTGCTGTTTTGTGCTGCTAAAATTTCTGTCCTACCTTTTATTGTTTTTGCGTCATTAATGATTTATTAAAGGTCACCAAAGGTCACTCAGCCCCCCTACTACACCCAAATGACACAAAACTGGTCTCGTTGGTTAATGCCTCATTTGTGCTGGTTTGTGCTGCTAAAATTTTTATTTGTGCTGTTATGGTTTTTTAGTTATAACAGCTTGTTTTTATATTTGTGCTTTTTGTGTCATAATAAAAATTTGTGCTGCTTTTTTTTTAAGATAATAGCAATTTGTTTTTTTCCAGATGATGACATCACCCTGCTCTCCTGTCAGGTACCTGGTTAGTGAGCTTCTGGTTAGAAAGCAGCCATGGGAGCACAGTGAGGTATGAGTGCCTGTGATCAGTCCAGTAGACTGCGTGGTGGCAGCAGTCAGCAGGTGGATGTGGCGGCAGAACCAGCTGGTGGCAGATGAGCTGGCACTGAGCTTGGCTGGTGGCAGACTGTGGGTAAGCAGCTGGAAGCAGGAGACAGATGAGACCTTGCTGGGCTGAAGAGCTGTAGCAGGCTGGATGAGCAGGATGCAGGGTCAGATGAGCCGGGTCCATAATGGCCAGGCAGATCAGGCATAGACGGCACACAACAGGATAGTCGGGTCACAAACCAAGTCAGCAACAGGAGGTAGATCAGGCAAGAAGAGAAGGCAGAAGCAGAATCCAGAGACAAGCCAAGGTCAGGGCTGGTAGCAGTCAAACGGAGGTCAGGAGTAGGGATGAGCCGAACACCCCCCTGTTCGGTTCGCACCAGAACATGCGAACAGGAAAAAAGTTCGCTCGAACACGCGAACACCGTTAAAGTCTATGGGACACGAACATGAATAATCAAAAGTGCTAATTTTAAAGGCTTATATGCAAATTATTGTCATAAAAAGTGTTTGGGGACCCGGGTCCTGCCCCAGGGGACATGGATCAATGCAAAAAAAAGTTTTAAAAACGGCCGTTTTTTCAGGAGCAGTGATTTTAATAATGCTTAAAGTCAAACAATAAAAGTGTAATATCCCTTTAAATTTCGTACCTGGGGGGTGTCTATAGTATGCCTGTAAAGGGGCGCATGTTTCCTGTGTTTAGAACAGTCTGACAGCAAAATGACGTTTCGAAGGAAAAAAAGCCATTTAAAACTACCCGCGGCTATTGCATTGCCGACAATACACATAGAAGTTCATTGATATAAACGGCTTGGGAATTCCCCACAGGGAAATCCCGAACCAAAATTTAAAAAAAAAATGACGTGGGAGTCCCCCTAAATTCCATACCAGGCCCTTCAGGTCTGGTATGGATATTAAGGAGAACCCCGGCCAAAAATTTTTAAAAAAAAATGACGTGGGGTTCCCCCTAAATTCCATACCAGACCATTCACCGCGCCAAAAAAAACCCAAAAACAAAAACAAAGGCCGCATGAAAAGAGGGGGGGACGAGAGTGCGGCCCCCCCCTGAACCATACCAGGCCACATGCCCTCAACATTGGGAGGGTGCTTTGGGGTAGCCCCCCAAAACACCTTGTCCCCATGTTGATGAGGACAAGGGCCTCATCCCCACAACCCTGGCCGGTGGTTGTGGGGGTCTGCAGGCGGGGGGCTTATCGGAATCTGGAAGCCCCCTTTAACAAGGGGACTCCCAGATCCCGGCCCCCCCCTGTGTGAAATGGTAAGGGGGTACTTACCCCTGCCATTTCACTAAAAAACTGTCAAAAATGTTAAAAATGACAAGAGACAGTTTTTGACAATTCCTTTATTTAAATGCTTCTTCTTTCTTCCTTCATCTTCTTCTGGTTCTTCTGGCTCTTCTGGTTCTTCCTCCAGCGTTCTCGTCCAGCATCTCCTCCGCGGCGTCTTCTATCTTCTTCTCCTCGGGCCGCTCCGCACCCATGGCATGAGGGGAGGCTCCCGCTCTTCTCTTCATCTTCTTCTTCATCCTCTTCTCTTCTTCCTTCTTCTCTTCTTCTCTTCTTCATTTTCTTCTCCGGGCCGCTCCGCACCCATGCTGTCATGAAGGGAGGCTCCCACTGTGTGACGGCGTCTCTTCGTCTGACGGCTCTTAAATAATGGGGGGCGGGGCCACCCGGTGACCCCGCCCCCCTCTGACGCACGGTGACTTGACGGGACTTCACTGTGACGTCACGGGGAATGCCACAGGGAAGTCCCGTCATGTCCCGTGCGTCAGAGGGGGCGGGGCCACCCAGTTATTTAAGAGCCGTCAGACGAAGAGACGCCGTCACAGAATGGAAAGTAAATAGGCACAAATCAACACAAACGTGGCACTAACCAACCAGCCCGTTTTCATTTTGTTTGGCTGCTGTAGGGGGTGTCAGGGAAGGCTTTCGCATAGCACAAATGATGTCTCCCTGTACATACATATGCGCATGCGCAGACTGGCAACTGGCTGGGCAGATGAGCGTGAGCCTGTCACCAATGCTGGCACCAGACAGACTATTTAAACAGGCTGCAAGTTGGTGTGCCGCTTCTGTGTGTTCATTCCTGATTCCTGTGTTTGACCTCTGATCCTAACCCAGCTTGCTCCTGACCTCCGTTTGACTGCTACCTGCCCTGACCTTGGCTTGTCTCTGGATTCTGCTTCTGCCTTCTCTTCTTGCTTGATCTACCTCCTGTTGCTGACTTGGTTTGTGACCCGATTATCCTGTTGTGTGCCATCTATGCCTGATCTGCCTGACCATCATGGATCCGGCTCATCTGACCGATGCATCCTGCTCATCCAGCCTGCTACAGCTCTTCAGCCCAGCAAGGTCTCACCTGTCTCCTGCTTCCAGCTGCTTACCCACAGTCTGCCACCAGCCAAGCTCAGTGCCAGCTCATCTGCCACCAGCTGGTTCTGCCGCCACATCCACCTGCTGACTGCTTCCACCACGCAGTCTACTGGACTGATCACAGGCACTCATACCTCACTGTGCTCCCATGGCTGCTTTCTAACCAGGAGCTCACTAACCAGGTATGTGACAGGGGAGCGGGGTGATGTCATCATCTGGAAAAAACAAATTGCTATTATCTTAAAAATAAAAGCAGCACGAATTTTTATTATTATGACACAAAAAAGCACAAATATAAAAACAAGCTGTTATAACTAAAAAACCATAACAGCACAAATAAAAATGTTAGCAGCACAAACCAGCACAAATGAGGCACTAACCAACGAGACCAGTTTTGTGTCATTTGGGTGTTGTAGGGGGGCTGACTGACTTTTGGTGACCTTTAATAAATCATTAATAACGCGAAAACGATAAAAGATAGAATGGAAATTTTAGCAGCACAAAAGAGCACAAACATAGCACTAACCAACGAGACCAGTTTTGTGTCATTTGGGTGTTGTAGGGGGGGCTGAGTGACCTTCGGTGACCTTTAATAAATCATTAATAACGCAAAAACGATAAAAGGTAGGACAGAAATTTTAGCAGCACAAAACAGCACAAATGTAGCACTAAAGAAACACACTTGAGTTTTTATTTGTGCTGATTGTAGGGTGGGCAAAGTGAGTGGGGTTTGAAAAAAAAAAAAACTGTTATAACTTAAAAACCATAACAGCACAAATAAAAATTTTAGCAGCACAAACCAGCACAAACGTAGCACTAACCAACGAGACCAGTTTCGTGTCATTTGGGCGTTGTAGGGGGGCTGACTGACCTTTGGTGACCTTTAATAAATCATTAATAACGAGAAAATGATAAAAGATAGAACGGAAATTTTAGCAGCACAAAACAGCACAAATGTAGCACTAAAGAAACACACTTGAGTTTTTATTTGTGCTGATTGTAGGGTGGGCAAAGTGAGTGGGGTTTGAAAAAAAAAAACTGTTATAACTTAAAAACCATAACAGCACAAATAAAAATTTTAGCAGCACAAACCAGCACAAACGTAGCACTAACCAACGAGACCAGTTTCGTGTCATTTGGGCGTTGTAGGGGGGCTGACTGACCTTTGGTGACCGTTAATAAATCATTAATAACACGAAAATTATAAAAGATAGAATGGAAATTTTAGCAGCACAAAACAGCACAAACGTAGCACTAACCAACGAGACCAGTTTTGTGTCATTTGGGTGTTGTAGGGGGGGCTGAGTGACCTTCGGTGACCTTTAATAAATCATTAATAACGCAAAAACGATAAAAGGTAGGACAGAAATTTTAACAGCACAAAACAGCACAAATGTAGCACTAAAGAAACACACTTGAGTTTTTATTTGTGCTGATTGTAGGGTGGGCAAAGTGAGTGGGGTTTGAAAAAAAAAAAAACTGTTATAACTTAAAAACCATAACAGCACAAATAAAAATGTTAGCAGCACAAACCAGCACAAACATAGCACTAACCAACGAGACCAGTTTCGTGTCATTTGGGCGTTGTAGGGGGGCTGAATGACCTTTGGTGACCTTTAATAAATCATTAATAACGCAAAAACGATAATAGATAGAATGGAAATGTTAGTAGCACAAAACAGCACAAACGTAGCACTAACCAACGAGACCAGTTTTGTGTCATTTGGGCGTTGTAGGGGGACTGACTGACCTTTGGTGACCTTTAATAAATCATTAATAACGCAAAAACGATAAAAGATAGAACAGAATTTTTAGCAGCACAAAACAGCACAAACGTAGCACTAACCAACGAGACCAGTTTTGTGTCATTTGGGTGTTGTAGGGGGGCTGACTGACTTTTGGTGACCTTTAATAAATCATTAATAACGCAAAAACGATAACAGGTAGAACGGAAATTTTAGCAGCACAAAACAGCACAAATGTAGCACTAAAGAAACACACTTGAGTTTTTATTTGTGCTGATTGTAGGGTGGGCAAAGTGAGTGGGGTTTGAAAAAAAAAATAAACTGTTATAACTTAAAAACCATAACAGCACAAATAAAAACTTTAGCAGCACAAACCAGCACAAACGTAACACTAACCAACGAGACCAGTTTCGTGTCATTTGGGCGTTGTAGGGGGGCTGACTGACCTTTGGTGACCTTTAATAAATCATTAATAACGAAAAAACGATAAAAGATAGGACGGAAATGTTAGCAGCACAAAACAGCACAAACGTAGCACTAACCAACGAGACCAGTTTTGCGTCATTTGGGCATTGTAGGGGGGCTGACTGACCTTTGGTAACTTTTAATAAATCATTAATAACGCAAAAACGATAAAAGATAGAACGGAATTTTTAGCAGCACAAAACAGCACAAACGTAGCACTAACCAACGAGACCAGTTTCGTGTCATTTGGGCGTTGTAGGGGGGCTGACTGACCTTTGGTGACCTTTAATAAATCATTAATAACGCAAAAACGATAAAAGATAGAACGGAATTTTTAGCAGCACAAAACAGCACAAACGTAGCACTAACCAACGAGACCAGTTTTGTGTCATTTGGGTGTTGTAGGGGGGCTAGGTGATGTCACAGTCTGGAAAAAACAATTGCTAATATCTTAAAAATAAAAGCAGCACAAATGTAAATTTTTACGGCACAAAACAGCACAAACGTAGCACTAAAGAAACACACTTGAGTTTTTATTTGTGCTGATTGTAGGGGGGCCAGCTTCGCTAAGCTGTGGAGCGCGGTAGTATAGTAAAGCTCTAAAACATGTAAACAATTCCTCTGGCAGCAGTGGCGCTGCGATGCAGGGTCAGACCAGTGACTAGTAAGTAAGACTCAGTGAACGCTCAGCTGTTCGCGTCTGAACAGCTGAGAAGGCTGCGGGTGACGTCACAGGCAGGCTCCACCCCCCGTACGCGGCGTTACGTCCAGATGGACTTCGTCAGCGAGGGTGGAGTCTGTGAGTCACCCTCTCTCCTCTAATAGCCGCCGCCAGTCAGCTGGGAGTGATCCGTTCCCGGAAACGGAAAGCGTATCCAAAACAAGCAGAGCTAATGCATGGGGACACCAGTCACAGCTGCTAGCGGGGATATTCAATCCAGGCAAAAAACGGAGATCAAATAGTGGGCTAAAAAACCTCATAAATAAACTATGATTAATAAAATGAGCTAAAGAAATTTTTTCTAGGCTAAAAATTTATTAAGAGTAAATTTAAATAAGTAAAGTCATAATTAATAGATTGCCTAAGAAAATAATAATAATACTAAATTAGCCTGTGTGGACCCGCAGCCTCCTTTTACAAAAATACAAACAATCAATAATTAAATAATAATACAGAATAAAAATCCAATACTTAACTTATTAAAATAATTAAAATAATAAAACCTCCTCTATTTATTGGAGATAAAACAATTAAGGTCGAACTCAACATTCAGACCTCTGGGGACCCCTACCCTTGTCTCATGTATCCATAGGGATTCTCTTTGGCTTAACTGCCTAATAAAATTACCCCCTCTCCAATGCCGGGTTACTTTCTCTATCCCCCAGAATTGGAGTTTTTTTGGATCTCTATTATGAAAAAGCCTGAAGTGTTTCGATACAGAGTGCGTCTTGAGACCTTTTTTGATGTTGTTTACATGCTCTCCAATGCGGACTCCCATGGGTCTGGAGGTTCTGCCCACATACTGGAGGCCGCATTCGCATTGGAGCATGTAAACCACTCCAACAGTATCGCAGGTAATTAAATTCTTAATTTTATGCGTTTTTTTAGTGGCAGTAGCTATGAATTCTTTTCTCCTTTTTAAATTGAACTTACATTGCTTACAAGCCTGGCATTTTCCACAGGAATAAAAGCCGGACATGAAATTGAATAATCTATTTTCCCTGACCACAGGAGGATCTACCACCCCAGGGGCTAATATGTCTCTTAGGGTAGGAGGTCTCCTGTATACAAATCTTGGGCGTGCTGGGAGAGTAGGGCCTAGTATATTGTCCCTTCTTAAAATATCCCAATGTTTGAGAATAATTTTTTCTACTTTTTTATATTGTATGTTAAAATCTAAAATAATCCTGTATTGAGGGGGATCCGAATCTCTATTAGGTTTAGTGGAATCTGCCACCAACCTAGATCTATCCATGGTGCCAGCCTTAATCAACTCTTCTGATATATGTTCCTGGGAATAACCCTTCTGTATGAATTTCTCTGCCATAGCATTGGCCTGAGAGAAAAAATTCCATATCAAGAAAACAATTGCGTCGTAGACGGATGAATTGTCCTCTGGGAATATTGAGCAACCAAGAGTTATGGTGGCAACTGTCCAAGGGAATGTAACCATTCCGATCCGTTGGTTTACAGTAATTCCTTGTTTTAAAAGTCCCATCGTGCTTAAAAATTTCCAAATCGAGGAAGGCAATGCAGGAAGCATCTGCATTCCAAGATAAACGAATGTTCCTAGTGTTTCCATTCAACCTAGACATGAAAAGTTGGAGGCTAATGAGGTCGCCCTCCCATACCATGAATAGGTCATCTATATATCTTTGGTAGCAGACCAATTGGGATGGTCTGCTACCAAAGACAAATTCCTCCTCCCAGTGCGCCATGAAAATATTAGCTACGCTAGGTGCAAAACGTGCTCCCATGGCAACACCGAGAGTCTGAAGAAAGAATTTTTTGCCATACCAAAAGTAATTTCTGGTGAGGCAAAAATCAAGAGATTTTAAGAGAAAAGCTTGTAATTGGGAAGGGAGATCCGACTTATTTAAGGCCCATTGTACCGATCGAATCGCATCTTGATGTCCAATGATCGTGTACAATGAGCCTACATCAGCCGTCACAAGCAGACTATTATTCTTTAGTGGAAGATTTTCCACTATTTGAATAATATGCTTAGTGTCTTTCAGGTAGGCAGTGGTGGTGGTAACTATAGGTTTCAGAAAAAAATCAATGTATTGCCCTAAACGTGCAGAGACCGAATCGATGCCATTGACGATCGGTCTACCTGGGGGTGCCTCAGGGTCTTTATGTATTTTCGGTAGAAAATAAATAATGGGTCTCCTACAGGCGCTCGGAACCAGATAAGTGGCTTCCTTTTTATTCAGTACCCCGCTCCTATAGCCTGAAGTAACCAAAGCTTCCAATTCATCCCTAAACTGGTTGACAGGGTCTCTCCCCAATATCTGATATGTTCTCTTGTCTGCCAACAATCTGTCCATTTCACCCAAATAGTAGGATTTACTCATAATGACTAATCCTCCCCCCTTATCAGCGGGTCAAATGACCACATCCTTATTCTTTTCAAGTGTGCTGATACCTTTTTTCAGGAAGGAGGGGTACCCTACTTTCCTTACTTTCAAATCCTCCAGATCGGTACAATGGGCCTTAAATAAGTCGGATCTCCCTTCCCAATTACAAGCTTTTCTCTTAAAATCTCTTGATTTTTGCCTCACCAGAAATTACTTTTGGTATGGCAAAAAATTCTTTCTTCAGACTCTCGGTGTTGCCATGGGAGCACGTTTTGCACCTAGCGTAGCTAATATTTTCATGGCGCACTGGGAGGAGGAATTTGTCTTTGGTAGCAGACCATCCCAATTGGTCTGCTACCAAAGATATATAGATGACCTATTCATGGTATGGGAGGGCGACCTCATTAGCCTCCAACTTTTCATGTCTAGGTTGAATGGAAACACTAGGAACATTCGTTTATCTTGGAATGCAGATGCTTCCTGCATTGCCTTCCTCGATTTGGAAATTTTTAAGCACGATGGGACTTTTAAAACAAGGAATTACTGTAAACCAACGGATCGGAATGGTTACATTCCCTTGGACAGTTGCCACCATAACTCTTGGTTGCTCAATATTCCCAGAGGACAATTCATCCGTCTACGACGCAATTGTTTTCTTGATATGGATTATTTCTCTCAGGCCAATGCTATGGCAGAGAAATTCATACAGAAGGGTTATTCCCAGGAACATATATCAGAAGAGTTGATTAAGGCTGGCACCATGGATAGATCTAGGTTGATGGCAGATTCCACTAAACCTAATAGAGATTCGGATCCCCCTCAATACAGGATTATTTTAGATTTTAACATACAATATAAAAAAGTAGAAAAAATTATTCTCAAACATTGGGATATTTTAAGAAGGGACAATATACTAGGCCCAACTCTCCCAGCACGCCCAAGATTTGTATACAGGAGACCTCCTACCCTAAGAGACATATTAGCCCCTGGGGTGGTAGATCCTCCTGTGGTCAGGGAAAATAGATTATTCAATTTCATGTCCGGCTTTTATTCCTGTGGAAAATGCCAGGCTTGTAAGCAATGTAAGTTCAATTTAAAAAGGAGAAAAGAATTCATAGCTACTGCCACTAAAAAAACGCATAAAATTAAGAATTTAATTACCTGCGATACTGTTGGAGTGGTTTACATGCTCCAATGCGAATGCGGCCTCCAGTATGTGGGCAGAACCTCCAGACCCATGGGAGTCCGCATTGGAGAGCATGTAAACAACATCAAAAAAGGTCTCAAGACGCACTCTGTATCGAAACACTTCAGGCTTTTTCATAATAGAGATCCAAAAAAACTCCAATTCTGGGGGATAGAGAAAGTAACCCGGCATTGGAGAGGGGGTAATTTTATTAGGCAGTTAAGCCAAAGAGAATCCCTATGGATACATGAGACAAGGGTAGGGGTCCCCAGAGGTCTGAATGTTGAGTTCGACCTTAATTGTTTTATCTCCAATAAATAGAGGAGGTTTTATTATTTTAATTATTTTAATAAGTTAAGTATTGGATTTTTATTCTGTATTATTATTTAATTATTGATTGTTTGTATTTTTGTAAAAGGAGGCTGCGGGTCCACACAGGCTAATTTAGTATTATTATTATTTTCTTAGGCAATCTATTAATTATGACTTTACTTATTTAAATTTACTCTTAATAAATTTTTAGCCTAGAAAAAATTTCTTTAGCTCATTTTATTAATCATAGTTTATTTATGAGGTTTTTTAGCCCACTATTTGATCTCCGTTTTTTGCCTGGATTGAATATCCCCGCTAGCAGCTGTGACTGGTGTCCCCATGCATTAGCTCTGCTTGTTTTGGATACGCTTTCCGTTTCTGGGAACGGATCACTCCCAGCTGACTGGCGGCGGCTATTAGAGGAGAGAGGGTGACTCACAGACTCCACCCTCGCTGACGAAGTCCATCTGGACGTAACGCCGCGTACGGGGGGTGGAGCCTGCCTGTGACGTCACCCGCAGCCTTCTCAGCTGTTCGGACGCGAACAGCTGAGCGTTCACTGAGTCTTACTTACTAGTCACTGGTCTGACCCTGCATCGCAGCGCCACTGCTGCCAGAGGAATTGTTTACATGTTTTAGAGCTTTACTATACTACCGCGCTCCACAGCGCTTTTAGGATTGACATTTCTTTTGTTTTTGAAATAAAGTAGCAATCAGTCTACACTTAGAAGACTTTGTTTTCTTTTTATCTCCATGGCGTTTCTTACCTTTGGTGCTTTGCTAAATACATTGAGGATCTGATTGAGGATTACTGCAATACAGTTTACACTATCTCCAGCTTGTCATCAGGCTATGGTGGATGAGGACAACTATCCAGGTGACCGGTGTCGTTGTGCTGATGGTGTTTGATTATCATGCCCGTTTGACCTCCTATAATTTAGAGGTCCAACTACTCTGGTAAGCGCATTTCCTACAGATTCAGTGTGTATAAGTTACGGAGAAGAATTTATACGTCCTTCCGTGATCAAGGATTGAAGTTTAATCTATATACGGATTAATAAGGACTTATGTTTTATGTTGACATCATTTTCTTTTTTGCGCTGCACTTATCTTCTTTTTTACATTATTTTCGGGTTGGTGTATCCTTTAGTGTTCAGCTTGCAATATTTGCTTTTTGTTAATTGTTTTGCGCTGATTGTTCCTTTTATCTTATAACTGTTTTTAACTCACCATATCTATCAGCAGCAAACATGGAAGTTTTTTCCTTTCTTGAACAAAGGGAGGTGAGATTGAATGAAGTTTTTTCTAATACTCCCATTATTAACCCTTCTGATGACCTGACCACTGCTTTTAGAAAGCTTGGATATCTTTTTGAGAAAAAGATAAAAGCATGGTGGGATATTGTGTCATTCGAGCATTACATTAAAAATAAATTAGTCCCGAGAAGATTACGGTGGGATCTTCCCCCTAATGATGGTCTTATTGATGAGGGTTCCATATTAGAATGGTACCAGTTTTTCAACAGCAAAGGTCAGGAACTTATTGAATTCCTCCTCACTAGGAAGAGGAAAAAAATGGCACTGTTAGATCAACAAATCACAGAACTTAAAAGTACAATAGAAGGAAAGCTTAATTCCCCAGATTTCTCACGACTGTCGGGGGAACTCAAAAACAAAATGAATAAATGGGATAAGGAGGCACAGGAGAAAAAAAGAAGCAAGTTTATTAGGGATTCCAAGGATTTCTCCAGTGGAGAGGTTTTCAAATGGCAAATTAAACTATCAACACCAGAACCAGCTCCTACTGCCCCTTCCCAAATTAGTTCCCACCCAGTACCATTAGGTACCCCTAGAGCATTTCCCCAGCCTCCCCAACCCTATGGATACGCTTCCCAGGGAGCATATCCCAAAAGGCCAACTAATAGAGGGAGAGGACACCCCCCTAGAGGAAGAGGCAATCTTCCCAGGAGAGGTAGCACGAGGACATCTGACTATCAACAATCGTCCCACAAGACCTCAGGTTATAGAGAGGATGAAGTGAGACCTACTCGTCCCCCCAGAGGTCGTGGTTCAAATAACAGAGGGAGTAGAGGTCATTTCTCCAATCCTGACTACTACCCCCAGAGAGACCACTATGATTATGGTCCGGTTAGGACCCCTATTGATTTGAATAATAGATATGCTCCTTTGTCTCAGGAGGATAGCTATTACCGGGATTCTTTTTTAGGGAATCCCCAACCCCAGTGGCTGGACCCAGGGGATCACACCCCGACAGGAAACAGGGGAAAACGAAGACCAAGAGAGGGAGAAGAGCCGGACGAAAAACAAAAAAGACAAAAGTCCCAATAGGTATGGGCATTTTTAATATCAGTGGTACTGACCTATCGGATGATGAAATAAGAGTACTAGATAAGGGCCTAAAATTTGCCCCGGTTCGGAATCTTAACAAATTTCAAACATATATAAGTTTACAAAAGTTTGTAAGAACTTTAAATATTAAAAGATATTTTTTATCTAAACCTGGTGAGAGCTCAGCTCCCGTAGTTAATCTGGGGACTCATTCCAACTTAGCTAATAAATCAGTGTTCAATCCCCCTAAAAATGACCATAGACATGTTGAAGTCTTTAAGAACATGGTAACTGGTGATCTGGAGGATTTGAAAGTAAGGAAAGTAGGGTACCCCTCCTTCCTGAAAAAAGGTATCAGCACACTTGAAAAGAATAAGGATGTGGTCATTCGACCCGCTGATAAGGGGGGAGGATTAGTCATTATGAGTAAATCCTACTATTTGGGTGAAATGGACAGATTGTTGGCAGACAAGAGAACATATCAGATATTGGGGAGAGACCCTGTCAACCAGTTTAGGGATGAATTGGAAGCTTTGGTTACTTCAGGCTATAGGAGCGGGGTACTGAATAAAAAGGAAGCCACTTATCTGGTTCCGAGCGCCTGTAGGAGACCCATTATTTATTTTCTACCGAAAATACATAAAGACCCTGAGGCACCCCCAGGTAGACCGATCGTCAATGGCATCGATTCGGTCTCTGCACGTTTAGGGCAATACATTGATTTTTTTCTGAAACCTATAGTTACCACCACCACTGCCTACCTGAAAGACACTAAGCATATTATTCAAATAGTGGAAAATCTTCCACTAAAGAATAATAGTCTGCTTGTGACGGCTGATGTAGGCTCATTGTACACGATCATTGGACATCAAGATGCGATTCGATCGGTACAATGGGCCTTAAATAAGTCGGATCTCCCTTCCCAATTACAAGCTTTTCTCTTAAAATCTCTTGATTTTTGCCTCACCAGAAATTACTTTTGGTATGGCAAAAAATTCTTTCTTCAGACTCTCGGTGTTGCCATGGGAGCACGTTTTGCACCTAGCGTAGCTAATATTTTCATGGCGCACTGGGAGGAGGAATTTGTCTTTGGTAGCAGACCATCCCAATTGGTCTGCTACCAAAGATATATAGATGACCTATTCATGGTATGGGAGGGCGACCTCATTAGCCTCCAACTTTTCATGTCTAGGTTGAATGGAAACACTAGGAACATTCGTTTATCTTGGAATGCAGATGCTTCCTGCATTGCCTTCCTCGATTTGGAAATTTTTAAGCACGATGGGACTTTTAAAACAAGGAATTACTGTAAACCAACGGATCGGAATGGTTACATTCCCTTGGACAGTTTCCACCATAACTCTTGGTTGCTCAATATTCCCAGAGGACAATTCATCCATCTACGACGCAATTGTTTTCTTGATATGGATTATTTCTCTCAGGCCAATGCTATGGCAGAGAAATTCATACAGAAGGGTTATTCCCAGGAACATATATCAGAAGAGTTGATTAAGGCTGGCACCATGGATAGATCTAGGTTGGTGGCAGATTCCACTAAACCTAATAGAGATTCGGATCCCCCTCAACACAGGATTATTTTAGATTTTAACATACAATATAAAAAAGTAGAAAAAATTATTCTCAAACATTGGGATATTTTAAGAAGGGACAATATACTAGGCCCTACTCTCCCAGCACGCCCAAGATTTGTATACAGGAGACCTCCTACCCTAAGAGACATATTAGCCCCTGGGGTGGTAGATCCTCCTGTGGTCAAGGAAAATAGATTATTCAATTTCATGTCCGGCTTTTATTCCTGTGGAAAATGCCAGGCTTGTAAGCAATGTAAGTTCAATCTAAAAAGGAGAAAAGAATTCATAGCTACTGCCACTAAAAAAACGCATAAAATTAAGAATTTAATTACCTGCGATACTGTTGGAGTGGTTTACATGCTCCAATGCGAATGCGGCCTCCAGTATGTGGGCAGAACCTCCAGACCCATGGGAGTCCGCATTGGAGAGCATGTAAACAACATCAAAAAAGGTCTCAAGACGCACTCTGTATCGAAACACTTCAGGCTTTTTCATAATAGAGATCCAAAAAAACTCCAATTCTGGGGGATAGAGAAAGTAACCCGGCATTGGAGAGGGGGTAATTTTATTAGGCAGTTAAGCCAAAGAGAATCCCTATGGATACATGAGACAAGGGTAGGGGTCCCCAGAGGTCTGAATGTTGAGTTTGACCTTAATTGTTTTATCTCCAATAAATAGAGTAGGTTTTATTATTTTAATTATTTTAATAAGTTAAGTATTGGATTTTTATTCTGTATTATTATTTAATTATTGATTGTTTGTATTTTTGTAAAAGGAGGCTGCGGGTCCACACAGGCTAATTTAGTATTATTATTATTTTCTTAGGCAATCTATTAATTATGACTTTACTTATTTAAATTTACTCTTAATAAATTTTTAGCCTAGAAAAAATTTCTTTAGCTCATTTTATTAATCATAGTTTATTTATGAGGTTTTTTAGCCCACTATTTGATCTCCGTTTTTTGCCTGGATTGAATATCCCCGCTAGCAGCTGTGACTGGTGTCCCCATGCATTAGCTCTGCTTGTTTTGGATACGCTTTCCGTTTCCGGGAACGGATCACTCCCAGCTGACTGGCGGCGGCTATTAGAGGAGAGAGGGTGACTCACAGACTCCACCCTCGCTGACGAAGTCCATCTGGACGTAACGCCGCGTACGGGGGGTGGAGCCTGCCTGTGACGTCACCCGCAGCCTTCTCAGCTGTTCGGACGCGAACAGCTGAGCGTTCATTGAGTCTTACTTACTAGTCACTGGTCTGACCCTGCATCGCAGCGCCACTGCTGCCAGAAGAATTGTTTACATGTTTTAGAGCTTTACTATACTACCGCGCTCCACAGCGCTTTTAGGATTGACATTTCTTTTGTTTTTGAAATAAAGTAGCAATCAGTCTACACTTAGAAGACTTTGTTTTCTTTTTATCTCCATGGCGTTTCTTACCTTTGGTGCTTTGCTAAATACACTGAGGATCTGATTGAGGATTACTGCAATACAGTTTACACTATCTCCAGCTTGTCATCAGGCTATGGTGGATGAGGACAACTATCCAGGTGACCGGTGTCGTTGTGCTGATGGTGTTTGATTATCATGCCCGTTTGACCTCCTATAATTTAGAGGTCCAACTACTCTGGTAAGCGCATTTCCTACAGATTCAGTGTGTATAAGTTACGGAGAAGAATTTATACGTCCTTCCATGATCAAGGATTGAAGTTTAATCTATATACGGATTAATAAGGACTTATGTTTTATGTTGACATCATTTTCTTTTTTGCACTGCACTTATCTTCTTTTTTACATTTTTTTCGGGTTGGTGTATCCTTTAGTGTTCAGCTTGCAATATTTGCTTTTTGTTAATTGTTTTGCGCTGATTGTTCCTTTTATCTTATAAGACGTTTGATAACCTAGCCTGCGACAGGCCACTAGGGAAGGAGTCCTGTGCTGACGTGAAGATGGGCCACGAAAGGAAAATTACTATAAGTGATAACAATTTTCCGTTTTTTGCACTTCTGGATGTGGGTCCCTGATTACTCCTTCATTATGGGTGCCTCTAAAATACTCAGCTCAGTTTTCCTGGCCCACCTCACGTCAACACATAATGGGATATACCAAAGCTAATATAGGGCAGGAAAGAACAAATGAACAGAGACACTGACCATCAAAGAAAAGCTGCTAAAGCCAGAAAGAATTGATCTTTCTTGTCCCAAACTTGCTGGTCGCATATTTAGTTTGTAAGGTTAAATGAAGGCCGCACAGACCTTCAAGCTAGTCCTTACCTATATCTTCCAAGCAATCCTGGCATAACTGCCCCAAAGGCTGCCCCCCCCCCCCCCCCCTAGTCAAATAGGCTTGCAATTGTTTCAGAGCAGAAAGGCCTACTTCCTGCATGCCAATCTAATCACCCTGGTAACCCAAGAGCAGATGACTCTTGAGGGCCCGATGGCTAAATGAAAAGATTGTAAACTTTTCTCCTTTGACCAAGTACACTGTTAGTAACTCGACCATGTGTAAGAAAACTGAAGTCTTCTTGTTGTGCACTCAGTGCCTCTCGTGTGAAAACTTGGAAGGACTACTTCCCAGTTTTTCTGGAAACTGGATACCACTTTAAAATTGAACTTTGGAGATAGACGTGGTATCCCTATCTCTGGTAAAAAGGAAAAAAAAAGACACCAAAGGGGCCCTTGCAGGAAAGTGTTACAAGCAAGTAGCTGCTGTCAGGAGAACTAGTTTTACCGTGAGGTACTTCAAAGGAAATAAAACCTATTGGAGGAAAGGGTGCTCTCAGATCCAAGCCTAAGTCCCACAGAGGGAACAAGGATTTCCCTCAAGGTCATATGGATTGTCATCTGGAAGAAGCTTCTAGTCACTGGCTTTTGCACCCATCTGCAGCCTGTGAAAAGATAAAGTAGAGATCTGTACCTTAAATGGAGTTGTATGCCAGACCAACCTCTAGCGCTGACTGTAAAATGTCAACTATATTGGCTAAAGCAGGGAACACAGGAGAGAAAGCTTTTGCTGAGCAGACAAAACAGACTTCTTTCATATCCTCTCCTATGTAGCGTTCATGGATGATCTTCTGGTCACCAAAGTCTGAACAACCTCAGATGAGAATTCCTGCACTTCTAGTGTAGCCTATTCCATAGCCAGGCTATTAAAAGTAGTCTCATTGGATTGGGGTGCTGTTACTGACCTTGTCATAAAAGATTTCATTTGACCAGAGACAAAGATCAAACAGAACATTCCATGGCACTGTGAACCTATTTTGTATGATGGAGTCTTTGCATTGGTATCCTGTTGCAAATATCAGAAGCTGCATGTTCAGTAAAGTCTCCCTGAGAAGTACTGCTGGAACGCCCCATAGGGCCAATATTGGTATGAGACACTTGTTGAAAAAATATTCTGCCTAACCAAACCAATAATTGGATTTGCTTCCCTGGCAAGAAGACCAACCTTAACTGACTGTAAGTGGTTCTCTGCCCCACGAAAAGTTTCTTTGCAAGATGTAACAAGAAAATACTTTTGGTGTCCCCTTGTCAGGCAATGTAGGCTACTACTGTCTTGTTATCAACCTTACTCAGGCCCTTTTGAAGATCCTGAAAGGCTTGCAATGCTAGAAAAAGGCTTCCTTCCATTCAAGATACTTGGGGAGTCTGCGCTTCACCACGCTCCAACGGCCTTGCATTTGTTTATTCAGACTGTGGACTCCCCAGCCCCAGAGACTGGCATCTGGCTTCAGAATCATCCTGGGCTGAGAGGCATGCCTCCGAAAGAAGCACAGTGGCAATGTCCAAAATTCCAGTTCTTGTTGAATTTGTATAGGCACAAAGATTTTCTGATTCATAGACAGCCCAGCTCATAGGCTAAAAAAAGACAAATTCAAACGTCCTCATGTGCCACCTTGCCCAAGGTACCACCACGATCTTCAAAAAGATTCCTGGGGCTGTGCCAATTCTGTAAAAGGCAGACACCTGAACTGGAAGTGACATCTGGCCACTGCAAATCTCACATGCCTCAGGTGCTCAGCATTGATCAGTACATGGAAGTATGAGTCGGCCGGTCGATTGACACCAACTGATTCTCCTGCTGAACTGTCCCCGTGACTTTCTGCATGGACTCCATCTTGAATCTCTTGGTGTAAATTAACACATTCGATTCCTTCAAACTGAAGCAGGCCAGAAGGCTCCTGCCTTAGGTACTAGAAAAACTGGGGAGAAAGGCCCCCAGATGATTCTATGTTTTCGGCATCACTGGGATGATGGCCTTGTAGCAGTATAGAAATCTTGCAAACATTTTCTCTTCTGAGATGTGTTGGACATAAATTAAATGGATTCATTGGTCAGCTTTGGAATTCTCCATTGTACTCCCACCTGTCTTCTGGACCCACTGGTCTTTGATGATTGTCGTCCAAACCCTCCAGAAGGAGGCTACAAACATCAACCTCACTCAGGCCCCCTGGCCCTAACTGGAAGAGACTGGTTGGACGCACCTTCAAAAAAGACTTTTCAGCCATCTTAGCAGCTTGCTCTGGACTTGATTTCGTGTCAAAAGTAACTTTGAGACACCTCCACTGTGATCTATTAAATCTGCAGCCTGTCCTATAAGATTTGGCCTCCTGCACCCCCTGAAGTTCAGTGGGCCTGAGTGAAGGAAGGCAGCTTCCTCTTACTAGTCAATAGCCAAAGAACAGACTTTTTATCCTGCCATTCGCTTAATTGCGTTGTTCAGCGTTTGGCCAAACAATAAGCTCCCATTATAGGAAATGTCAAAGGCTTGTGTAGAAGTTCCGCCTGCCCTCTAGTGGTGTAACCACAATGCTCTCATAGCAGTGACTGAGTGCGCCAGCGCTTGTACTAGGTCTATCAAAAGCATCAACCAAAAGTCAATTGCCAGGTTCCTCGGAGTCTGAGACAAAAATCAGTCAGACTGTCAAACCCACAGAAGTACACAGCACAGCAGGGGAGCCAGGACAGCACATCCAGAGGCAGACAGGAGACACAGTCAGAATCCAAGGTAAGTCCTTTACCTGGCAGGACTGCAGAGAGAGAGAGAGAGAGAGGGAGAGAAGCCCTATCCACTGCAGACCTCCAAGACCATTTACACCATTGCATGGTGTCTGGCGGTTCCCATCCTGTGCTGCCCATCTCTCTGCACCCTGTGACACCATTCACACCCACGCTCAGACTGACAATAAAGCCAGGAGGGCAGTGCGGTGCGGTGCATATAAAAAGACAGGAAAAAAACCCCAAGGGAGAGGGTTTTTTTGCAATGATTTAATTGCAGAGCTCTTATAATACCACACCTGTACAATGTCAATGCTGTTTAAGCATCACTTTGCCCGCGGCCTTGGCACAAAAAGGCTCCCAGTTATTAGAAGGATTTACCTCCAGCATTCAGAGTCTTCCAACTCCATGAGAGGCTGAACATGGAGGGGTAGGTTCGGCAGCGGGGATGAAGCAAACAAATTACTTACCAACTGCAATCAACATGTGGCCTTGATTTGACCAAAAAAAGAACATCTTAGGGGAGGGGCTGTCTTTTATTCAGCTTGGAACATGTGGTCATTGGGGGCTCCAAAGGAGGTGTTAACCTATTATATATTGACGTGAGGTAGGTCAGGAAAGTAATATGAAAACCCCAACTGGAGTCAGAGACCCCCCCAACACACACACACTGACCCCTCTCCAGGAAAAGGAGTCCCCTTAACAGGAGGAGTGCATGGGGGTGAAGGGACTCCCTCCCACCCATCCAGGTACACAGACAAATACAGGGAAAGTGCTGCTCTACTAAAATATCTTATAATATGACTAATCCGTAAACAATATACTAAGTGAAAAACAATAATATCATACAATTTGATATTGCGCTATTAAATGTGTACAAAACTATTAATGTGAAAAATCTTATAACAAAAGTTCATGTGATTGTGAATAATGCTTGATTGAAGAAAATCCTGCCATAAATCAATTCACGAAACAATGACGAGTGCTCTCCACCACCAGTTTCACAGGCTGCTCACCTCATACCAGAGAAAAATCAGCAGTTATCCCCTTTGGGGAAATGATGACACCTGGCAAACTTATGAATCACAGACCTCCTTAGATGAATGGCTCCTGAATAGGGTTCTAAGAACCCAGATAGTTTTGCCCAATGAATATTATATGTAAGAGAAAGGTGCTAGTTCTCTCCATTTCCAAAGGATTTAATAGTAAAAAGGTAAATTAATACACTTACAAGTGAAGCGCAATGTTTGCCATGCCTTGCAGTTTGCACAAGCTGATTGTGCAAGACGATCCGGGTTCTTGGAACCCTATTTAGGAGCCATTCATCCAAGGAGGTCTGATCCATAAGTTTGCCAGGTGTCATCATTCCCCCAAAGGGGATAACTGCTGTTTTTTATATGGTATGAGGTGAGCAGCCTGTGAAACTGGTGGTGGAGAGCACTCGTCCTTGTTTGCACTGTTTGGTGAATTGATTTATTATTCACATGAACTTTTGTTATAAGATTTTTCACATTAATAGTTTTGTACACATTTAAGAACGCAATATCGATTTGTATGGTATCATTGTTTTTCACTTAGTATATTGTTTACGGATTAGTCATATTATAAGATATTTTAGTAGCGCAGCACTGTTTGTTGGCACATAATATTGTTTGTAGGTGGAAGTGAAATCACTTTAAGTGACAGAAGCTACTTTAGTAACTATAATTCTCACAGTATATTGCGCCGATTGATTTTTTTTCAACAGTTTTTCAAATACAGGGAAAAGCCCATCAAGGAATACAGGGACCTCCATCCAGTTAAAGGAGACTCCTGACCAGGAGGACCACAGGCTGGTGATGACATGGGACCCCCATCCAGGTATACAGGAACCCCTCTCCCTCCATTTAAAGGGACCCCTGCATTATATGACTGCAGGGGGTGAACAGAAGGGAACCTCCACCCAGGAATACAGGAACTCCACCCCCCCACCACCACTAGATAAGGAAGACTCACAGCTAGCAGTGCTACAGGGGGTGATCAAATGGGACCCTCATCCAGGAATTCTCCTCCCTCCCCCCTCCAGATAAAGAAGACCCCCAGCTAAGTTGACTGCAGGGGGTGATAAGAGGGGACCCCATCCAGTAACTGCCTTCCCCCCTCCAGTTAAAGAAGACCCCCAGGTGGGATCACTGCAGGGTGGGTGTTAAGGGGGACCCTCATCCAGGAACATAGGAACCCCCCTCCCTCTCCCCCAGCTGGAAGGACTGAAGGAGGGTTGAAAAAAGCGGGGACCCCCCCTCCAGTTAAATAAGACCCCCAGCTAGGAGGACTGAATGGGGTGATAAGGGGGACCCCCATCCAGGAACATAGGGAGGGGGAATGGGTGGTGTCATGGATGGCACAGGCTTCATTCACAACAGAATTCATTGGCTGGCGGGGGTTGGGGTTGGATGGCAGGCACCCCGCGGGGGAAGAAAGCAATAGGAGGGAGACAGTTGGTACTGTAGGTGTGCTGCTGTGTCTGGGTTAGAGGAGGATAGAAACACGGGCACAAGTGTCAAAACCCGGACTGTCCGGGTCATTCTCGTACAGGTGGCAACCCTAATGCCGCATACACACGATTGGAATTTTGGTCGGAAAAAGGTATGATTTTTCCGATGGTATTCCGCTCAAGCTTGCCTTGCATACACACAGTCACACAAAAGTTCTCTGAACTTTCGACTGTCAAGAACGCGGTGACGTACAACACTACGACCAGCCGAGAAAATGAAGTTCAATGCTTCTGATCTGAATTGCATACAGACAAACGCATTTTCGGATAGGAACTTTTTCCGACTGAAAAATAGAGAACCTGCTCTCAATCTTTTGCTGACTGGAATTCCGCCAGCAAAATTCCGATGGAGCATACACATGGTCGCATTTTCCGACCAAAACCTCTCATCGGAGTTTTGCTGGCAGCATTTCCGATCGTGTGAACGGGGCCAAGTGGGGACATTCAACCAAACAGGTATGCAAAGCTTTGTTCATTTTGACTTCTGACTCAGACTCTTCTGTCTGTGGTTACAAAGTGAACTACTGACAGGCTGAGTATACATTGCATTATGCCAAAAGCTAGGACCCCAGTGGCAGGATGAGGACCATTTTGCTCTGTGTGGGAACAGTCCTCTATTCCTGTTGCCTATCCCTACCCAGTTACAACTACTGTGTTCCAATCAGCAACACTCCCTGCTCCCTGCTGAATGGAGCACAGGAGTGACTGTTCAGGGAGTCATGTCAGACCATGAGTGTGGTGGTGCCAATCTTCTGCCTGCCAACTAGATTCTTACTGTTGATATTGTGCTGAAATGCAAATGTGTAAAATGTAAAGCCAAGTCCCATAAAAAACATATCTCATAAACAGTTTTTTTTTTTCAGCGGGAACATGGGGCAACGCAGTTTCCGGCACCTCCAGCACTGAATATATGTATTGGCAATGAGTGCTGGACTGTGCTGGAGGGTCTATTGATTCTGACTGCTGGGGGATGTTTTGTCACTGGAGTGGATCTATTTTTGCATGGGGGTTTATTGTTGCTGGGGGGTCAATTATTACTGGGAGGGTCAATTGTTGCTGGGAGGAAACTACTGGTGAGGGAAAGGTATATTGATGCTGGCTGCTGAAGGATCTAATGATGCCGACTGCTGGAGGGTCTATTGATGTTGGCTGATGGGAGATCTGTTGTTGTTGCAGGGGGTCTATTGTTGCTGGAGTGGTATTTTGTTGCAGGGGTCCATTGTTGCTGGGGGGGGGTCTATTGTTGCGAGGTGGATCTGTTGGTGGAAGGGGACTATTGTTGTTTGGGGGGGTCTATTGTGTCTAATGAGGATCTTTTGTTGCTGGCAGGGGCCTATTGTTGCTTGGGGATCTATTGTTGCTGGGGGTCTATTATTGCTGGCAGCAGGGGATCTATTTTACTGTTTTCCTTGTTATCATTAACAAATTCCATAAAAATAAATTAACACCACAAAATGATAATTGGTTTTGTATTCTCGAAAACTGGGAGGTGGGTAGGGGGTAGAGCCAAGAGATGGTGCTCTGAGGTGGGTAGGGAGCGGAGATAAGGGGTGACTCCGAAGGGAGGAGTTCCTGCACCTGTCCTCTGAGAAAAAAAGCCCTGCTCATAAAGCATATTCAGTGTTCTACTTTGTTTCCAAACTACCATTTGTTTAAAGCCCAGCTTCGGGAACATTTAAAATGATCCCTTGCAGCCCCACTAAAAGCTGGTTTTGTCTTTTACTTATCTGATCCTCCCCCGATAGATGGTGCTCCCCCATGCTCTGGTGGACTGTATTCATGTTCATTGTAGGGCTGTGGACCCTGCTTTGATCTTGATGACATAAGGATCCTAGACCACTGGAGGCTGGAGAAGAAAAAACTGTGGGGACTGGTTAGGCAGAAGGGGAAGCCGGGAGGTAGGAGGATCAGGTAAGTGATTTCCAAACCGCAGCCCTTTGATTGCCCTTTACCTGGCCCTTGAGGCATTATTCCTTCCACCGACACCAATAACGGGGCATAATTCCTTCCATTGACAACAAAAATGGGGCACTATTCCTCCCACTGACACCAACTATTTCTCCCCTTAATACCAAAGATTGGGCATTGTTTACTCCCACTGGGCACAGTCCGACCCCCCTAAATTCTGAAGAACAGTAAACTGGCCCTTTCTTTAGAAAGTTTGGAGACCCTGCCCTAGACCAAAAGGAGGAATTAACCATTGCAGTGCTGGTACTGCTCCACTGCAAGGGATAATTAATTTTATAGTTTGCCTGAATTGGGCTTTAACCACTTCAGCTCCAGAAGATTTACCCCTTCATGACCAGGCCTTTTTTTTGCGATACGGAAGTGCGTTACTTTAACTGACAATTGAGTGGTCATGCAACGCTGTACACACATTTTATGTCCTTTTTTTTCCCCACAAATAGAGTTTTCTTTTAGTGGTATTTGACCACTTCTGCAGTTTTAATTGTTTGCACTATAAACAAAAAAAGACTGACAATTTTGAAAAAAAAAAATATTTTTTACTTTCTGCTATAAAACATATCCAATAAAAAAAATTTTAAACTCACATTTCTTCATTAGTTTAGGCCAATATGTAGCCTGCTACATATTTTTGGTAAAAAAATCTCAATAAGTGAATATTGATTGGTTTGCACAAAAGTTATAATGTCTACAAACTATGGGATATTTTATTTGTTTTATTTTTTAATAGTAATGGCGGCGATCAGCGACTTATAGCGGGGCTGCAATATTTAGGCGGACAAATCAGACACCTAACTGATACTTTTGACACTTTTTGGGGGCCAGTGACCCTAATACAGTGATCAGTGCTAAAAAATATCACTGTTATGCCCCGTACACACGGTCGGATTTTCAGACGGAAAATGTGTGATAGGACCTTGTTGTCGGAAATTCCGACCGTGTGTAGGCTGCATCACACATTTTCCATCAGATTTTCCGACACACAAAGTTTGAGAGCAGGCTATACAATTTTCCGACAACAAAATCCGTTGTCGGAATTACCGATCGTGTGTACACAAATCCGACGCACAAAGTGCCACGCATGCTCAGAATAAATAAAGAGATGAAAGCTATTGGCTACTGCCCCGTTTATAGTCCCGCGTACGTGTTTTACGTCACCGCGTTCAGAATGATCGGATTATCCGACAACTTTGTGTGACTGTGTGTATGCAAGACAAGTTTGAGCCAACATCCGTCGGAAAAAATCCTAGGATTTTGTTGTTGGAATGTCCGATCAATGCCCGACCGTGTGTACGGGGCATTACTGTACTAATTACACTGGCAGGGAAGGGTTAACAGCAGGGGCAATCAAAGGGTTAAATGTGTTCCTAGCAAATGCTTACTCACTGTGTAGGAGGTGCTTCTACTAAGGGAAGGAATAGATCCATGTTCCTGCTTAGTAGAAACACAGGACCAATGTCTTCCCTACTGACAGACCGCCATTCTCCCTTTGTATTAAACAATGAGCAGGTCCCCAGGCCCAGAAGTGCCAGGTCACATAAATGTGATCAGTAAATGTGCGGTGGGCGGTCGGGAAGTGGTTACGGTGATTGTAAATTTGTTTTACCTTAATGCATTCCTTGTATTAGGGTAAAAATTGTTTAGGTATCAGCATCTCCCCCTCAGCCCTCCTTTTACTTACCTGAGCCCTCAATCGATCCACGGATGTGTACATCTGCATGTCTTCTCTCCCCTCACTTCTGGGTCACGCTGGCTTTGCTGGGGCACCGGGAGCCGTTGGCTCCCAGTGCTGTCAATCAAAACCAGTGGCGAGGGAGCAGGGGGGTGTGGCCGAGTCTCGCTGTCTGTGTCAATAGACGCAGCAGCCCCCATGGCAACTTCCAATGGGGACGCTGGACAGAGAGAAGGGGCCAGGAGCGCCTGCGGGGGACCCGAATAGAGGAGGTTCACGGCCGTTCTGTGCAATTCCATTGCACAGAGCAGGTAAGTATAGACATGTTTGTTATTTAGAAAGAAAATTACCTTTGCAATCACTTTAAGTTGTAGATAGCAAGGGGTTATGTTAAATAGCTTTGCAAGCATGCAGGTATTAAAATGAACATCCCACTTTGATGTCTGCATACATGAGTCCTTATTTTGAAGTCTAGTCCAGTGTAGAACAGATTGCATGGTGTGAGTTGTATCCTGTACAGAACTAAGAACGAACATTTTTCATCTGTCTAAGTTGTGCATGTCCTGCTGATATAGCTCATATTTGTACTACAAGATGGGATGAGCTACATGCCTGACTGCTGTGTCATAGCAGTTCCCGCATACAGTAGCTATTTCTGGAGTAATAATAATGCACGCAGGCAGGATTAGCAATGTTAAGCAGCAGCCTATACATTGACTTAACTCACTGACAGAAGAGAACCCATTAACTGATGACCCCTCAATTTTAAAGACCGGTTTTGTTGTAATTGTCAATGAGCCAGTATAAAATTATCCCTGTAATTACATATCACTCACCCATAAATTAGCATAGCAACTCCAAATATCTGAATAAGGATAGCCTTCACCAAATTATGGTCATGTGGTGAGCTAGACCAGAGGTTCTCAACCTGAATGACCAGAGCCAAGTATCTACCAAAATCTTTTATGTCCCAACAGTAGCAGGAAAAAAACAAGTTTATATTCCTTACAGAGAGAGGGAGGTTCTCCTTAGCTCACATAACTCAGCCAAGGGGGAAATTCTCACTCTGAACTGCCTGGTCCTATGAGTGGGATATGGGGGGAGAGCTGTACTGGAGGAAAATATCTGTACTGGGGGATGGGATCTGTACTAGAAGGATGTCTTTACTGGGGGGGGAGAGAAATGCGGGCAGGATTAGAGCTTCACTAGGGGGAGAGATCTGTACTGGGGAGAGATCTGTACTGGGCGAGAGATCTGTACTGGGGAGAGGTCCCTACTGGGGAGAGATCTGTACGGGGGGAGATATCTGTACTGGGAGGAGAGATCTGTACTGGGAGGAGAGATCTGTACTGGGAGGAGAGATCTGTACTGGGGTGAGGAAATCTGTACTGGGAAGAGATCTGTACTTGGGAGAGATTTGTACTTGGGGCAGAGATCTTTACTGGAGGGATGAATCTGGGTAGAGAAATTTGTACCGGAGGGACAGATCTGTATTGGAGGGAGAGATCTGTAATGGGTTGAGATCTGTACTTGGGAGAGATTTGTACTTGGGGCTGAGATCTTCACTGGAGGAAGGAATCTTTACTGGGTAGAGAAATTTGTACGGGGGGGGGAGACAGATCTGTATTGGAGGGAGAGATCTCTACTGGGGGGAGAGATCTGTTATAGGGGAGATCATTTTCAGTCCCCTGCAGTTCACTTACTCATAAATCATACTGGTCTGCTCCTTCTCTTATTGATATTTTTACCATGCCTATTTCTCCTGTTCAGGAAAAGTAATTGAGAGAGGAAACAGCATGCCTGAAACAGTTGGCTTTGTTCTGCTTTCTTGCAGAGAGGCTGTGCTTAATGGGTGCACAACATCCTGCTATGTAGTGTGAAGCAGGCAGCACAGTCTGCAGAGGGAACGGAGCAGCAGACCAGAACTTTGAGAAGTGCGGGCGGGCATTGCGCTCAAAAGTAAAACTGATGCCACCAGCCCTACCCTGTCCAACATTTTCTATGACTTTGTAAGAAGTAGCGATGGGCTCGGGCATGTTCGGATGGAGTCCGCCAGGAAGCCGGCACTGCACACCACCAATCATAGGCAGCGTGTGCATGTGCAGCTGCCGGTCGGGAAATGCCTCACTGCCTATGATGGGCTCGATCCGAACACGCTCGAGCCCATCACTGGTAAGAAGTCAAGGGCCAACGGCCCATCAGGCGGGAGGCTGTGGGCCCAACAGCATGCTGGGGCTAGTGGTTGTAACCACTGGCCTAGGCTACCTGTTCATTTGGTGGCTAAATGAATATTAAACTGAAACTTAACAATCTTTTATGGCTTTATGTGTACTATAACTATAAACTGTTGTGGAATATATATTTAAAACACTATACATTAATTTAAATGTATATATTGATGTCTACTCATCTCACAGTACTGTATTTAAAAGAATACTGGACCTGCTCCAAATGAGTTAAAGTAGATCTAAACTCTTACCTGGGTGACATTTAGTTTGCTGTAATAATTTTTTTTTTTAGTTTGTTTCTTTTCACCTTGCCCACTTATAGGGGTTGATTTACTAAAGAGCAATTGCTACAGAGCTTAGTAAATAAGCAGATGCATTGCTGGCTAACCTCATCAAATCATGTACAAGCAAAAATGCTGTTTTTGTTATTTTCCTTGCATGTGATTGGGTATTATTTACAAAGTGAAGATTTAGCTAATTTACTCAGCCCCAGAGAAGCTGCAATTGCAGAGTGCACAGTCTATCTGCCTTTAGTAAATAAACCCCATAGTCTACACTGGGAGTGCATGTGACAGGGTGACAATGCAGGAGCACTGCTGGGAGACAAGTGTTGTCACTAGGGGTGTTGAATGTAATCGCAGCATTGATGCATCGCGATTCAGCCATCCACGATTCGGCATCGATGCTACGACCGGCATAATCGATTTTCAGATTACGCCATCCACACACCGTGCTGTGTGATGCCTCTCCAAACGGAGCCGAAGACAGCCAAAAGGTGCTGTGCCCTGCCTCTCCGAACAGAGACAAAAGGAACCATGGGCGTTAGCCGCGCCCTCTTTTCCCTCCTCCCGCTGACATCATCGCCAGCCCCCCAGCATCACCGTGTGTTGAGCTGGCTGCTACAGGAGAGGAGACACATTGAGCGAGTGTCCTCGACTGTATCATGTCTGCAGTCTCTGATCATCGCTTGTACTATGTCTGCAGTCTCTGACCATCTCTTGTATCATGTTTGCAGTCTCTGACCATCTCTTGTACCATATCTGCAGTCTCTGACCATCTCTTGTACCATGTCTGCAGTCTCTGACCATCTCCTGTAGTATGTCTGCAATCTCTGACCATGTTCTGTAGTGTGTCTGCAGTCTCTGACCATCTCTTGTATCATGTCTGCAGTTTCTGACCATCTCTTGTACTATGTGTGCAGTCTCTGACCATCGCCTGTAGTATGTCTGCAGTCTCTGACCATCTCCTCTAGTATGTCTGCAGTATCTGACCATCTCCTCTAGTACGTCTGCAGTCTCTGACTATCTCCTCTAGTATTTTGGGGGGAGTCTGGAGCTCCTCTTTAAGTTGTCTGCTGTGTTTATACTTTGCTACATGCAGAGAGTGTTGTCTTTTTTTTTTTAAGAACAGATAAAATTAAAAAATTGAGTTCTTCTGACTGCCTGGATTTTTTTGATTCAAACCATGGGCAGTAATCGTGATGCATTGCAGAATCAAACCGAATCATTGACAGGATAATCGAATCGAATCGAATCGCGAGACCAGTGAAGACATGCACCTCTAGTTGTCACCCTATGACAGGAAGTGCCTTCAGAATGACTTAATGGCAGGATTACCAGTTACTATTTTAATGAATACTGCAAATTGAAAAAGACTAAGCATCAATTAATTTATTTAAATTAAATTAATGTATTGAAGATTATATGATAAATGTTGTGATTGGATTTACATGCACTTTAAAGTGGTTGTAAAGGCAGAAGGTTTTTTGCCTTCATGCATTCTATGCATGAAGGTAAAAAAGCATTGTCCATGCAGCTTCCCCCGCCAACACTCCCTTATACATATCCAGCAATGTGCATGAGAACCGAGGATCTCTCAGCTCTCTGCCTCCTTAATGGCTAAGACACAGCAGCGGGAGCCATTGGCGGGTCTGAGCCATGCTCTGTGTGTCTTATGGACTGCTCTGGCAAAACCATTACACAGAGCAGGTAAGTATGACATGTTTGTTATTTTAAAAAAATAACCCTTTACAATTACTTTAACTCTCTAATATCTCTAAGTGATAGTTCACATCTACGTGCGACTTTGACAGCCAACTATCCTGCGTGACTTCATTGCGGCTTGCTTGCAACTTCATTAACAGAAGTCAAAGCAAGTCACAATGAAGTCGCCCATAAATAGTGCAAGAACCTTTTTCTAAGACGCTGCATCTTGAGTCGCACCAATTAGAATGGTTCCATTGCAGTTCATGGGGTGCAAATTATAATGTGACTTTGATCTCTCAAGTCGCATGACAAGTTGCGGCAGTGTGAACTGAGCCTAAGGCCCCTTTTCACACTACCATGACTTCAAAGTCGTGTGATTTTGCTGCGATTTTACCACGATTTTGCGGGCGCAATTTTGCCGCAATTTCAGGGAATGCCTGCATCAACTTGAGGTCTATGGACCGCAACTCGCATCTAAGTTAGATCAAAGTAGTACTGGAACTACTTTGACATCGCACAGATATGAATGGTACTCCTTGGAAATCATGGGGTACGACTTGTCATGTGACTTTGCAGTCCCAAGTTGCAGGACAAGTCACCCAAGTGTGAAAGGGGCCTAAATTAGGAATAAATCATGTTTACAATTGAGACAAAAATCCACATACCTATTGGTATGTTTTGATCTGTGGAAGAAAATTACAAAACATATCCTATAGAGTTAGTCAGAAGCTTTTTATTACTAGACAGGGCTGCAATGCATGTGTACTTATTATACTATATCATTAAACTATCTTATAACAATAATATTTTAGTACTAATCACAGGGCAGCAATGCATGTATACAAATTTTACTACATAATAATAAAAACATATAATAATATTTTAACTGCGGTAAAGTACATTAAATTACATGGCTCATGCCATCTATTGTCTCCTAACATTTAATCTATCAATGCAAAAGAAAAAAATAATGTATTAAAACAAAACCAAAATACTGGGACATTTTTTACCTTAATGCAGGGAATGTATTAATCCCTTCATGATGGAGGGTAAAATAAATGTTTATGCCTGAACATAATTTTGCAACTTTGACGTATGTTAGTAAAACTATACATATCTTTGCACATACACAACAACTACTTTGTATATCCACGTGGATTATACCTTTTTTTTTCAGGACAAATTGGTCTTTCTTTTGGTGGTAAATAGTAATGGCTATCTCCTGATTTTTTTCTATCATCAAAGGAAAATTGTCCCAAAATAGTAAAAATTAATCTTTTTTTTTTTCTTTCTAATTTAGCTGTACATACTGACCCTGACCTTTAATCCTGATCTTGATCCTAACACTAACCTTGTCACTGACCTAAATCAAACCTTGATCTAGCTACAGTATCTCACAAAAGTAAGTACACCCCTCAAATTTTTGTAAATATTTTATTATCTTTTTATGTGATAACACTGAAGAAATTAAACTTTGCTACAATGTAAAGTAGTGAATGTACAGCTTGTATAACAGTGTAAATTTTCTGTCCCCCTCAAAATAACTCAACACACAGCCATTAATGTCTAAACCACTAGCAACAAAAGTGAGTACACCCCTAAGTGAAAATGTCCAAATTGGGCCCAAAGTGTCAATATTTTGTGTGACCACCATTATTTTCCAGCACTGCCTTAATCCTCTTGGACATGGAGTTCACTGATGAAGCAGCACTTATGGGCACTGATTAGGTGG
This sequence comes from Aquarana catesbeiana, assembly GCF_042186555.1. NCBI lineage: Eukaryota > Metazoa > Chordata > Amphibia > Anura > Ranidae > Aquarana > Aquarana catesbeiana. Next base: position 187,908,734 of record NC_133335.1, read on the forward strand.
CACTGATGAGGGGGCACTAATATGCTGCACTTATGGGCATTGATAGGTGGCACTGATATGTGGCACTGATCAGCACTGATAGGCAGCACTGATTGGCACATTTAGGTGGCACTGGTGGGCACTGATAGGCGGCACTGGTGGGCACTGATAGGCAGCACTGGTGGGCACTGATAGGCGGCACAGATAGGCGGTACTGATGGGCACTGACGGGCATCACTGATGGGCATTACTGATGGGCATTGATTGACAGCAGTGATGGGCATTGATGGGCAGCACTGATAGGCAGCACTGATTGCCAGCACTGACTGGCATCGCTAATGGGCACTGATTGGTAGCATTTGTGGGCAGTGGTGGGCACTGATTTCTGCCACTGCTGGGCACTGATAGCTGGCATTGGTGGGTAATGGTGTGCACTGATTTGTGACACTATTTTGCAATATTGTAATCAGGGCACTGATGATCAGTGCCCTGATTACATTCCTAGATGTCCCCCTGCATGGAGATGCTGCTGATCGGCTCTCCATGCCACACACTCTGTCAGTGTGAGGCGAGGAGAGCCGACTACCGGCACTGCCTTGTTTACATGTGACCAGCTGTGATTGGACACAGCCGATCACATGGCTAAAGAGCCGTGGACGCGGCTCTTTCCGGGGATCGGGGTCGTGCCGTGTCCTAGCAACATGCCCCTGTGGGTGCGCGAGAGCTGCTGTAATGGGAAGCCTTCATATGACTTCGTCCCAGAACGAGAGCCGCACCGCCCCGCCATCATTTGACGGCGGAGCGGCGGCAAGCAGTTAAGTGGTAAATGACTGTCTGTTAAACTGTGACTAACAAAGTGACATTTGATTAGGTTCTATAGGCCACAATGCGGTGGGATGTGGTGGATTGCACTGCACCATGCTGTACTAAAAAAGAAAAAAAGTACTGCATGCAGTACTTTTTTCAGTTCAACCACCACAACACTGCAGGGTGAATTGGCCCTATAGGGAACAAGGATTTCTGCTTTGTCTTGCTTTGCGAATGCGATGGGCAAGATTGCCTAGCACAGTCCCAAAGCACCCGGCATGAATGAGTGTCGTACATATAGTTTAGCACATCGTGTTCCGCACGAAGGCTATAGCAAAAGCTTGCAGGTCTTGCATCTCTGCAAGTCATCCTTATAAATAAAACATGTAATTATATGGTCTATAATGCCCTTAAGTTAACCAATCAGCTATTCTAAGAATCTATTCATAGAATGTTTGTGATGATATTAAACTTTGTATGTTGTTTGGCTCATTTGTTTTGTCTAAAGCCAGACAGGAAGAAAAATGAATACTCTTCCTAATTGACTTCAAATTAGTGAATCTAACTTTTGTATGATGCACCTTGGTAATTAAAGGCTCATTATGTATGTCTAATTATGTCATAACACTTATCCATAATCAACAGAACTGGCAGGTTAGCCGTTTTCATGACTACTCCTGGAAGTGGTCTAGTTTGTGACTTAGCAGAAATAATGGGGGAAATTCAATACATTCAATAAAGCTACCGTGCAACTTTTCTGATATTAATCTCTTTTGTTAATGTATTCATGAAGCATTTGTGACACTTTTGGTTCTGACAGGGACACCAAATTTAGGTTGCTCCAAAATGCACCACTTTTACATTTGGCGCATTCAATGCTATACAATGTAAAGTGGTGCTAATTAAGACTATCTCTTGTCTGGCGTACATAGAGAAAAACGGGCTCAGACAGACTTTGCGAACGTGTCTCAAATGCATTCTAAACGTTTCGCAGCATAAGCCAAATTCAAGTACAAGTTTTAGACAGGTATATGATTTTGGTGCATTCTTCACCACTTTTGGAAAGCTTAAGAGACACTTTTTTTGCAAAATCTGTCTGTGCCAGTCTATATGAATTCAAGGGAATGTCTTTTTGTACCAGTTATGGTTATGAGATTTTGATAAAGTGATTGCAGACCTCAGACTTGAAAAATGAAAAAAGCACATCCCACTGTAGTATATACTAACCTGAATCCAAAGAACCAAGTCTGCATCCTCTGATTTCTCCTCTCTCTGCTATCTGCATGACTCACTCCTAATAGATTAAAGTAATTTTTCCTAAAATAAAAAAGAGGTCTATACTTACCTGCTCTGTGCAAGGATATTGTACGGAGCAATCCTATACCTCCTCTCCTGGAGTCTACCACTGGCGCTGTCCACTTCCCCTCTCTTGCATGTGATTCTATAGAAAGCTGTGTGCTATGGGGGCATATTTGTGGGCGCGCTCCTAAGCCGTCCATAGACACGCACAGCACGACTTGGTCCCTCCTCCAGCTCCCTCTTCGCAGGACTTGACTGACATCAGCAGGAGCCTATGGCTCCCAACTTGAACAGGTTATACATTGCACATAAGCGAGCCTTATGCCGCGTACACATGATCGGAATTTCCGACAACAAATGTTCAATGGGAGCTTGTTGTTGGAAATTCCGTGTAGGCTCCATCGGACATATTTTGTCGGAATTTCCAACAGCAAAAATCTGAGAGCTGGTTCTCAAATTTTCCAACAACAAAATCCGCCGTTGGAAATTTGTGCTTGTGTACACAATTACGCACAAAATTCCACGCATGCTCTGAATCAAGTATGAGACTGAAGCGCTCAGTCTGGTAAAACTAGCGTTCATAATGGAGATAGCACATTTGTCACCCTGCAAATTTTTTAATCTTTTAAAGCAGCGCATTCTCTTCTTCTTTATTGTAGCACCCTCTACCAGAAGGCAGCTGCTAGTAAGGGTTGTTTTACTAGGTTTGTTCAGCACAGGCAAATTTAGACAGGCCTATGCTGCAAGCTAGGCCTGTCTGTTTTGATTCTGGGGCTGGGAGTGTTTAGAGTAGCAGTGGGTGTGACCACCTGGGCTCCACTCTGAGGTGCCTCTCCTGCTTCCAGGGAGAATGTTCTGGAAGAGGAGGTTGGGCCTAGAGCTGAAGTGGCAGGCAGCACATGTGGGAGCTCTGACCAATCATTAACTGGCATTGGCAGGGGCGGGCCTCCTATATATGCTGAGGTCACATGCTGCTGGGGAGGAGTAGTCAATTGGTGAGTGTTACTACAGTGGATGGCTGGAGGTGCCAGGGAGTCTGTGAAGGGAACTCTGTTAGTACACAGTCACTAATGGAGTCACACGGTGGATGATGGAGAATCCTGGATCAGGGAAGAGACTGTGGGGATGTGTGTGTCAAATCAGTGTGGCCGGGGAACACGTGATTTGCAAGTTGGACTGGCTGGGAGCAGTAGTCCATTTCCTAGAACATAGACTTTAACCTACTGGGCCTCTGGGGAGAGGTTCTGCTGGCCTCAGGCCTAGTAGCAGCGAGTCACCAGAGCCAGTAGAGGGGCTTATTCAGAGTGAGTTCTTCATACTCATTAGAAGAGGATGTGTTATACCCTAAAGTAACTACAAGTTGTGCAGGAGGAAACCAAGTGTGCAAGGAGAAGCAAGTTTGGGCAGGTGGTGAAGAGAACTAAGACCATTACTTTTACACGGTCAAAAGTGATGTTTCTGTCCCTCACACAGTGATGGATGGAGAACTCTTAGTTAACAGTAGTCTGCATGGAGATGCAGGGAGCAATAGTCTGCATAGGAGATGCAGAGGGAGTAACAGTCTGCAGGGAGCTGCAGGAGAAGATTTCTACTTAATCAAGTGTGCACATTCTATCTTCAGGCTCTAAACAGATCAAAGTATATTGAAACCTGTAAATATGATGGCAATGATTTATCCTATGAGCATCCCATATCCCAATCCCTATCCAAGTTGTACCCCCAATAAAACAACAAAAACAAAGCTTGCAAATGACTGTTCGTTGTCTCTGGAAAGGATGCATGAAGTCTGGCAGTGGAGTGATTTGGAGGATTGTTTGTCAGTAGTGCTAACACCATGGCTACATTATAATGCTAGAATAATGAATTTGTTTTGCTGCTGATATTCACACAGAGTTCTCACAAACTGATTTCTTTATTATTTCTTGTGATCTCATGAATAATCATTTTTATTTTTTCACCAGGTCTCCAGAATAATGTTTATAATTTTTGTTTATAGTGATCTCCTTTGTTTTTTTTTAAATCAAGATCTCCTGTTTTTTTTGTTTTTTTTCTAGTGATCTCCATAATATTTTTTGTCTTTTGTGTGTCAAGTTACCACAACACCATTATGATCTTGTATTTATTTAACCTCAAGGAGGTTGGTTGGTGTCGGTGTCCCTTGTTATTTTTGACCTTGTATTTTTGAAATGTACCTGCCTATTCACAAACAAACTGTCCTTTTTTTAATTAAAACACATAGCCAATGATTTTTGAAAAAAAATAGACATTTATTATTGGTCATAACAAAATAAAGAGGAAGGCAACACTGCATAAACTGGTAAATTAGCGAAGCCTTTGTACCCCAGGGCACACATTAACTATTTGACAGGCAAAATTGGTAGCCTGTGGTGTCCATTTAATAGGGAGCACAATTCAGTCCAGGACTCTGAGAGATCAGGAACAGCAGCAGATGACATATATGTCCCCAGGCTGTGGGCTTACAACAGCCTGCATCTTTTGCCAGACCAGACTGAACCCAGGCCATCACTCTCTTGTCTTCCTTACATGCTTCCTTTCATGCTTGCTTCTAGGCTGTGGCTCTGGTGTTGGAGTTCTGGCAGGAGGTGGAGGAGGAGGAGGATGGTCCAACTCACACAGGTGGGTTTTGCTTGTGAGTTCGCCCCTCAACCCCTTATTTAGGGCCATATAGTTCACTTCCTCACAAAAGAGGCGTTGGCCCACCTCCATTTCCTGCATTTTGTTGGCAGCCTTGCAGGTATAGGCCTCAAAAAGGTTGGGGGGGAGTTCTGAGGGCCGCAGAAGCCAAATTAACCCAAGTGCTGACTCCTAGAGGTTCCTCCCCTTCCTGGGCCTTTTTTGTTGAAGGCAGAGGGGAGGGACATGGGATTCGGTCAGGCTACTGGGCCCTGCCACCTCCTGGCTGCCACTTACCCCGCCACCTCCTGGCTGCCACTTTCCCCTGCCACCTCCTGGCTGCCACTTTCCACAGCCTCCTCCTGGCTGAGGCTTTCCTGTGTATGAAAAAGGGACATAATTTTAGTTTATTGTTCATCAGTCACATACAATTTTCAGAAATATGTTTAACAATGCTATACCTGACTCAAGCTGGGCTCCTCCACATCTTCTTCCTGGGTGGAAGGCCAAGGTTGGACGTCGGAAGCCTCAGCTGGGGTGGAAGGAAGAGTGGAAGGAAGGGTTGAGAGTGATGGCCTGATTTCAGTCTGGTCTGACAGAAACAGCAGTCTGTCATAGTACCACAGCCTGGGTACATAAATGTCATCTGCTGCAGCTCCTGATCTCTGGGAATCTTGGACCTTCTTGTGCTCCCTATTATAAGTGCTCCTAAGGCCACCAATTTTGCATTTCAAATAGCTGATGTTTGCTTTGGGGATCTGCGGCTTCACAAATTCCAGCAATTTATCCTTCCTCTTTATTCGATTTATATAAAAGGGGTGTTTTGTCTGCCACAGACAGGGCAGCTCTCTGTACAAATCAATGAATTGGGGGAGGAAATCATGATCGATGAATCGATCGATTTTATCTGAAAGACACAACACAAGACAAACCTTAATGTTAGGCTAAACTCTCCTAATCTTATCCCAATATAGGCCTCAATCTATAAGCAGTATAGACCACTGATGCACCAAGTTAAAACTGTACCTTCGTTAGAATGATCATCGCTTCCACTTCTCCTTCCTCCGCTCACAGATAGTATGTACAACGCACACATGTTCCGCTTTATATACACTGCGCATGCGTTAAACTCCGCCCGCCCTTGACCTTGTTTCTAGTATATTCCCCGCCCCTTCTCTTTCAGCGCAGTGAGAGAGCACATGGCTGAGAAAGAACAAGTGCATGAAGACAGCAGCAACGACGAAAGCCCATAGCCACAAATGTCCCAATCCCGGAGAAGATTTAGGGCCTCAAATATGGCCTTTGTAGAGATGGTGGAGATGGTGGACATCTTGAAGAGGGCCAACTATGATGGGAAGTATGGACCTTACCCAAACCCAGATGTGAGAAAGGCCAAGATCATGACTAAAGTTGTGAAAAGTCTGCACAGGAATTTTGGGGTACGACGATCCAAGGATCAATTGAGGAAACACTGGTCAGACCTGAAATTGAGGGAGCACAATCAGTACAGAAGGATCAAGAGAGTTCTGCCAAAAAGTAAGTATTTGTCGTGTGTTCCTATTATTATTATTACTTGCATGCTGCTCCATGTGCTTTTCTTTACTGTTGTACAGTTTAAAATGGCAACTTTCAGGTTCGTGGGCACAGTAATCGTTCACAGTAAACATTGTTTGTTAGTCCACTAATACGATGTTTTTTGCAGATGCAGGTTATCTACATTTGGTCATGCCTATTTGTATTAAAAGAAGTTTAGTACATTGTTGTCTAGATGGGTTTGTAACTAGAATGAAATGCAAACTTAATTCAGTGTAAGGAGAGGACACTCAGCAGTTGTTTACACATCTGGACGCAGGAGCACTAGTGTGGGACACCAGAACACCCTTTTTAGAGTGCCCCACACAGGTGCTCCAGTGGATACTAGGGGTCTCTCCATGTGTGATACTTTACCGAAAAAGGTAAGTTTTCCAGCTTTAAGAAAGGGAAAAAATCATGTCTTCAGCTTGGAACTCTGCCAAAACAGACAATTGTACGACACTGCCAAACAATGTTTCATATTACTATTTCTGCCCTCAAATATCTGTGTGCTTAGTATACCTTTTTTAATTCACATAGGGGAGAAAAGATATGGGACATCAGAGGACACCAGGGGCCCACAACCTCCTAAAGAAGGGGAAATCACAAAACCACAACCAGAGGATGTGGAGGAAGGAGAGGCTTATGAATTGGGTGAAATAGTGACCACAACAGGTGAGTGTCTGAGACCACAGCTTCAGGTAATAGATGTATGCCTGCATATTTATAATACATGGTGTTTTTTTTTTATTATAGGTGATGTGGATGTTGTGGAAGAAGAAACTCATTTCACAAGTGCAAGTGCACAGATCCTCATCGGGGAGATCATGGTGTGCAATCATGATTTACAGAAGATCAAGCAAGACATCAATGATGTTGAAAAAAGACTCAAAAACATCATTGATGTTTTAGGCAGAATCTAAAACACACCAAAATTATTCAAATTGTTTATATTTTTCTAACTTTTTTAATAAAATATTGAAAGCCAAATTTTGAAGATGCACACAGTGTGTCAACATGTGCTATCTGCCATCACGGAATATCAGTGTATGCATTTTGTGGATGCAACCCCTTCCTCACAACTAAAGTAGCTGAGAGGAAGGGGTTGCACCCCCGAAACATGTCCATTCATCCCCCATGATGGGAGCTAGCACATGTTGACATTAGGCATGGAATCAGGAGGGAAAGCCCCATTTTGACTCTCAATTTGTGTGCATCTTTAAAATTTGGCTTTCACAGGGGTGACATCACCCCATCCGATGAAGGCAATATCAACACAGTTTGGACATACTAATGTCTGATATTGCCTTCAATTTATGAAAATTGAACTTTGTAAGTTCCTGAGTTGGGTATTGTTTTATGGTTTGAAACATACTGATTGGTGTGTGTGAATGCGCTACTCCCATAATACCCACCACCTGCAACTTTCCCTTTACTATTAATCCAAAAAAATCACTTGTGTAAAGCAGTAAAATAAAATAAAATCATGTGCATATCCTTATACCTCTAAATCATATAGAAATATAACCATATATTATACAGTGTAACAAAGTCCTTCAAATGTGCTACAAAAAGTCCTTTGATATTAATTGTGACTGGCGTGCTCCTATGTTCCTTCAGTGATCATAAGTGACTGAGTGAAACACCTCCACCATTCAGATTGGCCACTCACCAGATGCTTAATTCAAGATGCGCCTTTGGTTCATTCAAGGGATAACCACTCCACTTAAGTACACTCCTCACCGGCTAAACTTTGACTCTAATACTCCTCATTGGAAAGCATAAGGGACAAAAACAATCATAGCGCAATATGCTTGAACTATTTATTTAAAATGCACCAAAAAGATGTCAACTCACATTTAAAAGTGCCCTCAAGCCGGCACAAAGCTTATCCAGCAGTTATGGACGGGTACTGGGCTGTTCGCATGGTCCGCCTGATGTTGTATTGCGGCCTCCACGCTCGGCTTGCGCTCCAAGCCTCGTTCCCGTTCAAGTCCGGTCACCTGATGTGAAAAATTCCCAGCAGCCTCTACGCGTTTCGCATCATAGAATGCGTCATCAGGAAGCTGCCGTATGATTGGTTCACGTTCTATTTATATTGCGCGTGGCCGGAAGTGGAAATTCCGCCATTTTAACTAAGGTTATATTCCCATCTATGACTTCCTTCCTAATCTCGCCATTTTAACTAAGGGCTTAGCCCATTTTTTATGTCCTAGACCTACATAACCATTTTCTCTTTGCTGTCTTTAGTTAAATTAAATATTTGGATGACTTTATGGTCCGAATTTTAACCCATCTATATCTGCTGGAGCGGCTTTTTACAATTCATAAAACATGTCACACATATATACGGCGTTTTATATATTATATCCTTTCCGCCCTAAATGTTGATCCATAAACAATATGGAACAGCAAAAAAACTTTTTTTATTATTATTATTTAAAAATATAAATATATCTACAACCCCTATTTTCTTTTATTTCATCTCATAATGATTCTATCCATACAAAACTATGAAAATAAGAAATCCTGTGAAGAAATATGATTAACCATCAAAAACTAAATATAAATAAAATAAATAAATAAATAAATAAATAAATGAAAAAATAAATAAATTAATTAAATGAAAAAATAAATGAAAAAGTAATAAAAATTGAAAAAATGAAAAAATGAAAAAATGAAAAAATGGAAAAGTGAAAAAATGAAAAAAATGAAAAAAATGAAAAATGTAAAAAAATATATAAATAAAAATAAAATAATGTAAAATAAAAAATAAAAAATATAAAATAAAAAATAAAAAATAATATATAAAAAAATAATAAAACATAATAAAATAAAAAATAAAAAATAAGTGTAAAAAGAAAAAACTATTAGATGCGAAACAAATGTAAAAATAAAAATAAAAAATAAAATATACATAAAAAAATAAAATAAAAAAATAAAAAAAAATAAATAAAAAATAAAATAAAAAATAGAAAATAGAAAATAAATACAAAATCCCAAAAAAATAAATAACTAATAATTTTCCAGATAGCAATTGATATCGAGTTCCACGTTCAACCCCTTTGGCCTCATTGTTTCCATTTTGTATATCCAATGGGTTTCATTTCTTGACACCTCCCTTCTCATATTATTGTTTCTCCAATTTTTTTCTATTCTATCTATTCCATAGAACTTTAGATGTTGGGGGTTCCTACCATGCACCTCCCTGAAATGTTTGGATACACTATGGTGTTTGAATCCTTTTTTGATGTTTCTAACATGCTCACCTATTCTTACTGACAGGGCTCTAGTTGTTCTGCCCACGTACTGCAGTCCACAACTGCACTCCAGTATGTAGGTTACATGAGTACTGCTACACGTTATGAGTTTATCAATATTATAAGTTAGTTCATTACTATTTGACCTAAAGTGCGTTATCTTTCTATCTCTTTTGTTAGTGGATTTGCACGCCTTACATTTCCCACATCTAAAGAAACCTTCCTGGTTGAAGAAGGATGTCATCGTTTTAGGGGTGTCTGGGACATTTTTTACTATTTTATCCCGGATCCTCCTTGCTCTCCTATATACAAATGTCGGTTTTCTTGGTAGGACCTTACTTAATTGTGGATCATTACTGATTATCGGCCAATATTTCTTTATGATGTTCTCTAGTGTTCTATATTGTTTATTGAATCCTGTAATAAATGGTACTTTGTCCTTCTGGTTATGATTTCTGTTCTTGTTGGTTAATGTTAACTCCCTATCCATATTGGCTATTTTTAAACGAGTTTCCTCCAGTGTGTCTCTTTTGTAACCCCTATCTATGAATCTCTCTATCAAGATATCAGTCTGTTGATAGTAATCCTCCATTTGATCACAATTTCGTCTTATTCTAATAAACTGGCTTTTTGGAATTGCTTTTTTCCAATAAGACGAAATTGTGATCAAATGGAGGATTACTATCAACAGACTGATATCTTGATAGAGAGATTCATAGATAGGGGTTACAAAAGAGACACACTGGAGGAAACTCATTTAAAAATAGCCAATATGGATAGGGAGTTAACATTAACCAACAAGAACAGAAATCATAACCAGAAGGACAAAGTACCATTTATTACAGGATTCAATAAACAATATAGAACACTAGAGAACATCATAAAGAAATATTGGCCGATAATCAGTAATGATCCACAATTAAGTAAGGTCCTACCAAGAAAACCGACATTTGTATATAGGAGAGCAAGGAGGATCCGGGATAAAATAGTAAAAAATGTCCCAGACCCCCCTAAAACGATGACATCCTTCTTCAACCAGGAAGGTTTCTTTAGATGTGGGAAATGTAAGGCGTGCAAATCCACTAACAAAAGAGATAGAAAGATAACGCACTTTAGGTCAAATAGTAATGAACTAATTTATAATATTGATAAACTCATAACGTGTAGCAGTACTCATGTAACCTACATACTGGAGTGCAGTTGTGGACTGCAGTACGTGGGCAGAACAACTAGAGCCCTGTCAGTAAGAATAGGTGAGCATGTTAGAAACATCAAAAAAGGATTCAAACACCATAGTGTATCCAAACATTTCAGGGAGGTGCATGGTAGGAACCCCCAACATCTAAAGTTCTATGGAATAGATAGAATAGAAAAAAATTGGAGAAACAATAATATGAGAAGGGAGGTGTCAAGAAATGAAACCCATTGGATATACAAAATGGAAACAATGAGGCCAAAGGGGTTGAACGTGGAACTCGATATCAATTGCTATCTGGAAAATTATTAATTATTTATTTTTTTGGGATTTTGTATTTATTTTCTATTTTCTATTTTTTATTTTATTTTTTATTTATTATTTTTTTATTTTTTTATTTTATTTTTTTATGTATATTTTATTTTTTATTTTTATTTTTACATTTGTTTCGCATCTAATAGTTTTTTCTTTTTACACTTATTTTTTATTTTTTTATTTTATTATGTTTTATTATTTTTTTATATATTATTTTTTATTTTTTTATTTTATATTTTTTATTTTTTATTTTACATTATTTTATTTTTATTTATATATTTTTTTACATTTTTCATTTTTTTCATTTTTTTCATTTTTTCACTTTTCCATTTTTTCATTTTTTCATTTTTTCAATTTTTATTACTTTTTCATTTATTTTTTCATTTAATTTATTTATTTATTTTTTCATTTATTTATTTATTTATTTTATTTAGATTTAGTTTTTGATGGTTAATCATATTTCTTCACAGGATTTCTTATTTTCATAGTTTTGTATGGATAGAATCATTATGAGATGAAATAAAAGAAAATAGGGGTTGTAGATATATTTATATTTTTAAATAATAATAATAAAAAAAGTTTTTTTGCTGTTCCATATTGTTTATGGATCAACATTTAGGGCGGAAAGGATATAATATATAAAACGCCGTATATATGTCTGACATGTTTTATGAATTGTAAAAAGCCGCTCCAGCAGATATAGATGGGTTAAAATTCGGACCATAAAGTCATCCAAATATTTAATTTAACTAAAGACAGCAAAGAGAAAATGGTTATGTAGGTCTAGGACATAAAAAATGGGCTAAGCCCTTAGTTAAAATGGCGAGATTAGGAAGGAAGTCATAGATGGGAATATAACCTTAGTTAAAATGGCGGAATTTCCACTTCCGGCCACACGCAATATAAATAGAACGTGAACCAATCATACGGCAGCTTCCTGATGACGCATTCTATGATGCGAAACGCGTAGAGGCTGCTGGGAATTTTTCACATCAGGTGACCGGACGTGAACGGGAGCGCAAGCCGAGCGTGGAGGCCGCAATACAACATCAGGCGGACCATGCGAACAGCCCAGTACCCGTCCATAACTGCTGGATAAGCTTTGTGCCGGCTTGAGGGCACTTTTAAATGTGAGTTGACATCTTTTTGGTGCATTTTAAATAAATAGTTCAAGCATATTGCGCTATGATTGTTTTTGTCCCTTATGCTTTCCAATGAGGAGTATTAGAGTCAAAGTTTAGTGAGGAGTGTACTTAAGTGGAGTGGTTATCCCTTGAATGAACCAAAGGCACATCTTGAATTAAGCATCTGGTGAGTGGCCAATCTGAATGGTGGAGGTGTTTCACTCAGTCACTTATGATCACTGAAGGAACATAGGAGCACGCCAGTCACAATTAATATCAAAGGACTTTTTGCAGCACATTTGAAGGACTTTGTTACACTGTATAATATATGGTTATATTTCTATATGATTTAGAGGTATAAGGATATGCACATGATTTTATTTTATTTTACTGCTTTACACAAGTGATTTTTTTGGATTAATAGTAAAGGGAAAGTTGCAGGTGGTGGGTATTATGGGAGTAGCGCATTCACACACACCAATCAGTATTTTTTACCCATCTCAGTGAGGTTTTTTTTGAATGCAGCAACTCTGATACATAAGTTTATAAAGTAGTGGTTTTTGCGCCGGTGACACACAGACAATAATGGTTTGAAACATGCCTGCTTATCCCAAAAAAGGATATTTCTACTGTCAACCAAAAAAATTTTAATCAAAAAATATGTTGATTTGTTCAAAAACCCTTTTCTAACGCACATGTGAATGTGCACAGAGTAAAAAGTTTTCTACTCAACAATGTGTAGCTTCTTCTTTCAATGCTCAATAGCAGTTTTTTGAGTAAGTTGGTGTTTACAGTGACAATGTGGGTTATTTACTAAAGGCAAATCCACTTTGCGCTACAAGTGCACTTTCAGTACAGTTTCAAGTGCACTTTTGCAGTGCACTTGTAGTGCAAATTGGATTTTACTTTAGTAAATAACACCCCCAGTGCTTTATAATTTGCCACAATCAGGCCATTTTTGTGACTCCAAAAAATTAATTCATGTTGCTGAAAATGATTAATATTTTTATCAGTAATGCATTACATACATTAACAACAAAAACAAAGTGTGTGTGTATAGCAGACCTACAACATAATAGTTAGCTGAAGAAGAGATTGTCACCTCATGTATCAAAGAAATTATGTTTGCACTATTGAAGAAAATGTCCAAAACGAAAAGCCCATTGGATTACCTAGGAGACAGCTAAAAGAAACACAAGCAGTAAATCAAAGGAAATATTATTTCATTTTAAAATAAAAATTTATTTAAAAAATGTTTCTTAACCACTTCCCGCCCGGCCTATAGCAGATTGACGGCCGGGCGGTGGTTCAGTTATCCTGACTGGGTGTCATATGACGTCCAGCAGGATAACATGCCGCCGCGCGCCTGTGGAGGCGCGCATCGCGGCGATCGGTGGAGCGGTGTGTCAGTCTGACACACCGCTCCACCGATCTTGGTAAAGAGCCTCCGGCGGATCACGATGTCAATAGGAAGAGCCGTTGTTCGGCTTTTCCTCACTCGCATCTGACAGATGCGAGTAGAGGAGAGCCAATCGGCGGCTCTCCTGGCGGGGGGTCTGTGCTGATTGTTTACCAGCACAGCCCCCCCTCGGATGCCCGCACTAGACCACCAGGGAAGCCGCTAGGACCACCAGGGAGCCGGGCAACATGTGGATGGCCAGGTATGTACCCCATGGCCATCCACATGTGCCCAATGTGGCCAATCAGTGCCCACAAATGGGCACTGACTGGCACCATTTTAAATCAGTGATGCCCAGCAATGCCACCCATCAATGTCATCAGTGCCACCAATCAGTGTCAACAGTGCCACCTATCAGTGTCCATCTGTGCCACCTATTAGTGCCCATCAGTGCCACCTATCAGTGCCACCCATAAGTACCCATCAGTGCCACCCATAGGTGCTCATCAGTGCCGCCTATGAGTGCTCACCAGTGCCGCCTATGAGTGCCCATCAGTGCCGCCTATGAGTGCCCATCAGTGCCCATCAGTGCCACCTATCAGTGTCCATCAGTGCTGGCTATCAGTGCCGGCTATCAGTGCCCATCAGTGCAGCCATATCAGTGCCCGTCATTGAAGAATAAAAGGTTCTTATTTACAAAAATTTTTTTACAGAAACAAAGAAAAACGTGTTTTTTTGTCAAAATTTTCGGTCTTTTTTTATTTGTTGCACAAAAAATAAAAACCGCCGAAGTGATCAAATACCAATAAAAGAAAGCTCTATTTGTGGGAACAAAATGATAAAAAATTTGTTTGGGTACAGTGTTGTATGACCGCGCAATTGTCATTTAAATTGCAACAGCTCTGAAAATTAGCTTGGGTAGGAAGGTGCCTAAGTGCCTGGTAATGAAGTGGTTAAACATTTTCTGGCATATCAATGGCCACCCTACCTGCAAAGTACTCCATATATTTTAGACGGACCTCGCTTTGGGGGGGCAAGCGAGGACGGCCAGCTTCAAGCGCCGTCAGGGTTTGGTCTTGAAATCCGGCCTAAAGCCCAACTGAGGCCACATAGTTCATAGAATTTCTCCGTAAAAAGTTGTAGAGAATGCAGCATGCAAGGATTATATGGTTAAGTTTATATTCCGCCATGTTGATTGGCGTAAGGAATAGGCGGAACCGGCTGGCCATTATCCCAAAAGCATTCTCCACCACTCTTCTGGCTCTGGCCAGCCGGTAGTAAAAAATACTCTGGTCCGGGGTGAGGGTCCTCATTGGGAACGGCCGCATCAGGTGATCACCCAGCCCAAACGCTTCATCAGCGACAAAGACGAACGACAGACCAGCCACGTTGTCTTCCGGAGGTGGCAATCCCAAGCCACCACTCTAGAGCCATCTGTAGAACTCGGTCTTGGTGATGACTCCACCATCCGACATCCGGCCATTCTTCCCCACGTCCACATAGAGAAACTCGTATGTCGCCGACACCACCGCCAACATCACAATACTATTAAACCCCTTATAGTTGTAATAGTATGACCCCGAGTTGGGGGGGTGGGACGATGTGGATATGTTTCCCATCTATTGCCCCTCCGCAGTTGGGAAAGTCCCACCGCTGGGCAAAGTGGAATGCCACAGTCTGCCATTCCTGTGGCATTGAAGGAAACTGTGGAGTGAAACAAGAAAAAAAAATAGTACTTTTGCACATAACATTGCAAGCATATTAGGCACAAACATTCTTGGCCAACATCAGTATAACATTTATTTGAAGAAGTATTACAAAAAAAAATCTAAGGTCCACTTATCAGATTCCTCACCCCCTCTGATGGCCCATTGTAAAAATTTTAGGGGGGAGATGTTTTGGACAGGTAACCGTCTCCACTTCATTGAGAGCTGAATGCATACATGATGTATGTTACTTTGGCCAACCCCTCCTTACTTACACTATTGGCAGACCACTGGACAGGTAAGAAGTGTCATAATACAAAAATATAAATACACACTGTACAAACTGAAGCACATTTTTACATTCTGCAATTACCTATCAAGATAATAGGAGAATAAAACTTTAAACAGTACCATTTGAAAGTATTCAGGCAGGCCCTTTCACTACATGCTTTGGTGAATTCATACTGAAATCTGACCACAAAAGAGATAGGTATAGTGTGTATGGGTTTGGCAAAGTCAGCAGATAGAGGACTGGTATCGGTTGACTTAGCGGTTGGGGGGAGGGAGGGTTCCAAATGATTTTGGGACCCCCCCAAAAAAAGCCTCTGGCACTCTGCCTGAATTTAAGCACACATTTTAGGGGGTGTTTAGGGTAAAGCAATACAATGAAGATGACAAAATACATTGTTAATTGACTAGGCTAGGTGGGTATGGGCCCAGAATAGCATGCTGGGGAGGTTAGTTAAGGAAAATATGCATGAAGGACAAAAAAGGACCTTTAAAAACTTCCAGCATGCATGAGGATAAAGAGGACATTCACAGCATATTACAATCATGGAAATTAGAGAATGATGAAAGATATACAATTCATTAGCAAACATTAAATACATATGATGAGATGTTAAAGGAGAAATCTTGCCTTAATATAGTCCTTCTGCAGGACCTGAATGATGGCAGAACAGGTCTCTGGAATATTGATCCCCAGAGATTGGGGGGAGATGCCTGTCGAGAACTTGATGTCCTGCAGACTTCTCCCCGTCGCCAAGTACCGCAATGTGGCGACTAGCCTCTGTTCAGAAATGATGGCTTGCCGCATGCAGGTGTTCTGCTTCGTAATATAAGGGGACAGCAAAGCCAACAAACGATGAAAAATGGGGTCCGTCATCCGAAGAGAATTCCTGAAATCATCAGGATTATTCTCATGGATCTCCCTCAACAAAGAGAGAGAATTGGTCACGCAGGAGCAACCAATTCTTTGTCCATGAACTCCTTCCCACCCTGTTTATGGACTGGGCTTGGGTCCAGTGGCGTAGCGTGGGGGGTGCGGAGGGGGCCGCGGCCCCGGGCGCAACATTTAGGGGGGCGCAATTCCGCGCCAGTGTGTGACTACTGGCTGCCCCCTCCTAAATTCACTGCACTGTGTCCCCACGCTCTGGCCGCCATGTTCAGTCTCCGGCGCCCTGTGATTGGCCGTATGGGGTCATGTGCAGCGGTGCGGCTGGCCTGTCCATGCTCGCGGTACATCCTGGAGTCCCGCCTTTGCACTTGTTCAGTCTCCGGCACCCTGTGATTGGGTAAATGGGGTCATGTGCGGAGGCGGGACTCCAGGAGCAAGCGCGAGCGCTAACAGGCCAGCCCCGCCGCCGCACATGACCCCATACACCCAATCACAAGGCGCCGGAGACTGAACATGGCGGAGCGCGGGGGACACAAAAATTCAAGATCGTGAGCCGCCGCTATCTCCTCCTCCTGCTCCCCTCCGGACCGATGGGAAACAAAGAAGAAAAGGTGAGACTCCCTCGTGATGAGAGTCGTGTTGCTGGCCCGGGGGGGAGACACAGTCTGGGAAGAGGGAGTGGCCAACCAGAGAGAGAGAGTGAGTAGAAGAGCAGCTAGAGTCATGCAGTGTAGTGGTCAGTATAGGAATACTGTAGGTAGGATAGTGTAGTGGACAGTAAAGTAGTCAGTGCAGTATAGTGGACAGTATAGTGTAGTGGACAGTATAGTATAGTGGACAGTATAGTGTAGTGGACAGTATAGTGTAGTGGACAGTATAGTATAGTGGACAATATATTATAGTGGACAGTATAGTGTAGTGGACAGTATAGTATAGTGGACAATATAGTATAGTGGACAATATAGTGGTCAGTATAGTGGATAGTATAGTGTAGTGGACAGTATAGCGGTCAGTGTAGTGATCAGTATAGTGTAGTGGACAGTATAGTGGGCAGTATAGTGTAATGGACAATATAGTGGTCAGTGTAGTGTAGTGGGCAGTATAGTGGCCAATATAGTGTAGTGGGCAGTATAGTGTAGTGGACAGTATAGCGGTCAGTGTAGTGGACAGTATAGTGTAGTGGGCAGTATAGTGGACAGTATAGTGTAGTGGGCAGTGTAGTGGACAGTATAGTGTAGTGGACAGTATAGCGGTCAGTGTAGTGGGCAGTATAGTGGTCAGTATAGTGTAGTGGGCAGTATAGTGGACAGTATAGTGTAGTGGGCAGTATAGTGTAGTGGACAGTATAGTGGTCAGTATAGTGTAGTGGGCAGTATAGTGGACAATATAGTGTAGTGGGCAGTATAGTGTAGTGGACAGTATAGCGGTCAGTGTAGTGGTCAGTATAGTGTAGTGGACAGTATAGTGGTCAGTATAGTATAGTGGGCAGTGTAGTGTAGTGGACCATATAGTGGTCAGTGTAGTGGGCAGTATAGTGTAGTGGACAGTATAGCGGTCAGTGTAGTGGACAGTATAGTGTAGTGGGCAGTATAGTGGACAGTATAGTGTAGTGGGCAGTATAGTGGACAGTATAGTGTAGTGGGCAGTGTAGTGGACAGTATAGTGTAGTGGACAGTATAGCGGTCAGTGTAGTGGGCAGTACAGTGTAGTGGACAGTATAGTGGTCAGTATAGTGTAGTGGGCAGTATAGTGGACAGTATAGTGTAGTGGGCAGTATAGTGTAGTGGACAGTATAGTGGTCAGTATAGTGTAGTGGACAGTATAGTGGACAATATAGTGTAGTGGGCAGTATAGTGTAGTGGACAGTATAGCGGTCAGTGTAGTGGTCAGTATAGTGTAGTGGACAGTATAGTGGTCAGTATAGTATAGTGGGCAGTATAGTGTAGTGGACCATATAGTGGTCAGTGTAGTGGGCAGTATAGTGTAGTGGACAGTATAGTGGTCAGTATAGTGTAGTGGTAAGTATAGCGGACAGTATAGTATAGTGGACAGTATAGTATAGTGGACAATATAGTGGTCAGTGTAGTGGACAGTATAGTGGATAGTGTAGTAGACAGTATAGAGGTCAGTATAGTGGGCGGTATAGTGTAGTGGACAGTATAGTGGTCAGTGTAGTGGTCAGTATAGTGTAGTGGACAGTATAGCGGTCAGTGTAGTGAGCAGTATAGTGTAGTGGACAGTATAGCGGTCAGTGTAGTGAGCAGTATAGTGTAGTGGACAGTATAGTAGTCAGTGTAGTGGTCAGTATAGTGTAGTGCACAGTACAGCAGTCAGTGTAGTGAGCAGTATAGTGTAGTGGACAGTATAGTAGTCAGTGTAGTATAGTGGTCAGTGTAGTGGACAGTAGAGTGTAGTGGTCAGTATAGGAGTCAGGTTGGTTAGTACTATTGTAGGAAGGGAAGGGACAGGACTCGGGGAGTGCTAAAAGTCGACAGGTTAGGGGGCGCAAATTACTTGCCTTGCCCCGGGCGCTGACAACCCATGCTACGCCACTGCTTGGGTCAAAGTAAGAACCCCAGCACCAAGCCCCTGCACAGCACGAACTCTACGATGAGTACATACCCGCAACATGGCTTCAAAACGGTCAGCTGGTTAGAATGAACTAACAGAATGCACTGAAAATCAGAAAGGCCTGAGAAGAGCAAGCTGAAAATCCAAAACGAGCAGACAAGAATGCACTGAAAATCAAATATGTACTATAGAAAATGCGCACTGAAAAACAGATGCGAACTGACTACATGCACTGAAAACCAGATACGGACCCACAAGCACAAACTGAAGAGCAGTAACGATCTGAAAAGCACGAGGCTGAAAAGCGCAAATCGTCTCTCACCAAACTTCTACTAACATGAGATAAACACGAGATTAGCAGAAGGAGCCCAAAGGGTGGCGCACTGGCTATTGAACATCCTCTTTATAGTGCCGTTGTACGTCAGCGCGTTCTTGACGATTGGAATTTCTGACAACATTTGTGCAACCGTGTGTATGCAAGACAAGTTTGAGCTAACATCCGTCGGAAATAAATGCAGGATTTCGTTGTCGGAATGTCCGATCGTGTGTATGCGGCATTATACAAGACAATAATAAAACATCTTAACCACTTGCTTACTGGGCACTTAAACCCCCCTCCTGCCCTGACCTTTTCAGCTTTTTTTTATAATTTTTTTCACACAGAGCTTTCTTTTGGTGGTATGTAATCACTACTGGGGTTCTTATTTTTTGCTAAACAAACAAAAAAAGATGGAAAATTTTCAAAAAAAAAAAGTAATATTTCATAGTTAGTTATAAAATTTTGCCAACAGGTAATTTTTCTCCTTCATTGATATGCGCTGATGAGGCGGCACTGATAGGCTGCACTGGTGGGCACTGATAGGCTGTACTGGTGGGCACTGATAGGCTGCATTGATGGGCACTGGTAGGCAAAGATAAGGCGGCACTGATAGGCACAGATAAGGCAGCACTGATGGGGACAGATAAGGCGGTACTGATGGACACAGATAAGGCGGCACTGATGGCCACTGATAAGATAGCACTGATGGGCCCTGATGGGTGGTAATGATAGGTGGCACTGATGGGTGGCAATGATGGGCACTGAAGGGCACTGATAGGTGTTGCTGATAGGTACCACTGATAGATGGCACTGATGGGCACTGATAGGTGACACTGATGGGCACTGATGGACACTGGTAGGGGACACTGATGGGCACTGGTAGGTGACACTGATGGGCAGCACTGTTGATGGGGCACAGATTGGTGACATTGATAGGTGGCACTGTGGGCACTGATAGGTGGCACTGTGGACACTGATGGGTGGCACTGTGGACACTAGTAGGTGGCGCTGGTGGGCACTGGTAGGCGGCACTGTTGTGCACTGGCAGGTGGCACTGGCAGGTGGCACAGGTGGGCACAAATGAGCTTGCAACTGCTCTCCTTGATCGGGACCGATGTCCCTCTGACAGCTGCCGGTGATCGGCTATCAGCATGAGGAGAAAAAATAGACGATTACCGGCTCTGTTTACATCACATGATCAGCTGTCATTGGCTGACAGCTGATCACGTGGTAAGGGGTCGGGATGGACCCCTTACTCCGATCTGGGATCCAGCGAGTCTCATAGACTTGCTGGTCGCAGAGCGTAGGGGGTGCGCAGGCCGCTCAAGCACGGGAGGACGTCTATTGACGCCCTCCCGGCAAAGTAGGTCCGCTAGGGTTTCCACCTTTTCTTCAAGCCAAACCCGAACAGCAATTTTTTTTTGTAGTATACACTACAGGATTAGTATAAGACTTGGGAAACTTTTGGGTGTGCCAAGGAGAGTAATAATGTGTAATGTGGCAGGATGGGGTGGTGGACATGGGGGGGTTGTGGGTAATATAAATAGGAGGGGCTGGTAGGTGGGGGGAGGTGAGTAAGAGGGATGATTGGGAATGGAAAGAGGGGATGCAGCAAAGATAGGTTGTAGGATGGTGGAGTTGGGTGGAATTCAGATAAGGATGGGGAGGGGGGAAAGGAATGGAATGAGACTTGCAGAGAGAAGGAAGCTTGCTCTATAAGGTGTGAGATGCAGATTAAGGTGACTAAGGAGGCAATCAGGGAGGACCAGAGTTGGTGGTGAGAAGAAGGAAGAGGCTGAATGAATGGGAGAGCGGCAGTTCTGAAGTGAGATGCGGCATTGCTAGTGGGAGTAAGATCAAGCAGCATGTAAGGTGAATAAAAGGCAGTTAGGTTGTGTTACAGTGGAGGTGGACCAAAGCATGGATGGATGAGGAGCAGGAGAGGCCAAGTGAGAAGGGAAAACAGTGCAGGTGGGTAGAGTGTAAACTGAAAGTGCCGATGGAGGGGGGCAGCTGGGGGCGGTGAGCGACCAAAGGTGCAGAGGGGGTGGCTGTTATAGGTAGAATCCTGATGAGATTAGCTCTGAATAATGTGTCCGGGTGCCAGGTGGACTGAAACCCGGACACATGATTCAAAACCCGAACTGTCCGGGTGAATCCTAGACAGGTGGCAACCCTAAGGTCCGTCATTCGACTATAGCGCGGATCTAAAGTGTTACTAAAAGTGGTACGAAAAAAGTTCATCCACCCCCCCACAGTGCCCACAGCTTATAGATCTTCTTTTTACAATTTAAAATATTGTCACGATATACCTTTTTGGATGATCTGTATACCACAGTTACATCATAAACTGCACAGTTTCTTTGGTGCTGAGAGTTCAGGAAGGATGAGATTTTCACTACTGCCTGTATACACTCCCACATGTGTAATGTCAATATCATGTGACCTGGCTAGCTCTGAGAACAAGAAACTATTCTCTCCAGCATAAAAGACACAACTGAGCATGTGCAGGTCGGATATTGCCTGTGTGTTAGCTGGCTTTCCCCAGATAGACATTGCAGGTATGGGGAGGATCATAGCATACAGGATAAAACAGCTTTTTTACACAATGCAGAGGATTAACCACGTAAGTTCCACAGTGAGTATAACAAGCATGCTATGCTGCATATACAGACTGTTTTTACTGTTTTGGGTTTAGTAACACTTTAACCACTTCAGCCCCGGACCATTATGCTGCCTAAGGACCAGAGGACTTTTTCCAATTTGGCACTGCGTCGCTTTAACTGCTAATTGCGCGGTCATGCAATGCTGTACCCAAACGAAATTTGCGTCCTTTTCTTCCCACAAATAGAGATTTCTTTTAATGGTATTTGATCACCTCTGCCATTTTTATTTTTTGCGCTATAAACGGAAAAAGACCGAAAATTTTGAAAAAAATGATATTTTCTACTGTTTGTTATAAAAAAAAATCCAATAAACTCAATTTTAGTCATACATTTAGGCCAAAATGTATTCGGCCACATGTCTTTGGTAAAAAAAAATGTCAATAAGCGTATATTTATTGGTTTGCGCAAAAGTTATAGCGTCTACAAACTAGGGTATATTTTCTGGAATTTACACAGCTTTTAGTTTATGACTGCCTATGTCATTTCTTGAGGTGCTAAAATGGCAGGGCAGTACAAAACCCCCCCAAATGACCCCATTTTGGAAAGTAGACACCCCAAGGAAATTGCTGAGAGGCATGTTGAACCCATTGAATATTTATTTTTTTTGTCCCAAGTGATTGAATAATGACAAAAAAAAAAAAATATTTACAAAAAGTTGTCACTAAATGATATATTGCTCACACAGGCCATGGGCCTATGTGGAATTGCACCCCAAAATACATTCAGCTGCTTCTCCTGAGTACATGTGTGGGACTTTTTGGGAGCCTAGCCGCATACGGGGCCCCGAAAACCAAGCACCGCCTTCAGGATTTCTAAGGGCGTAAAGTTGTGATTTCACTCCTCACTACCTATCACAGTTTTGAAGGCCATAAAATGCCCAGATGGCACAACCCCCCCCAAATGACCCCATTTTGGAAAGTAGACACCCCAAGCTATTTGCTGAGAGGCATGTTGAGTCCATGGAATATTTTATATTTTGACACAAGTTGCGGGAAAGTGACAATTTTTTTTTTTTTTTGCACAAAGTTGTCACTAAATGATATATTGCTCAAACATGCCATGGGCATATGTGGAATTACACCCCAAAATATATTCTGCTGCTTCTCCTGAGTACAGGGATACCACATGTGTGGGACTTTTTGGGAGCCTAGCTTCATACGGGGCCCCGAAATCCAATCCTCGCCTTCAGGATTTCTAAGGGCGTACATTTTTTATTTCACTCCTCACTACCTATCACAGTTTCGAAGGCCATAAAATGCCAAGATAGCACAAAACCCCCCAAAATGACACCATTTTGGAAAGTAGACACCCCAAGCTATTTGCTGAGAGGCATGGTGAGTATTTTGCAGCTCTCATTTGTTTTTGAAAATGAAGAAAGACAAGAAAAATGTTTTTTTTTTTTTTCTTTTTTCAATTTTCAAAAGTTTGTGACAAAAAGTGAGGTCTGCAAAATACTCACTATACCTCTCAGCAAATAGCTTGGGGTGTCTATTTTCCAAAATGGGGTCATTTGGGGGGGGGGGGTTGTGCCATCTGGGCATTCCATGGCCTCCGAAACTGTGATAGGCAGTGAAGAGTGAAATCAAAAATTTACGCCCTTAGAAAGCCTGAAGGCGGTGCTTGATTTTCGGGGTCCCGTACGCGGCTAGGCTCCCAAAAAGTCTCACACATGTGGTGTCCCTGTACTCAGGAGAAGCAACAGAATTTATTTTGGGGTGTAATTTCACATATTCCCATGGCATGTTTGAGCAATATATCATTTAGTGACAACTTTGTGCATAAAAAAAAAAAAAAAAAATTGTCTTTTTTCCGCAACTTGTGTCACAATATAAAATATTCTATGGGCTCGACATGCCTCTCAGCAAATAGCTTGGGGTGTCTACTTTCCAAAATGGGGTCATTTGGGGGGGTTTTGAACTGTCCTGGCATTTTATGCACAACATTTAGAAGCTTATGTCACACATCACCCACTCTTCTAACCACTTGAAGACAAAGCCCTTTCTGACACTTTGTTTACATGAAAAAATTATTATTTTTTGCAAGAAAATTACTTTGAACCCCCAAACATTATATATTTTTTAAAGCAAATGCCCTACAGATTAAAATGGTGGGTGTTTCTTTTTTTTTTCACACAGTAATTGCGCAGCGATTTTTCAAACGCATTTTTTGGGGAAAAAACACACTTTTTTAAGTTTTAATGCACTAAAACACACTATATTGCCCAAATGTTTGATGAAATAAAAAAGATGATCTTAGGCCAAGTACATGGATACCAAACATGACATGCTTTAAAATTGCGCACAAATGTGCAGTGGCGACAAACTAAATACATTTTTAAAAGCCTTTAAAAGCCTTTACAGGTTACCACTTTAGATTTACAGAGGAGGTCTACTGCTAAAATTACTGCCCTCGATCTGACCTTCGCGGTGATACCTCACATGCATGGTGCAATTGCTGTTTACATTTGACGCCAGACCGACGCTTGCGTTCGGCTTTGCGCGAGAGCAGGGGGGGACAGGGGTGCTTTTTTTTTTTTCTTTATTATTTTTTTGATTTTTTTATCTTATTTTTAAACTGTTCCTTTCATTTTTATGTTTTTTAATCATTTTTATTGTTATCTCAGGGAATATAAATATCCCCTATGATAGCAATAGGTAGTGACAGGTACTCTTTTTTTAAAAAATTGGGGTCTATTAGACCCTAGATCTCTCCTCTGCCCTCAACGCATCTGACCACACCAAGATCGGTGTGATAAAGTGCTTTCTCAATTTCCCAATGGCGCTGTTTACATCCGGCGAAATCTAAGTCATGAAATGCTCGTAGCTTCCGGTTTCGTAGGCCATAGAGATGTTTGGAGCCATTCTGGTCTCTGATCAGCTCTATGGTCAGCTGGCTGAATCACCGGCTGCATTTTCAGGTTCCCTGTTGGGACAGGAGAGCCAGAGAAAAACAGGGAAAACGGTGGGGAGGGGGGGCATTCTCTCCCACTGCTTGTAAAAGCAGTCTAGAGGCTAATTAGCTGCTAGGATTGCTTTTACATGAAAGCCGACCGCTGGCTGAAAAGAATGATACCAAGATGATACCTAAACCTGCAGGCATCATTCTGGTATAACCACTCAAAGTCCAGCAACATACCAGTACGTTGCTGGTCCTTGTTGGGCATATATTGTAAACTTTTTTTTCATGCAGCCTGTGGGCTGAACGAAAAAAAGATATTGATCGGTGGGTATGCCCACCATTAAAATACCTCCCTTCATCCACCCACTTCTAATGATGGGCATACATGCACTGTTTATATATGCCGAAGCATGGGGGCATCCTCCCGCAAAAGGCAGGAGCAAATCGCTCCTCCACCCACTGCTGCCCCCACGCTTCGGCATATATGCTAAAGTATGTAACTGTGGTGGGGAAATCACCTCCGACAGCGCTGGAGTCACGGCTTTATGTATCGTGGGAGCAAACGGTGTCTCTGTCAAGATAAATAAATCCGCGCTGCAGCTGAATGGCATACCTGAAAACAAAAAAATGGTTAAAACACAGTAAACTATAAAAAAATTACATACCTGAAAAGCAAACATGATAAAACATAACAACAATAAAACATTGCAGAATAGAATACAGTAAAAAAGAGCAGAACAATAGAGAGAAAATAGAGAGAGAGAGAACAATAAAACGACAACTATTTTTGGTTTTTTTATTTTATATTTTTTTTTTTGTGTATTTTTTTTTTTTTTTACTTTTTTTTTTATAACTGTAACTTTTAAAACTGTAACGGTTCCAGGTTTGGGTCTCTCAAAATGCGATGGCATCTTCGGAGACCCTGTGAAAGTGTGTCCTAGTCTGTACAATGCTGTACCCTACGCTAAAACTCAACTAGTGTATGGTAGCGCTCAAAACATTCACCAATGCAAAGACCAGGATTGCCAGGACAGGAGGGACAATAATACCGGGTGTCACGCCTAAATCCGCACTTTCTGCAGACACGACATTTTCTTTGGGGGGCTCGTTGGGTAGGGGTACTCGGGAGGACATATTGAAAATGCCTCTCATGCAGCCGGCTTACTGCATTTGGTTGGGGAAGGTGAGGTGGAGCACCGTCTGGATACAGAAGGGCTCTGACGATCTCTTCCTGGAATGTAAGGAAGGATCCAGTCCATCCTGAAGCTCTGTATAGCACATGAGCGTTCAGCAAAGCCAATTGAAATAAATAAACAGACACTTTTTTGTACCAGCATCTGGCCTAACGGGCAACTAGGTACGGCGCCAACAACTGGTCGTTGAGATCCACCCCTCCCATATTTTGGTTATATTCGTGGACACAGAGGGGTTTCTCCACAACACCAGTCGCCGTAGTAATTTGGGCCATCGTGTCTGCATGAAGGGAGGTGAGAACGAAAACATTCTTCTTATCCCTCCACTTCATAGCGAGCAAATTATTACACTGCAAGCAGGCTCTCTCCCCCAGCCTAAGACGGGAATCTACAAGCCGCTGGGGAAAGCCCCGGCGATTAGGTCGCACGGTGCCACATGCTCCAATCTGCTGATCAAACAAGTGACTAAAAAGTGGCACGCTCGTGTAATAATTGTCCACGTACAAGTGGTACCCCTTTCCGAATAAGGGTGACACCAAGTCCCACACTATCTTGCCAGCACTTCCTATGTAGTCAGGGCAGTTTGTCGGCTCTACGTGACTATCTTTGCCCTCGTAAACCATAAATCTACATGTATAGCCTGTGGCCCTGTCACAGAGCTTATACATCTTGACCCAGTATCTGGCACACTTGCTGGGAAGGTACTGTTTGAATGACAAGCGGCCAGAAAATTTAATCAGGGACTCATCAACGCAGACAACTTGATGGGGAGTAAACAAGTCTGCAAAACGTTGGTTGAAGTGGTTTACGAGGGACCGAATTTTGTAGAGCCGATCGTATTCAGGGTCTCCACGAGGACGACAGAGTTCATTATCGTTGAAGTGCACGAACCGCACAATCTGCTCGTATCGTGCCCTGGCCATGGAGGCAGAGAACACGGGCGCATGGTAAATTGGGTCAGTGGACCAATATGACCGCAACTTACTCTTTTTTTTCAAGCCCATGTTGAGGGAAAGGCCCAGAAAGAGCTTAAATTCGGAGACCGTAATTGGTCTCCAATCTCTGGCAAGGGAGGACTGGGGATTAGCAGCGATGTGTTGACCAGCGTATAAATTGCTTTGGTCCACAATAGATCTATAGAGATCTTCGGTGAAAAACAGTGAATAAAAATCCAGTGGCGTAAAATCAACTGTTTCCACCTGAATTCCGGGTTGGCCAGTGAATGGGGGGAGTACGGGTGCTGCAGAAGTGGTGGGTTCCCAATTCGGATTGGCGAATGCAGCAGGAAGGGCACTATGGGGACGACGGGCCTGTCTTTGTCTTCTTGGTGGCAGCGGGACACTACTTGTGCTTGCCACCTCGCCAGCTTGAACTGCACTTATGGGACTCGCCACGTCACCAAGTGTTACTGCAGTGCTGGATGTACGACCAGGTTGTACTAGGCCACTGGTGCTTGCCAGTTCACCAGAAGGAATAGCGGCGCTAGTACTTCTCTGCTCCATACGAGAGCCCTGCGGTTCTTGCACTTCAAGGACAGAAGAAGAAGTTCGGGGTCTGGTACGCCTGACCTTAGCAGGGACCACAACTCCGTCGTCAGAGCTATCTGTCATGGAGCCGCTGTCCTCTACAGCATCGTATTCTGAGCCTGAATCTGACAGATGAGTGACTTCCTCTTCACTATCTGTCATGCTCAGAAACGTGTAGGCCTCTTCACTAGTGTACCTTCGATTTGCAATTTTGGGCTCTAAATTTAGGGGTACACTAGTGAGACTCACAGGCAAAAAAGCTCCTGACTGTCAGCGACTGTATCAAAACGCTACCAAAAAACTGTTAGCGATCGCAGGGATCAGGCCTGACTCTGCGAACTCTGCAGTTATGTGTTTAGTGTTTTGTAAGTGTCAGTGATCGATCGATACTGCACTTGGGTGGGCTGGGCTGGGCTGGGCCGGGCCGAGGGGCAAAACGCAGGTGCTAGCAGGTATCTGGGCTGATCCCGCTACCACTGCGTTTTTGAGGACCCTAAACTGCTGGGGATGCTAGTATAGATCTGATCGGATCAGATATCGATCCGTTCAGATACTATAGCACTAAGGGAGGTGTATGCTGCGTGCGTGGGTTTTAGCGGTACTGGTGCTAATCTGACGCTGCCTGGGGAGACGCAGACCTTATCTGACCCTAAAAACGTAACTTATATCACCCCCGGGCGATCAGGGGGTTAAACCTTTTAAGATAATAAACGGCGGGTGCCCTAAAACTATAATAAACAAACTAACTAACCAGGGTCACCCGTAACAATTATATGGTGATTACTGGTGAAAGGGTTAACTAGGAGGCAGTCAGGGGGTTAAAACCTTTATTAGGTAGTATATAGGGGTCCCTGTTGCTATAAAACACTGACGGCGAACCTATATACTTACCTCCCTAACTAGCATCACCTGTGTCACTAATACAGCGATCAGAAAAACGATCGCTTAGTGACACTGGCGACGGGGGGGGTGATCACGGGGTTAAAACTTTATTAGGTGGGGTTAGGGGGGTACCCTAGACCTAAAGGGGGGTACCCCAGACCTAAAGGGGGCTAACCCTAACTGCCCTAACTTATAACTGTCACAAACTGACACCAATGCAATAATCAGAAAAAAAAAAACTGCTTTTGGTGTCAGTGTGACAGGGGGTACAGGGGGATGATCAGGGGGTGACTGGGGGGTGATGGGGGGTGACAAGTATGCCTGCATGTTCTACTGTTAGTGTAGTGTTGGTGCAAACTTACTTGGATGTCTTCTCTCCTCGGCGCCGGATCGAAAAGACCGGCTCGAGGAGAGTGACATCACTTTCTCCGCTTCTGTTTACATTACAGAAGCCGAGGAAGTCTGTCATTGGCCAGGAGCGATCGCGAGGGGGGAGCCACGAATGAGTGGCCTCCCCCTCACCTTTGATCGCCCCTGACCTGAATCCGACCGCCGCTGGCACCGGGGGGGGGTCCGATCGGACCCCCCACCCACGGGCAGGCAAGGACGTACATGTAAGCCCTTTTGCCTGCCCGTGCCGCTCTGCCGACGTACATCGTCGTGCGGTGGTCGTCAAGTGGTTAAGGTATAACTAAAGGCAAAACTTTTTTTTTTAGTTTTGGACAGTGTGCAGAGAGTTCAGAACATCTGTTAGTTTTTATTGTTGTCTGTGCCCCCTTTAGGGAGATTGTCCCTCTCTATTCGTCTAGTTTACCATTATCATTAAACGTAAGAGTAAAAGAGAATTAAACATTTTGGGTTGTCCCCAGAATAGTAATAAAGGGGAAATCTTCCAATGGGGACACTAGTTTGAGAGACCTGTGAATTCCCAATGAATTCTCTTAATTTGCAGGGATTTCCTCTCACTTACTTTTTGGCTATGGGACAGAAAGTTAAGGGAAATCTCCGCAATGGGACCCAGATGCCCAAAAAAAAAATCTGACAGGGGTTATAACCCTCCCTTGCTCTATTCAGAGTAAAAAAAAAAGTTTTGCCTATAGTTCTAAAGGATAAGTTCACCTTTCATAACATGTAACAGGTTACAAACAGACCGGCCCCTGCACCCTGTGCTCCCCAATCTAGCAACTAGCAGGGATCTTCCCCCCCTCCCAGCTAGCTGTCACAATTTATAAAAAACGCACCCAGCCGCGTCACTCAATCACAGTGCATTGAAAACTACAAGGTCCAGTAGTCTTTGCAGCTGTCAGCTTGTAGTTTTTAATAAACTTCCAGGGTGGTAGTCCATTGAATCTTCCTGTCAGAATGTATTGGTTGAGGAAGACGATACACTGACAGATTTGCAGGAGACCTGCAATGCTTTATAGGCTCCTGCGACAAAAAACAATAAATGCACATTTTGTTACCTGCACAAAATGTGCATTTATTATTTTTTTTAAAAGGGAACTTATCCTTTAACTACATCACATTGCTCATATTCCCCATGTTGCCTGTCTATAAGAATAATATCTCCTAAAAAAAAAAACATTTTTATAGAATAATTGCAATATTATTGGAGAGAGATGAGCAATTGACTCTACGTGTTTTAATATTTACAACTTCTTCATGAGTTAATGGTGTCTAAACAATAAAAATGATAAAACTTATCCATATGCAATCATGTGTATATCAGTGTTTGTAAGGCAGGAACATTTTATGCCTGTTCAAATAAATGTTATCTACTTTTATAATGTATGTACTTTATACATTTTCTTTGGTACCTTGAAAGTCCCTTACTCTTTCTCTCCTATATATTAAACCTAATCACTAAAATCTCATAAAAGCTTTGACACGTGAATGTAATTTTCAAAACTCATTTTCAATATTGTTAAATCTGCAGCTTTCATTAAATAAGAACTGGTGGTCCTGCCATCATGGTCCTTGTGCATTCACTTTCTGCTAAAGGGTGACAACATTCACGAGGTCATTTCCACACACATTACACAGGCATGGTCCAATGTTGTCAGCATCAGGAAACTCACGAAGCTTGAGAAATACCATGCAGCCATCGCTGAAATGCATGGAGATATAAATGGGGTGCAAAGAGGCTCAACAGCACAGAAACTCCTGCACCTTTTTGGGTGTTGAGCTTCGAGTGTTTTTTTACTGCATCTTTGGCACATGATTAACAATGAATGGCACTGCAAGCACGATGCACATTTTGGGTGCGTTCCGGGAATGCATGAAAAAGCATGCTGTTGCGCACATCTCCTTATCCAAAATTTGTACCTACAAATACACTTTTGGCTGAATTTGCAAATTACCAAAGGCATACTCCAAAATACTGTGGGAATACTTCACAGAATAGTGGAGGCAGTTAACCACTTGCCGACCGCCTAACGCAGATATACTGCAGCAGAATGGCACAGGCAGGCAAAATCACGTACCTGGTACGTGATCTGCCTCCCGCGGGCGGGGGGACACATCGCACCCTCCCCCGGTGCCCTAGGTGGTCGGCTTCGTTAGGGGAGCGATCAGAGGTGAGGGGGAGGCCACTCATTCGTGGCCACCCCCTCGCGATCGCTCCCAACGAATGACAATCTTTCTCTGCTGCTGTAATGTAAACAGAGGCAGAGGAAGTGATGTCATCGCTCCTCAAGCCGGTCTTTTCTTTCCGGCGACGAGGAGGGAAGACATCGATGTGAGTTGCACCAACACTACACTAACAGTAGAACACACTAGGCACACTTTTCACCCTCCATCACCCCCAGATCATCCCCCTGTACCCCCTGTCACAGTGACACCAATAGCAGTTTTTTTTTGCATTGGTGTCATTTGTGACAGTTATAAGTGGTAGGGCAGTTAGGGTTAGCCCCCTTTAGGTCTAGGGTACCCCCCTACCCCCCCCTAATAAAGTTTTAACCCCTTGATCACCCCCCGTCGCCAGTGTCACTAAGCGATCGTTTTTCTGATCGCTGTATTAGTGTCACAGGTGACGCTAGTTAGGGAGGTAAGTATATAGGTTCGCCGTCAGCGTTTTATAGCTACAGGGACCCCCATATACTACCTAATAAAGGTTTTAACCCCCTGATTGCCCCCTAGTTAAGCCTATCACCAGTGATCACCGTATAACTGTTACGGGTGACGCTGGTTAGTTAGTTTGTTTATTATAGTTTCAAGGCACCCGCCGTTCATTACCTTATAAAGGTTTAACCCCCTAATCGCCCGGCGGTGATATAAGTTAAGTTTTAGGGCCAGATAAGGTCTGCGTCACCCCAGGCAGCGTCAGGTTAGTGCCAGTACCGCTAACATCCACGCACGCAGCATACACCTCCCTTAGTGGTATTATATATTTGATCCGATCAGATCTATACTAGCGTCCCCAGCAGTTTAGGGTTCCCAAAAACGCAGTGTTAGCGGGATCAGCCCAGATACCTGCTAGCACCTGCGTTTTGCCCTTTGGCCCAGCCCTACCCAGCCCACCCAAGTGCAGTATCGATCGATCACTGTCACTTACAAAACAGTAAACACACATAACTGCAGAGTTCGCAGAGTCAGGCCTGATCCCTGCGATCGCTAACAGTTTTTGTTGGTAGCGTTTTATTACAGTCGCTAACAGTCAAGAGTTTTTTTGCCTGTGAGTCTCACTAGTGTACCACTAAATTTAGAGCCCAAAATGGCAAATCGAAGGTACACTAGTGAAGAGGCCTACACGTTTCTGAGCATGACAGAAAGTGAAGAGGAAGTCACTCATCTGTCAGATTCAGGCTTAGAATACAATCCTGTAGACGACAGCGGCTCCATGACAGATAGCACTGACGACGGAGTTGTGGTCCCTGCCAAGGTCAGGCTACCAGACACCGAACTTCTTCTTCTGTCCTTGATGTGCAAGAACCGCAGTTCCCTCGTATGGATCAGAGAAGTACTAGCGCCGCTATTCCTTCTGGTGAACTGGCAAGCACCAGCCGCCTAGTACACCCTGGTCATACATCCAGCACTGCAGTAACACTTGGTGACGTGGCGAGTCCCATAAGTGCAGTTCAAGCTGGCGAGGTGGCAAGCACAAGTAGTGTCCCGCAGCCCCCAAGGAGACGAACACAGACCTGTCGTGCCCATAGTGCCCTTCCTGCTGCATTTGCCAATCCGAATTGGGAACCCACCACTTCTGCAGCACCCGTACTTCCCCCATTCACTGGCCAGCCCGGCATTCAGGTGGAAACAGTTGATTTTACGTCACTGGATTTTTATTCACTGTTTTTCACCGAAGATCTCTATAGATCTATTGTGGACCAAAGCAATTTGTACGCTGGTCAGCACATCACCACTATTCCCCAGTCCTCCCTTGCCAGAGATTGGAAACCAATTACGGTTTCCGAATTTTTATTTTTTTTTATTTTCTTTTTATTTTCTTTTGCCACGTCAGCGAACTCTTTGAGAGGCTTAATTCACCTTTTAAAGTTCATATATGTCCCTTCTCGTTTTCACATCATAGTAGCGTTTTATCAATGCTTTTACAAAATTCCTTTGTGGCCATAAAAAAGATATATATGAAACTTATAAACCCCACTTTTTACGAAAACCCATCCTTCTACCCCCCCTCTCCCCCCACCCACTCCCTCCCACCCCCTCCCCTTCCCTGTGTGTTCAGGCACCTTTCCCTATTGCAGATCTATATTCTCAATTCTTCTGCATAGCTCCATGTTTTTTTAAATTCTCTCCAACACTCCCACTCACCTTTTATCTCTTCCCTATGTTCATCTCTACTATATCTCCCACAGTCCATATAGTATGTTACTTACACTGCATTAATCCACTCCCATATTAAAGGACTTTCTGCTGCTTGCCATTTCCTGGGAATGAGTCTTTTTGCTGCGTTTAACAGATGTGGCACTAAGGTTTCTTTATATTGTTTAACTTCACTATCTGTTCCATGTAATAGTACTACCCAGGGGTCTCTCACCACTTCTACTTTAGTGATTTCTTTTATAAAAAATAAGATCTTCGTCCAATAGCTTTTAATTATGGGACAATCCCACCAGAGATGAGCCATTGTACCAACCTCCTTGCAGCCTCGCCAACATTCCACTGATTTACCCCTTTGGAATTTACTGATTTTACCGGGGTTGTGTACCACCCAGTTAAACATTTGTAATTCATTTCCGCTGTGTTGACATCTGCTGCCGAACTATGGGCTAAACCCAAGATTTTCCCTATCGTGTTTTTATCTTTCTGTGTCCCCAATTCCCTCTCCCATTTTTTAATATATGG
Source organism: Aquarana catesbeiana (assembly GCF_042186555.1). Taxonomy (NCBI): domain Eukaryota; kingdom Metazoa; phylum Chordata; class Amphibia; order Anura; family Ranidae; genus Aquarana; species Aquarana catesbeiana. The sequence goes on from NC_133335.1 coordinate 187,942,560, forward strand.
AGGGACCTCCACCTCGTCCACCATCAGCACCGATTATATATTATATTTATATATCTTAGATATAGTACTTTTTGTGTCATCTGCTAAGCACAGCCTCTCCAATCCTGTCAGGTCATCTCCTGATCTTATTGGCTGGGGTAAATTAGTGACAAAGTGTCCCAACTGAAGGTATCTCCATTCATCCATCACCCATACTTCCTTATTTTGTTTTAATTCTAGATATTGTAATATCTTCCTCTTTTAATAATATCCCTTAATTGTACCCTATCATTTTTAATCCAATTTCCCCCAATACTCTTTTTTCCCGGTGCGAAGTAATAATTTTCTTTTAGCGCTATTAAAGGTGAATTATCTGTCTTATTAATCTGTTTGTACATTGTGTCCCAAATTCTAAGTACCACCCGTGTCAGTATATGTGTGTTTTCGTCTAAAATTCTATATTTAGGGGGATTCCACACCATAGATCCCAGTTGTGATTTACTAAATTCTTTTTCAATATTTACCCATCTTTTCTCCTCATTATCTCTAACCCACTCTATCACTCTTGACAATATTATCGCCTTATGGTAATTTTGTATGTCGGGAACTGCCAACCCCCCTCTATTTTTTTCCTGTTTTAATGTTGAGATGGAGATTCTTGGCTTCCTGTTCTTCCATATGGTATTCATCAATATCGATTTCAGCTTTCTAATATAGAACTGTGGGAGCGCAACTGGCAACATCTGAAACTTGTATGTAATTTTTGTGAGGAGAACCATTTATATGGCATTGATGCGACCTATCCAGGATATAGGTTTATTTACTAATCTTATACTTTCAGTTTTAATTTCGTCTAATGGGGGATATAGTTTACCTTATAGATCTTCTCCAAAGAATTTGCTAACTTTATTCCCAGGTACTTTATTTCTTTCTTCCACGCGAATTGGAATTCCTTTTTCAACTTCCCCACTTCTATTTTGCTAAGGTTTATATTTAAGATTTCCGATTTCGCTAAGTTTATTTTAAAGTTTGATATTTCTCCGTATTGTCTTAAAAGTTTTAATGGGTTGGGCATTGTAATCCTAGGCTTTGTTATATAAAATAATACATAGTCCGCAAACGCTGCGAGCTTGTGTTCCTCTTCCCCTACCTTAAATCCACTAATGTCCGGATTACTCCGGATTGTTGTAAGCAATGGTTCTAAAGATAAAACGAAAAGCAAGGGGGACAGGGGGCAGCCCTGTCTCGTCCCTTTTTTCATTTCAAAGGAGGCAGATGGAAATCCGTTGACTTTTATAGACGCCATGGGATGGTTGTAGAGCGTTTTGATCCACCTGATCATTCTCGGACCCATTCCCATGGTGTCTAATGTCTGTATCATGAACCCCCAGTCTACCCTGTCGAATGCTTTTTCGGCATCTATCGACAGGAGTAGACCTTGGGGTCCCTTTTCTTTTATCTTTTGGAGTAGGAGTAGAGTTCTAACCCCATTATCCTTCCCCTCCCTTCTTGGGGTGAATCCTACCTGATCGGGGTGTACTAATGTGTTCATCAGCCCCTTCATTCGCCTAGCCAATACTTTGGCAAATAATTTAGTATCCGCATTTAGCAATGATATTGGCCTATAGCTGGAACACCGCAGACTATCCTTCCCCTCCTTCGGTATGACTGTAATTGTAGCAGACAAGGCCTCTCTACTCATCTCAAAATCTTTGCCAAGGCCATTCATATATTGACATAGCTTTGGCAACAATATATCTTTAAATTTTTTATAGTATTTATAGTAGGATGTTGTAAACCCGTCCGGTCCAGGGCTCTTTCCCTGAGCTGAGTCTCCTAAAGCTCTATTTATCTCCTCCTCCGTTATGGGACTCTCTAGTGTCTCTTTAATACTTTCAGAGATTTTTGGCAGTCTAGCGTTTTTTAAAAACTCAGTTGTCTTTTTTCTTTTCTCCCTTATCTGCCCCCCTTCTAGTCTACCGAGTATAGTCCTTTAAAATATTTTTTAAAGGTTTCCCCTATTTATTTTGTTGTATATACCATTTCTCCTTCCTTTGTTTGCATTTTATCAATGTAATTTCTGGATTTCTTTTTTCGGAGCATTCTGGCTAAATATTTATTGGTTTTATTCCCCCTTTGGTGTCTTTCTTTAGCTATCCTATAGAATTTTTTTTTTTACTTCTAGTTCAATAAGGTTTTTTAGCTCATCTCTTTTAATAACTAATTTTTGGTATATCTCCTTATTTTGACCTTTATGTTTTTTATGTTCTTGCTCCAGTTTAAAGATTTCTTCAGTAAGATTTTTAATTTTCTCTTTTCTCTCTTTTTTCTTCTTTGCTCCCATTTTTATCAGGATCCCCCTAATGTAGGCCTTATGGGCCTCCCATAGGGAAGACCCCGAGATCCCAGTTGTTTAGTTTGTTGAGAAATAGAGTTCCAATTCCTTTTCTATACTCTTTACTCCTATCTCATCATAAAGAAATTCTTTGTTTAATCTCCAAGTTCTTAGAGACTTGCATCTTCATTCTTACTGGGGCATGATCCGACAGGGTAGTTATCTCAATTTTAGGTTCGACTATCCTGTCTAGAAATCTGTGATCCACTAGAACATAATCGAGCCTGGAGTACGTCCCGTGCACAGGGGAGTAGAACGTGTAGTCTTGAATTCTAGGGTTCATTACCCTCCATGTATCCACCAGTTGGCATGCGTGTAATTTCTGTGTTATCTTTTTTAGTTGTACGTTGTTTGTCACCTGTGCCCGGGACGTACTATCCACACTCGGTTCCATGCAGAAATTCAGGTCACCCATCGCTATCAGTCCCCCGCTTCTAAAGTCCATTAACTTCTCCAAAATACCATTCAGGTATTTTGTCGGATTCTTATTAGGGGCATATGTTAGCATATATTTGCTAATGTACATTCCATTTCCCCCAGTATACCTTTCAAAAAGAGAAATCTTCCCTCCGGGTCAAGTAGCCTTTCCTCTAGTGTAAATTGTACTCCCTTCGTGAACCCCGATCGCCACCCCCCCTAGCTCTTTTCGTAATTGTATCCCCATAATACCAAGTTGGAAAATTATTAGACCATAGTTTAGTATTTGATGTATAAGATAAGTGAATCTCTTGCAGGAACACTACTTCGGCTCCGTACCCCTTGAGTTCTTTTAATATCTTGTGTCTTTTGGTGGGTGTGTTTAGTCCCCTTACGTTATATGTCATAAAGTTTAATTCTATCATCTATATACTAATTCCTGTGGAACTCTTGCTCTACTAATCTGCAACAGGTTTTTTCCACTCTTTTTGTACATTTTGTATGGAACACACAGGGTATCTAATCCTCCCCCTCCCTCCCCCGCCCCCCCATCTCCATCCCCCCCCCCCATCCCACCAGCCCCAATGTGGCCCATGGGTCATTGAGGGCCATGCAAACCATAGACCTCTCTGACTCTCTTTATCTTGAGGTGAGACTACAAGTGTGTCACTCTGCCCCCCTCCACTTGATGGAAAATGTGGAGGGGTAGGCCGGTTGTAGACCGGCACCCTCCCCAGCCCTGCTCTTACCAGCCCCCATCCCCAAACCCCCCCCCCCAGAACCCCCCCACATTATATCTTATATAGAGTCACTAAATTTTACTTCTTTCCCGGCTTTTCCTATTTGGCCTCCTGTTATTTATCCGTCCAGCCAGGTAGTTCAGGTACCTGTAACCCTAGTTTGTCACAAAAATCCTGCACCTCTTCAGGGAAACGGAGTCTAGCGGATCTCCCATCTCTGTAACCAACTAAACATGCTGGAAATCCCCAGCTATATTTTATGTTTTTATTCCTCATCAGTTCCAAGATGGGTTTCTGAAGTCACCTTCTTGCTAGTGATTCTGGTGCCAGGTCGGTGTATACCTGTATCTCTGATCCTTCATATTGCAAATGCGGATTTCCTCAAATTTTTTGCATAATTTCAGCCTTCTCGTCATAAAATCTGAATTTTGCTAATATATCTCGAGGCCTGGTAGGCTCCATATTATACATCCTCCCAACCCGATGCACCCTCTCGATTTTAGGAAATTCTTCTGCTCTTTTATCTAACAGGGGGCCGAATAGTGTAGATATGATAGTCCTTAAATCTTCACCTTTTTTTTCTGGAACAGATCGAATTCTGAGATTTTGCCTTCTGCTTCTATTCTCTTGGTCTTCTAGTCTATATAGAATTTTTTCCTGATTTTGTTGTGTTATTTTTATTTGCTCTTTGAGGTTACATATCTTCTGTGCTTGTTCACCCATCTTCTTTTCCGTCGTTTCTACTCTCTCCAACAGATTACCCAAGTCCCCACTCAACATGCTAATTTCTGATTTTATTGAGTTTTCCAGTCTCTGGAACATTTCCATTATTTCTCCTTTTGTGGGGCTTTGAGCATTGTCTCTCCTCTCATCAATTCTACTTATGTCCGGCTCGCTTTCAATTGTTAAGTCATCCCTCGAGTGGTCAAGCGTTTCTCCTGTTTTCCTTTCCGCTCCCCCCTTCCTCCCCACCTTAGACGACCCCTGTCCCTCCTGGTCTATGTTCCTGGGGCTAGCCCCCTGAGACATATATTGTTTAATCGTACTACCTGTAGTCTTGTCTTTCGGTGTTTTAGGGGGTCCCCCTTTTTCTGATTTGGTTGCGACCTTACTCATATTTCCTCTCTTTTTTTGTCCCTCTTGTTTGCCTCCCCAGTCTTAGTTCTCTCGAGTTCCTCCCTCCCACTCCGTGTGGAGATCGGGACGAAGGAGGACAGAAGAAAGAGAGGGTAAAGGAGGGAGGGGGGGCAAATATTCCCTCTCCAGGTGCGATATAGGATACAATATGATATCCCCCCCCCCTTTTTCTTCCCTCTCTCGCCCCCTTCCTGCTAAGCAATCTTGTCACCGCTTAAGTTAGACCTTCAGTTTACAACTCCAGACCCCCTTACATAGCATCCAGTTGGTATTTTTAACCACTACAATGTCATAGTATCATTGAATAAGCCGCGGGATTACACACACATTTTTACCCCATATGGGTCAGTCTTTATTTTATAAATGCTCAGCTGTTTCAAATGCAGCAATTTATCTAGTGTGATAGATGTTTCTATCTCCGCTGCTATCTGTATCTGCGTTATTTTCTCTTGCTCCTCTTATCTTGTTTCAGGGTACACTTTACTATGGATCAAGCACAGGTTACCAGCATTAATCTACTATGTTGTACCTACATCAATGTCTATTGGGGAGGGATACTTTTGTGTACAATCTCATATTTATCTCTGGACCAGATAATTCATAAATGCACAATCACAGACTCTGTATTTACCAGGTGAGAGACTCTCATTTAACATGCAAAATCCCCAATGGGGGTACCTCCTTTTTCTGCTCTTCCAGACTTTGTTTCAACACTTAGTGCTGTTTCTCTAGACGTCCATGCCTCCTTCTTACGGCTTCTCACTTCATAGACCACCTCCAGGTGATCTGCCATCTTTAGAGTGCCTGGGGATCGAGCTCCTGTGGGGGGGAGAATCAGGGGGGACGAAGGAGAGGGGGCGGGGGGACGGGCTCGCTGCTCACTGTCCCCACACGCCGCCTGCTCACCTACCACCTCAGCCACGCTCCCATCCTCCTTAGTACGGCACCGCTGCTACAGGCGGGTAAGCTCCGCATCAGCCGGCTGAGATGTCTGCAGCGGGTTTGGAGCGGTTCCTTCTCCTAATCTCCTTCCGAGACCGCCACTGCTGGATCCAATGGGACGCCCGCTCCTCCTTCCGACCTACACACTCGCGTCCCTCCCTCCTTGACGAACAGTATGGCATCATGCCTGTATTGATTGACGGTTTCCGAATTTAAGATCTTTCTGGGTCTTTCCCTCCTCATGGGCATAACCAAAAAGAGTGAGTTGCGGTCATATTAGTCCACTGACACAATTCGCCATATGCCCGTGTTCTCTGCTTCCATGGCCAGGGCACGATACGAGCAGATTTTGCGGTTCATGCACTTCAATGACAATGAACTCTGTCGTCTTCGTGGAGACCCTGGATTCGATCGGCTCTACAAAATTCGGCCCCTCGTAAACCACTTCAACCAACGTTTTGCAGACTTGTTTACTCCCCATCAAGTTGTCTGAGTTGATGAGTCCCTGATTAAGTTTTCTGGCCGCTTGTCATTCAAACAGCACCTTCCCAGCAAGCGTGCCAGATACGGGGTCAAGATGTATAAGCTCTGTGACAGGGCCACAGGCTATACATGTAGTTTTATGGTTTACGAGGGAAAAGATAGTCACGTAGAGCCAACAAACTGCCCTGACTACATAGGAAGCGCTGGCAAGATTGTGTGGGACTTGGTGTCACCCTTATTCGGAAAGGGGTACCACTTGTACATGGACAATTATTACACCAGCGTGCCACTTTTTAGTCACCTTTTTGATCATCATATTGGAGTATGTGGCACTGTGCGACCTAATCACCGGGGCTTTCCCCAGCGTCTTGTAGATTCCCGTCTTAGGCTGGGGGAGAGAGCCTGCTTGCAGTGTAATAATTTGCTCACTATGAAGTGGAGGGATAATAAGAATGTTTTCGTTCTTACCTCCCTTCATGCAAACACGACGGTCCAAATTACTATGGCGATCGGTGTTGTGGAGAAACCCCTCTGTGTCCACGAATATAACCTTATAAACGCGTAGGGCGTGGCCTAATCCTACGTTGCAGTATCTCCCAGCAAAGCTAAAGATCACTCTAACGGTTCTACTGAGATTTTTTTCTTGCCTTATATGAGCTACTAATTTGTGAGTACCGCTCTGTTACCTTTTACAATAAAACCTTTTATATGGTATTATGCTATGGATATCTCTTCTCTTCTATGGTTTACATCAATCCGATCCTGATATTGCTGATTATTGCTGCACAGTAGCACAGACTGTGACCGCCTAATACCCCTGCAGGGGTTAAGGAAGTTGGTGAGTGTGTACACATTAAGAGCACGGGATTTTAAACACTGTCACCAAGAAAAAGGATTGGAAGATTGCTTTCAACACACCTGCACTTTGAAATAATCAAGCTACCAGCACTTTTTCATCACTTATGCACTTTATTTGGACTTGAATTATCACAAAAGTTTATTTTTATTATCGGCACTTGTACGCTTTGGGATCATCCACACTTCCCTTGTCCCTTTCCTCCTCACCCTCCCTTCCCCTTTTTCCCCCCACCCCCCCCTCCCCTTTTTCTCCCCCCCCCTCCCCGTCTCAGTGGGTTTGATTACCATTATTTGTATTCATTATGCTAAACCTGGATTGTATTCACACAAGGTAGCAACATTGGGATAGTTTGGCAGCACGTTTTAACCCATTTATTTCTGGGATTTAAACTATATTTTGCTTTATGGTTGAGTACATTTGTATATTTTTTGAGAAAGATCTCTTTTTCACTCATGATCAAACAGATTGCACTATTAAGCCTTGCATATGCCACAGGCACACACATTCCAAATTTCTTTTGAACAGCGCCACACCCACACTTAAATTTTCCCTCATTCCAGCATCTGCCATTTCGGTGGCGCTTGCATCTGTGGGGGCAGCAGTTCAAGCTATAAAACTTTTTCATCAGGTTTTTTGCGTGGGTTCACCATTGTTTTTCTTACTCTCTCTCTATTCTCTCTCTATTGTTCTGCTCTTTTTTACTGTATTCTATTCTGCAATGTTTTATTGTTAATATGTTTTTTCTTTTCAAATTTTTTATTGAAAAGAAGACATAACGTATAACAGGTAATATTTGTGTGACAATAAACAATGATAGTTACACAATTTCTTTTCGTGCGTCTAATGCCGCGTACACACGGTCGGACTTTTTGTCTACAAAAGTCCGACGGACGCCAACAGACTAAAGCTGGCTGACAATCCGATCGTGTGTGGGCTTCCCCGGACTTTCAGCGGACTTTTCCAGCTGCAAATCTGACGGACTTTAGATTTGAAACATGCTTCAAATCTTTACGTCGTAACTACGCCAGACCCAGAAATCCGCTTGTCTGTGTGCTAGTCCGACGGACAAAAACCCACGCTAGGGCAGCTATTGGCTACTGGCTATCAACTTCCTTATTTTAGTCCGGTGTACGTCATCACGTACGAATCCGTCGGACTTTTGTGTGATCGTATGTAGGCAAGTCCGTTCGTTAGAAAGTCTGCCGCAAGTCCGCCAAAAGTCCGCCAAAAGTCCGCCAAAAGTCCGTCGAAAGTCTGTCGGACAGGCTGTCGGACTTTTGTAGCCGAAAAGTCCGACCGGGTGTACGCGGCATAATAAGTAACATAGACAGTAAGATCGTTATCATAACAGAAGATACAGAAGGTAAGCATTAAAGTAGTACGTGCGGATGCATTGAGTTTATCACAGTATGTAAGTAAAGATAAAACAGGAACAATATATCTATACGCTTACATGAAAGGTAAATCAGCAAACATGTAAAAGGTTAAAACCTAGTAGACTATGTGTAATCTCTAGGAAATATTACCAGCGATGTGTCTGTAGGTAGGGTGGTAGTTAGTAAAGAGAGAATAAGAAAAGAGTAGAGAAAAGGAGAGGCAGAGAGAGTCTAGAGAAAGGGAAAGTGGAGAGAGGAGTGGTCGGGGGGTCACATTGAGTATCGAACACCACTGTGTTAATCTGACGTTATTGTGGTCTAACTAGGGCTCTAGAAGGTGTTTGTCGAAGTCCAGGGGTAAAAAATGTTCAGCCCAAGGGTTCTAAATTTTAAGGTGTTGGGGAATTCTATCCAGAATTGTTGCTTCGATTTTACTATGAATCATGGCTTGAGTGAACCTATTCTTAACTTCGGTGAGATTCAGTTTTGGGGTTTTCCAGGCTCTGGCTATCGTCTGTTTAGCCGCTGTAGTAAGTTGAAGGAGGAGACGGGTCTGGGATCTGGTGTAATTTGACGGGATAAGGCTCAGCAATGCAATAGAGGGGTCAGAATCAATGGTATGTTGAAGTAAGGTGGAAGCCATTCGGAATATTGCAACCCAAAATTCTTGTACTATCGGGCATGTCCACCATATATGAACCCCTCTCACCATAGCCACGGAAGCATACTGAGGGGTAATTTGGAAGAAATTTGGAGATCCTGGCTGGAACCAGATACCATCTCATGAGTACCTTATAGTTTGCTTCTTGAGCGATTACATTGTGAGGTTAATTTTTTGTGTTGGACCAGATACCAGACCAGTCCTCCGCGTCAAGATCTAATGAAAGGTCTTTGGACCACTGTGCAGCGTAAGTGGGCAGGTTGACTGGGGGAGAGGTCAAATGAGTGTATAAACGTGAAATAAGACCCGGGGTATGTGGGTCCGAGTTGCAAATTCCTTCAAATATGGAGAAATCATCTAATGAGGAGTGTGAGCCTATAGTTGTGCAAACGAAATGGGCTATCTGTAGGTATCTAAAATATTCTGTCGAGGGTATTTCTGCTTGGTTTTGTAGTGATGAGAACGTCTTTATGGAGGTTCCAGAGGTAAAATCGCATATGCGATATAGTCCTGCTCTCAGCCAGATTTGAAATGATCTTGGATTAACGTGGGCCGGGTAAAATTTCGGGTGATCTAGAAAAGAAAGTAACGGGGAGTGAGCTGATATCAGTTTAAACGGGCCTCGAAGTTTGTCCCATAACTTAAGGGAGTGCCCAGTAATGGGGTTACTTATTGGACCACGGGTTGAGGAGGGTAACCACAATAGATTAGACACAGTGAGGGGGTAAAGGTCAATAGCTTCCAGACTAACCCATAGTGGTATTTCATTTTTTGCATGAAAGAGGGTCATCTGAGCTAGCTGGGCCACGTGAATTGTATCTCAGAAAGTAAGGTAGCCCCAACCCCCCATTGAGCTTACTACAAAGTAGTATGGCCCTAGACACCCTAGGTCTAGTGGAGCCCCACATATATTTGGACACTCGCGTCTGAGTAATTCGGTGGAAGTAAGAAGGAATAGGGATCGGGAGGAATCTATATAAATAGAGAAGTTTTGGAAGCAGAGACATCTTTACGGCCGCAATCCGACCTAGCCATGAGATACATAACGGTCGCCATAATTCTAGTAAGGCTGTTAAATGTTTTAACATAGGAAGGTAGTTGGCTCGAAATAGATGGGCTGGATCGCTAGTTAATTTAATACCAAGATAGGCTATCGAGGATATAGACCAGGTAAAGAGGAAGAATTCTTGTATGTGTTTGAGTTCTGATTGTGGGAGAGACACGTTGAGAGCCTTAGATTTGGACTGGTTAACTTCCAGGCCTAATATTAGAGCAAATTTGTCTAAGAGTTGGATAAGATTTGGGAGAGTAGTGCGTGGCGAGGTGAAAAATAACAGTGCATCGTTGGCGAATAAGCAGAGTTTATGGGATGTAGAGGCTATGTCTAGGCCTTTAATATTTGGGTTTTCCCTAAGCAGAGCCACTAGTGGTTCAATTGCTAGTGCAAACACTAGGGGAGAGAGGGGGCAACACTGTCTCATACCACGTTGTATTTGGAAACAGTCTGATCGAAATTCTGAGTATTTGACGTAGGCCTGCGGTTTATTGTAGAGGGAATTTATCCATTGCAGGAAGTCGGGGCCAAATCCCCAACGTTGTAATATAAAGTGTAGGTAAGACCAAGAAACCGTGTCAAATGCCTTATGTATATCGAGAGAAAGGAGATGCATGGGGAATTTCCGTGTTCGAGCTAGATGTTGGAGTAGGATAACACGACGGATGTTATCGCTGGCTTGACGTCATGGTATGAAGCCAACTTGGTCTTTGTGTATGAGACCACCTATAATTGGGTTAAGGCGTAACGCCATAATCTTGGCCAAGATCTTTATGTCCAAGTTGAGTAAAGAAATGGGCCTGTAGTTAGACCAAAGGGAATTATCCGTGTTGGGCTTGGGTATCATGGAGAGGTGTTAAAGGTGTTGGTAAGAAGGGGAGCCGGGATAGGAGCAAATTTTTTAAAGTAAGAGCTGGAGAATCCCTCGGGGCCTGGTCGCTTATGCGGTTTAAGGGTTTTTATAGCAAGAAGAACCTCTTCGGACGTAACGGGGCATTCCATTGACTCTCGATTGGCCTCTGATAGTTTAGGAATAGAAATATTCTGGAATAGAGTTTCGGCTTGTTTCACCGAGAAGGTGTTTGTTGAAGTGTATAGTTCAGCTAACCTTCTATGGAATTCAGAGAGCACCTTCACAGGATTGCTCGTGTGATTATCCTTGGCCAATTTGAGTCTGATGGGATTATGTACCCTTTCCGGACGGCGAAGTCTTAGTGCTAGAAAAGTATCAGGCTTATTGGCTTTAGTATAAATTGTATGATTGGATCTACGAATGGCTTTGTTCGCAGATTCCGCCAAGAGCAGGTCCAATTCTGTTTTCGTTTTTTCTAGTAAGATTCTGTGGGGTTCAGTTGGGGAGGATTGAAATTGGAGGAAGAGTCGATGTTATTATTTTTTTATCATGTTTGCTTTATAGGTATGCAATTTTTTTATACTTTACTGTTTACTGTGTTTTATTGTTAACCATTTTTTTGTTTTCAGGTACGCCATTCAGCTGCAGAGCGGATTTATTTATCTTGACAGCAACAGCGTTTGCTCCCACGATACATAAAGCCGTGACTCCAGCGCTGTCGGAGGTGATTTCACCACCACAGTTACATACTTCAGCATATATGCCGAAGCGTGGGGGCAGCAGTGGGTGGAGGAGCGATTTGCTCCTACCTTTTGCGGGAGGATGCCCCCATGCTTCGGCATATCTATATTTTAGGAACAGGTTGCGTTAAATGTTTTATTTTTTACTATTTTTTTGTATTTGCTTTGCAGGTATGGTAAGTCTTACTGTTATACTGTAATGTTACTTTGTTTTATTGTTAACCATCATTTGCCTAGCAGGTACGCCATTCAGTTGCAACGCGGATTTATTTATCTTGACAGCAACAGTGTTTGCTCCCACGATACATAAAGCCGTGACTCCAGTGCTGTCGGAGGTGATTTCACCACCACAGTTATATACTTCAGCATATATGCCAAAGCGTGGGGGCAGCAGTGGGTGGAGGAGCAATTTGCTCCTACCTTTTGCAGGAGGATGCCCCCATGCTTCGGCATGTATAAACGGTGCATGTATGCCCATCATTAGAAGTGGGTGGATGAAGGGAGGTATTCTAATGGTAGGCATACCCACCGATTAATATATTTTTTTCGTTCAGCCCACAGGCTGCATAAAAAAAAAGTTTACAATATATGCCCAACAAGGACCAGCAACGTACTGGTATGTTTCTGGACTTTGAGTGGTTATACCAGAATGATGCCTGTGGTTTAGGTATCATCTTGGTATCATTCTTTTCAGCCAGCAGTCAGCTTTCATGTAAAAGCAATCCTAGCAGCTAATTAGCCTCTAGACTGCTTTTACAAGCAGTGGGAGGGAATGCCCCCCCCCACCGTCTTCCATGTTTTTCTCTGGCTCTCCTGTCCCAACAGGGAACCTGAGAATGCAGCTGGTGATTCAGCCAACTGACCATAGAGCTGATCAGAGACCAGAATGGCTCCAAACATCTCTATGGCCTAAGAAACCGGAAGTTACAAGCATTTCATGACTTAGATTTCGCTGGATGTAAACAGCACCATTGGGAAATTGGGAAAGCATTTTATCACACCGATCTTGGTGTGGTCAGATGCTTTGAGGGCAGAGGAGAGATCTAGGGTCTAATAGACCCCAATTTTTTCAAAAAAGATTACCTGTCACTACCTATTGCTATCATAGGGGATATTTACATTCCCTGAGATAACAATAAAAATGATTAAAAAAAATGAAAGGAACAGTTTAAAAATAAGATAAAAACGAAAAACAAATAATAAAGAAAAAAAAAAAGCACCCCAGTCCCCCCCTGCTCTCACGCAAAGGCGAACGCAAGCGTCGGTCTGGCGTCAAATGTAAACAGCAATTGCACCATGCATGTGAGGTATCACCGCGAAGGTCAGATTGAGGGCAGTAATTTTTGCAGTAGACCTCCTCTGTAAATCTAAAGTGGTAACCTGTAAAGGCTTTTAAAGGCTTTTAAAAATGTATTTAGTTTGTCGCCACTGCATGTTTGTGCGCAATTTTAAAGCATGTCATGTTTGGTATCCATGTACTCGGCCTAAGATCATCTTTTTTTATTTCATCAAACATTTGGGCAATATAGTGTGTTTTAGTGCATTAAAATATTGAAAAGTGTGTTTTTTCCCAAAAAATGCGTTTGAAAAATCGCTGCGCAAATACTGTTTGAAAAAAAAAATGAAACACCCACCATTTTAATCTGTAGGGCATTTGCTTTAAAAAATATATAATGTTTGGGGGTTCAAAGTCATTTTCTTGCAAAAAAATAATAATTTTTTCATGTAAACAAAAAGTGTCAGAAAGGGCTTTGTCTTCAAGTGGTTAGAAGAGTGGGTGATGTGTGACATAAGCTTCTAAATGTTGTGCATAAAATGCCAGGACAGTTCAAAACCCCCCCCAAATGGCCCCATTTTGGAAAGTAGACACCCCAAGCTATTTGCTGAGAGGAATGTTGAGTCCATGGAATATTTTATATTGTGACACAAGTTGCGGGAATTAGACACATTTTTTTTTACACAAAGTTGTCACTAAATGATATATTGCTCAAACATGCCATGGGAATATGTGAAATTACACTCCAAAATACATTCTGTTGCTTCTCCTGAGTACGGGGATACCACATGTGTGAGGCTTTTTGAAAGCCTAGCCACGTACGGGACCCCGAAAACAAAGCACCGCCTTCAGGCTTTCTAAGGCCGTAAATTTTTGATTTCACTCTTCACTGCCTATCACACTGCCTTTACGCCCTTAGAAATCTCGAAGGCTGTGCTTGGTTTTCGGGGTCCTGTACGCGGCTAGGCTCCCAAAAAGTCCCACACATGTGGTATCCCCGTGCTCATGTGTGAGCAATATATCATTTAGTGACAACTTTGTGCAAAAAAAAAAAGTTTGTCATTTTCCCACAACTTGTGTCAAAATATAAAATATTCCATGGACTCAACATAACTCTCAGCAAATAGCTTGGGGCGTCTACTTTCCAAAATGGGGTCATTTGGGGGGGTTTTGTGCCATCTTGGCATTTTATGGCCTTCAAAACTGTGATAGGTAGTGAGGAGTGATATCAAAAATTTACGCCCTTAGAAATCCTGAAGGCGGTGCTTAGTTTCGGGGCCCTGTACGTGGCTAGACTCCCAAAAAGTCCCACACATGTGGTATCCCCGTACTCAGGAGAAGCAGCAGAATGTATTTTGGGGTGTAATTCCACATATGCCCATGGCATGTTTGAGCAATATATCATTTAGTGACAACTTTGTGCAAAAAAAAAAAAGTTTGTCATTTTCCCGCAACTTGTGTCAAAATATAAAATATTCCATGGACTCAACATACCTCTCAGCAAATAGCTTGGGGCGTCTACTTTCCAAAATGGGGTCATTTGGGGGGGTTTTGTGCCATCTTGGCATTTTATGGCCTTCAAACTGTGATAGGTAGTGAAGAGTGATATAAAAAATTTACGCCCTTAGAAATCCTGAAGGCGGTGCTTAGTTTCGGGGCCCTGTACGCGGCTAGACTCCCAAAAAGTCCCACACATGTGGTATCCCCGTATTTAGGAAAAGCAGCAGAATGTATTTTGGGGTATAATTCCACATATGCCCATGGCATGTTTGAGCAATATATCATTTAGTGACAACTTTGTACAAAAAAAAAAAGTTTGTAATTTTCCTGCAACTTGTGTCAAAATATAAAATATTCCATGGACTCAACATGCCTCTCAGCAAATAGCTTGGAGTGTCTACTTTCCAAAATGGGGTCATGGGGGGGGGGGTGTTGTGCCATCTTGGCATTTTATGGCCTTCAAAACTGTGACAGGTAGTGAGGAGTGAAATCAAAAATTTTCGCCCTTAGAAATCCTGAAGGCGGTGCTTGGTTTTGGGGCCCCGTACGCGGCTAGGCTCAAAAAAGTCCCACACATGTGGTATCCCCATACTCAGGAGAAGCAGCAGAAAGTATTTTGGGGTGTAATTCCACATATGCCCATGGCATGTTTGAGCAATATATCATTTAGTGACAACTTTGTGCAAAAAAAAAAAAAGTTTGTAATTTTCCCGCAACTTGTGTCAAAATATAAAATATTCCATGGACTCAACATGCCTCTCAGCAAATAGCTTGGGGTGTCTACTTTCCAAAATGGGGTCATTTGGGGGGTTGAGTGAAATCAAAACTTTACGCCCTTAGGAATCCTGAAGGCGGTGCTTGGTTTTCGGGGCCCCGAACGCGGCTAGGCTCCCAAAAAGTTCCACACATGTGGTATCCCCATATTCAAGAGAAGCAGCTAAATGTATTTTGGGGTGCAATTCCACATATGCCCACGGCCTGTGTGAGCAATATATAATTTAGTGAGAACTTTTTGTAAATTTTTTTTTTGTCATTATTCAATCACTTGGGACAAAAAAATAATATTCAATGGGCTCAACATGCCTCTCAGCAATTTCCTTGGGGTGTCTACTTTCAAAAATGGGGTCATTTGGGGGGGGTTTGTACTGCCCTGCCATTTTAGCACCTCAAGAAATGACATAGGCAGTCATAAACTAAAAGTTGTGTAAATTCCAGAAAATGTACCCTAGTTTGTAGACGCTATTTTGCACAAACCAATAAATATACGCTTATTGACATTTTTTTTTACCAAAGACATGTGGCCAAATACATTTTGGCCTAAATGTATGACTAAAATTGAGTTTATTAGATTTAACAAAAAGTAGAAAATATCATCTTTTTTCAAAATTTTCGGTCTTTTTCCGTTTATAGCGCAAAAAATAAAAACCGCAGAGGTTATCAAATACCATCAAAAGAAAGCTCTATTTGTGGGAAGAAAAGGACACAAATTTCGTTTGGGTACAGCATTGCATGACCACGCAATTAGCAGTTAAAGCGACGCAGTGCCAAATTGTAAAAAGTGCTCTGGTCAGGAAGGGGGTAAATCTTTCCGCGGCTGAAGTGGTTAAAACTCCAAAGGGAGGCAACTCCATATTATTGCCCACGATTTCGGAACGTCATGGTCGGGTGTCCACAAACTTGTGTCCATATTGTGTAATTCTGAAGCCTTTCACACGATCTCACATTTACTTTTACTGATCTCTGAACCCCTCTCCTGTTTCAAGTTACTCAGCAAAAAATTCTAAAAAGACATCCCCTAGACTAAGCCCGTATTGTCGATGTGCATGGAACTGTGCTTGTGACTGGCAGCCTCTGGAGTAGTAAGGGGGGCCTGGGCATATTCTCAATGGCCCCTTTGGGGGTGAGCACTACAGCTATGTTAATAGTATTGCTGGGGTGGATAAGTTAAGAGGAAATGAAGATCAGGAATGCGTGCGAATATTCTGTTCGATAAACAATCAATGCTGATCACATGAGCACAAGCGTGGGCAGTTTGGTCTTATGGTTTGTACTGTACCAATATGTGTACCAATATAATCTCTAATGCACTTTTCAGCAGACTTTATGGGATTAATTTACTAAAGGGAAAAAGACTGTGCTCTTTACAAAATGCAGTTGCAACCGCACAGAGTTACAACCCTCTCAGGACTTATCTCCTTCAAGTGGTTTCCCATGGATCACCGCTCAAGTTCTGCAAACCCTGCTGGTGACTCGTGCTTCTTTCTGCCCTATACCCTCTGTACAACTTCCAGGGGTATAGTGCGCTTAGCTGCAAGAGGAGTCGCTCTCAGCATCTTGCCCTCGGAAAGGTACATGACAGTACAATCCAGCCATGTCAGAGGCCGACAGAGCTGGTTCCCCACTCAAAGCTCTGTGCCAGCAGGTCACAGCTCTCATGCAGGCAGTTCAGAGGTTACAAGAGGTTTACATTCAACTCGAAGGACGTCTCCAGCACCTGTTAGTGTCTCCTGTTCCTGCAGAATCAGGTCCATCATCTTACAATGGGGCTTAAGCCTTCTCTTCACAGGTTCGGGCCAGTACAACATGGGCCCATAACCTTCTGGAACAAAAGATTCCCATAGTGAAATCTGTGGATATCCTCTTTGAATCAATGGCGCAACTCTAGGACGATCCACACAATGCACAGTAACCGCTGAAACTATTCTGCACACTCTGTCTCAAGGAAAACGCCCAGTAGAAGACAACACTGTCGAATTTCAAAAATGGTCTGCTGATACCGGGTGGAACGAGGCCACCCTTAAATATCAATACCGCCAGGGTCTTTCAGAGACTCTTAATAACAAGTTGGCACGAGTTGAGACTCCTACTACTCTAGAAAACCTAATCCAGTTCGCCATAAAACTGGATAGACGCCTGTGGGAATGGCGGCCTGAACGTTTTCAGACATCACGACCTACCTGGATGTTACCCACCAGCTCATTCTTCCTTACCGGCTCCCTCTTCTACTGCTGCCTCTGTAGATGAACCCATGCAACTGGGTCTGATCCAGTCCCCACTTACTCCTGACGAAAAGCAACGCCAGTGACAAGCCAATCTGTGTCTATACTGCGGAGGAGCTGGCCACTTCTTGCACAATTGCCATTCCATGAACTTTCAAGTCGCTGTTCCTTCTCTGTTTAACGTTGTCCTCCCTGTCTCCCTACAGGTGGCAGAAGAGGAGATCCGGCTTCTGGCCATCGTTGATTCAGGGGCATGCAGTTGCTTCCTGCACTTGTCCCTGGCCCAAAGACTCCACATTCCTCTTCAGGACAAAAAGCAAAGCCTTCAGATACACTTGGCCGACGGTTCCTTACCTTGATCGGGACCTGTTACTCAAGAGACCAGACCCATCCTCACTATTACAGACTCTGGCCACCAAGAGTTTATGTGCTTCGACATCATATGCTCACCCATGTTTCCCATTATTCTCAGACTTCTGTGGTTACAGGCCCATAACCCACAAATAAACTGGAGCAAGAAAGAAATATCCTTCTCCTCTAACTACTGCTTACAGCATTGCTTCGTTCCAGTCCCCAGTAACCTAATCGGCCTTATGACTGTCCCATCGAATTGTTGCCTGGCTCTAAAATTCCCTTCGGCCGTATATTCCCGCTGTCTGAAACTGACCTGGAAGCCCTACGGTCCTACATCGACGAGAGTCTCAAAAAGGGTTTCATCCACCCTTCCTCTTCTCCGGCTGGAGCAGGTATATTCTTTGTCGAAAAAAAAGATGGCACGTTAAGACCTTGAGTGGACTATAGAGAACTCAACAAGATTACCATTAAAAATCGCTACCCGCTTCCTCTCATCCCTGAATTATTTCAGGGATTCCGAAATGCCCGGATCATCACCAAATGCCTATAATCTTGTTCGGATCCACGCGGGGGAAGAGTGGAAGCCTTCAGATCTAAGTTTGGGCATTTTGAGTCCTGGGTGATGCCATTTGGATTATGCAATGCTCCTGCCACCTTCCAACACCTAGTAAACAATATTTTCTGGGAATTCCTTGACAACTTCGTAATCGTCTATCTGAATGACATCCTCATTTTCTCTGCCACATTGGAACTCCATCAGAGCTATGTAAAAAAAGGTGCTTACAATTCTCAGAGAGCATGGACTTTACGTTAAGGCAGAAAAATGTGACTGTGAAAAAATAGTCATCCAGTTCCTAGGACTCATTATTTCCACTAAAGGAATTGCAATGGTCCCACAAAAAGTAAAAGGAATTTTGGAATGGCCAGCCCCCCTGGATCTGAAAGGAGTCCAGCGATTCGTGGGCTTTGACAATTTCTATCAGAGATTTGTGAAGGGGTTCTCATCAATCATTTCACCCATTACCCAGTTGACTCGCTGGCAAAACCGGTTCCAGTGGCCCCAAGAGGCACAAATAAACTCAAGAACCTGTTCATTTCCGCTCCAATACTATAGCACCCAGACCCGTCCTTGCCCTATGTGTTGGAAGTGGATGCTTCAGAGACAGCTACGGGAGCAATCTCCCAAAGACAAGGACCTAAGGCCCTTCTCCACCCTGTAGCCTTTGCCTCTCAGAAGTTGAGTCCACCAGAGAGGAATTACGATATAGGTGATTGAGAGCTTCTAACTATCAATTTTGCTCTAGAAGAGTGGAGATACTTGCTGGAGGGAGCTGTCCATCCCATTATGATCTTCACGGATGATAAGAACCTGGAGTACAATACCATACCATCGATGGGCATTATTTTTCTCCAGGTTCAACTTCTATATCTCATAATGACCAGGTTCCAAAAATGGAAAAGCGGATGCGCTCTCTCAAATGTTTCCAGATGCCCCCGAGACAACTGAACCTGGTACCATTATGTCTGCACAAAATTTTTTACTTATTCAACCTGGCCTAAAGACTGCCATTAGACAAGTGTCCAGCCAGTGTAGGGAATCAGAGGTGTCTTCCTTGAAGAAGCAGAATGGGCTACTGTGGTTTCAGAATAAGATTTTCATTCCTCAGCAAGTAAGACTTTAAGTCCTAAGGACCTTTCATGATCACAAACTTGCAGGACATTTTGAAGTGCAAAAGACCTCTGAACTTATACAATGCCCTTTTTGGTGGCCAGGTTGGAGACAATACTGTAAGATTTATGTCAATTCATGTATTACTTGCCAACGTAACAAGGGGTCCAACACCAAATCCTGGGGTTTATTAAGACCCTTACCCAGTCCAGAACAGCCCTGGAGGAAAATCTCTATGGATTTCATCATAGAATTGCCCCCTTCTGAGGGGTTCACTACCATTCTGTTGGTGGTAGACCGCCTTTCAAAGATGGCACATTTTCCACCCATGGTTGGCACTCACTCTGCTATTGACACTGTGAATATCTTCATCAAAGAAATCGTCAGGCTCCACGGGGTACCAGATAACATTGTATCCGATAGAGGAGTACAATTTACTACCAGGTTTTGGAGAGACCACTGCAAGTCTTTGGAAATTGAAGTCTGCCTTTCCTTAGCATACCATCTTCAAAGCAATGGGCAGACAGAAAGGACAAATCAAAACTTGGAACAATACCTACGGTGTTTTTGCACCTGCTCTCAAGACAACTGGGCTTCTCTTCTCCCATGTGCAGAGTTAGCTTAAAAATAATTCCATACATACTGCCACTAACCAAACTCCTTTTTGGGCCAATTACGGTTTCCTTCTCGATTCTATCGTCGATTCTAAGCATCGGTCCCTGCGGTGCAGGATCGAATAAATTTCATCCAGACTAACTTACAACCAATCTGGGAAGCTATGCAAAAGGCCCAGAATAACTACAAGAAATACCATTACAGTGAAAGAAGGAGCAACCCGGCTTTCAAAGTAGGAAACAAGGTTTGGCTATCCGCTATAAATCTTAAATTGTCATGCCCATCACGGAAATTAGGCCCAAAATTCTTTGGCCCTTTTAAAGTCAAGAGAATGGTGAATCAGGTGGCTTTTGAATTGGCACTACCTAGCTCCTAGAAGGTGCACCCTGTTTTCCATGTGTCATTACTAAAATCAGCGGTTCCCAGTCCTTTTTCAGGAAGAGAGGAGTTGCCACCCTGTAGAAAGAGGGGGAGACAAGTTCAATATCTCATCAAATGGAAGGCATTCCCTCCAGAAGATAATTCTTGGGAGCACTCAAATAATGTACATGCCCCACGACTGATACAAGCCTTTTACAATAGATACCCAGATACACTGGCTAGGTTGGGCATCTGGAGGCTGCCCCTTGGGGGGGAGCACTGTCAGAGAAATGCCATAAACCTAAATTGCCGTTATCAGCATTTTCCCGCACGTATGCGTGGTAGAATGGCGCTTCGAAGCATGCTGGTGCACGATGGAACGGGATGGTGCGGGCACATGCACGGTGGAGCATGCATAACGTGAATTTAGGAATCCCTCTGCTGGCCTATAAAAGGCTGCTCATGTCCATGCTAAATTGCTGGATTGTCTTTCAGCTTCCCTGTGTTCCTGCGTCTGTATCCTGTTACCAAGCGTTTTCCTGTTGTGACCCAGATTGACCCCGACCTGCTCTGATCTCTCTCCTTTACTTAGACCTTGGCTTGCTTTAAGGACTCTGCCTACCCTGCCTGCTCTCCGTGTATGTCCCTGGCTTGTATTAAGGACTTCCCCATTGCTTCATCTGCCTGATTACCTGTGCATGACCCCGGCTTGCCTTAAGGACTAGTTATCTCCTTTCCAGGCTGATTACCTGTGCATGACCCCGGCTAGTATTTTGGACTTGCTTCTACCTTACCTGCCTGATTACCTGTGCTTAACTCTGGCTCTTTCCATGGACTCTTCTACAGCAGCTACAAGCCTGATCATCTGGGTTAGAGCCTCTTCCTAAACCTGTCATAAGCACTAAACACTGCACAGAGTTACATCCCTTTCAGGACTTATCTCTTTCAAGTGGTTTCCCAGTGATCATCACTCAAGTCCTGAAAACCCTGCTGGTGACTTGTGCTTCTTTGTGCCCTATACCCTCTGTACCACCTCCAGGGGTATAGTGCACTTAGCTGCAAGGGGAGCTGCTCTCAGCATCTTGGCCTCAGAAAGGTACGTGACACTGGTGCACCATTTTGTTCAGGTAAAAGATAACCATGTAATCACTTGTAATATTATATATTTGTCCATTCCAGCAACATTGTTTTAAATAAAAATTTGAGTATAGGTTCACCTAAAATCTGCTCAGATGTACTCTAATTATAGTAGAATCATTCATGTGCTGGAATGCATGTTTACCTCTAGTTGATAAAGGGAGCTTTGGGCTTCCAGCAGACTAGGATTTTAGCAGTCCACGGGTCCCTTTTTCCAATCTGAAATTCAAAAAGATACAACTAAAAAATTGTAAAACACCTGAAAAGTGAATACTCGTATAAAGGAACATGATCCATGGAAGTGAACCCATATTTACCTGGAGGGACCATTAGTGGAATGTAATTACCTTCTCTGCTAGTCCCACCATCCTGGTCTACTATCAGGCCACCCCTTAATGCCCCCTTTTTTTAATAACTCTTATGTTGTCTAGTATTATACTTTACAATGATCATGTCTTTAAAGTTATTTTTATGAATACCGCATGGCTGCCTTTCAAACTTAATATTTATAGTTATATTTTATATTATTTTAATAAGTATTGTGTCATTTTAGGGTTCATGTTCATGTAATAAAGCTGTCATCTTGACATTTATTACATTGCACAAATACAAAAGAGCACCAGCTCCAAAATAATTAATTTACAAGGCTATGAATATAAGGTAAGCCTCGTGTTTTACTAGCAGGTGTAGAAAATAATATAGTCACATTTACATAAATTAGATATTTACTTTCATCAGCTTCCTTACATTGTACTATCCATTTCATAGTCTTACAATATGTGGAAAGGGGGCACAAATGTAGGGTAGTTGACAATGAAAATAAACATATATTTAGCAAATTATTATTAAGAAGATTGTCTATTTTTTTTGCTTAAAATGTTAAAAGTACAACCCAGCCCAAACTTTTTTTTTTTTACTTTTGAATAGTATAAAGAATGATGAAATCCTCTGTCAGTCTTATTTAATTGCTGGTGGTTTCCAGCGAGGAGAATCGGTGTTACAATAGTTAATATTCATTCGCTATTGTCACCCAACTCGGTGGTCTTGGGGCGCAGTGCTCTGTGCCCCAAGCCCACCCTTTTTTGAAGCCTATTAGAGCCTCTGGCTCTAATCATGTGCTTCAAAAAAAAAAAAAAACTCAATTGGAATCCATGCGTCCGGCGCACTGCATGTAGTTCAGTGGGCCAGACGGATGGATGGGGGGCAGCACCCATGTGCCCCCATCCATGGACGGGCCGCCACTGGTAGTTTCCATACTAAGTAAATCTCTTCTCATTTCATGGCACAAAATGTTAGGGGAATTACTCCAACATGGACACAACAGCAATAAAAACATGTTTTTTTTTATGAGTATAGGTAGGCTGAAACTTCTTATCAAGCATCTATTGCTGGAAAGCACCGTAATATAACAAGAGCACCACTCCACAAATCTAGGGGTCAATAAGTATTTATTTATTAAGTCCAGAGATAACTAGCCAAAGATGTTTATTTTTTTTAATTCCCATACGGACTGCAGAGATTGACAAGCAGCACCACCTATCAAACTTGCCCGTTTAAATCAATGGGGCCGCATCACAACTGTGAGAAAAATGATGGCTCACAGTTGTGGCGCTGTTCCACAAAGAAAAATTGCTTTTGGGCAATCTAAAAAAAATGTAAAGGAGAAAAATAAATGCCCTCCGAAAAGCAATCGACCACAGAACATATTACCTTCGGTCTGAAAGATTTTGAAATAACCCAATGTTCTATATCCATTTAGTACTGTTCGGTCTCTGTAGGATATAGTTCAGGTCTGGTTGATGCCAAATTAATAGGCTACACATGTTTTTGTGATGATTTGACTAATTGTGTGGTGCTGACAGGTTATGAGTTCATTACATGAAATTTTATTACAACACGAAAATTATCCTGGGATTATTGCTTTTCTGTTTACACCCTTTGTGGTTTCTATGCACACAACATTAGTAGACTCTGCTTCTCTGATGATTGCACACTAGATTTTACTCCATTCAAAGTAAATTTAAATTAAAACCCAACTCCAGCCAACTCCACCCAAAGCCTGTTTTCAATTTTGGATCAAGTAGGCTGAAAATGTAATGGCACAATTCCCCACAGACCACCACTGTAACAGCACACTTTTTACCAGTCATTATGTTGAAACACTTCTCCACCAACTGCCACTGTACTGACATACGTCTCCATAGAGCACCACTGTACTTACTTCTCCATAGAGCACCATTGTACTAACTCACTTTTCCATAGAGCACCATTGTACTTACTCACTTTTCCATAAAGCACCATTGGACTAACTCACTTCTCCATAGAGCACCACTGTACTAACGCACTTCTCCATCGAGCACCACTGTATTAGCTCACTTGTCCATAGACCACCACTGTACTAACTAAATTCTCCATAGACCACCACTGTACTAAAGCCGCATACACACGAGCGGAATGTCCGACAGAAAAAGCCCCACGGAAGCTGTTCATCGTCTATTCCGATCGTGTGTGTGCCTCTGACAGACCTAGAAATAGAACATGTTCTAAATATTTCCAATGGAACCAATTCCTATCGGGAAAACCGCTCGTCTGTGTGCTGTTCCGACGGACCAAAAACGACGCTTGCTCTGAAGTAAGTACGAGATGGAAGCTATTGGCTACTGGCTATTGAACTTCCTTTCTCTAGTCCCATCGTACGGGCTGTACGTCACCGCGTTCTGGACAGTTGGACTTTGGTTGGACTTTGGGTTGACTGTGTGTAGGCAAGACCGCTTGAATGGAGTTCCGTCAGAGAAACCTTCGGAGTTTATTCCGACGGCAAAACCGGTCGTGTGTACGCGGCATAACTCACTTCTCCATAAACCACCACTGTAAGACCACCACTGTACTAACTCACTTCTCCATAGAGCACTACTGTACTAACCCACTTCTCCATAGAGCACCACTTTATTAACCGACTTCTCCATAGCGCACCACTGTACTAACTCACTTCTCCATAGAGCACCACTGTACTAACTCACTTCTCCATAGAGCACCACTGTACTAACTCACTTCTCCACAGAGCACCACTGTACTAATTCACTTATCCATAGAACACCACTGTACTAAATCACTTCTCCATAGACCACCACTGTACTAACTCACTTCTCCATAGAGCACCACTGTACTAACGCACTTCTCCATCGAGCACCACTGTATTAGCTCACTTGTCCATAGACCACCACTGTACTAACTGAATTATCCATAGACCACCACTGTACTAAAGCCGCATACACACGAGCGGAATGTCCGACAGAAAAAGCCCCACGGAAGCTGTTCATCGTCTATTCCGATCGTGTGTGTGCCTCATCGGACCTTCTGACAGACCTAGAAATAGAACATGTTCTAAATATTTCCAATGGAACCAATTTCTATCTACCTATCTGTACTAACTCACTTCTCCATAGAGCACTACTGTACTAACCCACTTCTCCATAGAGCACCACTTTATTAACCGACTTCTCCATAGCGCACCACTGTACTAACTCACTTCTCCATAGAGCACCACTGTACTAACTCACTTCTCCACAGAGCACCACTGTACTAATTCACTTATCCATAGAACACCACTGTACTAATTCACTTATCCATAGAACACCACTGTACTAAATCACTTCTCCATAGATCACCACTGTACTAACTTTACTGACCACTGTACCAGCTTACTTTTCCTTAGACCATCACTGTACTAACACACTTCACTGCTGACTGCCACTGTACCAACGCACCTCTCTGAAGATAGATAATCTGACACAATTCTTTACAGACCACCACTGTAACAACGCACTTTTCAAAAGACAGTCAATATATTGACACACTTCGCAGACAGCCACTGTACACGATTCTCTACAGATCGCCACTGTACAGACACACTTCTTCATAAACAGCCACTACACTGCACACTTATCCACAGAACACCACTATACCAGCACACTTCTCCACCAATAGGGTGGTGTGGTGCTTTAATTTCCAGTTTGTTTACATTACACTACAAGCCAAGGAGACTGTGGAGATCCCCTGAGGTGTGTAAATCAACCAGCCCAAGAACCAGATCACTTACATCAACATCAACATCAATACTCCAAAGCCCCTTACACACGGGGCAAATGCCCGGTTAAAAAAAAAAAACAGCTGACATTCAGCCCATGTGTATGTCGATCTGGTGGACGTGCATGCTGAAAAACCAGCAGCCGACTGACTCCCAAGCAGCGCTCTCAGCCAATGGCAGAGGGAACTGATCGGAGTGTTCTGGCGGGGGGCTGTTCCCCTGTCGTAACACAACAGCTCAGTGGGGGAGATGGCTGTACTAACCTCGCATGGTTAGTACAGCGGCTCCGACCGGAGCTGTCAGTGTAGTGTGTACCAGGCTTAAGATTTACTAAACTAAGCATTACTAATAAGATAACCTTAGGGGTCCAAAGCTATTTTTCCACTTTCATACCTATTGTAACTTACTAACACACTTCTACACTGAGTGCTACAATGTAACCAAGCATTTTTCCACTGACCACTGCCAATACAAGAGCACACCATGTACCACAGACTACTGCACTATGTACAATGTGCTACAGGGCATTGTACATTAAGGCCCCTTTCACACGGGCACCTCCATTTTGCGGAATCCGCTATCTCAAAGAGAGATCGCTCCGCTGATCCCCGCTGACCAAGCGGATGACAGGTCCATCTCCGCTCACTGTGCAGAAAGGAAACTAACCCAGTCCCACTTTCTCACCCTGCATTATGGATTGGTGCTAATTGGTGGTCAGGCAGTTGGGGTCTACAGAGGCATTCAAAACTTATAGTGATATATCATACCATCTATGGTATGGCGTCCTCTGTTGAATTTGTTACATGTACTGTAGTTATCTGGAAAGAGTTGGGATTGTCCCCGAGCCGGTGTGGTGTCATTATTGTTTCTGTTTTAACCACCTCAGTACCGTGCCTTAGCCGAAATATGCTTGCAGTATGGCTCTCTTGTTCTGAGTGGATGACTATGGATGTCCTCCCAGAACACGCCTCCTGCGCGCCTCCTCGGGTGCACATTGGGTGCGTTCTGTGACCACTGTGTCCTTCGGACTAAGCTGATCACAGATCTAGGTGAAGAGCCAATTACAGTGGCCCTTTACCATGTGATCAGCTGTGTGCAATCACAGCTGTTCACATGTAAACATACATTCCGGTTATTGGAAAGGAGAGCTGATAACCGGCAAGGCTGACAGGGCACATTTACACTAATTATCAGTGCAGCCACATCAGCACCATTCAGTGCCCATCAGTGCAGTTTATCAGTGACCATCAGTGCTGCCTATCAGTACCCATCAGAGCGGTCTATTAGTGCCCATCAGTGCACCTTCTTCAATGCCTTCTTAACAGTGCAGCTTACCAGCGCCCATCAGTGCCACTTCATCAGTGCCGCCTCATCAGTGCAGCCTCATCAGTGCACATCAGTGCGGCCTCACCAGTACCCAACAGTGCAGCCTCATTCAACAACTATGAACATGAATCAAAAACAATTTATTATTTTTATTGCATTTATTTTAATAAAATGTGTTAGTTTTTTTGCTCATTGGCCCGACTGGGAGTATAAATGCTTATATATTTTTTTCTTGAACTCA
The DNA here is from genome assembly GCF_042186555.1 of Aquarana catesbeiana. NCBI lineage: Eukaryota > Metazoa > Chordata > Amphibia > Anura > Ranidae > Aquarana > Aquarana catesbeiana. The sequence continues at coordinate 187,969,760 of NC_133335.1, forward strand.
CAATAGTTTACATTGCACAGAGGGTAGCACTCTAGGCCAAATTGCACTGATAGATCCTTTCTTTCATACTAACACCAATCACAATTAATTACACACACCTGCTACCTTTAAGCACCTAACGAGTGACTACCAATGATGCTTAAATACTCCCCATACGCATAAGTTCCATATCCCCATGACTAAGCTTCGGGGGATGGAGTGAAAAGTGTTGGGGGCGTAGCCTGGTCGGAGTCCAGGCTGAGGTTGCCACTCCATTCATTGCAGCAGGATACCATAGATGTGCAACTTTCAGGGGTCACCCTTCCTTCCTTGAACCTTTGCAAGAGCCAGGACAAGCTCCATCCCCTGTCAGCACTCTAGCAGGAGCTGCAGATGCACTGTCTACATATCCCCTCCCTATCGAGCCTGAGCGGCCCAAACTCTTTTTCCGGGTCACAGTGGAGCCTCATTAGTGCATCCTCATCAGGGCACATCAGTGCAGCCTCATCAGTGCCCCTCAGTGCAGCCTCATCTGCACACATCAGTGAAGAAAAATTACTTACTTGCTAAATTTTATTACAGAAACTAAGAAAAAGCATTTTTGTTTTGTTTCCTTTATATGTTTTTTTGACAAAACAATAAAAATACCCAATGGTGTACCACCAAAAGAAAACTCTATACAGTATGTCTAAAACAAAATGCTAAAACAATTGGTACAGTGTTACCGTGTTTGTTGACCGTGCAATTGTCATTCAAAGTGCGACAGCTCTGAAAGCTGAAAATTGGCCTGGGCAGGAAGGGGGTAAAGGGGGTGAAAGTGCCCAGTCTTAAAGTGGTTATGGAATGTTTTATATTTTGGTTGTTTTGTTAATACATGGGCAAAAATTTCACTCCAAAATGGCATTGATCTGATCATTTTAGATAGATCTGGTTGGAAGGATGTGGTGGTATAGCGGTCCGTATGGTGAGTGGCTTATGACATCTGCTTTGCCCTAGTCATGCTGATGCAAGATGTAACAATAGGCTGCATTTGATGCGCTTTGCTTGCAGTGTAAACGTATTTCAGTAGGATACATCCAAAGAAAAGCACCACTGTCATTCACACTGCACCATTGACTAAATGGAAATTTGCAGGAAAATTGCTTACATTAGTCCTTTTACAGTCTAATAAGGTGTATGTTCTTTTTCCTGCACTGCAATCTAGAGGGGGCATGGGGCCAGTGTTCTAGGTTACATGTGATCTTCCTATTTCTATGAGACTGTAGACTGCGACTAAGGTATGGAAAATGTAATACTAATTTGCATTGCTCATTTACTGATGATTGCAGCATTTGTTTGAAAGCACAATCGTGTAACAAGGGACAATTATAAGTTCACTTATCCTTTTTGCCCCCTTCCCAGTGGCAGCTGGTGGGCTTTTCTTTTGGGAGGTGCACTGACAGCACCCCCCCAGGCAGCCCGCGGCGCGGTACTGACACTTCACCCCCCCTGGAGGCCAGCAACGCGCCACTGACGACCCCCTCACACTCCCCAACTCGGCGGCCGGCGGTCAGACACCTACCCAATCTAGGCCTGGTGGGCTGTGGTGTCCTCTCCTCCTCTCCCCGGGTGCGGGCAATGGCTCCGGTGTCCGCTCCTCCCACAGCTTTCTCTTCCGCGTGTCTTCTCTCTGTTTCTCCTAAAGGCTAGGCATCCAATAGGATCGCCTGACGCTTTGGCCAATCATGACCTGCCTCCTGATTGGCGGGGAGGAACTTTAGTGTGAAAATATTGAAAATTAATTCGCTATCGCCACACCACTGGGTGGGCTCCGGGCGCAGTGCTCTCCATCCCAAGCCCACCCTTTTTTGAAGCCTATTAGAGCCTCTGGCTCTAATCAGGTGCTAAGAAACCCCCCCATTGGAAACTACAGTCTGGCGCCCTGATATGTAGATCAGGGGGCCGGATGCATGGATGGGGGGCTGCGCCCATGTGCCCTCTATGGACGGACCACCACTGCCCCTTTCCATGACCTAACCTACACAGCCCCTCCACAGATGCATACTTACCTTGATCCAATGGCCATGGTTCTGCTGTTTGTTTACATCTAGAGCCCCAAATCTTTATAAACCTGTGCAATACATCCCTGTAGACTTCTCTGGGGCCATCCCTGATCGTCTCTCGCCTTGAAACACAGTACCTTAGAACTCTATGGGGCACTAATACGTAGGCACAGCCAGGACGTTGAAGACTTACATGGCTGGATGCAAACAAACTGCAGCCATCAGATTGAGGTAAGTATGCATATGTAGAGGGGAAGGTGGGTTAGGGTGGGTCAGAGAAAGGAGGGAATAAATAATATATGCACTTTGTTTTTTTGTGGACTTATACTTTAAGCTAGTGGTAGCCAACTTGTAGCAATCTTAGTGTGATTTTGCAGGCACACACCTACAATATACTATGCCACTCATAGCTAGTATTTTTTTGTACAAAAGGTGACAACCCAACATAGGCTCAAAATACTGGATTGGATTGTCTGCAGATCTAAGTAAACATGTATCCATTAATGTGGTTGTAAACCTCTGACATGAAATATTAGCAAATCACATTCCTCTATACTTTTCAATTCATACTCTCAATTCAGAACACCAATAGCAGGAATACACGGTTAGAAAATTGATTGATCGATTGACCGCCGACCAGCGAACGCTGAAATTGTCGCCAACATTAACCAATCCAAAAAAATCTTTAAAAGAGTAATTGATTTCATACGTAGTGTTGACGTCTCACGTACAAGTGGGGTCGTCTACTAGTTCTGCTCATGCATGATAATGTTCAAGAGATGTTTTACGGATGACCTTCATACCAACGAATAGAATATTGTTCGTTCGCAAATGATACAACACAATTTTTTAATTTTTTCACTTTTTCAATCTGTCTTTTTTATTCACAATATCAAGATGTTGTATTACTTGCTGGGCATTAACGAGTAGAAAATTGAGCGATCGTTTTCAGAACGGAAATTTTCGCCCAATTTTCTTATCGTGTATTCCTGCCATTAGTTTCATTTCTGCTGTCTCGTTTCTCTGCTTCTGACAGGTTTTCCTGGCACCAATACATAAAAAGTTGATGGGAAGAGAGCTCTAGCACACAGGTTGTGGTTGACAACCACAGCTCTCACTGTTCCTGTGTGCTGTGTGAAGGGGGTGTGACCCTTCCCTCCAATCAGCTCTTACTGAGTTCTGCAGAGTGTAACTTAACCTGAATGTCAACCTGATTCATGAATTTTAAGCTGGGCACATATATCTGCAGTGTTTTCTTATCTCTCTCCAAAGCCCTAGGTCCCGTGGCTTTCTCCTGCTCCGTTCGTCTGTTATCAGCATGATAACTTCTGACAAGTTCTCCGTCAACTGTGATAAAACCAGCCTGAATTTTGTGTCAGGGTGGGTGCTATAAATAGATTAGCAGAGAGCTTGTCTATTCACAGCACAGCTCTCAAAGTCTCTGCCTATGTGGAGGGGGGTATGTGCCTTTCCTCCAGTCAGCTGTCTCACAGTGTTATCCACACCCTCTGGTGAATCAGGAAGAGAAAATTCTAACAGGACGTGCACTTTCTAAATGCTATATATAAAGCAGAAGACAGCAGATATACATGTAAAACTTATGTAGGGAGATTTGTTTCATCTCTGTGTATCATCTGAGGCTGTTCACTTCACTGGGTATATGTGAGGGTTTACATCCACTTTAAGCTCCCCACCCCATGCTTTGTGAAAGCTCATATAAGCTGTTTAAATTCTGCAGTTTGAACAGCTGTAGAGAAGAAAGGGCTGCAGGCAAACAGGTACAATTTATATAGTAAGATTTGTTTCATCTCTGTGTATCATCTTAGGCCAGTCACTTCATTGGGTATATGAAAGAGTTTGCAACCACTTTAAATGTTTGTGTTTCCACTGAGGATATTTTTTAACAGCTTGTAACTGGTGTCTGTGAACAACAGAAGATAAGTTCAGTTCTCTTCCTGTTGAGTACTGTATGTATTGTGTACTGTGTACACCACCAGAAAAGTAGTAGCAACTGCACTAGGGGTGCACGGTGATCTTTTTAGCTTTTTGTAAAGTGGGATTCTTCCCACTAACCACCAAGGTAAGGGGCATTCTTCCAAGTGACCACCACACTAATTTACCATGAGCTGTAGACTAGATATAGTGATTATTAGCAGGGGTTCCCTGAAACTGGAAAGTTATTTTCATTGTTTCTCTATATTAAAGAGGTTAAGAAAATCTTCTCTAGATCTTTGTACAATTGGCTTTGCAAAATTAATATTTTGATTGGGTGCCTTAAAAGCTCCATATACCCATAACATGTTCTCTGGTTATCCACTTCCCACCCACCCTATAGTGGATTGACGTCCGGGAAGTGGTTCTGTTATCCTGACTGGGCGTCATATGACGTCCAGCAGGATAACATGCCGCCGCGCGCCCCCAGGGGCGCGCATCGCGGCGATCGGTGGAGCAGTGTGTCAGCCTGACACACCGCTCCACCGATCTTGGTAAAGAGCGTCCGGCGGAGGCTCTTTACCACGTGATCAGCCGTGTCCAATCACGGCTGATCACGCTGTCAATGGGAAGAGCCGTTGATCGGCTCTTCCTCACTCGCGTCTGACAGACGCAATAAGAGGAGAGCCGATCGGCGGCTCTCCTGGCAGGGGGGGTCTGCGCTGATTGTTTATCAGCGCAGCCCCCCCTCAGATCACCACACTGGACCACCAGGGATCGCCACTAGGACCACCAGGGAATGGGCAACATGTGGATGGCCAGGTATGTACCCCATGGTCATCCACATGTGCCCAATGTGCCCAATCTCTGCCAATCAGTGCCCACAAATGGGCACTGATTGGCACCATTATGTCCAAGATCTGCCCAGCAATGCCTCCAATGTTTTATCAGTGCCACCTGTCATTGCCCATCGGTGCCACCTGTCAGTGCCCATCTGTGCCACCTGTCAGTGCCCATCTGTGCCCATCTGTGCCCATCAGTGCCCACCTATCAGTGCCACAAATCAGTGCCACCCATAAGTACCCATCAGTGCCCGCCATATGTACCAATCAATACCACCCATCAGTGTCACCTACGAGTGCCCATCAGTGTCGCCTATGAGTGCCCGTCGGTGCCACCTATGAGTGCCCATCAGTGCTGCATACCAGTGCCACCTATCAGTGCCCATCAGTGCCACCTATCAGTGCCCATCATCAGTGCCCGTCAGTGCCACCTCATCGGGTGCCCATCAGTGCCGCCGTATCAGTGCCCGTCAGTGCAGCCATATCAGTGCCAATCATTGAAGGAGAAAACGTACTTATTTACAAAAAATTTTAACAGAAACAAATAAAAACTTGTTTTTTTTCAAAAATTTTCGGTCTTTTTTTTTATTTGTTGCGCAAAAAATAAAAACCGCAGAGGTGATCAAATACCACCAAAAGAAAGCTCTATTTGTGGGAACAAAATGATAAAAAATTTGTTTGGGTACAGTGATGGATGACCGCGCAATTGTCATTCAAATTGCGACAGTGCTGAAAGCTGAAAATTGGCCTGGGCGGGAAGGTGTCTAAGTGCCTGGTATTTAAGTGGTTATACATAACTTCCGTAAAGTTAGCACCAATTTCATTCTTAAGTCACACTTAAAGTGTTAAAGCGTTGTTTTTGTTAACCAAAAAAATAAAGATCCTGTTCCCTTAAAGCATGTTATAAAGCACAATGCTTGTGCTGTGTCATTTGGACCCCCGTATTACCTGAAATACCTGGTTGATCCTGCCTGGCTATACCCTCCCCTCTGCAAACAGACCATGATAAACATGGCTGCTGAGCCCCGACATCGTGGTCCGTTTGTGTGCCTTCGTCATCCGCAGCCTGCAATCTGTCTCCCGTGTCCTTCTCCCCCCTCCTCGCCCCTCCCCTCTCTGCCTGTCTTTGCTCTACCAGTGCTCGCCACCCCCCACTCCTGCTGCTCTCATTTCAGCTATTACATGCTCCCATCCTCTCTGAACCATTATAATAATTGTCCCTGTGCCTGTGTTCTGTAAAATAAATAGACGATTATACCTGTATGAGCTTTGCTCCCGGCGCTCGGCTGATTGTCGGCGGCTGGGTGCTCTCTCTCCTCTCTCCTCCTTCTCCCCGGCTGACGTCAGCAGGAGAGCTCGACCCCGCCCACTGCAGCTGTGAGCCGAGAGAGAAGAGAGGAGAGGAATCAGCTGAGCACCTGGAGTGGAGCTCATACAGGTACAATCGTGCAGTTTTTTTTACAGAACACAGGCACAGGGACAATTAATATAATAGTGCAGAGAGGATGGGAGCATGTAATAAAAGTGGGTTAACAACCACTTTAAGGTATTATATATTCTTTGTACCTAAAAATCCCATATCTAATTTGTCTTTAAATTTTAACTGCTGTCTGTGTTTCTGTTGGGGAAGTTTCATTTCCTGTCTCCCTGTCTCTGGATATCTCTCCTGTGGGGCCACAAACAGCAATATAGACAAATTATTTTTACAAGGAGAGTTTCTAACCTCTGTCACGTTTAATTGCTGCCTCTAACTCCCTAAAATGATTTTCCCTTACTTGTCATCCTGGTAAAGCCCTGTATGTTCAGGCCAAAATCCAACACGTCAGTCCTTCTGATAATCTGATGACATTGTAGCACCCACTTTCTGTTGTAAGTATATACTCTATAGTTTTTAACATACTCCTTGGTTGCCAGCTTATGTACAGACTGGGAGATCTGGGAGTACACAGATACCAAAGAAACAGGGTGCCCTGGCCTTGTGAAGCATGAAGAATATTTATTAGCAAAATAAAAAGGATACGTACTCACAAATGATAAAATCCAGCATGTAAATAATAGTGTTGTTGATGACTCATCTACGGTTAGCAGGCATGTAATACATAAACTGTCTCCTACACCCATGACATGGCTAGACACAGCACTAGCTGAAGCCTTCCAGGGGTACCAGCCCTTTCCTTAGAACCCCACAGGCTGTCAAAATACTTAATTGGACGCAGTTTCATTTTTTAACCAACAGTTTTCTGGCCCGGCTTCTTAGATTTTCCAATCGAGGGACGTTGGGCCAACTTGTACAGTGTATGGCCAACTTTACATCCCGTAACAGTGATCACCTCCAGTAAGGGTTAAAAGTTTTGGAGTACCAAAGTAAACTTTTTTTAATGTACCCATATCTCGTCTCTTTCCTGTCTCTTTGCTCTCTTGGAAGATCATCCTTTCTCAACCAGTGTTCCTTCAGAGGCTGTTGGGGCTTCCTTGACCAATGACAAATTTCTACCTCTCAAATAAGTAACCACTGACACCAGTGAACTTTTTAGCTATCTGTAAGGTGGGATTCTTCCCACTGACCACCAATGCAAGGAGCATTCTTCCAACAGACCTCCACAATAATTTACCATGAATTGTAGACTAGATATAGTGATTATTAGCTGGGGTTCCCTGAAACTGGAAAGTTATTTCAAAGGTTTCTCTTTATTAAAGAGGTTAAGAAAGTCTTCTCTAGATCTTTGTAAAATTGGCTTTGCAAAATAATTTTGATTGGTTGCCTTAAATGTCCCATATACCCGTAACATGTTCTCTGGTTATACATAATTTCCGGAATGTTAGCACCAATCTCAGTTTCAAGTCACACTTAAGGTACTATATATTCTTTGTACCTACAAATCCCATATTTAATTCTTCTTTAAATTTGAACTGCTGTCTCTGTTTCTGTTGGGGAGGTTATACTTCCTGTTTCCCCGTTTCTGGATATCTCTCCTACAGGGGCCACAAACAACAATATATACAAATTATTTTTAAAACGAGAATGGCTAATATCTGTCACGTTTATATTGCTGATACTTACCCCCCCCCCCAAATTATTTTCCCTTACCTCTCATCGTGGTAAAGCCCTGTATGTTCAGGCCAAAATACAACACGTCAGTGCTTCTGATAATCTGATGACATTGAAGCACCCACTTTCTGTTATAAGTATATATTGCATAGTTTTCAACGTACTCCTTGGCCAACAGCTCATGTACAGACTGGGAGATCTGGGAGTACACAGAAACCTAAGAAACAAGGTGCTCTGGCTCTGCTCTGGCCTCGTGAAGTATGAAGAATATTTATTAGTAAAATATAAATGATATGTACTCACAAATGATAAAATCCAGCATGTAAATAATAGTGTTGTTGATGACTCATCTACGCTTAGCAGGAATGTAATGCATAATCTCCTACATCCATGACATAGCTAGACACAGCACTAGCTGAAGCCTTCCAGGGGTACCAGCCCTTTCCTCAGAACTCCACTGGCTGACAAAATACTTCATTAGATGCAGGTGCTTTTTGGTCAACAGTTTTCTGCCTGGATTTTTTGATTTTTCAATGGAGGGGCGTTGGGCCATTCTTTAAGCAAATTTCGCCCAGTTTTGATATTTGTACAGTGTATGGCCAACTTTACATCATGTTTCAGTGACCACCTTTCGTAAGGGTGAAACGTTTTGGAGCGCCATAGTAAACTTTTTTTAGGGTCCCCCTTATTGTTATTATTATGTTTTCATAAGTTTAAACAACAGATGTACAGTAATATCATATGTGGAAATACAGTATTTGACGGAATAGAAAATAATAGAAATTACGTTTCATTAGTAATAAACATTAAAATAAGCTATAACGTAAAAATTAGTAAATGATACAAAATTACTTAACGTAACATATATGACTGGAATTAGGATATTTCTTATTTCGGGAATGAGTATGGAGAATAGAAATAATTCAATAGAATATTGTACCTATGGTTTTGAGTGAAGAGCCAGGTGATTAAAATATGTATGAGATGGTACATTAGGAGTGTTACAGGGCAATAGATAGAAATAGGTATGTTTTCCAGGGCCAAGGTCCTACAAATTGGCTTGGCATTATCTGGAAATATGAGTAATATTTCAGATTATCCCGCAAGGCTCCTATTAGAGTAAAAATAACTAGTGTAAAGAGAAGGGGAAGCTTAGATAATGTTATGATGAAGGTCCCCTTATCTCATCTTATTCCTGTCTCTTTGCTCTCTGGAGACTCTGGGCAGGGGCTGGTCGACCTTTGATCATTGCCCCAGGTGCTGTAACCTTGCAATGCACCTGAAGCTGCTAAAAATGTCACAAGTAGCCGAGTCCTCATAAAATCAATCTCATCGTCACCATGATTTATTGGATAGTGAGCATGTAAAAATGTCAAACTGATGTGATAATCTCTGCTGTGTTGTAAAAGCAAAACAGAAATATTATGATCCTGTCACACAATCAATTAGAAAAATGTACTACCATCTGATAGAAGAGAGGGTGTAAAAACTCTAGCAGATAAAACCCTTGTATGACACAGCCCTTAGTTTTAAGTGCTCAAATAAATGTACGGTAATATTTTCTACTCCTTTAGTAGTACATGATTAACTTGAAAACTACTACTTGATTTGAAAAACATACTGTTTGCATAGCTGAAGTTCACCAATCTTAGTAAATAGGATTAAGCTGTGTTTACCTCAATCATCCACTTATGTGCAAAATATTATTTTTTAAATATGATTGGGTGATAAAAGTGGATACACCTTTACCTTAATTGCTAAGGTACTTTGCTAACTGAACAATCTCTACTCCTTTAGGGCCCTCATTAGTCTATGTTGATGTGAATTGTATTAAAGTGCTTGTAAAGCTTCTTTAAAAAAAATTAAAATGACAAACATGTTATACCTACCTGCTCTGTGCAATGGTTTTGTACACCGCAGCCCTGATCCTTCTCTTCTGGGGTCCCCCGCCGGTACTCCTGGCTCCACCACCCCGCCAAGTGCACCCATAGCAAGCCGCTCGATATGGGGGCACTCATGCATGCTCGCTCCCAAGCCCTGCTCCGTGTCTTCATTACACAAAGCAGGGGTTGACCCCGACCCCACTCCCTCATCACTGGATCTGAATGACAGCAGCAGGAACCAATGGCTCGTGCCAAAAGAAAGGAATCATTTAAACAAATCATCAATCATTTCAGTAAAATATTGATAAGGAAGGCAAATTAGAGAGAGATTATAGTGAAGTTCCACCCACTTTTTTCACTCCTTACCATGCAGTTATAATGTGCATCCTTAAAATAAATTGGCAATTTATTTTATTTTTTTTTCTGTTCACTTACCTGATTTATGCCTATATCTAATTTCACTTCCTCCTTTAGCTGCTGCTGCGCCGCACGTCATTTCTGGTTTTACATTGGCTCCTGGGAGATCTTGGCCAGCTTGGCATGGCACTGCTCCCGTAACATTTAACATTGGCGTCTATGGAAATTCTTGGTCAGCATGGCATGGCACTGCTCCAGTAACATTAACATTGGCGTCTATGGAAAATCTTGGTCAGCTTGGCATGGCACGGCTCCAGTAACGTTTAACATTGGCGTTTATGGAAAATCCTGGTCAGCTTGCCATGGCAAGCTGACCAAGATTGCACCGCATTGCACATGCGCGAGATTGGCAGGTGCATGCTGGGTAGACAGCATGCACGGAATACAGGAAGAAGGACACTCTGGCTTCAGATGCCCACACTGGAGATGACCGCGCTGTGCAGGAACTTCACAAAGTAAGAAAACGATGCTGCACAGATCGAAAACTGGGCATAGTTTACAGCATACCTTTGTTACATTGCACGAGGCATGAGTATTCTAGCGGTATTTTTATCTTAAAAGTCATATTTCAGCCAGAACTCCGCTTTAAGCTTCTGTTTTAAGTTTTGGATAGAGTAAAGAATGTTGTTTTATAGCTATTTATTGTATTTCCTCATTTTGGAGGATTTTGCATTTTAGCAGGAGTGCAAACAAGAAGGTTAGATGTTTTGCTGGTTGCAACCCCCAATGGGGAGATATTCTTACTTCCCACCCCCCACCCAGTGGTCTCCAGGACAGCAAGAAACAGTGGAAATCTCCCGAAACAGGGACACAGACATCAGTAAGAAGCTGTCAAGGGTTGTAACATTTCCTCACTTTATCCAAATAAAAAAGTTTTGTATGGAGTCTCTTTGAGGTAGGTTTCCTCAAAGTTGTTAATGGCCTAAGGGCAATTATCCGAGGGTTGAAAAAATGGTTGGGGGTCAAAAGAGGCTCAGTAAATGCCTAGGTGTTGATTAAAGATGCAAGGTCAATAACCGATTGGGATGAAATAATCTTTTGAGGTCTGTCGCTGCTTTAGTCTCTAAGATGACCAGTGGTAAAACAGTGTTATCCAGAATTGGATGGTCAGCTATACACCCCCACCTAACATTCTTGTGCAGATCTATGGCGTACACCCACCTTAAACTTTGTTGGGAAGCCAGTGAGTACACCTACCTCACATTCTGTACCTCCCTCTATAAGGCTAGGTTCATATTCATGCAAGTTGCAGTTGATGATTTTTACCTGCGTGTTTAGCGTTTATGAACATGCATTTTTGATGCATTTTTTTGCTAATAGGAAACTATGACAGTTCTGTTCATGTAGTGCGACTTTACACTCTCTGGCACTCAAGAAGCATCAAAGTTGGATCAAAGCCACATCAAAGTAGTGCAGGTACCTTTTTGTGTCCAAAGTTGCATGTTAGGGTTAGGTTTAAAAGCTAGGGTTAGTGTTAATGGCTAGGGTTAGGATTAAGAGCTAGGGTTAGGGTTAAATGTTAGGGTTAGAGATAGGGCTGGGGAAAAAATCGATTTGAATCTTGAATAGAGTTGAGAGGTCAAATCAATTCAAATTTTCAGCAAATCGATTTTTTACAGGTTTTTTTTTCACCAGGACCGGCGCTGACACCGCATCGGTCCTGAGGAGCTGTGGGCAGGAGTTTTTAGACGAGGCCGCAGCTTCAGCCTAGTCCGCGAGGCCGGATGCCACGGACTAGGCTGAAGCCGCGCAGGGGCGTTGCTCGGTAGCAAAAAGACCAGGGGCTTCAGCCCTTAATCCAAGGCCGGAAACGGAGGGGGGGTGTACACGTGGCGCAGGCCTTTTTTTTTTTTTGGCTGGGCCGTGACCTACCAACACTGACGGTAGTGAACTACCTACACTGACCTACCAACACTGACGGTAGTGAACTACCTACACTGACCTACCTACACTGACTGTAGTGAACTACCTACACTGACCTACCTACACTGACTGTAGTGAACTACCTACACTGACCTACCTACACTGACCTACCTACACTGACGGTAGTGAACTACCTACACTGACCTACCTACACTGATGGTAGTGACCTACCTACACTGACGGTAGTGACCTACCTACACTGACCTACCTACACTGATGGTACTGACCTACCTACACTGACCTACATACACTGATGGTAGTGACCTACCTACACTGACCTACATACACTGACGGTAGTGACCTACCTACACTGACCTACCTACACTGATGGTAGTGACCTACCTACACTGACCTACCTACACTGATGGTAGTTACCTACCTACACTGACCTACCTACACTGACCTACATACACTGACCTACATACACCATACACTGACGGTAGTGACCTACCTACACTGACCTACATACACTGACGGTAGTGACCTACCTACACTGACCTACCTACACTGATGGTAGTGACCTACCTACACTGAAGGTAGTTACCTACCTACACTGACCTACCTACACAGACCTACATACACTGACGGTAGTGACCTACCTACACTGACCTACCTACACTGACAGTAGTGACCTACCTACACTGACCTACCTACACTGACATTTACAGACAGTGACCTACCTACACTGACATTAACATACAGTGACCTACCTACAGTGACCTGCCTGACCCACATACACTGACATTTACATACACTGTCTGACCTACCTCAGCCGTGGTGTACGGTGTCACAGCAGCCAGGCAGTCAGTCAGAGGAGGAGGAGCCGAGGAGGAGAGGAGAGCGGCCCGCCCAAGCACCAAGCGGGGATGTGGCGCGGCAGCCGCATTCTAATTCCCGCCTTCTGGAGCCTGCAGCGCCTATGATGGACGTCACACATCCCACGGTCCCAGCATTGGACCAGGGGGACGTCCATCATAGGCGTTGCAGGCTTCAGAATGCGGGACCTGCTATGGCACTCGGCCAAACTCAGCGGCGCTCGGGATCAGATCGGTCCGGCGCTTGGGGCTTACAATTGTGAGCTGCATGCCTGAGGCTCGGGGCTTTTCGGGGGCACATTCGGGGGTTCTAGCCACCCCCTCCCGACGCCCTGGAAGCCGCGGCCTCACCTAAAAACTCCTGCCTGCAGCTCCCCAGGACCTGCGCGGTGTCCATCAAAAAAAAAAAAAAAACTTGATTCGAATAGTGAATTGAGTTTTTTTTTTTTAATTGCAGTTTTTTTTTTTTTGAGAAAATCGCCCAGCTCTAGTTAGAGACAATCATTAGAATAATGGTTAAGGGTTAGGGTTAGCGATAATCATTAGGGTTAGGGGTAGTGCTAGTCGTTAGGGTTAGCTTAGGATAGTTATAACCCTAACCATTACTGCTAACCTTAACTCTATCTCTAACCCTAGCCCTTAACACTAACATTTAACCCTAACCCTAGCCCTAACATTTAACCCTAATGCTAATATTTAATGCTCACACTAGCTTTTAACCCTAACCCTCGCTCTTAACCCTAACATGCGACTTTGGACACATAAAGGTTCCTGCGCTACTTTAATGCGACTTTGATGCTAATTTAGTGCCAGAGAGTGTAAAGTCACATCAAAGTCACCTCAAAGTTGCACTACCTGAACATAACTGCCTTACTTTCCTATTAGCAAAAACAAAATGCAAAATGCATCTAAAAGGCATAAAAATGCAACACTTGTGTTTTTGGTGCGGGTCTGCTGAAGTCTATTACACACAAAACACAACCTGCTGCGGGAAAAAGTCCCTGACTCTTTTCAAAAACGCAGTGGATGAAAAATGCATAGATGAGAACGCATCCCATAGGAAACCATGTTAAATTGACTGTAGTGCATTCTGAAAAATGCAGAATGCACTAAAACATGCATAGATGTGAACCTAGCCTTAGTCTGTTGGAGAACCAGTGAGTACACCCACCTTAAAGTGGTTGTAAAGACACAAGGTTTTTTACCTTCATGCATTCTATGCATGAAGGTAAAAAACCTTCTGTGTGAAGCAGCCCGGTCCACCTAATATTTACCTGAGCTTCCTCTCGATCCAGCAAAGTCCAAGAGATCATTGCATTTCTGGAGACTCGCACTCCTGATTGGCTTCTGGCAGCTGCGGGAGCCATTGGCCGCTGTCATTAACAGCCAGTGAGCCATTCAGGAGATGGAGGGGGCGGAGCCAGGCCACGGCTCTGTGTGTAAACGGACACACAGAACAGTGGCTCAACTCAGGTGCCCCCATAGCAAGCTGCTTGCTGTGGGGGCACCTGATAGGAGTGAGGGGCCAGGATCATCAGCGTGGGACCCGAGAAGAGGAGGATCGGGGCTGCTCTGTGCAAAACCACTACACAGAGCAGGTAAGTATAACATGTTTGTTATTTTTTCTAAATAAAAAACAAGACTTTAATATCTCTTTAAACTATTGGAGAGCCAGAGAGTACACTCACCTTAAATTTTGCTGGAAAGCCAATGGGTACACTTACCTCAAACTCTGTTGGAAAGCCAGTGAATACAGCCACCTCTAACTCTGCTGGAGAGACAGATGAGTACACCCACCTTAAACTCTGATGGAGATCCATTAGGTACACCCACCTCAAATTTTGTTGGTAATCCAGAGAGTACACTCTAGAGTTTGGGGACACTTGTTTTAGGCCCCTTTCACATGTGTGGATCCGTATTCAGACATCAGCCTGCTCAATAGGGATCGATCCGTTGATCCCCGCTGAGCCGGTGGATGACAAATCCGTCTCCGCTCACTGTGCAGAAATGGACCTGTCAGATCTCCGCTCTCCTCTATGGGGGGATCGGATGAAAACGGACCGACTGTCCGTTTTCATCCGATCCGATCCTCCAAACAGATGGTAAATAGAGTTTCCATCCATCTGGATTTAGCAAAGCGGATCGGATGTCAGCGGACATGTCACCGCTGACATCCGTCACTCCATAGAGATGAAAAAACTGACAGGGGGATCTGAATGGTCCGCACGTGTGAAAGGGCCCTTAGGGGTAAAGTCAGCAGTATGTTTTTTTTGTATCTCATCCTCCTGTACCAGCAAACTCTAGTAAACCATTATAAAAGTTTCCAACTAGGGCACTGGCTCTGTTACTGTAAGAACATTTTATATATTCTACGATTTATAATTTGCTAACAATTTACAGCTCCTCTCAGCACTGGAAGCCAAATACTGTGACATTGCCTGTAACACATTTTAAAGAGCTATCTGCAGAACCAATTTAACATGCTGAACCAGGACAACATTGTTGTTACAATGCAATGCATTTATTTAAAAAAATGCAGCAATGCGGATGGAGCAATAAAAACACCCGTCTGACATTACCCTAAATATCCTGATTAGACTTTTTTTTTTTTTTTTTTAAATTCTCTTATTTTTTTGGTCAAGGCAACACATTACAAAAAAAAAAACAAAATGCAATAAAGGACGTTAGAATTGTTTGGTAATGGCAATTTCAAAAAGATACCTCTAGATAATTTCATTTTTTGCATGCTTTATTTTTCTTTTCCTCTCAATTTTTTCCATGGTGGCCATTTTTACTAAGGGCAGATTATTCCATCTCCCTTTATTTCCTGGAACTCTGTGTAGAACTCTAAAACTTTATACACACAATGAGAATATTGGACGAACGATCATCCATTTTTTTTTGCTTGCTAGCCTCATATCGTAAATTAAGAGGTTACTTAAGTTACGAAAATTCTTGTATGACAGAGTACAGTTTCGGAATTGATGTAATGCCTTGTATTATAATGTATTCTTTCATTTCCAAGCATGCGTAGACTTGGTCTTTTGATTTTTTCAGCCAAATACTGTACTGTTTAAAGAAAATCTTCATTCTGGTATCGTACAAGAAAAAATGTTGTGTTTGTCCCTGCAGATAATATAGCATCAACTGTCATGATTGGCTCTCGAAAGCTGTGTACTAATGATCGGATTATCGTACAATCTTTTCAAAAGTGGTATTTTTCGTATGATTTTTGGATCGTGTGTACTAGGTTTAGGCCTCCTGGAACATGTGACAGTCAGGGCCGGATTTGCCATAAGGCCACCGAGGCCAGGCCTCGGGGCGGCAGTGGTGCAGGGGCGGCGCCGCTCCTGCGGCGACTTCGCGGCCGCCCCCCCTTTCGGGCTGCTCGTTAAAGATGATTAAGGGCACCGGTGCCCTTAGAAAAGATGGCCGCGAGCCGCCCACTACTGCGCATGCGCAGTTCTGAAGCGGCCGGGCTCGGGAAAACTCGTATGCACTCGGCCGGGCGGCGCATGCGCAGTATCGTGATTTCGTCGCCCGGCGCCATTTTTGAAAAGTTTAAGAAGTAATGTCAGCGGTGCGGCGGCGGGGGGAGAGAGATGACATCTCTCATTGCCAGCACCGCTATTCCGCCCTCCTTCCTCTGGTGGCAGACAGGCAGCATGGCAAGTGACATCAACATCTGGTGGCAGCATGGCAAGTGACATCCACATCTGGTGGCAGCGTGGCAAGTGACATCAACATCTGGTGGCAGCGTGGCAAGTGATGTCTCCATCTGGTGGCAGCATGGCAAGTGACATCCCCATCTGGTGGCAGCGTGGCAAGTGACATCAACATCTAGTGGCAGTGTGGCAAGTGATGTCTCCATCTGGTGGCAGCGTGGCAAGTGACATCCCCATCTGGTGGCAGCGTGGCAAGTGACATCCCCATCTGGTGGCAGCGTGGCAAGTGACATCAACATCTGGTGGCAGCGTGGCAAGTGACATCAACATCTGGTGGCAGTGTGGCAAGTGACGTCTCCATCTGGTGGCAGCGTGGCAAGTGACATCAACATCTGGTGGCAGCGTGGCAAGTGACATCAACATCTGGTGGCAGTGTGGCAAGTGACGTCTCCATCTGGTGGCAGTGTGGCAAGTGACATCAATATCTGGTGGCAGCGTGGCAAGTGACGTCTCCATCTGGTGGCAGTGTGGCAAGTGACGTCTCCATCTGGTGGCAGCGTGGCAAGTGACATCCCCATCTGGTGGCAGTGTGGCAAGTGACATCTCCATCTGGTGGCAGTGTGGCAAGTGATGTCTCCATCTGGTGGCAGCATGGCAAGTGACATCCTCATCTGGTGGCAGCGTGGCAAGTGACATCCCCATCTGGTGGCAGCATGGCAAGTGACATCCCCATCTGGTGGCAGCATGGCAAGTGACATCCCCATCTGGTGGCAGCCAGGCAGTGTGGCAAGTGACATCTCCATCTGGTGGCAGCGTGGCAAGTGACATCTCCATCTGGTGGCAGCCAGGCAGTGTGGCAAGTGACATCCCCATCTGGTGGCAGGCAGAGTGGCAAGTGACATCTCCATCTGGTGGCAGCGTGGCAAGTGACATCTCTATCTGGTGGCAGCGTGGCAAGTGACATCCCCATCTGGTGGCAGCGTGGCAAGTGACATCCCCATCTGGTGGCAGCCAGGCAGTGTGGCAGGTGACATCTCCATCTGGTGGCAGCGTGGCAAGTGACATCTCCATCTGGTGGCAGCGTGGCAAGTGACATCCCCATCTGGTGGCAGGCAGGCAGCGTGGCAAGTGACATCTCCATCTGGTGGCAGCGTGGCAAGTGACATCTCCATCTGGTGGCAGGCATAGTGTCAAGTGACAAGCGATGGTGGCAAGTGACACGCTCAGGGCTCCCAATGATTCTGCATTATGGTGAGTTGAACTATTTCATTTTACATTACAATGTAATGATAGAAATAATGTGTTTCAATCTTCCTGACACCATACCAACCATGGTGCCGGGGATGATTGAGGCACTAACACCAGCAATTGCCCTGAAAAATTGCCCGCGAAAAATTGTTACCCCGCGCGCTTACCCTGAAGTACAATTAAAGCCAGTTGTTTTCAGTGTTCTCGTGTGTGGAGATATGTTTTTAATTGATCTATTGTAGCAGTCATCGATAAAGGACGAGAATGGTGATGTGTGTGTGTGGGGGGGCGGCATTGAAGGACCCGGCCTTGGGGCGGCAAAGGGAGTAAATCCGGGCCTGGTGACAGTAAGTTCCCAAGATGCTGCTGTGAAGCCCTGGCTACATCACCAGTGACTTAAGAAACTAGAAAGTGAAAAAACAGAAATTGTAAGTAAAAGCAAAACTAATGAATGTAAGATGGTTGCACAATGCAGAGCTGTATGTTGCTGTTATTTTTAGTGACAGGGGGAAAGGTTTATTTTAAGGTCACATTCACACACAATTTACAGAGTGTTACCACAATGCACGTTATCACATTGATATACAGTATATACAGTATGTTGCAATGTGGTGATATTTATTTGGAATGCCCCCTAACACACTACATTGATCTCCATTGTAACACACCACAAAATACATATGCATTGGGATGTGTTGCATTGGGAAAAAAAGGGGCTGGGATGGTATAACCTGCCTTGGGATACACTGAAATCCAAACAAAATGGATGGGCAGCCTTAATGCATCGTACATCAGTGTGCAAATACACAAGTTTTAACATAGCTCCCAACTGTCCCTGATTTCGGGGGACTGTCCCTGATTTGGAATAATGTCCCTCTGTCCTTCTTTCCTCCTCATTTGTCCTTCATTTTTGTCTGACATATAAAGCTGTATATAAAATGCACTTTTTATCTTTCAAAAAGTGTTTCTCAGTGCTAAACCTTTCATCCAAATTCTAAATTGCTGCATTTGTAAATTTTAAAAGCCAATATAAAGGAATAGTAGTGGTAAAAAAAAGCCCTTGTGGATTTAATTAACCTTTTTTTTGGTTAATTCTCTTTTAAGGGGGTGTGACGGGGGGCGTGTCCTATGCCTACATACGTTTGCTAAAAGGTGTCCCTCATTCAAATCTCAAAATGTTGGGAGGTATAGTTTTCACACTACAACATTGTGGCTCCAGCCTTCGGCAGCAGCATGTAAATGCTTGACGCAAATCCAATGAAATAATAATATAAAAATAACTGTATATTATTAAGGAAAAAAATAGCAACAACAATAAAAGCATCCTTTTTTGGGGGATAAAAGGCATTGCAAGAGGCTCGGAAAGAAGATGACAACTGTGCAATATTAGTGAGGTTTTTCATTTTTGTTCTTGATAGAATACTGAAGGATTAGAACATCTGTTAGTTTCCTTTTGCTCCTAATGTCCCCATTAGATTTATTTTCTCTAACTTTATGTGCTTGTCTCACCAGCAGAGTACCAGCATGATGACACATAAGAAAAAAATCTCCCTAGCAGAGATACATGCAGCAATAAAACCCCCAAAACTATAGGCTAGAAATCACAGCTACAGTTCCTTTAAATGCTGGCCTATTGTCAGACAGGTATGCTCACAGATTTTTATGTAAAAAAACACAAGATGTCATTTTAGAGCCATTATAAAAATGATGGTGGTAGTGGTCATGCCAAAGAGAATATATCATCAACCAACAAATTGCTGGGTGCAAAAGACCAAGAAACCTTTCTAAGCAAACATTATGGAAACCATTCATTAGATTTGTAGGTTTGCGTGTTTATATTAATTGCTGTTCAGGCATCAAGTGTGCACATTTTTAAGATGTACTTAGTTCTTTTAAATTTATGGCATTCTGCTTGTGACACGTGTCTGGTGATAAGTCTGGTCAAGGACTTTTTTGTGCATGTGTTTAGTGCTAGAGAATTGAACCCATAAAGGATCAAAATCACAAGATGCAATTAAACCAAACCAGTACTGTATTTGTCCCATTCAAGGCAAAGGAAAAGGTTGGCCTAAATGCCACTACCTTTGCTGCTGATACCTTCTCTTTATTCCACTCCTCCTATTCACCTGCTGGAGCCCTTTACAATGCAATTTTTCAGTGAAGGACTGGGCTGGGAGGCTGTGGGGCATTTGCCCCCTGAGCTAGTATAAATAATTGGATTGTCTCTGGTGTCTCTGAGTAGAGATACACTATATTGTCAAAAGTATTGGGAGCGTGCCTTTACATGCACATGAACTTTAATGACATTCCAGTCCTAGTATGTAGGACATTCTGGACAATTTCATACTCCCAACTTTGTGGGAACAGTTTGGGGATGGCCCCTTCCTGTTCCAACATGAGTGCGCACCAGTGCACAAAGCAAGGTCCATAAAAACATGGATGAGCAAGTTTGGGGTGCAGGAACTTGACTGGCCTGCACAGAGTCTTTGGTAAAAGTGTCCTTCGCGCTAAGAGGATAATGTAGTGTAAAATGATGATGATAATAAATTGCAGCAAAATCTAAGTGTTCACAACAACACAATATAGTAATGATATCAAAAAAGTGATTTCGCGCAATGATCAATTGTGTAGAAAATGAAATGGGTCCTAATAGTGTACGTGCAGTGCACTATGGATAAAACAATCTGTGAACAACAAATCTGTGAACAACAAAAAAGTGCACTGTGTGATATATGAACGCTCACTATAGGGACATAATAGTCTCACATATAGCAAATGCTAGAAGTCATCACAAAATAAAAATAAAAATAAAAAATGTGCAAAAACTCCCTAAATTGTGATAATAAAAAACAGTGAAGGGTTATATCACAAAAAGATCTATAGGAAAAAAAGGTAGTTTAAATACAAATAAATATAATGTGAAACAATGGAGAAATTAAAGTCCATATAGCATATCCAATACTGCATAAAAAGTCTCTTGTATGTAAAATAATAGCTGATTAAATATTTTCTATTGAATGACTGGCTGTTGATGTAATTGAATTAAATAACCCATAAAGATTCCATATAGTGACTTCTAGGTATAGTCTCTCAGAACTCTCACCTTCCGGCTGGTAAATATTGGATTTAAAGATAACCAATCTAAAGATGTGATTGCTGATGAGTTCTGTCAGTGAAGCCCGTGGGTCTCTCTCTTGAATTCCTCCATCGTAATCTCCTAAAAATACTCCAATATTGCCACCCCATTGGCGGGGGAGAGAAGGGGGGAAGAAAAAGAGAGGCCTCCACTAGTGTGATAACGTTTAAACATTAAGGGGATGTTTATTAAATATCTAAAATTGGACTCTTACATAAGTGATAGATAAAAAGGCAGAGTGAATAAAATGACAGTCTGGCGTTCTCAGCGCCCTCTCACTTGTCTTCCTGATGTGTGTATCGCTCCGGCCACTCCCTATTCGTTACGACACGGTCACGTGTCTTCATCTGGGGAACCGGATTGGATGTTCTATGCTGATTTAAATAACGAAAAAAACTGAAGTTTTAAAGCCGCCATCTTGGTTGTGGTCAATGTTTAGTAGATGAAGCAGCCATTTTGCCTTAGACCCGGAAGTTTTAATGTCGTCCATTTTCTTGTAGATAATGCCTGATTTTTCTTTATTTGGTGTGTATTTATGGACACGGCCATCTTTTTGGTGGAAAGCTCTTAGGATAACATAAAGTCATTTACCAATAGCTTATTTATATTGTAAATATTGTAAGATAGTGATAGAAAACGGGTTAACGTGCTTTGTTATAACTAGTGTTATTAAACATTGCGATATTAAGATATTAGGTAATGTAAACCGAGTAATAATGAACATAGCAATAATTGGATGTCATAATAAAAATACACCGCTGATAATTAAATAATAGTGTGGGATCAATTGTCCCACATACATTAAGAAGGGGCTGGTTTTACCATACACATGAGAAAAAGGTATGAGAGTGCCCTGAAAAGCTACCAATATTACAGTTAAAAATAGAAATATACTATTTAATAAAAATCTACCAAATGCCAAATAAAATACATTCTAAAATGCTAGATATAAAATTGGCAATAGCAGGATTCACCTAAACATAATACAAATATGTGTATGTTTATGGATCCATAGCAGTAAACATCACAAATCAAAGGGGGGTGTAATGTTAAATCCCATTAAATAAGATCAATAAAGGAGGCTAAGATGAATGATGTGGGAGGATATTGGTTAAAATAATTATATTAAAAATTACTCAAAAAACAATTCAAATCGAACTCTACATTCAGGCCTCTAGGTACAAGAGTCCACAAAGTATGAATCCATTTGGATTCCTTTTGCCTAATACTTCTAACCATATGGCTTCCTCTCCAAGATTTTTTGTATTTTTCTATTCCCCAAAATTGGAGATGTGCGGGATCTTTATTATGAACTTGGGAAAAATGTCTCGAGACATTATGTTTAGGGAAGCCGGATTTAATATTTTGGACATGTTCTTGTATTCTTACTTTCAGTGCTCTTTTTTTTTCGGCCTACATATTGAAGGTTACAGCTGCATTGTAGTATATAGACGACTCCCTCAGTGTGGCATCCTATAAAATCCCTAATGCTGTATGTTTGTCCTGCACTAGTGGCTATAAATTCTTTGCGTATTCCTTGGAATTTTTGCGCATGTCTACATGCATAGCAATTTCGACAGGGGTAAAACCCTTTACCAGTAAAAAATGTATATGTGGGTATAGGGGGAGGTTCGACTACAGATTTTACGACTAGATCTCTGATGGTAGGTGCTCTTTTGTAAACTATATTTGGTCTTTCTGGCAAAATTTTTTTAAGGTCTTTATCATTCTTGAGGATGTGCCAATGCCTCTGAATAACCTTAGCTACATCCTTATGCTGTATATTGAAATCCAATAGTATGCAAGGAGCTTCCTGTTGGAATGTCTTTTTGGGATGGTCATGGAGCATTATTGTCCTATCCATTTCATTTACATATTCAATTTGGCTTTCTATCCAATGGTTGTCATATCCTTTCATCTTGAATCTTTCTCCAATCAGTTTGGCTTGGTTCTTGTAGTCCTCTTCTTTGGTACAATTTCTTTTTATTCTTATGAATTGTCCCTTTGGGATGTTGAATAGCCAGGGTTTGTAGTGACAGTTATCTATTGACAGATAGCTGTTGGCATCTACATTTTTAAAGTGAGTTTTAGTCACTATTTTCTGTCCTTCTAGGCTGATGTTCAAATCCAGGAAGTCCACTTCTTTTTCATCTATTTTCCATACCAAGCTGATGTTTTTGTTGTTCTCATTTAATTTATTTAAGAATATTTCCAAGGAGCTTCTGTCTCCATTCCAGACTATAACTAAGTCGTCTATATACCTTTTATATAGGGAGAGTTCAGGGTGGTGTCTGTATATACCGCCGTCTCTTGCCACTGTGCCATAAATGCGTCTGCCACCCCTGGTGCAAATTTAGCACCCATGGCAATTCCTACTGCTTGCTTGTAGTAGGTTTGATTATGCCAAAAGTAGTTGCACTTGAGGCAAAAATCAAGACACTTAATCAAATATTTTCTTTGTTTACACATTAAGGTACTATATTTTCTTAAAAGCCACTTGGTGGCTGAACATGCATCATGGTGTTGGACTATTGTATAGAGTGAAGTGACGTCCGCAGTGGCCAATAAGGTCCTTCCTTCTAATACTGGTATTGTTTCCAAAAGTTGTAATATATGTTTGGTGTCTTTCAAATATGCTTGGGTTTGTTGGACTGCCGGTTGTATAAAAAAGTCTATGTACTGTCCCATTCTAGAAATTACTCAGTATATACTGCAATATATCTAGCATATCTTTGATCTGAGATCAAAGTTTATTGTTATTCAACATGCACATAGTCAGTTATCACACATGGGGTTTAATTCATTTTTAATGAAGATTGATTATAATATCTTATATTTTAAATAAAAAATTTTTTTATGTTAATTTTATATATATATTTTCTATATTGAAATAATTTATTATCCAGCATCTTTCCATATATGTATGTGACTGATGTTTATAGTATATATGTGTATATGGAGTAGGTAGGCACATGTATATAGAAAGATATTTCTTTTTACGAGCCTTATCAAGATAGTTTACGTAGTGTGGATATTCATTTGCTTACACATATACATGTCTTTTATGTGAGAAACATAGGGGACTCAGTAAAAAACATGAGAGCGGCACAGGCAGTTAGTGTCAGTTCACTCCGCGGCTAAGGTTTACAATGTAAGTTTATGTGATTTAGTGATTGATGTAAGTTGTAACCATGTGTGTCATTTAACTACATAGAATGTATTTATTGGTGATAACATCAGTCCATGTCATTACTTTATCTGACCCCTGTTTTGCACCGCCGTCAAGTTCCCAGCTCAATCCATACAGCGGGGACCCGAGATGTGCGCATGCGCGAAGCGTGGCCTGATAGACGTAGGCGGAATATGCATATAAGGGGTGATTGATGGGGAATGCGGCCTATCCCATGAGTAAGTCAACTTGTGACGAAACATGTCGGGGGCGTGGCCGTGAGACGTGACACACAGCGCTGCTATCCTTACGGAGGGAGAGAGGTTGTGATTACACGGAGGCACGGAGGAACATTCAGGGAGGTGGTGAGATTGAACGCTTTGCGCCGACATACCTCGGGTCCGCCGTGACCATTTGTTGCAGTTTGGTTCCACTACACACAGTTTGATGTGATCTGCACCTTAATTTTGGCTGGTTTTTATCGTTTTAAATGTGAGTGAAATATTAGAAGATTGCAGTGATTTTAATAAAAATGTTAAATTGGTTGACACTATTGGAGCACTTATTATTTCTTTCATGTGGGCCTCATGTTTAAACAATCACCGTGGAAACAACGATTGATCCTATTACCCGGGGGTGGTAAATAAGCGATTTTTGCCGTGCATGAGAGTGCTGGCAAAACTAGTCGGTGAGTGTTATTCTTGAGGGAGTGGAAGCACCGTGCACCAAGGGAGAGGTGGAAGATACACGTTATCACCTGGTTGCATCAAGATTGATCACTTGTTTAGGACACTACCCATCACGTGTGATGTCATGTCATTTTTTTGGACTGATTTTTTGAAAGTGTTGTTATTTTGAATTTTATTTAGTGCATGCTTAGCATGAATATTTTGCACTTTATCACTGGAGAGGTATTGATATTTTTATTTAAAAGATCCACTCATTGATTGTGAGTATCATATACGGAGAGGGTCACACCATCACTGTTTTGCAACTATACATTTAGCACATTTAGTGTGTGGTTTTGAACATTTTTTTCTTTTTATAATTTTGTTTTCTTTCATCCTTTTGAATTTATGTAAATACGGTGATACCTTCAGGGGGTCACACCATCACTGGTTTGAAGCACAAGAATACTTGTATTGATTAACAGCGCCTCTTATTTTTTCTGTGGGTGCCTGTGGGTGGTTTATGACTATACAGGCGCACTAGATTAAATATTTTATATTGGATTTATTTTAAAGGGGCAGCTTCACATTAGCTGTGGTGAGTCGGTTCACCACACATTTTTTCATCTTTTTATACAGATATATGGATTTGTAATTACACCTTCATTTTTACTTTTTAGCAGGCGCGGTGGAGATATTATTGGGTGGCAGGGCGGTATCTCATAATATCTTTACATATACATGTTTTATTTTTACCACCCGCAGCCATGGATGCGTTTAGTTTTCTAGCCAATAGACAACTTAACCCTGAGTCAGTGTTTTCTAATGATCAGCCTATGGCTGAATGTGAAGAAGATTTTTCTACAGTATTTAAAACACTTGAAAACCTGCTTGAAAAACAGGTAAAGACATGGTGGGATTTGTTCACATTTGAACACTACCGTAGAGAAAACCTCATATTC
This sequence comes from Aquarana catesbeiana, assembly GCF_042186555.1. Lineage (NCBI taxonomy): Eukaryota > Metazoa > Chordata > Amphibia > Anura > Ranidae > Aquarana > Aquarana catesbeiana. The sequence goes on from NC_133335.1 coordinate 187,995,490, forward strand.
AGGAGCCTAAGGTGGGAAGTTCCACCCCAGGATGGATTGAATGACCAGTCATTCATGAATGAATGGCTGGAATTCTTCAATAAGGTAGGTAGGGAATTACAGGGATTAGTCCTGAAAAGGAAACAAATCAAATTGAGCATGTTGAATGAAAAGATTAAAGTATTGCAGGATAAATTGGAACCCATTAAGGACTCCAATCAGATGAATGAGTTTAATACTAACATAAAGAAGAAATTGGATAAAATTGATAGAGAAACGCAGAAAAAGAAGGTAAAAAAATTTTATAGAGATTCTAATGATTTTAAGACTAATAAAATATATGCTTGGCAAACCACAGTGAACAGCAACATTGAAGATCCAGCGGCCAGTAGTAATGCGGCAGGTGGATCTGTTAATCCCCTATTAAAACCAGAGGTTACAAACAATAATAGAAAAGTGGTTAATAGGGGAGTGGCTGCATTGGAATCAAGAGCGAAAGAGAGAGACCAATATGTGGTGGAGGACCACTATACAGGTGGCCGATATCATTCACCCAGACCCCCCTCACGGGGAAGAGGAGGAAGGGGTTACTACCAATCCCCGAGACCACCATCACGGGGAAGAGGAGGTTACCCACTGGGGTATTATGACCACTCATCCCCCCGAAACTACAGAGGTAATACACCCCATGAGTATAGACAATGGCAACAATACCCCCCTCCTCAGAAGTATCCAGGAGAATATGGAGATGTGCCTCTCTATAATAGGTTCTCACCATTAGAGAGGCATGAACAACCGGAGTATGCTCCTTTTTTAGGACAACGGGGGAGGGGAGGAGGGACACCGATGAGGAATCCCAGTGGGGCGTATCAGAAAGGAGGAGGGAGACAGATGCCCCCCCGAGGATACAACAAAGAGAATATGTACCCCCGAGGAGAAGGAGGGGATGTAGGGCCGGAAGATCCAAAAAACCCAAGAAAAAGACCGAGAGATGTATAAATACGGGTATTTATAACCTTAGTAGTGTTGAGCTCAATCACAAGGAGCTCAACATATTAAACCTGGGTCTTAAATGTGCTCCAAAAAAGGAAATGAATAAATTTGATGTCTATATAGACACACATAAATTTATCAGATTCATGAACATCAAAAAATATTTCCTGAGTCATCCGGTGGTCTCTACAATGAAAGCTGTGATACCAACCAATAAAGTGGATACTGGGTTGAGGAATAGATCTATTTTTAATCCTCAGAACCCAAGCAATAATTTTATAGAAGTATTTAAGAATTTAGTATTTAATGACATTGAAAAATTGGCCCCACGCAAAGGAGTAAATCCCCAGTACATCAGGGAAGGCATTAAATCCTTGGAAGAAAAAAAGGACCTTATAATACGACCTGCTGACAAGGGTGGTGGGGTCGTATTATTGGATAAATCATTCTACCTCAATCAACTGTTAGAGCTACTTGGGGACAGTTCCACCTATAGGAGGGTATCCTCCGATCCCACTGAAGCATATAGATCGCAGTTAACAGCCTTGGTGGAATGGGGCTATAGGATGGATACATTAAACCTGAAAGAAAAAAGGTATTTGGTTCTGAGTGCCTGTAGGATCCCAATTATTTATACCTTGCCTAAGGTACATAAAAATGCACAATGTCCCCCTCCACGCCCCATAGTCAATGGGATTGGATCTGTCACTGCCAGATTGGGGGAATAATTGGATAAATTCCTGCAACCAAGTGTGAAGGCTACCAGAGCGTACCTGAAGGACACTGGAGACTTATTGTCCTTGCTCAATAATGTGCATTTAGAGGCTTCTTCAATGGTATATTTAGTAACGGCTGATGTAGCCTCTTTATATACCATTATACAACATGAGGACGCTGCGTTGGCCCTTAATTGGGCATTGAGCAAAAGGGAGGATATCCCGGTGGTCCAGAAACGTTTTTTGGGACATGTTTTAGATTTTTGCATGTCCCATAATTATTTTTGGTGCAATGACCAATTTTATTCCCAGCAGGTTGGCGTGGCTATGGGAGCCAAATTTGCCCCCAGCCTCGCCAACCTGTTTATGGCTGAGTGGGAAGACAGAAAAGTTTTTAGTCAAAGGAGGCCTCAATTATTATTTTATCGGAGATTTATTGATGACCTCCTGTTTATTTAGGAGGGCACAGAGGAATCTGCTATTGACTTTATACAGGAATTGAACACTAATAATAACAATATTAAATTGGAGCATCAAATTAGTAACCATTCGGTGAATTTTCTGGATGTTACGATAACAAGAGAAGGAAGTGGCCTGAAAACAAAGGTATTTTTTAAACCCACCGATCGCAACAGTTACTTGTCAATAAGAAGTGGTCACCACCCGACATGGATAAGAAATGTCCCGAAGGGACAAATGTTGCGAGTACGTAGGAATTGTACAGAGATAGAGGATTTTCTTGAGCAGGCTGGAACCTTGAAAAATAGGTTCATTCAAAAAGGTTATGGTGAAGAAATATTGGATGGGGTCATTCAGGAGGTGGCAGAAATGCCTAGAGAGCAGTGCCTGATTAAAAAGGACACGGTAGTAAAAGATAATCAACATCAGTTCGGATTTATATCTGGTTTTCACTGCCAATACAAGGATATTGAAGACATTTTTAAAAGGTATTGGCATATTCTATGCGGGGACAGACACCTGGGAGAAGTATTACCCAGCCACCCTAAGTTTATATATAGAAGGGCCCCAAGTTTTGGGGACCTGGTGGTTAAGAAAGTTCTAAACCCACCAGGGCAGAATGACCTGAGATTGGACTTCAAGGGATTTTACTGCTGCAGAAGATGTATTTGCTGTAGGACGGTTAAAGTGAAACACAGAGGGATAAAAAGTGTGACTAATAGGGATGGAGAATCCTTTGACATTAAGGAGTTCAGTACATGTAACTCCTCACACGTAGTATATCTTATGTGGTGCCCTTGTGGCCTTTTATATGTGGGGAGAACAAAGAGGCTTTTAAGGATTAGAATCTCAGAACACCTAACGAACATCAAAAACGGTTATAAGTACCATAGTGTTTCTCTTCATTTTAAGGAAAAACACCAACAGGACCCCTCCTTATTGCAATTCTGTGGGATAGATGTAGTTCACCCATCAATAGAGTGAGGAATCTGTCCCAGAGGGAAACTAGGTGGATATTTCTATTGAAGAGTCTGGCCCCGAGGGGGTTGAATATAGAACTAGACTTAAACTGTTTTATTAATGACTTTTAGTGGTATTTTATTCTTAATCATTTGAGGAGTGAATATTCTTAACTTTGGCTAAGGAATATATCCATATGATGTGAAAGTTTAGGGGGCGGATCGACTGGCCGAGAAAGGAGATACATGCATAGATTATTAGGTATTATTATGGATTGGATATGAATCAAATCTGAGATAGATTAGGATCTATGGGTAAATTCCCCTTAATTTTTATATGCGATTTCTTATATGCGATTATTTATTTATTATTTATTCTTTAGAAATTACTCAGTATATACTGCAATATATCTAGCATATCTTTGATCTGAGATCAAAGTTTATTGTTATTCAACATGCACATAGTCAGTTATCACACATGGGGTTTAATTCATTTTTAATGAAGATTGATTATAATATCTTATATTTTAAATAAAAAAAATTTTTATGTTAATTTTATATATATATTTTCTATATTGAAATAATTTATTATCCAGCATCTTTCCATATATGTATGTGACTGATGTTTATAGTATATATGTGTATATGGAGTAGGTAGGCACATGTATATAGAAAGATATTTCTTTTTACGAGCCTTATCAAGATAGTTTACGTAGTGTGGATATTCATTTGCTTACACATATACATGTCTTTTATGTGAGAAACATAGGGGACTCAGTAAAAAACATGAGAGCGGCACAGGTAGTTAGTGTCAGTTCGCTCCGCGGCTAAGGTTTACAATGTAAGTTTATGTGATTTAGTGATTGATGTAAGTTGTAACCATGTGTGTCATTTAACTACATAGAATGTATTTATTGGTGATAACATCAGTCCATGTCATTACTTTATCTGACCCCTGTTTTGCACCGCCGTCAAGTTCCCAGCTCAATCCATACAGCGGGGACCCGAGATGTGCGCATGCACGAAGCGTGGCCTGATAGACGTAGGCGGAATATGCATATAAGGGGTGATTGATGGGGAATGCGGCCTATCCCATGAGTAAGTCAACTTGTGACGAAACATGTCGGGGGCGTGGCCGTGAGACGTGACACACAGCGCTGCTATCCTTACGGAGGGAGAGAGGTTGTGATTACACGGAGGCACGGAGGAACATTCAGGGAGGTGGTGAGATTGAACGCTTTGCGCCGGCACACCTCGGGTCCGCCGTGACCATTTGTTGCAGTTTGGTTCCACTACACACAGTTTGATGTGATCTGCACCTTAATTTTGGCTGGTTTTTATCGTTTTAAATGTGAGTGAAATATTAGAAGATTGCAGTGATTTTAATAAAAATGTTAAATTGGTTTACACTATTGGAGCACTTATTATTTCTTTCATGTGGGCCTCATGTTTAAACAATCACCGTGGAAACAACGATTGATCCTATTACCCGGGGGTGGTAAATAAGCGATTTTTGCCGTGCATGAGAGTGCTGGCAAAACTAGTCGGTGAGTGTTATTCTTGAGGGAGTGGAAGCACCGTGCACCAAGGGAGAGGTGGAAGATACACGTTATCACCTGGTTGCATCAAGATTGATCACTTGTTTAGGACACTACCCATCACGTGTGATGTCATGTCATTTTTTTGGACTGATTTTTTGAAAGTGTTGTTATTTTGAATTTTATTTAGTGCATGCTTAGCATGAATATTTTGCACTTTATCACTGGAGAGGTATTGATATTTTTATTTAAAAGATCCACTCATTGATTGTGAGTATCATATACGGAGAGGGTCACACCATCACTGTTTTGCAACTATACATTTAGCACATTTAGTGTGTGGTTTTGAACATTTTTTTCTTTTTATAATTTTGTTTTCTTTCATCCTTTTGAATTTATGTAGATACGGTGATACCTTCAGGGGGTCACACCATCACTGGTTTGAAGCACAAGAATACTTGTATTGGTTAACAGCGCCTCTTATTTTTTCTGTGGGTGCCTGTGGGTGGTTTATGACTATACAGGCGCACTAGATTAAATATTTTATATAAGTCTGAAACATAGCTGCAACCATTGAAGCAGAATTAAACTGTTGTGTGCTTGATGGACTCTTTCCATGTTGTGCACCATATATTTGCACATTATAGTACACTTACATTACTGGTATGCCCTTCTCTAGCGCTTTGTTCCTCTTTTTTTTCTGCTACTATAAAATTCCTCTTCAGCAATTGGGAGGTCACTGATGATGTAACTCATTGTATGGCCACTGATGACGTTCAGTAACTCCTGTGCATAGAAGCTACATAGTCCCCGATACCTGGCTACATTCTCAACATCTTACAGATGCCAAGAGTGTAAACTGCACAATGCATGCACTCTAAAGTGTACATGGAAAATAAAAAAAATGCTAGGGAAATGAGGAAGGCGTTTTTTGTCAGAAGAGACTTTGCATGTTTCATCTGCCAAAATTCCTTACCTCCTAGCAATATTTAATTTGTAGAGTTTAGTTATGGTTTAACTCATAATGCTAACTTTATAGTCAACTGTCTAAGAGCCAAAAATTTAGCAGCATTAAAATATCAAGCCTATATGATCTACAAAACAACTGACAGACACATTTGAAGGCAAAACTTTTTTATTAATCCAGTTTTATTATTGTTGTATGTGTCCCTCTTGGGGATATTTACCCTCTCTATTTGCCCCGGTGACTGCTATCATTGAATGTGAAACTGAAGGAATATCCCATATTGGTGGATGTCGCCAGAAAAGGAATAGAGGGGAATAGAAGGGTCATCTTCCAATGGGTTCACTAGTTCTGGCAACCTTAGTATCCTCTCTTTGAAGGGATGTCCTCCCACATCCTGTTGTGGCTATAAGACAGGAATTGAAGGCTAATATCCCCAATAAGACACAAACGGCAAAAAAACAACAGGTGTTAAAACTCTTCCTTACGCTATCCAAAATAAAAAAAAGTTTTGGCTTCAGTTCTACTTTAACATTTCTGGATGCATCATCACATACTAAATGAAAATTTCAGGAACACCCAAGATCCCTTCTGAGTCTGGTAGTCACATTTTCTTTGTATCCCCCAGAGGTTTTCATAGGTTTTCATAAAACATGCTGGTGCAATTTCAGGTTTTTTCCACAGTACCACCTGCAGCAGCTGGTAAAATCTGACATTGCAGCAAAAAATGTTCAACTAAAAGCCACTGAAATGTTTTCAGACATCATAGGCTACAGCAAAGGAGTCCTCATTCATTCTATGCATAAACTATTGGTATTGTGCACCCAGAATTTTGCACCTTGTGGAAGGAAATAATTCTGTATCAATAAAAATACTAATGATCATTATTAACTGTAGTAGAAAAAAAATATGAAAAAAGAAAAACATTTTTATATCCCTTGCCCACTGGTGCATTTCCCTTCTGGTGGTATGTTCAAATACGCCGAGACTTGACAGACTCTACCACTCGTTTCGCTTATTCTCGTTCACTGATTTCTATTGAATCTCTTTGTTCTGAATGACACCCTCAGAGAAATGCCATTTGCTTTGTTTACAAATTCCAGTTAGATACAGTACTTATGAAGTCAGGACAGGGAGAGCTTGTGCATCATGGGAGAGGGATTTGGGCCAGAAGTTGTTGGATCGTGATTGGAGGACTGTCAACACTTCAATTCATAAGGGCACACTAGATGTCTTAAATCAAGAAAATGGATACAAGCTAGGGAAACCATGGTACAGGACAACTACTGTACTCCACAAGATGTCACCTTTGCTCTCAAATCGTTGTTGGTGCTGTGAGTAGGACAAAGGTTCCTTACTTCATATCTGGTGGTTCTGCCTGGTGATTCAACATTTTTGGAAGGTAGTTTATTATACAGTGGTTGAATTTTCCAGCCCAAATACCTTCTTCATCTCTCCTCTATGCCAATTTGATTATATCAAGAATCTTTAGCAATGCACATGACTAACGCTGCCGGGATGTGCATCCCAGTCCACTGGCACGCTAAAGTGATCCCATCAACTAAAGACTGGCTTCAGAGAATCAAGGGTATAGCTGGGATAGAGGAACTGATCCACATCACTCAGGACAAGGTTTCAAAATTCACGTCTATTTGGGCCTGTTGGACACACTTTCGAATGACACCTTCTAATCAAGCAATTACTGTGGACACAGGCTGCACTTTCAGTATCTGGTCTGGACATCCAGATGGCCCCCCTGATAATTTGCGTCCTCACAGTGTGTTGCCCTTAAGGCTCCCTCAACCTAGGGACATGCCCGGAGGTATGTATTCTGGCAGGTTTCTTAATGGCCACTTCAATTCATTCTCCATATCCCCCCACTGCTTTGGCCCCCAAGGGGAGAGTTTCTCTTCTCCCCCCGAACCCCCCCCCAGTGTGTTGCCCTTAAGGCTCCCTTGACCTAGGGACATGCGCGGAGGTACCTATTCTGGCAGGTTTTTCAATGGCCACTTCATTCTCCATAAACCCCCCCCCCTCCTACACATATACACACGCACCTTTGGCCCCTAAGGGGAGGTTTTCCCTTCTTCCCGCTCTCGGTTTTTTTCTCTTCTCCTCCTCCCCTCTGTCCCTCTCTTTTTTCAGACCCCTTCTTTCCACTTGTTCCTGCTGTCCTTTTCAGGCCCTTGAGATGGGTTGGTCCAGTTTGAGACCTGGCCTACATACAAGCTCCGTGTCTGGTTCTGGGAAGGTTGTGCCCTACACCCTCTTATGGGGATAGTATAGTTCTGGTAATAGGTGATTTCATTTTTTTATCAAAGGGGCAGATAGCCCTGTCAGATTGGCTGGGTAATTCTGATATGTTGCTGATTTGTTAGCCGAACGCAAACAGCATGCTCTTTTTCCCAACAGGAGCCCTGCTCTGGGAATGCTAGATTTCTTACTGCTATACTTTCTATTGATGGCTGAGTATATTTCACTTTGTACTCTTATTCTGTGTTATTTTGTGTACTCTGTATGTGTATTGATCTTTGATGGTTCTTTTTCTTCTTTTGAGTCTTACCTGCAAACTGCTGCGCATGTAGCAAAAATATATTCAGTGTTCTCGTTATTCTCCATAGCAAATATTTTTAGATGTTTTTCAAATACAGAACACTTACTCAGCATTGCTGTCAAACTGAAGTTCTCTATTGGTTGTCTGTACCCTAAAATCAACTGCCAAACTGCAGCATTTCAGTAATGTAGAGACCTAAGCAATCAAAATGGGTCATGTGACTCCTCTCAGTGAAATAGAAGTGTTTCATGCAACAAATGAAAGTCATTCAATCATCTGTCTGTAATGTGATGTTTAATCTTAGGATCTGTGTTACCTTAAAATGATCTTGTATCTATCTCTCCTGTCTAATAACCTACGCCTAATTAAAGTACTTTGATTCCTTTCCAACGTATTTACATTGTGATTAACTAGTAGGAGGAGAACCGGCTTCAGTTATAAATACAGCTTAAATCTGACCTGCTGTCATTTTGAACGCACATAGTCTGAATCACAGAAGGAATACATCAGAACAATGACAGGTGAGTACTGCAATAAATTCATTTGAAGATGTTTTCCTATATAGATCAATGACAGGTACAGAACCCGGATAAAGATAGACTTGGACTCAATTCTACCTTCAGTTGTGCTATTTCATTGTTTTGTTGATTGAACATTTGTATGTATGTTGAATGTTTATGTTGTAAAATATGTATTGTCTGATTGGAAGTTCATGAAGCTATATTCAGAATATTCATTACTTCCTTATTTATTCAAATTATACAGGAATCAAACGTCCTTTTTAGACGTGAACTGCAGTATACTCTGGAAAACTTTACAGTTTTTGAGCATCTTTTGTTTTATCTTCAGATATGGTTGTTAAGAGTTAGAACCTCTATCAAATGTTTATGGCTGTCTGTATCTCCTTTTGGTGAGCTTCACCCCCATCTATTTGTCCTGTTGACCATTGTCACCAAGACTGAAAGTGAGAAAAAATCCATATTACATAGCAAAAATATGGATACTTGTTCTGGTGACAACTTTTTAAGAGAAGATATGTCTTCATTGAAAGAAAATCCTCACTTCCTGTTGTGTCTTGAGACAGGAAGTGAAGGAAAATCTCCCCAAATGAACACAAGCAGTAAAAAAAGGGGGTTTAACATTTTCCTTTTCTACCTAAAACTTGAAAAAAATGGTTTTAGATGCTTTAAGAAGGACTATACATGTATCTATGGTCATTATGTATAATTTCATTTTTTTTTTACGTAAAGTCTGTTTAATTGCATAAAAAGTGGAAGGATAAGATCCTTTGTTTGTATTTTATTGCTGTCCGTGTCCTGGGTGGCCAATTTCACCTTACTTTCTGTCCTGATGAACAAATGTCGCATACACACAATAGGATTTTCCGACAACAAATGTTGGATTTGAGCTTGTTGGCGGAAAGTCCAACCGTGTGTATGCTCCATTGAACATTTGTTGGCTAGCAGGTTCTCAAATTTTCCGCCAACAAATTTTTGTTGTCGGACTTTCAGTCGTGTGTACACAAGTCCGTCGCACAAAAGTCCATGCGTGCTCGGAATTAAATACGAGCCGGAAGCGCTCGGTCTTGTAAAACTAGCGTTCGTAATGGAAATATAACATGACTATTGAACTTCCTTTTTATCCGCTTGTCATACGTCTTGTACGTCACTACGTTCGTAATTGTTGGCCAACATTTGTGTGACCGTGTGTATGCAAGACAAGTTGGAGCCAACAACCTTCGAACAAATTTCCACGGTTTTGTTGTCGGAAAGTCCGATCGTGTGTACGGGGCATAAGGTTTGTTGGCTGTTCAATCATACAACACAGTGAGCAAGAAGGATCTAAAAAAGAATAATGGTAAGGTGAAGGATAGCGTCATATACCCAGTATTGCAATTACTGTACTTCTAAATAATATTAGTACCAATATAAAATACTATTAATAATAGTAGTGGTAATAATGGTAATAGTAGTGTTAATAGTGGCAAAAACAGTAGCAGAGGTAGTGGTATATTAGTTATAGTTGCTATTGTTTCTTGTATTCAGGGTTTTTTTTCAGCAGGAACACGGGGGAATGCAGTTTCTGCACCTCCAGCACTAAATGTATATAATAGCAAGGGGTGTGCTAGAGGGTCAATTGATGCTGGCTGCTGGGGGATCTATTGTCACTGGGGGATCTGTTTTTGTGTGAGGGTATATTGTTGCTGGTGGAGGATCTATTGTTGCTGGTGGGTCTTATGTTGCTGGTTTGGATATACTATTGAGGGTGAGGTCTATTGTTCATGGCTGTTGGAGGGTCTATTGATTCTGGCTGCTGAAAGATCTGATGTTGCTGCTGGGGAGTCTAATGTTGCTGAGGTGTTGCTGTGTGTGTGTGTGTGGGGGGGGGGTGTCTATTGTCTATTGGCTTGAAGGGGCCTATTGTTGTTAGGGTGGGGTCTATTGTTGCTGGGGGGGAGATATTGTTGCTGGCTCCAGCGTATCTATTTTACTGCTTTTCTTGTTATTGGACAAGAAAGAATTTTATACAAATTGTTTAGCACCACAAAATGATATTTGGGACAGTACTGACAGGTGGGTAGTCGGTAGAGCCAAGGGACGGTGCTTGGAGGTGGGTAGGGCGCAGAGACAAGGGCGCACTCAGAAGGGGGGAGTTCCTGCACCTATTCTCTGAGAAAAAAGCCTTGCCTGTATTTATAAATGTTCCAGCAATTTGTGCATAGTTATACAGTATCTCACAAAAGTGATTACACCCCTTACATTTTTGTAAATATTTTATTATATCTTTTCATGTGGAATACGGCCCTGCGGCCCTGCAGAGACTGGGCCACAGGGCCATATTCCAACATAACGACCCCAAATTCACCTCTAAGACGACCACTGCCATGCTAAAGAAGCTGAGGGTAAAGGTGATGGACTGGCCAAGCATGTCTCCAGACCTAAACCCTATTGAGCATATGTGGGGCATACTCAAATGGAAGGTGAAGGAGCGAAAGGTCTCTAACATCCACCAGCTCCATGATGTTGTCATGTGGTGGAAGAGGACTCCAGTGGCAACCTATGAAGCTCTGGTGAACTTCATGCCCAAGAGGTTTAAGGCAGTGCTGGAAAATAATGGTGGCCACACAAAATTTTGACACTTTGTGCCCAATTTGGACATTTTCACTTAAGGGTGTTATCCCTTTTGTTGCCAGCGGTTTAGACATTAATGGCTGTGTGTTGGGTTATTTTGAGGAAACAACAAATTTACACTGTTATACAAGCTGTTCACTCACTACTTTACATTGTAGCAAAGTGTCATTTCTTCAGTGTTGTCACATGAAAAGATAGAATAAATCGTTTTAAAAAATGTGAGGGGTGTACTCACTTTTGTGAGATACTGTACACTACCTAAAGAATGCTCAAAGGCAAATCTTTGCAAAAAGCAAAGCAGGTTAAATTTATTAGGATGTATAAGGAAATTAATGAGGAATAAAAATCATACTGAAAATTGGATGCTCCATTTCCATAATTAGCTACAGTATCTCACAAAAGTGAGTACACTCCTCACATTTGTGTAAATATTTTATTATATCTTTTCATGTGACAACACTGAAGAAATGTCACTTTGCTACAATGTAAAGTAGTGGGTGTACAGTTTATATAACAGTGTAAATTTGCTGTCCCCTCAAAATAACTCAACACGCAGCCATCAATGTCTAAACCGCTGGCAACAAAAGTGAGTACACCTCAAAGTGAAAATGTCCAAATTGGGCCCAATTAGCCATTTTCCCTCCCCGATGTCTTATGACTCGTTAGTGTTACAAGGTCTCAGGTGTGAATAGGGAGCAGGTGTGTTAAATTTGGTGTTATCACTCTCACTCTGTCATACTGGTCACTGGAAGTTCAACATAGCACCTCATGGCAAAGAACTCTCTGAGGATCTGAAAAAAAGAATTATTGCTCTACTTAAAGATGGCCTAGGCTATAAGAAGATTGTCAAGACCCTGATACTGAGCTGCAGCACGGTGGCCAAGACCATACAGTGGTTTAACAGGACAGGTTCCACTCAGAACAGGCCTCGCCATGGTTGACCAAAGACGTTGAGTGCACGTGCTCAGCGTCATATCCCGAGGTTGTCTTTGGAAAATAGACGTATGAGTGCTGCCAGCATTGCTGCAGAGGTTGAAGGGGTGGGGGGGGTCAGCCTGTCAGTGCGCAGACAATACGCGGCACACTGCATCAAATTGGTCTGCATTGCTGTCATCCCAGAAGGAAGCCTCTTCTAAAGAAGATGCACAAGAAAGCCAGCAAACAGTTTGCTGAAGACACCCAGACTAATGACATGGATCACTGGAACCATGTCCTGTGGTCTGATGAGACCAAGATAAACTTATTTGGTTCAGATGGTGTCAAGCATGCGTGGCGGCAACCAGGTGAGGAGTACAAAGAGTGTCTTGCCTACAGTCAAGTATGATAGTGGGAATGTCATGGTCTGGGGCTGCATGAGTGCTGTTGGCACTGGGAAGCTACAGTTCATTGAGGGAACCATGAATGCCAACATATACTGTGACATACTGAAGCAGAGCATGATCCCCTCCCTTCGGATACTGGGACACATGGCAGTATTCCAACATGATAATGACCCCAAACACACCTCCAAGACGACCACTGCCTTGCTAAAGAAGCTGAGGGTAAAGGTGATGGACTGGCCAAACATGTGTTCAGACCTAAACCCTATTGAGGATCTGTGGAGCATCCTCAAACAGAAGTTGGAGGAGTGCAATGTCTCACATCCACCAGCTCCATGATGTCGTCATGGAGGAGTGGAAGAGGACTCCAGTGGCAACCTGTGAAGCTCTGGTGAACTCCATGCCCAAGAGGGTTAAGCCAGTGCTGGAAAATAATGGTGGCCACACAAAATATTGACACTTTGGGCCCAATTTGGACATTTTCACTTAGGTGTGTACTCACATTTGTTCTCAGCGGTTTAGACATTAATAGCTGTGTATTGAGTTATTTTGAGGGGACAGCAAATTTACACTGTAATACAAGTTGTACACTCACTACTTTGTACATTGTAGCAAAGTGTCATTTCTTCAGCGTTGTCACATCAAAAGATGTAATAAAATATTTACAAAAATGTGAGGGGTGTACTGTATGTGTGCATAATCAGGAAAACCAGCTGTGACGGCTTCATGGAAGCTTCTGTTTTGTAAAAGGGGCACTGGAGAACATAATTCACATACATATTCATAGTTGGATATAGGTGTAATGTGCAATGGTTGGTGATGAAGGGAATCAGTCCTGGACTGGAAATCCAAATTAGTTTATCTCCTGATATTTAAAGCAGACCAAACCATATCTGTGTACTTAAATGTGTTGAACCCTTCAGAGGAATACTATTTTATTTATTAACACTGCTGATGAAAAGTGTGCTGGAGGCCAAGTCAAGGGTTATGGGTTACAGCGAAGTTTCTTCTTGCATTCCATAAGAGATGTTTGAAAATGGGCCACCCAGAGGAGCTTTTTCTTACACAAACATATCCTAAATTTGGCTATAAATGTGGTGAGAGGCACCTAATACAACCATTTTCATATTTGATGGTCGATCAGCAGAAGCCTGTCAGTTGACTGCTCTGGAGTAAATAATTAATTAATTAATCCCTTACGCAGTGCTGGCAGAATCTGGCCCTGCCTTCTTCATCCTTTAGGAATAAACATGATCAAAAAGCCAACATCAATTGTGTTATCTCATGTTACTGTATGTTTATATGAAAACTATGTTGCTTCATGTTATTGTCAATATTGTGAACATTTTTATTTTTTCTGTTAGTCATTTATTCTCATGTTACTGTTCTTAATGAACATGCTTATATATGTTTTCCTTGGATTGTAAAACTTTAAAATCTTTAAATAAAAGAATACATACTTGCATTAGAAAAAAAAGCCAACAAGGGTGTCTAGGCAACTGTCGGTTGTGTCTTTTCCTCTGATGGCAATCAGACTTTGCCTGCATGGCAGAGTAACCTCTCCAATCTGTGGGTAGCTGTTATAGCATCTAGGAGAATATCCACATTACCAATCCAGGGCTGCAGAAGTCCGTACAAAATATATATCCAGCTTTATGGAGGTAGAGTTTTAATTGCCCCAATATCTTAACAAATGTCTTACGTTCATAAAAGGTATAAAGAAGGTAGTATTTTAGTCAAACACATTTTGGATTGGTTGTCATACATGATTTATAACCCTATTATTGAACAAAGAATTAAAGGATTGCATAATAACTGATTGCACAAAATCTGTTTGCATTGCACGATAATCATTAAACAAGCTGGCTGAGTGTTCCACTTATTAGGCAGGAGAATCACAATTATGGGTGGGAACAATAATATCCTAGAGCAATTAAATAGACTGCACACCTGAAAACAAAACTTTTAAAGCACCACATCAGTACACTTAAACAAATTATATATATTAAACGTAAAGTCTAACACGTTACAACTCCTCCCAAAGTGGATTGTTCACTTGTGATTAGGCTGGAAGAATCATTCAGCAAATGCAGACTATGTGAAGACAGAACTCTTGGGCAGTATTCTAATTTTTGTTCTCGTTACCTGTTGCTAGGGATTAGCAAAGCTGAGCATTTTCATTTACACTAAATTTCTGGAAAAATCAAGGAATTTCAGCAATATTTCATATTTTGCCAATACACATTGCTGTCAATGGAAAGGCAAATTCATGGTGGTTTCCAAGGTGCAATGGTCTTTAAATGGCTCTTGGAGTTCATTGAAGTTCCTGGGAAATGTGCATCAATACAGAAGCTTTTTATTCCTTAGGGAGGGCAATGTTATTTACAGATAAGATATAGTGGGAGATAGGGGCAGAGAGTTGACAACCTGCAACACAAAGTTCCCAAACAAGTACTACCAGCTATTAAAGCGTATATGAGCCTTTAGTGGGTGGGTATACATCTAATTTAACAACCTATGCATTAGTCCATTAAATTGCAGTTCTGGGGTACATGTTCTTATGTGCCCTGGTTGCGTGCACAAATATGCACACCCAAAATACTTTTAAAACCAATATTTATACATAACAACTGATTGCTAGCTAGCTTGTCAACACCTTACCTACTTTGCGTCTATTGTAATGTGGTATTTGTCTATTAAATTGGGTATTTTCCCTTTATTTAATTTTTTTTATTATAATTTTGAGCTTGGGGTGATTAGAGTTCATCAGATAATTGTTGCTAATTATATTCTGTTTTTAGTAACACCCAGGATGTGTTGTTTGTCTGTAGTAAATTTGTAGTGCCCTGCCCTAGTTAGGCTAAGTTTAGTTTTTGGATCTGCTGTACTCAGTGGAGTAGTGTTCTATTTCTTAGGTCTGGTCAGGTTTCACTAAGACCCCTTTCACACTGAGGCCCTTTACAGGCACTACAGCGCTAAAAATAGCGCCTGCATAGCGCCTGTAAAGAGCCTCTCCTGTCTCTCCAGTGTGAAAGCCCGAGTGCTTTCACAGTGGAGCGGTGCGCTTGCAGGACGGTAAAAAAAGTCCTGCAAGCAGCGTCTTTGCAGCGCTGTAGGAGTGGTGTATACACAGCTCCAAAAGCGCCCCTGCCCATAGAAAACAATGGGGCAGCGCCGCCAAACCGCTGCTGCAGCGCCGCTTTGCGGGCGGTTTTAACCCTTTTTCGGCCGCTAGTGGGGGTTAAAACTGCCCCACTAGCGGCCGAATAGTGCAGCTAAAACGACGGTAAAGCGCCGCTAAAAATAGCGCCGCTTTACTGCCGATGCCCGTCCGCCTCAGTGTGAAAGGGCTCTTAGCTTAGTGGTTGAATACTCCTGTCTGCCTCTTGAAGAAGCTTCCAGAGAATAGAGCAGAAAGGCCAGTCACTAAAGTTAGGAATATTTTTCCGCTCTTGGCCAGTTCCTGAGAGGGGTACCCAGAAGGTGCCCTCAACCACCTTCTAAGAAGATAAATGATTGGGAGGCTTGCTCAGGGTGTTCTTGTCCTGGGACTGCTGCCCTTGGGGACAGCCTGTGTATTGGAGAGCTGATGTTAGGACTCAGCAGGTGCTTGGCTGAGTGCCTGAAGGAAGGATTTAAAGATATCTGCCAGAGGGCATCACCTAACGAAGCCAACCTAAAGAAGGATCCTTTCATCACAGAAAACCGTTGAATTTAAGATGGTGGGTGACAGGTGTCCTTGGACATTGTGAGTAGGACCCTTGCTTAAGACTCCAGGTGTTCATGTGCTTTAGGGGTTAAATGCCCATATAAATACATAAGTGGTCCATATAGTGAACTTGATGTTGAGTTATTCACTTTAAGGTCATCACAGAAGACAAGGGGCACTCTTTGGAGGAAAATAGATTTAATCTACAAATATGTGAGGTTTCTTCACAGTAAGAGCTGTGAAAATGTGGAATAGACTCCCTCAAGGGCTGGTTCTGTCCAGCTCAGTAGATTACTTTAAAGGCCTGCATTATTTCCTAAATGTACATAATATAACTGGATACTAATATTTATAGGTAAAGTTGATGCAGGGAATATCCAATTTGCCTCTTGGGGAATGGCAGAAAATTGCCTTTTGGGGGAACAAGAAGGATTTTTTTCCCCTGCTGGAGCAAACTGGATTTTCCTTTTTTGGTTGAACTAGATGCTTTGTCATCTGTGACCTCCTAATTATTGTAGTAAAATTCCTGGCTGTACGGTGACAATCCTCCCTAATTAAAAATGTGCAGAGGTCTGTACAGCATGTGCTTTGCATGTGTTCATATGCCCAAGATTGACGGATGTTCTATGCAACTACTGCTAGCAGCCTGTTAAAAATCAATGACAAGAGTGGACGTACCAATCTTCATGCACATCCAAGCATTTACATGCATACAAAGCCCTTTCCTCAAAAAAAAAATAAAAAATTAATGTTTAGCTTCTTGGTTACAAATTCCCCTTGCTGCAGTGAAGGCTTTCTCTGGCATGACACATGCAGCAGGGTAGGCTAGCACCTCAAGCTCATAATGGGCCACTCCAGCCAGTGGTACATTCTTGAAAACCTGTAGTCCGTAGATAAAAAATAATAAAAACTTGAAAAAATTGTGTTGACAGGTGGGAAAATGGGTGGGTCTGGACAAGTGTTTGGCTCTCAGTCATTTTTCTGTTCATTCCACCTTGCTTCTGGCCTCTCACTCTGATCAAGAAGACCTAATTTGGTTCTCTCTGGTGTTGCTTTTTACACTCCCCTACAGGGTGAGATTGCTTGTAGCTATCACCCCTGTGAGGACAGTTCCTGAGCTGGTGAACATTTTTTTTGTTTTTGCATAAAAAGGTGGTGTTTAGGCCTAGGACTTACTTTTACTAACTAGAGCCAGCATAAAAAAGTTCTGCTAAATTCTCGTAGACCGTTGATGCTGCTATGGCAGGATTAACTGAAAAGGAAGAAGAGAAAAAGGGTGCATAAGCAACACTAGATAGGCAAGTGGCTGCTCTGTGCTAATGAGGAGAAGGAGGAGGAAAATACTGTATAAGCAGCACTTTAAAATTACGTGACTGCTCTGTGCCCTTGAGGAGCAAGTAGAAGGAAAAGGGTGCATGAGCAGCACTATAAAGGAAAGTGACTGCTAAGCCCCTTGAGGAGGAGGAGAAAGCAGTGCATTAGCTGCACTATTACTGTAAGTTAAGTGGTTGACACGTACCTGGTGGAGCTTGATCTGTAGATGGGACTTCTCTTGCGCCTCTTATCCAACACCCATGGTAGTGATTACAGGAGGTGAGAGGACACAGAGTGGCACAAGGGCTGGTATAACAGGCAGCACCAGTTGAGGTTTGCAGGATGCAGATGACTGTGGTCACTAGGCAAGAACCAGGAAATGGAATACGGTGAAGCTTGATCAGCTGGCAGATGCATAGCAAGGACAGAAGCCAAAGGTTTATCAACAGCCTGGCAGCGAAGGTACAGGAAAATAAGACAGAAGCAGAGAACAAGCCAAGGTCACAATAGGCAAGCAGGAATCCAGAGATTAGTCAAGGGCAAACCAGGTCAAGCAGGAGTAGGCAGAGATAGCAGGTCAAGGAGCAGGTTAAACAGGAACTAGCTGAAGACCACTCAGCAACCTGTTTATGCCATAGTTCAGCTTAAATAGGCCGTTTGGTGCCAGTACGCGTACGTGTGAATGCACATGTGCGCATGCTCGTGTGCACATTCCTTCTGTGTACGCACTAATACATTTACGTGTGAGTGCTAATGCCCGTTCTGTGTTGAGCCTTTGCTCATAATTTTGAGTATAAACATGTCATGGCCTTATGGTTCCAACTGAGCTTCTTTTACAGTGGTTGCTATGCGCCCTTGAGGAGGAGAAAGTAAAGGGTATTATAGAGTTAGCCAATTTCTATCAAACACATATCCTGAAGTCTGTGTTTAGATTACTTTGGGAATAATCGGGGATACAATGATGTGAACGTGTTGGGGAAATGTGAGGTTGTGTTTTTGAAGTGTTTTCACATTTTATCAAAGGTTTGGCAGTGCAATGTGGTACTGCCAAAAAATAAGTTTTTCAATCTACTATTAAACAGTTATGCCACTGGTAAATTTCTACAAAATGGAGAACTTTAGCTTTATTTTTTTAAGAATAAACTTTTCTGTAGCTTCTAGATGTGTTGTGGCTGCCACTTGTGTTGGTCAATTCAGACCTATTACCGATGGATACAAAATCAAGTGTAGCAGTAAAAATGTAAACTAAAAATAATTAGCCCAAACAATCTTCAGTAAAGTCTAATAACTGCAGCAGGACACTCAAGGCCAAGTACACAACACCTTCAAATAAGTTAATAAATTAAAATAGCGCAGCGCAAAAAATATTCATATATTAAAAAACATATAGATCCTATAAAATATGTAAGAGGAAGTCCAAATAAATTTCCATAAAAAGTAAAAAAAAAAGAGGTGGCGTCTCTAGATTGAACATGCAGGTGTCATATAATATGGAGCACCTCCACCATACACACAGATGGCCTCTCACCTTAGGACCATGACCTCCTGAAGGAACAGGATGGTCAAAAAAGCATTCCCATGAAAATATCTAATAGTCTCCCAATGGTCTGAGTAGATCCGAGGCAGCCAATTTCTCCGTGGGGTCCTGGATATCAATATAAAAGCAAATAGAAAGAATCTCTCTGTTACATAATCATTTATTCAATAAATGTAAAACCACTTACAATTCTGGCACTTGTCACAAGTGCACAAACGAGCGCTCTGTGTATACACATATAATCCAATAAGATCGCAGCAGGTGATGTCATGCGTGGTGCACAGACCGCCTAGGCTCTGAGGAAGGGGGCACACCCCTGAAACGCGCCAGCCGTTTAGCCGTTTGGAGTGCCATCTTATACCTCCCGTCATCAGGTCCTGTCTGCAGGTGCCAAGGGATGCAGTTTGACTGCTAAGAAAAGCCTGTATTCCTGCATGTTTGTGAGTAGTTTCATTGTTTTTATACTATTATTTAAACCTTTTATCAGTAATGCAATAGGTCGGTGCGCCCTCCTTTTTTTCTGTTTTCTCTTCAGTTGTATGAATACCCATTGTTCTGAGGAGGGCTGCAAGATTATAGACTTTGCTTTACATCAAAGAATGGACCACACCACCCGTGTCTAGCAAAACACTGGAGCACAGGAGATTATTGTTTTGTATGAGTCGCTCCTTCCCCATACACGTTACGTCCTGGGCAGGACTTTGTCAGCGCGGTTTTAAATTTATTGAATAAATGATTATATAACAGAGCGCACCAAATTCTTTCTTTTTGCTTTTATATCGATATCCACGATCCCATGGAGGAATTGGCTGCCTCGGATCCACTCAGACCATTTGGAAACTATTAAATCCCTTCATGGGAATGCTTGTTTGACCATCCTGCTGGTTCAGGAGGTCATGGTCCTAAGGTGAGCGGCCATCAGTGTATGGTGCTGCACATTATGACATATATATATATATATATATATATATATATTAGGGGTGCTGAAATTAATCGTTGCATCGATGCATCGCGATTCGGGTGTCCCCGATGCGGCATCGATGCATAAAAACCGGAAAATCGATGTCCGGTGACATCATTAGTAGCCCCGCCCCTCCCGGGAAAGCGATCGAGCATATTTTTAAAATGTCTTTATTTTAATAAATGTGTTACAATTGATGCTGTGCCCCCGCTGTATGTGCTTTTTAAAAAACAATGTCACTTCATACCGAACTTCGCCGGTATACGATCATGTGACTCCCGGCCCGCCCCGCCCCTCTCCGCTCTCCTCTTCGCTCTCCGCTTCCGTCTCCTGAGTCCTGACATCAGCGGGGATTTCTTAGTCCCGCCCGCCTCTCTTCTGATACGATAACTATAGTCAGCGGGCGGGACTGAGAATTCCCCGCTGACGTCAGGACTCAGGAGACACGTGAGCGGAGAGGGAAGAGGAGAGCGGAGAGGGGCGGACGGCCGGGAGTCACATGATCGTATACCGGCGAAATTTGGTATGAAGTGACATCGTTTTTTAAAAGCACATACAGCGGGGGCACAGCATCAATTGTAATATATTTATTAAAAGAAAGTAATTGTGGGGGGTCAGTGATGGCTGCATTTAATGGGCACAGGTGGCTGCATTTGGGCACAAGTGGCTGCGTTTGGGCACAGGTGGCTGCGTTTGGGCACAGGTGGCTGAGTTTGGCGGACACAAGTGGCTGAGTTTGGCAGGCACAAGTGGCTGCGTTTGGGCACAAGTGGCTGTGTTTGGGCACAGTGGCTGAGTTTGGGCACAGGTGGCTGCATTTGATGGGCACAGGTGGCTGCGTTTGACGGGCACAAGTGGCTGCGTTTGACGGGCACAAGTGGCTGCGTTTGACGGGCACGGATGGCTGCGTTTGATGGGGGAGGTGCAGTATTTTTCAGTTTGTTTGTGCCCCCCAAAAAAATTTTGAGCACCAGCCGCCACTGGTCAGCACAGAGACAGTACAGGGAACTTCACAGGGCTGTTTGTCATCTGTGGATTCTGTCCCTTCTGACCTCCCAGCAGCAGTGTGTGTGAATGTCTGTACCCTGTAATGCACCGGAGTGTACTTTTTAAGGGAGTGAGGTTATTTTTAATTCAAAGCGGAGTTCCAGTCAATTTTTGTTTATTAGAAGTCAGCAGCTACAAAAAAGTGCATCTTCTGACTTTTAATAAAAAGATACTCACCTGTCCCACAATCCAGCGACGTGGCCACCCAAACCCTCCCTTCTCTCCCCCGCCTGTCCACAGCGCTGGCAATACTACTGTGGGCATCCGGCTGTGACAGATTGCAGTTTCACAGCCGGGTGCGCATGTCTCTCTGCGCTGTCCTGCATAGCCGGGCAATCTTTTGGGAACTGTGATGTGTCCCAGAAGATTGCAGGGTGGAAGGGCCACCTAGGCGGCCCAAGCAGAAGTGGGAGCTCGTCGGTAATCGTGATGCATCGTGATGCATTGCGGAATCTAATCGAATCGTTGACCAGATAATCGAATCGAATCGAATCGTGAGACCAGTGAAGATGCGCAGCCCTAATATATATATATATATATATATACAGGGCTCAAAATTTCAAGTCCTGAGCTACTAGCCAGGTCTTAAGGGTTACTCGCCACCAGTTGCCCCACTCAACCCTTACCCTGCCCCGCCCCAATCACGGCATCATAAATTATCTCATGAAATGTTTTATGCAGAATTAAGTTACAAAAATAAACAATAACAACAACTTTATCATTTCCCCTCAGTACAGCCTCACCAGTGCCCATCAATGCAGACTCACCTGTGCCCATCATTTCAGCGTGACCTGTGCCTATCATTGCAGCGTGACCTGTGCCCATCATTGCAGCGTGACCTGTGCCCATCATTGCAGCGTGACCGTGCCCATCATTGCAGCCTCACCGTGCATTGCAGCCTCACCGTGCCCAACATTGCAGCCTCACCGTGCCCACCATTGCAGCCCCACCGTGCCCACCATTGCAGCCTCACCGTGCCTACCATTGCAGCCTCACCGTGCCCCCATTGCAACCTCACCGTGCCCCCATTGCAGCCTCACCGTGCCCCACATTGCAGCCTCACTGTGCCCTCATTTCTGCCTCACCGTGCCTACATTGCAGCCTCACCGTGACCCACATCGCAGCCTCACCGTGCCCCACATTGCAGCCTAACTGTGCCCCACGTTGCAGCCTCACTGTGCCCCACATTACAGCCTCACTGTGCCCCCATTGCAGATTAACTGTGCCACCATTGCAGCTTCACTGTGCCTCAAATAGCAGCCTCATTGTGCCCCCATTGCAGCCTCACTGTGCCCCAAATTGCAGTATCACTGTGTCCCACATTGCAGCCTCACTGTGTCCCACATTGCAGCCTCACTGTTACCCAAATTGCAGCCTCACTGTGCCCCACATAGCAGCCTCACTGTGCCCCAAATTGCAGCCTCACTTTGCCCCCATTGCAGCCTCACTGTGCCCCAAATTGCAGCCTCACTGTGCCCCAAATTGCAGCCTCGCTGTATCCCAAATTGCAGCCTCACTGTGCCCCCATTTCAGCCTCACCATGCCCCAAAATGCAGGCTCACTGTTACCCAAATTGCAGCCTCACCGTGCCCCAAATAGCAGCCTTACTGTACCCCCCATTGCAGCCTCACTGTGACCCCATTGCAGCCTCACTGTGCCTCAAATAGCAGCCTCACTGTGCCCCCATTGCAGCCTCACAGTGCCCAAATTGCAGCATCACTGTGCCCCACATTGCAGCCTCACTGTGCCCCACATTGCAGCCTCACTGTTACCCAAATTGCAGCCTCACTGTGCCCCACATAGCAGTCTCACTGTACCCCACATTGCAGCCTCACTTTGCCCCCATTGCAGCCTCACTGTGCCCCAAATTGCAGCCCCACCCCCATTGCAGCCTCACTGTGCCCCAAATTGCAGCCTCACTGTGCCCCAAATTGCAGCCTCACTGTTACCCAAATTGCAGCCTCACTGTGCCCCAAATAGCAGCCTCACTGTGCCCCCATTGCAGCCTCACTGTGACCCCATTGCAGCCTCACTGTGCCCCAAATTGCAGCATCACTGTGCTCCCATTGCAGCCTCACTGTGCCCCCATTGCAGCCTCACTGTTGCCCAAATTGCAGCCTCACTGTGCCCCCATTGTAGCCTCACTGTGCCCCAAATTGCAGCATCACTGTGCCCCCATTGCAGCCTCACTGTGCTCCCATTGCAGCCTCACTGTTACCCACATTGCAGCCTCACTGTGCCCCCATTGTAGCCTCACTGTGCCCCAAATTGCAGCATCACTGTGCCCCCATTGCAGCCTCACTGTGCTCCCATTGCAGCCTCACTGTTACCCACATTGCAGCCTCACTGTGCCCCAAATTGCAGCCTTGCCAGGGCGGAGGAAGTGAGAGGGTGGCCGGATCGTGACTGGAGTTAGAGGAGAGCCAGGATCGCAGATCGGTAAAAGGCGCTGTAACAGCTTACATTGAAACTGTCTCCGCTCTGCTCACTCTCACACAGCCCCACCTCCTCCTAACCCCATGCCTGTACTAGACAAAATGCATCCCAGCATTGGACCCGAGTTCTGTCTATTACAGGTGCGGGGTTAGGAGGAGGCGGGGCTATGTGAGAGTGAGCGGAGACAGTTTTACCGCTCGATGATCCCGCAGCTCTCCTCTAACTCCATGCACTCAATCTCAATCTAGAGACACCACTTTGCACCATCTGGGATATTTTTTATGAAGTTTTTATGGAAATTTATTTAGACTTTCTCTTATATATTTTATAAGATTTATATGTTTTTAATATATAAATATTTCTTGTGCTGTTTTTAATTTATTAGCAGTAAAAATTTACTTAAAAAAGCCTTTTACTGCCTCACATTGGGGTTGCTGTTGTACTTAAGACAAGCTAGAAGTAAAAGTTAAAAAATCAGTTACACATCCAAAAATTTGTTGCAAAAATAAGTTTTCACTGATGTTGTCTGTGTAAAACGCACTGTTATGTGCCAACCACATATAGCTAGCATAAAGGCATCTTCCAAGCATGTTATTGAAAGGATTTCTGTTTTCCCCATGTCACCCTCCAAGTCACATTTAAAAGTGAACACTTTCCTCTCTGTATGTTTTTATTTTTTTAGTTTTGGAATAGTATATGCCCCCTTTGGCCTGCTCAGCTCTTCATGCCCTATGTTGACAATTCCTTGAAATTAGCCTTGAAAATGTCTAGAAATTATTATACCAAATAACCCCTATAGACGTCAATAAAGTTCCGTTTTGGATTCACAATTTTTGGACTTCTGTGCAGGGTTCAAACCTGAAAGTTAGGCCATAGTTGGTTTTTGAAGCTATCCTGCTTGGTTAAGAAGGAAGCTGTGCAAAGTTTGAGAGGTCTGGTAGGATGCACAGAGACACGGGAACAAGGATCGAGAGAAGTCTGCTAACTAGCCAGCGGTACTATCTACAGTGTTACCAGTGTCAGCCTTATAATGTACAAGCTGAAAGCAAATTTGGAAGTTTATAAGTTTTGCTTGGGATATATGCAGCCAAAGGGTAACTGTCACCCAACCTTTTCTTAATCCCCTACTTTTAGCCATGGACTCAGCCCAGTATTGAAAAACGCACAATGCACCTGGAATATGCAAACTGCAACCTAGGGGCCACAAAAGATCCATATATCCAAATCACAAGGGGGGCCATATTAAACCGGAACGCAGGCCGCAATTGGGCCAGACTTTGGACATGCCTGCTTTACAGCATTTCTTCACACCTACCTAAAATTTCTGCACAGCACCCCCTAGCTTCTTCCCACAGTACCTAGGTGAGGATCATGTAATGAACCTTTCAGTGATGTCTCTGGGAATGATTATGTACTGTGCTGCATACTCTGCATTCCCCAGATTATCAAAGGTTGGTGACCTCACCCTCAGCTTGGGTAAGGTAAACATATTTGTAGCGCACTACTGACCCCCCCCCCCCCTTTATTTGCATAACTTGAACTGGGACAGGGAAAGGGTTTCTGAGATGCTCTTTCACTGCTTCATAATCTTTCCTTTGCCTTTCCGTGCAAATACTTAGAGCAATACAGATAATGAAAAGTCCCTCTGAATAACTTCTCATGGGAAGACTGGAGTAGTATGGTCTTTGAGAATAATTGAAGTGAATAGCAAAGAGCCACTTTGAATAACTCTTTGTATATAGGCGTTGGTAGATTTACTTTAGAGAATACATAAGCGGTTGTAGCAAAGAGTCACTCTGAATAACTTCTTCACCCGTAGACCTTTTTTAGAACAATCTATATCTCTATTTATGCTCGGAGCTCTACCTCCGCCTTTTGACCACTACTTCCCGTCTGTACAGTACTTCCAAGTTTGGCTAAAGAAGACATTACTCTGAATAATTCCTACCGCCTGACTGATTGGATTCCCTGGGCTTTGTTGAACCAAAAGTCACAGGCCATCATCACCTGTCTCACTGACTTGCGTACCAACATCCCTCAGCCTCTGGTAGTACTGCTCCCCTGGGCTTTCACTCATTTGATCAACAGTCCATGTGCCACTCACAAACGGTCGATCTCCCAGTCTTCTTCCGCTTAGTTGCTACTTCTTCCTGATGGTTCTTCCATCCCTCCTCTCCGGTCTGGCATGCTCCCCTCCCCGCAGGGGGCATCCAGCGACACCAGCAACTACATGCTGTGCAGTGTCTCTAACTCCTCTCCTCCGCGTGGCCTGGTCCCCCCCCTTCCCCGTGAGGGGGGGGCTCTGCTTCACTCCCTCCCCGCAGGGGGGCTCTTTTTCTGATCTCTCCCTCTCTGGAACTCTCCACCCGGAATGTGACCCCAGCTTATATGAGAGTCCCGCCTCCTACCAAACAAATTAATGATTGGCCAGAACTCCACACATGAGCTGCCTGCCACTCAGATCCCAAGTCCAACCTTTCTTCCAGAACCATTTCCACTGAAAGCACAAGGAGGCATCTTTGGGTCCAAGTACAGGTGGCCACACCCTGCACTATACTGACACTCCCATTTCACAAAATAAACAACCAGGCCTGAGATAAGAATACAGGCCTGCCTAAATTTACCTGAAACTGTACCTTGTCATTTAAACAGAGAAAAATCATCTACCTTAAGGTAGTGACCGCTACACACACCCCCCATTTAAATCACAACTTTCCCCCAGTTGTGGGGAATGAATTTAGAGTACCTCCTTAAGTTTAAGGAGGAAATAGCATCTCGTTAAATCAAGTTGGAATGGGAAAAAGGAAATAAACTTTAAAAATAAAAAGGATAGCATCAGTATCAATGTACAAAATGACACATAACACACTTTCTGTACAATTTACATTACCTTAATGTAGGTCCCTACAGCTAACATTCCATACAAGCAGAATCAGAGCATTGCTCCTGAAGGAGGAATACTCTCCTTACCGCAGGCCTTCATCTGTAAGATAGACAACCGTCACATCTCCAGTTCACCTAAGAGAAGACACAAAATATCTTTAACTACAACTAGCTACACATTACCAAACAGAGGGGGTTATTATCCTCTATTGGGTAATCAATCAAATATACAGATTTTCTTTTTTATGGCATGTATGTTTCTGCCAGGGTCGTCGCTCCCTCAAAAGGAGTCTAACAGACCTCTTGCAGAGCGCACCCTGAACAGACATGCCAAGCAAATGAACACATCTGCCCGTTGGCAAATAAACTTTCTGTTTGGCTCCTAAACAGGATCCTTTTAAAAGTACTTGCGGCAAAGGGATTTAACAGAGACAGCCCATTCTAGTGTCCATAACTTTGTCCATATTAGGCACACTGAATGAAAGTCTCCTGTTGAACAGTCAATTTTGGGAAAACCCACCCTAACCCATCTGCCTTCTCGCAGTCAACATGGGCACTTAAGCACACTTGTGACTACCTCTCGTGTAGTTCTGCTTACAAGTAATACTTTGGGTCAGGTAACCTTTTGCAACTATCCCCTTGTCCTTTCACTGAGATGGAGTAACTGCGAGTGTTTTGCCCTGCTTTTACCACCAACACTTTTTCCTTGTAAATTGCCCTCCCAAGCTTCCATTCACAGTGAATATCTTTGAATCGGACCCACACCTCACTATCAGGTGTCCGCTTGGGTTTAGGAACATGAAGATAGTCCCAAACAAGGTTATCCTCCCACGCTTCCAGGTATTTTCAACAATTTCCATGATCCATTCAGGAACGTAGGGGTAATCCAGGCCCCATTCCAGAGCAACTTTTCTTTGAACTTCCCGCTGGAACCTTGAAAGTCTAGGTAATTCTTTAGCCTTTCCTCGGCCAGGCAAAACACAGGAATCAGAAGCTCTGCTGACCCACTGTTGATATGTGGCTGCCCTAGTAGGAAGGACAGTAGCTGAGACATTGAAGGGGGGTACTGGGGGGTTTAGATGATCTGAGTGACCTTTCTGAAGCTCAAGTGGAAGCCTCCACTAAGGTAGAACTCTCTAAGAACCATTCTTCCTCATTACTAGATTCAGCCTCTTCAGGGAATGACCACTCAAACAAATTGTCCATAGATCCGTATTTCTCCAGAACTTGCGGCAACCCCCAATCTACAGCCCGGCCCTTGTTCACCCTGTCCGGCTCACCCGAGGGATCCCCCTCCTGCAAACTAGGCTCCTTCCGGACGGGCACAACAAGGGACTTACTGCCAGCCGGCTCCTCAGGGGTTTCTTCCAGAGACTGTCCACTGACTCCAACAGTCCCTGGGTCCCTGGCCAGGCTACAGTCTCCTCCATCAGATCCTACCTGGTCCTCCGGTGGCTCCGATTCACCCGAATCAGACGGGAGCTCCTCCACTACTACAGCAGGTGACATACGACCCTCTTCGGCCTTCCGAGTCACTTACATTTGCGGCAGACAAAGTCCGGTTGTAAGACTGGCGGAATAGTATCTGACTTCTTGTTGAACGGGTCCCAGGCGTGTTAGCTGAGCACTGCAATGCCCACACCGAGCCCATGCGACGACTCCAATCGTAGGCTTCCAACATCCGGGACACAACATACAAAATCTCTCTACTCCTTCAATCACTCCTAGTGCCAGTCCTCCGGTGAGCTCCAAATGAACGCCGGTATCAATCAGGACCCAGTCCTGCAACTCAGGTAACCGCTGCATGACGGGTGTATTCCGAACATCTTCCGCCATCTTCCTCCGCCTTTTCGGTCTGGCGCGTGGCGCGCTGAACGCTGACAAACTTTTCCTCTGGGGCGTGGCTCCACCCCCCACTTGTTGGTTCAGCGCGAGGAACTGTAGCTATACATTTTTAAAGTCCTCCCCAGCGACACCTGGCAGCAGGCACTATTAAACTGCAGGCTATCTCGCCAGCAGTCAGTGAAATGCAAACTCCTTTGCTATGGGAGATGACTAGTAGTCAAATGTGAAACAGATATCTCGGTGGGACCTCCATGTAGCGCACTATCCCCGTAGGAGCTGCTATTTTGTGTTCTATCCACCACTTAGCACATCGCAGCCCATAGAAATAGACACAGTCCATATTGTACTTTTTCTCTTGCTTTTATTTGCATAACTTGAACTGGGACAGGGAAAGGCTTTTCTGAGATGCTCTTTCACTGCTTCATAATCTTTCCTTTGCCTTTCCGTGAAAATACTTAGAGCAATGCGGATAATGAAAAGTTCCTCTGAATAACTTCTCATGGGAAGACTGGAGTAGTATGGTCTTTGAGAATAATTGAAGTGAATAGCAAAGAGCCACTTTGAATAACTCTTTGCATATAGGCTTTGGTAGATTTACTTTAGAGAATACAGAAGCGGTTGTAGCAAAGAGTCACTCTGAATAACTTCTTCACCCGTAGACCTTTTTTAGAACACTCTGTATCTCTATTTATGCTCGGAGCTCTACCTCCGCCTTTTGACCACTACTTCCCATCTGTACAGTACTTCCAAGTTTGGCTAAAGAAGACATTACTCTGAATAATTCCTACCGCCTGACTGATTGGATTCCCTGGGCTTTGTTGAACCAAAAGTCACAGGCCATCATCACCTGTCTCACTGACTTGCCTACCAACATCCCTCAGCCTCTGGTAGTACTGCTCCCCTGGGCTTTCACTCACTTGATCAATAGTCCATGTGCCACTCACAAACGGTCGATCGTTCCATCTTCTTCCGCTTAGTTGCCATTTCTTCCTGATGGTTCCTCCATCCCTCCTCTCCGGTCTGGCACGCTCCCCTCCCCGCAGGGGGCATCCATCGACACCAGCGACTACATGCTGTGCGGTGTCTCTAACTCCTCTCCTCCGCGTGGCCTGGTCCCCCCCTTTCCCCGTAGGCGGGGGCTCTGCTTCACTCCCTCCCTGCAGGGGGGGCTTTTTCTCTGATCTCTCCCTCTCTGGAACCTAACACCTGGCATGTGACCCCAGCTTATATGAGAGTCCCGCCTCCTACCAAACAAATTAATGATTGGCCAGAACTCCACACATGAGCTGCCTGCCACTCAGATCCCAAGTCCAACCTTTCTTCCAGAACCATTTCCACTGAAAGCACAAGGAGGCATCTTTGGGTCCAAGTACAGGTGGCCACACCCTGCACTATACTGACACTCCCATTTCACAAAATAAACAACCAGGCCCGAGATAAGAATACAGGCCTGCCTAAATTTACCTGAAACTGTACCCTGTCATTTAAACAGAGAAAAATCACCTACCTTAAAGTAGTGACCGCTACACATTTACAAATCTTTTTCCCCATAGCGTTTTCTTTTCACTTCAATGTGGCCATTTTTTTATGGGTTGGGGCCCTGTTGTATCAAGCAGACCTTGCTCTTTATCACAAGGTTTGTTTTAATAAAAAAATAAAAAATCACAAAAAATGCATTTTTAAGCCCAACTCCATACAAAACTTTAATTGGGGTACCCATAGCGTGTCTGCTAAGCAGCGCATTTCTCTGCATGTCAGGAAATCACGCGATTTTGTGCATGTTCCTGACAGGCATAGATGGGAAACTAGCCCCAACTAATCCATGCGTTTATTTATTTAGGCTCATTATACAGTGTGTAATTATTACTAGTGTGAACTCTGAACACCCTGTCATGCTTAAACTTGAAAATAGAACTGTATTATTATTACTGCTAAATATTATTATTGAAGATTATTATGGTTGTTATATCGGAGCCTAAACATACATGATGGAATATGAGGCATGCCATTAATCCACATAGTATACATTTATAAATCACATCAGATCAGAACATGACGTATTACTTTAGTGATGAATCAGCTTCCAAATTATATGCAGTACAACTGATTTTCCTGACACAACTCATGGATAATGTGCACTGTCGGTATGTGTTATACCTTGTATATGTTTTGAGAAACTTATCAATATACATTTAAAGAGTATGTAAACCCAAATTTTCATATTCCTGATATGTGCCTGCTGTGCCATGCACTTGTGTGTGAAAAAGTATCCTGTTCTCTTTGTTTTGCTTCCTTTGTGTAAAATTCCTGGCTGTACTGCCAGTCCATCTGCTTTCCAATTAAAAACTGACCACACTAAGCAGGAGAACACACTGTGGTTAGTTCTCTAGCTATGCTGAGAACTCAGCCCACTCTCCTCCAATGAACAGACTTGTCCTGACCCCCCTCCACCCCAACAGCCTTTCACTGGAAAGTTCAGTGTACTGCCATTTCTCCTCCCCAAGCTCCTATGAATCTGAAAACAGAGCTTATGTGGTCACTTATAAAAAAAGGTAAAAAGTGTTGATAATGGTGTTTTTTTTTTTATATCTATACACAAATGTGTTGCCTTTCATTTCTATTTTAAAGTGATTCTAAAGGCTAATTTTTCTTTTTTTTTATTAATAACAAACATGTTATACTTACCTCCTCTGTGCAGTTGGTTTTGCACAAAGAAGCCTGGTTCCTCCTCCTCTCGGGTCCCTCTTTGCTGCTCCTGGCCTTTCTCTCCTTTGTGTGCCCCTCAGCCAGCAGCTTGCTACAGGGGGCACCCAAGCCGAGTCAGAGCTCCAGGTATCCATTCAGACATAAAGTGACCTGGCCCCGCCCCCTCTCTCCCCTGATTGGCTGACTGACTTTGATTGACAGCCGCAGGAGCCAATGGTGCCGCTGCTCTGTCTCAGCCAATCAGTGTCCAGGATGGCTGAGGGGATCGTGGACATCGCTGGAGAGAGAAGGGGCTCGGGTAGGTAATTAGGGGGGTGCTGGGGGGGCTGCTACACACAGAAGGTTTTTTATCTTAATTCATAGAATAGAACTCCTTTAAGCCAAATGGGTTGTTTTACAAGGTTTACATATTCTTTGAAGAGATTTATCAGTTTTTGCTCTTTTTTTAATGATTACAAAGTCACATTTTTTTAAAATTAAAATAATAAAGAGGTTTATACAGTACTTACCTACTCTGTGCTATGGTATGGCACAGAACGGCCCCTTACCTCCTCTTCTGGGGTCCTCTGCTTGCACTCTCCACTCCTCCTCTTCTTTGTGTGACCCCATAGCAAGCCCCTTGCTATGGCAGCACGCATGTGGGCTCGCTCCCAAGCCGGGTTATGTGTTTCCAAATACACACACAGCCTGGCTTGGCCTTGCACCCCACACTTCCCCCTCACAGGATTTGATTGACAGCAGCCGGAGCCAGTCTTGACAGTGCAGAGATTGAATATTTGGGTGATGCAGGATGCTTATATAATGAAAGAAATTTCATTCAGATTGCTATTTAGCAATCTTCCCATAAAGGAAATGATGCCCTAAGAGTTTAGAGCAGGCTGTGAAGATTGAGCTAAAACATTGCAGAGTCTCAGGCGCAAACTTTATTACAGCACAGGGGGGGAGCAGTGTGTACGGGGGGGCAGTGTGTACAGGGAAAGGGGAGCAGTGTGTACAGGGAAGGGGGCAGTGTGTACAGGGAAGGGGGAGAAGTGTTTACAGGGAAGGGGGAGCAGTGTTTACAGGGAAGGTGGAGCAGTGTGTACAGGGAAAGGGGGAGCAGTGTGTACAGGGAAGGGGGGGCGGTGTGTACAGGGAAGGGGGGCAGTGTGTACAGGGAAGGGGGGCAGTGTGTACAGGGAAGGGGGAGCAGTGTGTACAGGGAAGGGGGGCAGTGTGTACAGGGAAAGGGGGAGCAGTGTGTACAGGGAAGGGGGCAGTGTGTACAGGGAAGGGGGAGCAGTGTTTACAGGGAAGGGGGAGCAGTGTTTACAGGGAAGGTGGAGCAGTGTGTACAGGGAAAGGGGGAGCAGTGTGTACAGGGAAGGGGGGGCGGTGTGTACAGGGAAGGGGGGCAGTGTGTACAGGGAAGGGGGGCAGTGTGTACAGGGAAGGGGGAGCAGTGTGTACAGGGAAGGGGGGCAGTGTGTACAGGGAACAAGGTAGTTGGAAAAGCGAGTGTGAACAATTTTTAAGCCATGCCCATTATTTAGCATAATTTAAATGTTTTGCCTTGGCGCACTACTCTGCAGGTGGAGATCTAACTAATGTGTCCCTCATTCTCAAATCCAAAAGTTGGGAGGTTTGCAGATATACAACTATGAAGCTGTAGACACAGAAATGCCTAGGCACTGAGGAAGTGCACTTCATGAATCAAAACAAAAGGTGAATTTTTCAGGTTAGTGCTTAGGCAAAAGAAAAATTTTCCCTAGAACATGGCAGATATTCACGTTTGGAATTCAGGTCTTCTTTAGTGGCATTTTAAGTAATGAATTACTTTAAACTCTTAGCGACGGCGCCTCCTGGCCCTTAAAGAGGTTTATGACGCCAAGGACGGGGCTTAATATCACGTGATTGGCGTGATTGGCTGTCACGGCGGACACGTGATCCGATAACTCCCGACTGCTCCTTTCGGTTAGGCAATGACACCAAGGAGTTAAAAAGATTCAACCTTTAGACTGTGCACACTAGACACAACCATAAAATATGAATTCTGATTGATTAACCACATGCCGACCAGCGCACAACAATGTTCGTTGGCACAATGGCACGACTGGGCAAATGGGCGTACAGGTACGTCCTCTTTAAATCACGGGTCCCACAGACTCGATGTCCACCGGGAGCCTGTGATCGTGTCACAGAGCGGCAGAATGGGGAGATGCCTATGTAAACAAGGCATTTCCTTGTTCTGCCTAGTGATATGACAGAGATCTACTGCTCCCTCCCTGTCATCGGGAGCAGTGATTGCTGTCATGTCAGTGGTAGCCCATCCCCCCCACAGTTAGAATCACTCCCTAGGACACACTTAACCCCTTGATCGCCCCCTAGTGTTTAACCCCTTCCCTGTCAGTGTCATTTACACAGCAATCAGTGCATTGTTATAGCACTGATCGCTGTATAAATGACAATGGTCCCAAAATAGTGTCAAAAGTGTCTGATGTGTCCGCCATAATGTCGCAGTCACAATAAAAATCGAAGATTTTTTTTTATTCATTTGTTATCATCTTTATCTTTTAGACTTACAGGTCATCAGCTATGACTCTCAACTCACTGCTAATAAACCAAATCATCACACCAATGCTTATGACTGTGGTGACCCAATCTTCAGACGAGGACAACCATTCACCATGACATTCAACTTTAACCGGCCTCTTCAGTCAGGAGAAAATATCATATTTACCTTTGATATTGGTAAGTCAATACTATCATACTATAAAATAACAACAATCCCAACAACCATTTATATAATGTGGTTGATTTACTAAAGGCAAAAGGGCTGTTCACTTTGCAGGGGAATTTTCCACAGAGCTTAGTGAAGGAGTTGAAGCTCTGCTGACTTCCACCATATGATCTTGGGCAAGCAAAATACTGTTTTATATATTTCCCTTCCATGTGATTGGGTATCTTTTTCCGGCTTAGGCCTTAATGACAAATCATTAGTGCTGCAGTTCGATGTAAGGTTGGAGTCTGACATGGACTCTGATGTAAGGAGGACTGAGCTGGGGACGTCAACCTAAGGGGGACTCTATTGGAGACCCTGATTTGAAGGTCAAGTAAAATGTACGGGTTTTTTTGGTCCACAAATATTGCAATGTGGCCTACATATTGAAAAGTTTGGAGACCCTTTGCTCTAGACATTACAGGTCCTTGCTCTACTTACCAATCCCTTTGATGGACTAGAAGTGATAGTAGTTCTAACAAGCTACACACAGTTCCTTTCTCTAGAGACCAGAAACAGGGATTTACCCATCATAGGATTCAGTCAATGAGCAAAATATGGACACAGTTTGCGACATAAGGTACATCCTCCAAATTCTTATTCCAAAGTGTTTGACAAAACAAAAGGGGTCACCTTGACCAAACATGCTCATATCTCAATGTTTCCCTGGGCAAGATTTCTCAATGCTCTTCCTGTATGTACATACCCTAAGGCACCCTTAACACTTGTGTACACTTATATGAGTCATGCTTGGCTGGTTTACTGCCTGCCTTATGTGGCATGCACGGCTTTTGCAGTTTGGGGGTGGGGGGGAGTGGTGGTTGGGGATGCTAAAGACGCGACTCAACTGTAATTCTAAACGAGCCCTTGAAGGAGAAGTCCAGCCTGAGCTTTTTAGGCTGGGGTTCTCCTAAGGGTCACAGGAGTGCAATTTGTTTTGCACTCCTGTGACCCGTTTTCAACAGAGAGCGGTCTGAAGTCCGCTCTCCGCTGACGTCACCAGGATTAGTCGAGGCAGTATGTCATCCCATCTTCCAAAGTCTGGACCCACTAGCTGCCTTGACTGATGGCAGTCTCAGCGGCTCAGCGCTCCAATGAGCGTGGAGGAGCAGAGTAGGAGAGATGCTAATGGACAGTCAGCAGCTCTCCACTCGGGGAGGTGAGAGAACCGAGCCATCAGCGATGTTCAGTGGCTCGGTTCTCAGTAAAGAGGCGGCGGGGACAGATGCAGCATCGGTCTGATGCTGCATCCACCTAGGCAAGTATGAATAGCAAAAAAAAACAAACTCATTCTTCTCTTTTAAGAGTTGGTCCAAATTAAAAACTTTACACCGATCAGCCATAAAATTATGACCACCCACCATACCATTATGAGCACCCACCATATATTGAGTAGGGGTCCCCTTTGCCACTAAAACAGCCCTTACCCGTTGAGGCATGGACTCCACTAGACCTCTGAAGGTATGCTGTGGTATCTGGCACCAGTAGCAGATCCTTTAAGTCCTACAAGTTGTGAGGTGGGGCCTCCATGGATCAGACTTGCTTTTCCAACACATCCCACAGATGTTTGTTTGGATTTAGGTCTGGAGAATTTGGTGGCCAAGTCACCACCCTGAACAACTTCCATTGC
The DNA here is from genome assembly GCF_042186555.1 of Aquarana catesbeiana. Lineage (NCBI taxonomy): Eukaryota > Metazoa > Chordata > Amphibia > Anura > Ranidae > Aquarana > Aquarana catesbeiana. Next base: position 188,030,928 of record NC_133335.1, read on the forward strand.
TCCTAGGTCCAGTTTTGATGCTCACATTTGTAGCCACTTTTGGCTGTAGACAAGGGTCGGCATGGGCTCCCTGACCCGTTTGTGCCTATGCAGCCCCACATGCAACAAACTGCAATGCAAGTTTCTGACACCTTTCTATCGGAACCAGCAATAATTTTATGTGAGCTTAATGTGAGCGTTAGTAGCTCTTCTATTGGATTGGACTACATGGGCCAGCCTTTGCTCCCCCGTGCATTAATAAGCCTTTACCAACCATGACCCTATTGCCTGTTAGTAGGTTTTCCTTCCTTGGACCACTTTTGGTAGGTCCTGACCACTGCAGACTGGGAACATCCCACAAGAACTGCAGTTTTGGGGTTGTACTGACCCAGTGGTCTAGTCATTACAATTTGGCTCTTGTCAAAATCTCTCAAATCCTTACGTTTGCCCATTTTTTCTATTTTCAAAGCATCAACTTCAGGGACAACATATTCACTTGCTGCCTTATATATCCCACCCACTTTCAGGTGCCAGTGTCACAAAATAATCAATATTCTTCACTTCACTTGTCAGTGGTCATAATGCTATGGCTGATCGGTGTATATAATTCGTGTTGCATACCAGGAATTATCTATTACATATAGCACCCTCTAGTGTGCTAGAAGTGGTTTTTGCTAGGTGTTTGTTAGTATAGACAAATTTCAGGCTTGGCTGTCAGCCAAGCCTGTCTCTTTGTTTGGTCTGGGTTGGGAGTGACTCAGGCAGAGCTGGGTGACTCACAGGAAGCATCGCTGAGACCTCCCACGTCTTTCCAGAACATTCTGCAATCTTCTGGAAAGGAAAGGGGAGAGGAGAGTTGGAGCTGCCTGGAGGGTTCTGAGGAGCCCTGACCAATCCCCAACCTGGATTGGCAGGGGGCAGGCCTCAAATACTCAGGGTCAGCCCAGCTGGGGAGGAGTAGTTTGGGTGGAAGCTGGAGATGGAGTGCTAGGCTGTCGTGGCCTTTAAGGGAGCTCCCCGGTCTGGGGGGGGGGAGCTTGGGTCTGGGCTCGGGTTCGGACAGGACCCTCTCAAGACACACGGAGGTGTCCTGGACAGGTGGCACAGGAGCAAGGAGAGGACAGCAGGAGAGCACTGCCAAGCAAATCTCCAGGAACTATAAGTCGCAGCCAGGTGGGCTGGTGAGTAACACATAGTCAGGAAGGACTGGGGAGGCACGCCTGAGAGGACTGGGAGACTGCAGTCTGGGATGGGGGCAGAGCCAGTGGAGTGGACTGTGATGGCACGGACAGTGGAAAGAGGCATCTGCAGCCAGGAGGACTGGCAGGACCTGAAGAGGTGGTGCTGGGATCAGTAACCACATGGACAGCTAGCATTGGGACTACCTATATTTTTGCTACACCATACGGGCCTGAAGTCCCTGCCTGCAAAGGGCATTTGCTTTGGGCCTTGGCTGAGCCAGTGTCAAGCCTATAAATCAGCACTAGCTGGTCCTGGAGAGTGAGATCAAGAGCCAAGTAAAGTGCCCCTATTGAGATGGAGATGCAGATATATAGGGCCCAAGGGAGGCAATCACTGTGGAGAATAAATGAAGACCAACTGCAAAACGAAGAAATCTCCAAAAAAATAGAGAGAGAGCTAAAATATTATTTTGAAACAAATGAAACAGGAGATACATCGGGATCGGTGACATGGGAAGCACATAAAGCCTACATAAGGGGAATAATAATAAAAGAGGGAGCAAGGAGAAAGAAGGAAAGGAAAAATAGGATGGGAAATGTTATAAAAGAAATTTTTAATTTAGAACAAGAACATAAAAAACACAGAGGACACCACCAAACAAAATACCTTGCACTGATAAATAAACGGGATGAACTAAAAAAGTTGATGGAACAAGAAACAAAGGAAAAATTTAACCAAATAGCTAAAGAAAGATATTTGTGGGGAAATAAGGCGGGAAAGCATCTAGCCAGAATGCTCAGGAAAAAAAAAGCCCTAAACTTTATAGGAAAGATACAGGATAAACACGGGAAGATGGTGTATGAAACCAAAGAGATTGGGGAAGTATTTAAAAACTACTATAGTGAACTATATACGGAGGAGATAAATGGATACCAGATAAATGAGGAAAGTAAAAACAGGAAGATAGAGGAATTCTTAAAATGTGCCAAATTAACTAAGATTACAAAAAATTCTAGAGAGGCTCTGGAGAAACCAATAACAGAGGAGGAGATATATAGAGCAATAGCAGATAGTACACAGGGGAAAAGTCCGGGTCCGGATGGGTTCACCACATATTACTACAAGAAATTTAAAGACATACTAGTTCCGAAAATGTGTAAGTACATGAACGGGGTGGGAAGTGAGTATGAACTAAGTAGTGAGGCGCTTTTTGCTACAATCACCGTAGTCCCCAAAGAGGCCAAAGATGCGACTCTATGCGCTAGTTACAGACCGATATCATTGATTAACGTAGACACAAAAATATACTCAAAAGTACTGGCCACGAGGATAAAAGAACTGATGAATGGGGTGATTCATCCGGACCAAGTAGGCTTTATAGCAGGAAGGGAGGGAAGAGACAATGGGGTGAGAACCCTATTGCTGCTCCAGAAGAGAAGGGAGGAGGGACTCCCAGGTCTGCTCTTGTCAAGTGATGCCGAAAAGGCATTTGACAGGGTGGCCTGGGAGTTCCTGTTTAGAACCCTAGAAATAATAGGAATCGGCCCAAAGATGATAGGACGGATTAAAGCACTTTACAGGAAACCTAAGGCGGCCATTAAGATCAATGGAACCCTGTCATCACCTTTCGAAATGAAGAGAGGGACAAGACAGGGATGCCCCCTGTCCCCCCTTCTCTTCGTGCTGGCCTTAGAACCCCTCCTGTCAACAATTAGAAATAACCCTGACATTGAAGGATTTAAGGTGGGAGAAGAGGAGCACAAACTGGCCGCTTATGCGGACGATGTGCTCTTCTATATAAGTAACCCCGGAAATACATTACCAAGATTGGTTAAAATATTAAAACAATATGGAGAAATAACAAATTTTAAGATCAATATGGGGAAATCGGAAATTCTAAAGATAAAAGTGAGTAAAATAGAGGAGGAAAAACTGAAGAGAGATTTCCAATTCTGCTGGAAAAAAGAGATCAAATATCTGGGAATAATGCTCTCGAACTCCCTGGAAAAGTTATATAGAAAAAACTACATCCATCTCTTAGAGGAAATAAGGAGGGAAGGGAAAAAACTCCAGATAAAACCTCTTTCATGGATGGGGCGTATTAACGCCATAAAAATGGTCCTCTTGCCTAAGATCACATATAAATTCCAAATGTTACCTATTAGACTCCCACAGGAATATATTAGAAAACTGAAATCAATAATCTCTAACATAATATGGAAGAACAAAAGATCAAGAATATCTCTCAAGACACTAAAACAAGATAAAGACAAAGGGGGCCTTGCGGTCCCAGATATCCTAAAATATTATAAAGCAATAATTATATCAAGAGCAATAGAATGGGCTAGGGATAACCAAGAAAAAAGATGGGTGAACATAGAGAATTATTATAGTAAAACACGTTTAGGATTTATTATTTGGAACCCTCCGAGTCACAGAACGGTAGATGAGGAAACACATGGTTTGACAAAAATAGTTTTAAAGACATGGGATGTAGTATATAAACAGTTAGATAAGATTTATAATTCTCCCCTGATAGAATTAAAGGAGAATGAATATTTTGCACCAGGGAAAAGAGATATAGGGGGGGAACTGGATAAAAAAAGATAAAGTACAGCTTAGAGAAATACTTAAAAAAGGGAAAATTGTCACAATTACTGAATTGAAAGAAAACACTGACACATGGGTGATAGATGAATGGAGGTACATGCAATTAGACCGCTTCGTGAAAAATTTACCTGAACCGATAAGATCTGGAGAAAACTTGACAGCGTTAGAAAAATTATGTTGTTCGGAAAAGACAAAAAACACAATATCTAAGCTATATAAACTAATATTAAAAGAAGAAGAAGCAGAGGTACCCACATTCATCAAAAATTGGGAAAAGCAATTGGGAACACAAAAAGACACGAGCACGATTAATAAAATGCTATTTTTGGCCCATAGCTCAGCGGCAGATATAAAAACGGCCGAGATGAATTATAAATGCATGGCAAGGTGGTACGCAATGCCAGATAGGATGAGTAAATTCCAACATGGGAATTCGGCAGAGTGTTGGCGGGGCTGTGGAGAGATGGGTACTATGGCTCACTTATGGTGGAATTGCCCGGTAATTAAAAAATATTGGAAAAAAATCTTGAGCTTGATAAAGGAGATTACAAAAATAGAGGTGAAAGAGGATCCGTGGGTGGTTCTCTTCCACGGCATAGAAGGGAGTGTGAAACAATATAAAACATCTCTGGTTCCACATCTATTAAACGCAGCAAAAAGATTAATCCCCAAAAATTGGTGGGGAAAAGAAAGTCCGGAGATGTGGGACTGGATAAATGCCGTGGAAGAGACCCACACCATGGAGCAGTTTTCTTTGTACAAAGAGGAAAAGAGAGAAGTAGACAAATGGAAATGTTGGAAGGAGTTTAAAAAAACATGGAGTTATGCAGAAAAAATCAGGATGTAACTACCTACCAAATAAGATCATGGGCATTGCACAAGGGTTAGGGGGGGAGAGGGGAAGGAGGGGGGAGGGAGGGGGGAGGGAGAGGGGAGGGAGGGGGGGGTTATATACACATATACGTATATGGTTTCTTGCCTTTTCTTTTCAATTAGATATGTGAAACAGAGAGATTTATAAATAAAGATAAAATTTTAGAGAAGGGGAACTAAGGGTTGAGTCTTAGCGGGTGAGGTTAAGTTTTATATAATTATTTTTTGTAAACCCCTGTTTTGTCCTCCCGTGGAAAACAAAAATAAATACGCCACAGTGATGAAGAGTTGAGAAGAGACATATATGAGCGAGAAAGCTGAATTAGTCTCTCTAGGAATTTTCTGAAGTAGCAAAAAAAAAAAAAAAAAAAAAAAAGAAAAAAAAAAGAAAAAAAAAAAAAAAAAGAGCCAAGTAAAGTGCTGGAGAGAGAGAGATCAAGAACTGAGTCTGTGCTGGAGGAATTTGTATATACTGGAGATGTATATAGTTCAGTCCCTACATTTTCTGCAATCAACTGGGCATCTCATATCTACCCTATCCCCATCCAAGTTTAATCCCTCAATAAAAATACAAAAACAAAGTGCATGGACTGTTTTCTGTCAGGAAGTGACTGAAAATAGTGTGCCTGTCTAGGCAGGGTGACAGAAGGACCACAACTATCAGCAGCCCTTACGGTGTACCGCTACATACACTTGTGTATTTAACTAAAATGTCTGATGTTCCCTCTCCTCTAGGTCCTTCTCCATCAGAGAGCTACAGAACAAAAGCAGTGTTTCCTCTGTTTGGGGCTGGAAATAGGAGCTCATGGAGTGCGGTCTTGCTATCCAACAGCAATAATACCATTAGTGTGGCTATAAACAGCCCTTCAGATGCTGTGATTGGACATTACATTATGAGTATTACTGGAAACTCTGGCAGGCCACAGCCCATTTGTGGGCTGTATCTCCTCTTTAACCCTTGGATTCGAGGTATAAAGCACACAGCACGTTTTTTACACCATTTTATCCGTATGTTAATGAATAGTTGGTGTTTATGTTTTATCCTAATTTCCAGAGGATGATGTATTTTTACCTGATGAGAATGAGAGACAAGAATATGTTCTGAATGAAAAAGGAGTGATATTTGTGGGAAGTGAACATAGCATCTCACCTCTGTCTTGGAGCTATAATCAGGTATTTAGAGTATAATATAAATATTCATGGCTTACATTGGTGTAAAACTGAAAAGGTAACTTTACTATGTCAGTTTGACAGGAGCATGATTGAGATTTGTCTTACTATAATGGACAAGAGTGTTAACTACAAAAAAGACCCAGTTTTGGATGTTTTCCAAAGAAATGATCCGCTCTATGTATGCAGGGTAGTCCATGGAACGGTGAGTTTTAACCCCTACATTACACATCATTTGCACATAGATATGATGTAACTAAACAAGAAGTCAGGATTGGCCAAGATGGCTGTGGCTAGAAATACTAGGGGGTGTATTTCAAAGTGATTTCTCTACAAAATAAAGCATGGAGACATGGCTAGATGGGTGTTTGCTTTGAACCCTTGGCGCCCTTTAAGGGGATTGCTATGCCAAGAGGCGGGTGGGGTTTATGGCCACGTAATCGCCGTGATTGGCTGTCATGGTGGTAACAAAGTCAGGAAAGGCCCGAAGGCAAGCAGCAATTGGGAGCTTTCCGTGAGCTGCCGATCACTGTGCCGGAAGCGCACAAGGAGAACGCTCTCAGCACAGCGCTGTTGGCGCTATCACATGCAAACATACAGCTGCTCGGAGCCAAGGCCTGGCCGCCAAGAGGCCGCATATTTGCGTGTGCTCTGCGGCAACTGGTTAAGTATTAAAAATGATTTAAATGGCATTTTCAGTCTCAGGTGCTCAGATACAGTTCAGCTCTTGCTGCCAAATCACGTACCTGGTATGTCATTTGACTTCAAGTGGTTCTACCGGAGTGATGCTTGCAGCCGCAGGCATCACCCTGGTACCGTCTTTTAGAGCCAACGGTCGGCTCTCTTGTAATAAGAACCGGAGCAGCTAACCAGCCGCTGAGTTGTTTTACACCGCCTTCCGCGGCTTGCACCCAGAGACCCGAGCCACTAGCCGGCACATTCGTCGGCCAGCAGAAGTGGCGAGCCGGTGGCATGTATGCACCCCCTGCAGGTGGAAATGCCAAATCACGTATCTATATGTGATCTAGCACACAGCTGCTGCCTTGTAGCAGTAAAATTGCTATAGGGCAGTCAGCTAGTAGTTAAAAATAAGTTTAAGGATTTTAATGAATGAACAATGGGGTTGAATATGGGCCTTTTATAGCTGTCTAATGTTATAGTAAGTGAGGAGAAATCTTTGTCATTCAGATAGCAATAAAATCCACAACGTAGTTCTAATCCTTCCCCACTGTATCCAAAACTAAAAAAGTTTTGGCTGGTCTTAGAAAATTAAGTTGGCTAGGAAAGTCTATAAAGTGGGAATACCCTGTTAAATTCTGGGGTTGATTTACTAAAACTGGAGAGTGCAAAATTTGGTGAAGCTGTGCATCGTAGCCAATCTGCTTCTAACTTCTGCTTGTTCAATTAAGATCCCTTGCACACTGGGGCTGCAAAGCGTCAGCGGTAAAGTGCCGCTAGTTTTATTTTTTTTCCTGTCCTGCAAGCGCACCGCCCCAGTGTGAAAGCACTCAGGCTTTCACACTAGGATGGCTTGAGAGGCGCTTTTCGGGCGCTTTACAAGCGTTATTTTTAGCACTAAACTGCCTGAAAAGCGCCTTCAGTGTGAAATGGGTCTAAGCACTGTAAAAAAACAAAAATAAACCGGAAGTGCCTCTTGCTACTTGCCTGACTGTTTAGCTAATGTCTAAATACACCTTAACATTACCTATGAAAACCACAATTTTTCTACATAAATTGAGAGTTTATCTAACTGGCCTCTCTATGTTTTTCACATACTGTTTCTGCAAGTTGAACAGTAAAGATGAAAATGGTGTTCTTATGGAAAACTGGAGCGGGTTCTATGATGATGGGATTTGTCCCACCAGCTGGAATGGAAGCTCTGTCATCCTAAAAGATTGGTATTATAAGGGTTTTAAGCCTGTGAAATATGGACAATGCTGGGTATATGGTGGATTACTCTGCACAGGTAAGAAGATATCTACATACAGTTTTAATTGTAGCATGCTTTCTTTAATCTAATAAATACAGCTTGAGCCTAAATAAATTATCTTTAATAAGCCTTGACATTGAGTCCCAGTACAGAAGCTAGACAGTTGCATTATTGGTACAATCTTGAGAAAGACCTGCCTGTACCTTATGTCTTGATATTTCACTATATTTTGCCTTACTAAAACTGTTCTACCCCTGGCCAATTTTTATACTGCTGTTTCATCCAAAGTTTCTTAATAGACATTGGCAGGACAGTTTTGCATCAGTGAGAACTGGGGAACGCCTTAGTGAACCGCTGGCCAACGTCTATCTGCTGATCAAAGTGGGCCACTTTCTGTTTGATGAAAAAGCACGTATCTCTGCTACAACTGCCTGAAAAAGGTTTTTTTTTAACTGATGAATGAGATTTCGGTGCTGTTGCTCTATGTAAAGCAATCAAATTTTAAAGAGAAAATCAATTCTTTAGCCAAATATGTGCTACCGAATGCTGAGGCTGTCCATGACAAGTATACTTTTCCATTGCACCACATATAGCTTTAAAGCAGGCCAAAAATGGAAAGGTTTTTTTTTTTTTTTTTTTTTTTTTTATTACGTCAACCTCAAAGCTGCATGAAAGAATACTCTATAAGGTATTGAATAAAAAAGATAATTGGCAGTGGTACGTCACACCCATAACAATACCCAGTCACCATTGTTTTTTTTTTTCAAAAAGGATTTGCTGAACCCCCGGCAAATTGAACCCAGGCAGGTTCTCTAACCCATCCTGTCTAGACCTCACCAGTCCAGAACACTACTTACTCAAAATCTAATCTATAAGCAGTCCTCAGAGATTGTCTTACTGGTGTGTCTCACTGTACACCTTATTTGCACACTATTGCCCCTCTCCAGAGGCGTAGCTTAATGCTTGTGGGCCCTGATGCAAAAGTTGACCAGGCCCCCCCCCCGTGTGCAGATACACCCACCACACGCCAAGATACTCAAAGTGGCTTAAGAGTTTATAGTTCCCAGAGTTCCTCCTTTCATTAGAGGACAGGGATCACCCCTGGAGAATCAGAGGACAGGGATCACTGCTGGAGAATCAGAGGATGGGGACCCCTGGCAGGTCATTTGGCAGAGCTCCTTTCCCATTCCAGCACTGTAAACAGCTCCCCCCCCCCCCCACAATACACAGGGCTGAAATCACATTCCTTTACATACAGTCTATCAGCCTTCACAGGGTGTATCTGGCTTTTATGTTGCCGTTCTGACCTGTGAAATCCCCTGGTCGGAACGGCAATGTAGTTGCAGTAGGCAAATACACCCTAGGCAGATCATGGCTGACTGGCTGTGTTGTAAAGGAATGTGATTTCAGCCCTGCGGAGGAGAAGCAGTATAGAGTGCTGTACTGGGAAAGAAGCTCAGCAGTGGGCATAGCATCCAGGGTGGAGGGGGTGGTCGGGGGGCTTTGGGGGGGTGAAACTTAGATCTGGGGGGGCAAAGCCATGTGACATTAAATCTAGAGCCTGCAGCCCCTCAGGGGCCCCTCAGGGGGTGTTAAGGGATTTGTTTTAGCAATTTATGAAGGTTTCTCTGTTAGTGTTGGCAGGTGTTGGGGGAAGGTCACCTCTCGGAGGTGCGTATCTTTTCCCTAGTTTTTAGGGAAGTGGGGTAAGCGGATATCCCCAGGTGGGTGGGGGGGTTACAGAGAATCCCAGCTAGTGACTAGAAGACACTGAGCGGTGTCTTACCTCACCAGTGGCATTGTTCCCATCGTGGCTACAGGACGGCACTCTTCTCCTCTTAACTCACTGAGCTCGGTTACCATTCCATGTTGCCAGCACACAGCACAGACATTTCCCCATCCTGGGCTGTTCTCACCCCATGCTCCTCTCCATTCAGGAAATGGCTCACAGCTTCTCACCAGCCAATGAGAACAGAGGGGTGTGGACCGTGGAAGGCAAAGTGGAAGCCCCATACTGGAGCGTGGCTGTGGGGCCCTAGGGCAGATTGGAGCTGGACTTTGTGGAGGATATGATAATATGACAGGGAGGCTGCAGGGGCCCCCTGGAGCTAGGGATGGGGTTGTACCACCTCCCCCCTCCCTTTAGATTGTAAGCCCTCCCGTCCCTTTTGTATTGAACTATATAGTAATTGTACTGTCCCCCCTCTACATTGTAAAGCGTTGCACAAACTGTTGACGATATATAAATCCTGTATAATAATAATAATCCAAGTGGCTTACTCAGTTCCAATGAGTGTCAGGAACGTACACCAGCATTTATAGTCACAAGGGTCGCTCAGTGTCCTTAATCCAATCACCATGGAATGTGTCAAGGCAGACATTGATTTCCAGGAGCACCATGGAAGTTATGAAAGTATGTGAAACCACCCTGTTCTAAATTTATGATGGAATCACACTGGTGCCACTAGGACATGAGCTAATTGTTACAGTTAACTAAAGGTATAAATGGTAAAATTGCAAGGTTGTTATACGTAGGTAATAAATGGTGTTGAAAGTTGCCGCCCTTGTTTAAGGATGGTTGTACCAGTTTGAAGTAGATGGCCTTTTTCATGCCTTTTGTAGACCAGATGTCTGCTGTCCAAATAGTACACCACATTGTTCCTGAAAGACTGACCCTTTTATTTCAGGTGTAGGAAGACAACAAAGTCCTCCTTTGCTGGTGACTGGATTAAGAGAATTGAGTTCCCAGTGTGGCTATACTGTATATGTAATGTCGCGTATACACGGCCGGACTTCCCGACAGAAAAAGTCAGATGGGAGCTTTCGGTCGGACATTCCGACCATGTGTATTCCCCATCTGACTTTTTCTGTCGGCATTTCCGATGGACTCAGATATGGAACATGTTCTAAATCTTTCCGTCGGAAATGCCGACGGAGTTTAGCATGTTGGCAAGTCCGGCTGTGTGTACACAGCATTAGGGTATGTTTCTGACTCTATATACAACTGAAGAAGGCACTTGGATGAGGGGTGAAAGGTCTTCAATATTACAGAACAAGGCCAAATAAATGCAACATATTACCACTAGCTTTCAGTTTTATACATTTGTATCAAGGGAACCATGGTGTTTTTTTTTTGTGCCATTACTTTTTTATTTTTTATACCAATTGTTTTATATTTGCAGTATTAAGATGCTTAGGCATTCCAACAAGGGTCATCACCAATTTCAACTCTGCCCATGACAAGAATGCAAACCTGTTTCTAGATATGCTTTATGACAGCCATGGAACAAGCAATGAGCAGGATATGATATGGTAAGCACAAGGGTATATGAAATGGAACCTAGATGAATCAAAATGTTTCATTGTAGATAAAATAACTTCCATAACCTGCATTAGTCTAAAGGTCCATTCATACAATACAGTTCTTTGGTAATACATGCATATCAAAAGCTGTAGTGTGCATTAAAATGTACTGCGGTACTGTAGCCCATAATGGGTACTGACAGTGATAGAGGGTTCAATTGCAGAAAAACATGGTCCTGCAGAATCATTCCTCATTGCCGTTGCAACCCACATAATACCTTATATTTCTCTACAGTGCAACGTAGCATAGCCAAATCGCAGGGCAGGTTTAGAACACTGCTGCTAATGGGATGCAGTGGTTTAGTGTTATCAGCCTGCAAAAGGAGGTGCTGGCACTGCCAAAATCTAAGTATAAGAAACTTTTTAACAGATTTACAAAAAATAATTTTTTTAAGAAAACTGTATGCAGAGAGGCATGATGCTATATATAGTGAAAATTGATTGAATTGATTTACATACACTTTATGCTCAATATTACATAATATTCTTATACTTATCCTTGCAGGAATTTCCATGTCTGGAATGAATCCTGGTTCACCCGTAAAGATCTAGGCCCAGCCTATAATGGTTGGCAGGTTATGGATGCAACACCACTGGAGTTAAGTGAAGGTATAAATATTCAGATTGAGATTATTTCTGCAAACCTATGTTTATTTTACAGTTTTACTGTTCCTTATTTTTTAGTTGTATGGAAAATATAATGTGACAAGAGCCAATAAATTAAATAAGAAGATTTACCAATTCAAACAAGACTATCAGCTAAAATATAAATACCAAAAATAAGTATTTAACTATTTGATATTGAATATAGGTGTACACCCTGGCTGGATGACATTTTGATTTACTAAAACTGGAGAGTGCAAAATCTGGTGCAGCTCAGCTTTTATTTTGTCAAAGCTTAAAGGGGTTGTAAAGGTCCATGTTTTTTCACCTTAATGCATCCTATGCATTAGGGTGAAAAAAAAAACGGCAGTCACCGGCCCCCCAGCCACCCCGATTTACTAACCTGAGCTCTCGAACTTGACCCAGCGGGGACAAGCTGTCTCTCTGCCTGGGGTTCTCCGCTCTTGATTGGATGGATTGATAGCAGCGCAGCCATAGGCTCCCGTTGCTGTCAATCAAAGCCAATGACGTGGGCGCCAGGGGGCGGGACCGAGTCCTGCATTCAGCGGCTATGGACGCCGAATGCTGGACTCGGGAGCGTGCCCGCAAAGTAACCCCCTCTGGGAAGTGCTTCTCCGAGGGGGTTATCAGATGTGGGGAGGAGCCGTGAGAGCCGCTGGGGGACCCCAGAAGATGAGGTTCAGGGCCACTCTGTGCAAAACAGGCTGCACAGTGGAGGTAAGTATGATATGTTTGCTATTTAAAAAAAAATATATATACCCTTACAATCACTTTAATCACATGCCGACTGCAGCACGCCGATTTACTTCAGCAAAATGCCATAGATCTATCCTATATTTTGTAGACGCTATAACTTTTAGCCAAAACCAATCAATATACGCTTATTGCGATTTTTTTTTTAACCACAAATATGTAGAAGAATACATATCGGCCTAAACTGTGGAAGAAATACGTTATATTTTTTGGGGATATTTATTATAGCAAAAAGTAAAAAAATATTGCTTTTTTTTCAAAATTGTCGCTCTTTTTTTATTTATAGCGCAAAAAATAAAAACTGCAGAGGTGATCAAATACCACAAAAAGAAAGCTCTATTTGTGGGAAAAAGAGAGCGTCAATTTTGTTTGGGTACAAGGTCGCATGACTGCTCAATTGTCAGCTAAAGCGACGCAGTGCCGAATCGCAAAAAATGCTCTGGTCAGGAAGGGGTTAAATCTTTCCGGGGTTGAAGTGGTTAATAGAGCAAAGTTAAGTGAAAAGGTAATTGGCTACCATTCAGAGCTGCACCAGATTTTGCACTCTCCAGTTTTAGTAAATCAACACTATAGCTTGCTAAAGCACTCTGTATGAAATTGTATTTATATAATATACTTATTTTGACCTTTTTTTAATCCTTTGTTGCACACCGGTGCTGCTGATCATCATTGGTTGTTAGTATGCCAGCAGCTGACCCGCATGGTGCCCAAGGTTGTAATGCTACACAGTAAAAAAACCCGTGGCTTAGTTTATCAAACAAGCATGCTTAAAGCGGAGTTCCACCCATTTAAAAGTCAGCAGCTACAAAAAGTGTAGCTGCTGACTTTTAAAAATCAGACACTCACCTGTCCCATGGTCCAGCGATGTGGGTGCACGAAGCCTCGCTCCTCTCCCCCCCCTCTCAGCGGTGCTGGCAGTCTAACTGTGGGCGCCCGGCTGTGGATTCACAGCCGGGCACGAACTGCGCAAGCGCTAGCCGCGCTGCGTGCTGTGAATGGCTGGGCAATCTTCTGGAACCTGTGACGTGTCCCAGAAGATTGCAGGGGGGGGGGTGATCTTCCTTCCAGCGCCGCGGAGCCAAAGGAGGAAGTGGGAGTTGGGTGCCTGTAAAAACAGGTTACCCGCTCCTCCCTCAAAAAAATGGCATGTCAGGGGGTCACCTGCACTTAAAGCGGAAGTTCCATTTTTGGTTGGAACTATTTTGCCAAGGCACCCCTGGTGAACCCAGAAGGCACACCAGCATACTAGGCACATTGGTTGAAAAATACTGGCGTAGAGCACCCCTACACACATGATTGTATGCTCCAAATACACAGTATCTGCATTCAGAGCATTAGCCTGTACATACACCTAGCACATAGCTCTACACGCTGTGCGGCCCATGTACAGCCATGTTTAGCAGGACTAAAGAGTCTGAATATTGGCATGGCAATCTCTACACACCGTAGGGCTTCAAAAAAATCACCTTGGGTTGTGGTAAGGATGACTAATCGAGAATTGAAGGACCATACCATAATGTTCCATCCCAAGCACAAATACACTATACTACCAAAAGTATTTTGACGCCTGCCTATACACGCACATGAACTTTAATGGCATCCCAGTCTTAGTCTGTAGGGTTCAATATTGAGTTGGCCCACCCTTTGGAGCTATAACAGCTTCAACTCTTCTGGGAAGGCTGTCCACTAGGTTAGGAGTGTGTCTATGGGAATGTTTGACCATTCTTCCAGAAGCGCATTTGGGAGGTCAGGCACTGACTTTCATCCCAAAGATGTTCTATCGGGTTTAGGTCAGGATCAGTCAAGTTCCTACACCCCAAACTCGCTCATCCATGTCTTTATGGACCTTGGAGCAGCAGGGGAATAAAAAAAGTTAAAGTGGTTCTAAAACCAAGACATGTTTTACCCTAATGCATTACTTGCATTAAGGTAAAAAATGTCCCAGTAGTTGTATCGCCCCCCTCACCTCCCTATATACTTATGTGTACGCAGCAGCGTTTATTATTTTACTATAAAAATATAAAATATCCTTTACTACCACTTTATGAATCTGTTGCTGCGAAGGAGGCAATTGAATTGAACTTGTCACTTTGCCCTGTGCTGGCAAAACGAAGATTCACTTTAAGAAAAGCTTTAATATATTTGGCACTTCTGTGGAAGACCTTTTAAAGGGATACTAAACAAACAATGTTTAATTTAAACTGTCCCTTCTATTTCTGTATATGGCAGATTTCACTGTAATTATTTTAATTTAAAAAAATCTAAGTACCTTTTTCCTGATCAATATACAGTGGTCACATGACTCAGCTCTTTCCCAGCCTGTCTACAGGGAAACAAGCAGGAGGAGCTTCTAGTCCACTGCTGCTGGTCACATGTTCAAAATAAATAACAGCCTTTTGAATACAGAGTAAAAGTAATTAATATCAATAAACTGTTTTAAATTGTCCTACAAACATATATTTGAAATTAAATCTTTTTTTGGTAATAACATGGTGTGGGCAGATTTCTGCCAGTCACAGGTTGTGTCATGCCCCTCTAGCCTGTGTCTTAGAATAAGAGGGAGGCGAAGCCTCCATTAATCTACATTTAATATCCCACCCCCATTGTGTTTAGTAGGTTGGTGGGCATGGAGTAGGAGGGAGGGAGTGGGCTGTCATTTACCACTATGTATATACCCATATGTGTGACTCTACAGTCACATGAGCTGCTCAGATGTGATAGGTAGGAAATGCTTAGCATAGAAACTCACTGAGAACTGAGCATGTGCAGAGTTGCCACCACAGATGCAAAATCTCTAGCTGAATTGGGGACATGAACAGAAGGTGGCAATAGAGAGCAGCAGGATCAACCAGGATTTTTACAAAATACAGGAAACTAATTTCATTGTGAGTGAGTATGAAAAATATTTACTGTAATACAGCATTTACTGATATTTTTTTATGTTGTGGGCTTGGTGACACTTTAAGTATAGAGCTTTTAAATGATGTTGCAAATTTTTCTGTATTCGTAATGCTATCTTATTGTAGGATTATATCGCTGTGGGCCTGCACCACTGGTGGCCATTCGGGAAGGAGATGTTGACCTCAAGTATGACGTTGGCTTTATGTTTGCTTCAGTTAATGCTGACCTAACACAATGGATAACATTTAGTGATGGCACTAAAAAAAGACTCTCTAATGACACCAAATACATTGGAAAATATATCAGCACTAAGGCTGTGGGGAGTGAAGACCGTATGGATGTCACACACATGTACAAGTACCCAGAAGGTAGGAGAAGTCTGACAGATCCCAGTACTTATGGTACAGATTAAATCAAATCCAAATGACTGACAGTCACTGCTCTCCGCTCTAAGAAGACCGTGAACTGAGTGATCAAAGATCATGTGATTGCTCGGTTCTCGGTCTTAAAGCCTATGTGGGACTGCAGCAGCATCACACTGATGATGCAGCATAGAGATGAGTATGTCGATTTGTTTATATACCCTGAACTTCTCCTATAAAGTCTTTGTTATGATCTTTGAGAATCTTTAAAGCGGATCCCACCCCATGACAGAAAGCCGGCTTCTTTTTCCTAGTTCTCTTGCGTAACAGATGATGTTAGCATCATCCTCCCTAGATCCCAGAAAACAGAACGTTCAATTTTCTTCCTGAGATTTCACACAATAATGACAAGACCTCTTTGGAAGTTATTGGTGATGTAGCCTTTCCAGGAAGGAGCTGCAAGGCTAGGGCTGTCTTACCAATGTCTCAAGAGACTAGGAAGTAGGATCCAATTAATTGTGACTTCCAGAATTATTATTTGAATAACTTGCAGATGATTTAGGAACAGGTGCATGCACCATGTATTTTTTACAGTCGATGGGAGGGGAATGGACATCTGATTTAAGAATTCATTTCTAGACATTCATTTTGTTCCGAATTGAAATTTGGACACATTTTTCGTTATTTGGAAATTCTGATGCATGCACAATTTCCAAATTAAAATGGTAATGAATTTAAACGAATCCAAAATAACGAATCAAAATTTTGGATGAAATGCGAATTTGAATAGTTTTTCAATCGAATAGTTTTCGAATTTGAATTTCCAAAGAGAATAAAATAGAATAGAAAATAAAGTAATAAAATAGAAAGGAATATAATTTATCAGAATAGAAAATACAAGAATAGAATATAATAGAGTAAAACAGAATACAAAATAAAAGCATAGACAAAAATAGAATTAGAAAAAAAAGGGATAGAATAGAAAATAAAAGACTACAGTAAAACAGAACAAAATAGAATAGGAATGAAAAGAACAGAATAAAATAAAATAGAATAGAAGATAAAGGAATAGAATAGAATAGAAAAATAGAATATAATAAAATAGAATATAACCAGCTCCTGAAATTCAAATTTGAATATAATAAACTTGAATTCAAATTGAATAGAAAAGAATAGAACATAAAATAATAGAATATAATAAACATCAGAAAAGAATAGAATGGAATAGAAAGAATGTAACAATATAACCGAATATAATGCAAATTCAAATATAAAATAGTAGAATATAATAGAAAAGAAAATAACAGAACAGAAAATAAAAAATAAGAAATAAGAAAAAAAAAAAAACAATAGAATCAAATGGAATATGACCATATAACCATCTTCCAAAATTCAAATTTCGAATAGAATAAATTTGATTTTCAATGGAATTCGATTCAAATTCAAATGGAATTTTAAAAATTTAAATTGATTCGAATTTGAATAAACAAAACTAAATCTTGAAAATGAATGAAACACTAACTAACTAACTAAACACATTTATATAAATAACGTTTTAAAATAAAATCAAACTAAACACATTTTTTTGTTCTGCACATGTCTATTAATTTCTTCAAAGTGCATGCAGCAAGAGAGGTCAAGGATGGTTTGTTTTGAAGCACTTTTATTTCTTGTTAAGAAAATGTAAGAAATGTAATGTCCATACATTTCATGATTCATGCATTCTATTTTTGTAGGAGGAAACTGGTTGTTAATGTGGATCTTTACTGCATCTAAGCACCACAAACCAAAAACACTATTTCATTCATTTCTAATATTCAAAGTAAACTCCCCATCCACCCATGCTTTATTTTGTTGATAAATCACTTTGAAAAACACCCCCTAGCATTTCTGACTATGGCCATCTTGAGTAAGGGCAAATGATTAATGTAGAATTTACTTCCTGGAATCCATCTGCCCTTAGCTCATGCATGCATGCAGAAGAGTGTGCTTAGCTAAGAAAAAGCCTCCTCCCCTCCTGAAGACTCCTGGGATGTATGACATCATTTGCCTAGGCAAGAAACCAGGAAGTACCTGAAGAAATGTAAAAAACAAATCTACTCTTTTTCCCGGGCACTTGTGCCTTTGATTCAGTTATCAAAAAACAAATTGTTGTAATAATAAAACTTCTTTAGAGTCATGCTAGGAATCAGCCTCATTCTCTTTACAGGGTCCTTTGAGGAACGGGCGATATTTAACAAGGCGCTTGACAAGTTGTTACAGAGTCCTTCTGTGGATTTTGAGAAAAAATTGCAACTTTTTAGAAGAAAAGAGGAACATCAACCACATCCAGGAACGGGACTGCGTGGAGCATTTTCTTTGTTCCAGAAACCAATGCATGGACAGGACATAAATATGATACTAAGCCTAAAAAACACGACATCAGGAAATATCAAAGTGATTGTGAACATGACCGCATCCAGCATTCTGTATACTGGGAAACACAAGCATGAGATCTGGAAAGATGCAAAGGCTCTTCCTCTGCATTCTAATGAAGGTATGGACGTGGCCACAAGCGTTCAGAATCAATATGGTAGTGATTCTCATAAGACATGTGCGATTTGTTTCGTTCCAAATTGAAATTCGGACACATTTTTTCTTATTTGGAAATTCTGATGTATCCGAATTTCCGAATTACAATAGTAACAAATTTAAAGGAATCTGAAATAATGAAACAAAATTTCGGATGAAATTAGAATTTAAATAATTTTCTAATGCAAATAGTTTTCAAATTCGAATTTCCGAAGAGAATAAAATAGAATACAAAATAAAGAAATAGTATAGAAAATAACAGAATAGAATAGAAAATAATAGAATAGAATAGAGTGAATGAATGAATGAATGAATGATCTGTATAGCGCTGCAAATGCGAACTGAATCGCCTCAAGGTGCTAGAGTAAAACCGAAAAGAATAGAAAATAAAAGAATAGAAAACAAAATAGAATATAAAATAAAGGTAAAGAAAGTAAAAGAAAAGAATAGAAAAGAATAGAGTAAAATAGAACAAAATAGAATAGAAAATAAAGGGATAGAATAGAATAAAATATAACATAAAATAGAAAGAATATTTCCATCTTCCGAAATTCGCATTTCAGATAGCATAAATTTGAGTTCAAATACAATAGAAAAGAATAGAATAGAAAAGATTAGAATAAAAAAGAATAGAATAAAGTAGAAAAATATAATCCTCTTCCAAAATTTGAATTTCAAATAGAATAAATTTAAATTTGAATAGAACAGAAAAGAATAAAATAGAAAATAAAATAATAGAATAGAAAAGAAAAGAACAGAATAAACAAAAGAATAGAATAGAATAGAATAGAAAGAATATAACAATATAATTGTTTTCCAAAGTTCACATTTCGGATAGAATAAATGTGAATTCAAACAGAAAAGAATAGCATATAATAGAAAAGAAAAGAACCGAAAACAAAACAATAGAATAGAATGGAATAGAAAGAATACAACCATTTTCCAAAATTCAAATTTTGAATAAATTTGATTTAGAATGGAATTAGATTTAAATGCAGTTCGAAAGGAATTTGATTCAAATTCAAATGCAATTCAAATGGATTAGAATTTTCAGAATTAGGAAAATTTGAATCTATTTGAATGAAAAAAAATTCAAAGAATTCCAAAAACGAATTAAACAAATTTAAATAAACAAATTTATGTAGCTACCGAATTAAAACGAAATGAAACAAATTTTTTTTTTCTTTCCGTTCTGCACATGTCTAATTCTCATGTACAAGAAAGTCTTAAAGCTAAACTACAGACACACACCTTAATATACAGACCAAATACAGATAAGGGCTTGTTCAGATGTGCAGCCAAGGGATAAAAAGAGTGGCAATTTTACCTTCCATTTAAACAAGGGCATGCAACCGCTCAGGGCTGTACACATGACAAGGCCTCGATGATTTGCTTCATAGTCGTGGAAAAAATGAAGCGGCATGTCGCATTATCCAAATGTGACCCATTCAAGTTGATGGGGCTGCATCATAATCGCCCTGCAACCGAGTGCAATGCACATGGTTGCGGGGAGGAGGGTCAGCACTCTCAGAGTTTATGCAGGCAGTGAGAAGGAGACATATTCCCTCCTCACCTTCTGTCAAACACCTTTGAAAATCCATCCAATGGATTTTTAGAGGAGCGGAAAGGGCTACCACATGCAAGACTGAGCCCTAAGGGAGCTGTTTTACCCGAGATTTACACAGCACTTGGGGGGGTGCATGTGATCAGCAAAGGGCCAATCAGCACTGTCCAGACAGAAGGTCAGGGGTCCTGCAGCCTCATAAGACAATCAGGGGAGAATGAAAACTCCTCCCACAAGCTTTAACCAGACACTGATAGAAGTCACAAGACTGCTATATACTGCTGATGAGAAAAGGTATTTAGCAGTTTATATTTACTAAAATAATTGCATTTCCATGTTCTGTGTACTGTGGGAGACCAGATATAGTGAATGCAGGACCCTGGGTTTTGTAACACTTTAAATGGAAAATGTATAAGTAAAGTTTTTAAAAGCTGAAATTTAGGTATGCATATTTTTGCATAGTTTCATTGGTCCAGCTTGGACATACTGTACCTGAAAGATGCATGTGAAGGCTGGAAATGACTCTAGTAGACACCACTACTACTGTGATTGTTGCTGGCTTCCGGGTCCCGCACCGAATGGCTGCCCTGCTGCTTAATGAACAAAGGAGGTTGCTCGATTGGCCGGAGCACCATTTAGTGAACACTTTGCATTGCTCAATGAATGCAAAGGGGTCGATTTACTAAAGGCAAATAGATTGTACACTTTGCAAGTGCAGTTGCACTTATTTTCCCCAGTGCTTGGTGCATGTGGCAAAGCTCTGCTGATTTCCATCATCCAGTCATGAGCAAGATAAAATGCTGTTTTTTATTTTCCTTGCACCTGATAGGATATTCTTTACAAAGTGAAGCTTTACCACATTGACTAAGCTCTGGGGAAAATGAGTGCAACAGCACTTATAAAGTGCACAGTCTATTTGCATTTAGTAAATCAACCCCAAAGTGTTCTCTGATTGCACAAGGTGAAAACGTGGGATGGTGATGTCATGTTCCTACTTGTTTACTATCCAAAAAAGGTTGTAATTTTGGGGGTATTCACACTGTCCTGGCATTTTTATTTTAACAGATTTTTTGTCAACATGTTTGGTCTTTGTTTGCAGATGCAGACAAACTGGAAACTGAATTACTGGTATATATACGGATCTTGTATTACCTTGGCCCTGCCCCCTCTGTTATTTGAGCCTCTCTATTGGTCCTTTCATATGTGGTAGTAAACT
This sequence comes from Aquarana catesbeiana, assembly GCF_042186555.1. NCBI lineage: Eukaryota > Metazoa > Chordata > Amphibia > Anura > Ranidae > Aquarana > Aquarana catesbeiana. The sequence goes on from NC_133335.1 coordinate 188,052,026, forward strand.
CTTTAAAGGCAAGGCAATATCATAATGTGCTAGTATGCATCACATACTCGCACATTATACACAGTTACATATTCAGGTTGAAAAAAGACACAAGTCCATCTAGTTCAACCATAAAAAAAAAAAAAAAAAAAAAAAAAAAGATAATACAATCACATATACACAACCCTATACCCACAGTTGATGCAGAGGAAGGTAAAAAAACCCCCAGCAAAGCAGGATCCAATTTGCTACAGCAGGGGAAAAAATTCCTTCCTGATCCCCCGAGAGGCGATTGGATATTCCCTGGATAAACTTTACCTATAAATGTTAGCAGGGCTTTTTTTCTCAGAGAATAGGTGCAGGAACCCCCCCTCTTCTGAGTCACTTCTTGTCTCCACCTCGTACCCACTTTTGAGCACCGTTCCTTGGTTTCACCCCCCATCCACCTCCCAGTACTGCCCCTTTTAGAGAACACAGAGCCAAGTATCATTTTGTGGTGCTAAGTAATTTGTATGGAATTTGTTAATGATAGCAAGAAAAGTATTAAAATAGATTCCCCACAGCCAGCATCAATAGACCCCCCAGCAACAATAGATTTGATCAGAAACAATAGACCCCCCAACAACAATGGACCCCCACAACAAAATACCATCCCAGCAGCAACAACAGATGCCACCAACATCAATAGACTCTCCAGCACCAGTAACAATATACCCCTCTTTGTCAATAGTAGATCTCTTCCAGCAATAACTGACACCCAGCAACAATAGACCCCCCACCAGCAACAATAGACCTCCCTAGCAACAATAGACCGCCACCCAAAAATTGATCTGCTCCAGCAACAATAGATCACCCAGCAGCCAGCATTAATAGACCCTTCAGCCCACCCCAGCACCCCTTGCCATTATACACAGTACACAGTGCTGGAGGTGCCGGAACTGCGTTCCGCCTGTAAAAAAGCCCTGAATGTTAGTACCCAGTTATATTATGTACATATAGAAAAGAATCCAGGCCTTTCTTAAAGCAATCTACTGAGCTGGACAGAATCACCTCTGGAGGGAGTCTATTATGAGAGACCTACCTTTAAACAAAGCCCTCCAGCAGTGCACTGTCACTGCTGACAGGGCTTCCATCTTCACCCTGTCTTCCTTCTGGAAGGGATCCGGCCCTCTGACTGGCCGAGCCACAATGACGTCACTTTCGTGGGAGTTTCAGCCAAGGCACACCACTCTGAAGGAACGGTACAAGTATGCTGTTCCTTCAGAGCACATGCATTAGTGAGGTCACCGGCTGCTGGTCACGACAATATCTCCTAAACAGTGCATGTTTAGGAGATATTCATTTTACCTATAGGAAAGCTTTATTATAAGTTTACCTGTAGGTAAGAATAGAAAGCTAGAGTTTTCTACCACTTTAACCACTTCTCCCAGGTTGACTTTGGAGACTTAAAGTGCCGATATCTGAATGATGCCTGCAGCTACAGGCATCATCCAAATATCTTTTTTCACAGCAGGTGACTCCCTGCAATGTAGAAGCCATCATAGCAACTGTTTAGCTGCTTGATTGCTTTTACAGGGGGACGTCTCCTTCCGCCGCCCTCTGGTGCTTCGGTCTCGCCCGTGCAATCAGGGAGCCAGAAAATGAATCCACCAACGGTGGCGGTTTACCATAGGGCTAGCCGTGGACCAGATGGTCCCTGGCCATCTCTATGACCCTCAGAGGCCAGATGTAAACACTGCCATTTTTTTTTTGCTGGAAAGCCTGAGATCAATTTTTTTTAATCTCAGGCTTTCCAGCATAGAGGAGAGATCTGGGGAATTATAGACCCCACATCTCTCTGTAAAGAGGACCTCCCATGCCCTATTCCTATTACAAAGGATGTTTACATTCCTTGTAATAGTTTGGGGGTTGTGAATAATTTTCTAGCAAAAAAATGTATGATATTACAAGTAGGAGAGAAGTGTCATAATTGGCTTTGGTGGCAAGTGGTTAAAATAATACAGGCAGTCCCCGGGTTACGAACGCATTAAGGACTGTAGGTTTGTTTGTAAGTGGAATTTGTTCGTAAGTCGGAACACTGCTTGTAAGTGTAACTTCCGCCTGTGCAGGGATGTAGGATGTTCTGGGCGCTTCTGGGGCTCTTCTGACCATGCGGTACATGAAGTACTGCAGTGTGGAATGTGGCAAGATAGCTGCTCAGAGGTATCCAGGACCAGCGTGGAGCACAAGCAGCCGGCATTGAGGCCGTTCGTAAGTAGGAGTAGTTCGTAAGTCGGGTGTTCGTAAGTCGGGGACTGCCTGTACAATAAAGTATCGCTAAAATTTAGATTTCTAGCTATGCCATACTAGCACTGTGGAATCTGTGAAAAATTGCCATTGTTTTATTTTTTTATTGTTTCCAGAAAAATTCATATCCATCACCCTGACATATGCCATGTATGAGAAATATGTGAGTGAAGACAACGTGATTCGTATGACAGCTTTGTGTGAGGTTGAAGGGACAGAGGAACGTATTTTACTGGAAATGGATGTAAACTTTGCAAGGCCTTCAATCAGCTTCCAGGTAACATGATTGCAAATCCTGCAGTGGAAACGTATTGTATGTGCAAACAATTAAGTTGGTCCAGGAGAGGTAGATGGAATGTTTATGGATCACTGCTAGGATGAACAGGAACACAGAGAAGTGTCTTCATCATCAAAGCTTCACTGGACGGACTGGCAAGCAGGCGATGACACTCGGTGCCCTTATCGTGGAAGCCCAAACTCCTCGTTATGCGCGCGCCTCCAGCGAAGCTTTGATGAAGATTTTTACACTGGCCACACAGCTTCAAGTTGGTTTATTATCCAAGCTTGATCTTGGCATGTTTGTGACAGCCTGATCTTTAGGATATGGACTATTTGTACAGGTAGATCTGAATTTACGGGGGGAAAGCAGAAATGGTCATAGAGTATACAGGAAGATGCAGAGAAAAATAAATACCCAATGGCAAAACACAACTAGTATCATCGCCCCTCTTTGCTGGTTCCTAATTGATGAATTTAATGATTTACAGGTTCCAAAACACATTGTTCTTAACAAAGAGGTCAAAGCAGATATTATAATCATCAACACCTTACCTGAAATACTGAACGTCTGCTCATTGCTCCTTGAAGGAAGTGGACTTGTTAATGGAGTTCTTCAGAAACAGTAAGTCATGTCACCAGCAGACACAGTATTTTTTTTTTTTTTTATTACAACACTAATGTAGGCCATACATGGGTCGAATTCCAAACAAATTTTCTTTTGAAAATCAGAAATTTGTGCATTTTGTGATTCAATGCTGCCACCATTGATTTCAAAATTTGACCAACCAAGCCTTCAATTTCAACTCATGTTGCTATAGAAAATAATTTTTGAGGCCGGGAATCTTCTTTTCTTTCTGGTAATGTTCTTTTCTTGTTCTTCTTGTTTTTCCATTATATTTATCACATGATTCTTGCATCATCGATTGAAAAATCGTACGCTTTTCAAAAAATTTCCATCATGCCCGATAACTAAAATTTGGCTGTTGCTGCTGCCCACTAATGGTGCGAAATTCGAACGAAAATCCTTAGTTACGATTTTCGAAAGAAAATTCTTTCTGAATTCGACCCATCTATGGCCGGCTTAAGATTGTTCAGGTGATTATATTGAAGGCAGAATCACCCACTCACAAATCAGTTTGATGTAGGAAATGGAAAGACAAAGAGCAATTTTCTTTAGAGGAAGATATGAATCTCCATAAAAGTTTGGAAGTTTGGAAACATTTTTGCAGCGTATTTAGATCACCTTGAACAGTAGACATGTGCAGTTTGTTTTGTTACGAGAAATTCGGATGAAATTTTCATTATTCAGAGATTTGGATGTATCTAATAATCTGAATAATAATAGTAACGAATTTCGACAAATGCAAAATAAATTAAAACAAAAAAAAGTAATTATTCCTTTCATTCAGATGTTTGAAGCATCTGAAGTAACAAATGATCCAAATTGATTTGTGAATAGCTGGTTGTTAAGGACCAGGCGGCCGCTGCCTCCTGAAACAGAAACAGCTCAGTTGGTTGTTAAGGAGCAGCTGGCTGTTGCATGCTTAACAACTATTACTCATCTGCTGTGATCTGTTTTTTTTGCCCTTTTATTGGTTGAACTAGATGGTCTTTGGTGTCTTTTTTTCAACCAGATTTACTATGAAGAGCCAGCATTTGAAAATTAAAAAAAACAGTGTGGGGGTCGGCCCCTAATTCATACCAGGCCCTTTGGTATGGATTATGAGGTATACCCCACGCCAAAAAACAAAAATGTGTGCCCCCCCCCCATTCCATACCAGGCCCTTAGGTCTGGTATGGGTTTTAAGGGAAACTCCACGCCCAAAAAAATGGCATGGGGCAAGCATGCAGCCAAGCAGGCCAGGAAAGGGGGGAAGGCAAGCACCCCCCCTCCTGAACCTTACCAAGCCACATGCCCTCAACATTGGGGGGTACATTGTGAGAGGGAGACTCTCCCCCCAAAGCACCTTGTCCTCATGTTGATGAGGACAAGGACCTCTTCCCCACAACCTTGGCCCGAGCATGGGGTACATAGTACCCCTACCCATTCACCCAAAAAATTTGAAAATAAAATAAAAACACAAAGACAGTTTTTGACAAGTCCTTTATTCCAAAAAAAAATAGATAAACATGTCTCCCGATGTAATTTCAACGTCAATCATGATGAACGTCGGCCACTGACCCACGAAAAAAAAAAAACACGCTGTCCACTGAGCACGACTGGTCTCATCTAGAGACACCTGTCGAATAATGGGGAATGCTTCGACCCCTCCGATAAGTAAACATGGGGATGGGGGCCACGCCCCCTATGCCATCATGCACGGGGTCTCCGTGTGATGTCATGGGGGCATGACCACCCAGGAGATCACAAGAAGAAAGTGACTATTGTAACTAGAGCTTTATTTTGAGGAACTGTCTAAAAAAACTGTCATTGGGTAGTAAATAACAATTATGATTCGATTTCTGGATCCAAATTAATCTATGCCATTTCTGTTTTCAGGCTGCCATCTTTAAATCCTGGTGAAAAGACCCAAGTCAGTTTTACACTCAGTCCTTCCAGGATTGGCAACAGGACATTGACAGTGACCCTCAATTCTGACAAGATAAAAAATGTTAAAAGCTCCTATCAGGTCTTCGTGACTGGGGCTCCCTGATTCTATAGATCTTACTGACATATTTTTTTTACCACTAGTTTAGCACTGCCTGGGCAAGGAAAATATTAACATGACAGGAAGACTTGAAGTAAAATTAATGTAGCACCCTTATTCTTGCCAACACTGTGCCTAATACTAGCGTTAATTTTAAAAATGGCCACAAGTGAGCTGTTGCAATAATCTGAATATTTAGAACTAAAGCCCTGCTTCTGGCTCCTAAAAAAAAAAAAATGACCCTTGCAGTGGAGCCTACCCTCACTGTACTGGTGGTTAAATCCTCAATAAATCTAAGAGTAGAGGAATAAGTTATAATACTTACTTTATTCCTATCCATGGAAGGTTTCTTCCACGCAGTACAACCGATCAAGCCCCTGACACTATTGTATACAATGCGTGATCAATAGTCCAGCATTGTACGTGACAATGGTGAGGACCTAAAAACGTAATGAGCATTTGACCCCGAGTGGCCCCACTTCAAGGGTTTTTTTTTTTTTATACATCTTTACATTTTTTAAATAGTACTTATGAAGGATTTATATTTTGCTCTCTTTATTTTATAAGAACTGTCTTTATTATCAGTTTTAAGTAAATGTTTTGTGGGAAACAGACAGAATCCCCCTTTTCAGGACTTTGAGGAGAATGCCTGGCTGGACAGAGTAATGTGTAGCTGCTATAACAAACTTTTAATGTGTGTGTCTGCATTTCTATTCTTACTATGGCATCTATATGGATTGACTCCATCCAGGCCACGCCCCCAATGTGTTTTGCCCCACCCACAAGGCTTAATCATAGAGGTCATACCTCCATGACTAAGGCCTGTGGGAGGGACAAAATGCACCAGGGGCGTGACCTGGATGGAGTCTAGGATGAGGCTGCTTTTACTACTATTATTAATAATATAAACTAAAATTAGTTTTGAAGCTGTGATTTCTCACTGCTAACACTATATACAACTATGTACAACTTTCGTAAGTAAGCAAATACACTTAGGGGTCTATTTATAATTCATTAATTGTGGCTGTCATTTCCTTACTATATTAACCACTTGACTTGAAGATTTAACCCCCCCCCCTTCATAACCAGGCCATTTTCTTAATATATGACACTGCTTTACTATAACTAACAATTGCGCGGTTGTGCGACGCTGTACCCAAATAAAATTGATGTCCTTTTTTTTCCCCTACAAATAGAGCTTTCTTTCTTTTGCACTATACACAAAAAAAGATCAACAATTTTGAATAAAAAACAATATTTTTTACATTCAGCTATAAAACATGTCCAAAAAAAATTGAAAAGACCAAATTTTTTCATCAATTTAGGTCAATGTGTATTTTGCTACATATTTTTGTTAAAAAAAATCCCAATAAGCGTATATTGATTGGTTTGCGCAAAGGTTATAGCGTCTACAAACTATGGGATATTTTTATTAATTTTTCTTTTTTTTCTTTTACTAGTAATGGCGGCGATCAGCGAAATATAGCGAAACTGCAATATTGCGACGAACAGTCAGGACACTAACTGACACTTTTTGGGGACCAGTGACAATAATACAGCGATCAGTACTAAAAATATGCACTGTCACTGTACTAATAACACTGGCAGGGAAGGGGTTAACATCCGGGACGATCAAAGGGTTAAACGTGTGCCTGACCAGTGCTGTGGGGGAGGTGCTTGTACTAGTAGAAGGCATGGATCGGTGCCCCTGCTTAGCAGAGACACATGATCCATGCCTCCTGTAGTGACAGAACGGTGATCTGCCTTGTTTACATGGTTGTTGTTCACAGGTGATTTGCCATATGTGCCAACACATTGGCGGGTGCCGGTGGACATTGAGTCTGCCGTACACGCCGATCAGCTCCTGCTCTGTCTAATCACAGGGGGGACGGCCCACTGGTGGCGCACGTGTGCACCCCAGACCCTAGAGTGCAGGTACTAGATACGTGATCCTGCGCAGGAGAGCTGCCTTGCCATTGTATATATACAGTACACAGTTGGCAAGTGGCTAATTCCTATGATCATTAGTGCCATCTGGTGGCCAAAATGTGGTAGATTTTCTCATTGAGGTATTTCAGCAAACTATACCACATTTTGGCCACCAGATGGAGGTGATGATATAGGAATTAATGTTAGAGAAATTACACCTTGGCACGCACAAATCTGTTTGACATTCGTCCAAGAAATGTTTTATAAATAGACTTCTTAGAATAAGATTGCATAAGCCTAGTCATTAATGATCGGTTCTCAACAAATCTATCTGTACCCTTCAGTTATTGTAATCTTAAAATAGCTTTATGCTCTTTTTCATGGTTGTGCTGCTTTTCATAGAAGGACCTTCTACCTCAGTTGTACTGTAGGACAATCCTTAGGTTACATCAGTATACCTTCAAGGCCTCTAACAGTTTCCAGCCCTTCAGTTCACAAGGATCAGTTCAAAGGATTATTTTAAACTGTGACCAACAACATAGCAGTCCCAGTGCCTGCAAGTGTAGAAAACATCATCTGTTACTGGTCCTTGAGTACAGGTGATGGGAAACATCCATTAAGATTATTGTGAATGTTACTACAATACATATCTACTATGTAACTGAATAAACTGTTTGCACCTTATTGAATATAGTGTGTCATTTTTTAAGCTAGAAATTAATGCTTTACAGCTGACTTCCAGGATCAACTCTCCTCCAACCGAACATTCCTCTCCTTATATTCAGCAACAATGCCAAAATGTTTTTTTTAACACCTTCTGTGGCCTGATAATGGAAAATCTTCATTGCTGTGGGATCGTCACATTCTAATTTGTTTCCTCCAATCTCCAACAATTGGGTTGAAGGCTACCATGTTGAATGACAGATCCAATTCAACCAATCCAGGTAGTGCCTCTGTAAGGACAGCAGAGCTGATTTATGGAGGGGTGATAACAAGGAGAGAGCAGTGGTGATTGGTCTTCATTAACCACTTCAATACAGGGCATTTTCACCCCCTTCCTGCCCAGGCCAATTTTCAGCTTTCAGCACTGTAACATTTTGAATGACAATTGCATGCAACACTGTGCCCATATGAAATTTTGATCATTTTTTCTCCCACAAATAGAGCTTTCTTTTGGTGGTATTTGATCACCTCTGCAGTTTTTATTTTCTGCGCTATAAACAAAAAGAGCGACACTTTTGAGAAAAAAAACACAATATTTTTTACTTTTTGCTATAATAGATATCCCAATTTAAAAAAAAAATGTCTTCCTCAGTTTAGGCCAATATGTATTCTTCTACATATTTTTGGTAAAAAAAATCGCAATAAGTGTATATTGATTGGTTTGCGCAAAAGTTATAGGGTCTACAAAATAAGTTATTGATTTATGGCATTTTTATTATTATTATTATTTTTTTACTAGTAATGGCAGCGATCTGCAATTTTTGTCAGGACTGTGATATTGCGGCGGACATATCGGACACTTTTGACACTATTTTGGGACCACTGACAATTATACAGCGATCAGTGCTATAAAAATGCACTGATTACTGTGTAAATGTCACTGGCAGGGAAGGGGTTAACACTAGGGAGCGATCAAGGGGTTAAATGTGTTACCTAGGGAGTGATTCTAACTGTGGGGGGAGGAGACTGACTGGGGGAGCTGACCGATCGATTTCCCTATATACAAGGAACACACAATCAGTCTCCTCTCCCCTGACAGGACGTGGGTCTGTGTGTTTACACACACAGACCTACGTTCCTGTTCTGTGACCGGCAAACGCGGGCGCCATTGCGGCCGCCAGGCACGCAAATCAGCTCCCGAGTGATGCGGCGGGAGCGCCGGGAAGCCAAGGACATCATATGACAGGCGCCCAGGATAGCAGAGCCACCTTGCGGCCGTCATATGTCTATATGCGGGATGGGAAGTGGTTCATGGAAACCAATGTCCTATAGCACAATCCATTGCAAATTATAGGCTGCTGTTTATTTTAATTACTGCAAGCATAATGATAGCTTCAGGTAAGCAAAGTGTAAGTAAGCTCAACTTCAACTACTTCAAGAAGAAAAAGGCCCATCGAAAACATGAATGGCAGTGACACTCATTGTAATTAGTACTATTGTTTAGAGATGGAGCATTGTATCTTAAAATGAACATCAGGTTTATTTAGTATACCAAAGACGCATTTTGTAACTTAAAGCGGGGGGTTCACCAACACCGCCAAAAAAAAAAAATATTAAAAGCCAGCAGCTACAAATACTGCAGCTGCTGACTTTTAATACATTGCCACTTACCTGTCCCGGGGTCCAGCGATGTCGGCAGGGGACGCCGAGAACCCGCTCGGTTCTCGGCAGCTGCCGCCGCCATCCTAGGTGAGGGAATCAGGAAGTGAAGCGTTGCAGCTTCACTTCCCGGTTCCCTACTGCGCATGCGGAGTCGTGCTGCGCGTCCCTAGTGGTCCCCGCTCTCTGCTGGGAGCTGTGTGTTCCCAGCAGACAGCGCGGTCGGGACGGGAAGAGGCATAGACTCCCATGGGAGTCTATGCCGGAAGTGGGTGCAAATACCTGTCTTTGACAGGTATCTGCACCCCCCTCCCCCCTGAAAGGTGCCAAATGTGACACCGGAGGGGGGGAGGGTTCCGAAAAGCGGAAGTTCCATTTTTGTGTGGAACTCCGCTTTAAATTCACCACTTCCTCAGTTTACAGGAATAGTGGCTTTGCACTCATTGGCGTGAGTCTTTGTGGGCACAGAGCAGAGCAACCAGGAAGCGCTGAATTCCAGTATAACACCACTAACCACTTCCCATCCGTTGGACGTTATATGATGTCCTGAACTTGAAGTGGAAATATCAGAATAATGCCTGCAGTTATCAATTTTTTCAGCCAGCGATTCCCTGTTATGTAAAAGGCATCCTAGTGGCTGATTAGCCGCTGGATTACTTTTACAGGCAGCGGGAGGGGACACTAGTGTTTTTCCAAGCTCTCCAGTGCGATCAGGGAGCCCAGTATTCTGGCGGTGCCATCTCTATGGTCCTGGGAAGATGTCACTTCTGGTTCTGGCCATTTTTTTTCCTGGAAAGCAGAGATCAATGTTTTTTTTTTTTTTTTTTTGTTATCTCATGATTTGTAAGATAAAGTTACCAACCAGCCTGCGACCAACCGAATTAAGCCATTTACCGTGATCCGCGATGCGCTGGGTTTTCCTGACCCGGCGGTCAGGGATATTTCCGGGTGTGCGCTGTAGCCGTCTTTCGGCTGTGGCCCGGTCGGCATGTGGTTAAATTTCTTGTGATAGGAATAAAAGCGATCAAATTTTTTTTTTAAAGTAGTACACCCCTCACCTTTTTGTAAATATTTTATTATATTTTATTATACAGTGGGGATGGAAAGTATTCAGACCCCCTTAAATTTTTCACTCTTTGTTATATTGCAGCCATTTGCTAAAATCATTTAAGTTCATTTTTTTCCTCATTAATGTACACACAGCACCCCATATTGACAGAACAACACAGAATTGTTGACATTTTTGCAGATTTATTAAAAAAGAAAAACTGAAATATCACATGGTCCTAAGTATTCAGACCCTTTGCTCAGTATTTAGTAGAAGCACCCTTTTGATCTAATACAGCCATGAGTCTTTTTGGGAAAGATACAACAAGTTTTTCTCACCTGGATTTGGGGATCCTCTGCCATTCCTCCTTGCAGATCCTCTCCAGTTCTGTCAGGTTGGATGGTAAACGTTGGTGGACAGCCATTTTTAAGTGTTCCCAGAGATGCTCAATTGGGTTTAAGTCAGGGCTCTGGCTGGGCCATTCAAGTTAGACTCGTTAGTGTTACAAGGTCCCAGGTGTGAATGGGGAGCAGGTGTGTTAAATTTGGTGTTATCGCTCTCACGCTTTCATACTGGTCACTGGAAGTTCAACCTCGTGGCAAAGAACTCTCTGAGGATCTGAAAAAAAGAATTGTTGCTCTATATCAAGCTGGCCTAGGCCAGTGATGGCGAACCTTGGCATCCCAGATGTTTTGGAACTACATTTCCCAGGATGCTCTGGCACTCTGCAGTGTAGTGGAGCATCATGGGAAATGTAGTTCCAAAACATCTGGGGTGCTAAGGTTCGCCATCACTGGCCTAGGCTATTAGAAGATTGCCAAGACCCAGAAACTGAGCTGCAGCACATTGGCCAAGACCATACAACGGTTTAACAGGACAGGTTCCACTCAGAACAGGCCTCTTCATGGAAAGAAGTTGAGTGCACATGCTCAGTGTCATATCCAGAGGTTGTCTTTGGGAAATAGACGTATGAGTGCTGCCACCATTGCTGCAGAGGTTGAAGGGGTGGGGGGGTCAGCCTGTTAGTGTTCAGACCATATGCCGCCCACTGCATCAAATTGGTCTGCATGGCTGTCGTCTCAGAAGGAAGCCTCTTCTAAAGATGATGCACAAGAAAGCCTGCAGTTTGCTGAAGACAAGAAGACTAAGACTGTGGTATGATGAGACCAAGATAAACGTATTTAGTTTAGATGGTGTCAAGCATGTGTGGCGGCAACCAGGAGTACAAAAACAAGTGTGTCTTGCCTACAGTCAAGCATGATGGTGGGAGTGTCATGGTCTGGGGCTGCATGAGTCCTGCCGGCACTGGGGAGCTAAAGTTCATTGAGGGAACCATGAATGCCAACATGTACTGTGACATACTGAAGCAGCGCATGATCCCCTCCCTTCAGAGACTGGGCCGCAGGGTAGTATTCCAGCATGATAATGACCCCAAACACACCTCCACGATGACCACTGCTTTTCTAAAGAAGCTGAAGGTAAAGTTGATGGACTGGCCAAGCATGTCTCCAGACTTAAACCTTATTGAGCATCTGTGGGGCATCCTCAAACGGAAGGTGGAGGAGCGCAAGGTCTCTAACATCCACCAGCTCTGTGATGTCATCATGGAGGAGTGGAAGAGGACTCCAGTGGCAACCTGTGAAGTCCTTTGTTGCCAGCGGTTTAGACATTATTTTGAGGGGACAGCAAATTTACACTGTTACACAAGCTATACATTCACTACTTTACATTGTAGCAAAGTGTCATTTCTTCAGTGTTGTCACATGAAAAGATATAATAAAATATTTACAAAAATGTAAGGGGTGTACTCACTTTTGTGAGATACTGTAGGTCGCGCCCCCATATGTAAACAGTGTTCGCACCACACATGTGAGCAAGAGCAATAATTCTAGAGCTAGACCTCCTCTGTAACGCTAAACTGGTAACCTGTAAAAAATTTAGATATTCACCTATGGAGAGTACCGTAGTTTGGCGTTATTCCATGAGCGTGCGCAATTTTAAAGTGTGAAATGTTAGGTATCTATTTATTCGGCGTATCATCATCTTCTATATTTTACCAAAACATTTAACTACATAATGTGTTTTTTTGCATTGAAAGTCATTAATTTTAATTTTTAAGCCTCTGCTTAGAAATATATATATAATGTTTGGGGGTTCTGAGTAATTTTCTAGCAAAAAAAATATGATTTTTAAATGTAGGAGAGAAATGTCAGAATTGGCCTGGGATGGGAGTAGTTAAAGTGAAGAAGTGGCAAATTTAAAGTATTATTAACCTCTTTGCGCCAGCTGTAAGCAAATATGTGGCCTCTCGGCACCTGGTCCTTAGCCGCATATTTGCATGAATTGCTGTGTATACACCTGTGCTGAGAACGAATGCGATGTGCTCTCTCAGCACGGTAACCATCCCCTGATCGAAAGCTCCCAATTCAGGATTGGGAGTTTTCAGGCCACATGACCGCCATGACAGGCAATCATGGCGGTCATGTGATCTTAAGCCGCGCCCCGCCTCCCAACGTCATAAACCTTTTAAAGGGTCGGGAGGCGCTGGCGCTAAGAGGTTAAAAGTTGGGGGGTTTTTTAACTAAAATAATAAACATGTTGCTATGATTGCCACTCCCGATCCTGGGAAGCCGAAAATGGTCCAAAATGACCAAAAACGCACTCCCGGCCCTCGGACACCAAAAATGGTCCCAACAAATCAAAAAAGCACTCTCCGCCCTGAGAGGCCCAAAATGGTCCAAAATTACCAGAAAAGCAATCCCGGCCCTGGGAAGCCGAAAATGGTCCAAAGTGACCAAAAACGTACTCCCGGCACTGGGAAGCCGAAAATGGTCTTAAATGCCCAAAATGCACTCTCAGCCCTGGGAGGACAAAAATAGCCTAAAATGACCAAAAATGCACTCCCGGCCCTGGGAAGCCGAAAATGGTCCAAAATGACCAAAAACGCACTCCTGGCCCTGGGAGACAAAAAAGACCAAAAACAAAGTCCCTGCCCTGGGAGGCCGAAAAAAAGGTCCATAATTACCAAAAACACACTCCCTGCCCTGGGAGACCAAAAATGGTCCAAAATGACAAAAAATGCACTCCCAGCTGTGGGAAGCCAAAAATGGACCTCAGGGACCAAAAACGCACTCCCGGGCTTGGGAGGCTGAAAATGGTCCAAAATTACCAAAAACGTACTCCCGGCCCTGGGAGGCCAAAAATGTCCTTGGAGGCCAAAAATGCACTCCCGCCCCAGGGAAGCCGAAAATGGTCCTCGGAGACCATAAAAGCACTCCCGGCCCCTGGGATGCCGAACATGGTCCTCGGAGGCCAAAAAAGTACTCCCGGCCCTGGGAGGCCGAAAATGGTCATCGGAGGCCAAAAACGCACTCCTGGCCATGGGAGGCCAAAAATTGTCCTTGGAGACCATTAACGCACTACCGGCCCTGGTAGACAGAAAATGGTCCTAGCAGAGCTAAAACGCACTCCCATCCCTGGGAGGCCAAAAATGGTCCTCAGAGGCCAAAAACGCACTCCCGGCCTTAGGAGACCGAAAATGGTCCTCGGAGACCAAAAACTCACTCCTGGCAATGGGAGGCCAAAAATTGTCCTCGGAGTCCGAAAATGCACTCCCGGCCCTGGGAGACCAACAATGGTCCTCACAACCTGAAAACACACACCCGGCCCTGGGAGTGTAGTGACCACCATTCATCTGTACATTTTTGTGAATCTAGTGATAGTTCAGTCAGTGCGAGTGTAGTGAGGGACCATTCATTTTTACTTTAGCGTCACATTAATGTGAATCTAGTAATAGTTCAGTCAGTGCGAGTGTAGTAACCATTTAACACAGTATATTTTATTGCGTTATTGCACATTTACCGCAGTATATTTCAGTGCATTACTGCAAGTTTAACCACTTCAGCCCCGGAAGGATTTACCCCCTTCCTGACCAGAGAACTTTTTACAATTTGGCACTGCGTCGCTTTAACTGCTAATTGCGCGGTCATGCAATGCTGCACCCAAATGAAATTTGCGTCCTTTTCTTCCCACAAATAGAGCTTTCTTTTGATGGTATTTGATCACCTCTGCGGTTTTTATTTTTTGCGCTATAAACGGAAAAAAACGAAAATTTTGAAAACTTTTTGTTATAAAAAAAATACAATAAACTCAATTTTAATCATACATTTAGGCCAAAATGTATTCGGCCACATGTCTTTTGTAAAAAAAAATTTCAATAAGCATATATTTATTGGTTTGCGCAAAAGTTATAGCGTCTGCAAACTAGGGTACATTTTCTGGAATTTACACAGCTTTTAGTTTATGACTGCCTATGTAATTTCTTGAGGTGCTAAAATGGCAGGGCAGTACAAACGCCCCCAAATGACCCCATTTTGGAAAGTAGCCCATTAAATATTACATTTTTTTTGTCCCAAGTGATTGAATAATGATAAAAAAAAAAAAAAAATACTAAAAGTTGTCACTAAATGATATATTGCTTACACATGTCATTGTTATATCTGAAATTGCGCCCCAAAATACATTTAGCTGCTTCTCCTGAGTATAGGGATACCACATGTGTGGGACTTTTTGGGAGCCTAGCCGCGTATGGGGCCCCGAAAACCAAGCACTGCCTTCAGGATTTCTAGGGGCGTAAATTTTTGATTTCACTCCTCACTACCTATCACAGTTTTGAAGGCCATAAAATACCAAGATGGCACCCCCCACCCCCAAATGACCCCATTTTGGAAAGCAGACACCCCAAGCTATTTGCTGAGAGGCATGTTGAGTCCATGGAATATTTTATATTTTGCCACAAGTTGCAGGAATATGACAAACTTTTTTTTTTTGCACAAAGTTGTCACTAAATGATATATTGCTCACACAGGCCATGGGCATATGTGGAATTGCACCCCAAAATACATTCTGCTGATTCTTCTGAGTACGGAGATACCACATGTGTGGGACTTTTTGGGAGCCTGTATGCCCATCATTAGAAGTGGGTGGATGAAGGGAGGTATTCTAATGGTGGGCAAACTAAATAAATTTTTAAAAGCCTTTAAAAGCATTACAGGTTACCACTTTAGATTTACAGAGAAGGTCTACTGCTAAAATTACTGCCCTCGATCTGACCTTTGTGGTGATACCTCACATGCATGGTGCAATTGCTGTTTACATTTGACGCCAGACCGACGCTTGCGTTCGCCTTTGCAAGAGAGCGGGGGGGACAGGGGTGCTTTTTTTTTTTTTTTTTTTTTTTTTTGCTTTTTTATCTTATTTTTAAACTGTTCCTTTCATTTTTTTAAAATAATTTTTATTGTTATCCCAGGGATTGTAAATATCCCCTATGATAGCAATAGGTAGTGACAGGTACTCTTTTTTGAAAAAATTGGGGTCTATTAGACCCTAGATCTCTCCTCTGCCCTGAAAGCATCTGACCACACCAAGATAGGTGTGATAAAATACTTTCCCAATTTCCTAGTGGCGCTGTTTACATCCGGCGAAATCTAAGTCATGAAATGCTCGTAGCTTCCGGTTTCTTAGGCCATAGAGATGTTTGGAGCCATTCTGGTCTCTGATCAGCTCTATGGTCAGCTGGCTGAATCACTGGCTGCATTCTCAAGTTCCCTGTTGGGACAGAAGAGCCAGAGAAAAACATGGAAGACGGGGGGGCATTGCCTCCCACTGCTTGTAAAAGCAGTCTAGAGGTTAATTAGCCGCTAGGATTGCATTTACATGAAAGCTGACCGCTGGCTAAAAAGAATGATACCAAGATGATACCTAAACCTGCAGGCATCATTCTGGTATAACCACTCAAAGTCCAGCAACATACCAGTACGTTGCTGGTCCTTGTTGGGCATATATTGTAATCTTTTTTTTCATGCAGCCTGTGGGCTGAACGAAAAAAAGAGATTGATCGGTGGGTATGCCCACCATTAGAATACCTCCCTTCATCCACCCACTTCTAAAGATGGGCATACATGCACCGTTTATATATGCCGAAGCATGGGGCCATCCGCCCCAAAAGGTAGGAGCAAATCGCTCCTCCACCCCTGCTGCCCCCATGCTTCGGCATATATGCTCTTTTTTTTTTAACTGTGGTGGTGAAATCATCTCCTACAGCGCTGGAGTCACGGCTTTATGTATCGTGGGAGCAAACCCTATTGCTGTCAAAGTGTGCCTAGTCTGTGCAGTGCTGTACCCTACGCTAACACTCAACTAGTGTATGGTAGCGTTCAAAACATTCACCAATGCAAAGACCTGGATTGTCAGGACAGGAGGGACAATAATAGCGGGTGTCACGCCTATATCCGCGCTTGCTGCAGACACAACATCTTTTTGGGGCGTACTGCATTTGGTTGGGGAAGGTGAGGTGGAGCACCGTCTGGAAACAGAAGGGCTCTGACAATCTCTTCCTGGAATTTAAGGAAGGATCCAGTCTGTTCTGAAGCTCTGTATAGCACATAAGCGTTTAGCAAAGCCAATTGAAATAAATAAACAGACTTTCTTGTACCAGCATCTGGCCTTACGGGCAAATAGGTACGGCGCCAACAACTGGTCGTTGAGGTCCACCCCTCCCATATTTTGGTTATATTCGTGGACACAGAGGGGTTTCTCCAGAACACCAGTCGCCGTAGTAATTTGGACCATCGTGTCTGCATGAAGGGAGGTAAAAACAAAAACATTCCTGTTATCCCTCCACTTCATAGCGAGCAAATTATTACACTGCAAGCAGGCTCTCTCCCCCAGCCTAAGATAGGAATCTACAAGCCACTAGGGAAAGCCCTGGCGATTAGGTCGCACGGTGCCACATGCTCCAATCTGCTGATCAAACAAGTGACTAAAAAGTGGCACGCTCGTGTAATAATTGTCCACATATAAGTGGTACCCCTTTCCGAAAAAGGGTGACACCAAGTCCCACACAATCTTGTCAGCACTTCCTATGTAGTCAGGGCAGTTTGTCGGCTCTACGTGACTATCTTTACCCTCGTAAACCATAAATCTACATGTATAGCCTGTGGCCCTGTCACAGAGCTTATACATCTTGACCCCGTATCTGGCACGCTTGTTGGGAAGGTACTGTTTGAATGACAAGCGGCCAGAAAACTTAATCAGGGACTCAACAACGCAGACAACTTGATGGGGAGTAAACAAGTCTGCAAAACGTTGGTTGAAGTGGTTTACGAGGGGCCGAATTTTGTAGAGCCGATCGTATCCAGGGTCTCCACAAGGACGACAGAGTTCATTGTCATTGAAGTGCATGAACCGCAAGATCTGCTCGTATCGTGCCCTGGTCATGGAGGCAGAGAACAAGGGCATATGGTGAATTGGGTCAGTGGACCAATATGACCGCAACTCACTCTTTTTAGTTATGCCCATGTTGAGGGAAAGGCCCAGAAAGAGCTTAAATTGGTTGACCGTATTTTGATCTCCAATCTCTGGCAAAGGAGGACTGGGGAATAGTGGAGATGTGTTGACCAGCGTATAAATTGCTTTGGTCCACAATAGATCTATAGAGATCTTCGGTGAAAGACAGCGAATAAAAATCAAGTGACATAAAATCAACTGTTTCCACCTGAATGCCGGGTTGGCCAGTGAATGGGGGAAGTACGGGTGCTGCAGAAGTGGTGGGTTCCCAATTAGGATTGGCGAATGCAGCAGGAAGGGCACTATAGGCATGACGGGCCTGTGTTCATCTTCTTGGTGGCAGCGGGACACTACTTGTGCTTGCCACCTCACAAGCTTGAACTGCACTTATGGGACTCGCGACGTCACCAAGTGTTACTGCAGTGCTGGATGTACGACCAGGGTGTACTAGGCCGCTGGTGCTTGCCAGTTCACCAGAAGGAATAGTGGCGCTAGTACTGCTCTGTTCCATACGAAAGACACATCAACGACAGAAGAAGAAGTTCGGGGTCTGGTACGCCTAACCTTGGCAGGGACCACAACTCCGTCGTCAGAGCTCGTCAGAGCTATCTGTCATGGAGCCGCTGTCGTCTACAGGATCGTATTCTGAGCCTGAATCTGACAGATGAGTGACTTCCTCTTCACTATCTCTTATGCTCAGAAATGTGTAGGCCTCTTCACTAGTGTACCTTCGATTTGCCATTTTGGGCTCTAAATTTAGTGGTACACTAGTGAGACTCACAGGTAAAAAAGCTCCTGACTGTTAGCGACTGTATCAAAACGCTACCAAAAAAACTGTTAGCAATCGCAGGGATCAGGCCTGACTCTGCGAACGCTGCAGTTATGTGTGTTTAGTGTTTTGTAAGTGACATTGATCGATCAATACTGCACTTGGGTGGGCTGGGCAGGGCTGGGCCGAGGGACAAAACGCAGATGCTAGCAGGTATCTGGGCTGATCCCGCTAACACTGCATTTTTGGGAACCCTAAACTGCTGGGGACGCTAGTATAGATCTGATCAGATCAGATATTGATCCGTTCAGATACTATACCACTAAGGGAGGTGTATGCTGCGTGCGAGGGTGTTAGCGGTACTGGCACTAACCTGACGCTGTCTGGGGCGACGCAGACCCTGAAACCTATATCACCGCCGGGCGAACCATTATTAGGTAATAAACGGCGGGTGCCCTGAAACTATAAAAAACAAACTAACTAACCAGCGTCACCTGTAACAGTTATACGATGATCACTGGTGAAAGGGTTAACTAGGGGGCAATCAGGGGGTTAAAACCTTTATTAGGTAGTATATGGGGGTCCCTGACGCTATAAAATGCTGACGGCGAACCTAAATACTTACCTCCCTAACTAGCGTCACCTGTGACACTAATACAGCGATCAGAAAAACGATCGCTTAGTGACACTGGCGACGGGGGGGTGATCACGGGGTTAAACCTTTATTAGGGGGGGTTAGGGGGGTATCCTAGACCTAAAGGGGGCTAGCACTAACTGCCCTACCACTTATAACTGTCACAAACTGACACCAATGCAATAATCAGTAAAAAAAAAAAAAAAAAAAAAAAAATGCTATTGGTGTCACTGTGACTGGGGGTACAGGGGGGTGATCGGGGGTGAAAAGTGTGCCTAGAGTGTTCTACTGTACGTGTGGTGTTGGTGCACTTACTTGGATGGCTTCTCTCCTCTGCGCCGGAACGAAAAAGACCGACTTTAGGAGAGATGACATCACTTCCTCTGCCGCTGTTTACATTACAGAGGCAGAGGAAGATTGTCATTAGTTTGGAGCGAATGCAAGGGGGTGGCCACGAATGAGTGGCCTCCCCCTCAGCAATGATCTCTCCCCTAACGATGCCGACCGCCTCGGGCACCGAGGGGGCACAATGCGCCCCCCACCCGCGGGAGGCAGATCACGTACCAGGTACGTTATTTTGCCTGCCTGTGCCATTCTGCCGTAGTATATCTGCGTTAGGAGGTCTGCAAGTGGTTAACGCCGTAAATTTCAGTGCGTTGCCTTCCGTTTAACACCGTATATTTCAGTGTGTTACTGCATATTTAGCGCCATATATTTCAGTGTGTTACCTTCCGTTTAATGCAGTATACTTCAGTGCGTTACTGCAAGTTTAACGCTGTATATTTCAGAGCGTTACATGCCGTTTAATGCAGTATTTTTCTGTGCGTTATTGCACGTTTAATGCAGTATATTGCACTGCGTCAGTGCAGTTTTACTGCAGTATATTATAGTGTATCGGTGGAGTGTGTCTGTGTAGTGAGTACTCAAGTTAAAGTGCACCAAACACCATTTTCTATTGATTAAAGTGCATCCACGTACACATTTCCACATCTTTATTACATTTTGTTAATAAGCACCCCCCCCCATCATGTCTGGGAGGACAACAAGGAGAGGCAGACGTTCCCATGGCACTGTGAGGGGGCCAGCAGCGTATGTGTCCACAGGCAAAGGTGGACATGGTCAGTCCTCAGGCAGGGCATCATTTCCGTTTTGTGATGTTGCCCGTGCTATCCAGCCACAGCATGCAGAGGAGGGGGGTGGACTGGCTTACTAAACCATCCTCATCCTCCATCACCCAAGCAGAGACTATTGCGAAGTCCACTGCAGCTGCCTAGAGTAGCTAAACCTGCCCCCTTGTCCACAGCTATTCCTGCCACAGCCCCAGCATCACGCAGAGGTGTCAGCTGAGTTATTTGAACACAGCGTCAGCCACTTGCTCCTTGACGATGCACAGCCATTACTTGATTCAGATATTGGTTCTGAGGTTGAGGAAGGCAGGAACATGAGCCTACAGAGAGGGGAGAACACTGGTACACAAATTGGCAGTCATGTTGCCCCAGCCACAGCGTATCGCCAAGTTGTCTCCAGTGGTAATGAGGATGGAGGAGATGATGATGAGGTCACTGACATGACTTGCGTGCCGGGTAGAGCAGAGGAGGAAAGTGAGAGTGAGGCACATCCCCCAACGAGGCAGCCATCATGTAAGAGTAGAGAGCAGCCACCCTATTCCATCACATTGTGGGGGCAGGCACAGAGGTGGTTCACGCCATGTCAGCTGGAGCAAGGAAGGGTGTTGTGCAATAATAGCACAAACCTCCTCTCAGCCCTTAGACAGGGAAAGTTGATACATGCCATGCCCGGCATATGTCCTCAATTTGGTGGTGCGGAATTTCTGAAATAGGTACCCAGGGTTGGAAGATCTGCTAAAGCAGGTCAGAAGAGTCTGTAGCCATTTCAGGCAGTCATACACAGCCAGTGCTCAGTTGGCTGAAATTCAGTGGGAATTCCACCTGCCCATAAAAAGCCTGATTTGTGAGATTCCCACCAGGTGGAACTCGACTTTGGCAATGCTACAGCAGCTGCACACATGCAGCAGAGGGCCATTCACGAGTACCTGGGTGAGTATGGCACAGCGACAGGCTCAGGCCGGTGTTTCGTCAGATTAGGCGACCCGTCAGATTTTGTAACAGAAGTGACTTTCCGTCGCCGCCATCTTGCTACACCCAGCACTCGTCAACAGTAAGAATATAGTTAGAATCTATTGTGAAAAAAAGAATATAGTTAGAAGGAGGCTCCTCCTTCATTCCCTCCACAAATTTTCCAGACAACTTAAAAGCCAGCTATCTTCCCCATATCCCGCTGTATCTTTCCAACCACTCTTTTATACTTGGTTTTCCTATTTTTGGTATTAATCCCTTTGCGCGGTGTTCAATCGAAATGGAATTAATGTTTTCTTGTATTGTTATTTTTGTCATTTGTACCATGAAACAGACAGGTCCAGGGGTTATTTAAAACCTTCACCCCCGTTATCTCTTCTATATATTCTTGAATTTCCTGCCAATATTCTTTTATTTTTGGGCAATCAAACCAGATATGTATCATTGTGTCGATTTGTTTACATTCCCTCCAGCATTGTGGGAATTTATCTTCTTGATATTTATGGATCTTCTCTGATGTTAGGGACCATCTCACCAAGCACTTATAATTCGCTTCTATTGTATTTATATATGTTGCATAATTATGTGCTGCTCCTATCATTCTCTCTATTTGTGTATCCTCCAATTTTATGCCCATTTCCTGTTCCCATTTTGCTATAAAGGGTAGTGGTCCTCGTCCCTCTAGCTCTGTCAGAATTTCATACACTTGGGATATCCCATGTTTTAACTGTGTTTTTATATTACAAAGTATTTTTAATGGGTTTAACTCCTTTCCGTCCCTAATTGGTTAGGGTAGTGTACTTACAAAGTGTTTTAGTTCCTGGCGTGTCCTTATTCTGCCCAGTGCAATAACATCTTTCATTTGTACGTTTCCCATTTGACTACCAAAAAGTGTCCCTTTCCCAGGGGTAAAGAAAATTTGTACCTGTGGGTGAGATTAAGGGTGAATTATATTTCCATTTTCCCTGACAATATATTGAGTCCCATATTTTAAAGACATTCCTAGTCAGTTCATGTGATTCTGTGTCTAATGTTCTAAATTTCCGTGGTATCCAAATATTTTTTTGCAATAGTGTTATGCTTAAAGTATCTTCCATCCTCACCCACCTCTTTTCACTGTATACATTTGCCCATTCCACCATACGTGCTATTAAAACTGCTTTGTAGTATCTTTTTTACATCAGGTGCTGCTAAACCCCCATATTTTTTATTTCTGCTACGGTAAGTAGTGCAAAATTTACTCTGGGTTTTTTGTTTTGCCATATATATTTTAACATCATTGTTTTTATTATTCTAAAAAAAAACTTTGTGGTCTTGTAATCGGCAACATTTGGTATAATATTTTTGGTAGGATCATAATTTTTAGCATTTTAGCATTTTTAGCATATTTATCCTATCTATCCAGGACAGAGGTCTCATCAAAATTTTCTTAATCTCTGTTTTAATATCATTGAGTAATGGGATGAAATTTGCCTGATATAGATTCTCTAAATTGGGTGTCAGTTTTATTCCTAGGTATGTTAGTTCTTTTTTTGCCCACGTAAATGGGGATTCCATTGTAGTGCATGTTCTTCTTTTTTATGTACTCCTATGTTTATATTTCTGTTATTGGGTTAATCTTGAAGTTCGTGAGTTTCCCATATTTTTTTAATTCTCTCATTACATTGGGCAGTGTCAACCTTGGTTTGGTTACATATAATAAGATGTCATCTGCGTATCCCGCCACCTTATATTCTTCTTCGCCCACTCTCACCCCTCCTATATCCACACTATTCTGTAATATCGCCAAATGCGGTTTGAGTAATAACACATATAGGAGCAGTGAGAGTGGGCATCCCTGTCTTGTTCCGTTGAACATTTCAAAAGGCGGCGACAAACTTCCATTTACCTTTACCATAGCCATAGGGTGGTTATATACGTTTTTAATCCAGCGCATGATTCTTGGACCCATGGAGTGTAACCATCATGAATCCCCAGTCTACCCTGTCAAATGCTTTTTCTGCATCGATTGACAGGAGTAGTGCTGGGGACCCCCTATCTTTTCCATTGTTCTTATGCTATTATCTCTGCCCTCTCTTTCCGGTATGAATCCTGTTTGGTCTACATTTATCAATTCTGGTATCAGATTTTTTAACCTTGTCGCCAGAATTTTTGCATATAGCTTTGTATCTGCGTTTAGCAAACCTATGGGCCGATAGTTGGAACAAATAGTTCTATCCTTTCCCTCCTTAGGTATTATTGTAATATGAGCCAGCAAAGATTCTCTTTTTATTTCTTTGTTCTCCCTTATTTTCTTCAAGTAATCACAGATTTTTTCCACTAATTGTTCTTTACATTTTTTATAGTATTTACTCGTAAATCCATCTGGGTCTGGACTTTTCCCTGATGGTGTTTCCTTTAATGGTATAAAGAAAAGGTCAGCCAGCGCAAAAAACAGCAGCTGGACACCGAAGGTCAATATAAAAAATCCTTAAATGAACAATAAAAACAAAGCGGTGCAGCGCTCAGAAGCAGTATGAATAAAGTCCCAAAGCATGTAATTCCCGTAGAAATAAGTAGATGTCACATCAACAGACAGAGAGGAGACTCCCTAAAGGTGGATAGGGTGCTGTAATGGTACGATGGTAACAATCGTGCATCCAAATCAGTGTATTCCACCACCAGAAGTGCAGGCCGCTCATCTTCATAAATGGACCCACTGAGCTAACAGGTTATTAATGCAGACCCTTCAAATGGGTAATAATAAAGATGAGTAGGTGGTGAGAAATAAGATTCTCTGGTCTGATGAGACCAAGATAGAACTTTTTGGCCCTTATTCTATCCGTTATGTGTGGAGAAAACCAGGCACTGCTCATCACCTGTCCAACACTGTCCCAACAGTGAAGCATGGTGGTGGCAGCATCATGCTGTGGGGGTGTTTTTCAGCTGCAGGGACAGGTGACTGGTTGCAATCGAGGGAAAGATGAATGCGGCCAACTACAGGAATATCCTGGACGAAAACCTTCTCCAGAGTGCTCAGGACCTCAGACTGGGCCGAAGGTTTACCTTCCAAAAAGACAATGACCCTCAGGAAACAGCTAAAATAACGAAGGAGTGGCTTCACAACAACTCCGTGACTGTTCTTGAATGGCCCAGCCAGAGCCCTGACTTAAACCCAATTGAGCATCTCTGGAGAGACCTAAAAATGGCTGTCCACCAACGTTTAACATCCAACCTGACAGAACTGGAGAGGATCTGCAAGGAGGAATGGCAGAGGAGCCCCAAATCCAGGTGTGAAAAACTTGTTGCATCTTTCCCAAAAAGACTCATGGCTGTATTAGATCAAAAGGGTGCTTCTACTAAATACTGAGCAAAGGGTCTGAATACTTAGGACCATGTGATATTTCAGTTTTTCTTTTTTAATAAATCTGCAAAAATGTCAACAATTATGTGTTTTTCTGTCAATATGGGGTGCTGTGTGTACATTAATGAGGAAAAAAATTAACTTAAATGATTTTAGCAAATGGCTGCAATATAACAAAGAGTGAAAAATTTAAGGGGGTCTGAATACTTTCCGCCCCCACTGTATGTCCTCCCCTCAGTCATGCGATATCAAAATAGACGTCATTAGTATCCATGGGCTGTTATGTCACAAGAGGCCCTGTTGAACCTGGTCTGCCAGTCTGACACCCCGCAAGACCGATCTATGTAAAGAGTCTCTGATGGAGACTCTTTACCACATGATTAGCCATGTCCAATCACAGCTGATCACAGTGTAAACAGGAAGAGCTGGTGATCCAGGTATACCACCCTAGACCACCAGGGATGCCAATCAGTGCCCACAATGGATGCCAATCAGTGCCCACAATGGGCATCACTGATTGGCAGGCATTATTGTTTGGCACTGATTGGCATCCATCAGTAACATTCATTACAGTACATCAGTGCAGCCCCATCAGTGCCCATCAGTGAAGGAGAAAATTTACTTATTTACAAAGTTTTGTAAATGAAACAAAAAATCATTTTTTTTCAAAATTTTCAGTCTTTTTTTTATTTGTTTAGCAGAAAATAAAAATCCCAGAGGTGATCAAATACCACCAAAAGAAAGCTCTATTTGTGGGAACAAAATGATAAAAATTTAGTTTGGGTACAGTGTAGCATGAAAGCGCAATTGTCATTCAAAGTGCGACAGCGCTGAAAGCTGAAAATTGGTCTGGGCAGGAAGGTGTATAAGTACCCTGTATTGAAGTGGTTAAAGTTTTTGTTATTTCTTAAGGTTTTTGCAAGATATTTCCCAGGCTTGTTTCCCCATTTATATCTTTCCTTTGCAACACTACTAAATATTTTCTTGTTTCCTGTGCCATTAAATCCTTTAGTTGATCTCTTTTTATAATTAGTTCCTGTTGGACTGTGGTGTCTAATTGCATTTTATGCCTTTGTTCTAATTCATATAATACTTTTATTATTTTTTCCTAATGCTTGCTCTCTCCTTCTTTTTTTCCTGCCCCAATAGAGATCAATTTCCCCCTGATGTATACCTTATGGGCTTCCCATATTGTTGCCTTTGTTAGTTCTGGCGTCTCATTGGTTGTAAAATATTGTTCAATTTTGTTTATTATTATTTTCCCTACTTCCGTGTCTTCTATGAGGTCTTCATTTAACCTCCATGAACCCTTCCTATATTCTGTCTCATTAAACCTCATCTTCATCATTACTGGTGCATGATCTGAAATCAATGTTATTCCAATTGAGGTTTCAACTACATACTCCAATACTCTATGGTCCACGAGCATATAGTCCAACTTGGAGTACGAGTCGTGCACTGCCGAATAATATGAATAATCTTTTGTGCTGGGATGTTGTATTCTCCAAACATCGACAAGCTGGTGATTGTGAATTTTTTTCTTAACCAATTTTGTTTATTTTTCCTGTTCGGTGTACCAGATGTACTATCCAGTTTGTGGTCCATTGAGAAATTTAAATCCCCAGCCAGAATTAGGTAACCTTGTTTGAAATCCATTAAGGCATTCAAGATCCCGTTTAGGTTTTTTTTGGCTGCGCAGTTTTTGTTGGGGCAGTATATATTTGCCAACGTATACTTCATCCATTGTGGTACCCCCCTCAAAAAAAGAAAACGGCCTTCTGGGTCTATCTTCCGCTCTTCCAGGATGAAACTTTTTTCCTATTCCATTGGCTAATCCTTTTGCCCTTTCATTTGGAGAATCCCCATAAAACCATGTTGGGATGGCCTTCGAATATAATTTAGTATATGTATCCTGTGCTATGTGTCTCTTGTAGGAATATTATTTCTACAGAGTATCTTTCCAGTTCCCTTAACACCATATGTCTTTTCTGAGGAGTTCAAGCCTCTTATATGTTAAAAAAGTCATAGCAATCATCATTTTTTTTTCTTCTCATCTCTCTCCTCCTGCCCCCACCCCCCCCCCCCAAGAATAGAGGGGGAGGGGGGCCCCCACAACAGGGGCAGAAGGGGGGTAACCCCTCCCAAGCAGCACCAGAAAGATGGCCAACACATGAAAATCCACAGAACATATCCCCCCCACCCCTTATTTGTTGGTATTTTGACCTCATGGTCTTTGAGCAGAATTCTAATTCTTTCTTTAGGGACTCCCTTGTCCCTCTGCTCTTTTGGGCCTGAGGTGGAATGCTATCTGGCACTGTCGAATCAACCTCCCCTACTGTCGGAGAGGTGATTCAAGGGCCCGCCGAGTGTCCGAGTCTCCATCCCCTCCATGTATATAATTTTCTC
This sequence comes from Aquarana catesbeiana, assembly GCF_042186555.1. Taxonomy (NCBI): domain Eukaryota; kingdom Metazoa; phylum Chordata; class Amphibia; order Anura; family Ranidae; genus Aquarana; species Aquarana catesbeiana. The sequence goes on from NC_133335.1 coordinate 188,079,112, forward strand.
CTTTCTTCTATCCTCCTTCCCCCCCCCCCCCCCTTCAGTCCAGACTCCATCACATTTTATTGCGTATTGAGTTCAGGTCATTGTTCTTGCTCTAGTTTTGTTTTTCTCAGGTTTCCTAAGTTTTGCAGAATGACCATTTTTCCTGCCAAAACATGAGGGGAGGCCCCAATTATATTGGATTTCATGTTCCTTTAGTTCCTTCCTCCTTCTTCTTAGAGTTTCTTGTGAAAAGTATTGGAAGATTTGTATAATATTTTCCTCAAATTTAATTGGTGACTTGCCCCTCATGTTTCCCCAGAATCATTTTTTTTCCTCCCAATTATCAAATCTAACTATAATATATCTTTTGCTTTCCATCGGGATTCCTTTCATACTTCGTCTGTGGGCTCTTTTTTTCAATTTCTATTAGGTTTGTTGCCTCTTTACCAAGTAATGGGTTAAATATCTTCTTTATTGTTTCTGGTAAATCTTCTGTCTGGGTGGATTTGGGAAGGCCGCGTATTCTTAGATTCTTCCTTCTATCTCTGTTCTCTTGGTCTTCTAAACTATAAGCCTGTTCCTGTTCTTTTTTTAAAGATTTTATTTCTTCCTTTAGTTCTTTTATTGTGATTGTGTGACAGTCTGTTGTTTTCTCTACTTCCTCTACTCTTGAGAGCATGTGTCCCAGGTCTTTGTGAATTATCGCCATTTCTTAATGGGGAATTTTCAATTTTTAAGGAATTTTACAAGGCCGCAAACATAGTTTCCATATCTATTTTGTTGGCAGTTGAGCTTTCCTCTGTTGTTCCTCATCTTTCCCTGCCTCCAGCTCTAACTCAGTCTTGTTCTATTCTAGATTCTGAAAGTGTACTTGTTTCTGAGGGTATTTTATTCTGGCCTTTTTTCTCTCTTTTTTTTTTTTTTTCTTAGTCTGTTTGGCGGCCTTTAGTGCTTTCTTGTTTTTCTGTTGTTTGCTTATCTCCATTCCCTGCTTGCATTACAAATTTATTCATAGGGCCTGGGCTGGGGCTTAGGCTAGGACTGGGTGATTTTGGAACTGCTCCTTCTCTCGCCGACTCCCCCCTCATATTTTTCCTTGATTTCCCTTTTTTTTTCCCCCTTGAGAGCCCTTACAGATTGTCCAATGGTATGGCAGCATGAGGATCAGAAAGCAACACGGTGGTGGGGTGGTGAGTATTGTGGTCTATTTTTTTAACAAGAAATCACCATAGACCTTTGGTCTCTAGAGTCTTAGTCCTATTCCTCTCAGGGGCCAGTTCACGTCGGCTACTGGGCCCACAAAACACACAGTGCTTTAAGGGCTTGTCAAGCACACAGGTGAGTACAAATTTAATCAGAGCAGGGATATTTAAAGCAATACAACTTCTTCAAGAAATTCCATCCATGTAAACCTTGGTATGCTGTGTGTATAGAACCAACAGTCTATTCAGGAAAGTGCCTCCAAATGCATCTGTATGTCACACATGCTATATATGTCATAGATGCTATATGTGTAAGATGTAGATGTACAGGTTGTACTCACGACTCCCACTTTCTTCTGTATAGTCTCTTTTCCTTCTATGTTTGGTTATTGCTCTACCGCCTCTCAAATTCCTCCACGCTTAACAGTGGAAAAAACAAAAAAAGAGGGGGGCCACGTCTTTGCTCCGCAAGGTCTTCGTGACGGGGCAAGGCCTGGGGAGTTCAGGGCTATTCCATCTAGAGGGGATGAGGGGATGAGAGACCGAACGCTCCTACGGCGTGCTCTGAGCCAGTGCCATTACTCCCTCCTAGCCGTCAGACTGTTTTGATGTTGATTTTTCAAAGCAGCTGTGTTCTGTCAGATTAGCAAACCTGTGAGATCAGCAGGCTTGCCACTGCTTTTAAAATTCAACATCTAAACAGTCAGACGGATTAATAAATACTGTATTTCACTATATAAGCTCAGTTTACTGTTAAAAATAAATGTGAAATGCATGGTGGGTATAACAAGATGTCCACTTGCTGCCTTCTTACTGTATACGAGTGCGGGGTGTAGCAAGATGGCGGTGACCGAACGTCACTTCCGTTACAAAATGTGATGGGTCGCCTAATCTGACGAAACATCGGCTGGGCTTTTTTCCCCCCACACCAATGGCTGCTCATAAAGTTCTATATCTCTGCACACCAATATCACACTAAAAATGGTCACTATTGAAAGAATACTTTTATAGTGTGGGGCGGGACTAAGAGCAATGAGCCATGATTGGAGGCTGCCATGATGACTCTATCCAGTCATGGCTCTGACAGTGCTCTATGCCCTGACTAGGCAGAGTTTTCATTGCTTAAGCCAATTAGGGCTGCACAGTGCATTGTGGTCATTTGGCGGGCCGAACAATCGGTCGAATGCCCCGATAATTCGGGTGTGTCAACAATTCCTTGATGTCAAGAGAAAAAGGGGGTGACAAGCACATTTGACAGCTCTTGTGTACCATCAAATGAAGGAAGATCTGTCAAGTTATGAGACCCAGTATATCACTTGCTCTTTGACAGTCTGCTGAAACCTCTCTGTTGCATTATTGTCTCTTTGTAATATCTTTTTTTTTTGTAAATATTTTATTTGCATCATATTTTGAAAAGTGTTCAAACTCTATTTAATTCAAAGAATCCCCGTCCCTTTAAGGCCCCTTTCACACGATGAGCCCGCTCCGATCTGCCTGTCCGTTTTTCAGGCGGATTCGAGCGGGCCACCCATTGACTCCTATGGGCAGACGGGTGTCAGCGGAGAGGTGTCCTCTGACACCTGCCTGCCATCTGCTCCGCTAAAAACAGACATTTGGCGATACGTTCAGCCATCCGTCTGGCGGATTGGATCAAATGAGATCTGATGAAAACGGACATGCTGTCTGTTTTCATCCAATCTCCCCATAGAAATCAGCGGGGCTCTGACAGGTCCCTCCCCGCTCAGTGAGCTGAGACGGACCCGTCATCCACCGGCTCAGCAGGGATCAACGGAGCGATATCCCACTGAGCTGGCGGACTCCGCAGAGCGGATCTGCCTCACATGGAAGGGGCAGAAGAAGGCACTACCACATGATAAATCTGAATATACTTGTTGGTGATAGTGTGTGTACAGACGTTTATTTTAAAATCATAATTGTTATTGCTAATCTTGTTTTGACTTCTCTGTAAAAGTGGATGGTGATAGTTTAAAGGGTTAATTACTTTGTTAACTTAATCCAGTGACAATTGCTCTGGCACCTAGATTGTGGTCCCGCGAGATGGAGAATCTATGTGCACGGTGAGGCTGAGAGTGTCATTGTTGCCTAACAGATACACACATACTCAAAGTAGACACAAAAGTGGAGAAGGAGAGTTGTCTACCACCCAAGCAAAAAACAGACAACACAAGCATCTTCAACAAAAGGTCACACACATTGACAGATGCAGATACCGAAGGGTTTAAAATTTGTTAAATCATGCAAATTAAATATTAATGCATTCATTCAATGTATAATGTTAGGAAAAAACATTCCTTTAAAAATCCAGGTACATTTAAATGTATTGGGGATGCGCAGTGTACCAAGTTAGGAATAAAATCCAGTTTATGTTAATCCTCACAAGACATTTTTCATAGAACCATGGGTTGTATCCAGGTGATTGTACACAGGCAAAAACTTGTTAGAGCTGCCTCTAATGCACACTTATATAACTCCACCAACTCCATGACATTCCTTTTCTTTTTTTTTTTTTTTTGTTAGTGTCCTTAGATGATGGAGATGTTCTCTGGACAATTATTTTTATTTATGAAAGAGGTAGTAAACCCAAAAGCAAACATTTATTTTTTTGCAGCTCATCAATTCTTAGATTTGAGAGTGACATTCATTTTAAGACTGTCTTTCATTTTCACCTGGTGAGTCAGTAAATATGTTGTTAAACAGAACATGCTCTCCTGCAAATGTAGCAGTTTACCGGGTTGCTGACTTTTAATAAACAAACGACTGGAGCTCCGCTTTAAGGTAACTGCATCACGCCTCCTGGATGATGCCTACTTGCCCACCTTTTCCACTGGCTCCTATATGTGAACATGCACAACCTTTTCAATTTCTCACTCCATAACTGTCAGTACCCCACTAGGGTTCCCCTCGTTGCAATAGCAGATCACAAGAACAAGGGAGCTGGGGTAAAAGGTCCAAATAGCATGAATTCTGCAGACAGCAGGAAACCTTAAATAATGCACAGGGTAATATCTGTTCCATTGTCCCAGAGCAAAGTACTATTTCGACACTGCTCCCATTACCTTACTCTTGCTTTTTGTCAGGTACACAACATGCAGCCTGTCTGACAAAAACAGATTTCCCTGCCACCATGTCTAAATTATTAATTGGAAAACTCTTGCCACTTCTAGAACCTTTGATTTCCAAAAGGCCAAAAATGCTACACGTCCTCAATACCCCGCCCTGCAGCCACTTGGAAAACATCATAGGTTCTTAGGAGACCGTGGGACCATTCACAGCTTGCAATGCCGTTCACGCACGTGCAGCAGGCTATGAAGCCACAAGGAGTCACAGTCGGCTATCCACAGTTAGATGCTACCTGCACCCGAAGACAAAAATCTGGGTCGGGTGAGGACATCACTGGATCCTAAAATAGGTAAGTGTTTTTAAGGCTGCTGACTTTCAAATTTTTTTTTACAGGGAGAAGATCCTCTTTAAAAGGATGTTCCCTATTTTAATGATTCTGTTGATAGTCTTCTGTAAGCCCTCTTAAAAGGTCTTTACCCTTGCCAATTATGCCCCGCAGTCAGCTATTGTCCATTTTCTAGACAGTTGCTAACCAGAGGACACAAACCTGCCTTTGATGACCCCTTAATCTTAGAAAAATTACAGCTGATGCCATCAGCATTGTTTTATTGCTCCAGAGGATGTCGTTCGCCAAGTCTGTAGAATGTCCTCAATCAATGTACATAAGCACAAGATTTTTGTGGCTAAAAGCTTTGGTCTGCTGAACCTGCTTGTAAAAAAGCATGCCTTTTCATGGTGAACACATATTTGAAGAATCCCTTAATCCCAAGTAGAAAAAAAGTCTCTTAATATTTCTTTTCAGGAAAATCATTTTATTCACTCTCCCCAGGCGTGTACTTCCAAAACAAGGATCTTCTTTTGTCGCAAGTCCAATAAAGCCTACCCAGAAGGCCAGCTAACAATGAAGGGGTACTCCCACTCTTAAGGGTGAGTGAACGTCTGTGGGTGTATGCGCCAGCCTGGATTTGAGACATCCCAGATCTTGACTGAATTATTCACAATGTAAATTTAGTAAATCTTACGCATAATCTGTCTCACTTCTCCTGTTTAGCTTTGCTGTGAAAAAATGTCCCCAATTCGATCCCATTTTCCCATTTCCAAATCTGTCACATACCTTGTCAAATCTTCAGTTAGCTGCCTAGGATCCCATGAAGAGAGAGGGGGGAGGTCACAAAAATATGCAGGAGGAAGGAAAATAAAAAGACTGTGGCATGCATATACATCGCTAAAAGAAAAGCAGCTTGAATTGCAACTGGTAACATCACATTGATCTGCCCATTGCCTCCTGAGCATATGTTTACCACATATGCCACTGAATTCAAAGCCAGGCAAACCATTCCACGCATGCACCATCAGTGATAAGAACCCATTACTTATAAATGTATACAACCTTGATCCCTCCTTACATGCAAAACAAGTATTCATAAAACAGACAACAGCAGAAGGGAAAGAAAGGAGCCTTTATTGTATATTTATACACATGTGCAAATCACACAAGAAACCTGAGACCCTTTGGGGAGTCTTTAAGATATCACTCCACATAAGAATCAGACCAAGAAATTCATTATGTACAATTCATAAAAAGTTATTACAAATATAACGAATGTGTAGATACTACACAACAATGTCTAGCTTAAGATGCGCAATAAAATGAGCCTGTCAAGAGGATGAGATTCACTATTACAAAAGCAGAATATAAAACTGGGCAAAGTGTTTGCTGCAGAAGGACTAAAATACTTTGTTTTATTAAAAATATAAAATGGTTTCTTTAAAAAAAAAAAACACACACCTCACATCTATAGCGATTGGATGTACTTGGCAAAGCTACAGTGTCTGGAGAACAGTACATTCTCAATCAACAAGAGAATTATAAAACCATACTACAGACTGCTAAAACCATGTATACACATAAAAACCTTGCATACAATTAGAGATATTGCAATGCAGTATGCTACTTTACTCATCTCATATTATGCAACATTGCATAACTTCAAATGTTATGAATATTTTAAAAAAAACTTAATTGGGGGGGGGGGGGATGTGTCTTTGCAATGCACACATATTCTCTTTTGTTTTGTTTCTTTAGAGAGGTTAAAAGTACTAAACATAGCTCTTGATCCTGCCAGAAAGCCAGTGAGCTTCTACCATCCGGTAATGAGCTGAACTAGCAATGCCTCAGCTGCACTGAAATACCATGTAGTGGTATCAGCCCTTCAACATTCTCCCCGTGGACTGAAACTCTGCAACGGCTTACAACACTACTTCGGTAATGTAGCAATGTGAATCCCATGTACTGTAACATTACAGTTTCCATTTGTCAGTACAAACAGGAAATGTAGAAACTCATTTACTGGCAGATTAACATTTTACTGTACCTGCAGTGATTTTAAAGAAACATATGGACATGTGCTTGTAATGCATATCCCCCCCCCCCCCCCCCCGAGACATACACTTAAAAGTTCACAAGACACACCTTCCCCTAAAGCAAATAATCCACATAAAACTGATCAATTAATTTATTTACCCAGAATTCTATATTGGGTATAAAAAGATCTTGAAACTAAAACAGGTAGACTGACCCTTAAAGTAAAAAAGCCAAGTTTTGTAGATTGTGCAAAGTATAATAAAATTCCCAGTAGTAACTGCTGGGCTTCTTAGGCAGGGTTCACCTGATAAAAATGCAAGGCACTAAGGCAGTACACATTTTGTCATAATGCTTAAAGGGAGCACTTGCTTGCGTTTTAGCACCCAAATTCATATATTAATACTCAATTTCTGTGAGCAGAAAATGCAGAGTCCCCTCTTGACATTTTTACATACAAGGAATTAATGCCATCGACAAAAGATACTAAATGATTAACACTGTGGAGCTCCTTTATAAAAATTTTTAGGACAACAGAAGTAAAAAATGCTGGTCATGGCCACCAAAATACTCGCTACTGTTCCTAAAATAAGCTCTTAAACATTTGGCTGCTATGTGCAGCACTCGCTCTTTTTTTTAAATAAATAAGTCCCAGTGTAGAATTTAGAGCTGTAACATAGTGCAATGTGCAGGTAAAAGGACGCACAGACAGACTTATAACCATTAGTGGTTAGCTCTTTCGCTAACAACATCCTGAAGACGTTTTAGCAAGGCGTCATCGTTTTCCTGGCACAGGCGTTTAGCCGGGGAATCGGAATCGCTGTCAATTGTTATTGCTCGTTTACGGCTCCTCTGGTCCTGTTTAATCATGCAATTTATATCCATCAGGCTCTAAATTGAAAGAGAAGGTAAGCGTCAGTCCAGAGACAAAAGGAGAAAAATAAAATAAAACACACACACACACACACACAGCAAGGCTTTTTTATAAATGTATTCTACATACAACCATACACTGCTCCTAAATAAAAGGCTAAAATGATAAATTCATTATGCCCGAGACCATCATACGCACTATGCTTTCACCAACTGGGCTCTTTCACACAGGCGGGGACCACCAGCGGATCCGCCTGCTCAACGGGAGGTCTGTCCACAGATGCCTGCTGAGCAGGTGGATGACACAGCCCACTCTCCTCAATGGGTGGTCGGATGTAAACAGAATGCCGGTCCGTTTACATCCGACTGTCATCTGATAGATGGAACAGATCCTCCATCCGTCGGGTTTTTAGTGGATAGGATGTCAGGCATCCGTTTACATGCTCCAGAGAGGGCAATGGATTAGGGCTGAAATAACTAAATCGATTATGAAATTAATCGATTACTATTTTCATAATCGATCAGCCAGTAACATAACGGGGTTAAAAAAAAAATAAATAAATAAAATGAGCCCTTTATAGTACAAAAAGAGCAAATAATCGCTACTGTAAATATTACTTTCACAGTTCTACAGTAAAAAATTAACCCCTTACAGTAGTGATTATCTTCTTTTTTGTACTATAAAGGGCTAATTTTAGGTTTTTTTTAACCCCATTATGTTACTAAACGTCTTAGGCCTGGTTCACATCTATGTGTTTTTTGCAGAAACGCACTACAGTTCATTTAACATGGTTTCCTATGGGACACGTTCATATCTATGCTTTTTTCAGCCGCTGCGTATTTGGAAAGGGTCAGGGACTTTTTTTTTTTAAAAACGCAAAACGGTGATTTTTTGGTTCAATATATTTCAATGGAGACACTGCAGAAAAGCATGTAATGTGTTTTTGCAGCAATGTGTTATTTTATCTGCCCAACAACAAATTGGCCAAAAAAATATGTAAAAACGCAAATCGCAGCAAAATCACATGTGCAAAAATCAAAAAACACACAACAGAGCACTGCAGAAACAGATCAAAAGCAAACTGCATAGGTGTGTGCCGAGTCTTATGCTGGTAACACAGATCAATTTTCAGACGAGACATCTTTTTACATTCGCTGAATGAAAGGTGGTTTGAAATTTTCACTTGTTTTTAACATTCTGTTTTTGAAAATGAATGTAATTTCTGAATGAAAATCACACACACGGTCTGATAATTCCTTTCACCAAGAAATTTTCTATCTCCAAATTTTCTCATCATCGTGTTTGAAAATGAACGTTGTTTTGACCCCACTAACGATTAGAAAATCGAACGAACGTTCTTAAAATGACTTTTTTTTTTTGAAGGAAGACATTTTTTTTTTTTAACCACTTCCTGACCGGCGCACGCCGGATGTATGTCGGCAGAATGGCACGGCTGGGCAAATGGGCGTACAGGTACGTTGAATTTCCTGCCGTGCCATTGCGTGCACGTGCCGGCCGGGAGCTCCGCGAGTTGGGTCGCAGGTCCTGCGGACTCTATCGCCGCGGGGACACCCGCGATCGCCTCACGTAGAGGACGAACGGGGAGATGCTGATGTAAACAGCATCTCCCCGTTCTGCCTAGTGACAGTGTCACTGATCTCTGCTCCCCGTCATTGGGAGCAGAGAT